>NW_024609868.1:7448435-8648435 GCF_016920785.2 Ixodes scapularis | reverse complement strand
CGTTTGAAATATTCCTGAAGCCAAACAAGTTATGGTCGAGTTCAAGAAATACACTCTATTGAATCCTGTTTATTTCTTAGCGCGGGTAAGTGGAAAGACTAATGGACGCAATGATCTTCAAAATTCCAACAATTCTGTACTTTTTCGGGGAACTTTTACAGTTTGTATTTTGTCAGCATGGGACTGGGATGAACAAGACCAAAATGATCAAACTTCTGGGAAAGTTACTAGGAAATTCTATGCGCTTTGAAATATATGCTTACAAATTTTTGTGGAAATGCGATTTTCGTAGCCCAAAACATATTGCAAGAAGTACCGGCGTACTCGTGGGCCTGCATGCGTGGCGTTTGCCAATGCTTATAATTTTTTTAATGTTTACATTGTCTTCTAGGATGTAAGCTAAATATCATACTTTACTTGCCAAGTGATCGCAATGCGCACGTAAATGTGTGAAATATGAAATTTGTAGTTCAGCGACGGCGTTGTCTTTGATTATTAATATTAAGAAGACTCCATATTGAGACACACCTAAAATGGTGCAAATGCTCCCACAAACTGAGCAACGTAAAAAACAAAGAGACAATCATACAAGGAGTTTTTGTTTTACTCATTATTTTTTCTATTTCTCAATCTTAGCTTCTTGTAATATTAAATTTACAACAGCAAGGTTGTTTTTAAGTATCAGCATAATTGTTTTTATCCTGAATTTCTATGGCATCACAAAATGCGTTGGTAAACCTGGAAAAAATATCCCTCGCGAATATTTAATCAAGAAAAGAAAAAAACGTGGAAGTCACTGAAATTAGTAAAAATCACTTGGAATATGGTTCATCTAGTACATCGAGGCAAAAACGTCCGACTTATCTGCTGCTGATACGGTTCATAAAACTACGGCTTGGAAGATAACAAAGAGATAATAAACACAAAATTATAGAGCACAAAAACAAACAAAACTAAAACAGGTAAAGTAAAACATTGAATTATGGTGGGTTTTAAAAAGCAGAGGCGGGGGTAGAACTGATGGTATCATTTGAATTTGCATCTTATTCAGTGTAACAAATTCAGCAATTTTCCATATACATCCCGCAGCTTTCTGAGTTGTCTAGCGGGAGAAATGGTGTTTTGCGGGCGGCGAGATTTTAGCAGTTTTCAAGTCCTTAGCGTTTTCTTTTTTGGTGGTCTTCAATGTTCTCTGCATTACAGCTATGTACCACAAATAACCTTATTTATGTGGTAAGTTAGAGCCATATCGTCGTCATTCATGCTTACTGGCAAACAAATTGTTGTCAGGGAGTGTAACAGTCGTGACGCCATTGAAATATTACAGTGACAAACCTCGATACATGCCTTCAACTGATTTGTGTGTAAATGTATTAATTAGTTTTATAAGTCTGCCAGAAGCCTGTGAACTCTGCTAAATAAACAACATGGGAGCAGTAGGATTTTAAACTTCGAGACCGGTTACTCACAGCTTCAAGCACCGTTACACGATTCACATGCCTTGTAAAATAGACTTTTTTTCAAAGCATGTGATCTTGGTCACTGAAACTTCGAACTGCCACAAACTGTGCACGAAACATCTGAACCATTGTGGTGTACGTCGGCAGGAACGGCAGACAAAACACCTGGTGAGACCTGGTAACAGTAATAAGATCTTATAATGGACATCATACTGTGCATAGAAGCAATTTGCGGCGAGCAACGTAGCTGTCTTTTCAGGGTTCTTTTATTTATTCCACTTTTTTAGATTAATTACAGCAGTAAATTGCGTGCGCCTAAACTTTAGCGGTTTGCTGTGGTTTTTCGGGATTCACACAGCGGGTTTTTGTTTGTTTTTTGAATTGGAAACACTGATTTTAACTCTTGTTTTAACTCTGTACCTTGGGTGGACGGCACACATATCTGGGTATAGCAATCCAGACAGGAGATCACTACGTCCTAGAACTCCAGATAAGCTCAAGACAAAGACCAGGCGGAACAAGGGCATATCAACGGCCAGGGCCCTCTGGGGTTATGACCCATATGAGGTCACAAAAACAGTCTCGAGGATGAAGATGGTTCCGGGACTTACGTTCGACAACGATGTGTTGTGCTAGTCATAAGGCACCCGCAAATACCTTTAGGTGCACCTGTATAAGGTGGTAAGGTCGGCACTGGGAGCGAGCCGAACGGCATCGAACGAGTCCGTCGGATGAGATATGGCTGGTTCATTGTTGAGGCCGGGGAGGCCCGAAGCAAACTGGGCTTAAAGCAACGCCTGATCTGTAGGCGCGAAGAGCGTTGGGCCAGACAAGCCTTCAAATGCGTGCATCTTCGGCGCGTCCAAACAGGGTGGGTACGACGAACACGCCAGCTGCCAGAGTGATATAAAGCCAGCAGCCCTCTTCTCTGCCCGGCTTCAGAGCAGCCGGAGCAGCAGCAGAGCATCCGCAGAAGGGTGGCTCGGAGAAGAGCAGTATATAGAGAAAGTTCGGTCAATGGGAGGAGCGGGCAGAGCCAGGACGTGCACCAGAGACAGAAAGAGGGCGACATGCTCTCTTGGCCGAACAGAAGCCGAAAATAATCCCCTAGCCGTGGTAGCGAGAAATAATTTCCATAAGCGCGTAAGAGTTAATTATAGTAACCCTTCATGATTGAAAATATGTGAACGTGATGTTTCTATTATGATCATGCAAAAATATGTAAGAATCGAATGTGCCGTTTGAGCTCTGTTTTGCTCGGACGGAGTCTGACGCTCAGACAAAAGATTCCCGACCCTCGGCACCTCACGTGCGGATTACGTCGATTGTTCTGCTAGACTTTCATTTTGCAAGATCGTGATAAAAAATATATATATATATATCTTAAGTCAACCTACTTCCAGTGACAGTTCGCCTCATGTACAAATATAACCAGAAAATGCTCATGCCATCCAGGGATGAAGCTGTATGTCGACAAATGTCCCAACATACAGTCTCTAATTTTCTTGTTCTGGCCCAGATGATGAACTGCCTCTTAAGTTTTCTTACTTTATCCCCCTGGTTACTGATGGTACTTGTCTCGAGCGTCCGGCCATCGAAGCTAGCTTGCCATGTCCATGGCCCTCAGAGCATTCTCTTTAATTCTCCGGGGAATTACTGGAACAAGAAAGTAACAGCTTGTTGTAAATGGACGAAGTTACACACACCTTAAACTTCTAAATTAGAGAAGTAATGCGGATCTTACTGCTTGACGTGATAAATGACGTCTGAAGCCTCACGACGGAGGGGCTTGATGCACGTTGAACGACGGGTGTGAGATGCTGCCATACCCACAGGGTATCCTGGTGATAGAAAGAAGGCGGGCTTGAGTCCCAGAAACTGGTATGTTCGAGGAACATTGTTTTAGAGGTACCTTCCCATTCCCTTAGGGGTACCTCCGTCCGGATAGTCAATTCAGAGGTGCGTTTCACGTATGCAGTCCACTTGCCTAGCCTGTTTGTAGATATTGTGGGAATCACGTGTTCCCCGCATCCCTATCTGTAGGCCTAGATCAGGCAGACCTTGGGGGGTTGCCATGTCAGGGCGCATCCCGGATGAGAGGCGAGGCCATATTCCCTTGTGGACGGCTCTCCCTCCCCCTTCTCGATGATCTGCCGAAAGCACTCTCTTCGGGATGTTGATACTTGGACACGTCCGCCTCTCCGGGGAGCCAATGTACTTCCGACCCCCCCCCCCTTCGATGGGGTCGTTATTGCCGCGAGGGTGACCGAGAAACGAAACCTATCGCTTTCTCAGTTCGGTGATCGTCGGAGGATCACTAATTATTACACGTTACTGCGAAATTCGGAATGGAATTCACAAGGGCCTTACCGGCGAAACGAAATTTCCGCAGATGATCTGCCGGTGCGATTTTTGCAGCCACTCACGACGCAAAGCCCCACCACGGCGATGCGTGACGCCACACACTTTCGTTTCGCCGCCCTGAATGCTCTGATGCTCCATCGTGCCGTGCGTCTGCTTGCGATTGTACACCGCACAAAGCAAACGCAAAGCAACGTCACGGTGACCTCACAGTGTTTTACAAAATTCTGTTGATGTTTACATTCTCCTTATTTACGTTTTTTTATGACGAGGAATCACAAAAATGACGTCATGCCCTCTCCATGTCTTCTTACCTCCTTGGTTGTATTTGAGCACGCTTCCATCCGGTGGGGTTTACGTGAGCGAAGCGAAGTCGAGGTGGGCGAGGCATCTCGATCGGCACCGAGGAGCAAACGACGGACCTCGATCAGCTCGTTTCGGCTCGTTGTGCGTCCGGAAGGTTTTGCAAAACAAAACTCCAGGAGCGGAGAGGTACGCGATGTGTCAGCTGTGCGCACCGGACTACTGCGCTCGCTCCGTCTGGTATAGGTTTAAAAAAAGCAGCGTGGAGGCAAGACCGGCGAGACGTGCGAGGCCTTGGTCGGCGGACCATGGACCACGACAAGAGGACGACCTAAGCCGCTGAGCAGTTTGGCCAAAACAAAAGCGTGTGGCGTTGCCTAGACCAAGATGAGGCTTTGCATTGTGAACGGCTGCAGAAACCTTCCGCGGCGAGTTTCGTTCACCAGTACGCCCCGGTTGGATTGCGTGCTGAACTTCGCGGCAGCGTGAACTTATAAGCGGTTCTCTTAGATTTCCGAGATCGAACGGAGCTGCTCAAACGATGGATTTTGGCCCTTTGTTGACTTCCTCGAAGTGGAGTATCGTTCGCTTCAAATCTGATGACTTCGACAGTCGCGTCAGGTGTGTCCCCGCTCAAATTGAGTTGATGACCCAACGCTGGTAACGACATATATTCATGAGACTGCCTGGTCAAACTCAACTGCGTGGTTCAATATTCGTTGCGATGCCTGCCAGGAACAGTCCCAACCGCATCGTGAACTTATTTGGCTCTGATCAAAATCTAAATCTAAATGTAAATTGATCCCTTCCCAGTTTTTTAGCTTGTGAGCACCTCAGCATGGCGCACTCTAATTAAATATTTTTTCGCTCGTTGTGAAAATTTTAGTGGCAACAAATTTCCTCGAAGGTTGGTTTACTGACGGTGGTTTACTTAGAAAGAAATTAATAAAAATAAACGTTAGTTATGAATTTATTGACAAACAAAAACTTCGAGCACCATGTTGGCTTATTGTCATTGGGTGTATATGAAAGTTTCAGGTTTGTCAAATTTATAGCTTTCTTTCACGCTGAAATATTGCGAATAAAAATATTGATATTGATATTATCAAATACTTAACTTGTTAACAATCATTTTGATAACAAACCTGCTCGCATTTCAAGAAACACAAGGAAAATTTTAGCCGCCCGCTGTTAGTAAAAGTACGTTGCCTGGAGCGCGCTTCCGTCTGGTTTGTTTAGTGTCCTATTTTACCCATGTATCGAAAGTGGTCTATAAGTGGCAATATATGACGTCACAAAAGCAGGAGTGCCATACTGTCAGATGTCGCGATCCTGGCTGCTGGTCTTAGATATTCTGGCAAAAAGCACGAGCAATCGCGAGTGTCGCCGTCGTCGCAGCGTCCCAACCCCTGGCTGCTAAAGCGTCCGCGGACTGTCAAGCTGGAGAGTAACCTGCAGCGAACAGGCGTCTGCCACATCCCCCACCGCTGCTGTAACGCCACCAGGGTCGCGGCCGGCGACAGCGTCACACTTCTATGACGTCATTAGGCAATAATTGAGGGGCCGCTTTTTTGGACGCGGTCAACACACCAGTCGTGGACGGGTTCCAGGCACCATAGTATGGTAGCTATGCGTGGTTTCTAAGCGGAGAGCAAGTCTTCTGCTTCTCACGCAGGGGTTGCAGTGGCGTCAGAACGACTCCGACTTCTGATTGGCTTTGATTGGAAGGATAGTGGGTAGACATTCAAAGCCAGATGCTTTGAGGTCTTGCACTAATTTGTTTTTTGATCAGCCAATAAGAGCTTGGCGTTCTGACATCATCGCAATCCTTGTGCAAGAATCGGACGAACTTGCGTTCCGTATACACCAACGCGCGGCTCTGACGTGAGGCCCCTGCGCAGACGCTTCACATCCTTCTTATCTCCTTTGTGCGCATGCGCAGTGCCCGCACCTGGTGTGAGTTTACGTGGGCTTGTTTGTAAACGGTGCGTTGGACTGGACGAGCGTCCCCCCTTAACGTTTATTTATGCCGGTGTTTTTATTTTGTGCGCATTTTTCAGGTGGTGAAGTTGGTGTGCGTGGTGCTCATTGTGTTCGTCCTGTGTTGGATGCCCTTTCAAGTCATTGTGCTCTTCTCTCAGTTCAGGGACAACGGTCTCCATAGCCAACCGGTGAGCAGTGCCTAACCTTTATTTTACCTTCGTGCGTTATATAACCTTAGTACAGCAGACGTTTCACAAAGGTTTGACGCAGCTTCTTTTTCTTATTTTCGCGGTAGCTGATAGCTACGCTTCTCCGTAAGAGGTTTCAGTCACTCAACTGGTCAGTAAGCTAATATTTTACACTGTGCGAGTTTACTAGCAAGTAGACAAAATGGTTATTCAGAACGGCAAGAATGCATTATAATTTCCTATTCCCTTCTTCAGATCTGTTTAATTGGAAATAAGTTAGTTTAATTCAGTTTTGAGATCTTATGAGCTTGCAAAATTGCTATTTTAGATTTTGTACATTATTTATGTTCAAATATTTACCGTACACCCTGAGTTTGTTGTAAATTATTTTGTTTTCTTTTTAGTGAGACTGCAAGTAGTTTTTTTTTATTTTAATCTGCTAGGTTAATAAGTCTGTGAATTTAGGCTCCGAGTAAACCGTATATGCCAAAATTTATTATATACGCGTGTATATCGATGTTAGACTTTATTTGTGTTTCTATGTACCATACAAATGTTTACGCTAATTTAAACCAACTCTAATCAACGGGAAGTTAACTATTACTGCACCTCTTGAAGGCGGACGCATTTCTGAACTATACTGCGGACCAGTCACGTCTTACATTGACTCTCATTCACTGTTTGTGGGCACGTTTCTGGGTTGCACTTAGAGGTTCAGGGAATCATTTAACTTCATTATGCATTCATCGGTTTCAAATTAGACGTTATTGCATTTTTTCTCGTTCTCATTACCCCATTCCATCGGTTGCGCGGGTTCTAAGGTTTCAAACTAATAAACTAGACGCGCAAAATCAACATCGTCTTTGTATGTAGTGGGACCGAAAGAATGCTCGACCTAGTGAGAAAGCAGCAAGAGGCAAGTGGAAACAATCGACCCCCCAAAGGACGAGGCAATTAAGAATGAATGAACGCCTAATAGCCTGGCACCGGGAAAATGGACGAGCAATCGATGCTGCGTCTTCTTTTACGCCCTTGTACCTCTCGGAGTATGGATGGCCGAGCGTGCCGAGAGTCAACACTGCTGCCAATGAAGTCATGGCAAGATCGATGGTCGTCTATGTGAGATTCGATCCGGGTAACCTTTTTTCAGGCAATCTTCGGTGATCAGCGAGTGCTCCACTCTCAAGGTATCGGGGCAGTAATTCAGTGTTGAAGGAATTTAATTTTCGGAGCTTGTGAGATACTGGAAATTTTACTAATGTGAATGATATTTGCCTCCTGCGGGAAGCTCAGCTTGTTTGGGAACAAAACGTGCTGCTTAATTGAATAAAACGGTAGGTTATCTTTCCGAATATGCCAGCTGTGACTCGCGTGTTCGGAAGTGTGGCGGCGGTGCCAGTTGAGTCGTGAAGCTTTTCTTGCGACTGTCCTCGTTTTTGAGAGCCGTCTTTTTAACGCATCGCAAGCTTATCTGTAGCGCGAGGCGTCTGGAACGTGTAAAACTATTTTGTTTGGAAGGTGAGTTAAATGTAACCTCAAAAAGTTGTTCTTGTAAACATTTTTATAAAATGGAAAAGGTGAGGGGGGATAAGGGTAGAAAAAAATTGAGGAGTTGACTGGGTGCCTCTTGTCCGAGGCTCCAGTTACCTTGAGTGCTGCCGTGGCTCTCTTGACAAGCGTCTTCCGCTTGTTCGACTCTTCACTTCGCAGCATGAATGCCCAATCCTCTTCACGTTCAGAAAGAACAAAAATACTGACCAAAACTAGTCATCATAAAAATACATATCTTGCTAGCGGTCTCACTTCTGTGGCGACAAGTGAACTGGCACCGCAGCCTTAATTTAACATGACACCTCAGCAGAGCCTATTAAGATGCTTGTGATTGAACTCCTAGTACAGAGCGAATAAAAAAAAGCACGAAAATAGCTATTGTTACGCAATAGAACCACGTACAATCACACTAATTTAATTAAGCGTACAGTTTTTTTGACAACTAACAAAGAACGCTTCACTACTTTCCAACCAACTGTTTCACGATTTATGTCGTTTTTCTCGTAATTTTATGTAAGGACAATTTAGAGAAAGCTCCGAGGTTAACAATATAAAATACACAATATGAGAAACTGGAACCTCTACGAACAATAAATGCTCTCAAATTTATGTTCATTTTATTGTACACAACAAATAACGCGTTCCAATGAGGCTGCATCACCTCGATTTCAGTCTCCCTCAAAGAAACACTGCAAGGAAAAAAAAACTTTTTTTAAAGTGCACAGATGGGACAAATATTTTTAAAATAACTTTTCCAGGAAAAGAAATATTTTTCGCGCATTATTTACGTTGTTAGACGGAATTTATGAGCAGACGGTTGAGGTCGGAGCCCGCTAAGCCCCACCCCTTTCTTAGAAAATGCTTGCATTTCTCATGGGTTGGAGAGAGGATGACGTGTGTAAAAAGTTGGTTGTAAATTATTTTTCAATCTTTTTTGTAGGAGTAATTTAAGTCAATCATCAGTGTAGATCGAAGTGTCTTCTTTTTATTTTTCTGAGTTTTATCTAATTTGTCACTTCGCTCGCATCTTTCGCGACCTTTAGTGTAAATTTTCATCGCATTTGTCACTTAGTTTACCTTTTCCACGATACATACAGTAAATACTTAGTTGTGAGTAGCGTGCCTTCCTATCTCGTTCGCCCTCCTGTGTTGTATTTGCGCTACATTGTTATTATGCAAAACCAACTAGCCCAACAGCTCATTTTTATACTAAGCCTAGCGTCCCAGAATCGCTAGGCTGTACATTCCAGAAAAAGGTCATGGAAGTGACATAAAGAAAGGGAAGAACTATCCTAGCAACACACGCGACGCGGCTCTGCCCTCTTCGATGCCTCCACGTCATCGCGTACTTGACGCTGTTGTGACCGAAGAGTTCTTTAGGCAGCCTCAAAGAGGGCCAGACCAGGACCGGAACCGGAATCGCAGGACGACTTCAGGCAGGAAAATCACGAGACGGGAGGGTCTCTCGCGATAAACTCTGTTGAATACATGTATACAAAGGTATCTACATCGTCCAAGAGCACACTTGCGACCTCCTGTTCGCTCCTTTTATCGGGTCGCTGTTTGGTACTTCAGCGGTTGGCATCCAATGGTGGCCGAACTGCCAACCAACGTCATTTCTAGGCCCCGCTCCCACTCATCCCCTCAAGCACGCACCCACCCACACGCACACACTGCAGTGGCGGCCGGACTTCACATTCCGGCGCCGAGGCACTGTCAGCCTTGATAAGCCGCGCCGAGGAGGCCACGACAAAGCGTCCACTGTCAGCCCGTGAGATGATGACCGAGATAGTGATGATCCCTCCATTAGGCGGCGTCTTGGCACAGGAAAGGGTTTCGCTGGATTATCCGCAAGTAGCGGCAGAGGATAATCCGAGCCGAACACCCTCTCACGAAGCTCCCGCAGCTGGCGCGCCGTCGCCCGGAATCTTCGCCCGGTAAACCCCCGGTTCCTGCGTCGACTGACACCGCCTCGGGCCAACGTAATCGCACCCAGAAAGAAGGGTCCGGCTCAGCCTCGCGCCTAGGTGTGGCGACGGCAGCACGGTTCGGGGGGATGTCGCTCGTCAATAGAGTTTTAGCAGATCGTTTTTTCGCCCCGATAACGATACCTCCTCTCCCTTCCGGCGGCTTTGGGCATGCATCTTATCGTTATCGGGTGGCGTTATCGAGACGAAAAAACGATCTGCTAAAACTCTCTATTAGAGAGTTTTCGTAGACCGCGTTCAGCCTCCGCTAAGCACTTCGCAACGAAGAAACCACTCCTGCGCCTGCGCGCCGGTGGCCTTGGCTGTAGAGTTCCGGGTAACGTAGCGGGTTGCGGAGAGCCGTTGCGAGACGCCGAAAACGATCGACGAAAACTCCCTATTAACGGCTCAACCTCGCCGGGAAACAAAGAAGTGTAAAGCGCAGGAAGGGAGTGGCCTTGACCAAGGCCTATCGCAACAGCGCCTGTCAATCGTTTGAGCGACGTCCAGAGTCAACTCCCGGCGAGCGGAAGGAGCTACGCAGTCGCCGAGGCGTCCCTACGCACGGAAACTGGGGTAGGGTTCGCTTGAATGCGGGGAGCAATTTCTGCGTTCGGTGGAGCAACGGCGACCAATCCTGTCTGTCGCTGGCCATCGCATCTGTTCTAGTGAAGGTAAAAGTACCCAGAAATACTAAAAATCTTAGTGGTCGCCGTTAAAACAAATAGCTTTTTTGTGTCCTTTTGCAAGAATCGCGCGGTTGACGGCGCTTAATGAAGGTGCGGAATCAAGTAGACGACCTGGACAAGGACGCCTGCTTGCTTCGTTGAACCCAAAGAATCTGCGGTTGACATAACTTAACCTGAGACAAAGAAGAAACAAAATACGTAAAAGGAAGGGTCAGCACACAGCGTTTCTGAAAACACCTGCGTGTTCGCAGGCTCCTTTCTTTTCTTTTCCTGTCTCAGGTCAAAGTATGTCCACTTTGCACGAGCTCGCCTGCGCGCTCACCTTTCTTTCAGACCTCCAGTGTAGTCATAACTGGCAACAGCAACTAACCTTATCTTGTCCCGAAAACCTCAGTAGAAAACTTAACCGTTTTTTTAGAGCGCAGCTCTTAGGCGCCCGTTTCCGGCTTGAGCGGCGTCGGCGTCGCCGTCACCGTCGCCTTCGGCGTAACCGTGAGGTCACGTGACCTCTCCCCCCCCCACCCCCCGAGGTTACGCGACCCCCCTCCCCGAGCTCACCCCCCCCCCCTTGAGGAGGGGGGAGCAGGGAGGAGGAGGAGACGAGGGGTGGAGGTGGAAGGATGAAGAGAGGAGGAGGAAGTGAAGGAGAAGGAGGGGGAGGAGGAGTAGCAGGCAGGATCACGAGGTGAAGGGGAGGAAGGCGGGGTGTACCCTCCCCTCAGTACCCTTCCCTCATACTTCTCAAGAGCTGCGCTCGCATTCGGTGTTACAGGGAGTTGTAAGCGGCTTTCATTTTTTTTGTATCATTGTCTAGCTGCATTTAAAGTTGTCCCGAATATGACAGACCTTCGTGTATATTAATTGATATGTTACGAAATACAATCTAGAGGTAGCGTGCTTTAAAACGCGTCCAAATGAAAGATGAATGTTTGACATAACATTTCTGATTTAAGAATGCCTAAGTGTTTCCGTTGTGCTACGCTGGTCTGTGCTCATTTTTACCTTCCAGAATAAAACATTGTAAGCCATGTTTTCACAAAATTCTACTATTTCATGTTGCAGTTTTTGCAATTAAAAAATAAATCACTTTCGAAAATAAGCCAGCTGTGCGACATACCATAAACCCCGATAATGCACCTAAAGAAACGACACATACACCGAAAGGTCCCAAACACAGCTAAAATCTTTATTTTCCGAAAAGTGCTCAATTGGCACAGTCAAAAAAAGTAAGAGAGAGAGAGAAACAAAAAAGCTCTGCAACGTTTGAGAGATCCCAACTGACACAATTTCCAATACTAAAATCAAGAAACACACCTGTCTGATGTACAGTCATTATCCAGAAGATAAAATGGAGCAGTAAGTAACGACGGGACACTTAAAACCACAGGCAAAATTAAACAATCCCCAAAATGGTAACATCTCTGGTTTAATCAACACTAAGAAATAGGTCTTTAGAGGTGTAAGATGGTCTAAATTATTTCTCGGCTCTTTGCAGGCGGATTTTTCTGTCGCGCAACAGTCACCTTACCGTGTTTGGAGATTTGTGTTTGTCCTTTGCCCCCTCGTTCCCCTTCTCCGGGGATTATTTTTGTCGTTCGCCTTTGCAGGGGCAAGCCGGATTACCTTTGTCGGTTTGGCAAGTAACCTGCAAGCCTTCTCGGTCATTGTGCTATGCCTTACATGCCTTCTGCTAATTAAATCCAAGGCTATCATTATCACCCCAATGCACTTTACACATTTGCGGAAGGCAGTACCCACGTAGCACATCAACTACCCGTGGACAGGTCCATCAAGTTTCTCGATCTCACACTGGAATTGAAAGATATACTGATATGCTGGAAGTCTGAACTAAGGTCATGAAAAGGATTTTTTTGTTGTTTGCGTCTGGACATTCCAAAACTATAAAACGAAGACTTACAAGCTGTGGCTGATTGGTGTGATATGTGGCAAATGTCCCTCAATACTAACAAATGTAAAGCGATGACTATCTCCCGTCGAATTACTATATCTCCTACTTACTCAATCGTTGAAATTCCTCTTGAAACTGTACCATGCTATAAGTACCTTGGGGTGCACATCACTTCTAACATGTCATGGAAAACTCATACTGACCACATTATCGCCAACGCTAACTCCATGCTTGGTTACCTGAAGAGAAACTTTAGGTTAGCCCCAGTGTCACTAAAACTACTAATGTATAAAACCCTTGTCCGTACCAAACTAGACTATGCAGCAGCAATTTGGGATCCTGGTCTCTCAACTCTCGTGACTGATCTTGAAGCCCTACAGAATCGCGGTGCCCGTTTTATATTTACTAACTATCATCGCACATCTAGTGTCTCAACTATGAAAACTAATTTATCACTTCCTGCTCTTTCATTACGCCGAAAAATATCTCGTTTGTGTCTTTTTTATAAAATTTATCATTCCAATACTCCGCTAAAAAACAAACTAATGTTAAATCCTGTTTTCATCTCGCCGCGCGTAGATCATCAATTTAAAGTCGGAATTCCTCATTGCATTACCTCAGCCTATTATAACTCTTTTATTCCAAGGAGTCAGAGTGGAATCGCCTTCCCGCGCAATTAGTAAACATACCATCCTTTGACTTGTTTAAACGTGCGTTGACTACTTACCTATGTTAATATCTCTCTGTTTGTTTGCCTTGTTTTATACATTTCTTAATTTGTTTACATTTTTTTTTACATTTTTCGTGCTTGGCTTTTAGTGTTTGTATATTGTTAGTGTTCCAAATTTGTCTTGTACCACTCCCCTCTGTAATGCCCCAGGGCCTTGAGGGTACTTAAATAAATAAATAAATAAATAAATAAAAGTGTTCTTAACATTACTCGTGTAGCAATGTTCTGGGTGTCCGATATGTATCCTGGTATGCGTATCTGAAAAAATCTGCACCACACTGTAACGTAAATCAGCTGACAAAGAAGTAAGAAAAAAATCAAGAACTTAGCAAAAAGAAATCGCAGTAGTGCCCTACATTCAGGGCATAACGCATAAATTAAAAGAAAGTAGCCGCAAGAAAAAACATTAAGGTCGTGTACCTTACTCCAAACAAGGCGCATTCTATGTGCTGCAAAGTAAACTGCAACACCAACCAGGAGAAAAATTTTTCTTACAAGGCACGATATGCCACGTGTGACACAGGGGTTGTTTATCACATTCCGCTATCACGTGGCAAATGTCCCATCGGTCAAACTGGCAGGTGCATAAATGATAGGACAAGAGAGCAAGCAGCATCCGTCAAGACAGCAGCAGCCATCACCGCGCCTGTAAATGCAGTGCCGTGTTCAGCAGCATAACGATTTTTGCAGGAAACAAAAGCCCGTGTTCACGAGAAATGTTTGGAACTATGGCCATCGAAGGAAACAAAGCAGCATACGTCAGCTTTCCTTCTATCAAGCTCGACAAGAACAGCAATAGTGTTTGGGGTGTTTTACGTCCCGCTGAAAAGCGGGTCATTTCAAACTAAAGTTTACCTATAGCTCTCAGAATAAAGAATACAAATAAGCAGATAGCCAACGAGCATGAATTGGAAGGAGTATTCAACCATATTAAGAAGTCCAGTTATATATGTCTCTTTTTGTATCTCTGTACTTCTACGTCTTCTCTCTTAAGTTCAATCTGGCTCTCTCCGTGGTGGCTGTGGGCTGACTGTGCAAGGTGTTGAAGCTCAAGAGACTGCATGGCTGATGGACGGTCACAACTGTGGAGCAGAAAGTGGAGTGTGCACTAGACGCCTTCCACGGGGATGGCTTCACTGACGGCAAGAGAACCGACAGGTCTTTGGTGGTCGGGACCTCGGTCGTGGTGGCGAGAGGCTCCCCATTGTCTGTGGTGGCTGTGCTAGGCATTATCGTGGCGAGGGCGGTAAGGGGCTCCCCGACAGTGTCCTTGTTGGGTCGGACTGCCATCATGGCGTGTGTGGTGCTGCGTAGGGGCACGGCTGCGGCGGGTCCCGAAACGGGCGACAAGGCGTTGCCTCAAAACCGTTTTCTTGTCCGAGCGGCCGAACGGAAGGTTGGCAGGAGTCAGCCTCTCGCCATCCGATGCTGACCCCTCCGAGCTCGGCTCAGAACCATCCAAGTTCGGCCCAGGATCCAACTCTGACTTTTCAGGGTTGGAATCTGACTCTGGTTTTGGCTCGCTCGATGGAAGGCAGACATTGTGCAGCACAGCCCGTGACGTTATAATTGTGGCGGTGGCTATTGATGGATTGTAATATAGAGACCGGTGCCTTTGCAGACACCAGGATTTGTTCTTCAACAGCCCACTGCAGTGCTCCACAACGGGTCTGACCGAGGAATGCGCCTTATTAAACCGGCAGCAAGCAATGGAGGTCATGTGGATCCCAGGGACGGGGGTGATCAACCAAGCCGTAGCCGTAATCGCCTGTACATTTAGAGGACAGAACCTATTATAACCTGTTCTCTTGAAAATTGAAAGCAAGAAAGCAGCAAAAAGAGCTGTTTGCAACTTCGTGTTTTCCTAGTACTATGTGAAGGAGTTCGGCTCGAGCACATTTTGTGTCGCACTGTGGTTTTCAAGCTGTACACAGCCACCACAAGCAAGAGGAATGCATTTAGTATGCTCACCAAAGAAGAGCCTGCCGTCGCCTACCAGCCGCTCTTATTTGATGTTGTTGCGGAGCCAAGAGAAGTGCCAGACAAAGGAGTAGTGCACCGACCCAGGGCACTATGGCTCCATTCATATTACCTGACATTCGGCGTCACGCATCTGGAAGTGTGAGAGAGATACCGACATGAATTTAACTGAATGTTACACTCATGGTTCAGAAAGCAGGCTCGATTCCAGAACGATTCAAGTTCTTTTGTTTGACACTATTAACAAGATTGCAACACACCCTCATGGACGCAAGATATGATCACAGGCAACCACTGCCTTCAAACATAATTAATTTGGCGGGTGGAAGGATGCACGTTCTAAAAGTCATGACATACTGCGTCAAACATACGCTCGTGATGTCGGAGCACACATGCCCGCACCTCATTTATAAAATAGCATTTCCACATTGTACCGACGTTACGCTCTATTCTGTCTAACTCAGATGGAACTGATTTTGAGTACGTTATAAGAGTGTACTTACCACCATCACGTTGATGATGTAGAGATTCTTGTGGCACAGTACAACGTATACATACATGTATTATGCGGTACGACTTAAATCTTTCCAAGTAGATACAACAGTCTTTGCACTAAATACAGCAGGGGTGTTATATGAACCGACGAGTGTCTGAATCTGAAACGAGATCATTTAATCCTCGTAGTGCCATGCAGTGATGCGTTAACGCTAGCAGACATTAGATGCTATTTGCGACTAAAACAAAACTCTCCATGTTGTACAGAAAAAAAAAAAAAAAACTCGACCAGGTTTGTTTTAGAATGCAGAATCATTCTGTGAATCTGAGACGATGAATAAAAACGAAAGCACAAAGATTTAGATGTGCGAACGTTTTTAGAATCACGAAAACTTGGTGTGTCAGAGAAACTAAGAAACATACATTTCACCGATCTTAAATGCCTGGCTTTTATTCTGTCACGAGTTGCGTGTGTGAGCTCATTTGAGAAATGGGCTTGAACTTTCTCCACCGTTGTTTGACCTTTGTTTCGTGTATTTGTTTCGCTATGTGTCTTGAATTCTTGAAAAAGTTCGCAGGGAAAGCTGGAGCACGCAGATGTCTAATGAGTGGAGCAATTTACTCAAGACATGTGGCAAGACGAAGAGAGCGTTTTCAAATGAGGGTGCCACACTATCCGAACTGCATTTTCTTTGCTCGGCACTCTTGTCTTTTGTGAAAGGAATGACTTTGGTCCGCGACTCAGTGCATCATTAGTGAGAATAGCTTAAATTAACTAAACCAAAGTAAAAAATATTGCCACCTTTAACATTTTGGGGTCGTGTTATTGTCATAGGCAGTCAGAGACTATAGAAGTGATTGTCGCAAAAATAGCTATAATCGGGATGGTTCATCGCTCCCGATAAAACCGAAGCGTTATCGATGCGTAGAAGACAAGAAGCGATTTTATATGGCTACGTTCTTGGTTTCGCTTCTATTTTACGTGTGCCCATAGTACGTAACCTCGGTGCTTAATTCGATAGTATTCTTTTTTTTTTTCTTACCATGTCTCTCAAGATTTTGGTTACTCTGTAAGATTGCTGGACATGATTTGCCGTTTGATCCAGGAATTTTCAAACCCGTTGCGTATGAATCGCTTGTTTTGCAGTAGCATTCGTTCCCACCGAGAGTTTGTGAGTGTTGTCTAAAATTCTCTTCACAGAAACTGATGCATCGCAAATGAAAAAAAAGTACGAGAGAAATTTATTCGAATTGTTCACGATTTATATTTTGGACGAAGAGGTAGCGGCAAGGACATTTCTTGAATCTATATACCTGATATTCTCAGCTTACAGTCGTCATCATGTCGTAGAGTTACGCGAATCCTAATGACAGATAAAATATTTCACGAAATACACATCTAGACGCTTTTACAAATTATGTGCACTTTAAGCCTGAACTTGGAACTTTTACTTACTCATTGTAACCTTATTATTTTCCTATTTGTGTGTTGTGTAAGTTTTATAATCATGAACGTACTTTATGTTGTTTTTGGTCGTTCTGGAGCACGTAATAATACATAAATAATATAAAATTATTATTTTGTTATTATTGTTATTATTAGCATCATCATCATCGTCATCATCATTGGCTAGCCTCCGTCGTACTCTTGGTGAGAAAATCAAAATTTAGATGTTTGTTAGTGATTGTCTACTTGAAAATTGCTCATTGCATATGTGACACGTAGCCCCTTGCTTCGTTGTACGATATTGAACACTTCAAATGCTCGCTTGCTTCCCGTGGAAAAAAGATACAAAAACAGCGTTCCTTCAATCGCGACATTTTCGGTAAGCAAATTCGTCTAGTCGTCCTTAGCTTTTCGCAAACATTTTTTTTTTTTTGTGTTTTGTCCCAGTTTTATATGCAGAGCTGCTAACTTAAATTTATCGAGAAGCCTTACTGGCAGGCAAAAATAGCCGAATGCGGCTGAAGCATATTTTTGCGGTGCTTCCGATGCAAAATCCGGACATGGCTTCGAACACCCTTCATTGAACATTGAATGTGTGGGAAGTTCAACAGTTGCTCAGATCTAATGACCTAGATTCAAGATTTGTAAAGGTCCAAGCCTCGATGTCTGCTTTTTGCATATTTTGACCCCACTTTCGGCTGGACGGAAGTAGTCCAACGTGCTTCGCTCACATGCCGTTATTAGACTGCTTGTGTGCCGGTGCTTTGCGTTCACCACCAATTATAGCTCAAGGCAAATGTTTGCTCGCACATTCCCAAACCGTAGAACGATCACGTCCTTCGACTGCGTTTCTATTCCAGGGTTTTACCATAGATTTCTTTTTCATTTCGGAGTGGTGCTTTAGTTTATTTATTTGCATGTCTGCTTCCTCTTTTTTGTGTTTAACGTCGCGGTGTTAGATGGAGATGCAACTCGGAATTAAAAAAAGGAGTTAGGTTGGACTCCCCTTATTTAGCTATTATAAAGAAGACGGAACTCAAGTTTTATTTAAAATTATATAAAGATTTGTTTTGGCCAATATCATTCAAAGCACACTTTTGCCATCATCCAGGACAAAATATACATCAATTTCTCCCATACGCGTTCCAATTTTCCTAGAGAAGCAAAATGGTAATTAGACATGAGGAAGATACATAGAAAGGGGGGACGGACAACGAAGACTTCCATGTCCGTCCCCCCTTTCTATGTATCTTCCTCATGTCTAATTACCGTTACCAACACGCTCGTTTTGTTCTTAAAGCAAAATGAGAATACATTAAGTACTTTCTTTTCATTTTAACAAAGGTGTCGCGAACTTTTGTTGAACGTGAAGTTTCACTTTACTGGTTCGGCGAACCTTGAAAATTTTTAAAAAAAAAATGGCCATGGATGGATGGACGCTAACGGCTGTACCTTTTATATCGGGCGGCAGCTTGCGCCACCTAGCCTGGTTGTACGTCATTCAATTCGTTCCCTTGATAATTTCCACCAGTCTTCTAATGTCCTCCTTGTTATTAAAATGCACTTATCATTCACCATTTTCGACTTTTGAATAGAGTTGCAAAAGGCTAAACGCAAAAATATTTTTTAATAAATATTTGATACGTCAGTATATTGTTTAAGAAACGATTAATACGCATCACAAGCGCGAAAATATAAACGTTTTGTGATTTGGTTTTTCTATGTAAAAAAAATACACCCGATAAATATTCCACCTCTAGTTCACCAGGTGGCGTCAACTAAATGTCAATTTCCGCACGTGCGCATCACAGTCGAACTTTTGACGAAGGTTGCTCTGCTTCTGAGCTCCGGTAATACTCGTTTTTGCTGTAGATGAGCAATTTAGCCAGTGCAGTACACCCGCTAGCCTGGGGTCTTTAACGTGCACAAGGCAGTAGTGATACACGACCGCACGTCCGATGCTCATCCAGGTGGAAACGGGCAGGGGTGTGAATTGAACCCAGTACCTCTGGGTCCTGCTACCCGAGCTTTCGCTCTATGTGCTCCAAGCTTCGGCGCGCTAGCCCTCTTGGCCACCGATCTCCCTTTCACCTTACGACCACCCACAGTGGATGTTGCGAACCATCGGAGGCAATCCAGTGCCGTGTGGGTGTCTGGTGACTTTGGAGAGGAGGCGCAATGACCCGCGGAACGCGTAGTCACGTGCTAGTTCATAGAACTGTATGGGCTCGGATGGCTTCCGGCGTCCGCCGTGGTTGGTCCTAAGGAGTATGGAGTGCAAGTTCGTCTGCTTTATTTTTGCAAGGATTATGGTGACGTCAGAGCTACGCCTAGTTCTGATTGGCTTTGATTGTAGGATGGTGGGCAGACCTCAAAGCAAGCTGCCTTGAAGTCTACCCACTATCCCATGCAGAGCGAATCAGTGCTGGGCGCCCTGACATCAACACAACCCTTGCAAAAGAAGCAGACAGCGCGTTGGTGTCGGTAAGCGTATGAAGAGAAAATGAGCAAACAAGTAACGACACGTGTACATACGTGACAGTGTTAGCGCAATAAGCACTCTTTTTTTTAGCTTGAAATCGAAATATGTTATTAGAACTACTTACGTGGTAGGGGCCACTTATTCGTGCTAATGGTGTTTGCGTTAACAGTGTTGCGCAGTGTACTTCTTTCAGGTGAAGAGAGGCATACGTTTTCCCAGTGTCCTCTTTGTTTGTTCTTCTTCGCACCCGTAACCAGGTATATTGATTAATCCACGTGCAGAAGAGACTTCTCACTATTGAAACACGAAAAAAGGCGGATTTTTTTTCTCAGCCTACGGATAAATATTGTCCACACGGGCGGTTTAAAATAGAATAGAATACGCTCTACATCCCGATGATATATTCTTAGGAGTTGCAAGATAAGACACGCACCCGCACACACACGCGCGCAAAGCAAAACTGCCCAGTCAATCTGCTTACGACACTGGAACCGTCACTGGTACTTCACAGTCGCACACACAATGTGATTGTGAAATCCTCACTTGCATGACACTAGGTCCGTGAATTTACCGAGAAAATAAAGTTTACGCGGTCTCTCACCCCAACTTCTATTTTATGGTCTTTTTATAGCGATAATGGTTGTATTTTTTTCAATCCTTTCTTTTTGTGAATTGGGAAACTGCCACCATAAAAGTCTTAGGTTACTATGCCCCTTGGAAGGGCACATCTTTCAACTTCATTGACATAAACCTATCAGATTTTTTTTCTACTGGCAAGGGTTAATAAATTTGAAAGCAGTTTCGTGCATCCTCAAATTCTTGTTATGTATCACTCGATGTAATCAACAGAGGAAGTCTTGCATGATTGAATCTTACGAACGTTTTGTTTCGTGCTGTTCCCGCCTGTACGAGGCGACTTTGACCAAGACAATTAGCTCTTGCACCCTCCCGAATACAGGAGGACGCGTATTGAGTTGTAACTTACGATGTTTAAACAAGTTTATCATATCACTGCTACAACGAACTTGTTTTCTTTTTCATGTCGGACTTAATGAATGTGTGCAAAAAATATACGACAGGTGAAAACGTTTATCTTCGGAATCGACAAGCGCTCACTATGGTGTGTGCCACTCGATACATCCACTTTGCATTCGGCAAAAATAGGAACTTAAGAACTACAGACCTAGATACGTCACTTCTCTTAATGCATAGGCCTCTCTTAAATTCATACAAGGGTGGACCGCTTGGGGTTTCTGCAGGCCAAAGCCGCGGAAGAACACCAGCATGTTAAACTTCCCACTTGCAACTCGTTGCCATCCTTAATAAATTTCGAGTGAACGTCGCTAAGCGTTCCGCGGTGTGACCTCACGTCTTTCCGCTTACTGAGACTCGAACAGAGTGAGAACATTGAGTGAATCAATAAAGGAGACCGAACAGCAGAGACGATTTGCCGCAATCATTTCCGCAGGTTCAGCCAGAGCGATTGGGAGCAGACCCCTAAGAGAAAAATACGCCTAAACCTCTGACTAGCTTTGCGTTGTTTCTTTCGTACGTTCGCAGCTTCCATCTTGGTTCTCGCCGGCATCGTTCTGGTGTACCTACCTGGCGTACGCCAACAGCGCACTCAACCCTATCATCTACGGAGGAATGACGCCTACCCTTAGGCAAGGCCTGGCCAACGTGCTCCGATGCGGACCCAAAGCTGGCTACCCCAGACGTTTGTACCACTTTTTGCTGCTTCGACCAGCCTGCTTCCTGTTACGTAATCAGAGTTAGCGTGGACATTAGTTCGCTGGAGCCAAACAAAAACAGAGAGACATTAGCTCTTTTTTTGGTATTTTTACCGTGGTAGGGGTCGGAAAGGGGGAAAAGGGGGTAAAAAAGTTGTACCTTTGGGCTGAGTGAAGGTAAAAGTGTACACGTGTTTTAAATGCCAATACACAGTGAAAAAGTGTCAAATACATTTTTGAGAACGTTTGATACCGGTTCCAACTTTCCTCCTATTGTCACAAAAATATTTAAAAAAATGCAGATTATGGTTTTTATAATGTTCACGGATCTTGCTCTGTAATTGGCACATCGCGTTGTTCGCCCCCTGCGTTACTAAAGCTGGCGGTGACTATTGTGCGGCAAATGTTGCATGAAGTTAAAATAAAACTTTCAATACCAACTTATACTTTAAAAAATATTGCTTACTTTTTTACGCGACAAAAATTCGGGTGTTTGTCTTTTATTACCTCGTGCACAAATTTAACGGCTTTAATATGTGCATTTTTGAATTAAACCCTTCTCCGAACCTCGCCAAATCTAAACAGCAAGGGTGATGAAAATCTTGAATTCGAAAGATTTATATTCAGGTATTAAGCTTACGTCATTTCTTAACACAAAATAATCTTGTCGGAAGCAGGATTTTCAGACTTTAAGCTATAAACTTTACATGTGCAAAACAAAAAGCCTAATATAAAAATACTTGCTTTGAATGTGCCGCCACACTTTTTCCAAGTGATGTTGCAAAATACTATAAAATAAACATCTTCAAGTCAAGGGCAATAAAACAAAATGTATTCACAAGCGAGAATCTTTTTTCTCTTAATGTGTTTAGTACTTTGTCTACTGTTTTATGTCGTGCAGCTTAAACCAGCATAAACTTTCGAGGTCTGAAACAAGTAAGTAGTAGGTCAATCTTTCCACCCTAACTATGGTCAAGATATCCGCCAATTAGACATTACATTTTTTCAAACGGAATGCATGACATTACAAATAGTTAGACAAATATAATAGTGTAATCAACTGAAGCATTGTGTAATTAATTTTTGGCGAATATAAATAGTCATTTACAAAAAGGCTAGAAGTGCATAATAACCGGAAACTCTACTGCCCAATATATGATGTCTACTTGGCAAATGGACTTTGCTGTTTAACATTCTAACAGATATACATTTTTACCGAATCCAAAACGAATGTACATATTCGTTCGGCCACCATTATGCTTTCTGCAAATGCCTGTGCTAAAAAGCGACCTTAGTTTTTTTGTTTTTTTTTACATTATACAATGTGAACATCTTATTTGGCATTAGCAGGCCGTAAACTCATATGTCTGGCAGCATTCCTTTGTAGGGAAAATACATTTCCCCAGATGGCACCACAGGTTCTCGACTTGTGACATTCTATCTTGAGATTGGAGCACACTCTATTTAGAGGATATCAATGAAACACTATAGTTTGATTATTAGCATCTTCAGCAGATACGGAGGCGGGTTTAATCCTCTTGGATATTTAAAATTATGAACGCCTTTATTTGTTTATTTTATTTATTATTTATTTATTTTATTTGGTGATACTGCCAGCATTCTGTAGAACGCCCAGGCAGGAGGTGTACAAAAACGATATTCAAAAACAAGCGGAAGCAGTGCAAACAAACAGACAGAGCCACTACTCAACAGTGTGCAAGAGTAGTGCTACACTAAAGGTATCTAATGATCTCAAATTTACAACACTTTCATGAAGCCTATTCCACTCACACGTGGTTCTAGGAAAAGGGATGCTTTAAGCGAAGTGGTTCGACACAATGGTTCGACAAGTGTTAATTGGCGTTTGCCTCCCGTGGGCCTTGTTTCGTTAAATGAAGTGCAATCACAAAGACGCAGTTCCAAATTGCCTTGTATCATATTATAAAGAAACTTCAGCCGTTCTGTTTTTCTTCGGGTTGCTAAATCACTCAATCCCGATCTTGGGTACAAATCTGAAACAGTTGAAATAAAGCCATAACGGTTGTACACAAACCGCAATGCTTTTTTTTGCACGGTCTCTAACATATCAATTGACAGCTTTGTATGAAAGTCCCATACAATATATGCATATTCTAGCATTGCTCTTATGATGGTTTTATAAGCAGTCAGTTTAGCTTCAGGTGAACAGAGGTTAATACCTCGTTTCAAGAACCAGAGCTTCCGCATTGCTTTACGAGCTATAAACTCAATATGTGCACTCCATGACAAATCAGAGGTAATTAAAACTCCGAGGTATTGATATTGTTTAACAGTCTCAAGTGGTACTCCATCGATAGAATATGTAAAAAACAAAGGGTTGTTCTTCTGCGTCACGGCCATTTGAACGCACTTTTTACAGTTGAGAACCATATTCCATTTTATGCACCCTGCATGAACCAAAGATAGACAATAATTTAATTCTTCTTGATCAGACGGGTTGTTTACTTTAGCAAATAAAACACAATCGTCAGCAAAAAAATCGGCTTTGTAGATTGGGGTGGTGTATCTTTAAATAATTAATAAGAATTAAAAACAAAAGCGGCCCAAGGACCGAGCCTTGGGGCACGCCCGAGAAAACGGGTGACTCGGGGGAAAAGACAGTCAACACGAACACACTGCGCACGGTTAGTAAGATAGGAATCAAGCCATCGTACTAAGTTTTCATAACTGATGATGTAGCGTAACTTATGCAGTAGTTTGTCATGGGAGACGCGATCGAATGCTTTCGCAAAATCTAAAAGATAACATCTGTCTGTCCGCCGATATCAATGACAACCGCAAGTTCGTATATCGTATGAACAAGTTGTGTTACAGTGAAAAAAACCCGTCTGAATCCATGCTGTTCGTCCTGAAAAAAACATGGTCTCCTCAAAAAATGTTATAAGATGTTTGAATACGAAGTGTTCAAGAACTTTACTGGCCGTACACAAAAGTGAAACAGGTCTGGAGTTTTCGACGCATTGACTGTCACCCGATTTAAATATTGGTATCACCCTAGCCTTTTTCCATTCATCAGGCACGTCTCCCGTATTGAGACTATGGCAATAAATCAAATGCAAAAACTTTGCCGACCATTCAGCGTATCTAAACAAAAAAAAACATTCGAAATGTCGTCGGGACCGTTACTCTTTCCTAACGTCAAGGTTAAGGAGGGCCGCAAAAACTCCCTCTTCAGTAATGCTGATGTCCGGATTCACTATTCTAGAATTCTCATAACTTGGAACTCTTCCCGTTTCCACAGAAAATATAGACGTAAAGTACTCGTTGAAAGCATTTGAAATTAACTGCTTGTTATTTGTTAGGATATTGCACAGTTTCATGTCCGAGAAAGAACATTCCTTTATTTTGAAAAACCTCCAAATCTTTCGGGCATCACTAAGCAGAGAGTTATGCAAGGTGACGTTAAAAAACGGTGTTGAGCATTTTTAACAGAAGACCACAATTGTCTGCACTAATACGGTATAGACGGATTGTTATTTCCGTTACCAAATTTACAAACTCGCCGTATTTTACGCTTCAAATGTAGAATGCCACGTGTAATCCATGGGTTATACTTTTTCACTCTCCTAAACGCAATGGAACAAACTTCTGAATGCAGTGCTGAACTATACCTCTAAACCGTAACCACAATTCATTGGTAGTACTTGTATCAGGATCATACATATTGAAAAAAAGCGAATTGCTTTCTTGCAGAACGTCTAAAATATCGACATCCTTCGCATTATTAAAGTCACGGTACCGCTTAATGTCGATAGTAGTTGTTAACTGACAAGCCAACGTTAGAGTGCATACTACTAAAGAGTGATCAGAGATACCTTCGACTATTTCGCACTGGGCGCCTTGTCGTGCAATCTTAGAGGAAACAAAAACCATATCAAGAAGGCTTTCACTGGCATTAGTAACACGTGTCGAACTACGAACGACTTAAGTCATATTACATGAAAAAGCAATGTCAACGAACCAATGAGACTGCTGACACTCCCGCTGTGGTTGCATATAATCCCAATCAATATGTGGTAAATTAAAGTCACCCGCTAGTATAACATGAGTGTAACGATGGTAAGATGCAGATATAAATTCCTGTAGTGCCAGCAGGTGTGATAGGTCTGCATGAGGCGCCCGATAAATTATTTTCTTTAGTCGTGGATAAACGGACTCCGTAGTGTACTAATCTAATTTATTTGAAGAATGGTGTGTCTGTCTAGCGCTACCAACTTAAGAAATCTCTACTTTTCAGTTTAAATGATGTTTGCCAGCATCATTTGGCAAAATGATGACAAATAGCAGGTGACATTACAAGTTAAAGTAGATAATCAAGTTTGCTCATGTTGTTTTATAACCTGCCTGTCTTTGTTCTAATTTGGATAAAATCTCGGATTCGTGGTTATTCTTTTTCTAGGTCATACTATAACGGTCCTGCAGGCTTTGGAACTGCTGTAGTTGCATACATAAAAAAAGTCACTTTTACCTTTGCATTTTTTTACGCAAGGTTTCTTAGTAGCTTTGTCTTTAAGTGTTTATTAATAGTAATTATAGGTAGAGCAAAAATTACCTCTATAAAATAGCATTTTTTTAAATGATGTACAATTAGCATAGACCTACGCAGCGGCTATTTGAAGCGAAATTTTCTGAGCGCGGCACAAGTAGCCCGGATGCAGGATCAGCGCAATTTTAATCCCGCGGCTTCACCGCCGAAATTTATTCAAAAAGCTTTCAGTGGAAACGTTTAATCCTCTGGAAAAAAAAAAAAAAAAAAAGAGCAAGCACGGAATATTAAACTCTCGGACTAATAGAGTTTTATTCTCTACTTATTCTGTCTTATAGCGGCAGTACTCAAGAACAGGAAGCGCTGGTCCCGAATGGCCTTTGTCTTTGATGCCTATCACTTTCTAACGCAAAGACCAGTTGTGAAAAAAAACAAAAAAAAAACGAACACACACAAAAACAAAACACAATTTAAGAGATCCCAATGGAACGATGTAGAAAATGCAAAGCGCCGAAAACCCGAAGGATTAGTTAAAGAAGGACGTACACCGCAGAGTGATAAAGTAATAAGCCGACGTTTTGAGGGTGCTCTTAGCGAAGTGTTGATACCCAACCGAAAACTCCAGTTTGTTAATTCTTTTTTTCGCAGAGAGCTTAAAACGCTAGCCGTCGCTTTTTGGAAGCTGATATATCAAAGGTTTGTTTACCACACGAGATTTGAATATCAATCGATTCGTTCGGCGCGCTTCCTCCTGCGCCCTGTTTGACACTTCCGCACATCTGAACTTTCGAGATATTCAGACATCTTTTGAATACCGACACTTGCTAATCCCTTAATCCCTTGAAATGTGCCCGTCCGTCTGTCAGTCTGTACGTCCGGATATCTGTTCGAGTATTCCCCTGTAAATTAAGCAGGGAAATTGAAGCTACGTGACCTGACGTCACGTGATATGACGTCGCGTGATATGACGTCACATGAGCTGACTTCTTGTGGCCTATGCAGCACTTCGATTTCCCTACCAATGGTAGCGGTTAAATTAACGTTAAATTAACGGGGAAACAATATAGTTTCCCCGCCAGATTTTGCGGAAAAAATGATGTCACTTGAGCTACAGCTATTCAGTTGCTTTTTTTTTAATTTAGCGGGTAAACTGACTTGGTGTATTGGTCACCTGATCTCAATTTCCCAGAAAACCGTTGCGGGCAATGAATAAACCATTTGTTTGTCCTCATTCCCCCAAAACAGCTGATTAAGGTCTTTTAAACAAATTGATTTGATTCTCGTTTAATACTGCATACTGGCACATGACTATAGTGATAAAGGTCGCTGCCAAATATTCTCGTCTTCTCCTGCAGGGTGGTCCCTCCACTCTCGAATGACCCTCACCACGGGGCAGAACGCGGGCAGCCCGTGTCGCTCCGCGCGGCTCTACCACCGGGCGTCCAACTCGGCGACGTCGTCCACCGCGCTTCTGCTGACGAGACAGAAGCCCACACCTCCCGTCACCAGGTGCTCGTCCAGCCGCAAAGGAAGCACTTTCGCCACGGACGTCTGACAGCCCGCGGCAGCTTCGACACTCATCGTTCACGAGCTCTGCCATATCTGTACTTTCATTAAAGGTGTTCCTTGTGCACCGGCCATAGTTCATTCTCCACGCTATATTGCACTTTTTTTTTTGCTGTAAATAAATCAATAGAGCCTTATTCTGTTGGTGTATACCTAAAACCCTCAATTGAACGCCCAAGTATAGTGAAAAGGTAAAGAAAGAAAGAAAGAAAGACGTTTACAATCCCCTGTAACGCCGAATTAGAGCGCAGCTCTTGAGGAGGAGCAGGGCAGGGTACGAAAAGAAGGGTATGCTCCTCCTCCTCATCCGTACCCTCCCCTCCTCCTCTCCTGCTCCCCCCATTTAACGGGATATTTTCGCTAAATTTCCCGCTAAATTTAGCGGAAAATCTTTTCGCTATATTTAGCGCGGAAATTTCCTCGTAACGAAACGCGCGGTGACGTCACGAGTGACATCACTCATGAACCTCGTGACGTCATACGTGACGTCACGTGTGACGTCATAATGGGAAACGTCCCATAATGCAACGCGCGGTTACGCCGACGCCGACCGCGACGCCGCTCAAGCCGGAAACGGGCGCCTAAGAGCTGCGCTCTAAAAAGTGGGCGATTATGCAGGGGGAAAGGAAGGGCGGGTCGTTCGAATTTTTGCGGTATTTGGGAATCGATATTTGATAATTGTTATTTAACCATATTTGGGTATTTGGACTCGAAATATCTTGTGGGCGTGTTTGGAGAGGCCTCTTTGCCAGTTACCACGTTTCTGGGTTTAGCTTGGCCGTTGGCTCTCGGCGCCGCGGCGTGCGTCATGGCTACTTTGCTGCGTGGGGTGCGAGCTCGGATGCTGCCATGTCGGTCGATGCCATTAACAACTGTCACCGAGCGTGAGTGCTCTCGGGACTCCCTGGAACACAATTCCAAGGCCCACTTATCAGTTGTCTGAGCTTTGGGCACAACCGAACACCCGAAGTCTGGAAGTTAAATGTAATAGCTTTCCGGACCGAAGGAAATTCGTGCATCATCGTCGGGCACTTCAGATCTAAGGAAGCACTTGTCGGTGAGTTGCTGGAAGCATTACCGGGTCCGTTTGTGCATGACACTTAAAGTTTTGTTAATTTTTAGTAATAAATAACCAACCTGGCCCGACTAAACATGCTAATAAATCGGTATTGTAGAGCCTCGTAGGCAGCACTTTCGTAAATGAAGCAAACGGTTAGCACTATCGAAAATTAAACTCATGAAACGATCGTCTGAAACGGACTAACATTTAACCCGAGTGTAATGAATAGAACGAGTACGGTAATCTTGAATAAAACCTGCAAAAGCTCTTTCGCTGAATGTGTCGTTCAGCGCATAGCAAAATGACAGAGATAACTGCATTAGTAGAAACGGGTGACACTGAATAAAAGAAGTCAACGTGTATATCAGAATGCGTTATATCGTAATCTTAATGCCGTGACAGTCGCATCGGTGGTGATAGGCGTTTTAGTTACAAAGTTTTCGAGGCTGTGAAGGCCTACTTTGAAGTTTTCAGCACGCACTCACTTGACCTAGCGAAGATTTAGAGAACGAATCCTCGTCCACGACGTTTTATTGAATGACGTTCTAGAGGAAGTCAGCGTTCGTTAGAACGAGTCTGAATAGGTACACGTTTTCGAGGACAAAGCGGCGCGTCGGTAATCGCAGTGTTTGCAGCAATACCTCATGCAATAGTTTACAAGTAATGCAACGTGAAAAGAAGCCTCCGGTAAGCCTGAGCAGAGCACCAACCGTCGTTTTAATAGGGGGCCTAGCATATTCAGGCTCTCCTGGCTTCATTTGTTCTCCTAGTGAAACAGCCGCTCCCGCTTGCTGAGGCTTACCAGAGGCTCCTTTTCATTTCCCTACCAGCTGCGAACCCCTTTTTCGCTTCGATTGAAGTAACTGCGATGAAACTTTGTTACAGTTTTTATAACTAACTTAACAAGGTTCAATGGTAAGTATGTGACTGTAACTTTATTACATTTGTATGTATGTATGTATCTTTTATTTCAGACATAAGGAAGGGTCTGGGGGGCTGGGGCAATAGAAGACGAGTTGTCTTCTGACGAGGCTCCAGCCCCTTTTTCACAGCATTCGGAGGAGACACAGGAAAATAAACAGAATAAATATACAAAGATACAGCAATTTTAAAATCCACAACAAACACAACAACACACCACTGTCAACTTCGTACTAACTGCAGATCATGAGTGATTTAGTATATATTCTACAATCCTTTTTTAAAATGGAATCTACAATCCTTTTTTTAAAATGGTCGGGTAACCTTAACATTGACCTAAATACTTCTCATTAGTAACTTTTACATCTCTGATACGAAGTGACAACGCAGCGAAGTGCTCAACGGTAAGTTCAACTTTATATTCTTTCTAAGCGTCAGAAAGAAGGATACATTGAAATATCGGCGTGTAAACAAGTCCGGAAGGTCATCGAGTTAGTCTAAAACGTTTGGCGCATAGTATGTAGTCTTTATAAAACCTAAATTTGTTGAGTGAGGCAGGTCGGCAATTGTGCCGATCATTTATGCATATCAAGGCGATGCGTATTCATGTACGTAAATATATCATAAGAAATGTTTGGTAGTTCTCTAAATACAAAAAAAAACTTATCGAGTGCGCATTGAGATGTAAATTATTTTGTTTGCCCTCGTGGGAGACTCCAGGCGCCTAAACCAAATTATTTATGATTTCGAATTATTAAGAAAGGTCAAAATGCATTTTCATCGAATAAGCGTTTTTGCACATAAACGAAATATTTTCTTGTAATAAGAATAGACCAATTAAACAAAAATAAACTAATAGAGAAGAAACGGAATTTCGGAATGATGCTCAAGTCACTGATAGTAAGTTATTTCGCAAAAGATATATTTAACTTTACGGTTACCTCCACAGACATCCTTAATTTTTATGACACCTGTTCTGAACAAAGTTCACAAAGTCTCCTAAGCACTTCGGCCATAACCAGCGTGTGTCACGGCAGAAAGCAAGAGATAACAAGGTAATTGATAGCTTTAATTTTCCACCCAATGAAAACAAAATTCAAATGTATAACAATATTTTTGACTAACTTGCAAGCCTTCCGTCATGAGAGTAAATGCACGAACGTCATTTTCGCATATGTAGAAAGTTAATGAGAGAAAGAGAAGCTGTCATTTTTCCTTTGTAATAAGAGATACGTGTGGACGACGTACCCTTTGATGATAAACAAAAGAAATTTATCCCAGCCACACTAGATGCTAGATTAAAGTAAATATAACTTTCCATTGCAAGTACAAATACAAATAGTGACTGAATCTGATCGTGGTTAACATATTTCAATTCACTTTTAATGTATTGAAGGAGAAGAGACTTCCTCTTGGCGAAGTATCTAGTCAGACACATTCCTGTTTATTCACCCCTAGCTCAATGCGAAGCTACAGGTACGTATGCAAGGGCACCGGACCCAGTCAAGCTAGCTTCTGTTAGCTTTTTGTCCGGTGTCCTCGGCATAATGTTGCTGAAATAAAGTTCAAAGTTCAAAGTTCAAAGTTATTTTTCCGCCAGCGGCACTCTCAAATATATCGAGTTTTTCTTCGACGCAATCAGAAGAGGAGTGCTCAGATTTAATTATTAACCTGACACTGATGCATTTTAATTCGTTGCCTGGCCCCACACACAAGAAGAATGCGGGTTTCGTGGGTCATCAATATTTCTCTCTATAATTTTCATTTTCGAAATAATTGCGCGCTCGCGAGAGTGGTATTCATCCCGTGACGCTTTAGACTCTAGTTGTTTTTTTGTTGTTTTTGTTTTTGGAGTCGTCGATGTGCTCGCTTGAAGGGCTGAAAAAGTGACCGACATGAGAGAAGAGGATTCATTCATATGTGGACCAACGCTTTAATAAGACAACATTTATCAAAACAAAAGACAAAATACCTAGTATTATGCACAAAACTATTCATCAATGTATTGCAAGGAAATGTCGGATGTAAACATTTTTAAATGGAGGAATTACATCAAAGCGACAATGTTGGTGGACACCAATAAGTGAAAATATCTTATGGACGCAGGCGAGCCGGTGAATATTAACCATGTTAGATTAACCTGAGACTGGGGCAGAGAAGAAACATGTTTATTCTTTATTCCAGTCTCAGGTTCATCCAACATGACCCATAAGTGCACAGAATCATTAAACAATAGCCCGAACAGGCAAGTTGTACTACATTACTTGATAGATTTTAATTCACGCTTCTTAGGCCGATTCCAAGAGTCACTGCGTACAATGTGGCCCTTGTAAGAGTGACTAGTCGTTTCAATCATGTCGTCACTATCTAGGCAGCGTGTCGATGGCGGGATACAAGTGACGACGGGACTGAAGCGGTTACGCCATTCTCTTAAGCGTCATTGTGAGCAAGGCGGGCGGTGCTTTTCTTTTTCCCCGCCGCAATTTTGAAATCGGGTTAAAAAAGAGCTTGAATATTGTTGAAATAATATTTCCGAAACTATTACATTTTACCAAATTGTTTTATATGATCTAGTCTCTAAAAGTGATTTTCGTCAAAACTGAAATTGCGGCATGACCTCTAAAACTAATAATGAACTTATTAGTTTGTAGTTAATTTATCACAAGCGAATTTTTCCTGAATAGATGGTGCCATTATTTTTTATTGATCATATGGTATTAGCGTGGTGCATTGAGTAAATTAGCTATTAAAGCACAATATTGGATCATCGTATGAAATATTAAGATCGTGTTCGATTATTTGCCAATTTTAATACACGAACCTCAGGTGCTAGTTTTATATATTTGGAAACGTTCCAATTAAACGCAAGATGCACGTTACAACGTAAGTTAAATAAATTCTCTATTAAGAACCAGGTAAACCGAAATAAAATATTTATTACAATTTTCTTATTATTGAACTAGAAGCTCACCCATTTACTTGCAATTCGGATTAGGTTTACGTACAAACGAAAATATGGAAAGCGCTTGAAGAGATTTTAGCTACGTGGATATTGTACAAATATATATAAATAAATTTGCTTTCTTTAATTTATGAGTGCTTTGTCTCATCACAGAAGGCATCACATTTGGTACATTAATTTGTGATAAAAAGGACATAACTCATCCCCTTTTCCGTTGTGTTTTCAAAATTTATTTCTTATAAAGTTTATACAGGCACATACACACGCGTGAACGTGCACAAACACACAAGCAGAAGAGTTTATCTTTTGTCTGTGTTGTGATGCACCGCCCGGGAGGCTTGTTGCTGTTGGTGGGCACCAAAAAGTGCACATAGTCAGCAAACAATAGCCTGAACAGTCAAAGAACCTTGTACTGACATTTTTGCAGATTAAAAAAAAAAATATTTTTAAGTTAATTGGGGGGGGAAAAGCGTAGTGTCTCTAATATGCGTATATAAAGGCGTCCAATCCATATATTTGGAATAACGGTGAAAAGGGAAAACAGCTGAGCCGCATCAACCGTTTATTTATTTTGTTTATACTTTATTAACGGATGCAACATATCATCCTTCCCAAATATTCTGGGTATGAGGTTGCAGCGCCATCTCATTTCTACTTCTCATACTCCCATCCGCACTTTCGATCGAGAAACGTGTTTTGGGTTCCGAAGCTCTCACGTAGAGGGCGCCACAACGCCATGGCTGATAGAATTGCTGGGAAAATCGCTGGTTCCAAACCTGTCATGCAATACTTGGTAGTTATTGCATTACACTAATTTAATTACTTTCTTTGTAACTTGTAATTAATTACTTTCTGCTAAAAGGAATAGTAACTGTAATTTAATTTGTTTCTAGCGTCGGTAATTGCAAATTTGTGTCACAATTACTACTCCCTTTGCAAAACTACGGTACCGACGGAACCTCTCTGAAAGCCTCAGAGCTCGCACAAACGGCCTAGCGCTCGCACACATGGACAGGCACTCACACACACGACAACAAAAATAGCGACGCGTTGTTTGTTGTTTTGTTGCTTACACTGCGGGCTGAGAGAGTCCTCTTTGGAGCCCACATCAAAATGGCGCCGTATGGCGCCGTCTGCGGTGCGAGCACAAAACTATAGCGTAAAAATGCCAAATATTGAAAGAAACACAATTGAGGTTCAGCTTTCAGCCGAGGTTAAAGATTTTAATTGTCTATAAAGTTGTTTTTTGTTTTTTTTTGCCAGTTATCTACGTTTTTCTTTGAGTACTATCGCATATTTGTTTTTTTGTTTTTTATATTATTTTGAAGTTTATTTCCTGTTGGTTTTACTTCGGATATTAATTTAATAAGCATTTCCGAGACTGGCCTCGCACCTGGGAATATTGCCATCATTGATTCGGGAGCCCCCATTCGGTTCTTATATATTTCTGAGCCATTGCAATTTCAACTCAATGTAAATAATTTACAAAAAAAAACATGAAACGTTTGTATGTGAATATGGTCGTATTAACACGTGTAGATTGTAGTTTTATATTAACACTTTAATAATCAGATATGTCTAATTGTGGCATTTTTGTTTGCCTGGCTAACAAAAGTGTGTCGACCCAATTTTGTTTTAGCGATCTGGCGTCTTCGAGTGTATAAACCAATTTATTATCATTTATTGAAAATATAAGAACGTATAGGACTTCATTACCCCAAACTGTTTACAGCTGCCATCGAGTGTATCGAGGCCAACGGGATTACGTCCTTTCAAAGTGAAAGTCGAATACAGGTAGGATCCTTCCTAGAACTTTTACAGTTCTACCTATCTGCCACCGTGGTAACGTACGAAGATACGTCTTACCTACAAAGGAAAAGCATACGTATAGGGTCTTGCGTGGCAAAAGGCAAGTCTCACGAATTTTCAGACACGTGGATGATTATCTAGTGATTCTTTCAAAACGACCCATGGAAAATGAAGCTCAGACAATCCACACCATCAAATCCACTTTCTTGAACGAAGGGCAAAGACTCAATTTCACCCATGAGTCTCCAACAAATTTAAGCCTTCAATATTTAGATCTCCATCTGATGTTCAAAGGCAAGCACATTTGCTGGAAATACCCATCAAGAACCAAACAAAAGGCCTGCTTCATTATGACTCAGCTCACTCAAAAATCATCAAGAGAGGAATTGTGAAAAGCGGAACGAGTGCAGCCTTAAAAAAGTCGTGCGCACAATCTGCGGCTGAGAGTATTCTAGCTCAAGTGCGGCGCCTCAAGGCATCTGGTTTTTCCGAGTTTGATTTTATTTGAAGTCGCCGAATCATTGCTCAACAACAGCGGACAACGAGAGCGCACACAAGAAAATAACCACCGACCAGCAGTGCTGCCATACATTCATCGAATTACACACAACTTTAAAAAAAATATTGCATATAAATATCAAGTCCAAGTGGCACTCTCTGCACCAGAAACACTTAAGCGGTTGTGTTCGAGAATCAACCATCTCCAACCACAGCAAGCTGAGAGCAAAGTAAAACATCAGCAACAATATGTCGACTGCCAACGATGAGTGGTGTACAAAATTCCTTTCACCTGCGGCAAAATATATGTGGGACAAATAGGACGATGCATGAATGACCGCTTATAAGAACATGCCTTAGCCTTGAGGTCGTCACCAGCCGGCCATCTTGCAATACATGTAAAGGACTGTATGCGCACCGATATGTTTAGCCATATCAAAATCCTAAGATGTTTTAGGACCAAAAGAACACGCGAGTTGTACAAAGCCCAAACAATTGTGTCTCGTGAGGCTGTGTGCATCAGCGCCCCGTCGATGGCCTTATCCCAAAAAGAACTTTATTTCCTCAATCTTATGACAGGACGACAAATATTCAGCCCGAGAATTTTATGTTAATTTTTTGGTCTCAAACTTCATCTTTGTCTTTTTATCATCTACGATTTGTGATTGTGTACCTCGGCATTTTTCTAACTTTTGTTTCAAAATTAAATAGGGCTGGGCAATTGATCGATTAACTTTCCGATTAATCGATTAAGGCTTTAATCGCGATCAATTTTTTTAGCCGGTTAATCGGTTTTTTATACGGCACCCCAAAAGAGGTCGATTGGACGCACGCACCGCTCTATCTTGGACGACCAGTTCAAACAAATAGTTGGCAGGTCGTCCGGCCCAAACTAAAAGTAACGACACTTGGCCATATTGCATCTTAAAATCATGGTTGCCAGTTATCTGAAGCTTTACCTGAAATTACAGGAAATGCCTTTCCGACATTCACAAATGTTTAAACAGTTCGTGACACAGCAAATAAATATTGCGTGACCTTCCTAACACCGAATCTAACGCTGAGGAAGTCGCACTTTTGAATCATGACGATCGGCAGTTGCGTCTGCTTTGCATACGAGCCTAAATGGCGGCGCCCACAACAGTGCCGGGGAACGGAGTGCCGATACTCTAAACGCAGCTCATTTAGTGGCTCTAGGTTGAACTATATGCATCATCAATTGTAAACGTCCTTTGCGTCGTGTACCAGGGTGTAAAGTAAGTGTTCAAAGGCAAGATAAGTTGTTGCATTCTCTTTAATATAATATAAAAATCAACGCAACCGATTAATCGATTATTTAGTCGATTAAAGGGTGGGGATTAATCGGGTTGAAATGTTGAATCGACGCCCAGCGCTAAAAATATTGTTTCCTATAATTTCACGTTCCTCTCTTTTTTTTTTTACTCTTTTCACCAATCAAAGATATCATCAGTAACACTCCTTTTCCATGTAGTTTATTTTATATTTTTTTACGTATAACAGCTTTGAAAGCGTAATTCTCTTTCTTTTAAGCAATAACTATCAGAAACTTCTTTCTTCTCTTTCTTTATAAAATGTATTATGTGTCAGTTGTCAGTTTAGCTCCATTTCTCTCTACCTCGTCCTTTCTTCCTTGTTGTTTCGCGCTATTTTATTTATGATGTGTGCACATTCTGCGGCTGAGAGTTTTATTTATTTTGTAATTTTATTTATGAACAAGCCCGCCAGCTCATCTTATCATAAAAGGAATGTAGAATGTGTGACATTTATGTAGCGATGCTTAAGCCTCCTCAAACATCCGGGCAAGGAATGAACAAATGTGTTGCATTCTTAACAAGTCGTTTGAAATTATATGGCCCGGCCAAGTTGGCCGCTCTCAAAATTAAATTATTGTAAAGTAATTGCATTACTTTTTGAAGTATTTTGTAAATTTAGTTAATTACTTTTCACGTAATAGTAATTGTAACTGTAGTTAAACTACCTTTGGAGCAAAGTAATTTAATTGTAATTAAATTACATTTTGAAAGTAATTAACCCATGTATGTGTCATACCAACACCTTCTAAAAACGAAGGCTTGGACGCATCGTTTTGTTACGATCTGCAATGTCACTACTCCTAGGCGAAGCGAGGAGGGCCAGCAAAGGGTTTTCACCGCTGAGCATATCGACCAAACTTACACCCGTTACTAAAAAACAAAAGAAAAGTAATTACATATACAATTACCCAAGGCTAAATTGTGACTAATTACAGTTGCAATTACCTTTCCATAGACGTAAGTGATCGTTACTTTTGCGACCTTACTTTCAACCTTCTGTCCTAGGGTAAGACACACAACACAAGATTGTTATGAAAGGATATATTGTTGCCGCCAGTCCCACTTTTTGTGACCCTGAGCAACAGCTGGCTCTCAGAAGTCTCGTTGGAGATCTTGCCTCGTTTCTAAGTGCTTGTTTCCTGCGAATGATGGAACAGCTTTCTGCTCTTGTGAAAAGCAAAGCTTCGTTGTTGCAACCATGAGTTTAACGCTGTTATAATGGCAAAAGTTAAAAGTTGTCATAGCGGTAATTAAAACTGAAATAAAATCAAAACATGTAAATATAAACTTATTTCAGGCGGCGAATATCGCCAAACAGTGATACAAAAAAAAAAAATAACAAGACAAGGTTATTGCGCATAGCAATTCAATTAGAGGTAATGTTTTTATAGTTATCTTTTATTAGCTCTGAACAGATGTCGAACCTTGGATGAGATGTTGGTGAAATAGAGGATGGAGACTTATGAATATATAACAATTAAAACAATCATGAGCCATTCCATTCTGTGAAGTTGAATGATCAGCCAATCTGTTTACCACACGGCACAGACGTGACAAAGAGTTTTGAACAGAGGTACGAAATATATCCGCCTCGATGAGCCGGAGGAAACTAGACACGCGCGACGGGACCGCCAACCTGGGAGGGCGGAACGAAACTAGACACACAAGCGCTTGGAACGACGACAAAGAGAGGGCGGTGCGAGCGTGGAAATGGCCGACGAAGGTCGCACAGCGACAAATCTTTGAAAAACTTTTATTACCTACCCGAGTGACTACTTATCTTGAAAACGGTGCCTATTGATAACTAATCTACTGAAAAGGTATATCCAAGTGATGAGACGTTTAAGCTTTTGCATAGAATGAAGCGATTTCGCATCAAATTCGGGACCTGAGTTTTTTGTTGACGCCCACGGAAAATCCACGGAATCCTAGCCATAAACAGCTTCGCTGTAAAACACCAAGGCATCACCCCTCAGAAACGAAAACTAGAATGTTGATTGAAAAAACAAGGAAATGTAAAACGCACGTATGCTGTACCTACCGTTTCTTGATGCCGTCCAAAACGCATGCAGCACGGATCGGTCGAAGCACAGCTCAGAGTTGTTTAGCCAGAAATTTAGCTAGGTGAGGCAACGGCCGCCTCCCTTCAGATCGATAGTAATTCTAATTTTGTGAAGTACGAGCGATATGATGGTCTCACTTTCTTTTTTCATGTCTGTTTGGTGAAAGCACGATCTTTCATTCTGAAGCCGATTATCCAGGAATAACACCCCGTTCACCTCTAAGCTGAGACTGCGGTGGAAGATACGTGCTCGTTGGACCAGTCATACGCCTCTCTTTTGCCACGTGATCACGCTACCGCCCATGCCCACGCGCAAAGAGTCGGGTCAGGGGGTATAGAGGGAGGCGGCTGATTGATTCGACGGGCACGTAGCTCCCACTGAAGTCTCAGCTTAGGGATGAACGGAGTATATAAAGAGCGATTCTTACACTATGGGTATTATCATTGCTGAAGGTGTCCTAACATCATTTTCTAAATCGTCGGAAGCAAAAAAAGAGTGAAAGGACAAAGGGAAAAGACGCACACATCCGCCACACGCCAGCAAGCTCGCATGCACTTTGACAGTTTTTTTTTTTTTCGCTTGAAGTAAACACAGCGATCTCGGGAGTGAGCTTAATATCGTTTGCACTCAGAATCCGGTCTTTTTCGTATTAGTGAGTTTTCTCCTTCGTTTTTGGCGAACAAGCTGGCAGGTTAAAATTTGCTAACAGCCAAGTCACGAGAAAAAAAATCGTGTCGAGGTTTTAGGTAACTTGAAGGCAAGCCTTCAGCGTATGAAGAATGCTAGGCCTCACATTTTGTATATGCAAATGCAGTATGATAATTTCTTCTGTTTTTTTTTTTTCGATAGATTTTTTGTTGATGTAGCTAAGGAATGCTGTAGCATTCTTTATCTACTTCCCTCGGTTTTCGCGATACGCTACCTAACCTCCTAGAGCTTGTCTTCGACGTCATTCTCCAGGACGTCGACCTCGACGTCGTCCTCGACGTCGTCCTAACAAGCAAGTAAGTCCTCGCCGTGCGTACACGGAGTGGCAGTACGCACACATTCACATTTGCGCCCAAGCTACGAAGCAATCACTCCTGGCTGTGGCGTAAGCAGATAAACCCGCGCCGTTCATAATCGGTGCGGCAGTACGCACACAATCACATTTGCGCCCAAGCTACGAAGCAGTTATCGGTATGAGTTGAGCTAGTTGGTACGGTATGGTAAACGATTGTACAAAGGCAGGACAGGTCACACACACGAAGTTGCAATTATCGTGACAGAAGATTAAACGATTACTCAGAGACGAAACAATCACTCAATTTCGACGTGGCGCGCTGCAGTCGCGCTAAAGTCACCTTTTGCCAACGAGGTAGAGGGCCTTAGAGTGATAAACTAGTATACCGTTCATCGGGCAAAAGTGACCCCCGATTGGCCGCCGCCATGTTGTACAATTTTGACCACTAGACACGTGACCAGGCCAAATCTATGACGTAACCAGACCAAATCTCTGGCGTCAACGAAAAGATGGCAGCGCCCAGTGCGTGTCGGAAGCGTTGTGGGCGTTGATCGGAGTGTGTGGATTTCGTGAGCGGAATTCGGTTTTTCAGGGTTTTGTGTGCTCTCCCGCGTAGTAATAACGTGAAGTACGAGGGAATGAGGCTTTTCTTTTTTATTTAATTCAGAGTAAGCCAGATTCGGTCCCGTGCTTCTCGTACGGGCTCGGATCACTACCTCGGACATCGCTCGGTCGTTCGAGTTTAATTAAAATATCCGCAATCGTTAACCACGGGAGCTCCTCCATAATCGCTGAGTCGAAGGATACGTCGAACCCATCCGGAACGCGGAGTCTAAAGGTATGTAGGACGTAACCAGAACGCGGAGTTCTAACGGTACGGCGGACGTGCCCGGGCAATTTTCTTAGCTCGACCGTCAAGATTCGCATTTGAAGCAGCGAGAGAAGTGTTGAAATCTCCGAACTGCTCGGTGCTGAGCTAACTACGGACCACTTCACTATGTGATCCGTAGTGACGTGAAAAAGACCGACGGCGGTCACTCCGGGCAGACGGCGGCTCCCGGCCGCCTGCCGGGTGCCTTCTGTGAAGGGGCCACAGTCGTGTAAGCAGTACTGTGCCAGCTTCTCTTATAGTTATGTTGTTCTCGAGCAGCTTCCCGATCACTAAACCCCGCAAACGCGTGCCGAAATTTCAAAAGGTGTCTGCCAACCTGGAAAGCCTTGAACTCCCAGGGAATTTCGGATCATCTGGGAAAGTCAGGGAATCATTCAAAAAGTGGGCTAAATAAGGGAAGACGACTAGTGAAAGCGGCATGGCGGTTGCTCGTCGGCACGGCCATGCTGAATGACATTGCCGAAATGTCATCCTTCGACTCAAAAACTCAAGGAATTTGATCAAAATAGTCAGGGAAAAACTTGACAAAGTCGGGGAATTTGAAATCAGCAGTTTGTTAGACACAATGTTTGATTTTCTTGGCACTCCACGCGTTTTTACACACGACAGGCACACGCCCGTGTATCACACGGCAGCCAGGCCAAGCGGCTGCCAGCCACTTCTGCAAGGTCGATAAGACGCAAGCGTGGAACGCTTTCGGACTGCTGTAAATACACCAGCGGGAGCGTCCGGCCGCAGTCCGACTGCCCACGCTAGGACACCCGACACAGACTCCGCGTCCTGGGTACGTCTGACGTATCTTTAGATTTTGCATCCTAGGTACGTCAGACCTATCTTTAGACACAGCGCCTGATAATAGTAGTGAATAGGGTCACGTTCAGTGCGCAAGTCACTTTATTACACTCGGAGAGCGGAATTCCATTCCCGTTGCGCAGGTAGTTCCCGAGCTAGGCATGCACTTGAAGACTATGTTTCACTCTTTCATAAAGCAAGCTTTGCGGGACCCCTCCGCCCTTGTGCACCCATTCGCAGGTCGTGTCGCCTTTCCTCACGTAACTCCCGCAGGTTCAGTGAGTTGCCGAGCCACTGCAGCCCTGGCGTCGCTCGGTACATACAAGAGGCGGCTCACGTCGGTCGTCCAGCAGCGTACTGGAGGGACGCAAAGCTAGCAGCCTCCTTGGTGCACGCAAGACGAGGCTGAGCAGAGCTCCAAGCTCTTCTGACGCACATGTGCACTCCAATGAGACCAGTGTCGCACCCCGATTCCTAGAGATGTGGTCGCACTGGCAGTCTTATTGGTCCCTGGGGGCCGTCGAGGAGTGCCAGAAAGCAAAATTCCATCCTTCTTGCGCAGGTAGTTCCCCAGCTAGTCACTTCCTTGACGACGTCGCACCCTCTCTGGAAGCAAACTTCGGGATGCTCTTGTGCACCCATTTGCAGGTCGTGTCGCCTTTGCTCACGTAACTCCCGCAGGTCCAGCGAGTTGCCGAGCCGCTGTAGCCCCGGCGTCGCTGGTCGTGCATCCTGGTCCTGGTCGTGCATCAACCACCGCTGCCCATTTCCGCTGAGTGCTTGGGTGTGGTAGCTTGACGTGCTTTCGCAGAAAGCTGTATGCCTTTGCCGAGTAAAAATGGAGCGTGAGGGCAAACTTGCGCACATCCTCTGTACATGCGTTTTTGTTGCGCCTGACTCTTTTTAAGACGAGGTTGCGCATTGTGTTGGTGAATGCATTGTCAAGTATGTCAACTGCTGGCTTAGGAAGTCGTTTCCTCAATTCACGGAGCAGCGTGTTCAGCTTCCTAATCCTGGCCGTCTTCCGATTGATCTTCTTCTTTGCCTGTTTCAACAGTTTCCTCGCCTTCTGCAGCTTTTGCCTACTCGTGGCCAGGACCCTGTGCAGTCGTGGTGACACAGCTGCGTACGAGTGGTCACCGAAGGAAGTGTTGCGTCGCTTGAACACAGCTTCAGGGGGAGTCTCTGACGTCGTAGCCGGAGAGGGGGAAGTAACAAGCTCCAGGTTTCAGGTACCTCGGGCGACTAGTTGCACAACATGCAAAGGTGTGTCTCTTGTATATGAAAGTGGTGGTCAACGAATCACTAGAAAAGTGGCATCTTTGGGATCAAGTTGATAGGTTCGAGTAAAACATTCAGGTTCTTTGCAACACTTTCAACCACCACCATTATAATAATTCCATGGCATGCTGTATGCTTTTTACAATCATTCAATCATAAGTGGGTTACGTGTTTTCAGTATATACTGATATACATAAAAATATGATCTCCAAACGATTTTTCTTGAAATCTGCAAAAACCGAAAGAACCCGAATTGAGCTTGCTTTGAAGAGAAATTGCACTTTCCACGGCAGGGAACCTTGATAAACGCCTGTACTTTTGTTGAACCACAACACCGACCGCACTGAACTGTCTGCGAGGCTGCTCTTTTTCTTTGGAAATTGTTTTTATGTGCTCCATTTAGCAATGAGTAGTGCATATCATGTTGTGTCTCCTAGAAACGCCACAGATATGCATTTGCTTTTACCACATAAGTACCGTGACACTCCGAGTTTTAGTCGATATAAAAAAAAAGACACCGATAAGCTCAAAATTCGAGAGAACAAATAAGCACCAAAAAATCACCCCCATTTTTAAAAAAATAAAACTACGAGAGCACCTCAGCTTTCTTTCATGATGTGAGAATGCGTGAGCATTACCTTTGGCCGAGTTATATTGACGTCAATGAGCATGGTTGACCCAATGAATAGCACACTAGTTTTGCGATCATGAGAGCCTAGGTTCGAAACCGGGCAGGGGATAATTTATTTCTAGGTTTATTTTTTGTTCGATCACGTGATTAATAATTAAGTCACATGACGAAAATGATAACGTGAGCACAGCTGTTTGTTTTTCTCTTATTTTCTTTTTCCTTAGATTGCGTCGCATTGGTCACGGCATTTGGACACAACTTTTGGTTACAGCTTTTGGCTGCACCCTTTGATCACGGCTCTTCTTTTGCTCACTGAGCCAGGTAATACTCACAAATTAAAAAACACCCAAAACATGGAACCCTATTCATAAGCCAGAACTCCCAGCACCCCCTTTTTGTGGGTCAGTGCCAGTTCTGGCCAACGCATAAAAGGTGTGGTCACATATCACACTGCACAGTATAACCTGCCAAGAATGCATGCCCTGGCACACAGTCTTGTGGAATACAGGCAGTCTTGAATGTCACCGCTCGTTGTTCTGCTGACAGGTCTCACCCTCCAGAGAGGCAGCCTGGATCGACGACTGATCAGCCAACCCCAGGAGAGGCCCAAGCTGCTGCTGGTTCTGGAAGCAATGTAAAGCTGGTTACTTCCCCCTCTCAGGCTACGACGTCAGAGACTCCCCCTGAAGCTGTGTTCAAGCGACGCAACACTTCCTTCAATGACCACTCGTACGCAGCTGTGTCACCACGACTGCACAGGGTCCTGGCAACGAGTAGGCAAAAGCTGCAGAAGGCGAGAAACTGTTGAAACAGGCAAAGAAGAAGATCAATCGGAAGACGGCCAGGATTAGGAAGCTGAACACGCTGCTCCGTGAACTGAGGAAACGACTTCCTAAGCCAGCAGTTGACATACTTGACAATGCATTCACCAACACAATGCGCAACCTCGTCTTAAAAAGAGTCAGGCGCAACAAAAACGCATGTACAGAGGATGTGCGCAAGTTTGCCCTCACGCTCCATTTTTACTCGGCAAAGGCATACAGCTTTTTGCGAAAGCACGTCAAGCTACCACACCCAAGCACTCAGCGGAAATGGGCAGCGGTGGTTGATGCACGACCAGGACCAGGATGCACGACCAGCGACGCCGGGGCTACAGCGGCTCGGCAACTCGCTGGACCTGCGGGAGTTACGTGAGCAAAGGCGACACGACCTGCAAATGGGTGCACAAGAGCATCCCGAAGCTTGCTTCCAGAGAGGGTGCGACGTCGTCAAGGAAGTGACTAGCTGGGGAACTACCTGCGCAAGAAGGATGGAATTTTGCTTTCTGGCACTCCTCGACGGCCCCCAGGGACCGATAAGACTGCCAGTGCGACCACATCTCTAGGAATCGGGGTGCGACACCGGTCTCATTGGAGTGCACATGTGCGTCAGAAGAGCTTGGAGCTCTGCTCAGCCTCGTCTTGCGTGCACCAAGGAGGCTGCTAGCTTTGCGTCCCTCCAGTACGCTGCTGGACGACCGACGTGAGCCGCCTCTTGTATGTACCGAGCGACGCCAGGGCTGCAGTGGCCCGGCAACTCACTGAACCTGCGGGAGTTACGTGAGGAAAGGCGACACGACCTGCGAATGGGTGCACAAGGGCGGAGGGGTCCCGCAAAGCTTGCTTTATGAAAGAGTGAAACATAGTCTTCAAGTGCATGCCTAGCTCGGGAACTACCTGCGCAACGGGAATGCAATTCCGCTCTCCGAGTGTAATAAAGTGACTTGCGCACTGAACGTGACCCTATTCACTACTATTATCAGGCGCTGTGTCTAAAGATAGGTCTGACGTACCTAGGATGCAAAATCTAAAGATACACCAGACGTACCCAGGACGCGGAGTCTGTGTCGGGTGTCCTAGCGTGGGCAGTCGGACTGCGGCCGGACGCTCCCGCTGGTGTATTTACAGCAGTCCGAAAGCGTTCCACGCTTGCGTCTTATCGACCTTCAGAAGTGGCTGGCAGCCGCTTGGCCTGGCTGCCGTGTGATACACGGGCGTGTGCCTGTCGTGTGTAAAAACGCGTGGAGTGCCAAGAAAATCAAACATTGTGTCTAACAAACTACTGATTTCAAATTCCCCGACTTTTTCAAGTTTTTCCCTGACTATTTTGATCAAATTCCTTGAGTTTTTGAGTCGAAGGATGACATTTCGGCAATGTCATTCAGCATGGCCGTGCCGACGAGCAACCGCCATGCCGCTTTCACCAGTCGTCTTCCCTTATTTAGCCCACTTTTTGAATGATTCCCTGACTTTCCCAGATGATCCGAAATTCCCTGGGAGTTCAAGGCTTTCTAGGTTGGCAGACACCTTTTGAAATTTCGGCACACGTTTGCGGGGTTTAGTGATCGGGAAGCTGCTTGAGAACAACATAACTATAAGAGAAGCTGGTACAGTACTGCTTACACGACTGTCGCCCCTTCACAGAAAGGGCGACACCCGGCAGGCGGCCGGGAGCCGCCGTCCCCCCGGAGTGACCGCCGTCGGTCTTTTTCACGTCACTACGGATCACATAGTGAAGTGGTCCGTAGTTAGCTCAGCACCGAGCAGTTCGGAGATTTCAACACTTCACTCGCTGCTTCAAATGCGAATTTTGACGGTCGAGCTAAGAAAATTGCCCGGGCACGTCCGCCGTACCGTTAGAACTCCGCGTTCTGGTTACGTCCTACATACCTTTAGACTCCGCGTTCCGGATGGGTTCGACGTATCCTTCGACTCAGCGATTATGGAGGAGCTCCCGTGGTTAACGATTGCGGATATTTTAATTAAACTCGAACGACCGAGCGATGTCCGAGGTAGTGATCCGAGCCCGTACGAGAAGCACGGGACCGAATCTGGCTTACTCTGAATTAAATAAAAAAGAAAAGCCTCATTCCCTCGTACTTCACGTTATTCCTACGCGGGAGAGCACACAAAACCCTGAAAAACCGAATTCCGCACACGAAATCCAGACACTCCGATCAACGCCCACAACGCTTCCGACACGCACTGGGCGCTGCCATCTTATCGTTGACGCCAGAGATTTGGTCTGGTTACGTCATAGATTTGGCCTGGTCACCTGTCTAGTGGTCAAAATTGTACAACATGGCGGCGGTCAATTGGGGGTCACTTTCAGCTGCCAGTTTATCACTCTAATGCCCTATACCTCGTTGCCTTTTGCACAGTGAACAGTGTTGTGAGTCTCATGACAAACACGATCGCAATTCATAGACCACCAACAATAGTGGTTTCTGCAGTCAATCTTTTATTTTAATGAAAACGAAAATGTAACGGATTACAATCAATCCCTCATGTAAATAAGTAAGGAAATAACTTTACAATTACTTTAAGAATTATGCAATTATTCCCTTAAAAATTGCTGGTAAATATAAAGGATTACAAATGACTTCGTTACTTGTAACGGTTTAGGTACACAAGTCTGTCTGCGGCGATGCTGGTGAAGCACTCCAAATATGCCGAGGGCAAAACTTTTTTTTTCTATGTCTGCCGTCGTCCTTGTTGCCTTCTGTCTGAGCATAAAGTATGGATGTGTGTTATAGGTTGTACCGACTAAATCTGGTAAAAAAATTTGTTAAATTGCTAGCAGTGTGTTATACGTGAAACGTTCAAGCACCACCAACGTTTAGCCATACACTGAGTTTCCAGACTCCAGACGCCACCGTCCACGGCTCTCTTCATCAGACAGTGCAACGCGTACGTTGTTCACACTTGATAGTTGTTCCAAGAATGAAGCGATACTACCACTAATCGGGCTGATAAACCTGGCGATCTTCCGAAACCTTCCATACTCTCGAGCACCTCTTGCTCGGTGCGCACACGAGGCCTGGCTCCTTCTCGCTCTGGTCACATGACCTAGCGTTAGCCGATCAGCGTCAAGCACCTCAGTCCTCCTCTCCCCCCATCAACCAATCAGTGTCGAGCCTCGCGGCCACGCTTTTATCTGAGCTTCACGGGATGTCGAACGCCTAGCCAAAGAATGTTTCACGTTAAAAAAAGAAAGTTGGACGACGCGATGACGCAACTTTATGAAACTGCATGCAAGTGGCTCGCAGGCGATGCAAGGCTAGATATTAGGTGCTCAATCGGGCCACGTAAAAAAAAAGAACCTTGGGAATTCGGAGACAAGAGGCCTACGTATTCACTGCGCCCGCCGGCGACAAGAATCTCTGGTGTTTTCGTTTGAGCGAATCTTGAGGATCAATGCCTTATAAGCGTTGTATGCCGTAGTGTCGGGGAAATTATGCTGGAGAATCGAAGGTTCACATACATTCTTCTCCGCAACCCACAAGCAAAAACGTATCGAATGTATTAAGGCGATTCCTGTGAAATAAGTTCAAGGTACGAGCCCTTCAAAGTTATGTTCGTTTGTCAGTTTTTTTTTAATCTTTGTACTCTTGCATTTGCGGATACCATTGTTGCCGGAAGGAGGACAGTATAGCAAACAACCCTCAAATTTTTGGTAGTCTCAAGGAGGCATAACATTTTTTTAAACGAGTTACCACTTCCAAAGCGTTTTGAAATATTAGGTCAGTTTTAGCATGCGAGAAACCTGGGTAGAGCATTTTGCGTTGAGATCTAGTTTTTGAGTTCGATATCACCGGCTATGATACAGTAGCTCTGTCATCCAAGACTCATATTCTGGTGACCTACGTAGCTGATACGTCGCCTCTGTGACTGTGAAGACACTCAAGCGTGAATACACAGAGAACATTGCGTTTCGGCAGAATATACTTCCTCACGTTGCGCGAGTTCATCATCTGACAGATGCATCAAATCGAGGGACAGTGCACCTTCCAACACAACTGGTCGTTAATGTGGTGACGCACGCTAAACTCGTTGTGAACAAACTTATGTCGCCGCAGCACATCACTAAATTCTTGCGGTCACGTGATCAAAGAAATGTTATCAGGGGCCTGACACTAACTATACGCTGCTAGAGTTTGAAGAGTTAAACACTTCTGTAGGCGACCACACACCTCAAGCAGTGCTTAAACTCATCATCGCCTTGTCGACAAAGATACTGCTCAACAATACTTGCAAGAGGAGCAATGATGTGTTAGCGCAGATTGCGAGGTCTCCTTTAGCCCAAAAGTGACTTTCTGTGCTCGCAAAAGATTATCGTTGTTTAAAATAAAATGTAAAGAAAAATTTCGAATCCCGACTTCTCTGTAGACCGACATACTAAAACCGGAGACGGAGTCAAAGCGGAAGCTGTCTCATGAAACAAACTATACATTTCCTCACGCTCATTTATTACATGATGGCCCTTTGTAACGTATTCGATCAAACATATTTCGCGCCGCATTTTCTTGTTTAACTCTCTTAGAACTACCTTTCAGAATAAAACAAATGAGCCCTTGAGTAGAGCACCGTCACTTATTTTTGTAGAATTTTATTAAATACGAAAGTGCCTGTTCAACCTGCGGCGAGAAATAAAAAAAAAAAAAAACATGCTGCTACGCGTTTGTTTTTTTTAGAGAGTTATTTGAAAGGTTTTAGGCATAAAATACTATTTTGCATATTTTCTAGTTGTATGGTAAGCATGAACCCCCAAAATATATTTAGAATTAAAATGTTTGTGATTGCAGAGCAGCGCTTTGGTTTTATAAAGGAGATAAAGATAAACAATTGTGGAAAGGGCGTAGTCGCTCATATTTACTATACGATCGTTTTCAGTCGTCGTAAATTGATGGTAAACCCTAAAAGTCAAAGTTTTATAAGGACTCTTATTTATAAAATCTGTGATTCGATTAATTACGTCGTCGTCACTCACGGGTAAGTGACATTCGAACAATATTTCCTATCGAAGCTACAGACTGCCCCGCCGGCGCGTCGGGCAGAGCCTCGCTCCCAACCGACTGTAGCTTTTTCGCTCGCTGGCCTGGCTACACTGACGTCACGAAGCGGGCGCACAGGCCTTAATTTTTAGAAGGTGTTGGTCATATGCGTACATGTATTCCTTTAGACATTAATTTTGTATTATTTTCAAGGCACTGTAGGTATTCGATTTTATTTACAATTTATAAGAACACCCTTCTTAGTAGTTTTCGTTTTGTATGGTTGATATCGTTGGTAGATAAGGCTGGCTAGCTTACCGCATTTATGCCTGAGCTACTTGATGATCTTCCGTGCGAGACCAACCTCTTCATCCAAACATTTTGCGGTTTAGATCTTTATAACTATTGTCAGATTGCTTTCATAATGCTTAAGTTTCTTTTTTTTTTTTTTTTTTTTTTTTTTTTTACAATTGTTGTTATGACTTTTTACCCCTTCGCGAGTCTGGCCGTGCTTTCATCACATGGGTGAATGTATACTAACGGAGCCAACAAACACATTGCACGATTAAATATTACGCATCTACAACCAGACAATTAGAGGGGAAGCAAACATAGGCTCATAGCACATTGCGTGGTCTGTTTGGAAAGCTATAGAAGTAGGGCTTACAAATTTATTCTTGCCCTATCGGAACCACATGGGTGAGTACGCTTTAGTTCCAGCATATTTCCAGCAAACAAAATGAAACCAGTAATTTAATCAAATCCACTAAGCACAAATCGACGAAACGTGACAGGAGCATGTGTGCAGGAAACGTTCCAGAGTCGATAAAACATGTATCCGCGAAACGTGTGTCTATGAAAAGTCTTTAACGAAATGGGTCTCCACAAAACGTCTTTCGACAAAAGGATACGGACCCATTTCAAACAGGGGACCGCGGCTGATGCAAGCATAATTTGCATGCGGCTAACCTGTGCTTCCGGCAGCCGTTTCTTTTTTTTTTTTTTGGCATCTCCGCAGTTGTTTACGTCTAGGCAAGACCAATCACAGAATATTGAAACCTTCAGGAGATTATGGCGCAATAGAGCGTCGGTTATGTACAGCCTACTGCGCAACACTTAATATAAAGAGAGTATTTTCTTAGCTTGAAGCGGTACATTATGGGAGGAAGAATCCCCTTCCACTTATCATCTGTGTGGTGAAGGCAGCGTTTCGCGGCAGGTGCTGCGCATGGTTTCTTACGCCGCGTAGCTAGAAAATATCCAGATTATTTAAAATATTTTGGCAGATCTTCATTTATTTTACCCGAACGTCAGACGTGACTAGTGGAAGAAAGCGATAAAAGTAATTGGCCAGTTGTAACGGGAGGATCCGGCAAGTCCGAAAAAGGGCATCGGCGGAGTTGAAGCAATCAAAGTTTTCAAGTATACTTCGACTCCGTTTCTCACAAATGGCCTGCGTATCATTCTCGCGGATAGTATTTTACGTAGAACGATCACACATTTTCCATATATTAGTGCGAGAACAACGACCAAATACCACAAATTCTGACAGAAGATTTCGGGGTTAAATTATCTCTTCAACGCTTTGCACTACTTCTGTTTGACGGGTAGATACGTTACTTAAAACGTTACGCTAAATAGTAAGAAGACTGCACTTCGTACGTCCTGAAAATATCATGTAATCAATTTTTTTTCCTACATTTCCAACTGGGAAAGGCTGCCGGTGCGTACGTACTACTTTCATATAGGATCGTACTTGTCTCATGAATGAGGTAATCCTTACTTGCAATTTTAACTTAGTTTTGATACGACATCGAGTTTCAAACTCAGTTTCCAGAAAATCCGTGTAGCGTGTCGGCCCGTTAACACCACGACGTTTCTCGAGGACATATGTTTGAAGGCTTTTATCGGCTCAAACTTTCATGAGGTCGAGAGCCTGAGGCAATCAACAGGCTGAAGCCCATGCAGGGTATGCTGATTGACTTCTCGACTATACGTTCACAGGTGAAATGAGGTGGGGAAAGGAAAAAAAGTTATATAACAGGGTGAGACATTACAAAAAAAGCTGCAGGCCTGCAGTTTTTTTTTTTTTTTTCAGCTCCCCTGTTACAATTGTGCTGTTTGTGGCAAAATAAACGAATTTGAATTTGAAATTTGAAATGCAATGAAAGGTCTGCGGAGAGCCGCTCACGCAAACACTCGCGCAAATGTATTTCATGGATGTCAGAACGCGTACAGTGACTCTAACTACTAAAAGGACAAGAAGCGCTGGTCGTCTCTTTGGGATGTTCAGCTTCCTGCACCCGCTAGTTTCCTTCCGTCGAGGTTTAGTTTCACTCGTGTGCTCGGGGCTCAGGAGACGCTCAGCTGTTATCGAAGGTAGGAAAAGCTTGTGTTGGAGGCGTACCTCTCGAAAGACCACCCTGCTTTTATTGTTTCCAAGACTAAAATATAGGAACCGACACGAAAAAAACAAAAAAAAAAACACGAAACCATGTGCTCTAAGGGGCCCACATTTCACACGATCGGAGCCGCACGAACCGCTACACATTGAAGGTATAGTACAGGATGTCCGCTCCCGCGCACTTCTGTGCACACATCGAGCAGACAGCAATGGTGGCCACGATGGAACCTAAATGAACCGCTAACATCATGCCTATCCTTTCCTGTTTTTGTTACCTTTACCTTTCTTCCTGAAGATTCTCGTTCGCTTCCTTCAGAGCGAAGAGCAAGCGAAACCGTGTGCCTTCCTTTCCATTCACCTCCCTTTTTCTTTCCTGTCATTTCCCTTTCGTCATGTCCCTTAGACTTCTCTTTCTCTTTTGGTGTTCTCACAATGTAGGGAAAGAGAAAACAGAGAGTATCCTCTGCGTTTCATCAAATGCAAGATTACGGCGGCTTTATAGTGGTGTTACGGTCATAATGCGATTCATGGGTATCAATTACCGGGCACACTAAACCCCATAAAGATTAACTTTGCAGACTGCGTTAATTCCTGTTTCGTGGTCTTAGACATTTCACATATGTGGCTGCCACACATTTCTATATATATTAAGGATTGCTGTCGTCTGCGTCTCGAAGTCTGTATACGTTCTGTTTTATATAGAAGGGCTTCAGACACTGCTTACAAATTTTTTCTATTGAGAAAGAGGCCGATTTTAAGAAGGCTAATTAAAACATTACTATCAACTTAAAGCTTAAAGTTTTTATATTACTGAAAGTTAAATCCGTAAGCAACGTTATTGCCCGTGTATCATCCAGGCATATCCGCGCACATAAATTCACGGTCCCCGTCCGCAGAACCCATAAAACAACAATTCCTATAATTACAAAGAAAAAAAAAAAAAAAAACAATGTGAATAAGGCTTTTAACAAAGAGAGAAAGAGAGAGAGAGAAACAGAATGCGAAGTACCAGGGACAGTGAAAAACAGATTTGGCCGTCACTCCCCCCGGCTTCAATTTTTCAAGACGAGCACTTTTCTTTTTTGCCCTTTTTTTCCCTTTGTATTTTTCATACCACTTTTGGTTTCACTCATGAGGACGGAATTGCGAGTGGTCTGTTTTATTTTCCGCGTCCCAGCTTGCATTTTGTTGTTACGTACTCCGCGGCAAGAAGCGAGCTTACTCCAGAAGGGACAGCAAGAATAGAAGCCGGAAAACACGTTCCCACACAAACGAATCGAATGAAATCCCGGACGAAATAAAAAAAAGGCGGACTAGCACGAAAAATGAGGCGGAAAGGACAACAAATGGCTCGAGCATCTTTCAGGGCACTCGCAGTGAAAGGAACAATGGTCCATCTCATTCAGCGTCTGACAAGCGGAAGAGCCCCGGGATTCCTCCAGATTTGGGCAGTCAGTAACCGTGTCACAGGAAAATAAAAGGCTGGACCTCTTCGTTCTTCTCGTGGGACGGTACTTAAAATTTACCCGGCCTCGAGAGCTACGCCGGCCTCTAAAAACAAAGTGTATTAGGTGCTTCATTTCAGGTAAGATAAAAATGCGGGGAAAGACGTTGCACTCATAATGGGGCCACACTTGACTTGTGTAATACAATGTGGTTCTATAGATTAATCGAAAAACAACTGAAGCTTTAGAAAGCAATACTAAGATTCTCGTGTGCAGCTCAACGTCTCTTGTCGTAAACAAATATAGCGCCAGTACGCACATTATTTTGTTAATTCAATATTCAGTCCTTTATTCATTTTCAATATACTGCAGGCCATGGCAGGTTCAGACAGGGTGAGTCAATAACAATAAAAAAATTCAATTTCCTCGGCGTACTGCAGAAAAAGAAGGTTACTCTAAATACCTCCTCCGCGAAAAAAAAAAAACAATAACAGAACGTTTGCAAAGCGACGCAATTGGCACAAACAAATATCAAATTTCAGGCATTAGCAACGAGATTGTGCAAGTAGAAAGTAAGTCCGTTCGGGTGCCCAAGGGAGTGCCGCGAGCAAAGCCGTCACGTGCGCGCCATCGGATAAGCAGGGTGTCAAGACGCGTGACACACCAAAAGCGGGCAACTACACCGCACAAACACAGTCGGACACCGACACCTATAGGGTTCCCGCGACCCTCCAAGTCTCCGGGGACCTCGCTCCTCCATTAGCACTGATTATTCGGGCTGGCAGACAGAGACGCCCGAGACGCAGCAGCAAACAAACACAAAGTGGAAACGAATCAGCCTGGCTAAGTCGTCTCCTACAACAGGATCGGAATGGATTAGCGCAGACGCGCTGGATTAAGGCGCCAACTGTCGAGGTACACGCTGTCCTGGCGCGTCTCAATCCCACCCCTCTCGGGCAATCCCGACGCTTCGTGCCAGGTTTTGTGTGTTGTTTGTGCACCCCTTTGAGGACTGATAGATGGAAGATGACGCTGCCTACAAACGAGGATAGTTGTTCAAGATTACTTCTTTGAGGGCGGTCAGTCGTATTCTTCTTGGCGATATATTTCCGAGGCAGTGACGTCAGAGATATTAGGACAGCGCGTAAATTGTGTATGGGGGCAAGCTGGGAAAGCTTCTTATCAACGAACTTATCGGAGAACGCAAGCTTTACCCCAAGCTTCGATGTCGATGGCAATGGGAACGTCTTGATGACGAAGGAATAAAAGCGCGCACCCGAGCATACTTTTCACGGAACGGGTTACTTTTACCTAGTTACCCCTTCCTGTAACGAAGTAGCGTGTTAGTTACTTTTCGAAAGGGAACGACTAACGTTTTTGTTTTGCTACTTTTTGGTGGGTTAAGGAGAAACGGTTTTTAGTTCCTTCGAGAAGGAAACGTGTACGGGGTGTGATCAGAAAGCTACGAGACAGATTCTGTAGCGTAAAAAAGTGAGCAGCACACTGATGCGCGCACAGCAGCCGAAGGAAGGGACCTGTCTCGTTATGTCAAAGGGCGTCCCTCTGTGAACATTTGGAGCTGCGCTACACGACTTTTTGTGACCACGTGCAAGGGCACAATGGTGATTTCACCCTAGACTGCAAACACCAGAGCGAGTGCGAACATCAGTTCTGCGTCAAACTCGGCAAATATGAAACAGGGACTTTTCAAATGATTTAGCAGGCTTGCGTCAAAAAACATTACATTTTTCAAAAGGTTTTAAGTAGCACTCGCGCTTCAGGAACGGAAGAACATCGCTGGAAGACGAAGAGTGGTATAGGGCTACCTAATCTGTTTTCTCCTTGACTTCAGCGACGTTCTGCCATTCTTGAGGTGTGAGTGCCATTTGAAACACCTCGCGAACCTCGCTGCTTTTTGACATCAGCATTTTAAATAATTCCAGAGGTATCTGTTTCAGATTTGCCGAGTTTGACGTAAAATTGATGTTCGCTCTCGCTTTGGTTTGCAGTCTATGGAGAGATTGACATTATGCTCGTGCAATTGGCCAAACAAACTTCTGTAGCGCAGTTCCAAACGTTCACAGAGCGACGCCCTTTGGAATAATGACGCAGGAAGGTCCCTGCCTTCGACTTCTGTGCGGGCATGACTATGCTGCCTTCTCTTTTTACGCTACAAGTTCAGTCTCGGAACGCCGTTTTGATCGTACCTCGTACAACATGAACTACACAACCTGGTTTTAGCGGAAGTTCGCGCGTGACTTCCACCGCGAAAAAGCGACGGATAGTGAATAAAAAAACACGTGCGCAAAGTATTACAGTTAGGCATAGTTATCGCTTAACACACTCATTTCCTTCTACACCGGTGACTGGTGTCCTTCTTCTGTACCTTATGTGAATATGTGGTAAGGTAACACCTTGCTTTTGAGAATTGCTAACACTTAACGTATTTAGCTACTTTCTGAGCGAGTAAAGAGTAAAGGTATTTAGTTGACGATAATAATCACTGCAGAAGGGGAACAAGGGGGACAAAGGACAAACACCAATCTCCAAACACAGAATATCGTGATTATTGTCCAGCTCGCTTTGCTCTTCGCATTAATTTCATTATCATCGTATTTAGTTGCTTTTTTGGGGGACGTCCACGTGTCTGGAAATAGTAACAAATTAAGGGCGTGAATGCGCTATTTATGGCGTGGCGTGGCCAAGTGCGCTAGCGCATTAGGTCGGAACACGTGGAGCGAAAGCTCGCGCGACAGAACCCAGGCACCCTGGATTCAATCCCCACCCCTGCCCGTTTCGATCTGGATAAGCATTGTACCAGCGTGCGGTCGTGTATCACTACTGCGTGATGCACATTAAAGGCCCCAGGCTAGCGGTTGTACAGCACTGGCTAAGTTTGTCATCTACAGGTGGGTGACAAGACGCCCTTTAAGGCAGATCAAGTTCTAGGCTGTATAAACATACACACAACCCAATTCTTTCAGCTGTCGAAAGATGTCTTACTAACTCAACCAAGGTCACCAAGACCAAATTATTTTGATGTACCTTGTGGGATCTTTCTACCTTATACAACGCCCGATTCTACTAAGCCACTCTCCCGTCATTCCCAAGAAAGTCGCACACCCACAGCATTTTCAATAAAACACTTTATCAACTCCCATTCCGTCACCTCAAGTCCTGTTCCCCTGCGGATGCGGCAGCAACTTGTCGGCGCCCTTAATGAGGACTCCCCTATCAAAGACTCTAACCTCAGACCTTCAAATAAACACTACGCGAAGAATCCTGGTTAAGACTCCCAGTAAAGACCGTTATGACTTTCCGCCTGCTACCTCCTTGTATAACCAGCCCGACCCCTTTGTCTCCCGGCCCCTTAATCACCAATCGAGGATCTCAGGCCCACAGAAGGCCATGGGCACGGGCGAGCGCCACGGTGCCTGTTCGGCAAAAATTTCGGCTCGCTACAGTACCGCGAACCTCAGCGGATGTTCGCCGCCATGGCTTTGGGCAACCAGCCGTCGGCATCCTCGGCGCTCTTTACGTGGCGGGTTCAAAGGGTTTCAGACTGGTGTTCACACCGGTGGGAAATGTGGACTTGGGCACCGGGCATATGGAGGCCAAGGCAAAGGGTCTCCGCAACCTAAATGATTGCTGTCAGCGTCAAATGAACTACTAAAAAAGGAATGGAGGCTGCTTTTAAACTGAAGGAGAACCGCTAAGAAGAAAAACTAATCTCAAGATGCACGGTTAGAACAGTACATGTTAGCTATCTTTAAGCAGCAACAGAGATGAACTTATTTAATTAGCTTAGACCGCAGCTTTTATGGTACGTTTACACCTGAGAAGAAATCCGCTGCCGCGGGAGCGGATCCGCTCCCGGCGGCGGCGGCGACGAGCGGGTTGCGTTTACATCTGTTTCCTTCGAGCAGTGGCGGCAGCACCGGCTGCGGCAGCGGTTCCCGCAACGTCTTGTCAAATATGACGAGAAGGCGCGAGAGTTCCCGCCTCGGCTCTCTCTCTCCCGGGCTTTGCTGCTCCCGGAAGAACGCGTACTCGTGACGTAGGCAGCGTCGCGCCGCGCAAGAATGTCATATCCGGTCAGCGAAACGCCTCGTTCGGCGGCAGAAATAGATCCCGGACCTAAACGGCTCGCCGCCGCGTTTTCCGCCCAGCGTTTCGCCCCAGCGGCAAAAGCTGGGCGGATTCGCTGGCGGATCCGCAAGTGTAAACGTACCATTAGGCACTTCTTTCCGGCTTGAGCGGCGTCGCCGTCGCCGTCGACGTCGGCGTAACCGTGCGTTGCATTGTGGGACGTTTCTCATAATGACGTCACACGTGAAGTCACGTGTGACGTCACGAGGGTCACCAGTGAAGTCACGAGTGACGGCACAAGAGAGAGGAGGTAAAGGAGAAGGGAAGTTTCCTCGCTATATTCAGCGGGAAAAATTTCCCGCAAAATTTAGCGGAAAAAGTTTTCCGTGAAATTTGGCAGAATTGTTTTCCGAATTTCCCCCCTAAATTTAGCGGGAAATATTTCCAGCAAAATTTAGCGGAAAAAGTTCCCCGCGAAATTCAGCAGAAGTTTTTTTTTTCCGAATTTCCCCGCTAAGTCTAGCAGAAACAATTTCCCCAATGAATTTATCGGAAAAATTTCCCCGCTAGATTTAGCGAAACGAGGAGAAGGAGGAGGGGGAGAAAGGCACAACCTCCCTTCCGTACCCTCCCCTCCTCCTCCTCAAGAGCTGCGCTCTGTTTCGGCATTACAGGGAAGCGTAAACGTCTTTCAGTTTTTTAATAAATTCTCTTTCGTTACTTTGTCATCATGATTACATGTCGCAATATTTTTTCTTTGAGGGTAACAAACAGCGCAGGGACGCGAACAGAGTAGAAGACATAAGACAAACACAGTGTTACCATTTTTTAGACCGCCTGAGACTGGGTGGAAGAAACACGACGACGTTGTTTCAACGGTATTACCGTTGAAACAAAAAGACGAACACAGTGTTACCGTTAAAATGATCTACCGAGCAGAACATTCGTCAGCTCTACTAGCGTAATATCTCGTAGACACACTTTATTTTTTTTTTTTGTAATATTACGGTGAACGCATGACCTGTACACTAGACTACCTAATATGTAAAAGGAGCCATTCGGTGTGTTTATGGGAACACTTTATTGACCCAATTCAAGTTTCGTGTTTCTGTTTTTCTGCAGAGCGGGCAAAGTACCAAACAACAAAGCTTTTTTTTTATTGTTATCTATTATTGCCTCGGATTACGTGCGTTCCGAACAAAATCACTTAAACGAAAGCAGAAAAAAAAAACATTCATATTTGTGAGGGATTTAGCCTTTTCCCAGCAGAAGAAAACAACCATCGAACTGTGTGTTTTCTTTTTAAATCCCAATTCCCCAGGACGCTCCCAGCTTTCGGAACATGCGAGGAAGTTTGATTTTTAATCTCTTCCCAATTTTCAAGCCGTGGGGAAGAAAGGAAGAAATTACGGGAGCAAAAAAAGTCGGCCGGTGGGACTTCGTTCATCCCATGTAATCCCGTGGAGCTACAGAATGGGCCGGTCACGTGGCCGCACCACTGTTGATTGCAGGGACGACGCCGCGGAAGCAGGCACGGATGTACGACGGATTACAGGACAGAGACGTAGTGCGCCGTTCCGCTCCAATCCTCGATTCCCAGTGGACGAGGGGGGGGGTCAAGGCGGTTTTGAATTTCGGGGGAGGGGAAGTTAAGCCGGGAACCGGTGCCTTGGCGCTCGACGAAGGATCCATCCTAAGTGTGCATGTACGCAGAAGCCGGCGCCCTATAGCTACCACGGGCGCTTGTCAACAAAACAATTAGTGGACTTCAAATTTTGGCTTAAAGCGCGTATTTGGTTTGTTTTTGTTCGTGTGTTCATTGAGCGCGAACAAATCTCTCGCAAGGGGGTGACGAAAATGAGAGATAGTTATTTTGAATAAAGAGTCGAATTTCGCCTTTAGTGAGTCACTGGCAGATTATATTTCCCACGGCCGTACAAAAAAAAAAAAAAAAAAAAAAAGGCCGCAGCAGTTAGTAGAATTGGGCAGAAGCGCAGTTTTTTTTTTGTGTGTGTGTTTTTTTTTTCTTATTCGCGCGTGCTTTTATTGCGTGCGTACAATGGGCGTACACACAACTGGGATGTAGCGGGCCTAGTAGTTTCCTGCTTACAAATAAATGTCCGTAGTACATTAATCAGGCCAAACGGTTAATCAGGGCAGGCAAGAAAAGTAAAAAAAGGCAAGAGCCTTTTCTTTTTCACTTACTATCATTACGTGTAAGCGGAATATACTGTTATTAACATTACTGTGTCTTATTTTATAAAATACTCGCAGGGTGTTGGAATCGAATATCAACTTCGGACTTGTATAACGACTTTTATGTTACGGGAGAGCGGTGTTTGTGGAAGGGGAGTAGAGTATATATATCACATTCTTGCGAGTTGTGAAATTCTGCAGTACTCTGCCAGTCCCGACAAAACCTCAAGTATTGTTCTGCTTATGGCTACGTCTGTGGGAGTGCGGCGCCAATATGGGAGGACTGGCTGCAGGGTGATGGGGTGAGTTGTTGTCATTGTGCAGAAACAGTCTATCAATATTATTTAAACCCATGAAAACGCCACAGGGATCGACAAAATGTATGGTACATCGGACATAATCAGAGAAGTTCGGAATAATTACCGAGGCAATACGACGGATTAACCGTAATCACGTTAAAAAGCCAGCACGCAATACCCTACGAAGAACGAGTCGCAACAACAACTTCTAGAAGTGTTATAGCACTTTTGTAAACCAGTATTCACTACCCGTTGTCCTCCGCTGTTATTTCCGGCCCCGTGCTTTCAACAAAATTCAAGGCAAGAGAATACGAAGGAGAAAATAAAATAAAGCGAAATTAAAGCTACCCCAGAGTGTGCCCCAAAAGACGGCGGCGCGAACAAGTGCGCTCGCGCCGAACAGCCATAAAGGTTGTCCGCGGCGGGTGGGCCGCCCTAATAGAAAGCCGTTCGCTTCGGCCAGTGTGGAGGACCCTTTTTAAAAACGGATGCCGCAGGACCGGAACGTGATTGTCCTCCCGGGAGCGACAATGGGTTCGTCCCTGACCCCCTAATGTCCCTCCCTGGACGAGAGGGACCGACCAACGCTTTCGGGGTTATTAGAATCCCCGAGAACAAAAGCTTGCCAGAAGACCCAGACAGATGGTCGGAAGTTCCCGGACCTTTCCACGCTGAAACTACACGGGCGTTACCCTGTATATAGTTCCGCGCAAACAAGCGGCGGCGGCGGGAAGTCGGAATGGTCTTTCATGCATGCTCAGGAAACAGATTGACCGAATTAGTCAGCTCAAGCGCGAGCAAGAACAAACACACGCGTATGCCGCATGAAGTGATCTGGCTATTCCGTACCCAAGCAAACAAGAAAAACAGAGGTCAGATATGTTGTTAGTGAGTGAATGCATGCATTCGGGAAGGAATTCCGCCTTTTTCAAACCGTGAAGCCGTGACCAACAAAACTTGTTCCGTTTGTCTGACCTTTAATACAAATGTATTATCTATACTGAAAGCCCAGGTGTGAGAGCCTAAGCGCCCGGAATAGTATTTTATTCAGAATTTTTTACATGCCCGCATTCTAAATCCAATTCTGGACCTCGGGAAGCTTCGTTGAAACTCGCCAAAACTCACCGCAAGATTTGTACCCGACAATTTTTAGAGTTTTCGATATCATGGCAATCGTTACGCTAATATAGATAGATTGAAAATGAGACCACTGGTTTGAATGTATATAAAATAACTACTTTTTTATATATATAAATACTCGTATTTTGTGGGGAATGCCATTCTGGACAGCCTTGGGCCTGGTTGCCCACTATATTAATAAAAAAGGTCAAGCGCTTTCTACATTGTTTTATCTTAATGGCACACCGCGACATGACGCGAATTATTTTAACTTATCTAAATTACCCGCCAAGTACTATACTGATGGTTTGTCAATAAAACATAGTTTTTTAGCAAGCGTACTCTTAAGAAACTTTTTAATTTGCACAATTTTAAAGTCTCTTACCTTGTTTTGGTTTTTGCCAATCGAATATGCCAAATAAGTACCGGAAGGTATGAGCAAGTGTAGTAATCACTCCCTGTTATGCATCGAGGTGCGGAGAACGGTGTGAATAAAGACGACGACGACGGCGCTCGGGCAGTCCGAGCCGAGGATGATAGCCGGCCATACATCACTTGGCGTTCGGTCTCTTAATCATGATATTTCTTGAAAATATCACATTGGCAACGAGCAAAACTTAACAAACTACGCGGGCAAAGCCATAAAGAAGGACGGAGAGGCATCAGATTTCTTGGCAAGGCAAGTCTTTCTGGATTTTCTACGATTACGATGCCTAAACTCGAACCCTTTCTAGGAGAAAGCAAGGATGAATGGGAGGAGTATGAGGAAGTACTCGAGCAATATTTTATTGCAAATGTTATAGCAGAGGAAAGGAAGCGCGCAGTATTTTTGTCAAACTATGGCAAACGCACATATTCGCTTCTCGGAAATCTTCTGGCTCCAGAAAGGCCTAGGGATGTTGCCTATGACGACATTATCACGAAACTGAACGGGCCTTACGCTCCCAAGCCTTCCGTAATTGTAGAGCGTCTGAAGTTCCACACAAGGATTCGTCAACAAGGAGAAACCGTGAGCGACTTTATTGCATCTCTGCGGAAGTTGGCGGACTCTTGCGACTTCAAGACGGTGCTCAACGACATGCTTCGATATCGGCTAGTCTGCGCCATAAATAACGACCTTATGCAGACCCGACTTTTGAAAGATGCTGAACTGACTTTTGAGAAAGCGGTCAAGGTCGTTGTAGCTATGGAAGCCACGACGAAAGATTCCCAAGCAATCGCGTGCCGGGCTGGGACGACTTCAGCTGTCGAAACCAACCTCCTATCAGAGCAGTCATCTAGACAGTCTCAATGTCGTCGCTGCGGAAAGTCACACGGCTCAGGAGCATGTCGTTATGCTAATATGACATGCCACAACTGCAAAAAGGTTGGCCACCTCTCAGCGGTCTGCACAGCAAGATCCCATGACGAGTCAAGCAGCGTCAAGAAAGACGGGAAAGCTGCGCGAGACTATCAGAACTCGCCAGGACGACGGTCGAAAAAGGCGCAATCGGCGGTTACAGTTCACAGCCTCGACAACCCCAACGATCAGGACAGTGACTATGATCCCCCAACGTACAACATGTGGCAACTGAAAGCATCTCAGGTTCCTCCAATTATAACTGTCATTATTCAAGGCAAACCAGTTGGCATGGAACTCAACACTGGGGCAGGCGTTTCCGTAATGGAAGAAAGACGTTTACGAGAATTGTTGCCGGATGTGAAGGTTGTCCCCTCCAATGTCGTTCTTAGAGGGTACTCAGGAGAGTTGACACCGGTTTAAGGTTGCGCCGAGATCCTGGTGAAATACAACGATGGAGAAGTTCTTCTTCCTCTGTTCGTCGTTGGCGGAACTCCCCCAACTCTGCTGGGACGAAACTGGATACAAGCTCTCGGTCTACCTGTTGCTGACGTCGTAAATCTACATAATACATCAACAGAGGGTCTTTTCATCAAACTTCCAGAGATGTTTTCTGGTGGGCCGGGTCCGCTGAAGAACGTGGAAGCCGAGATTTGCGTGCCAGATGGATCAAGACCCCGGTTCTTCAAACCACGACCAGTCCCCTTTTCATTGCAAGATCTGGTCACTCAAGAGCTCCAACGACTAGAAAGGAAAGGAATTTTGAAGCAAGTCAGGACTTCTGACTGGGCAGCACCGATTGTCCCGGTACTAAAAAGAGACGGTCGAGTGCGAATCTGTGGAGACTATAAGGTCACCATAAACGCAGCAGCCCAGGTGGAAACGTACCCAATACCGAGAATCGAAGAGCTCTGGACAAAGCTTTCCGGAGGCATCAAGTTCTCCAAGTTGGACCTCAAAGATGCTTACCAGCAGGTGGTACTCTCTCCGGCCTCAAGGAAGTACGTCACTATCAATACCCACAAAAGATTGTTTGAGTACACAAGGCTACCTTTTGGTGTTTCATTAGCGCCAGCAATTTTCCAGCGAGAAATGGAAAACCTGCTTTGTGACCTCAGGCACGTTGTCGTCTACTTTGATGACATCTTAGTAACTGGAGTGGATGACTCGGACCACATGAGAAATCTTAAAAAAGTACTTCTGCGGCTAACAAATGCAGGATTGAAGCTGAAGTTTGAAAAGTGCGAGTTTTTTGCATCAAAGGTGAGTATTTGGGACACCTGATCGACCACACAGGTCTTCACCCTTCGCCAAGTAAAGTGGAAGAAATTGTAAAGGCACCAACTCCAAAAGACACAAAGGAACTACAAAGTTTTTTGGGCCTGCTTAATTTTTACATAAGATTTCTACCCAATTTGTCAAGTGTCCTGGAGCCGTTACATTGGCTGCTGGGAAAAGGATGTGGCCAGGAGAGCAAGAATGCGCGTTCGAGCGAAGCACATTACGACCCCACGAAGCACCTTGTGCTAAGCTGCGACGCTTCACCCTACGCGATCGGAGCTGTACTGGCGCACAGGAGTTCCATGGGCGAGGAGAAGCCTATTGCGTTCGCATCACGTCGTCTCATGGCAGCAGAACAGAACTACAGTCACCTGGACAAAGATGCTCTTGCACTCATGTTTGGAATAACAAAATTTCACCAATATCTCTGGGGTCGACCTTTTGAGGCAGTCACTGACCACAAGGGACATCTGGTAACCAGTTGCCAGATTTGCCATTAGTGGACGTTACATTACCCGGATTTTCTGCGCCGACATCCCCGAGAAAGCCAACAGCGTCGTCTGTACCTACGGTGCCACCGCCTGTACCTGCGGTGCCAGCATCCCAGCAAAGTTCCGCACCCGTGCTTCAAGCTCCATTGGCCAGCCCTAGCCAAAGGGAAGCTTCCCTTATCGAATCGACCAGTTCTAACGTCGAAGCGAGCTCAAAAGTGAGAAGATCTACGAGAGTCAAGAAGCCAGTGTCGCGCTATGAGCCATAGCGAACCAGGGGTAAAGGTGTGTTATGTATCGAGGTGCGGAGAACGGTGTGAATAAAGGCGACGACGACGGCGCTCGGGCAGTCCGAGCCGAGGCTGATAGCCAGCCATACATCACTGGGCGTTCGGTCTCTTAATTATGATATTTCTTGGAAATATCACACACCCTTTGCTTAATATTGTTATAAAATCAATCATCCTTAAACCACTTTACATTTATCATGTGCACGTGAACAATTCTAAGATTCAAAAATACTTCTAGTGGTTATTCAAGCGTACCCCAAAGTATTAAGTGCAGCCGGGTGGATTCTTTGAGTCAAGGCGTCAAAAGAGATGCCAACGTATTCCTTTACGGTTATGTGAATAAACTTTGATTTTATTGTAATTGATTTTATTTGACTGAATCTGCGGCTGCACCAATGACGCATGACGACTGCAGTTTCCGTAACCTCCCTGGTATTTGCGGATTCCATACCTAGAAACCCTCATGCTCGTTTTCTTCCGCGGTACTTTTTTGGCGACAAAATACCGAACCCTCAGGCAGACGCTTCCTTGAGCAGTTTACGGGTGCAGAAAGTCTAAGCACGATAGTCCTCAGCGTGGACAGCGAAAGCCGACGCCTACGCTCTGACGCAGGTCAGCCCCATCAAGCGCCTTTCCAGCGCCCTGTTAATTACCGGAGCGCTTCTGCAGGCCTTCGGAGTGCTCTTGTTGATGAGCCGGGCCATTAGAAGAGATGAGTTATGAAGGCGCTGTTTTATGCATAAGCTCGCGTTTCGCGCCCTCCTGCAATTAGTGGCTCGCCCAGTCCGTCGCCCGGAGAGCGAAGGGACGAGGGCAGCGAAAGCTGTGGTTGGGCTTGTGCCCTCAAAACTTCGACTGCCGCGGTTTGCGAAGTCCTTATCGTCTCTCTCCAGAGCACAGAATTCGTCGGCTTATGCTATCCATCTGCGGTAGGAGGAGCGCATACCTGGAGGGTGAGCTAAGGAATGCGGCTTCCTTAGTTGTCCGTGTTACTTTTGAGCGGGATTGGATGCCAACTTTCATTATACTCGCCTTGTAATGACAAACGTCCTTTTAATATTGAACGAATACGCTTCAAAGCGCAACGTTGCGGGAATTTTCGCCTTTTTGTCTGTGAATTAGCGCCGTTTAGTCCAATCAAACGTAGAAAGCAGTACGCAGTAAACCGTGTGTGTTTGGTCCGGCTGGACGCGCTTTTCTTTCTTCTAAGGTTTGCTAGCGCTTTGACATAAAGTGGAACGAAGTATAGTAACATGAACACCCACAACTAACGGTTTTTTTATATATATATTTACCAGACGGCACTATTAATCGATATATATGTGGCTCACAGCTTCATTAAAGAGTTTCAAATACGTATAGGTACCATAATACGAGGTTTGCTAGGAAGATGTAAATATTTATTATTTTCGTAAAGATATTTCAGTCTGCTCATCTCAGATCCCATGAGGGTCCCGCGGAGCCTTAACAGTTTATTGCTTCTAAAATAATGATTTAATAAGCGAGTTGTTGATGAAACTTTCAACAGTTTCAATATGAGCTAGTTAATATTACATAGTGTAGCAGCAAGTTTGTTTTGCTGAGTAATTTCGTTGAATAAGAAGGCTCACGTTAAACGACGAAAAGGTAGGGTGCCTCCATGTGAAGGTACGCTAGGAAAAGGTGTCGACAATGTTGCTTCGCCCCTCACCCTTTTTTCACAGCAAAGCGACTTCCTTTCCTTTTTTTACAACTACACCTCCACACCCTCCGACTCCTTCCAGCTTTCGCACGCACTCACAGCTACCATAGCCTCCTATATACTGACAAAGCCTGGCAGATTGACACGAGAAGTGACAACCAAAATGGAAAAGGTGGAGCGGCAGACAATGGATGAGAGCAGAGCCACGTGACTGGCGCCCCGCTGCGGCGAGACGCCGAAACACACTTTTCCAGAGCGAACAAGTGTGTTTCATGTCCTCGCCGCAGTAAAAGCTGTGCGCTGACGTCCAGGTTCCTCAAAAATGGCTCTTTGATTCTCTATACTACCAGATCCTCGCACTCCAAACCTGCGACCGGGCACATGGCTCCGTCGTCAAACCGCCAGGCTTCGTAAGTATAGGGGAGGCTATGCACCTACTAAGAGCACCGACGTAGACGCACACGCATGGGAATGGTAAAGCCTGGCTCAGGCATTTTGTGATCGATTGCGTTTCGACCGCGTTGCGATGGCTTGTGACCGCTAGAGCCACTGGATGAAAATTAGTAACCGTTTACGACGAGAGAAACCAGTTCACTGGCGCCATCTATCAGCTAACCCAGAAACAGTTCCTATCTGGGTATAAATAAACTGAAGTATTTGCGATATCAAATCGACGCCCTAATTATTAGCAATGGTCGCTTATAAAACTACTAAAATAATTCCAAACCTACGGTGAAGGAATGACTGGTAACAAAATTTAGGAAATATATCGGCAGATCGGACGTGTTCCAAAAGTACCCGGTAGGAGGCAATAAACCTTTGTCTCGTCGTGGGTGCTTACAAGCGCTCTGTCTGTCTACGTCTCCTGTTGTCCTTCGTCTTGTTTGCGCTGTTTTCAATTCTTCAGTATGCAAAGCCAACTCCCCCAAGCCTTCACCCAACTGCTTACAAGCCGTTGCGACGCTGTCGATTACGCCAAAACGCACACGTTTGATCGATATATGCACAAACGTAGACACGCACGCACGCAAGGAAGTACACAATCACACATCTGCTCTTGATTATTCTTTTTTATTTATGCATACCACTCCACTCCTTAAGTGCACGTAACCTAATACTTCCGCTTCATTTTTAGTTGACTCCTGATCATCAGTCAACAGTTTATATTCGTTATATTGGTCAATCGGTGTATATATTAGGACGGTTGATGTAATTTGTGGATATGCCAAATTGTGCGAGGCTGACTGGTCGAAATTGGCCGGTGTTACCTCTTCTGGATAAAGAGATCACGTTGCAAACATTAACTCTTTTAGGAGGACGTAAACGTCCCATATTTTTTTCGCAGAAATATATGTATGCGTGGAGCAGAAATTTCGCTGTTTTGATAAACTTACCCCGAGAATACGTAGTCTTAAAAACATTATAACTATAAAAACTATAAGATTGGTAAACAGCGCGGAAAAATCGAAGAGGCGAAGTAAACAACTGACAAAAGGGGGTTGTTTACCCGTTTTAGTATACAAACTCGGCCACATTGCCACTTTGATAAAAAATGAAGTGCGGTTCTTCGTGACGAATATTTGAGCAAGTAATCAGAAAAAAGAACACATGACTTATAAAAAGAAAAATTAAAACTAAATAATAAGAAACGAACAAAAATATAAAAAAAAAAATTTTTTCTGACATTCCTAACGGCATTGTGATAAGTCTTACGAGCAAAATACATTCAGGATCCGTTTTGTTTTTTTTCGACTTAGAACCTAAAAAACCAAAAGTCAAATAAGACACAAAAATGCAAATTTCACTGAGAATAAAGAAACGTATTGAATCCGTTTTCTTTTTTTAATTCCCTTTCTCCAAGATTTTAAATGATGTGACAAAACAAAACATGCGTTAAAATAAAATTTGGTATAAACTAAAGTTGCTTCAAAACAAGAGGATGTTCGCAAAATAAATAAAGCGGAAACCGAAGAAAAAAATGGCGGAGTACCTATTTTTAAAGTAAAATGTCGTGTAAATAAGGAGGAAACACGCTCTGCAACACGTTACAAATTGATTTCAAATCTCCCCACCCGCCGCAACCTTTTTTGTTTTCTCTCGGTGCGTTTCTTTTTGTCCTCTTTCCGTCTTCTTCTTTTTAGCTGACACTCTCCCTGCCTCCCTTATCTCCTGGTCGTTTTAACTCTGCCATCTAGTTAGGTCGTTTCGGGAGCAGCAAGCAGACACAACCCTGAAGAAGAGCACTTCCATCGCGCCCTAAGAAAAAAACAAACCTAAATTAAACAACAAACTGTCTAAGGTAAAAAGGAAGGGTTCTCGGAGGTACGCGCCTTTTCCCCGTCGTCCCGGCAGCGGTGGCAACTGCCGCTGCTGCTGGTATGCAAATGCCGTTTCCAGCTTGCTGCTTTCACCTACATCGTTCCTTAAAACGCGACTGCTTCCAGAGTGCCGGTAGTGAACATCAGAGTGCAGACACCGAAAAACAAGCTAGTTCACTTTACGGAAGTGCGAGGAGAGAAGGTTACAGGAACTACCTTTTTGTTGTTCCCTTTTTCCCTCTTTTTTTTTTCGGGAGACTCATTCACTCCCCTTCATTTTCTAAGACGCAACTGAACGAGAAGCAACGAGAAAGATGCAACGGCCTCGTTTTTGTATGGGTGTTTGTTTTCTTAATACACAAAAAAGTATAAAGGACGTGTTTGAAAAACGAGCTCCTAACTAAAAAAGGAAATTAAAAAAAAAAAAAAAAACTGGCACTGGCAAGTAGTGCTTTCTAGATTGGAGAAGGTAGCGAATGTAGGAATTTGTTTTCAGACATACAGGTACACGCTTCCGGCATTTTTGCGTAAGAACATACCCGGAGCCCGAGTGATCCTGGATTGGAAAAGGCAGAAATTATGAACATGGTGTCGGTCTGCTGCTCTTAACTATCCTATTGATTTTTTTAGCTGCAACGGGTTGCTTTTAAGCGTTCCACAGATGACGGGACGCGCCTAAGGACGCAAAATCCGACAGTCAACATTTTCGTGCACGCCTTCCGTCTCACGGTTAGCTTGGCCGCGTGAGCTGACGTTTAGAACGCGCTACCAAATCGGCCAAACTGTAGTCTTACCGTTTTCTTAAAGCACAAAGTTGTCATTTTGTTCCCTTCTGTTCCATGCACTTCGGTTTCTTTTTATTCTCCATCCAGTCTCAAGTGGCTGCATTTTCTTTTCTAATATACACAGCTTGCCTGATCCATCACTGGTTTATTGAGACGCTCAAATCGACCTCATTTTTTAATATTTGGGAGAAAAAAATATTAAATAAATAACAAAAGACGAGCTTTTTAATATTCTAGTCGTGCTCGAGGAGCACTGAGGTAAATCGAAGGTTACTGTTCCGTTCTTTTATTTCTATTTGTATGAGCAAAGAAGTAAAGTACTCACTACGAGGTGGCCCATTATAGAGAAGACACTTTGTATGACTGCAAATTAGGCATCATAGCTGCATGATGAACTACGGTGCAGTAGCCCGCTCTCTATCGAATTCGGCTTTAGAACTTTGTAGGATTTGCCATCGCAAGCCGCCAGCTGCGGAGTCAAATTCCTACCCGTTCACGTGAAGTATGCGCCACCTGCGCGGTGAGTCGCACTCCAGCGCGATGACGCCTCTCCAGCTGTGCTGCCTTCCCTGCACGGCGCGGGCCGTGTAGGAAAGGCAGCGCACTCGGTCACGACTACAATCACATACCACCCAACTGCTGGCATTACAGACCACGTATGACAGCCACCATAAAAATGCCACTTTGTTATTTTAGCAGTAGATATTCAGTTGCGGCGTGTTAACCCCATTAAATTCTAATTATAACGCGTGTCGACTTACAAATGTCCGTTTTGAAGTCGGGTCCATAACAGGCGTCCATGCATTTTTTTTTTCACCTTGGAAACCTCACTTAAAAATTATCAAAAGAAATTATTAATGTCTGATTTCTTCCGTGCGGTGGTTAAACACAAGATTGGTAACAACTCTTAACATCTCTTTGCTCTAATAACTGCCAGCTCCCTGGTTAGCTCATTTGGTACGGGGCTTCACTAATCTGGTCACGGGATTGAATCATGGACCAGGCTGATTTTTTCACCGGCTACCAGCCGCCTGGATGCCGCGAGCTGCGCGCTACTTCAGGTGGAAGTCAATTTATTTTTACGTAAATCTTCTTCACTTTGAAGACTTCCCCTAGAAATAATTGTTTCAAATCATTTAAGCACCATTATTGTTACGCGCCACTTGTCTAGTTGCAACCAGCACAGACGACGAAGCATGTTTTAAGGCGAACACTTAATATTTTTCGTTTATTTTATTTTTTATTGTGGTGCTAATTTGCCTTTTATTTTTAAACCTTACACCGTCACGGTAGTTGGGGCCGCAAAGATAGTTTCTATTTAAAAAAAAAAAAAAGGTGCCTAATTTGTAAGGCACAGTCACTGTATTTGACCTCACTAAAAACCAAACACTAACATTATTTTCGTGTTTTTTTTTTTTTTGTAGTATGTTTTGGAATGCATCTTCTCAAAATCCGCTGCCCAAAAAGACTTGGCTAAGCGGTTCTTCAGTTGGGGTTATTTGTATAACATCACCGCACGCTTAATCAGCTTAAGCTCAGCTAAATAATGACTGCCCGTATACGTATACATAAGAGAGTAAACACAATTCGAAGCTTTTAGTGGAGTTTTATATATTGGTCGACGTTTCGGCCTGAGTCAGGCCTGACTCAGGACATGGTTACAAAAAAATTCTTCGTCGTCGGGACTTGAGACTCCCGTGTCCGGTCACGTGTCCGGACACGGGGATCTCAACGAAGAATTTTTTGTAACCAGTCGTGATGAAGGCCTGACTCGGACCGAAACGTCGACCAATACATAAAACTCCATTAAAAGCTTCCGAAGTACGTTTACCCTCTTATACGCTTTACGTTGTCCCACGAAAGAGTCTTTTCTTGATAGATATATATATATATATATATATATATATATATATATATATATATATATATAAATAAATAAATATATATATATATATATATATATATATATATATATATATATATATATATATATATATATATATTGTGTCAAACGTGCACGGTCCACTGCTCATTACCTCAACACACACTCGATAGCTGTTGCATTTGAGTAAGTGCCCCTTCCTTGCTGCGAACGACGCCAAGTGAAGAGCGAGCAATCGCAATGCCCGGAGAGAAACAAAAAAAGGGGCACCGCCCTGATTACCAATTAGGCGGCAATTGTACTCCATGAAGGATTTCTCTGACAAACAGAGCTTACGACGCCCGGCACGTAACCGTAAAACAAAACACACAAACAAATTCTCCGCGTCCGTAATGAGGTCAGCAGCAACGCAACAGAAAGATCGTTCACTGGCGTTCTTTTTAAGGGAATGGAATTAGCTAATCGGCGGTAATTGAGGTCAAAGATCGTGCCAGCTGAAAAATGGGAGAAGTGGCCGCCCGCAGAGGGACCCACGTACCGTGAACGAAAGCCTGATGCGGCGGGAGCGGCTTGGGTGGGCGCAAAAGGTCGATCGCTCTGACCCGCCCGGGTCACGAATGGTTGGAAAGAGCCACAGGTCAGGCGCGGGAGAAGACAAAATACGTTTTTGAAGCGTGACCGCAGGCGCTTCGTGTAGGCTCGGAACGTGAGCCGTGCGCTTGTTGATTCGTCTTGACGAGTGGAAGGAGCTGGACTAATAATCTAACAAGCTGGTATCCGGCACACGTTGATGCGGCGTGTCATACCCTTCAGCCATGAAAGAGGCATTGTTTGTTGGGCTCAAGTAGACCACGCGTTTCTTTGTTGACTCCAGGGGCCAACTTGGGGGTTGTTCTCGCCGTCTATCGCCAGCAGGCTTGTTGAAGAGGAAGATTATGTCTCGGATAAATAATATGATTGACGTGGAACGTGCTCTTACTTATTCATATTTTGCTCGCAATGCCCTACATTATTTATTGCCCTTTTGTATTTACTCGCATTTAACACGTTAAAAAAAAGGACGCTCTGCGTGTTCAGGATTTAGGGCTGTTGATTCGTATCCGTATAAACAGGGAAATAAGAAAACATTAAATAATAAGAGTCGGAAGATGAGGCGGAATGTATGGCATAAATCAAGTTAACATATTGAGGATAAGTATGATACTTTCAAGCAACTGGTCAACGGTACGTGCCCTTTAGAGACGAGTATTAGGCTCAACTTTAGGGTCGTTCGAGTATTCAATGAAAGCCCATTAATCATCTGAAATGCTAAAACAAAAGTGCTCCAGAGCAGGACAAGAAAAAATACAGCAATAGGCTGACAGGGAACTACGGAAGCAAAAACGTAGCTGGTGTTGAGGCCGAAGAGCAGCAGCACGACTACACTTCCCAGCGACAAAAGCGAAAATGGGAGCATGAAGGCTGCGCTTGTAACGGACACCTCGGCAATGTTTGTTCCCGGGGTAAGAAGCAGCGGGCCGTCGGTCGCCTCGTTTCATTCTGGGCACGACCGCGGAAACCAACTCAGAGCAATCCACTAACAACGCTGACACGCCGAACCGCAGACAGTCAGGAGAAAAAGACAGAAAGAAAAAAAAAGAAAACGGTAAAAAAAAAAAGAGCCAAAGAAGCGGCGTCTGATCCGAGCTTCGCAAATGTGCGCCAAACAACAAGCAACCTCGATCTCCCTAATTAGCTTTAGGCCGGGATCTGCCGTGTAGATCGCGTCGCGGGCACAGCGCTGCTCCGTCTGATGCCAGCCGTGCGTAAACTTCGCCGTGATAGCACGAATCGAGGCATGCAATTCGAGCAGCCTCGACTACAAGTTCTGACCTCGGAATCCTCGCCATTAGAGCTCGACGCTCGACTCCGGCCGTGTTTTGCGAATCCAGATACTAGAATCTGAACCGTTTTTTAGACGCGCGTTCCACCCGACTTTTTTTAGCCACTGCGGTGGCGCTGCTGTTGGTACTGCGCATGCGTGGACGCTTCACTCCTCCCGAATTCGGTTCCTGCGCAAGCGCAGTGCCCACACCTGGTGTGCGCAAAGCGGGCTGGTTTTTATAAACACTCTGTTGGTGTATAGGTTCGTATGAGTACCGGTAGCTCGCTATACCGTTCGGTGGTGGCTCTATCTATACAAAGCGATATTTTGACGCAGTATATACAGCGAAGATGATAATACGTAAACCTCAGTTATTTTTTTCTCTTTCATTCTAAATCTATACTGACACTTTGCGTGAACGGCGTTTGGATTCAGCCCACGATTGCGATTGTAGCGGGTGGGGGATTGCACGAGGTATACGCTGCTATTTCTTTTGTTGTTGTTGTTGTTATTTTGGCTATCCGACTGGTTTTCACGATTGCTGTTGATTTCGAGAGTATGGCCCGGGAACGCCCGCTAATTTATAATGGTGCTAATTAAGCGCAATGGGTGATGATAAACGGACCCGGACTGGGACCTTCCCTAATTCACGTGTTGCCGCCCAGCCAGCGTGTCCGTGTTAGCATTATACCGACTGATAGTCCGATTGCGGAGTGAAGCGGGCCCTCCAGTTTGGCCTGGTTACGGCGACGTGCCGTCGAATAGAAACTGGTGACGAGTTTTCGTATTCTAGCATCATTTTACTAAGTCAGTCTTTTCGTGCTTTCGCGCATAAAATAGATTGCCATTAATTGGTATCTAATACGATATTTCATAAGCAGAATTGTTTTATCGACAAAAGCTGAGCACTGATTTCTTACGTGTCAATTGTTAATACTTTTCATTTTAACGCAAGAAATACCTCTAAGGTATTAGCTATCAATACAAACAATACCGCCCTTAAATCTTGAAAAGAAGGAGGCGGTGGCGAATGAAGCTCGGTGAAGCGCTTCAAGTCTGGCACACACTTCGTCAGTCTTACCACTAATAACTTCGTTTTCCTACATATAACTTCTAACCTGCAACTCCAACTGCCGAGCATGTCGAAATATATAACGTGAGGGGTTACGTAAGATAGAACTGCATCCATCCAGTCATGTCGGCAACCTTACTGTGCTCGGGAATATGCAGATGTCAAAAACAAGGAGGCGTGTCTGGAAGGGTGCGTCCACAAAGGTGGCAGACCATTGGGGTTTTAAATGGTGATGAAATTCCTTACAAGGGAGGACCTGGGAGAGCTGACCACTTGTGAAGACGCAATTTCAGAGCTTCCACGATACTGCTTCCCGATTATTAAAGGCACTTACCTGTCAGAGGTCGTTATAGCTACGTAAAAAAGAGCCGGCGACCATATTGTAAAGTATCTTATCGGCATGATAAGCGGGACGGGGCGCATGCCCAGTTTTCGGTGCGAACTCGATAAAATGCCTCTGCACTGGCCGTGGGAGCGCTTTTTGCTTGAGATGGGACTGAAATAAACTCGCCTGCCGGAACGAAGGTGTCGGCACTCCGGCCATCCCGGCCGAAACGTTACAAAATCATTGCCAAGCTTTGTAAATTATACCGCGCCGGGTTCAATAAGGAATGGATGCAGCGAACCTACTCTATATCCGAGTTTTCCGCCAGATGCATCATCATAGTGGTACTTACTACCTCCAACAATACTATTCACCTAAAAGACAAGTAACCGGGACCCTTTAGAACTAACAATTTCTCTGCAAAGCGAGCGTTTGAGGTCAACACCATTGTGGGGATCGTAGATCCCTCGTGTGAATAGCCACCTACTATTGAACTGCAAATGCCTTGATGCTACACGAAAGTATGTACTTAAAGAACGCGGTGACCTCCAAGTTGGATTGGGTCTTTTCCCTAAACAAGGCAGAAACTCTCCGCACGCTTCTATATTTCATTCACAAAGCTGCCTTGGAAGTGCACATATTCCTTGAGCCCTGGTCTCGACGCCGCCGCCTCACCTCCCGCCCCCTCCCCCCCCCCCCCCCCCCCCTCGGCCCCCTTCCCCTTAAAGCGGTCAAAACAATTGTTTTCTGCTATTAGTACTTGTGCAAATAGTTCTGTTGATGCTTTGTTGGGTGAACAAACGTACAATTCGCATGAATATGTCCCTTGACACCCCATATATTTGGCGTGTGATCCTTTTGTATTCTATAACCAAAAAATAACATTATCAAAAGGCAGGTACTAGTAGTGAATACACAACACATCTGAGCCACAACTAGCCCTGTCTGAGCCTTGATATTTAAATACGGAAACGTAATGAAGCAGGACTATAATATGAAGGGAGATTCTTTCTGAAACACAACTTGAGTGAATACAGTACACGTATATTGAGCAAGATGACACTACAGCGAGAAGTAAATAATGTTTTCATCTCCTAGCAAAGCTTCTCTCTCTACTTGGGAATCTGTTCATAGCGAAATTTATTTCGCCCAGGTACGCCAGATACTCCAGATGCGGCATATAAACAGACTACTTTGGTCTCGCACGCTGAACACGCTCCCCACACGCCTCTGTTCTGTTTCCCGAGAAGAGAGAAACGCAGCTTGCTTTCCACAGCCCCTCTTCCGGAGCCGCTTCAAGGCCTCGAGCCGAAGCACAGAAGACTCTGAAGCAGAGATCCCCTTTTATGTCGACCACATCTCAAGCTTCCCAGCAGTTCCTCGAAAGAAGAAGCTCTTCGCGCGTTTGGGATCGATTGTCACGCTGACGTGGCGCACCAAGGAACGAGCGGCAGACCAATCGTTCGCATCGAATGAAAAAGCAGATATCAAAACAATAGGAAAAACTAAAAAAAAAGAAAGAACAGCGAAGTCGGAGTGCGTACGAGCTCCCGATCTCTGGACAGTGACTGCAGAAAGCATCGGGAGCTATAGTGCTGCTGCTTCACTGGGAATCCTTTGTCTGCCGTTTCCTCCTCCAGGAGTTGATGCTTCTTGGAGGCCTCCTCGCTTCCTGTAACGTCGTCGCCTTCCGCTTCGCTGGCTGGCCACTCATCTCGCTGGACTCCTCCTGCTTTGTTGTCCAGCCTTGTTCGAAAGTGTGCGCTCCGCTTCTTTTTCTTCCTGGGGATCCCTCTTTTCTTTCTGCTGCGAGTCGTGGGTGATGGCGTTTCAGGGTTGCCTTTGCCGCCTCTTGGATTCTGGCCAAGTTAATGGCCAAGTTGCCTTCCAGAATCCGGAAACTGTGGCGGATGTGTCGATCATTACGGAGTGAGGCGCTAGCGGGTTCGGAATGTCCGGACAGGAGCCTGTGCTCGGGACGTGCACAGGGTTCGCCACCGAATGTCCACTATCCAGTTTGGAATTTGCATGTTCTGTTGTTGTTGATGAGCGCCTCGCTACAAATGTTTTCGGTTTTGCGGGACTTTCTTGTGTATTCCGCTGGTTCAACAGAATATGCGTATAGCATAGCAAGCCGCGTGAGCTGGCAGCTTGAATTATTCAACTGGTACTTGATAACACTACTTGGCACCAATATCGACTGTGCTTTGTTATCAGGGATTATGAAGACACCCTTAACCAATCAAAGAGCAAGCATCTGGATGTTCCTGTCCAAGAGACAAACCAATTATTTTGGTCTTCATAAATCACTGCTGTTTTTGTACACATAAAGACTTTAGAGAAATGGCCCAATTTTACATTCGACTTTGTCAACGACATTTTTAGAGGTGACTTTAAGGATCCTTGTCAATTTTGACTGCAGCGTACTAAGCGCATTTTTGTCTGCCGTTCTTCTCGTTCTCCTATTATGACGTTCTAAATAAATAGTAGTTAACTTTTGAGCTATTTGCTTACCACTGTTAAGATTTTCTTAAAATAAACTTTTGTTTCTTACTGCTTTCATTCCCTTGCGCGCCTGTCGAGCAGGTATATAGACAGAGGTTTTGGGGGTTTGTGGCGCAAAATGTCGAGCGGGTATTACGAACTTGCCACTATGATCTTGCAGATTATAACAAAACTTTTTTCAAGATCACATTCTGACAGATATCATCGAGTGAACATCAATCACTTCATCCTTCCGTAATAGATGAAAGAATCTATAAAGTTACCGACTGGGCTACAAACGGTAGGGCGTGCCCCACGTCATATCTTTTTGGAAGCCTACTTCCCTAATGACTTATAGAGCTGTGCACCGCTTGCTTCAACTTGTCGGAGTGAGTGAGAGTGCTCGCTTCTTATATTTGAGTTCTTAACCTACCAAATAATTAACAGCACACGGTGCTAAGTAGATAGGTATGTAATCAGCAAATAAAAAGGCCCGTCTCGATTATTTCTGATAAACTCGAAGACGCACAGCAAGTGTTCCAAAGAATCTTGGCTCATGCTTTATCCGTGTGTGACGTCACGCGACGTCAGCAGGTCACGCTACGTTATCCTAACACCTGGCGTCACAGGTCACGTGACCTCATGAGCGAAGTCATAGTCTCACATGACGCCGCAGGGTCCGGCGACGGCGCCGTGCCATGTCAGGTCTTAACGTCTCTCGACGTCAAAGTCTCGCGTAACGTCATAACGTTACGTGACGTCAGTGTGTCACGTGACATAAGGATGCCACGTGACACCGAGACATCACGACGTCCCCGTGGGCCCTTGCGTAGTTTATAAATTACGTTGCGTAAACTATCGATGAAATCTGACGCCCGAACGTAAGGATTATTTCGTGTATGTGAGCGCATAAGCATATTCTATGTCTAGACATCTGTAGTTTCCTGTAACCTCTGAACACGTGAAACTATACCCTTGGAAGAGCGGTATAAGTGTAAGCTTTTTGCGATAAAGACAGACGGTACGCCGATATATTTCTTATTTTCATTGCGTGCCATAAAATAAGATTCGGAAATTTTACTCTGTATGACTTCCTTACCATTTCCTTAGATCCATCCTAAACATACTTCCCAAATAGAAAATATTTTTGAAAGGTCAAGAAGGAAGACGGAGGTACCTTCTTCGAAAGGCGGAAAAGTCTCTATTCCCTATTCGGTAGTTGTCTAGCCGGAGTGTCTTTTTATATACTTTTTCTTAGTTTAAAATCTCGCTGGGTCTGGTTGGCTCCCCGGTCTCACCGCGTCCCTGATTGCCCCTCCGAACCCTCGGGTGCGCGGTTAACGCCTCATTAGGGGAGCGTAATCTCAAAGCGGGCCAAGAGCGCGGGAAGCTCTATTTCGCATCCCGCTCATTAGCACCTGCGGACGTCACTCGCACGCCGAGGCCGCCACCCTCCACCCATCGAACCGGGGAAGCACCGCGTCCGCGGTTTAGAAAAACGAATCGCCTTTCGGGGCTATAGGTACCTCACAATATGGCAGAAATTATATATATTGTGGAGGGAGACAAGAGCGTTGTGTCGAGTCCCCCAAAGAGACACGAAATATTTTTTTTTTTCACGCGATCGATTTCACTTGAAGTCCGACCACAGTCAACGCCTCGATTCGCCGGAGCCAATCAGGCAGCGGCAAAAGGGAATCGTCACGGCGCTGGTTGTCTTTGTGCGTTCGATACTACGAACGCAACGAATCACATCAAAATCGGTATCACACGATCATGGGATTTTTACTACGCGTGATTGGTTTAGTTAGCTATAGCAAGCGCACAAAAGGCATCATAGCACTAGCTATGCGAGGTTTCTATGCGGAGAGGAAGTCGTCTGCTTCCAACACCTCCTAGACAGCTTTCAGAGCCTGTGCGTCACGTGACATGACGTCACGTTCCGGAGGCCTCCACGGGCGTTGATTGCATGCGAGTGCCGCGTCATCGTTCACGTGGGACTCGTTTCCTACCATAGTCCCACGCGAAGGCTGACGCGGCACTCGATTCCAATCAGCGACCATGCAGGCCTCCGGGACGTGACGTCATGTCACGTGACGCGCAGGCTCTGAAAGCTGTATAGGAGATGTTTCTGCGTGTCGCGCAGGGGTGGCGGTGACGTCAGAACGACGCCGAGCTCTGATTGGCTTCGGTTGAAAAGATAGGGGGTAGACCTCAATAACAGATGCCTCGAGGTCCACCCCCTATTTATTTCTAACAGCCAATAAGAGCTGGGCGTTCTGACATCATCGCAACCCCTGTGCAAGAAGCAGACGAACTTGCGCTCTGCATAGCATATGGCTCCAGTATTATAGCCAGTCACTTTTCAAACGCGCTATTCTTTTTCTCGCGAAGTTTGTTTAAAGAATATCGTTCACGATTTCCGGCAAGTATACTTCGTAAAATTCTGTTAACAGCTATATACAACCTGGGGCATAAAAGTCGCCGCATTGTCGCTTGGCAGTAACATGTCCGGGTGGGAACCCTCTTAGGCCATGTCCGACATATCAGACCTAAAGTGACATTATGGGGTGATAGGCCTGTCGGGTGGTGCTCAACGTGCACTAGTAATACTTCGAGTAGCAAGAAAAATAGGGTTTCTAGGTAAGGCAAGGGTGGAGGGGGGGGGGGGGGAGGGTCATACGTCACCATGCTATATGAAGCTCGAGGAGAATTTTACGCTGGGGTTTGAAGCGGGTTCATTAGGAAAGCCCCCTTCGGCTACCTTGGTGGAGGCGCCCATTTTACATCACAAATTCGTCTCTCATCGGCACGCTCACTGCCCCTCTCAAAAAACAAAAAACAAAAAAAAAACATGTATTTTAAGATCTACGTGTGATAAGACTCTATCAAAATCTTACAAAATGTGGCATGTAAGTACGACATTTTGACTACGCCTGCATTTCTAATTACTATCTTCATCCTGCGTCATATGCACAACTTTTATTTCCGAGATGTGTTCATTAACCCTCATTTTTAATCTGCAGTTAAAGTAGAAATAGTTATCATGCTTTTAGACGATTGCAAGCAGTATAGCAGTATATCAAACCAACACCGATATGAGCGAGCAAGCGCAGTGGCAAGTCTGCCAAAGTTACCGTCACGCTAATGGTCCATGCACTTGCACGAATGAGGAACCAGCCAGTTTGCCATGGCTGTTACTGTGCGCTGATGACCGGCGTACAGGAACCTTTGCAGTGAGCAATATTGCCCGAGCTCTTGACCTACAAACATACACCCTGCGCAGAAAAAAAAAAGAAAGATGTTCCGCATCGCAAAAAACGAAGAAAACAAATTACAGTGGCATTACACAGTAAGAGCGTTATATCAGCTAGGATCAATGCTGGTTCAGATATTTATGCCGGTTGAATTTACAGCAACCAAAGAAATATCAACGATGGAGTCCCTGCGACGACCGTGCCTCGTTTCTTGAGCGATCGAACCAGCTCAGGAACTAAGATCAATCGGTCACGTTCATGGGCGTGCCAACCGGGGGTGCAAAGGGGCCCTTGCCCCCCCCCCCCCCGCCCCCCACGCACTTCTCAGGGGGGGGGGGCGAGATGTGATTTGCCCCCCCCCCCCCCCCCCCCCCGAAACAGCCGCCACTGGGCAGGGCAAACACTGGCCGGCGGGGCCCAAGGAATGCCGAAGGCACCGCCACCCGGCACAGGGGGGGGGGGGGGGGGGGGGTAGGAGGGGGTGGTCTGGTTTGCCCCGCCCCCCCCTCACTCAAAAGCAAGGTGGTACGCCACTGGTCACGTTGGTGGCGCTTGACCAATCACAGATTTGTGTATAAGTAGGGCTCCGTGTTTTCGAAGTTTATTTTTCGTGAAATTCGGAGGGTGTTTTTCGGAGTTTATTTTTTAGCGAAAATTCGGTGCTTATCGGAGTTTATTTTTCGTAAATCCCGAATTTTTCGAAATTCCGAGATTAATTTCGCAGTATTCCTATTAAAAAATAATAAATAATAATTGGATGCAAATATATGTCAGATAAAAAATAAAACGCGCTTGTATCAATTAACATTTCTTAAGTTGAATTCGGCGTTGGTGTCATTGACAATACTAATTTGTCCCACGAAAAAAGTGGTACACAAGTGTGGCTTCGGTAAACGTCGATACCTTAAAATCAACAAACTGCCCGAGGTAGCCGCAAGGAAGCTCGTAGTCATCCCATCAATCTATTCCGCGGCCGCGCGAGGTGGAGTGGTTAAGGATGTAATAGAAAAGTCTCAACTGCCCCTCTTCCCTATTTTATAGAATCTCTATGGTCCATAGCTTTCACTGTTACCCCCAGAAACCTACCCTCTCCTATCTCTAAATCCCAAATCCCATGGCCCAAACTGGAAACCAAAAGAGTGGCTTTTGTCGTGACACCAATGGTACGATGACCTGTTTCCCTGAACCAACCATGGCGAGACAAGCCGTAAGACACCCTTTTGGCAACCGTCCGAGGCTTCAAAGATAATTTGGGTGTCATTTTACCAGAACCATTATTCCTGCGCTGCCCAAATTGTTAAAAAAAAGAACTTTTTTTGTTATTGGGGGGGGGGGGGGGGGGGGGGGCTGGCATGGGCACATAACAATTCGGAGTTTATCGGATAAATCCGAATTGACAGAAAGTTTACCGGCGGGTGTTTTTCGGAGTTTTTCGGATTTATCCGAAAACACGGAGCCCTTGTATAAGTAAGGAAATACTACCTTTTTACTAGTGATTGCTTCTTGTCACTGTTTCGAGGATTGGTTACCAGAATGCGTACGCCGCACGGCTGTCCCGCATGGCTCTGTCGTCGCTTTCGTTCCAGTATGAATCATGCCTACAATTATAAAGCAAGTATAACCCAACAAAATATTTTTTTTAATGAATAATAGGCAATATTGCGCAGTATGGAAAACAAAATGTTGTCTAGTATAATGCTAACATGAAAGCTCTATCATTCGATAATTCTTTACCAGTTTTCGATGAGCGATTCGCGCACCGAGTACTGTTTTCACACCCAGTCGTTACTAGATTTGGTAATTAGTTTTTCGCATCTACAGGATTCCTGCTCTAATGATATGATACCATAGTCGTACGAAGATTGTCAACTAACTATTTATTACATCTACGAGGTTAGCAGAAAGCGAGAAATAAGTCTCTTAAGTCAGCACAAAGCAAGACATGAGTCCCAAATAGGCACTCTCCCGGAAGAAAAATTTGCGCTTTTCGTTTCCGGGTGCAGCTTTTCTAAGCCCCGAAGGGGCAGTCTACTTGAATCCCACAGGATCTGCTCAAACATAGCTTGCACAATTTGCCTAGCAGAACGCGTGTGGACCACTATGATACAATCGGAGTCAGTTAAGAATCAGTTTCTTACGTTTTACTAACTGGGGCAATTGTATGTTTCAATTGGGGCCCAGCTGTATTTAGCAGGGCCAACATAGACTTACCTAGCCAACACTTATGCTAAGTGGACACTATTTGTATAGAACTTGGTTTTCTATAAATAATATTGTCGTATTTTACCAACGCGGGTGTTATGTATGTTGACTAACAGCCAGCGCCCCCTGGCTCGGGTGCTCTCGTGGCACACGAGCCATGGTGCCACGATGTGAGCGCTTCAGGTGGGAAAAAATGAGTAGACGTTTCCAGAATGTTTTTCATGCGGAACGCGCTCAAGTAATGGGAGGAGAACGCGAGCTCAACATGTCGTCACCAAACTCGCATAGGTTCCAATTTAAGTGCTATAACTGTAACCTCGCATTGCCTTGTCTATCTTCTACCGCCGTGGAATCAGCGTGGGTTAGCTACGGGTAGCCCAAGTCCAAAGTTTACACTCGGGATTCCTATTAACATGCGTCACATACAAGGTTAAAACCACTTGATGCCGCATATTTGGGACGAGTGGCCGATGGTGAGCACTTGCCATTAAATTATTGGCGTCCGTCTTCAGAAGGTGAATCTGTTCAAATGACAAAATCATAAAAGAATGCTTAGTAGATTAATGAATGAATGGCGTGCTTTCGCCGAAAGGGTCCGTCGCATGAAAGTCCTCTTTTACGGCGTCATTATAACTGGTAATTCGGCCCATAAACACTCGTCTGTGACCTCACCAGGGAGGTACGCGCTCAAACGACGTATATGCATTTGGGAATCCTCACCTCCCCGTTGCATATCCAATTCGGGGACCCACATGAGCCCTCACATCGGCAACATGCCGGTCTCATGACGCACTTTACACGAGCGCGTCGACGGAGTGTAGTCAGCAGAAACGCGGTAAAGGGGGAGGGGGGGGGGGGGGGGAGGGGGGCCTTTCGTAGCGCCTAAACTTTTTGATTATGCCAGCTGCACCGGCAAGGGACAGTCCGCGAGGTAATCCATATCCCGCGCCCCATTCTCTCAAATGTCCCGATTCGCAACGCTCTGGGGGCTTCGAGGGGGTGCTGGGGCAAAAGAAAAAAGGAGGGACCCCACGGGCGAAATTCCCCAAACGGGACGTTGGTTCCCCTTTGGGAAAAGAGGCTAGGGAGGACCTGGCAGAGAACGGTCGTGGATGGGGTGTGTAGCAGAAGCGTCCTCCCGGATGCGATAGCTTGTAGACTCACTCGTTACGTCTGGCTGTAAGGTTCGCGTTCACAGGGGCGCGCTGTACTCCTCCTCCGGATGAATTATGAATGCTCATTTCGGCGGTGGAATGCCGAGAGCGCGAGGAGTTCGCGTTGAAAGAGGGGCCCGGAGATTTTGGGGTGCGCGAAGCTCGGCGCTAGTCGCGCGGGACTGTTTGGATTCAAAGAAAGGGACGCGTATATGGGCAGGATTCTCCGGCTGGGAGCAGGACTGGTGCGTTTTGCATGCGTTCCCGATTACGGGGGATTTTCCCCGAGCCGTCCGGTCCTTTGGGAACTGGACTGAGTGTGTCTCCTTGTTTGGATACCGAGGCCATATTGCGCCCTTGGGTTAATGAGCCTCGTTTTGATGGATGTGTTCTCTCTGCCATTACGAAGAAGAATGATCATGATTTTTGTTTTCATTTTTAAATTGATTTTAATTTTTATTAATAATACATCCGCTGACGTGGCCTCTTTTATTTGTTCAGTAGTTGTAGTTCGTTTTTCGTCGTTGCTTTTTTAGTCTAATGAAAGCTGTGCAACTTCACACGACGGGCTGTTGAATTATGTTATTATTTATTTTATGTTTAAAGGAAGGTTAGGGATGTAGACCCTGGGCACCCACAGACGAATCTGAGTTTGTATTAAAAAGCTTGTCAAACACTGAGAAGCCATGTGCCAGAGCTGGTATGTGCGCATAGATGGTCTTACCGCAACTATTTGTCATGTGCCTATACTATATACCACAGGCTTAGCAAACACAGAGTTTAATTCCATGACACAATTTTTTTTTTTTTTTATTTCAGTGTACCTCGTTTTTGGGTCTGACGCCATCGTAATAAATTCATGGAGGTGAGTAAACATTGTTACTGTAAACAATTCATGCAGCGTTGGAATTGCGGAATAATGTGGAGTGAAGATGCAAACACGTATGCACAACCCACGTATTGGGCTGTTCGAAGAAACTCATGGCTTTATGTGCTTCGAACTCTCCAGGTCACCTGTATACAGCTTGCTGGTAAATGCTGTCCTGTCTGTTATGCTTCTCTATTTCCCCCGGCAGTGTAGTTCCCAATATCCGTGATTATAATCGTTCATGACAGACGTGAACCGGGTCTCTGTAACATAAATGTTAACTGCCTTGGCTATACATCCGATATCGTTGTTTACTCGCAGCTTAGAGACAGCAGGAGGGATTCATGCGACTTCTACGTGCCGTGATTCACGTGAATCAGTTTGTTTTACGAGGGATAAAATTTATGTGATCATTTCTGCTTAGAGTAAATGCAGTGATATATAAATAGTTTGCACCACAAACACTCAGTAATCCAGCGCTACTTGAAACTCAACATTTTTAAAGCAAAGAGGAAAACGTTTTTTTATTAGTTTGATTTTGTTTAGACACGCAAAGAATCAGACCCCTGATTCCACTCTAGCAGCCTAACTATATCTCCACAGAGAGATGCCTAAGCATAATTTGGCGATGAGATTGGCTCTGCTATTTCTGTGGTAAATGTTTGCCTGCCTTGCCCGCTCCAATCACACTGACTTCGTAGGGTTGTTCATTTATAGCGGTGCTGCCGAATCTTACATTTTCTCTCAGTATAAAGTAGCTTTGTATAACTCTGCATATATTCAATCGATTTGTTTTCGTGAAACCCCGTACAACGTAACCTGGTAGAGCTAATGCTGGTTCACTGCATGCAGGTAAAGATTCCCCATGCTGTTTTTCGCCTCTCCATTTGGCCCCGCTATTCTCGCCTTCGGTCAACCCCATTCCACAGTTCACTCATTTAATGCAATACACGCGTGGATATCAAGGAGAATCAGATTAAAGGGTTTCCAGTTGTCACTAACGTATATGCAGCGCATTCAGCAAAATTATGCCAACCACGATTTTAACGTGGGTGTGAAGAGCAACACTAAAACAAAGTTATTTATCAGAAATTACGCCAAACAGGGGACAAGTATACCGTAGTAGTGTATGAACCGACAGCAGTCCCTCGTTTTTCAGCAACCTCGTTGACCACCAGACATACACAGGTAGTAAGAACTATAAAAACAAAACGACGGCTATATTAAAATGAAAGAAATATACCGAGCAAATTTCTTCAAAGATAACTTTCGGTACACATTAATTGTGAAGTGATCACGCTCACGCAAAACGTTAAGGGTGTTCGTCGGCACAATAAAATGCTTTGCCCCAATTTCAGCTCCAGACAAAAGAACTCGAACTTACTGCATGCTACAGGCAAACGCAACTGCCAATTACATCGGCAGCCCGACATTCCTGGCAACGCTTTAGAAGCGCGTGAAGATGATAGAATATGGGCTCGGCTCTTTAGCGCCAGACAGGAGCCACCGAGGTGGGAAAGACCTTGACGCCATGATGGCCCAAACTGAGAACAGTTTACGCTCCAATTTACGCTGCTGCGATGAGGTAATCGCGAGGGTGCGGCGTCCGCCCGGTAGCCCCTCCAAATTAATAGCGTCGAACGGTTGCGGGCGTGTCCGGAAGGCTCCTCTGCGATTGCCAGCAAGCAGAACCATCGATAGGTTGCAGAAGGTCCCAACAGAACCTGCCTCTTTTGCCTGTTACCTAACGACCGTGGCACCAGTACCTTTGAAATAATAAATAAAAAATAATACAGAAAACGCAGAAAATCGACAAAAAGGAGTGCCGTTCAAGTTATCAGACGTCTCGGAGAAGCATATGGTGGAGCCAGATCGAATACACAAGACAAACGACTTCTATAAAAAATGAAAATAAAAATATGAGCGTTTTCCAAGTATGGGCTTTCAAAGGGAATAACAGCCCCACAATGATGAAGTAATAAAGTAATGGCCGTGAAAAAAGCGGCATCGCTCGTGTGACCAACCTCCCAAAGCGGTTCTCTCTCTCAAACCTATGCGCCGAACTCTCAGCTCTACCTAAATTGCAATTACAGGTAGACTGGGAGAGAAAGCAGTAAAACGCTTTAACCGCGGTCCGAAGGGCCAAACAAGCACCCCCCGCTTTCAGAGCGCGAGATGTCTATGCCATTAATAACAGGGCGGCACCGAGTTACACGCCAGACCAAGAAACGAATGGCTTCCCTCCTCCACCTATCGTTTTTTATTTCTCGTCCAGGCAGCCGAAGCCGCAGCTTTCTTCAAAGAGCAGTAGGAACCGCTAGAACAAAAAAAAAAAAAAAACGACAAACGCGGCACTGACACTTCTCGTAAGAGGCATCCTCATCGTGCCTGAGGTGCGCTGAGGGAATGTCTTCTGGCACAGAGTGGTTCACTATAGAACGCGGCATCGCAGACGAGGCGGCAAGCGGTGGCATCGTTTCTTTCCAACGAGCAATTACAGCACCAACGTAACCTTTTTACGCTGCTTTTGTTTTTTCTCAGTGCTTCGGCGGTTTCCACGACCGTTTTGCTATGGGAACCGACCGGTCCTTGTATTTTACAGCTCGCTCCAGGTGTGAATCGTTGTTTTTTTAGGGGGGAGGGTCTTCAGATTGCCCTTTTGGGGGTCGCGGGGAACCTCCCGACCCACACCTTCTAAGGACCGCAACATTAGTGAATCTAAAGATACAAAACAGATGAAAGAAGCACCGGAGTTAGCGAGAACGAAAATCTACGGAACGTAGATACGTTTCCGGAGAGGTGCTGTGGGGGCCGGACGTTTTGTGGATCTGTTGTGGGTGCATGCGTTGCTGTCTGTTTGTCTGCGTGGACACGGGCGAGCACTAGCGCGCGTGTGTATGTGTCGGCGTGTTCGGATGCCACTCCCCGTGGATTAGCCATTAGGCGGCTCGTCTTGGCAAGCGCGTGCACGAGTATAGGCTTAATACACTCGCAATTGAGGAAGAAGTGCGAGGCTTTTCTTTCTTTTTTTCGTTTTTGTTTGTTAGGGTGAAAGTTGCGGGGAGCTGCTTGCACGAAGAGACCATGGTTGTAAAGTGCCAGTCACACCTCTTGCTCACGAACCGTTGTAAATGGTCGAGATCGGCATCCTTTGAGGGTAAATGTGCCGCCGATGCCGGCTTCCCCTTGTAACTCGGGAGAGCAATAAATTGATTAAAACCGCCTTTTAACTTCTAAATGAAAACAAGACAGAAAAATAAATGTAAAAATCCGAGTGCGCTTCTTCATTGACGTCTTGATATAAGCTTCCAGACACATTATATTAAATAGAATAAGTTCATCATAACCGTGACTATAATCGTGAAACGATAAAGAATGCGAAAAAATAGTCAGAGTGCAGGCGAGCTGGTGTAAGTTGAACATGATTGTAAACCTGAGACTGGGGCAGAAAGAGAACACGACAGAAGGTAGTAAAAGAGGAGGCAACGTCTCAAGAGAACAGAAAGAGAACACGACAGAAGGTAGTAAAAGAGGAGGCAACGTCTTGAGACGTTGCCTCCTCTTTTACTACCTTCTGTCGTGTTCTCTTTCTGCCCCAGTCTCAGGTTTACAATCATGTTCAAAAGAATGCGACTTTGGTTACTTCAGAACGATGAGTGCAGTGTTATCTAGATTTCATTGCAGATAGTCTTAGGAAGGAGGCATGCGTGGCACTTTTACGCTGTAAGTGAAGCTAATGCTTTAATTAAGTGTTTGGTGTATGTTTCGTATGTACCGTGTGGAATACACTGAAAATGTTTTCAACGAAAAGAGATATCTGCGCTGCAATGTGGACAAAGAGCTTTACATCGTCAGTGTCCCGCTGCTGATCGAACTTTTGGGAACCGTTTCCAGGATCATTCTATTTGATAGACTATCTCCGTAAACACTTCGTGGAATCTGATTACTACTGCAGTAATCAGATTCCACGAAGTGTTTTTGGTGCCCTGATAATTGAAGATTGTTTAAGGTGTCCTAGAATCAAACCATCGTATACGTGTATAACGTGTCGGGTCCTTGAACTCCTGGCACTGACGTACTTGTTTCGTGGTCTTCCTCACTATAACATATTGAGCGTACATTTTACTTCGACGGTTTCCCAAATCATTCGCTACACTTCGCCCTTTGTTTCGTCATAGGAAACAGCGCAAAAATCAGACAAATGCGAGGAAGAAACGCACGGGACGAGCGCTGACTACCAACTAAAATATTTTAATAGGAAAACATATGAAAACGACCATTCATCTTTGATAGCATGCCTCCCGTCTGCGTATCACGAGGCAATTAATAGCAGCGCGATGCCACGTGTTAAAATCGATAAAATGTGATATGACGCTAGCCCAAATCCGATCACACCACCTCACTATCCAGCAGCTCCAAAGACGGTTGGCTGATACAGGAGGCTCCCGCCTTTTTTATTTGTTATGCCTCTACTATCTCTCTAGACACTTGGTCCCTGTGCTTGAACGAAACTTCGGTGTGACTCACTCTTGGCTCACACTCGCAGTCGTGGCAATGCATTGCAAAATGAAAGTATGCACACTGCTTCAATGAACTCTGGTGCTCTCCTAAACGGTCGTTCAAACAGCGCCCCGTTCGACCAATATATACCCGCCCGCCATGAGCATCTTATATACTGCTCCAACGGTGCATCTGTGTGCCATGTTTTACGGTGAACTGACTATTTGAGTTTTTTTCGCTTACTAACACGCCTTTCTATGGCGGGGCAAATCTGGCTCTTATTTCTGGCCGAAAAAAACGACACTCTATTTGTATCTTGCTGCGATCCCCTTTAACCCGTGTGAAACGCGGTGAACGTAAAGGATGGAACCCATCTTCTTTTTCTGATTCACTTCCCGCTCAGCGCAGTTTGTTGCTGCATTGTTGCTGCTAAAACGTAAAGGAGAGTATCAGAGCCAATGCAGAAACAAATTACCAAAGATGAATGGTTGTTTTTATTTGTTTTCCTATTAAAATATTTTAGTCAATAGACAGCGCTCGTCCCGTGTGATTCTTCTTCGTCCTCGTCTGTTTTTCGCTCTGTTTCCTACGACGAATTTCCACCAACTGGCCCAACTATCCATTCTTCGAAGGGTAAGTCCTTCGTTTATGTCACCGTCACCACTGATATACATCTCTCAACTCGTTAATTATATAGACTCAATAAAGCTGTCATGTGGGGTTCACTGTTCCTCTCATCACATTCTACAAACGCTTAGGTAATATGAAAAAGGCATGAACTCTTCGAAAGTGTAGGGAACAGTATTAAATCGACTTTATGTCCCAAAACAAAAAGTGTTCCCGCACGTTGAAGAAGCCTCTTCTTCCTCTTCCCTGTCAACCCAGCCTGAGAGATTAGGGTAAAAGACGAACCTTCACTGAAATTTCGCACCGTCACGCGCTTATGCTAGAGTCATAGCTCTTCAGGTGCTGTCGGTCCGTGCGTCTGGCCAGCCTGGCGCGTGGCATTGCCCCCTCCTTCGACGAAGCATCATCCCAAACAGGAACAACTTGAATCCCGAAGCTCTACCAAAACAAATGGTGAGGGTGAAGTAAGTCAGCTTTTTATTTCGCGTAGTAGGGTTTCAGTTAGACTCGTGGGCGACTTCTGAACGGACGGAGCGTCGTGAGCTAGGTGCGAAGTCCGGCCTCAGAAACGACTTAGTAAGCGATGGAATTTGTACAAGCCAAGGACTTTGTACGAGCCTCGTCGACGAAGGAATTTGTGCGAACCAAGGACCTTGTACGAGCCTCGTCGTCGAATAGGGGTCCAGCCCCTCACCTGATCACCAGGTTGGAATCGGACGTCCCGGCGCAGCAGGTTCTAACGACGGGCGTTCACGAGCTGCTGTTGGCGAATGCGTGCGTACTTTCGCCAGCTGACGTGCCTCTTCTGTACGTCGTACGAAGCAGTCCGCGTCCCTCTCGGTCATGTTCGGGGGGTGAGGCAGTCAGGCATCGAGAGGATTTGTAGTCTCACGGCCGTACACTAGCCGAAAAGGCGTGGGACCAGTTGTTTCACGTGAGGCCGAATGGTGCGCGAACGTCACGTGAGGTAAAATCTCGTCCCTCGTCTTGTGTTGGACGTCAACGTACACGCATAGCATATCGGCGATGATTTGGTTGAGGCGTTTTGTGAGGCCGTTGGTTTGTGGGTGAAAGGCCGTTGTTTCTTCTGTAAGTCGTTTGACTCAGACTCATGATATGTCTTGCGTAAACTGGACCGTAAATGCAGTACCACGATTCCCTATTACGACATTTGGAGAGCCACGACGCAAGGCACCGTTGTGTACGAAAAGTCTGGCCACCTCCATTGCGGTTCCTTCCGGGAGCGTCCCTGTTTCGGCGAATCGTGTAAGGTAGTTCGTTGCAACGATGATCCACGTGTTCCCTAAGGACGATATTGGCAAGGTGCCCAACAAATCTACTCCGATTTGTTCGAATGGTGCTCAGGGCGGGACGATGGGCTTGAGGGGGTCGGCGGGCCTCAGAAGTGGCGTTTTACATTGTTGGCTTTCGCGGCATGTACTCACGTAGTTGCGTACAGTCGCGGAGAGTCGGGGCCAGCAGTACTTCGTACGGACTCTCGCCAGTGTGCTGGCGAAACCGAGATGTCCCAACGTTGGCCCGTCGTCGCAGGCGTAAAGAATTTCGTCGCGAAGGGCAGTCGAAACGATCAGAATGTGAAAAGCGCAACAAAACAAGGACAACAAAGACGACAGGACGGGCGCTAACTCACAACTGATTTTATTAGAAAAAACACTGTCACTTTTATACGCAAGATCGTATGCCAAACCTACACTGTAACCAATCACTTGATTGGGTACAGTGTAGGTTTGACATACGATCTTGTGTATAAAAGTGACAGTGTTTTTTCTAATAAAATCAGTTGTGAGTTAGCGCCTGTCCTGTCGTCTTTGTTTCTTTGTTGTCCTTGTTTTGTTGTGCTTTTTAACCTTTTAAATCAGTATGAACCAACTCGCCCAAACACAAGTTTTAATGACAATGTACGAAGCCGCGAAATTCTGGAAATTTTTACTGAGCAAACATCGTTTTGTAAGCAGAATGACGTCAGACCTATAGAAAATGCGGTTGTCGCAGGCGTGTCCAGGCCTTTCGGGTGTTCAATAAGGGCACGAAGTCCAGGGTCTGTTTATTGCTGCTGGGTCATACTCGCGGTATCGATGACTCCGAGGAAAGCGTCGTCCGTCACATTGTTTTCTGGAGCAGGGTCAACAGGAGAGAGTCCGCGTCGTTGTCTCTTCGGCCCGACTTGTGCACGATGGTAATGTCGTATTCGACAAGTGTCAGGCTCCAGCGCGCAAGACGGCCAGGAGGGTCTTTCGGGTTTACTAACCAACACAAGGAGAGCTGGTCACTGACTACCTTGAAATTATTTCCGTAGAGGTAGGGGCGAAACTTAATGATGGCCCAAACGATCGCAAAACAGTCTTTTTCCGTCGTTAAATTGCCAAGTCTCTGTCGTGGACAACGAACGGCTGACGTAAGGGATTAATCGTTCGACGCCATCTTGCCACTGGATTGAAACGGCTCCTCAGCATTAGTATACATTTTTCTCCGAAACGAACATACTCTTTATGCTTTATAAAAGAAGTATCCCTCAATTTCTAGCCATCGTTTTACCTACAACTACACCTATTAAAGCGAAACATCAAACGAGGGCTATATATCAGTCTTTGCCTATTTTGTTCCTGCGAACGTCTTTCTTTTTAGCTTATGCAGCAGTCATCCACTTCCTTTTCAGAACTGCGATCGACCCGGTACTTGAGTAAACCGCAAACGACTTTGTACCGACGATACGGCCATTCTTCGGAAGCACTTCCAACACAAGGAACAGTTCGACACTCCCATGAGCCGCAAGAAACTAACGATTCCCAACACGAACGGGCATCTAACCCTTCTTCCTCTCCCATAACCAGCCATCCAAGAACAAACGACGCAAACAGACGGGATACAAAACACTTAGCCCCGTTCAAACACCAATTGTATACAGAAACCCGCGTTAGCCCGTAACTCCGATCTGCGGTTGCGGGCACATCGTCGGAGCGAGACCCCTCCATGCGTTCCCCTCAAACCCAATAAACGTCGACCGCCGTTCAAGAACCTAGACGCGTCTAAAAACGTATACATAAAAAAGAATCTTCACGACCAAAGGGACGATCTTCCCGAAATGGGGAGCATTTAAAGGCACGCAGCCTGAATGCGGGATGCATGCAGCTGCACTAGGGATGAGGGTGAACGCAGGTGTTGCGAATGGCCAGCAACGACGCCTGCCGAGACGCACGGGGCCCGTCTTCTTGAAGGGTGCCGCCTTCCTCGTTTCTCAGCCCACAGACGCGCGCCCCTCCGCCTCGCACCTTTCAATCGGCTAATTTAAATAATTGCCGCGAAACCGAACACGCGCGGGCATCTCTCTAACGCGAAGCGCGCGGCGCGAGAGGGAATAAGATAACTCGTGGCGCCCCCTCGTGCGCGCCGCGCGCGGTTCCTCCCGGCGCGTCTGGCGTGATTTGAATATGGATTACGATGGCGGAAGCTGTCAGGGACAGGCTGGAATAAAAAAAGTAAGAAAAAAATTAATAAAGAAAAGGAGGAGAGGGAAAATGGCGAGGATGGAAGAAAGAAATGGGTAGTGGCGACCAGTAATACTTAATAGTGTGTTCTTTATTTCGTGTTTTTCACGTTTGTTTTTGCGCTGTCGGTGGTGTCGTAACTTGTACGTGTTAACCTCTGTATTTTTTGCTCGAGATGGTGCTGCGTAGTTCGAATGGTGGGTGGGGTTAGTATTCGTATGAAGTATACCGCAGTCTATTAGAAAGTTGCCGATCTTCCTTCCTCTTCCAAACACACTTATTAAAACGTAAGATCAAAGGCAGCCCGTCTTGCGCTATTTAGAGCCGGAAGTAGTTAAGCCAAAAACAAAAAGATCAAAGCAAAAAAAAAAAAAAAAGAAAACTCGGAGAGAGAGAGAGAAGTGGGCGTGGAACCGTCGCGATATAAAATGTAAGTTTAATGCGCGCGCGCGGCACGACCGATCTGCAATGAGTAAACGAAGCTACGTACAAGCTTGGCAAGAACAAAAAAAAAAAAAAAAAAACTATGGAACGAAGTTTTACTTCTCTACCTCGGGCGATATTTTTCAAAGGTGGTAAAAGCTTGTGCGGATGAAAATTATGCTTTTGTAGAAGGAGCGAACGCCTCTATGTATGTGCTCATACGTACGCACGCAGTAATCGTTTTTGCGAATGTTATCGGATTAAAAAAAAGAGCATATTTACCCTCATTTACTATACTTTCGCCAGACTGGGCGCTTGTTCGACGGGCTATGCTACGCTTTTTTTGGCCGCCGTCGCTAACTCCTCGAGTTTCCGGTGAAAAAGTTTTCATGCTTCCCAAGTTTATCGCGTATTCATTGTTCGGCACCTTCCGGCGCGAGCCCGAGAACCGAAAATAATTTTGTGGAGTTTGATAAACAAAAAAAGCAAAACACCTAAAAAATTTAGAATCTAAAGGTAAAAAAAAAAAAATCCGGGGAACGTCTGTGAAATTTAGCACTCTACCATAAAACAGCGATTAGCTGAGTGCCAAATAAAAAGTGCTTTACACGTAAAGGAAGCTCTAATGTGCGTTTAAGCACAGAAATTCCGAAGAGGTATACGAGTCTGACCCACTTTCAAGGTATCGCGTGGTCCGTAAGTGAGGAGTTTGTTTCTTCTGCTCCCCCGTTACTTCATAATTTATGTAAAGGACGTCCACTTCTTTAAACTGTTTGTGAAGGATAATTCCACTATGCAGTTGTTTGCATGTTTTATTATCCCCAAGGAAATCGATACCTACGTTCCACAGCGAAATAAAGCTTTCTTTAGTTCCCTTCCGGTTGATATGTAGAAAACTGTTTTCAAATGTCGTTTTCCATGGTTTACAAGAAAACACCTTAAGGAAGTTTTAATGGAGTGCAAAAAAGAGCTCAGTAATATCCAATATTATTAATATTGTGAGCTGCATTTTAACTATTGTTTTGAATTTCTCATAAAGGAGTGCACAGAAATGCTCTACGTTTGTGAAAACTATATGTACAAGCGGGAACAATTTCTGTTCGATGACAAACAAGATTTTATAAAACTTGCTTTCTTTGATTGTTTTTTTAATGACCTACAATCAGAAGGTAATACTTTCCTGCGGTGTTGTTTATTTGCTGATACAAATACACCCGGAAGTGTCGAATAACTTTATTAAAGTATTATGGTGGGCTAGTTGAATAGGCGTTATGAACAATAAGTAGCGATTAAAAAACGACACGAAAGAACTAGAACACGAAGACGGGACTAGCGCTAACTTGCAAATGGCGTTTACGCAGACAAGTCTTTGTGTTAAATCCTTGTCTGTCCTTCGCTCTATTCATTGTTCAAATAACGTTGCATCTGGATATTATGTGTATATGCCTGAATTTCTTGCAATTTTTACTTTATAATATTTCACGGGTGGAGGCTACCGTTCCAAATAAACTTTCTACTTCGTAATTCAGACATCAAGCTTCAAAGTTCAAAGTTGAAATTTCAAACTGCAATCATTAAACTTCAAAACTGCGGACTTCAATTGTCAACCTTCAAAGTGCAAACATCAAACATTAAACCCCAATCATCAAACGTCAAATATTAAAGATTACACATCAAACTTCAAACCTAAGGCCGGTTGCAGAAATTATTTGTCCCTTGACACGATATTCGCACAACTATACACCAGACAGAGAGACAATATTCTCTACTGGCGTAACTAATTCATAAATTTAAACCAATCGCGTGAGAAAAAAAAATGACGAAAAAGCAGACACTACGCAGGGCACGCTCTCACCTAGACAGCTCTGTGTGCGCATTGCGATGCGCACTCGCGATTTCTTCCTATTTGCTCAAGTTTACAAAGAACACCTCGCTACCTATAGAACCGTTGCAGATGTGCCGCACTTACCCTCTCAACATCCCAACGCCCAGGGTATGAAGCAAACATCCGACTTTTGCAACGCCGAGAGAGTGACTCGAACCGTGTCAAACGCGACTCCCGTGAACTTGAGCCCAGACAGGCGTGAAAGAAAACTTTCCACGTGTCTTCAGCCGCCGTAACGCGCTGCTACCTTCCCTCCCGTCGGCTATGGCCCAAAGAAAGCCGAGTTCAAGCTGGCGGCGCATTGTATTCGCGCGCAGTTGTTTCTCGGGCGAGACAAACTTGGGCGTCCCAGCTTTGCCCCAGGGACGCCCGTACAAGTCGCGCTCAAACTTCCGGCGCATACACACACAACGCGCACCCTAACTTGCTTCCGCTGTGGACTTGGGACAGCGTCCTTACAGGGACGCACCCGACCATGCGTCCGGAACATGCATGCGACTCTTCCAGTTCTTCTCTCAAAACTCGGGTGAGACTGGGAGGAGCTGCGTCGTGCTAATATCGCGGAATGGTTCCCAATTTTGTCATCGCACCAAAAGTTGTCGCGGAGCTGTTTCGTCAAGGACGTAATTGCAGCGCGGAAATTTTTACGCCGTGCAGTTTCGCGCACTGAAGTTACAGGGTAGCGCGAGCGTCGCGTTTAAGGTTGGGCGGAGAGATGCGTGTGTTGTACACGACAGGGCGATATTAACTTGTGCCAGACGCTTAGTTTTTTATTATTATTTATTGTTATTATTGTTTCTGGAGTAGTGTGGAGTTTCTTTGATGTGCACCTGGCGTTTCGGGTAGTTAATTAAAAGTTTGCATATTAAGTTGAACATTAATTTTTACGTTATGCAAATATGCCCCAAACACTCCGATTCGAGGTTGCTGTGACAACTAGATGGTGACAACTTCTCTTGGAATATTTTCGCTCGAAACATATCCCTGCTTGAACAAAAAGTAAGAGCGCAGACAAGGTGGAGTAAAGTGAACGTAATTACAAAGATACTTTGTGTTTGTGGTGGTATTTTCTTGCCTTAGTCCCTAGGTTGCTCGTACTTACATCCGTATTTTTGCAGACGACTGTGTTGTATATAGGCAAATTTCTAACGAAGAAGATAGCATGAAACTACAACATGACCTCACTAACCTATCATTGTGGTGCTCGACTTGGCTCATGAAGCTTTACCATTCTAAATGCAAACTCATCTCATTTGCCAGGAAAGATACCTTTTTCTCTCATAACTATTTTATTGATTCTAACGTTGTTGAGTCTGTTTCCTCTTATAAATACTTAGGTGTTCACGTCGACTCGCATCTCTCCTGGAAGGTACATATTCGGTCATTGTTACCATCGTGCAATCGTTCTTTGGGCTACCTAAAACATACGCTTCGTTGTGCTCCTCCTCACTTAAAGGAAACTGCATACCTTTTTTGATTCGGCCGAAACTTGAGTAACGCATCGAGCATCTGGAATCCTCACCAAGCATATTTGATCACTGAAATAGAAGCCTTTCAAAACCGTGTCGCGCAATTTATTTTTTCTGATTATTCTCGACATTCCAGCGTCACCTTATTAAAACAGAAAGCCGACCTTCCAGAACTGGCTTTAAGACGCAAGCTTTCTTGCTTATGCCTTTTTCATCGCATTTATTATGCATCATCTCTAAGCCAAGGCACTCTAACTCAGTCGCATTTCGTTACACCTCGTCTTAATCACTCATGTAAGATTGACCGTTTCACCTGCCGCACTTCTTTTTTGTATTCCTTCTTTCCCAAATCAGCAGTGTGATGGAATGATTTAACAGAGCGCATCGTCACCGAGATTAACCCTGATAGCTTTCGTTCGCTTATCAGCAGCCATTTAGGCATTGTATGACACGATTTCTTGTATGCTGGCAATACTGTGGAAGAGATTATTTTGTGTTGCTTGATTTACGATGCTTTATACGTTTGCACTGCTGTGCATGTTTTTATTTTATTATTTTTGTGTATTTCATATATGATGTACTTATCCCCCCTTATGTAATGTCCTTCCCAGAAAGAACTTTAAGGTATTTCAATAAATAAATAAATAAATTGTCCTTACTTCACACCAGGACAGAATGCGAACTAGTTTTTATTAGACTATCGAGATAATATATTTTCATTTTGATCTGTGCACAGACAGCACTAAGCTTAAAATGTGGTACGCTGCTTAATCCCCCGCCAACCCCGCCCCCCCCCCCAAAACAAAAAAAAAAAGAAGGAAAGGTCATTAATTGTCAGTAGTTTTATAATATGTTGAACAACGCATTTATGATTAGCAACTACGTTTATACTCAAGGTATTCTACCATTACGACCTCTCACAATGTTTCTGTGAATTCCAGGTTTTTTACCTACATAAAACAGTATCTACTTCTTCTCCTTCATCACAGGCGAAATGAAAGGCCTTTTTTTTATAAAACACAGAATTTGGTCACATGATATGCAACAGTTAATTAAGCAGAGAATCGCTAGCAAAACCCTGGGACACGAACAGTGCTTGTTGTTTTGTGTTCACAATAAACATCTCAAAAACAAGCGGCAGAAAAAAAAATGAAGAATTATTTATGAAGCGTTAAGCATGTAGATAATAGCCTATATTAATGGCATTATGGTTTAATTCACTTTGTTATGCAAAGTACACGTACGTACGAAACTAAATTACGTTGTTACTTAGTTTTGAATAGACATGCGGCAGCCCAACAAGATGCGAAACCCTCTAAATACTGACAATTTAAGTAACGCAAGGCGTCGCTGGTATGTTCAATGATCCTATTCTAAGAACAGCGGCAAAAGCACGTACGGAGCAGAAGAAATACACGCAAACAGGACGAACGCTGATTTCCAACTGAGATGTACTTGAAACAGAAAGAACGAAAAATAAAGCAAGCAACCAAACAGGCACTATCAGTAAGACATTTTGTCAGACCCCTTGTCCTATCACCCACCTACTCGTCACAGCACCACGTCACAACCTCTCACTGGCGCGCAAAAATTCGGTTTCTTTTTTTTTTTTGAAACACCGGTCACCCAGGGTAACAGTGAGAAAAACCTCGAGCACTTCTCTCGTCATTCTATCGATGTTTATTCATAAAATTGCAGCGTCACCAAATGACATATTCGACTTGCACACCTGCCAGTGTAATGGGAGGTGGCCTCCGACCGTGACAGCAAGAGGGTAGTCATGCTCTATGAGCATGTCATTGAAACACCTTCCAGCCTGCCCGGCATAACACTTTTATACGCGAGAGGGGGATTTCGTGCACAGCCCCCTCACACAATATTACCAAAAGTTTCGCGTGTTTCTTTCTGCACTCGCTTTATGAGAACCTTTCTGCTCTCACGTTCAACCCCGGAAGAGATCTAGGGTGAACGTGAGAGCGGAAAAGTTCTCAAAAAGAGAGAGTTCACACTTGAAAGTTTTTATCGACTAATACAGCAATCTAACCGACTGCGGAGTGATACAAAGGTGACAACGACTCACCACGACCTCCGTTTCTTAAGCTGCGAGTGACTGCATATCACGATTTCATCCTTACAATTGCTTCACTACAAAAACCTAATCGCCGGATATGTTAAAAAGAGAAAAATCTGCGACAGAAATATTAACGGCCTCGAGCACACCTTTGAGAGAAAAAAAAAAAGAAATCCCAATAAAAAAAGACAAAGCAACAACAAGAGTCAAACATTGTTTGGGAAGATGTCCTTACCCTACCGTCCATTAGTTCGGTTCCACTCGAGACAACGACCCTTTTCCAGAATTTAGTGAAACGGGCAGCGATTACCGTTTCGTGTAAGACAGTGCTGCAGAAGGCCATTCCACGCTGACATCGCGCTCTAACGGCTACGGCAGCAACTCAGTGCCGAGCATTCGCAAGTTTTAAATATTCAGCGGTGACGCTTCTTCGAACCAGCGAAGAGGGCAAAGAACGGAACTAGACAGAGAAGAACCCGAACCCACAAACTGAGCATTAGCAATACGGACATCCGTTCGCATTGCTCTATCGATATTTTTTTTTTTTAGGAGGGGGGGGGGGGGGGTTCGATTCTAGAGTTCATCGCTATCTTAACTACTTGTCCTGTTTTCTTATGCATTACAATTGCAGAAATATATTTGATGGCCCACACAAGTGTTTCTTGCGTGTTGTTTTGGGGCTCTGGTTATTGACCCGTGTAGTTATTCTTAGTTCTACGTCTTTTTGTTCGTTCCACGAACAAAATATTCTTGCTCTTTTTTTCTTTTTTTGCACAAAATCATTTTGTAAAGTTGCATTTTCGAGTTTTGCATTCAGCGTTCTGTTAAGCGTATGCTAATTTCAAAATATATCTTGCGTGTTTACTCCTTTTTGTGTATACTTCAATTCGTAAAGAACGCGGGATATTGCATTGGACTTTTATGTTCTTACTATTTTTTTAGCAAATTCTGGGCGACAACGGCTCATGCAAAATGTCTTAGGGTCGAACGAGGACAGCTACATGAAGCTGCTACGAATTATAATAATGACTACTGTGTTGCACATGTTTAAGAGAGAAAAAGTTGTGCTGGTGGAATAGAACCTGTAAATGCCGACAGTGTGAAATTAATCAAAATTAGAGTACATAAGTTAGACGTCGCCCTTGTTAAAAAATATTTCATTTCTGTCAGGTGAACTTTCAGGTGACCTCCTGCTTTGCACGCTGTTCGTCAAAACTGCGGCTTCCGGGAAGACTTTTTAACCATTGATATGAGAGCGAAGTCGTTTTTCGCCATAGAGGTCGGGATTTAATTATTCAATTATATAAATATTGTAATACAAGACACACAGGCAAACACGTTTCTCAAAACCACGTGCCACTGTTTTTTATTTTTGTTTATTTTTTCCCTAAGTTTTCACATATGTGGCAAGAACGGCGCTAGTACCAGTCTTTCAATTAAAGGGAAGATGGGGCACTTCTACATTTGAGAAAAAACGCTTCAATTGAGTTCATTTGGCCTTTAGATTAACAGATATCAAAATTGTATTTCAATGCGACGCGCCAGACAGCCATAAAAGCAATTTCAAAATAGGACTGAAGCCCCGCCCCCCTAGCCTTGGGCAGCCAAAAGAGCCGTCGATGACGTCACGGACAGCGAGTGTCTTTCGCGTTTTTCTTGCGTTTGACAATAGTTACGCAGCAAATGGTTTGGGTATTCGGGTTCACGGGGTAAAAATACACTAGAATTCACTTCTAACTCATTTTTTCCAAGAAGCTCCGTAGCTTCCCTTTAAATATACGCGCGTCGTTCAGTCGTCTTTTCCAGTAAAGTAACTCGCACTTCGACGTAAACCCCGAATGCTGCAATTCGGGATTCGGGTCGATGTACTAAAAGAGAGAGAGAGAGATGAAACCAATTTTTCACAGCTCGCAAAAATCCCGACCTCGATGCGTGTCTTTGTCCTTTCAATACGTTGCTATCTTGCTCAAGTGCTGCGGTCTGGTATATTTTTGCTGTCCTTACTTTCATAACGCGTACGGGAATAAAGGAAAGTTCAGAAGATAGAATAAACCAATACTTTTTCTTATTTCCAATGCTCAATATCGTGTTTTATTATTTTTTTTCATTTCTTTGTGGGAGGGTTCCCCAGACTACAATGTCATCTATAGTTGGTCGCACGGGGACAGCTCTCTATATGTTACTTTGAATTTCAACATGTTGAATGATGACCTTTACACTTACATTCTCGTTGGGGAGAACAAAATATGACTAGAAAATTAGGATCCATACCCTCCCTTCCTCCATCCCCCCCCCCCCCCCCCCCCGACCACCCTGCTTTCCTCGCACCGGTATCTTCAGCGGTATCTGTGTTGTTTTAGTTGTTTTTTATGGCATTTTTTACACAACCCGCTCTTTCAGCTTCCTCCCGACAAACGCTCAAAAGAGCTCCCGTGCTCCCCCTCCGCAGAATGTAGCGCTTTTCTCTCGCTCATCGCCAACCCCCCCCCCCCCCCAAAAAAAAAAAAAGAAGAAAAACAACACCATTTGATATGCATAAAATAAAAATATAAAAATGGACGGGTCCCGTATATTAGAGCGGATCCGTTTCTGGCACCCCCACCAGAGGTCTCTGCGTTGAGTCACGTTGGTAGCGCCCCTTGCGGAGGAAAGACGAATTAGCCTCCACACCTGCGCCCGCCCGTGATATATGCATGTACCAGAGACCCGTAATGTATAAAGGAGGGTTGGATACCATTTCGTTTGATGCTGGCTTCGGCCGATATATATATATATATATATATATATATATATATATATATATATAGTGGAGGGTGGCATATCTGGTGTTAACCGAAGGGCTGCCTCAGCTATAAATATATGCCGGTTTAACTCTATTTCTTTTTCATTTTACGAGTAGGTAATATTAATTTCAAGAGTGGAAATGCAAGCCCTGTGGGGTTTAATGTACCGTGACGTTGTCTTACTATTTGTACGTATGGAGTGAACAAATAAGTGTGCTTTTGAGCGTGGATTACCGCTAAATGAGTGAGTGGTCCTCTTCAAATGTGTAAAATGAGGTACTTTGTTTTCACCTAACCGACAACTGTGCGCGTAAGAGAGAAAGAGGGGCTTTGGAGAGAGGGCTTCCAGCAACGGACCTAGGTGAGTCATTCAGTTCGAATTTAAGTTTCGAGTTTTCCCGAGCGTCTGATTGTGCAGATTAAAATGCAGAGTTCCATTCGTGACACAGTCAACTGAACTCACAAGCTGTTACAACTCTAACAGTTTTTTTTTTGTGTGTCTTTTCCTTACAGACGCTGATTTCAAGTAGCCATCTAACGAGGACGGTGATGATCTCGGTTTTCATCAGGGTTGGGCGGTATCGCGATACAAATGTATCGCGATAGTATTTGAGAAATACATTTCGTATCCGTATTTCTATATCGCGATACATTGTTTTCACCAGTATCTGTATTCCTGTATGAGAATACATTTTGAATGTTCCTTTGTATTGCGATACAATCAGATTGAAATGTATTTCGTTACATTTCTTGAGAAATGTTCCCCCCCCCCCCCCCATCCCGAAAAACAACAAAAACAAATTCGAACGCATTTCTTTTTTTTTTTACTTCTGAGGGCACCAGTGTCAAGGAGATTCTGGGCGCATTGTTGCTATATGCTGACTAAGGTTCCTACCGATTCTCCAAACTATTTTCCTATGCGTCCTCTTCTCTCTTCTGCGAAGTGTTGCGTAGTCGAGGACTCGAACCATGATGGCGTGCCAGGAGTGAAGTTAGAGCATCTTCTGTCGCAGGTCCTTAGGTAGGAATTTCTTGAGTTATTATTTGCTGGCATCCAATGCCCGCTGCCAATTGTCTCTCTTGCCTTATCGTACGCAGTACACCCAGCCGGCAAAGCTGACTCCCAGCCCGTTGCAGTACGAGCCGGGCAATGGTTTACTTGAAATAGTAGGATGACTCCCGCAGTGAAGTTCAACGCATATTCGAATGCGTCAGCGGCTGCGCCCGTAATATTGCACGGCTCAAGGGTACGTCATCAGCCGACGTGAAAGTAACCTGCTGCTCTGGTGATCCGAAACCCAGGAAGGAAGTCAGACGTGGCCTCGCTGTCCCGACCCAGGCTTGTTACACCTGCGACTAGTCTCGAGCTCGCTGTTTCTCGGAGAGCTCGCACTTGTGCCGGCAATATAAGGTCGCAATCCACGAGGTCTCTATTTGGAGTATGCAAGTCGAAACTTGAGGACTGTAATCCATGTGTTGGTGGTAGAGGGTCGACCGGAAGGACATCCACAACAGGGATGCCACCATATCGTTTTTTCAACCGTAACAGAAGATAAGACATGTCTTCCAGGATGCTTCAGGTGGTCCACTATTCTCGAAAAATCCAAATGGCACTGTCTGCTCGATCTTCAACAAGGTAACCTCCAACGAAAGTACGTATTGTCCTTTCATCCAGCAACGGGCTAAAGTTTCATGTTCAAGGGCACACCTACAGATAAAGAATACCAGTTCATTCCACCGTGACGTCATGTGATAAATGTTGATAAAGGCGTCCTTATTGGACAGGGGCGTGGTGATTTAGGATGACAGAAAATTTATTTAGAGGTCGAAGTCTTTTCGCATCCCTCGTCAGAAAAACAAGATGTCAGGGAAGGGTCTGCGGTCAGTCCTTGATGGAACTTTTTTTTTTTTTTTTTTTTTTTTGAGCCCATTGAAGACTTTTTGTCGTCCAAAATCACTACCTTCAAGGCAAAGTGCCATGCCTACGGGAAAGTAATTTCAGGATCAAAAACTTCCACCTCCAATTTCAAGCTTCATCTCATTTGGCGTCTCAAACAAATTTTAAAAAAATGTACTGCAGTATCAGTATTTCTGTATTTGTATTTCTGCCTTCCTAAAATGTATTCCTGTATTTGTATTTACAAATAGATTTTGCCTCTTTTTAAAATGTATTTCCGATACGTATCGCCGATACACTTTTACAGATATATTTCAGTATCAGTATTTTAGCTACTATTTTAATGAATCCCAGTATTTTTATTTCCAAATACATTTTTGAGTATATCTGCCCAACCCTGGTTTTCATCATCTTCGTTTTTGAAAGAAACGTAACGTCTACTGGAAATGGAATTCGCGCAGTCAAGCACCGGAGGACGTTGAGATTAAAAGATACAGATATATATATATATATATATATATATATATATATATATATATATATATATATATATAGGTATATATGCACAAATATGTGCAGATGAATGAACCGTACTATATCCAATCAATCAAAGAATCAAAGTTTTCAGGAACCCGCCGAAAGCCAAAAATTGGCGGAGCCAGGATTTGAAATCTGGGTCTCCCAATGTCCGGTCGGGTGTGCTAACCTATATATAGGTATATATGTATATATACCTATATAGGTATATATGTATATAGGTATAGGTATATATATTAGAAAAGGTTTGAATCACTCGCATCTTTTTGCCACCTTCTTAATTTCTATGTGTATTTACATAGTTAAAGAAGCTAACACCTTAAATATGAATACAGCATCTTGACATAAGCCAAAAACTGTTACACTCCTGTCAGACGGGAAAGTAAATTTCATTTTGCTCGAATGTCATTCACCGCTCGGCGAATCAGCTCGTGATGCTGGTTCTGCACGTGGTGGGTGCACGCGCTGCGTGGCGTATTGAACACGCGGATTGGTCGAGCTGTAATGCCATTTTGCTTAAATGTCATTTAACGTGCCCGTCTCACATAGGTATAACTCCGCTTCGACTTGAAAAAAAAAAAAAAGAAAAAAAAAAGCCATACGGAATACGTTTTCGTTGTTTCCCCACAAGAACCGGTGATGGTTTAACACGTTTCTTTGACGCTGGTTCAATGATACATTTTTCTCTTTAACAGAAATCTTAAGCGGCTTTCTTTTATAATTTCTCTGATCTGACCCAAAAGCTTTATGGTCTCTAAACATTTCCTTTGTTTTCGCAGCTCTCGTGAGCTTTCACGCATCCTAACTTTTTTTTTTTTTTTTTAATCCTCAGAAATAGAGACATACAACGATCTCTGAGCAAAGAGTGCAACAATCATGGTGCGCGTCACCTATGGTAACTAACAAACGGCGGTATACAAGTTGTATAAATGAGAAACTGGGCTACAAATGTCTAAATTACAAATAAGGGTGTCGAACGGCTAACAGCGTGTTTTGAACGAAGGCCTCTCCTCAAACAACAGAAGTGGCAGACTTTGTTTTCTTAGGTTCAATTGGTTGATAGCGCTTAGAGTTGATATGCGAATAATCGAGAGGATGTCAGTTCAATTCGTCACATGCTGGTATCATTCTGCACGGTTGAGTGAATACTGAATAATGAAGGGTTTTGTATTCACATGTTAAAACCGTTCCGCGGTTGTTTATCTCGTATACTGAATCAGGAAGTTTTTACACAGAATTAAGGATGTTTTTCGCTTTGTTTATTGTGGATTGGACAAGCTGGCTTGCGTTTTAGCCACTTGTTCACATTATTCATGCAATATCCAGTAGGACGTTTCTGACGCATCCACATACGAAAAAGAGGAAGTGATGAAGACAACGATCAGGCTTAAATTATAGTTTTTTTTTAATCTATACATACATACATACATTTATTGCATAATGAACTAGTGCGTGAATCGTCCAAAACCAAACGCACTCTTGTCACGACGGTAATTCCTTGGAACCAAACCGAAGCGCGAAAGCAGTAATAACCACTTCCTCTCGACTTCGGAGAGGAGGACACTCCACCGCTGCGGACTCCTCGATAGCAGCGGGGGAACGAGGACGTAGTCGGTCGCCGCACTCGGTTCAGACACGTCGGGGCTCCGCGCCGCGAAGCACGAAGCCAGGAGAACCCAATGGTGACGCCCGCGTGTGCGCGTGTTTCGGTTGATAAAGGCGACACGGGGTTCGCCCTCCCTCATCCACGGGCTGTCATCTGCCGCTGCCTCGCAACACGACGCACTCTGCCCTCCTCTTCTTGCGCCTCGTACGGCTCGCTTCACACGCGGCTCCACTATATATGTGTGCTGTGGTACGAAAAAAAAACAACAAAAAGGAGGGCTGAGAGGCGGTAATTGTTCGACGAGATATCTGGGGGGGTTCTCGCTCGCTGAATGCGGTAAACATTCGGGGACGCGTGTCGCATGCGGGACAGCATTACGTCGCCTTCTCGTGTATGGGCTGCTGATAGGAAACAGCGGCCCTTGAGCGGAAAGTGAGGAAGGCCGAACTCGGTTATGAGCGATCGGCTGTCGCCGGAGTGCTTGCCTAAGTTGCTTTGCCTTCTCGTTGCTGGACACGTTTTCATGATCCGAAGAGCCGACGCCTGAAGGAAGCAGATTAGCCTGCCAAGTTGAAGACGTCGAGAATTAGGAGACTTCTTACTGCGCCGCCAAATGCAAGTAGGAAAATGAAACCGGGCGGGATAGGAAGCTTTTTTTTTTTTCTAACATGGGATAAACGGACTTGGGAGAACAGGCACCATATTCACAAAGTGTTGCCTCGGTGTGGTGTAGGCCAGCTTCGGGGTTGCTCGAACGAGTTGAACATTTGCGGTAATTTGTCGGGTTACGAGTGTCAGCTTCTACGTTACGTGGAAGCCAAGGACAATGCACACTGCTTATGGAAATTAATCCATGCAGAGCAAACAAAGATTCAATCACTCCTATTCTAAATGAAATCCTTATAATTCCAAATAACGCATACTTGAAGAAATGCACCCTATGCATTGCTGAGCCGTGATGCAACTGTATAAGAAGAAAAAGCGGAAGTATGTATTCGGCTCGCCTACTGTTGCGCACGTTCACCCGATTCATCTCCTTGTTCGCAGTAGAACTTAGTGGCCAATCCTGCTGCTGATACGATTCGGGTACCTTGATGTTTCGCGATTAGATTATCTTTGCCGCGTTCGGTAACTTCGATGAACTGAGTCACGGCACAAATATTTGAAAGTTTTATTCTTCTTTAGATAATGCCTGCGCAGGTTACTCATAATTTCTTAATGCCTCGTAATCACAGAAAGAAAAACTTCTAAAATTAGATTAGCCGATAAGGACGCCGAAGTAGAAATCACGAAGCAAAAAGCGTGAGCATGATAGGAGGTCACACCCTGCGTTGCTTTAGCTGTCGGGGAATATATCAGAAGACGCAAGGGATATTTGTAAACAAATCTGCCGTTTTTGGGATGTTTGGAGTCGAGGTGCCCACGAATAAACCGAGTTTATTTGCGAAACAATCGCTTTGTTCGAACTAAAGACGTTTGAAATGCAGAGTGACATGAATATGTCACTGTGCATTTCAAACGCAATGCAGAGTGGCACTTAGTACGTTTCACGGGTATATTTGTATCCGTTTTTTTTCGCACTTCAGGCTATTTAAATACCTCTGTGTGTGAGTTTATGCGTTTAAAACTTATGAGTTTGTGAGTTCGAAACACGCGCGTCTTGAAGAAATGAAGACAAAAAAAAAAGTTATTTACAATGAGCATACAAGTTTTCTTAAGCGCCACATCATGGCAAAAATCTTTATCCTTGCACAATTCATTATAACGAGCGTATATTTTTTTTTCGAAGTACATTTTGTTTTTTGAAGATATATACTAGCAGAAGAGGCGGACCACCGAAGTTGCAGAGTTAAAGTTATATTCTCTTTTCTTTTGGAGTAACTACCTACTGTATGCTCGAGAAAAGGCCCTTCCGGGATTGCATAGGTGCAGAATGGGAGGATTCGCTGAATATATAGATCCTTATCTCTTTCATATACATTAAAAATTTGTACGGTGCAGGCAATGGTGGGGATCCACAAACGTTAACGCGCAGTTACGCAATGTACATTTTGTTTTCTTTCCAGATTACTTTTTCTTCCTATTTTTTATACACCGCGAGGCAATCATGTATAAACTGATGTCTTCCCCTTTTTTAATATTCACCGAAATCCGGTTGGATAAAATGGGCACATTTCGGGAAGTTTCTTTCGTGTTAACGCGCATTTAAGAAAGTACTAACAACAATACCCAGCACGTAACAAGTTGAGCCTCGCCGAATGAAATATTTAAGGATCACTCTAACGTGACTCCATACCGTCTTGCGCAACGCTGCAATCTCTGGGGGAACTCTCTTCCACAAATGACTACCGGTCTTGCATACAGCGCTCCTAAACTTCGTTAGCGCAACTACGCTTCTTTCTGTTTTTCTTTTCTTTTTTACGATGAAGAATACATTGGCCCTTAAGTCATAGTGTGTCGCAATAAAATGTTTCGCAGAAAAGTAGCAAAGCGCTCGGTGCAGCGCCGTCGCTAATCTAAACGATATTGCAAAATCTGAGGCAGGGAGGGTGGCGCAAGAAGCACAAGATAGTATGAAAAAGAGATTGAGCGTTTAAAACAACCATTTGAAGACTTCATTTACTTGGTACTTAAATCAGTCGTCCGCCACCAAATATACTTCAAAGAAGAAAAAATCTAATTTTTTAACAAAGTGTTTATATTTTAGGTTGTTTTTGTTAATCTTCTGTTAATATTAGTTTTGTCAAGAAGGCTGGAGGTGGGTGAGACATGTGGAGTAAAATTAAATGTCTGCAAGACACATTACTTGTAAAAAATGTAGACCAGTGCAACTTACTTTTATTCCCTGCTTCCATTTTTCCCATCAGCTTTAACCCTAATCTTAAAATCGATTCTGCACGAAAGAAAAAAAAAATACCGACCTGTAATCAAGAACATTTTGTAGCAACCCTCGACTGGGGAGTACGAAAGGTGACACTAAGAGAAGGTCGAACGTTAAGTATAATAACGTTTCGCAAAATGTTCAGCATGCACCTCTTCACTTGCTCCCTTGCGTTCTGTTTAGGCAGTGGGAACACTATAGATGAAAACAAGAGGCCTTTCGCAATCTGCACTCTAATTCTATCCTGCGACACTAGCCGTCCCTGCTCCTGGAAATGATGCAATCGAAAGTCAGGCAAGAAGAGAAGCAGGAGCGAGTAAGGGACCATCTTGGCCGCCGTGTTCGTCGCCGTATACGTCGAGGGGACCAAGAAGATGTTATCGCGTGGGGGATTTAAGGGAGTGCCACCATTAACTAGAAAACAGTGGCGGCGGTGGCACCGGATCCTAACTAGGAAAAATGAAGTCCACACTTAAAAACGCCCCACCACGCTCCCGAGTTTCGTATGCGCCAACCCCGCTCTGCTACCGGGTTGAAACCCTTAACTTAACAATTCGGCAAGCGCAGCGGCTATCTCTGTTGCAAACAACTTTATCGATATTTTTTCAGAGATGTTTTCCCGTCTGTTGGCCCCCGTAGCTTGACAGATTATTTCGCGCATACGTTTTACTGCCTGAGGTACTCTTTTTCTGTTAAGTACACATTTGTGAAGAGCTCAGATCGAAAGAAAGAAGGGGGATTTGAGACAGCGACACAAAATTTGCTTTACTTTCTTTGTTTTACGTGAGGTAGGACGATAGCTATGGAAGTTGTTCTTAAGCTGCGGGCTTTTAGAGCGAGTCTGCAAGCACTAATCCACTAGAGCGAACCCCCGGGGATAACCGAATGGGAGCAGCTGCCCACCCTTCAGCAATTAGGGAGCTCCTTTCGACTACGCTTCGTCATTGGGGGCGGGCGAAGCACCCTTTCAGACGCTGCGTGCAAAGACTCATACATCCTAATCCAGAGCTCCCCTCAAAAACGAACATGCGTTCCTGAAGTGCACACAACTGCGCGGGCAGGCTGTTCTGTACTAGGCCGTGTTTGTAGTAGGGTTCTCAGAACAAGTCTATCTCTTGAATACGGGAGCAGGGGTTAGGCTAAACGTATGACAGTTCCTCGACATTCGGCGAACGCAGATCCACCTCCAGTAGAGCTCCCTCCCATTGCAAGGCGACAAGGGTTCATGGAGGGTTACGCCAATGGCTCCCGTGTCCTTATCGATGAAGATAAACATAGCTAAGTGGGACACGATCGTGACGAAGTGCGCGTGTTTAGTAATGTTCCCTCCGATGTCATGCCCTCTCGTCGTTGTTTTTCTGACGCTATCGAGAATCGGGGAAAGAGACTACATCGGCATTATAACGCGATGCGTGAAAACTCCTCTTGGGTTAGAGGGGTGAAGAGGCTACGATATCGTACGATTGATGAGACTAAAGTGCACGTTAGGTGCCGTGTTATGTTTATGCCTGGCGGGTTTAACGTACACCGATTTGCGTGATACTGCAAACGTGGTTCAAAAAATTAAATTACGAAAGAAGTGAAGGGGGAAAGAGCGAGTATGTATCTTGAATAAGAAGAAAATAGAGGCTATAGATTTTTAAAGGGAATAATTTGATCTACCTACCGTTCCAGCCGATTCGACATAATATTTTGCAGAAAAAGACAGCATATTACGGTGCATTTAAAGGTCCGCAAGCAGCAATTAGGAATGTATACTCGCTTTGTTACCACAATGCGTTCAACTGGATTTTGAAATGGCATACATTGTAACGTAAATATTTTTGTTAACCAAAAGGGTATTAATATTTTTCGGTAAAACTAGAGGTCCGAAATTCTCGCCTCACAAGCCCAACTTACTCAAAATGTCTTTGTGTGTGTGTCTTGTTGTTGCCTGTAGCCTATAAATGTGTGTAATGTCCAGGTCAGGTCTCAGATGTTGAAGAAATCGGGTTATTTTGTTTTGTAAGCATTGGTGAGAAAAATATTGCATATATAAAATTAGAAAATGTTCATATCAATTGGATGACCTAGAATTGGCACACTCAAAGCCTCGTAAAAAGGTGCCAACGCATGCAAAATTTCACTCATGTAGACATTTTGTCTAAGCACTGCCTTTCTTTTACAAAAAAAAAGCACACCCACCCACACACACACACACACACACACACACACAGAGAGAAAGCACAAGAGTTGCTGACGAAACAACCTGCTTTTAGAATGGAAGTTGTCCTTCGATTTCAAGTAGTTGCGAAAATTCATACATCCCCCATTTAAACACAGCTACACAACAAGCGGCACGCTCAGACTTTTATAAAAGAAAAATGCTAGCTCCCATTGGGGCCTCTTCCCTTTCGTAATACCCCTTTCGCGTTCCCCGCGCGTCACTCGAATCGTTAGGGGACTCCGAAAGCACCGCCCAGTTAAGCGCTCCTCCGGCCACCAGCGGCAGCACCATCCTTCATGAGCAGGCACACACGTCTCAACATCCGCCGCTCACGTATCGGACCTCCGCCTGGCGGCCGCCCGGAGAAACCGGGCACGCGCAGGGTTTTCCGACTTCCGGTCACACTTCCTCCAAACGGGGAAGCCCGAACCAGAGTAATGGGGGGCGGCCCGGCGTCCAGACGTCTGTAGCGGGGAGACCCGGGGCCAGGCGCGCGCGCCTGCGTTCGAGATTAAACGAGAACGGGCAATTAATCGGAACGCTGCGCCGCAAAAGCCCGACCGTAAATCTGCCGGGAGTCCGTTCGAGGCGGCGGTGTCGTACAGTAACGTCGCGGAACGCCGCCTAAACTCCTCTCGCTGTTAAGCTGACATTACGATGGAAGCTACGTTCTCGTTGAACCAATAACGTGTCTCCTATTTTTCACACGATCACGCTCATGCTCTCAGCCGCGCGCAAAGAGGGGGTCAGCTGATGAGAAGGAAGCGGTTCGATTGGTCCGGTAAGCGCGTAGCTTCCACCACACTGTGAGTTCAGGGGTGAGCGGGGTATGTATAGCGTATCGTGGCGCGGCGTTGAGAGCGAGCACGAAGTCTCCGGGCGTCGCGGCCCTCGATAACGGATGATGAAGTGCGCTGGCTCCCAAGGCGGAGGCGGCGATGCATTTGTATTAATTAGAGGGAAGAAAGGCGCCAAGGCCGGGAAGCTTGTAAGTGCGGAAGGCGAAGCGGGGCCAAACGGGGCTCGTTACTCCTCCGAGAACCGCAGCCGTGTTCGGTTTTCCATTGTTCGATTGTCGGTGTAGAGGTTCGGGTTTATTCTGGTCGGCATTTGGACTCCGTTACGCGCTCGAAACGAATGTTTGTCTGGTTGTAGCGGTGAACTCGGAATCGTTGATCACCTGGGTCGTTTCTCGACGATTCTGGGTAGAGTTTAAGATCCAAAAACATTTTGAACGGATGTTATGATGTTCTTGCATACACAGATCTCATTCACTACGGGGAGTACACGACGTGATAGAGTAATAGATCTACCTGCTGCTACAGCCAACAGTAGTCAAACATCAAGCTCTAAAGAGGCGGCCTGTATCAATTGCGGACAGAAGATGCGTACAAGGTTCGCTCTACTGACGTCACACTTCTTTTTACTTTGTAATAGTTTGAATAGTTGATAGTTTTCAGCGAGCGTCTACGTGAGTTGAGGGGATGAAATGTTTTCAGGGCGGAAAATATACATGGGTTAACAGCGCAAAGCAACAAGGACAAATAAGAAAACATACACGACACAAACGGGCGCTAACTTACAACTGATATTTTATTCCATTCACATCTTAATCTGAAGTAGAGGTATGAGTGGCAACTTGGTTCGCGCATGTGCACTGGTTTAATTGACTGGGATAAAATATCAATTGCAAGTTAGTGCCTGTCTGTAGCGTGTGCGTTTTCTCCTTCGTGCTTATTGTTTTGCACTTGTAACCTTTTAAATCATCATGAAGTAACTAAGTAAAACCAAAGCTATAATTCAGAATATATACCACCGTAATAAGCTGAGAAACGTTCCTCATTCGAAATTATTCGCTTTTGCCTGTTTTCGAAAACGTGATATAATATACGTGCAGTGTACATAAATTCCCCATGACACCAGTCGTTTAAATAATTATTTAAATAATGTGCAGCGTACGACGCGAAATGTTTGTTAATTAGTAATGAACTGTTTTTTTTAATGTAGAAAAAAACTCGAGGTTTATCATGAGGTAGTTGCCAGTCTAAACCTGAAATATATTTGAGTGCGCGATATCTCTTAGCGTTTTCACCGTTTTGAAAGTAACATCGGCACTAACACTAAGGGCCGCGAAGCACAGGGTAAAGTACAAACTCACGCATCCGAGATGCTAGACCTAGTTTGGAAATGTATATTAAGCATCTAGAGATAAATGACCTTTATGGAATTTTTACTCAAGGCCAAATGACAAGATGCAGGAAACATGACTGTAAATTCAGCGGACAAATTGGTTACTCGGTTACTCGCTTTGGTCTAGATTTTTTTTTTTTTTGCGTCGCTGAACATAATTTTATGGTGACAACCTGTAGATTCAGGAATAGCTCGTTTATTGATTTATTTCCGCGTAGCAAAACCGCAGTACGCCGACTATATCTGACATAATTATATTATATACGCCCATATTATTAACATAAAATGCATAATCTTAGCAAGTTTCTTCAACATGGTTTCACAAAAGACCAATGTATATGCTACCGATGACATTTTATTTACGCAGTAAGAAAGAAAGCGAAACCTCTGCTTAAAATAAGTTAAGAGAACTGCAGAGTAAACATTACAAAAGAAAACAAAAAAACAACCGTTCAACAAACTGTCTATTCTTGTTCATTTATTCAAAACAAATACACACCTACGAATCCACGTAGTCAGGTGTCTAAAAGCGTCCTTTCATTGTAGGATTCAGGAGGAACTAGAATAATTGCATCAATGTTGTTTTCCAACTCGCTACCTTCCAAATCGCCTATAGCAAACATGTTCCGAGGTTTCGTCGCGGAAGGAAAACAAGAAAAGAGCATCGAGCAACCAAGGAAAGTTTTCTCGTAAGCCGAGTTCTTGCGCAGCTTGAAAAATCAATTCGCCCCACTTGGAAAGCCACCGGATCGTAAACAACAACATCACCATTCCACTTACCGGCGTTGTTCTCCCGCTTTCGCATCTACAAGAACATAAAATAAAACAAACGTGGTGTATGGCGGAGAGAAGAAGAAGAGGAGGAACCGGGGGAAGAAAGTTGAAACCCGGAGCCAGCCACCTCTACGGAGTCTGGCTCTTGTTAGAGCGCAGAATCCAGTCGAGCGTGAATGGCTCGGGAGCTGTTGTCGAGTTTCGGGAGCCGAAGACCGTGGCCGATCTGAGTAGGAAGTAAACAGAGCTTTGCTTCGCTGATACAGAGAGAAATAATCCCGGCGCTTACACTCCGAGTCGGGGCTGTTAATGGCTGAACGCTGTTATGGCCGAGCGGGTTGAAATATGGTCCTCCAAGCTGACACCCTCCCACGGCTTGCTCAGTCACCAGCGTGTCATCAGTGGCGCACGTTGTGACAGGCAGAACTGCGGTATAAGAACGCTGTCTCCTGGAAACAAACCTCACAGCCTTTGTGTACCTAAGCACAATAAATGTGACCAAAGACTGATTCACTGTGGTGATGGCTCGCGTATTTGCATATTAACTGAATTTATCGTGTAGCTTCTGTGTTAACCCTAAAATTATGTCGACTCAGAAACTAAACATTTCTTTATGTTTAGTGTCGCCAGCTTAGGGGAGCCCAAGTTTATTTCGACGGAAAGTAACAGTTATTGCAAAGGTTCTCATGCAAATCATCAATATCACTTATGGAGCTGCTGAATACTGTTCCTTTTTTAATGCATATGCTTCGTACCAAATATACTTCTCAGGGCTGCTTTGATGAGGTGGAGGAATTTGGGAGTAAAATATTCGGCAACGCTTGAAGAGTTGGCAGATTTTGAGATCATTCCGTATTCCTATTCATCATGCCTCTTTTTGTTTTAGACTGAACATTTATCGTTTTCCATCCGATTCTGCTTCCCACCTCTTTCGATACAAAATAAAATTAATGCAGCATAGTATTTATGCATTTTCTCCAGAACTTACGAGTCTTCTTTATGTGTTCAAAATAAGTATAGTTTCTGATTTGTTGTAAATTTTGGCGACAAACACTAAAGCTGACATTACATTTTGCTACGTAAGGCAATTCGCTCTTCTTTTAAGCGGCCTAGCGTTTAGGGTCTATACTTACTAAACAAAACAAATTCGATGCATTTTTTATCATTTCCATGCAAGAAATATTAATTGCGCAATGCAATTTGTAAGCGATTGAGCACAAGCCAGCTTTATTTCCTAGATGTGGTTTTACATCCTATTGGATCACGAGCAACCTGCAACCACAGGCGGTTTCTATGCCGCAATTTCACGCAGATATTTCCCAGCTCTGTCATCATCACTGATATTGCCGTATTGGAAACCGATAAAAATGACATAGTGATGTAGCACCATTATTATTATTTCCACTTTTCCGGCGGCCTTCTTCAATCACAATCGTTCCCTTTGGGATTGTGGCTCAGACCACCTTTTCCTCTCAGCTGTCCTTCATCGCGTTTCGTTTTTTGGCGATGCAATGTTGGACGAGACAGCTGCAGCCGTTCTCGCGGCGCATTATCTGGCTCATAGTACATCGGCATTCAAAAACAGAATCTGAGCAAGCATTCGCGAATTGCGGAGGGGCTCTACACTTCGGAACAGTTTCACGCGTGTCACCAGGAACGTAGTTCGCCACGTTTCGGGTTGAGTGTGAGAAGACGTATTTGTTTCATTGATGGACAAATAAACGATACAACAAAAGTGAGTTTTTTTTAAGCATTTCCGCAGTTCGGCGACGATAAATAGTGGCTTTATAGAAGCGCGCGAGAATCACATATTATTTTAAAATAAATGAAACGTGGTTATTTCTGTGATTCAACATTTTAGGACAAGCAAATAGTGAGTAATGTAGAATATATAAAATATCTAAAACTTCTCATCATAGCGCGTTGTGCTTTGTAACCGGTTTGTTCGTTTTATTATTTACAATAAAGACGTGCTTTCTTGTGTACATATGTCCAGATGTTCGAAAATTGGTTACTTGCCTTCTTTTTTTTTTTAATGTACCTTCGAGCCTTTTCTAAAGTAATAAAATTAAGTTAGAACATTGTTTTCACGAGCATTTTTAACAAATAAGAGGAGACATTGAAAAAAAAACTTTGTATACAAAACAAATAATCTCAAGCTGCGAAATAAAATAAATTATTTTCAAGCACTAACTGAATATGGATTGCAATTTGTACCATGTTTGAATAATACAGACACCACTTCGGTGGCTACAGCTTAGCTTACACAATGTCAAAAAAAGAAAAGGAAAACAGAACATGAGCAATTGCATTGGTTCAAGATTTAAACATAGGGAATGGTTTTGAACCATTCTGCTTAATGAGGTTTTGTCACCACAACAAACTGGTCTGTGATTTTTTGCGAGACATTGTTGAAGATGTTTAGACTCACAAATGTTGCTCTTAGCTGCGGCACTTGCGTACTACACTTTTATGTGATATTACTAAGTTTGGGCTTCGTACACGGTGCGAGTGAAACCCTCAAAAGTCAGAGCACAAATGATAACACAAGAGCACATGAAACTCCAGTTGGACATTTGCTGGATGTTCTTCCCTGAATTCTTACTCATCCGAAGTAAAATTGGAAGTCGATTCAAGCTTGATGCGAAACTAAAATTACTATTATGTATAAATATATAAGTCAAAGATGCGTACTGTCGGAGTTACTAAATCAAAGTTTATTACGACGTTTCGAGCGGGGACCGCTCCTAATGAAGAGCGGTCCCCGTTCGAAAATGTCGTTATAAACTTCGAATTAGTAACTCCGACAGTACGCATCTCTGACTAATTAACTTTGCCCGGTCCATTGTTTTATATTTACCTTACTTCATATACATATATATATATATATATATATATATATATATATATATATATATATATATATATATATATATATATATATATACAGTTACGAAACGAAAAGCAGCTCCGGATAGTTTAAACAACCTCGAGGTCAAAACATTCAAATAATCAAATTCCCGAAGGGAATAGAACAAGTCACCGAGCCCTTAACACTACTCTAGCAAACGCGAGCACTTCACTGACGTTCCTCCAATCCTACGCGAGCAAAACGCGAGCAAACAACCGCACCCTTACGCCGGGCAAAACTAATACACTATGAATCAAGCTTCGTCTGCCGAGCTAGCCACGTGCCCAATTCGAACCGCGCCAACCCCTAGCCCTCCCCCCGCTTTTTGGAGAGCAGGCTCGAAATGAAGCGAGGGCCAAAACCAAGTAGGAAGGTACCAGAGCGTCTGGGAGCTCAGACCTACGGTACGACATCCCAGCAAGGTGCAGCCAGCCAAAGTTGAGCAAAAGGAGAGCGAGGCGGCATGCAATTTTGATCTAGAACGCGCGGGTGGAAGGTCATAAAGATGCATAATGGAAGGACGCAGGCGCAGTACCTTTTTCTCCCTCCTCTGCGCTCATCAAATTTTCACGAAGTCCGTGGAAACGCGTGCCTGCGTGTGTGGGGAGCTCGGTTTCTCCTGGGTGTACAGCACGGCGAGCGCGCTCTGCAAAGCGCTTCCGAAATAACGAGCTGGATCAGGGCGCGCGGTCTCTGCCTGGCTCAGAACGCCGTCATCCAGTGCCGCGTGTTGTTCGCGTTGTTATCCTTCTCTTAAGTTGGTGGGTACAGCGGCGACGGTGGTCGTTCCTACTCGACTTTCCAATCTTGCGACAATGGAAACAGAGGCGACGACCAAAAAAAATAAATACTTTGTAACTTGGTTTAGAGTTTGTTTCGAAAGCTTTGTAGTCGTAAGGGTTTGTTTAGTCCTACAGAAGACAGCTACTGTTAAATGTGTTTTGAGTGTCTTCGTCGAGCAGCGACCAGCGTGTAAGGCCCTTATGTAAGGCTCAGAGAACCGGCCAACTTTAATTTAGGCTCAGCGCGAAAGAGTAGGAAAGAGTAGGTGGTACCACGCAACGATGCCGAGTTCAAATGAGAGGTGAATAACTCCTTTCTGGGCGGAAATAGTTCTTTCTCGTGTTTCTGGGCAAGCTTCGTAAAGTTTCAAGGTACTACAGCAAAGTCGCCCCAATGGTATTTTTTTTTCTATGTAGGGAGCATTCGTTTTAACCGAGCTAACCATGGAATATTCTTTGGATCGCAGATTACGTAACCTTTCACCAATTTATAACGCAAAGGCCCCGCGATTTAGGCAGACATGTAAATGCATTATGTTTGTGGGTCTCGAGTCTATATAAATGTAGAACTATAATTATGTTTGTTTTAATAAACGAGGATTATACTTATAATCAGCTGCCTTCTCTGCGAAACTATTTATTATGCATTATTGGCCAAATATCGACACCGAACTATTTCGACGAAATTGGAAAATATTTACCTTAAAGTAAACTTTTTTTTTTAACGTCTACTGTCTCACGCACTTGATATTCCTTCTGTTTTTTCTTAATATATTGTTTTTTTATATATTACAGTTCACCTAAGATCGAAATGTTTCTGCATTTTCTAAGCTATCCTTCCGCATCAAGAAAGTTACTTTTTATATAACACGAGCTTCTCATGTAATAGAGTAGCAAAACGTATTCTAAGAATATATTTTGCCATCAAGGCATAAAAGGAGGAACTGCATTTATACTATTTGTTTTTTTTACTTACGAATAAGTCACCGAATTTTAAGATGGGAATCACTTTTGCTAGTTTCCATTTTGAAGGTACAGTGCAAGTTTCTAGCGACTTTTTGAATGTTACGGTCAAGTACTTAGCGCTCCATTCCGCATACCTTTTCGGAAAAGCATTGGGAATTCCGTCCGGCCGAACTGCCTTTTTAACGTTAATATTCAAGATATAATTTAGAATACCTTCCTCCGAAATTATTATATCTGGTAAAACAGTTCCTACCGCAATCGCTGTCTTCTCGAATTGCATCGGATACCGGACTGTGACCACTGTCCAAACTGAAAACGGACTTGAAATATTTATTGAAAGCATCAACAATATAATAGGGGTCATCCACAGTTTCATTATCAATATTAAGCTCGTTTACTTTTGGTTTAGAGGGCGATATAAAGTGACAAAACGTCTCAGGCGAGGACTCGAGAAAGGAGGGCATTGTTACATTAAAGAATCGATGCTTCGATTCTTTAATTGTGTTCTTAAGCTTGTGGTTTGATTAGTCAACGAAGTTTGCGTCTTTCGATCTTTTGCGAAGTCTGAAGAGTCAACGGCGCATTTGAATAAATTCCCTATTTATCCACGGATATTTTTTATTCATAAACTTCACTTTTTTTACACAAATTATGAAATGCAGTCAAGAACAATATGTTTAAAATACTGCCACAAAAAGGGGACATCGATCTCATGTGTACTGGAGGCGCTGAAGAAGTCACTAAAGGAGAATGCTAGAGCGTCAATAATAGCGACACCATCGGCCTTGGAGAAGTCGAGATTCTTTGCGACTCCGTGCGTCGCAGGGCGTATTATTAGTGAGAAAGTAAGCAATACCATTTTATGATTTGAAATGCCCTCAAGCACCTCAATACTTTGTACTCTTTGACATAAATTCTGGGTAAGGAAAATTAAATCGAGTATAGAGACTTTTTTTATATAATCTTGTGGGAGCGCGTACGATTTGATTTATATCATAAAAAAAAAGCCAGCTCTAGTAAAGCCTGCGAGATATGACACGCTGGCCATGTGCTTTCCCAATCTATATTAGGCAGATTAAAATCCCCAGCAAAAAGAAACCTAGAAGTTGCATGTACATTTTCAGAAAGATAGTCGTTTATTTTCACCAAATCATTGCCACTGCTAGGTGGTCCGTAAAACGCTCCAATGATAAAAGATATGAAGAAAATGCTGACACAAATCCACAAAACCTCAGCGCCACTGATATCTGGCATTCGGTTATAGCGCAAGTTTTCTTTCGAGACTATGGCCACCACCCCACCTCAGGTATCTCTGTCCTTCCGTATTATTTTATAACCTGGGGCAATATTTTCCGAGTCAGTAACTTCAGTATGTAGCCACGTTTCCGTGACGACTGTGATATGTGGGTCACGTGACAGCAAAACATGTTCAAAATCAGTAACCTTATTCATAAGACTTCTTGCGTTCAAGTTCAAAAAGGCAATAGAATCCGTAGGCTCCCCGCCTGGATTGTCATGTCTGTTGCGACGGTCGGGGATGAGTTAGTGCTACACGTGCCTGTTTATCGCTGTCCCAGACAAATGCTGTGTTATTTATTTTTAACTTGTTATAAATTAGACTGACCTTATCGCCTTTTTTTTTCAATTTTCCTCAGAACTGTCCCACAACTGAATGCGAAAGTTGTGAACACGTACCGAAAAATCTTTTGAAACCGAAATTGTCAATCCCTTCAGCTTAGGGCAGTTTTTAAAAACCGACAACTTCTCTGAGAAACTTATGAACTTAACCATTGCTGGCCTAGTTTTGCCATCTAAATTGCGTCCGAGTCTATGAATTCTTTCTATGGTTGTACCTGGTAAACCGAGTGTTTCACCGAAAATCTTGTTTACTACTGTATCCTGAAGTAATGCCGCTGTATCACTAACCCTCTCAGACAACACCATAGATGACGAGATTATTTCGGAGGCTTCTATTTTCTAGGTCATCGATCTTATCCAGGTCGTCACCTCTTGTGTTTTCGACGGTAGCAACTCTCTATCAGATAATTGTTTTGTTGTCAGCTCTAGAACTGTCAGTGGGGTCTAAAGTTTTTTCCAGTTTTTGGTGAATTCGCGCTAATTTTTCTTCTGCCCGTTTCTGATTTTCTTTGATGGTTGTTAAGTTGTTAGTCATTTGCGCCTGGATTTCTAAAACTACATTTAACAATTCTTCAACTGTGGGACCAAGGTTGGTTTCTACGTCACTGCGCATTTGCAAGAGTAGCGCAATGGTATCAGCAATACACGGGAAAAAAACACACTGGGACACGGCAGCACCATCAAAAAGAGGTCATCGCTTTTGTGCGAGGGGTCAGAACAACCAACCTGCACGAAGAACTAAAGCGGATTTAGCCGCATGTTCATGTCGATGCTGCCGCGTCCACTCGCATTCTTTACATCATCCTTCTTTGGTGTCTCTCCTGTAATTTATAGTGCCCGCCTTCGTGATAACCAAGGTACACTGCGAGAAGCGGCACGAACAGAAAATTTTAAATATTCACTTCACATTTTTGTAGTACGACAGATTCTTGGCTAATTAATGAAGTCTCTAAACGATGCATTAAAAATATAAGCTCTAGTACAGTTAAAAAAAAGGGTTGTGCTGTAAAAACTTAGGAACGGAATTAAAACCAAATATGTTCTAGAAAGCGACCAAGGTTAGCTCCACCAGTGAAGCATGCATCTGTTGATTTCTTCCCGTTTTGTAATATATTTTATCGGCAAAAAATATTGCAGTAAAACGTGGCAAATCCTCATATTTGTTCCTGATGTTTATGTCTAGGCCAAGGTGCCCGGTGTCTCGCAGAGGCTTTTTTTCGGAGGGGGCACCGTGTAATCGAGATTTCGGTTACACTTCAAATAGTTTTTAAGCAGTCTAGTTTAATTCTAACTAATTTATAGGGGCGTGCCAGACGCCTTATCTTAGTTGGAAAATTCAATCCACAATGTACCTTATTACTTACTCCCTGTGAACAAGAGAGTTGTCGCATGAATACGCAGAGTTTATTAAATAAAAAAAAAACACCAACGAGCGTATATCTTAAAAAAAATGTGACATTTAGAGGAAATAACAGACACAATATACTACTCGAAGGGTAACTTAAGTTATTTCTGTAGACCTGAAGCATCATACGATGTGGGGAAAATAGAGAAAAATATATAAAATTGCCTCACCAACACGGCGGCTTCACCTCAATAGGAGTGTACTTGCAGTGAAGCACCATATCTGGAGTGCAGGCTTGCCTTTGAAGAACAGGTTGTCTGTTTATTTGTTTATTTGTTTATTTGTTTATTTGTTTATTTGTTTATTTGTTTATTTATTTTATTTTTCAGGCACGAGGGCGTGACTTGCTTTACTTTTTTGAGCGGGTCTGACGGATTGGCAAAGGAGCTAAGCCTTTCGACGTTGTTCCAGCTCTATCCCGTGCGCAAATGAATAAACCAAAGTTCAGGTAGAAAGTATTTCAGATTACGTTCTTTACTGTGCACTGTATCAATATATTTAGGCATACCAACCAAATACTCGTTGACAGGGCCTGAGCCATTTAATTTTCTTTCCTCAATACGCCAAATGGAGACATAAGAATCGCGCTGCATTATTATTTTTAGAATGACGACAATAATCCCCGAAGAAAAGGAACAAGGGGGACAAAGGACCAACACAAATGCAATAATTGCATTATCATCGTAACTTTAATTTAGGTATAGTTTTTAACAAACTCGATAAGATGAATAGAATGAGGCTGAGAAATATATTGACTTACCGTATTATCCCGAGAGATGGCACTGCCGTCTGCACTGCGCGGGTGCGGATGCTTTGCCTCACGCGAATCTCGTTTCTGTGCATGCGCAGCACCCTCACCTGGATTGCGCAAACACGAACTTGTTTGTAAAGGGTGGGCTTGTTCGATTTACCTCCATCTCCTACACCGACACAGAAAAGTGTAGGGCCGTGCACTCCCGGTTGTTTCCCACTGCACATATGAGAAGTATATGGCCTTACACCTTTCTTCACCAGTGCAAGTGGTGCAGATATATTGAACGAGCCTACACAGTGAACTTCAAAACACGTGTAATGGTGTTTGGAAAGTGTTTCACACCGAATGCACCTTTTCAAAGCACTATGATTTTTAATAATAGGTGTAATATGACCTTGGTGCACCTATTATGCGTATGAAAGAGGTGTTGTTACACATTTTGGCGGCTTCGGAAAGGTGTTCTGGAAATATTACATCTTCTACAGGGAAGAAGGTGTTTCTGGCTGAAAACACCTTTTTTGAAGTTTGCCGGGATACACATGTACTGAAATAACAGACCTGTGTCATACTCGGCTCTGCATATAACACCTGTTTTTGGGAACGTTGCGGAGATCGGGGGGGGGGGGGGGGGGGGGGGCAGCTAATGAACCCTCAAAAAAAGGGGAGAATTAAGCACAAAATTAGAGGTGACTGTAATTTCTCAGAGTTTTGGTTTTGAACTCTAAACCGCGGAGACACCCGATCGCTATCACTATCAAGAAGAAACCATGGCGGTCGAACGAGCGGATGGAAATGTCGGATGGAGCAGAGTCAGTCAAGGTTTTTGATTATATTTTTTTTTGGTTTTTGGAGCAGCTATACGATTTGGAAATGTTAATAAGCGACTAATGAGAACTTTCAATTTATGTACGTCAGTTTTTCAATTGCAGCCGTACTGTAATCTTGACTCTAAACACATTTCTTTTCGAGGCGGTCAAATACCGGAACTGCCAATCGTATACTAGGAATTTAAAACAAAAAGAAGTTTGTTTTGTAAATTGGGTGCATTCATTCGCCATATTTCTGTAAGTGATTCCCTTTGACGCCAGTAAGAAGTCGTTCAGATTTCAGTAACGAAGGATTACGGTTCTAGCCTTAAATATTCGTACGAGAAAGAACAGTGACGTTTAACTACGTTACGTCGAGATACCACTTCAGGTTACTGGGACATTCGGTCATGGAATGCCGCGTCCCGAGCCACTCGTTTAATTGGTCACCTCGCAGAGTAAAAGAATCACGAATGTATCGGTCTTGGCTGCCTTATCTCGGCGTAAACCCCTGCTACTACTTTGGAATCCAGCCAAGCCGCGCCTCTTGAAACGCTAGCGCTTGTAAATTTATGAAAATATATATTTGTCTCCTCCTCGCAAGAATGTCTGGTAGGCGCTGTGAGGTAACCTGAAAAAATAGATAAATAAATAATGTGCGTCAAAAAGAAGTGCCACAAAGAGCGAAGATTTCACATAAAGGTTGACTCATCCTCAGCATGCGAATGCATAGAGATGAACGGTGTTGGCCACAGGACAAAAGGTCACATTTTCTCATTTTAAATTTAGAAAAAATAGCTTAAACCTTTGGGACCAGATAACAGCAGGCTCTGAAACTTTGGCATCGAGTCCAAACCACCAACGCTACATTTCAATGAAGGCGGAGGGTTTGACAAAGCGAAGTTACTTTCTTTTTTTTTGTGGTGAAGAAAAGTTAAAATTTTTTTCAATGACATCCCGCACATATTTGTTTGCAGTTCATTTGTGCCAAAGTTCTAGTTCCGCATGGTACCACACTCGTAAAAAAAACTAGGTCGTCCACATATAAGTACGAAATGGTTTTGAAAATAACTTCGATAATTAATATTGTATCTGAAAACAGGCAAGTTGTCCATAGGAGGAAAACTTCTCGCAGTTAAAAATCAAAACCACTAAAGCATTTTGAAATTAAACCTACTGAGGCATTAGCTAATGAATTATGTTTGATTACTAATTTCCTGAGTGCCATATTTTGAGAAAGTTTCATTTGTAGTGATTCAAACGTCAAAAGTGCTTTGTATTTGACGCACCAACAGATGTTCTTGTTATTTTATACGACCGCTTCCTGCACGTACCAAAGAGGGAAGACGCACTCCATGCGGCCTGCCTTGAGTTGTGTTCCATGGGGACGGCCTAGAACTTTCCAAACGCCTGTTTATTCATGCAGAGTCAACGACACACTTTAGAGCGATTATCGTCACTGAAGGCCTAGCAGCTCCGATGGAAGCGTTCTGGATGTCAATATCAAGTATGCTAAGGGGTGCCTCAATACAGTACCTGCCATTAAAAGGTTGTTTCTCGGACTAAACATAACGAAGCTCAAGAATCCTGCCGTCATGTTCATAAACTAGTACAGTGATTGCGTATCTCAAACGTTGTTATTAGTTTAGCGGTTTTCCCTCTAACCTTAGCTGTATTGAATATTGTCTGGTGAGTATTTCTTTTTATCTTTGCAGGCAGCGGATTTAGGTGGAATCTGTTTCGTCATTTTGCCTATTTGTGGTGGTCTATAATGTTTTATATATTCCAATTTTCCCATCATGAATGTCCTAATTTCTGTGTAAGGATGAGCCATTTGGCACAGTCACCTTTGCTTACTCGCAAAAAAACTTTCAAAAGGACCACTGTTGTCACTGATTCCAGGGGCGTTTCATACCTGCCGTCGTAATCCCCATGTGTTGCAGGAAGTTTTGTTTTGGAATAGTGCCATATGGGGGTCGTCTGGTTGTACATAGCACCCTCAGTAACCAAGTCACAAACTTCTGGGTTCTATAGTCTCTCTTGTTTTTTTCTGGGGTGGTTATAGAATTCAAACCTTGGATACAAGACCACTAGAAGTTACAAGGGCTGTCAGACGAGTTAGATATCACTACTGCAGAACGGAACTATGTGTAAAGCATCCGAATAACGTCGAGATGGTATGGCACCTCACCTAGAATTGGCAGTAACATATCACTCGAATGGGTATTGCTCGCACCAAATCGTGATGAAGCGGGGGACATCTTTCTGTGAACAGATATGGTCGTACAAAAAGACAGGGAGAATGCGGGCGAGCTGGGGAAAGTTAATCATTTTGTGGTGACAGCCGAGACTGCGGTGAGAAAAAAAGCAGAAGGTGACTCAAAGAGGACTGTCTCAATAGGAAAAAAAAAAGAAACAGAGAGGTTATTGGTGACATATGTGATAAAAAGCGTCGTTTTGGTCGGCATACAAAGGTTGGCCAAACGCTCTCTATGATGTCTTTGTTTCGAAATATTCTGTTTTCATCAACGGATATAAGGTCAATGCAAAACTGTCAACTTTCATGGTGTATGCGATGACTACGAGCTCCCATCGCGCGTTTTGCACACACTGTCGAACTTAGTTTGCAACTCAAAATAAGTAGCCAAGATTACAACTCGTGACGTCACAGCGAAGCAAATCTTGGTCGTGAGGTCCCAAACGGAAGCTAAAAGCTAGGGCGCCACAGAAACATTTCGGCGCTAATAATCTGACAAAGAGGAAAGAGCTTTCTTTTGGTCATTTTATTTATTTTAGTGTATACGGACTAATACATCAATCGCGGGAATTGAAGTATTAGTCGTACCTCTTCTAAATTTAGCGGTTTTTATTGCTGAGTTCGCGAAACTGGCCATAAAAATGTATTCTTATTGAGAAGCCAAAGTTTGGCTGTGATGCTTGTGTATAAAATATTACGGTATGTTTACTGCTTGTCGAGTGTGAGTCCCTCCTTAACTTTTCTGTGCAGTGCAACACATGTACTGTGGAATATTTACTGGATCAAATGTAACCTTGGGTTCTGTGCATTTACCTGGGCATCTTTGACTGACAAAGCAAACACCCGAACAAAACTCTCTTTTTTTCTGTCTCAAAGGAAAGTTAAGGCATACATATGATGGTTTGAACGTTGTTACTTTTTTTTTTTTGGGGGGGGGGGGGGGGTCGGCAGTACAATTCTCTGTTCTATCAACCTTTTTCTTTTTTTTTAGAAAGCAAACAAACAGTCTTGTAGAGCAATTCGGCGACACGCGACCCTTTGCGTGTTACTTCTATCGTTAGAGCGCTCTCTGACAATTGAAAACATTCTAAGTGTCATGTGTAGCCCAAGTGTTCTCCAAGGCTGTGTGTATTCGTTTTCAAAAAAAAAGTTGGAACAGAGAAATGTAAGGCTTTATAAAATGGAGACAAAATTGCTTCATTGGGTGTAATGCTTCAATCGCACCATTTATAAAGGTGTAATAATTTAAGAACATCTATAGTAAAGGTATAATGTAGAAACTGCAAATTTGCTCACCAAAATTGTGTAATGTTGCAAAAACAACCATCAAAAGGCGTAACAATACCTATCACAAGGTGTGCGTTATAGGCATTTGGATAAATTGCCAATTACACCTATATAGGTGTTTTGAAGTTTACTCTGTATAGTGTGTTGGCGTAGAGTTGCATTCGTCACCTCAGAAAAGACGGTCCGTCCCTTCTAGTTACTAACGAACCATGGTGCCTCCGTCTCGTACCCCGTTTTTGATTGGTCACTATACTCTCAACGGACCTTTTGTTCTCGTTGGTCCAGTAGCGCGGTGCCGTGATTTCTTGTCCGAGAGACTTTAGTTTGGGTATTGATACACCGTTTGACACCAGGTCCGAAAGCAGACGACGCCACGATTCGACGGAACCGGTAAAGTAGCGCCAAAAGGGCATAGCCACGCCGCTCGTCGTTTTTGGGCGTTTGCTTTCCAGACTTAAATCAACCGCGCGGAGAAAAAAAAAATATAAAAAGCGCAGGATTTTGACACATTCACCGGGCGTAATTGGTTCCGCCGGTGACGGCAAAAACACATGAAGACGACGATCACCGTGACGATGCATTTTTGGCGGTGCTTGATCAGCTCCATGATATGATTACGTCGGCTGCACTGAGAGTCACTGTGAAACTGAATATAGCTATATGTTATGCGGAAGTTCGGAACGTTTGTACGATGTGTGATCAACAGGGTCTTAGCCCCTAAGCTGCAATCTTTTTTTATTCAGCGACGGAATTGAAAGATGTTACATACAAATGTAAGTTTCAAATGTCCTCTTTCCCAGGAAGACATAGCTTTTCAATATAGTCTCCATCGGCGGGGATGCTCCTCCGCTACTGGTGCACAACTCTCCATATGCCGTCGTAGATGATTGAGGGCGGCTGTTGACGAGAAAAACACCGCGCTGGAGGAGCTGCAGCTCTAAGATGTTTATCCTAATTCACCTTAAAGCCCGGACCTCGCGCCGTCGCTGACGTTTGGCTGTTTTTCTAGATCAAGAAACATCTGAAGGGGTGCACGGTTTGCGTCCGTCGACGAGGTTACTGATGCAATGCACCGTTGGTGTCGTCTGGAGTCGCCCTCAATCATCTGCGACGACATGCGTAGAGTCGCTCACCGGTAGTGGAAGTGCGTCGCCGCCGGTCGGGACTATATTGAAAAGCCATGTCCTCCTTTGAAAGAGGAGATTCCAAAATGGGTATTTGTAATTCTACCCTATTGAAAATTCCATCAAGCTACGTAATTTGGGACACTGACTGCCAGTCAGCAGCCTTGGTGGAACGTGATGGACCATCAGACGTCATCTGATGGTCCATCAGATGACGTCTGACTGCCACTGCCAAGGGATTTTCATCAACAAGGGCAGCATTTATATATGAGTAAAGCTATACGCACTCATAAATATCGCCAAATGCCTCGATAAAACAAAATATTCGAGAAAAAAAAAAAAAAAAACAGCACCACCGTGAACCCGCGACCACATGCGTACAAATCGGACACCTTAGCCGCTATGCTACGCCACCGTTAGAGAAACTCAATTTGACTATTCGTTTTATACGAAATGCTTTGGCTGCAAATGCACTTAAGCCGTCAGCATGTTATGCAAAGCACTCGTACATCACTCGCCGTACTTCAGTTCTACTCACCTGCCATGTAGAGTACTTTCGCGTCGTAGAACGATCCTTTTGTTCACGCATCACCGGCCCAGTAGAACTGATACACCCTGTCGTCTTCAACTACATCGCTAAAGTCCCTTACATCGTCGGAACTCACAACAGGCTGGGTCTTGCCGAGTAGAAATTCTACTAAAACATAAGACATTGTAGAGCCCGGGCAGGATCGACAGGTTGGAGCAAGCGGGCAAACAAAACGAGTCGAGAGCGATCGTTCATGAAGGCTCGGCGAAGCCTCTATGGGCGAAGCGAAGTGCGAAGTGTCGTGTTCGGCGCTTCGGCGGGCTTCTAATCAAGGTTGTCGAACGGCTGCGTGTCATATCTCTAACGTCAGCGGTTTTATGGGCTCACGTCCCAAAATCGTTTTCTCGTGCATAGATTACTTTTCGTATTCATAGATTTGACGAAATAGTGGTATCCGAACGAACTTTACGTCCTTTGACCGTACGTCTGTCTGCACGTCAAAGCTTTCTGACGTACAGTCAGAGACAATCGATGTACAATCAGAATCACCACCAAGACATCCTGATGGCATTTCGCGGCGGCCGACTGCCACCAGGGAACCATCAGAAAGCCGACAAGCGGGGTCTGACTGGAGTTTGACTGTCGGTCAGAGTAACTTGTTGGCCAATCAGACATGCTTAACGTACAGTCAGGCACAGTCAGCGGTCCACTAGAAAACATTGACTGCCAAGCAGGGTTACGTTGATGGATTTTTCTTTCGGGTATCACCCAATAAAGAAGTTACAGCCTAGGTGGCAAAACTTATTGACCACCTCTCGTACGCTATTGTTGCTTAGGTTGCGCTCTCGGCGATCCCGAACAAGCTTTTTAATTGGGACTTCCGCATTAGTAATCAAAGCAGTCACAAAAGCAAACAGATAACAACTGAATCTGGTAATAATATTAACAATGAGAACATCATTTATAAACCAGCAAAATAGTTTAATGAGTGCTACTAAAAAAAACTTAAAACAAATGTTTGTAATTAATATTTTTATGTGTGCGCTTTATGCCAGATTTCGAGTAAATATTAGAGAAATTTATGTTTTAATTAAAGAAAAGATTTACCCATTTTTAACCCATTTTGATTTGTCTCAAAATTACCTCCAGACTTTTTGATCACTATATTCAGTCCAAAACTCGGGTTGCAATTATCGTTCAAGCTCCATCTGGTATTAATTGAAAAGTTTCATTCAAAGTTTGCTAGTAATTCAACACACGGTATAAATGCAAAAAGAAAAATGTAAAACAATTGTATTTTTAATTGAATACTGATTGCGACAGCCTCGTACAACAAACGAATGATTCATCTAGAGTGGTCCAAGATGTGTTGAAGAAAAATTTAAAATTTTCTGCCGGCACATGTTATCATAAATTGCATCGTGCCTCGCTTTTTTTTTGCGCTCCTCCGAGAAAACGTATAAAACTTGATTGCTGGAAGCAAATTGCGTCGTTAATAACTTCTAAAAATATATCAAACGTCATTTGAACAGTAAATTTGAGGAAAGATGAGGAAATGCGGGATTCCCTTTTGTCGTTTTATATCTGTTCCGCCAAAGCTTCAAAATTCAAGCTCAATGTTTGAAAAAAAAAAGTGTCTTTATGAAGAGCTTGTAGCGGACATGCCTGTTTAGTGCAAGCGTGCTGCGGGCTTTCTGTCAAGGAGCGACGATGAAACATAGAATATTAGACGCGTAGTACCCCACGTCGTATTGAAAGAGCAACTTGTCATTCTTATCAGTGCAGCGCGCTTCGCTGAACATTGTTTTCGATGTCGTTAACAGTGAAGGTAATGAGCCTAAATAATTAAAATCCACTCAATGGAAAAAAGCAAACACGAAGGACATGTGATTAGGTGAGATAAGGGTAAAAATGCTCGATGCTATTTAGTAATTACCCAAAACGCTCGTTTTCTTTTGGTAGATGCTACGAAATGTAATAAACAAACTTTGTAGGAGGCGCGTCACTAGCGAGTGCCACAGAGGGCTAATCTGCTACGTCCCACGTGAATAATTGAGAATATTTCATGTAAACTTTAAAAAAAAGTCAAGGGACTCTTTTATGTGTGGTTTACTTTGGCTTTTGTGTGATTCTCGCATAAAGGGACAAAAAGTACAGCAATATGACCATGGGCTTCGAGTATAACAAAAGGCAATATTTGGTGGGCCTTGGCAAGACTGGAAAGCGCTTAAACTCCTATTTTTACATATTTTTGTCGGTGACCGACCAATCCTGCCAGTAACGATGGGACCGGAGTTTTGTAACAGTAGCATAATCTTTAATGCCTAAACCTCCACTGAAATGCCATATTTAACATTCAAGACGTTTGATATGGTAGTAGATAGCAGTAAATCGCCCATTACTCATTTGTCTTATTTCGCATGTGATGTATAAATCAATATTTTATACCTATACTGCGATTGAAATATCACAGCACAACATTTCCACTATTTTAACCAAATACAGTGAAGTGCACCGAAAGGTACGTACTCTGCGGGAGAATTAAGGGATTTCTGTTTTTTTTTTTGTATTTACTTCATACAAGTTAGATACCTACACCAGAATTTTGCGACACATATGGGATCCCAGCTACGCAGATATCGCAACATTTGTTTGTTAATCACAGCCATGAAACTTTCTTTTTAAAAATAAAAAAAACGGCAAGCAACGTTTTTCTTGCTCGTGCTGTGTCGTGATCTCTACATATATGATAAAAATATAACAAAACATGCAAAGTAGAACAACAAAGTTTAGCTGCATCCGACTAACGCTTTGGTAACTTTAGAAAGATGAAGGAAGAAGCAGCCTCGAAGGTAGCAGGCAATTAATCAACGCTATCACAGACCTTCCGTTATTTCTGTACAAATGAAATTATTTAACGAGGAAGTACGAAGGCGCACACACATGGGACTTTACGTATATTTCCTCAAACTTATTTCAAACAAAAGGTGTCAGCAATCGTGTCAGCGTCCATAACTCCAAACAGACATTGCTCTCGCCCGAACTTTCCAAGAAAGCAGGTTCGCGCTATTCCCAACGCCGAGTCACCGCGGAGACCCTTCCGTCTCGAGGGAAGCGAACGCAAGGGGTTCGGACGGAAAGGCTGCGGAAAGTCACTAATCTCCGGATTGCACGCGCGGCTCCCCAATTAGCGAGGAGGGAAAAAGCGTCGCCGACCTGGCTCCTTCGCCCCCTTCTTCCCTTATGGGCAAACCATAAAGCGCACCAGTGGAGGGTCCCTTTGCAGCACGCCGGTGACGACCCCCTCAGCAGCTCGCGAACTGAAACGCGTTAGTTAGCTTAAACTTTACTCCCTCCACAAACACACGCACACTTCTTTCCGAACATTCGGGAGAGGCGTTTTTCCTCTTTTTCGACCCACCTTCCAGAACCGTATTTATAGGCTAGCCGACGGACTCAGTCGCCCGAAGTCAAATTCATGGCCTTGTGTATGTTGAATAACCGCCCTAAAACTCGGAGACCCCCGAGATTCCGAACTTGTGGCAAATCGTTTTATTCTTGTTTAGGGCTAATTTGTTTTCTTCGAAATTTTACTCTGCATCCATTTATATGCATGCTTGGTCAACTTCGAGCAAATTACGAGAAAGCATCGTTTGTCACGACACCGTATGAAACTGCGCAGACCCTAAGCGTGCAAAAGAGAAAGGGTTGTAAAGCATCGCTAGCGTCGCGTCGCAAAGTTTACGGCGTCAACGAAGCGAGTGCGTTCTCTTCGCAGCAGTAGCGCCGTAAATGGGTTGCGTCGCACGCTATGTATAAACAAGCAGTGCCGTGAAGTGGCGTAGACTGCACCGAATAAGGTTCGAAAAGGCTCTCTGAAGGGGATATCAACGCCGTTCATCCCCTCCCGACGTGCACACATTGGGGCTGGAAACGTTCTTGCGAGAAAAGAGAAGGCATAAAGAGCTCCGGTGTTACTAAAGAAGTGCATTTATTTGTTTTGGTTGTGAGTAGCCTAACCGGTCCGTTTGGAGTGATTCAGGAAATTTTTCAGTACATTAAAAACAGAGACGAAGCTCTCCGATCCAGACATAACCATCATAAATTAACTTACAGGTTAAGAACTAAAAGAAATGGAAATCACGATAGCGTTCATTGCTTCGAGATTTGGCACTTTTTTTTTTATTACCTGGTAATAGCGCGAACCTGGCAGATATTATCAAGGGTCAAACCTACTAGCAAAAGAGTAGGTGCGTGCAAATATTCGAGCTTAGAATTCGAATTGAGTAGTGATTGTCCGTACAATTCCATTCGACTGTCGAATTTTTAGTATTCGAATTTCGAATAATTCGTTATATAGACTATCAGTACTGCACTGTTAAAAGAACAATTAACAGTTCTAGTTGAACAGAAGCACTGTTTTAAGAGTGAAATATTCCTAACGGGTTTGTGTTTGATCTAAATTAATTCTGCATTTCATTCAGAAGCCTTGAATAACGAGTCATTTTTATAGAAATTACAGCGTGTCGCAGAAACAATGTTGCAGTGTTTTGTTTCGTTTTCTTTTACCACAAAAACAAAATCTACGCGTTACGAAACGCTCAGTTTCCGACAAAATATAGCGCTAGCGGTCCGCGCCAGATGCTGAAATCTCAAAATTAACCGTAATTTAAAAGTGTAGATGATTTTCTGAGACTGTTGTTTGTTTGTTTGTTTGTTTGTTTATACCTTTATTTAAAACATGACAGTACAGAGATGTCTCAGGGGACATGGCTAAAGGAATAAATGCCTGGCGGGGCCGTGCCACCCTTTTGGCAGCAACGGTAACAAAAACATGAAACAAATGAGGAGCGATACAATTTCACTCCAAACTAATAATGTATACAAAACAAAACGAATACATCACAAAACAACATAACGTGAAAGCACATTTGCTAGTTTTCATCCTAAGCATTTTGCTTAAAACACATCCGGTTTTATTCCCCTGTGAGTAAATGTTCGTTGAGAATATTTTTATATTGACAGAGTGATCGTACGCAATCCAATGCAGCTAAAATGTACGGGTGCTGGTTTAAATGTCATTGGGAGAACGGGACCCCTTCCTTGTTGACGTCATTAATTACAATGTATTCTTGGCTGCTTTGACGGCCCCCCCTTCCTGATAAAAAGTTTCAAAAGTCAGTCGGTTGGCGACTTTCTCCCTTTATTTCTTTCTTTTGTATAACATTTGAAAAACTTCGGCATTTTGTTTGGATCTCTAGCACTACATTAGGGCGGAGAAAGAACGTTCGGTTAGTTTTAATTGTAATATATAGATATATAGATATATATATATATATATAGAGAGAGAGAGAGAGAGAAAGAGAGATTTTTGATTTATTTCTTAACAGACACTTTATAGGTTTTTTTGTTCCTTCCTTCTTTTTTTTAATTTCGAACGGAGCAGCTTCCAGCTTAAGTGCTCTCCACGCAAACCCGTAGACCACGCACCGCACGTTGCCATTTTGAATTTAAGGACCTTGCGTCACATTCAGTCAGCTCTGTGCACTCTAAACATATTCTTGGTTGTTGCGTCCATACTATGACAGATGATTACTGCTTGGCAGATTAAATTTTATAAAAACTTTCGCCCTTAAACGAAAAAAAAGTCACGAAGGTGATCGGATTTGCGGGTCTGTGAGAAAAGAAAACTTCGCGGCAATCTTCCACTCCACTTCCCCCACCCCATGGCATAACACAAAAAACCTTTGTGTTCAACGAGTTTAGCGACCCAGGAGAATAGACAGGTTGGGCTTTTGTCTTATCTATGCGATCTTTTTAGTCTTGTAAACATTGCGAATAACATTTTTGGTATCGTATTCGAATCGACGTAACGCTATCCGATTCGTAGTTGATTCGAGTTCAAATTTCACCAAATTTCACCTCTTCAAAATCGTCAATGATGTGTTGATCTTTATTTTCGTGAAGGGATATGGTAACCTTTAATTGTTTTCAGAATTACTATCAGAAAATGACACTTCCACTGACTGTTGCACAAACCTGGCCAAGAAAAACATATATAGTTTCTCCTTAAAACTGTGGTATAATAAAATCGTAAGTACAATTCTATGTCTACGGGACGAAGGTTTAGAAAAATGGCATATGGATCAATCCCAAGATGAATAACACAAAAAGCAAGAGGTAAAAAAAAGTGAAGCAGCCAGAACGTGGTATACAATTGTTGATTCTTCGATGTCGGACAGTGAAGAAAATCGGATCGTTTTATTCAAGAGGCTTTTCCAATGTCATGACACATCGAAGTATAATTGCGACACCAGTCAGTAATATCTTAATTTAACCTTGATTACGTTAAATTTGTCATATTTCTCTCGTTCATTTGGTGCAAGATGCCCGTAAGGCTTATTCTCGCAACCTTATTCCATCGCATAATTCATAACGAGTAAATTAACGTTGTTGACAGTTTAAAAATGTCATCGCCGCCTTAGGCATATGGGACCTAAATGACCGGATTACTAGATGACGCTCTACTTTGATTTCATTATAATCTTATACCCAACTAGTTTGAAAAAAAAAAGTATTGCGTTAAGATAATTTGCTAGATAACAAAATGCAATACCGAAATCTTGAAGCGCCCGAAGAAAGCTTAGATGGCTTTGTCATTCATGTAATAAATGAGTGCTTATTTAGCAATTTATTCTCTGGGAGAAGCGTTTACCGCAAACATACCTCTCAAAAGGCGGGCAACAAGATGAAGCCTTGCGCCAAGAAATAAAAAAAAAAAGAACCCAATGCGTTTTATGCAGCTTCCACTTTGAAGTTGGGACACCAAAGCAAGGCTGTTCAAGAAATCCGCTCTTTCCCGAATTAAAAAGAATGACTGTTTTTACAGCTACATTTATTACATTTTATTTTTTACTATGTTATGTTGTTTTTACATTCGAGACTTTGTGTTCTATTTATTTTCTTGTTTAAATTATGGTTGCGGCGAACTCACATAACTATTTTCTCTTTTATTCTTTTTTTTCTAGAAGGAGTAATTGCGACAGATTTGAGAAACCCTTGGTGTTCCGCAATGCACTTAAGAAGTCATGGGGAAACCACGAAAGTAAAATAGAAGGCAATATTGCCCTGAAACGCCTTTTGGAAATGTTTTCTTGGAGACACACTACAAACACAATGTTCTTCCAGCGGGACTAAAAAGAAAACATAGCACAAATGCTTTTTCATGAGACTCCGCGAAACCAACCAAATTCTTACAACGAAAACTTTAATTCGATTTCGGAAGTTGGGCTTTCCCAAGATATTGGGAAAGCCCAACTTATTTATATATTTACTTATTTTAGACTGAGAATTACTCAGTTTTTATCTTCGAACAACTTTTATTCAGTGGGGAGGCAAGCCTTACTTGCAAAAACAGAGCATATGCATCGGCTCGTGTATCGCGCCTGTTCTAAGCGATTTATTGTTAGCACAACTTGACAGTACTCTTAACGGCCGGCTTCAGGGATTAAAGGTAAAAAAAGTTTTTCGGTACGTAGATTATTTTTTAGTTTTCATCGCATCTGACGCAAACGATTTTTAAGCAGACACTGTCAAAACCATGACCACTTTTAAGGAATGTTTTGGCAGACTCGAGGTCACGCGTGAGGTAACCTGTGGACAACACTATTCGCTTCCTTGACATCAGATTTTTATTTCTCCACGACCACATCTATTGGTGTTATGAGCCACGTGCTAATAGGCCGTTACTTCCGTTTCATTCAGCCCACTCCAAGCAAGTTAAAAGAAGTATTGTTAACCTGTGTTTCACCAATGCACATAAAAATTCCTGTGAACATTTGATTTCCAGTGGTTTTGATCAGCAAGTTTTGCACTTGCTCGATGCTGGGTACCCAAACACATTCTTGTTGCGGTCGAGGAGGGCCTTCTAAGAAAGTGCTGTCTTGTGGAAAACAATGGGAGCCAGCTGGCAAGACAAAAAGGAAAAGTTGTTGTGATACCGTATATACACCGAGTGTCGCACAATTTAAAGAAAGTGGCAATGCGATGAAATGTAAAGGTAGTATTTTCTGCGCCTGATAAGCTCATGGACCTGTGCAAACTACAAAAGCCTGGCCTGCGTGCCAAACACCGATGTGAAAAGAAGCACAGAACGAACTTTGTCGACTGTACAGATGGTGTTTATCGCATTCCGTTGTTCTGTGGCAGGCACTACGTCAGGCAGACGGGGCGCTGCCTAAATGATCGGCTTCGCGAGCACAATAACAACGTGCAAGAAAAGAACGGTGGTTTTCTTGACTTGCATTGCAGGAATGCGGTTGTACCCCACTGTTGGATGGATGCGTTAAAATTGGAAAATGCAAGTCAGCGTTAACACGCGAAATCGTAGAAGCCGAGCACATTGATCATATAGGAGACACCTGCGTTGCAATGCCGTCGATTGCGATGATCGGAGAAGGAATTGTTTCTTCTAAGAACGAGATAGTGTTATTTTTTAATTATGCTCTGTGATCGTCGTTTTTCTTTTGCTTTGATCGTTTTGTTTGTTATCATTGTGACGATGGATGAGACTATAAATACCGGAACACGTATTCAATAAAATTCAGTTGAAAGTTCCGCCTTGTTGTGTCCTGTTCTCTTCTTTTGTCCTAGTCCTTGCTGCGCACAAGATTGTATAAGATGTCAAACCAACTCGTCCAAACAACCACTCTTCTTGGAGACTGGATGGTGCGAATGATAAAGTAATTGATTAGTTTAGAACAAAGAGGCGTTGGTAACCTGGTGTGCATCGCCCGAGTATCAGCCGCTCGCCGTTTACCCTGCAAGCATGTATGAAGTGTTCGCGGTGGCGACATCTCATCGCACCTTGTAGAAATAGTTGCAAAAATATACCATTACTATATCCCCGCGGATCCTGGAGCGTGCTAGACGTGTATTTGCCTTCGACTACAAGTGTGCCCACGCATTTGGAGGCACCCCGCAACCGAAGGTGGTCAGGCACTCGACGAGTCCCATCGCCGTCCCCGTCGCCGAGCGACTGCGCGGTGTCCCCTTAGCGCGCCTCGTGCGATGCGTGTTTCTCCGATTCTCTCTCGCTCTGTTTCTCGCTCCCTCTCTCTCTCCCTCTTTGGGAAAGCCCGCCACATGAACTGGCGCGGGAATTTCACACAACTCACAACACTCACGTGTAACGTGACGTCACGCCCCGAATGAAAGTGGTTAAAAATCGCGACCTGTAATGCGAATTTAAGGTCGCCGCATGTCTCAAATGATTTCACTCCATAAAGTAATTCATTTGCCTTAAAGAAAGGTTTGAAGAATCTTAGGCGGACTCAGACCCACGACCCTTCGCTTGCGAGCCGGACATGCAACTGACCAGGCCACGCAAGGCACGCCTGCTCGGCTTCGAAACGAGCAGGACGTTATATGTTTATAGGCTTCGCTATCGCGTTCCATTCTTAAAGGTCCTAGAGGTTTTTATTATTTTTTTTTACACTTTGTTTTTTCTGTTTCGAACTCGCTGTCATAAAACCAACTAGCCCAGTCTGCCATCACGAGTCTTGAAAAATGGGCGAGAGTGCGACCGGAAATATTCTCCTGACGCTCCACGTTCATTAAACACGTTGGCGCGATCGCGGTGTTCTTTGAAACAAAAGAATCTTCACACAATTTGCCTCCCTAGTCGGTCTTTATAACAGTTACGAGTCATCAACGGCACTCTCTAATGTTTTTCAACAGATCCAGCATTCTCTTAAGATAATCACTATACCAATAAACAAACTGGCAAACACAAGGTCAGGTGACTTACTTTATGAATTGCTTAAAAAGCAGTAAGCGTTAAAGTTTCTTTCAAGACACTGCGCTAACCCACGTGCCCCCTTTACTATTTTTTTTTAATCACATATTTCCCACGGTCTGAGTCTTACCTAGCGCGTGTCATATTTCGGTTCCCAGGGTAGTTCAATTATCGGTCATGGCGGCTGATATAACGAAATTATCAGGTGGACTTCCTCTTTGCAGAATGCAAAACTAAAAACTTGCAAACAGCTGCGACGAGTATGTCTTCCACCGATCGAACGCGACGAGACAGCGCCCAAAACACTATCCGAAGGAACCTTTCCCTTTTCGCTGCTAACTCAATAGAGCAGAGTTCAATAGCCCCGAATAAAGGGATGCTGTGCAACGACAGAGAAATGAGAAACCGCCGAACATCTATATCGAGAACCCACCACCCCCCTTTTTCCTCTGAAAAAGAATAAAAATATAAAAGAAACCAATTGAAGCCTCGGTTTCAGTATGCTGTCGCCAGTGCACCAGTCGTTTTATCCTTTGTACCAACAAACGATCCGGTTGGGCAAAGGAGAGAGCTAAGATAAAAACAACTGCGCTATTTTTTTTTAACCTGATAGCTCGGGAATGAAAGAGATGTTTTGGAAGATGCTTCAAAATGCGCCGTTTTCGATTCCGTCGCTTTAAAGGACACCCAATAAAATCGCGCGGTTGTCGATGTTGTTGGTTTTGTATATACGGTGGTCCTTTGATTTATGAGAGAAAAACAAAACGATTCCGTCACACACGGAAACGAGAGGGCAAAGTAAATAATTACGGATAGCGACTACAAATAAATACTGCTAACATTTTGTTTCAGAAAATACTGAGAGTCGAGAATACTATTTGGGGGTATCAACGAAAGACGGGATCAGGCCAAAAAGTACATCCCAACAATTTTTCAAATTTTCACCTGCAAAAAAAAAAAAAAATAGTTTGGGCGGGAATTGTTTATTCTGATAAATTTAATTAACGAATCGGTGTGTTTTCCACACCACTTTAGATTGCTGCGACTTCTTTTAATTTGTGATATAGATTGCCCAAAACAAAAATGTACTTAAAGCGAGTTGGTAAAAAATATTTGAAAAACACGTAAGAATAAAACACGTCGGGACAAAGATAAAGACTACTGTTTTGTGAACTAGCAACCATCGAGGATAGCATCATTAAATATCGGTTGCTAGTTGAGAAAACTCTACTATCTGTCCTCGGCCCCACGCGTGTTATTATTTCATGTTTTTTCTAGATTTCTTGAAAATGCCTTTCTAGAACTTTAAAGCTTATTTCTTTAAACTACGCAACATTTCCGTGTTCTTCAAGTGTGTACTGTGTTTTGTAAGTTTTATGACAGAGGGAGGAAGGAGGCGTAACAAGTTGACGATGTCACGAAGTGTTCTTGGCATGTGCAAGGTTTGGCGTGTAGGCGATGCTGAACTCCCAATAAAAGTTATTGTTCCAACTTTGTTCAAGAAGATACTCTCAGTTAGTGCTATTGCTAAAATATTATGAATACAAAGCAATACACCATATTTGGGAATTTTCATGGAAAAATGTTCATTCTATTCGCCAATTTAAATGCTTTGAAAAGCCTTTCGCATAAGTCTGGGGGTGGCAATGTAAGACTGCGCATTGAATCTTTATTCGTTCAATGGTTTAAAATTACACCCTGAAGGTAGTATATTAGAGCTGCAAAAGTAAATATTTGTAACAGTCTAAGGGTGTTGCAGCAACACCGTTACGGACTTTGTGAACAGTCTAAAAAGAAAAAAAAAAAAAGAAAAAAAAGAGGCGCGGCCCCCCCCCCCCCCCCCCCCCCCCCGGCCCCAGCAGCATCCTAGATATTTGTTTTGCGCGAGCATCAAGTTAAGAAGCAGCACATAGTGTTGCCTCATGTACAAATATATCAGATGCAGGCGCAATAAAGCTTGCATAAGACCGGAATCACGACCCTGTGACGTGATATGTGTAATATTGTGAAAACTTTACTACGCAAATACATCATCCAATGGTAACAACACATATGATAGCACCTCCAATCGCAAAAGTTTGCCAACGCAAAATGTTCTCAAAACCCACATTTCGCATAATATTGAAATATTCACTCCGCGAAAATATGTCATCTACACTATTTCACATAACATACGGTATCTCCAGTCTTGTAGGCGTTACTGAAGAAAAGTAACCGATTACAATCAATCAATCAATCAATCATTCAATCATCTGTATTTTTTAAGCAGAGAGGGAACTCTCCTTGGAGGGTCCAAAGGCACAAAGGTTGAGACAAAATCGCCTGATAGGGTGCCAATGGCCAACATCGGGGGCAAGATCCAGTAGCAAGCGCAAAACAACACAAAACACACACAAACACAAGAAAAAAGTAAAGACAACGCATATATCATTGACAACAATGGCAAACAACGAGGCGCTATTTCTCCTTATATATATATATATATCAGGCACGTAGCCAGGGGGGAGGCCCATGGGGCCCGCCCCCCCCCCCCCCCCCGACACCCCCCCACCCCGAAATCTTCCATTTTGCTTGGACCTCCTCTCCCCCTTACACATTTTTTCATTGGCGGCCCCCCCCCCCTCCCCCCCGAAACAAAATCCTGGCTACGTGCCTGATATATATATATATATATATATATATATATATATATATATATATATATATATATATATATATATATATATATATATATAGATATATATATATAATGCGCGCCATGGGTACTGCCAATAACACTTGGCGCCCGACGCGCGGTTTGTAGAACGCTTCCGCATTACCGGCTTCGTCAGTGAACGAAGAGTGTGCAGGCTATCTCCTTCACTCTTGTTTATCTCCCCCTACGGTGCAATGACAACAATTAGCTCAACTCATCAAAATGCCTCTCGGTTTCACTTGTTTCAAAGTAGGTCACAGTGTTTGCACATCATTGTATGAGATTTCAAAAGAGAAACTTCTCCATCTACACAATATGCTCGACGAGCTTTTTTTCGCACTGTTCGGATGAAAGTCGCTGTTTGGATCCTAATTAACTTGCATAAAATACTTGCTTTTTTTTCTTTTTGTTTAGATTCGTTAACATGCCTTGTTCGCCATTGGAGTATATCCTTAGGCCTTCCAGAGGCTTTGATTGCAGCTCGAAGAGATTCACACTGCTGATTCACACTTTTGAGTAGATTCCTTTTGTCATTGAAGCACAATAAAACCCTGGCTGTTTTTTTTTTGTTTTTTTTTGTACGGCTGGGTTATTTTAGAAAATTAGAAATAATAACGAACTCCTGAGCAATCAATGAACACGCTGAAAATCAGTCCAGAATTGTCGTGTTCCACGCCTTACATATATTCTTGTTTAAACAATTATATTATATTTATACTATATTTTATCCACAGTTATCCCACAAAACGGACAAATGAAAGAAGGGCTTATCTTGGTACAGTGGTCTTTCTAATCCTAGCTGCGCGCCTCCAAAAAGAACGCAAGTGCACATTTTTAACATGTTTTGACGGCTGGTCGTCCCAAGAACAATAAATGCGCATTTTTTCTCAAACGTATTTTCACCAACCGTCGCAGATTTTCAATGAAGTCAAACTAACAAGTAAGGTAACATATCGGAAACGTATCAAGTTAATCACATTGCAAAATTCGCCTACAGGTGGCGCTAAACTCAAAATGTCGCATTGTAGTTTTGCCCTGCCTGAAACATATAAACCAAACTCGTTGCAGAGTAAAGAAACGGTAACCACAAATGCAATCTCACTGCGCATGAATTCGCTTCAAAAAGCAGGCTTTCAACATGAGCGAAGTCTCCAAATGGGGCTGATATAAGAATGGATAGAGGGCCAGTTCTGAAGCCGACATCGAGCTTGCACTGGCGTCTGCTTTGGCTTGACACGTTTGCTGGCCGCACAGAGCAGTCGGCTGCGTACGTTTCGGACGTGAGTGAGGTCAGAGTTTGTTTTTGAACTCCGTGCGCAATTACGGGTGCGTGCTCTGCGACCAACCGTCCGTGAGAGATCGGTCTCTGAAGAGAAAGATCGGGACAGATTTATGCGCTTGGCGCAATGCTTTGGGCGTCTCTGACTTGTTTGTACGTATTTCTTTTTCTTGTTTCTTTCCCCAGAGGCAGTTGTTTCCTGTTTGTATTTTGGTAAGCTGGCCATGCGACGTAATTTATAGTAAAATGGGTTAATGTAGAAAATATAAATAGATGTTTACTACATCTATTTATACCGCTTACCCCCGCCATCTTTCATAAATTATATTGATGAAATTCAATCTTTGAGCAAAAACTGACCTATAGAGTTCTACGCTATCATCATGCATTGAGATCTAATCTTAAAAAGCCGCTGAAAAGAAAAAAAAGTTTTTTTAAAACTTAGTTAAGACCCATATGTGTAAAAACAAAAACAAAAAAAAATATTACACGAAAAAAAATATTTTTGATGGCAATATTGACGGCGAGAGATTTATTTCGAATCCTGCGCGTGAAATCCATGACGTCACGGGTCATTCCGGAATTACCATCTCGGTCGTGAAAGCGAAGCCGATCCACCTCTCCTCCCCTCGCCCGAAATGCAGAGGGTGAAAGAAGTGGAAAGTAGGTGACTGCCGCCTAAATCACGTCTCGCGCCGTCAATATGGCTCTAAAAGAAATGTTTTTTTGTGCGTAAAATTATTTTCTTAATGTGCCTCTCTCAACCAAGCTGTTAAAAAATACATTTCTTTTTCTTTTCACGTGCCCTTTAAGAATGATTATAGGGCTCTGCGAAGGTTTCAGACTCCAAGTAGGCCATCACGAAGCATAATTGCACATTAGTTTATCATTTAATCCCAAGGAGTATACTAAGGGGTATAATAAGAATGAAATTTTACTTAGGCTGCGTAATATATATTTCTTTATTTGTTAACACAACTAGCAAAGCCGGCGTTCGCGCACCTACTTTGTCCGGCAAAGCGCCTCTCCCGCCAACCAACAATCGTGAGTGAAGCTCCGAGGGCAATGACGGAATAAAAGCGAGAGTGCTAAACACTGTCCCAGCAAGTTTGCGTACCCGAGCCACACCCTGGTGGCCGTAGTGTGCTGATACCGGATCATGACGATTTGTACGTCACGAAACCGTCACATTTATAAGCGTGACGTTGTCAGCGCTTCCGGCGCACTTGACACTTTCAGTTTTAGAATAGGAGGATTAAAAGGGGAGAACTTGTCGTCGGATATCTCTAAACCAGTTGCTTTTATTTTATTGTTTTCATTGTGTAAGTTGATTTAGCTTTCCAGTGTGGCTGTCTTCAAAATTGCAATTGCTGTATGACCCATAAAACCAATACTTAAAAAGTTAAGTAAAGAATTGTAGTTAATTACTCACCAGACTGTGACGACCTATCACCCCTCGAATGCCCAGTTGAAGAAACATATGGTGAAGACGGCATTAACGTAGCAGTAAAGGTGCCATTGTAAAAGGCCCGCTTCAAGTAAAAAATAACATTGTGCACACACACACACACAAACACACACACACACACACACACACACACACATATATATAACCAGTGGCGTACCAACTTGTTTTTGAGTGGGGGGGGCAAACACATGCCTTGCCCCCCCCCCCCCCCACTCTGAGAACTGGGGGGGGGGCAAGCGCCTCCCTTGCCCCTCCAGTTGGTGTGCTCATGTACATAACGAAGTGGAAAACTCACGGTGGGAAACAACAGACAGCGGAAGTTTAATCAACAGTTTTGCCGAGCGACGGTTTCGTCAGATGACTTACAAGTCATCTCCTGACTTAAGACTGTGCCTTTATATATATATATATATATATATATCAACGTTTCACGTTCTTTCCAGCTGAGTTTAGAAATAGATTAAAAATAGAAGACAAATGTGCACCACCAGGTTAACTTAGCAGACCGAAAAGCTCTCTTTAAAATCTATGAAATATAAAAGAGGCGAAAAACCTTTTTGTTTTACCTTGGTAGTATAGACAAAGAAAGTATACGCAGCAGAATCGAAGAGATAGCCTTGAAAGACGCACCTTTAATTGTTGTTACACCGAGAAAGTGCAAAGAAAGGGGGAGCATTGAAAATGTCTGAATAATTGTTAAGACTGTGCCTTGGGCTAGCTGGTGAAAGATGCTTAAAAATTGTAAAAAAAAAAAAGAAAAAAAAAAAAGACCATGAAGTCGAGGGGCAGACACGAAGCGCTGCATGTGCGCTCCATAGTTCGGTGGTCTTCTTTTATGTGTCCTGTTCTCACCATTATTCCTATAGAAAGAACAGGAAAAAAATACAAGTAAGTCTTTACGGTGATGGGGTGAAGATGCCACTACTTGCCTCCTTATGCGGAAAGCTGCTCGCGCTGAGGGAACCGACGGAAATCAACGCGATATGTCTGGATACTAGATGGGCCTTCCTTAACCTTACCTGCGCCCTACACGTTTCAAGACAGTTATTTTCTATTTCCCCCGCATATAGCTTAAAAAATTCATGCCACAGGTAGCGGAATCGGGAAAATTAATAAAATCAGATGGCAACAAAAACGAAGAAAGAAGTCTAGGCGTGTGTTAAGTTCAGCGAAAGAAGCCCGCTTATTATCTTCTTCACTCGACGGGATCATGACGGCCCGTTCGCGAGGCGCTTCCCGGAACGTTTTCTAATTTCGGGCCATCAACGCCGCTTCCTGCCTGTCCTCGAGACGGGATACGCCCGTATCGCGGGGCATCGCTTCGTCTTCAACTCCCGCCCCCTCCCTTTTTATCGCTCAACGTCTGAGCCCGTGTCGGCCAGCGGAAGAAAAACCTCAAAAGGAACTACGAGCGGCTTAAAACAAAACAAAAAGGAGGAACAACCTAATTAAGGCGTAAAACTTTACCTAACCTACAACGGGAAAAAGAAAACAACAGGCAGCGCCACGTAAGTGGGTGGAGTCTACGAAGAGGGCACGGGGAACTGTAATTTTCTCTCCGTATACAGCACGTGCTTCTCCGTCGTATGTATGCCCACCGCGGCGTTTTTGGCCCCAAGCTCTCATAGATGGGAAGGCCGAGGGGCGTTGTAATTCAATTGTCTCGTCGCATGGTCGTGGGCAGAACCTTCTGCGCCGCCACTGCCGCTGCGCTCGTCCACGTTCGTTTGTCTGTGGGCTGGTTCCCGTGTTTCCAAAGGTCAGGCGACCCCTGGAGGCACCAACATCATCGAACGGGCTGTTTTTCTGGAAAATGTTCCGCGGTGGCAACCGGTCGAGATGAATTGCCCGCTCCGCGGCCCCTTCACCGCTTTGTGTGTTTTGGTCGAAACCATTAAACAGCGCACAGTGTTTCTTTTTTTTTTTTTTCACCCTTGATACGGCGTTTTCCGCGGCATGCGTTGACTCATCTGGGGTAAGCCGCAATGTTTGTTGTAGAGAGTGGCTTAGCTGGGTACGCCCTAGTTTGCGATGAAGACACTATGTAGCGAAAATGAACGATTTAATTAGGACCGTACACTTCTCAGAGCTTGTGCTAGCTATTTTGTGTGAATTCGCAAAAAAAAAAATAATAATAATAAAGGATGCTGATGTGCTTAATTTGCAGCAGAGTGGTCGATGAATTACTCTCTGTCAACAAGACCGATCAAAGCCGGTAAAAATATTTTTCCGGAATTCCGGCCTGCATTAGGGCATTGATCTTGACGCTGAAAGCGAATAATGCTCCAATGAATATTGCATATTATTTGAATACGCTCCTTAGCATCCCCTTTCACTGAACCCTGTTGTAGAGTATTGAGGTTATAGGCTCTCAGCGTATTCTGCGGCAAATTAAACGCTGTTAAGTTGTCTGCGATGGAATAATCCCTAGTCAGCTGCGCTTATTCTTTGCACCACCTGTTGAAAGAGTAAAGGTCACAATCTCAACAGTCCGTTCTCTATATGGAATGAGATCAAGTGTATGTGTAACAAAAAGCACAATTTTGTTTTTGTTTGCTTCGATTTTAATTTCCGCCAATGGTGCACGTGTGTTTGAAATAGGGCTCTAGAAATTTAAAATTTCCAGAAATTTTGAATGCCGGAAAAAAACGACGAAAAGAACGAGTGTTTTCCCGAAAATTTCTGAAACATTCGAACAATTCTATCAAAGCTATAGTTTAGTAATGATTAGATATATATCGGCAGAGGTCAACAACCTCAAAATATTTCCGCCTATTTTACGGTGGACTATTACATATATTTTTCTCTCTTGTTTTGTATAATAATTGTATATGTGTCACCACATTATAATCTATTAGTTCCTCTGGGGCACAAACCAAATAAAGCATTGTTATTATTATTATCATTATTATCAATATTATTATTATTATTATTACCATTATTATTATTATTACCTCAACTTTTTTAACGAATTATGACAACTTTTGTCATTCTAACTGAGCTTTGACTACTTATCCGCCAACAACTGATAGCACTTGCGCACCTTAACTACTCAGTTCTTCTTTCCCGCTGTTAGTGCCGCTCGCGCTCTCAACGGGCAGCCGGAGGACCCATATCAATTCAGCTTTCCTAGCCCCTTATTGAAAGTCGGAGCATCGCACACGGGTGTGGATACTTGCCGTAGAGCGTGAATCCGTCGAAACTCTGTGCTGCGCGTCGTGGAGAGGCCAGCCAGGGCAGCTATATCGCTTCAGCTGATTGCCCAGCGCCGTTCTTAAAACCTCGCGCGCGCGTCGTTCTTGGGTTTGGAATTTCGCCGTGATTCCGCCAAAACTGCCCGGTGAGGCCTTGCTCCAACGTTTGTGGGAAATTTGACGTGCTAAACAGTGGTAAGGGGCGAGTGGCGTGCAGAGTTTGCTGTTCCAAATACGAATTTTCCAACGCAACGCCGCTTTGTGCAGCAAATCGCAAGGTGTTCGAAGTGTCCCTCAGACATGAGGTCTGCAAAATCGAACGACAGGACAAGATCAGAGTCTGGAGCATCTCAGTTCAGGAGCCCATCTGTAGTAGTTTTACGATCAGAGCAAGCACCTGTGGAAAATGAAAGCCCGAGCTCTTAAAATGTGGCCGACATGTATGTCAAGCCGCGAACTTCTATAGAAGCTTTCGTTGACAGAATGACGCAACAGTGTCAAAGCAAGCTTGATGAGGCCCTGGCTCGAGCGATATATGCCAGTGGAACGCCTTTATCAGTAACGGAAAACAGATACTGGCGAGAAGCGCTCAAGCTCGTCAGGCCTGCATTCGCGCCGCCTTCGAGGACTTCTTTAGGTTCTCATAGAGGCCGAGTATGCCCGACTGATGACGCAGGTAGAAGAGAAAGTCCGCTCTTTACGTCACAGTAGTCACAGACAGCTAAACCAATGCACGGGGCGAGAGATCTTAAACTTTGTGGTAAATACGAAAATGTTTTTTTTTTCTTGTGTTTTTTTTCTACAGCGCCGTGAGGACGGAAGTTCTCAGGCACACGGGAGACTACATCGCGGGAGAGATTTTTAAGGTTGTGGAGAAAATTGGAACCGACAAGCTTTCCGCTCTTTGTTACCGACAATGCAAGCAACATGAAGGCCGCGTGGACAATCGTCAGTCTAAGCTATCCTGGCATCACCACTTTTGGATGCTGTGTTCATGGACTAAACTTGTTGCTGTCGGACAGGCTCAAACTGGTGACATTGCTAGAAATTTGCAAGAGGTCCAAGGCTGTAATCAGGTATATCAGAAACTCTCACATGGTTGCGGCTCACTTTACAAACATAGTGCTACGCTGGAAACCAGACAACGTTAAAACTACCAAGTGAAACTCGCTGGGAGCGCATTTTGAAGTCACTGGAAGGCCTACTGAAAAACCAAGAAGCTTTACAAAAAACTGTGATCGCTGCTGAGCTTCAAGTGAGCAGTGAAATAAGAACAACGATATTACATGAAGACTACTTTTAGCGAGATGTGCACGTCACCTTCCACGTGTTGCAGCGAATTGCCCGTGCTATTTCCGAGGCTGAGCCAGACAATGCAGTTTTCTTAGACGTCCAAGATTCTGCTCAAAGTAACAAGACAAGTCGAAGAGGCCCTTCCAAACTTTGCCTTGACAACGGGCGAAAAGGAAAGAGTAGCAGGAATTCTGCGTGAGCGACGCAATTTTATTTGCCGTCCAGCACATGCGGCAGGAAATTTTCTCGACCCGAAGTTCAAATGGCGGTGCTTAAGTGAATTTGGTGAATTTTTAAATGAGAGCAAAAGTGAATAAAAATCAAGTTTCTCTCTACCTGCACCACCAAACTGTATAACAGGTTTAAACCAATTAAAAATAAATAAATAAGGTCTAAGAAGGCTAAGTGAAGAAGAGGTATGCCACGCAATGGACTGCATCAAAGAGACGGCAGAGAGGATGTGTCCCCATGCGGGAAAAGTGTTGTGAAATCGCGCCGAATTCCGGATCCTGTCAGATGCTTGGTCGAGGAAGGCACTCGAGGACTCGGCGAAGCATATTCCACTGTCCAAATAATGGCAAGCGCTGCGTGCCTCTGAACCCCTGACACCAAATCCTGACACCAATTGCTTGTCGCGTTCTTCAAGTTCCACTCTCCTCCACTGCGTGCGAACAAAACTGGCCGAAGTTTAGCGGTATCCACACCAAAAGTAGAAACCGAGCCAAAGGACTCAGAGTGCAGAAGTTGGTGTTTGTTCGCTCCAGTCTTGAGCTGACGCGCCCTGCTCTGAAATGCGGCGACCGAGATGATTCAAGCATTGAGTCAGAGTAGCCCTAACTAACACACTGCTTTGAAATCTCCGTCTTAATTTAAAGAATATGTCTAGTCAGTGCGTGCATATCTACATCGTCTAATATTCGTTTTAAGTTTGGTCCTGTACTCTTTAATGCAGAACTGGTTGTACCCTTAGAAGAGAAAAGGGTCATAACAAAATACATCAATGTTGTTAAACGTCACTTCCCTTTTTATATGATTACTTACCGTGGGCATTAAAACATGGCACTACCTTCATGATAGTACATAGAGCAATTCTTTTCTTCATTGGTCGACATGCGACTATATTTCGTCAATCTGCTGTTATGTTACTTAAAGCTTTTCCCATGCAGGTGTGAGGGTGGAGACTCGGCTACGAGCTAAGAGTTTCATATATTGATATATTGACTGAGAAACATGCCATAGATCCCTTAGAAAAACGGCTTCATCACATGCGTATACACTACACCAACAAACCTGGGACAGCCTTGTAATTTATCATCCATATAAAGCGTTCACCAAAGTCTTAAATATTTATAGTCCTACTGAATAGTAAAGCAACGGTTATTCGGGATGATCGGCGCATAGTTTTTAGACAGTGAAAATGGTGCAACGACGGGGCGAGGCGGCAGACAACCCGAGACGCTTGTGTTTCCTCACTTGCCCCGCCGTCGCGCCGTTTTGTTTTCTTAGGGGCTGAAAGATGTAATATGTTTAGCGTGATTAGGTTTCCGTCAGCTCCACCGACAACACTCAATGCAGATATGCGTGATGACTTATTTCCCTTTCGATGGGGTCACTGAGATCAATTTTAAAGTTCGTTACAGAAATGAGCTTAATGGGATTGTTAATACTTGGGGAACTTGGGTTTCGGTTGTTGTTTTCAGAACACTTTGTCGAGGGAAAAACACCAGAAAAAAAAAACAGTTGTTTTTCTAAGATTTCTGGTTGTGTTCCGAACCCTCACATCACTATATAAGAGACAACTCTTTCGTTTATAATATCTTATACATTCTCTCGCTCTTCCGGGCAGAAGAGCGAAACTGTCGAGAAGTGACAAGGCCATGTTTTCGCAGAATGATACGGATATTGTGAGCTCGCGCTATCGCTTCGAAACTTGGTTTGTAACCCGCATCCGGGATCGGTTTTAATTCTTCAAATATTATCTCCCTGCACTCCCTTACGACGGCACTGCTACCCAATACTACGTAAGTCAGCAAATGTCCTTTCTGCTTCTTTTTTGCTGAGAAAATGTGGAAAGTGAATTATGCATTATTATTGCACAAGTTAAAGATCGTTTCCTATCAAAACTCATTACATTAGGTCCTTCTCTTTCCCGTAAGAGATGTTGACAAAAACAGCGCGGTACATCAGTTACCGGTGTTACAATAAATTGGTTTTATTTGTACTTTAGCAATGGCTAGTATCTGATTTTCTAGTGCATTTACGGCACTAGAATGTAAAAGCAACATTTCTCACAGCAATATCCCTTTAACTGAACTGGCTCCCTGCAAAAAGAAGATGAATATCTTTCTTACTTCTATACAACCCAAGAGGGCACTGTTTTTGTCCTTTCATCTTAATACGTGCCCTAACCGAAATAAATTAACGTCTTATGTATTTATGTAGTCGTATTTATTACGTTAACCGACTGAAGAGTGACGAAGCTGATATATTTATTTAGAATTGAAAAACTCTACAGGCTTCGGTCATTTTTTTTTTTGAAGTAGCATTCTTTATATTTAATATGTTGGCTAGAGTGTTCCAAAAATAATTCGAAGAAATCTAAAAAAAAAAAAAAATGTGGTCTGCAATATCACTTTCAGCGTTGTAGCGGCGACTTCGTTCACATTATCGTATGAATATTTTTAAAAAATCTGCCTTCCGTAATTTTTTTTTAATGTTGAAACAGTTTAGAGTTTACGCAATGATAAGGCCGGGCTATATAAAGAGTGTTACAGTGTAGTTACCACCCATTAATGGTAGACACGAGATTCTATTACGCATTTCTGCCATACTCTCACAAGCACGTCTTTGTCATCCGCCATGACGACATGTATGAGGTGCCTTCACTCGCTGCGACAGAACGCTAAAAATAAATATTATGAGAATACCACTGACGGTTCAGACATGTGGATGTCTTATCTTCGTAATCATCGGAACAACGGTGCCCGTCTAGTTTCTTGCCAAAAAACAAACAAAGAAAAATGTAGTTTTATTCTTATTTTAGTTAGCCCTCGTATACATAACAAAGAACACATGCATCCTCAAACGCTTCCAGGTACTGGACCCGTCGCGTTCCATTTGGGAGCTCTTCTGATGCAAATGCATCATTCCCGACACTTCTCGTCAACAGGGTTTAGTAACAAGAAGGACGGCCTGCGTGCCCCCTGCTCGTATAGTAAACCAAACACTCGAGAGCTCTCGCCGAAACAGAGTGAAGCGTTTCAGCGCTGTGGGCACATTAACGCAGAACGGAGGACTCTTATTTTATCAGCTGCTCTCCGCAATCCCCGACAGTTTGCAGATGCACGTTGTTCCCGCCCCAAATCCTCGCCATCGAAACGCTTTCATCACCCTTGATCCTGGAACGTTTCAAGTTAGAGGCGATGTGAAGTCGTTAATCCAATCATATTGTTAAACATGGGTTTAACGATTTAACTGATGCTTCTTTTTATTATATTTAGCAACAGCCTCAGTGGCGAACCAGTACCTTAACGGTTTTGGACGTAAAAAGCTAATAACTAAATATAGATGTGTAGCAAAAACAAACCAAAAATATCGGAGATTATATTGAACAACGTATGCCACTTAGGACGACAAACATATTGAGAAGGTGTTAAAAGGCAACGAAAGAGGAAACAAAAAACAAGCAAAACATTAGGTTAACCAAAGAGCTTGTGCCTAAGCGGAGGAAAATTTGCAGCTGTCCAACTCATTCACCATATTTTATTATCATAGCATTTCTGTTTGTTTTTTTCTTTTATTTGTGTTAATAGTATCAGGATGATCTAAGTCTGCGCCCATTTTCTGGGACCGTTTTTCCATCTTACTCACTGTTGTGTAACGTTCAGAGTTTGATTTGTTCGCGAATAATCTCCCAGTTGTGATCGACAACGGCGATAGCTTTTCACTGCTAAGCCGGAAGGGGTTTAGTCGTCAGGAACTCCCCTCTGCCTGACTAACCCTTGCATGGAGAAAAAAGGCGGGTTTCTTTTATTCAATGTATATCAAAGGGTTCCTATAAAACCTGAGAGAACCCTTTCTGTCACCGCGAGCAAGTACCAAGGTGTTTTCTTCTCTTTTTTTTTTTTTTTTTGTATGTGTGTATATTATTTAACTAGTTCTACATATACAAATATATGAAAATGTATCAGGATATCAGCTGTTCTTTTTTTGATATTTCAATATTGGTTTGGATGACGCACGAGCTGACGAACGAACAAAACTTTATGATTAAGAGGTTCGGTTAAAAACGATGGCACGCTTTAGAAAGTACTAATATTTTTACATGAGGTTTAGATTTTCAATTTGAAAGGCCATCTTAAAAACACAGGTGCCCCAGCAACCTACGACTTCGGATCGGGTCCAGTGAAGGACAGGGATTAATTTAAACCACAGGGGAATATTTCAGCGTGCAGTCGGAACCTCAACGCTTCCTTCATTGAACTTCCGTTAAAATTGTGCTAATTTTCGTTCGGATTCCAAACAAAAAAATTCTAGATGAGACGGCCAGCCAGCGCTTTGCATTGGCAGCACCGAGGTGGCCCTTATCACTATATTTTGAGTGTTTTGGTAGTAAGCTTATTAGAAGCTTTCTGGCGCTCTGTTTCATAGAAGAGAGGTTATCTCAACTTTCCTCTCGCTCTAGAAAGCTATAAACTCGTAAATATACTTTCACATATCAGGGAAGCTTACGTCGTCAGTTTTATTTTATGAAAATCAGAATGCATTCGCACATTTGTTTTACAGCGATGGCTGTTAGCACGAGACTTCGCGGTTTCGCGCGATCGACTGCGCTCCTTATTGACAAGGACCATTTTCGGCACGCCGCGCCAAAACATCCCACGGGCCGCTGATAACAAGATAACAAGTAACCAAGATGATATGCATGGTCATGTATGGTAGCAAGGTAACATGCGTGGTCAGTAAAACAGTCCCCGCTGAACAATCTGGCAGTGGAGTGAAATAGGTGCCCAGGTGACCCAGAATTAGCACAAACAACAATTCTCGGGGGATACGCAGAAAAAAACTGCCTTAGAAGTTTACGACGCATTCTTTATGAGAAAGCAAGGGGAAAGCAAGTGCGTTGGTGCCCTTTCGATGCATCTGGCAGATACAAACTTTTATTTTCTGAACAAATAGCTAGCAAGACATTATGAACAGTGCGCGTTTGTCTGAATAAATCTTCTTTTCAGGGTGCACTTCGTGTTGTCTACATCCTTATGCCTGTCTATTTGGCGCATTTCGTTTGTCACGTGCGACTATTTGTACCGAAGTGACGTACGAAAACACGCTCCCCTCTTACGCAGACAGCTGAAATGTCTCTGCTAATACACCCTCATTCGTTCCAAAATGCTGTGGATTTTTTTTTAGGTGCGTTACTCGGTTCAATACGAAACGCATATGCGGACTCTATGGTGCGCGCTCATCCCTTTGCCGTTCATTCAGTCCATCTGCTCTGAAAGGACACCTTAACGGCTTCGACATAACACCACAGCTGTCGCTGTGTTTCACCTTCCTTTTTTTTTAAAACTGCATGCGTTTATGTTGATCCACATGTTTTTAAAAGACCAACTTGTTGGGAATACCCCATAAGTGTAAGACAAAATTAGGTTCGACATATTGCTCTCCCGATTGTCTGCTGCACGAATTGCTGCTCCTAAAATAAAACTAGCCTCATAAACTACAAGGTAACACTAAATTGAATGAATTTCCAGGAAATTGCGATGAAGATCACCTAGGCCGCGTACTACAAAATAATAATTATAAACGTTCTGGCAGCGGTTATTTTTCACACACGGGTTAGTTTCAAAACCAGAAAAACTTCCTGATAACATAAATAATAGTTTTAAAACTTAGACCAGCCACCAAATCGCGAAGAATATGCTGCCTGTTTTTCTGTTTTTTTTGTAAACATCGGAGGGATTAGATTTTCGTATGCATCACCCACCCGACTTGCACTAAAGCGTTTATGAATATCGATCTCGAAGTCGCTTTCTAAATCTTCGATGTGGAGCTTCTAGCACGTGAAAGACTGAGTTAAGGCAGAAGCATTCAAACCTGCTTAAATATTGAAGAAAAAATATATTTGTTTATTTTTCACCTGTCTGCCGCGAGTACATCCGAGCAGTTTTTATAATGATTGTTCGCTAACGAGCAAGCTGTACAACTAGGCTTTTAGCCCCTTAAAATTACCTAAAAGCAAAAAAAAAAGTAATATAAAAATTTTTTATTCGCATGAACTCGAATTTTTCTTTTTTCTTACGAGCTCTAATTTTTATTTGGTTTTGAGCGTCATGCCAGTTCTTAATCCGGCCGTCCGCGTGAATATTCAGCACCGTGATGTTAATTTCCACAGAAGAGAAACGAGCAGCTGTCTTATGTATAGGAGACTCCTTTCTTCGATGTTGTAGAAATGGTTGCATAAAACACTGCACGCTACAACAAACATGTTCAAATTCTCGAACAATTCCGATTAAAATAGCTCAACATACTACAAAGCTACTGCAAAAGATTAAAAAAAAAATGACGCCACTTCATGGTTGTGGTTTTTTTTCCACCGTTTCGTGCACAAATATTTGTGGGCGTTTTCGATCTCTCTGCACATGTGCTGTGCCCGCAGTTACACCGCGACCATACACTATATTTCGTCAACAACGAGTTCGTCGATCCCTGAATCGCAGGGCGTGGCAAGGCTGGGGCATCCGATTACGGCTTCGCAGCCAATGAGAGTGCTGCATTAGCTGATAGAAACGGCGAAGAACCAATCACGATGGACGTAGAGGATAAGCCACACCCCGTGTTTCTTCAACTGTCGGGAACTGCAGAAAGTTTCGATTCTCCCAGAAAATAATACCGCGTTCCCTAAGACATCTAGAAGCTCACGCATATCTGGCGGTTAACCCCATCGAACGAATCGTCTCTAAGCCTCTCTCCGAATTCGCCCACGAAGCCAAACAAACGGACACACGGGGCCGCGAGCCACGGGCTCATCCGAGCGTCGCATCGTAAGGACCGCGAGGGGGCGGCGGCGGAAATTGAATCGTATCGTTTCCGCCCACATTCATAACGCATTCGCGAATGCGCTGCCGTCGAAAACGCATTGTACAATCTCCCGTATAGGCGGCAGATATTCGGGGTCCTCTCACTCGGCCAACCGATACCTGCAGGGTCGGCCAGGTATGCGGACGTAATTTAAAGGTAGCGTCCGCTGCTCTCCCATCTAAATTCCGAAGCGCCCGCTATCGCTGGCTAAGAGGATAACGCGGTCGAGAGATATTCCCGACGAGCGGAGCTTCTATTACGGCGGTACAAACTAATCAATATGGTACGGAGTCGGAACAGTCCGCACGGCGCTCAAGATTGGACTGGTTCCCCTAAGCGGCTTTCCGGGATTATTGGCCCGTCTAATTTAGTCAAATATGAGCGGCCCCCGCGCATTAAACTTGGAGCGGGGATTTATTCCGAGTTCGAAACGACGTCGGTTTAATTATAATGACGCGTCTGTCTGGAGGTGTACCTGTAGCTCGTGCGTGCAACTCGGAAAACAAAAAAAGAAAAATCTGTTCTTAAAAACTATAGTGTGTTTTTCGGCGTAGCCTTTCGTGCATGTTTTTTTTTTTTTTTTTTTACCCCGGAGAGACAATATATGTGCAGCGTCTTGTAGGCGTCAATTTTGTAGCCAGTTGTACAATAATAACGGTAACGTGTGTTTTTAGAAGACCCGCGGCCTCCAGCCCGTGCTGGTTGCCTTCCACCGTGCTTTGGCTTCGTGCGCGCGCGCTCGATGCGCACGAGACGCCGAAGCACCATCGAAGACACGAAGCTCGCGATGGAGGCGAAAAAGCTGAAGCTCTTCGCTGCCGTTCTCAACTTGTCAATAACTAGGACTGAAAAAAAAAATTTTTTTTCTCCATGCCTAAAATTAAAACCTTGGGGGACGCTTAAGCTTCGCCTTTAAGAGTGGATCGCGATGGCGCCGCTCGCAGTCTTCTCATATGACCCCGCGCTCTTTCGCAAGCCGTGCAAGCGTGTGTGCGTCATGAAGTCGCTAGCGTCACCTCTCACGCGCTGCATATGGCTGGAAAGTTTGCCGCTAGACTTGGCGGGAAACTTTTCCGTTAAATGTGGAGGGAAAAGTTTCCGCTAAGCTTGGTGCGGAATATTTTCCGCTAAATTTGTCGGAAAACTTTTCCTACCAAATTTAGCGGGTCGGTAGGGTCATAACGTCACACACACGTGTAATGTCACGTGTCACTGACATGACGTCAGACGTGGGTTCGTGCGTTGCATTATGGTATTTTTTTTTTTTTTTTTGTCCCAGCGACGCCGGGTTTTCTGCTACAAGAGCTCCTAAACGGAGTCGCGTTGAAACCAATTTCGACGTTTGTGTTTATACGAGGTAAGGTCGGCCTGCCTTTGAGGCGCGACGACACTGGTTTACGCTGTAGTTGAGAAATTTAGCCGGAGCTTAGTATTCTTGAGCTTCATGTCCTTAATAGAATGGAAAGTTGGGCTAGTTGGTACGAATACCTTACCAAAAAAGACCCTAAAATACTACAGAAGCAGAACAAGAAGTTTGTCTGTCGTATGTTTCGCGCTGTTTTTCGCAAATCATTTTATTCGTAATACTGCTTGTTCACCTGTACACTTAGCATTACTTAGACCAGAATCATTCACAGTTTTCTTTTTTTTTTCTTTTTTTTTTACATCGGACCAGTTCTGTTAAGCATAATTCTGGCGGCAGCGGCGGCGAGTGACGGGACGAGGATTTAATCTCTTCTGTACGCCCTTGCAGTGATTTGCAACTAGCAAGATTACACAGCCTCAGCCAGACCGCTGTTTCAAGCCACATCGCTACAGCCGATTCAGCAAGAGCTGGTCGCAACGAGGGAAAAGGATCGGCCCGCTGGCGGCGCTGGAACCCGCAGACATCCACGTGATCCTGCCATCCTGCCTTATAAAGCTGCCTACTACAGCGGCGGCGGTATTCTGGCGGCAGCGGTGGCGAGTGACGGGACGAGGGTTTAATCTCTTCTGTACGCCCTTGCAGGTTGGTTAGTGCCTCCTATACTTAAATTTTCCACTTGTCACTGCCGCTGCTGCTGCCTGGGTGTGTTTTTGTTTGTCACGCGTTTGCACGCGTAGATGGCTGGAACTTTGTGTCAAAAATGCCAGGAAGAGGTACTCGATCAGGAACTGTCGATTTCTTGTTCTGAATGTGAGTGTTCGTATCACTCCGGGCCATGCGCGGGGGTGTCTGAAGTGACGCTGAAGACGAAAGGGGAGGCGTACCGTAATGCATGGAAATGTCCAGCTTGCCGGCTGTCGCAAAAGGGGGGTAGACAAAAATGCGGGGAAGACATGTCTGTGCTGTTAGCAAATATTAACAGAAAACTGGATGACCTTCTGACCTTAAAGGAGACAGTTGTTGGAATCGAAACGTCGGTTCAGCTAATGTCTGATCAATATGATAGCATCCTAAGCCACATGAAAGAACAGGACCGTGAGCTAAAGGAACTAAAAAAACGCGTCGAGGCAATCGAGCAAAGCGAAAAAGAGGCAAAGCTAAAACAACTGCAGCTCCAAGTGAATGACCTCAAGTGGCGAAGCAGAAAGCTTAACTTAGAATTCCACGGCATCCCGAAAACTGAAGGTGAAGATTTGATAAGCAAAGTGAACAATATAGCAGAAAAGTTGGAAATGCCCGAACTGTCTCAAAGTGACGTCACAGCTATCCACAGATTACCGTCAAAGCCTGATAAAATTCCGGGAATCATTACCAAGTTTGCATCGCAGACCACAAGGGACGCCTGGTTGGATAGGAGGGCTAGGCTGAGAAACGCTGGTATCAACGCGTACGTCAGCGAAAACATGACCACGTATAACAGGGAGCTGCTGGCCAAGACAAAAGAATGGGCGAAAGGGAAAGGATTCTTGTATGTCTGGCACCGGAACGGAAAGCTTTTTGTCAGGCGAAAGGATGGTGAGCGCTCTTACATCGTCAAGAACGAAGATGATTTGCGCGCAATTGACTCCTAGTTCTGCCTACGTGATTATGACGCGTCAGGTATTGCTTGATGGATTCGCCTTATTCACTACTTACTGATTTGAAACAACACCTAAGCTCATGTTCTAATATTTCCCTACGGGCTTTCCATTTAAATGTACGTTCTGCGAAAAACAAAGTCATTGACCTCGAATGTCTTTTTGGACAGTTTGAAATTCCTTTCGATGTAATTATGTTAACTGAAACTTGGTATTCTGATGAAGGGGACGTTATTCATTTGCCATCCTACAATGCCTATTGTTTAAATCGCACCACTAGTCGTGGTGGAGGTGTGTGTGCACTAATAAAAGAAGGCATGGACTGTGAATTGTTACCATGTGTTTGCTCTATCTCTAGTGATTATGAAATCCTGTCTTTGCTGACAGACAATACGCTTGTTTCTGTAGTTTATCGTCCACCTGAAGGCAACATTCCGAATTTTCTTGCCTTCTTTGACACTCTGCTGGGATTCTGTAGCGACAATAAGCTAACTGTGATAATTGGAGGTGATTTTAACATTAACATGCTACTTAATACCACACCTAAAAATGATTTCGATTTTCTGCTTGCTACGTATGCCTGTGTTAATGTGATAACCAAACCAACTAGAATCACGGAAAACACGGAAACCCTTATTGATCTCTTTATCACAAATGTTGATAATACTTGTGTGATTAGCGGAATTTTGAATTATCATATAAGCGACCATTTGCCAACTTTCTTTTGCATAACAGGCAAGCGATGCCATAAAAATGAAAAAAAGTCCATCAGTCGTTTTCAAGATATCACGCCTGATAACCTTGAAACGTTTCGTGAATGTATTATAAATGAAAATTGGTCTGACGCTGTTAATGAAACAAACCCTGATTTAGCGTACAATCTTTTTCTGGACAGGTTCAAAAACTGTACGCAAGCACTTTTCCGTATAAGACATTTAAAACATCCAAAAGAATTCGTAAACCTTGGATTACCCCAGAGCTCTTATCAAAAATTAATATAAAAATCGATTGTTCGAAAAATTTAATAAAACAAGAGATCAGACGGATCTAAACAATTTCAAATTATACAGAAATAGACTAACAAAGGAACTTCAAAAGGCGAAGGCGAATTACTCTCATAGGAACTTGGGCTCGTCGAGTGGACGTGTTGATGTTCTATGGAAAAGGATTAATTCAATCCTACAATGTGACAGGTCTCATGTTGATGTTGAAAGGCTTTGTGTGAATGGTACAGAACTTACAGGTATTGCTTTAGTTAACGCGATTAATGATCATTTTGTAAACTTAGCTACAAACGCCTATAGTAATGAAGCCTGTTCATACATTGAAAAAAGGAATGAGAATTCTGTTCTTCTAGATCCCGTTATTGATACCGAGGTGTTTTCGGTGTTTATGAATTTAAAGAACACCACGAGTAGAGATGTTGATGCTATCCAGGTTAAGCCAGTAAAATATGTTCTAGACATTATAACGCCCTATGTAACACATATTTTTAACTTGTGCATATCGACAGGAATATTTCCTGTCCGTATGCAAGTAGCCAAGGTTTCCGTTCTGCACAAGAAGGGAGATAGAAATGATATTAATAACTATAGGCCTGTGTCAATACTGCCAGTCTTTTCAAAGGGACTTGAAAAAGTTATTCATACCCGCTTGTCGAACTTTTTTGATAAACACAAGCTAATTACAAGATCCCAGTTTGGATTCAGAAAGCATAAATCAACTGAACTTGCCTTTCTTGAACAGAAAGAATTTATTTTGGGAAATCTAGAGAAACGAAAACTAGTACTTGGTATTTACGTTGACTTTACAAAGGCTTTTGATTTTCTAAACCATGAACTATTATTGAAAAAGCTGGAATATTATGGAATTCGCGGACAAGCTTTAACTCTTCTTCAATCCTATCTTGGAAACCGCAAACAATACGTTTGTTGTAATACTTTCATTTCTACAGTCGAATCGGTAATATCGGGCGTACCTCAAGGCAGTATTTTGGGACCTTTTCTTTTTAACGCTTATGTCAATGATATTGTGAACATTGACCAGACAACTAAATTTGTTATATATGCTGACGATGCGACGCTTCTTTTTACTGCTGATAAGGCATACCAACTTATATCTATGGCCAACACAGTACTAGATAAATTAGGACAATGGACCGATAAAAACGCTTTAAAAATAAATACCAATAAAACAAAAGCTATGATATTTAGGCCGAAAAATAAAGTTATTTCTCCATTAGGACACATTTATATAAACTCAGTAAATAGTGAATTGGTTGAGTCATTCAAAACGCTTGGCGTTGTGTTTTCACAAAACATGTCATGGGACCATCATATTGAGTATTTAAAAAATAAATTAGCAAAAGTTGTAGGTCTGGTCTATCGGAATCGATATATATTTCCGAGGTCGGTTAAATTATTACTGTATAAATCTCTATTTTTTGCTCATTTAAGCTACTGCCACCTAGTTTGGGGTACTACCACGGCAATAAATCTTAAGATAATACATTTACTTCAAAAACGAATGTTACGTATAATTGCCAATGTGCCATTCTGCTCGCATACAGAAAACCTGTTCAGAACTTATAATATATTAAGTATCTACAACATGTATAATTATAGGCTTTCTACAAAGTATAAACATGAATTGTGCAGTAACAGTACTTATATAATTGAACTGTCTGGTTTAAACCAACGCGTCCCCAATTATCAATTTCGAAAACCTGATTACTGGAATGTACCTACTTGCCGATTGAACCTAGGAAAAGAAATGTTGTGCTATAAATTATCTAAACTGCTTAATTGTTTTATTCACAGTGATGTTGACGTAGTCACTATAAGCATGAAAGAATTGCGTGCGTTGATGTACCATTTTTTTGTAGACGACTAATGTTTTTGGTGTGTGTGTTTTTGGCGTGTGTGTTTTTAACGTGTGTATTTTTTTAATTTTTTTTCTTGTCTCTCTCTTGCCTTGTCACTGCTGCAGAATATAGTTCGGGGGCCGAGAGCTCGTCAAGCCGTTTCGTGCGGCTTTTTTTCTCGGCCTCCACCATTGTAAATGGAAAATAAAAAATAAAAAAAATATAAAAAAGAATAATTAAAATCAACGAAAAAAAGAAATAGGAAAGTGCCGAAGAATACACGAGACAGGACCGAAGCTGAATTCACAGCTCAATATTTCATCCAGAAGAGAACAAAGAAGTTAACAGATTTTAAATGCACCCGATGTACAGGTGCCCCCCCCCTCACCCTCAAAGGTGTTCGTTTGATTTTGTATTTTAGCTGAAAAATTGAACTACTCATTCTCCGCCCAAATGCAGCAGTATATCCTGTTGCAACTCAAGAAGGTAGAGCGAGGGCAAGAAGGGCCGGGGAAGAGGAAGACGGAACGCTAAAGAGAGGAGGAGGTTTCCCCCTCTCTTCTCCAGCGTTCCGTCCGCTCCCTCCTCCCCACCCTGCCTTTCTCTCGCCCGACCTTGTTCAGTTGCAACGGACTAAAGCGGTCCGAATGTGGTGCCAAAGATTCAAAACTAACCGTCGTTTTGTTCAAGAGATAAGCATTTTATGAAATTTTCAATGGGAAAGAGGCGGCCGACGCAGCTCTCGAATACATGGAGCTCAGTGGCGCCAGTCCCCGAAAACGGAAGAAAAAGGCCTTAAATTTCCATTGAAATTTGCAAAGAAATATTTTGACAAGAACAACAATTTTTTTCTTCCCATTTTTTTTTTCTTTTTTAAAGGGGTGGGGGTGGGGGGTGGCGGGCATGTTGTATTATGAGACCGCCCCTTACTTTACTGTCCACCTTCATCTTTCCGCTTATGATGCTTCTTTAAAAAGACCGGTGATACAGGTATCTTTGTACACTGCTTGAAGGTTCTCATAAGCAATACAAGCATACAGGAGTGTCTCTTACATCGTATAGAAATGGCAAATATTGCAGTAGAATGTAGATTCTTGATGTAACTGAAGTGAAGCACTGTTAATGCCAGGATTTGATTAGGCGCGTCATGGACGATGACTCATCTTGTGGGAGGTGTTTCTAAAGACACTCTAGATTACGTATTTCTTTTTGCAGAAAATAAGCCGTCAGTATAGCCTGCAACAGATTTAGTAGATATGAATATAAACATTTGATATCTGGAGCTGAATGACTTTACGAATTGAACGAAAACTTTTTTCCACAATATATATTTTTGCCTTTTTTATTAATCCGTCACTGGCTGTATTGCTGCCTTCACTGCGAGCTTTTTTATCACTGAAAAAAGCTTAAACATTTAATCCTCACTCCTGTCGTCCTTTAGGTAAACCGTCCTAAACATCCCTGTGAACATATATTTTCCACGGTATTCCTCCTATATGCCGCGTTCTACATATAGTTGCCATCCAATGTCTGTAGCCACATTCTATGAATATCTTATTAGTAGGCAATATCGCGAAAGATTGCATAAGATACATTCGCAGCAAATCCCTCGTTAACACATTTTTTATTGCTAGTGTTAAATATGACTCCGTGCGCATTTTCTTTCGTGCTAATCACCGGTCAAAGAGAAACTGAAGGTCGTGAATACTAGCCTGAGGTAAATCTGCATCGGAGATTTTCTGACAGTGCTACAACGTAGCACTGTCAAATCATCTAAAATTCAGATTTTTGTGTTCTGTTCTTGTCGCAGTAAAACCACGCGCATGATAATAAGGATGAGCAGAGTCGTCGAACATCTCGCTGCGGCAATGAAACAACAGTATATTCCCCTCCAATCTGACGTCATCTTCTAATGTGTTTCGGGTGTTATTGAAAGCCATTTCAACCAACGTCAGCCCACTAAAACACAGCCCCTCAACTTCCGACAAAACCACCCGTCAGACTTTATACTTCAATCCAGGGTCATCTCATTCCCTACCCACTAACTGGGTACAAAGCATTAAAAAAAAAACACCTAATGAACCAATGCAATCACCAGGCAACCTCAAGCGAACGAGCGCGAGACAGACAGCGTTAAATTAACCACAGACGAGAAGAAACCCCGACGGGTGCTCATGTCCTCTCCACCCCTGACGCTCACGTTCAGGCACACGACAGAAGCGTGTGATAGACAGCGACAAAGAGCCTGAAAACTGTGGAACACGCAACAGCTCCCGTCCTCCAGAAAAGCGCACGCGCGTGTTTCTCTTAGGGAAGCAAGCCGTGTTTGCTCCGCGAAACATCCGACAACTCAGGAAGTCATCAAAAAGAGCACGCGAACACGACCTGTTCTGGATCTGACTCACGCGCTCGTTCGGCACGCCAAATGAAGAGTACATGCTCTTCCACAGCTTTCGATTATACGCGTGCGAATGCAAATAATAATTTAAAAACAAAAGTGAGATGAAACGCAAAGCGAGCGTCGCGCGAACAAACGCATTCGCGCATACAGAAGGCCTCATTAATTTAAGCCCGCTCGCAAACCCGTTCCCGGTCCAGTGCGCACTCACCGTGCGCGTCGCGGGCGTCATCCCTCGTCAACGAGGTACGAACAACGAGAAGGACCGCGCGCTCCAAAATTAACGAACACGATATTTAAATGACGAACCGAGAGCCGCGTTGCAGGCTTTCCTCCCCCCAACACCTCCCCGCCGAGTTCTGGGCGCGCGCTTTGACGCGAGCGTCCGGGAACAATCGTCAGAGGTTTCTTTTGAATTTTTATAGCGGTAGTCGTGCAGTTCGCGACGTCGACTGACTCGTCCTCGTAAGGTAGTGAGTGGTGCAGGGCGAGTTGCATGGGTCTCTTGGGGGGGAATGCCGGACGTGCCTGGTGGTGATCCATCCGAGGCCTCGGTGTTGTGAAGGCACAGAGGCACTTGATGAGATGAGCGCTACTCACCCCGTTGTATCTTAGGATGGACCGCGACGGACGCTACGGGCCCTCGAAGGGAATCATAATCCCGCGCTAGTTTCACGTGACCTTGGAAAAGGGGAGCAGCGAAGCGCCGGGCGCTTGGTCACGTGTTACTTTTACAGCGCTTTATTGGGTGCGATGGCTCTTAGCGTCCGATGCGGGTCATAGTAAGGTGAAAGAGTACAGAAGAGGGAGATTGCACGGAATGAAGAAACAAAGGATACTGGGGAGAGGTGGGGATAGATAAAAGTGAGCTCGGAGAGAGATGGTGTGGCTTCACGCTGGTTCCGCCACTCTTTGAGAAACAAGAAAACAGTGAGGGTGGCTTGGGAATTGAGTATTCTACTATAAAGAGAGAAAGAGAAAGAGCAGATGGAAAGGGTATATACGAGAGGAACAGGGAGAAGGGTGTACGCTGTTTTCCAAGCTGTCTCCCCTTGGGGTGCGGGAGTTGGGTCTCAGCTGTCAAAATGCAGAGTGCACGATGGAGGGAGCCGTTTTTGTGTAAACAATGCGTTTCTCTGACAGCCACTTTTTGCGGTTACGGTGGTCGGCCACGGAGTATGGGAGGACGGGTTGATGGAAGGGGAGAGCGGGGGAGGGGGGTGGGGGAGGGGGGAGGAGGTGTACGACGACAGCTGCTCGTGTTCCGGGTGCGAGGAGATCGCGCGCCCTATCGAGATCTATGTTTCTTTTTTGGGTCCCGTATTTTATGCCGCCATTTTTTTTTATTATTATCGGTTTCACAAAAACGTGATATTGCTTGTGCGTTTGGGAACAATGCGTTCTAGACACGAAAGGCAGTTTGGGGGTAAGTCGGGAAGCTCACTATCCTCTCCTGCGGAAATGGGAGTAAATGCAGCGTTTCGATTATGATATCTTAGTCGGTAGTCTTTCAGTGGTTACTTGATACCGAGTACAACAATAACACGACAACGACGCTCTTTATGCCTATGAACATTTCCCGAATAATGTATACGTTAATCAGTGAAGGTTACGACGATAGTCTTTTTCAATATCGCTGCCATCACTTTTACCTATAAAAGGTGGTAATAGATTCTATTCTATAACGGAATGGCACTCATACTTCATGGTCATACGCCATTCCGGCCACTTATCGTATTTCTATCTAACGGCAGGTCTAGTTAATAATACGCTTCTTTTATTTAGGTTGCATCGTGTGGTCCAGATAAAAATAGCTTTGGTTTTGTTTCAAATATGCATCAAGAAAAGTCTTTTCCGATACACCATATAATCGTCTTTTCCTTTGGGTTTTATGTGTTCAAATTATTTTAGTAGGATTTCAATGCATAATTATTAAAAGCCGCTTAGTGGCTTAAAATTTTTCGTTCGAACGTGATTGAGTTCCAACGAGGCGATAAAAACAAGAAGGAAGTCCCTAATCGAGCGGATGTGTTAACCGCGATAAACCAGTGAGGCTGCCTTTATATAGAATTATTCTTATATCGATCAAAACACTAAACCTGTCAAAATATTATGGCTGTTCAACGAAAATGTTCAAAAATATTTATCTTCGCTGGAATAAGAAGCAAAATATACATTAGTTATTAAATATCTTTATTTTTTATCATTTGATTTGTTATTTCTGGGCACCGGTGACATTATAAAAGTGGGAAGTTATTCAGTCAAGAAAAACAACGCAAACAACAAAGCCAAAACAAATTCCGACCAAACAAGAATATGGAAATAAGTAACATTGATTTGAATTTATATAGGCATTATCGCTACTTGGTGGTAGATAGATATGCATACGTGACTGATATTAAATAAATTAATACGGTCAGTCGTTACTCACTCATAATGTAACAAAGTACGTTACTCGCTACTGCAATTTAAAAGGAACGCGTTATTTTCTAGTTATTTGATTGTGTCGGTTTTCGTGAAAGAGTTTAGCTGCTTCCATTATTTGTCGTCGTTATTTCTCGTCGTTCAAATTACAGGCACGAAAAGGGATATGAACTAGGCCGTGTACTTTTGTTCACATGTCCCGCTCCAGAAGTTACAAAAATGCAGCTACTCGTTCCATCTCTTAAAAAGTAACGAGGTCTTTACTTCGTTACAGAAAAAAGGTAATGAGATACAAGTAAAGTGTTACTTCTAACGCGTTACGTACGAGTAAGGTGCTAGAATCGGTATAATAGCTAGAATCAATAATGCGCTCATACAAAACAAAAATGGAGAACAATAATGTGTCTTAAGCGCGGCGAAGGTTTACTTGTTGCTGATTATTGCGTGGCTGGAAAAACTTTTTATATGGCAACATTGCCACGTGATATTTTGTTCCTTCTCTCGCAGACATCTCCAATACGAACGAGCCCAACTACAGCTGCGATACGACAGGAAACACACCGCCGAGATGTACGTGAACATCAGCAAGAAACGCCATCGCCGTAAAACGGGAGGAGCGAAACCAGAACACCACGTCCGAAATCATCCGGCTCACACATCGAGCAGCGAACCCGGAACGGTAAGTCCCAATTTCCTTCCTGAAACGCCGGACTTACACACGAGCTATAAACACGGATAACCCGAGCAAAGGCTCGCTCCAGCAATAACGAACACCTCGTAGAAGAAAAATCAATGACCATACCCTACCGCCACATCTCCCGATATACACACATACGCACACACACACACACACAAAAAGGAACTGTTGTATACCGCACAGGATAGATTCGGAATACAAAGGTAGGTAGAGGGCGCAGGTATTACTATATACGCAGTTCCACCCAAATTGGATTTTGAAAGCGAAAAGCCACCCAACTCACGCGCACCGCACGATCCCGGAAAGCAGACAACCAGCGCAGCACTCGGGCGAGCTCAAGATGGACGCGCACCAGAAGTAATGTTCCAATGCAGTACGTACGAAAAAAAAATAAAAAAAAGTAAGCAGCAGCCTCCAAACCCTGGACAGCGTCTTGAGTCAACCGAAGCGAGCGTAGGGAAAAAAGGCAGCAGTGAAATCGCATCCGGTGTATAATTCAATTTCGCCCATCGGGATACGGTCTCCCGAAACGGAACAGCAGCGACCGTATGGAGTGTGCTATGGTATGGCAAGACCGTTTATTTATATGTGTGTATATATATATATATATAGATCTGTACGGAGTTTGCGCCAGAATGAGAGATGGAGAAATGCAGCGCAAGGCGCCGTTGGCGAAACGCAATCTGGGTGAAAGAGGCTCGAGCTCTCCGGTTCCTACCTTGCTCCGCTTCCATTAGGGGTCACACGAACGAATAAAAAAGAAACTTCTGGTAAGAAGAAAGAAAACGAACGAGCAAATCAAAATGAACAAAGGTGCAGGAACCGAAGCGTCAGTGTGATGCAATCGAAACCGGGAGAAAACGTAAGGCCCCGCGCGGCCGCAGCGAAGCACTCATGCCGGAAGTGGGTATGGGAGCGAACGTGACTGCGGGAGCCCCTTTTACGTAATTGTCTAGAAATTGCGATCTTAGACCCGTTACAGACGCTGCCTTACTTGGAGTATTTGTTGGTGGAGTTAGGATAAATTCCCTTATTAGGGTGCACTAGCTTCCATGCCCACCAGGCAGGAAATAATATCATGCGGAACGGGAAAGTTTACTTCCACTTTTCTTTATTAGAGCTAAATTTAATATCGGATGGTGTTCTGTGCCATCTTAAGTATTGTCTAGAGAGATTATAGTTTTATATTAAAGTTTAATTCGTTAGTTAGATCTGTTAAAAATAATTAGTGTCTTAACTCCGTTTCCAAATATGAGCCAAAAACTAACGAATAGAAGACATATACACTCCACGTTCCGGGTCCAGTTCTTGTTACGAAACGAATAGAGGATATCACTGTATCAGTTATGTTTTTGCTCAATATATTTTATATGAAAAAGTATCTTAACTGATATCCAATGGAAGTTGTATAATCTAACTGCGAAAAGAAAACAAAAATATGCCGCAATCCCAGAGAGCGCCGTGATCGAGGCTCAGCTGTCCCGTTCCCATACACTTCTACCGACTCGTCCCCTTTTCCTCCGACCCGATCGCCCAACATCCGCGCGCAAACGGACTCCGAGCAACGAAACGACAACAATTCGGGAACGGCGGGAACACAGCTCCCTATATCCCCCCCGGATCACAACAACACCTGTCCAGGTCGTTCCCAAACACAATCGGCGGCACTCCCGCAGAACCCGACGACGGACGGAAGCAAGCGCCTCGCGCTGATCAGAGGCCGCCGAATAAACCGGGGTCCCGACACCGACATTGAGCGCGGAGTCGTGTCTGTTCTTCGCACGCGTATAGGGCCCCGAGAGCGATGCATACCGATCAATGTCGTTTCGCGTCCTCACCGTGTGTACTCGCTCGCTCGCTCAACTCCCCGAGCGACGGCCAAACCCATCGCTCTCCGAGCTCGGCCCTCTTAGCGAGCAAAAGAATCGCTGACACACGCACCGGTCTCCCGCGTATATAAATTGCCTCCTCTCGACGCCCGTCTCTTGCTCGCTCTGGGTGTAGGAAGCGAGAGAGCTGGATGGAATAATGCTCACGCCGGTGAGGAGAAGGATCACTGCGTGGATCCCTTTGCTTCGCGGCTCACAAAGGCGATTCGGCGGGGCCACGCGTTCACCTGAGTCGGCGGAAATCATCTTAGGAGCGAGCGAGCGGGCGGCCGTGTGTGGACGGGGCGCGGCGTGGAGCGCGGATCGGATTCCGGGCTCTTGATGCGTGGGTCTGTTGTTCTCCGAGGCCCGAGTGGTGTTGAACCGTGGCTCGTAGTCTTGGGGCGCTTCGAAGGATCCAACAGAAGTCCGCGCTGATTGGCCGCTGCGAGGAAAGTGAGGTTTGAAATTGATCGAGTCGCGTTACAACAGAGCCTTCATTCCCACGCGTGTGTATAATTCTTTTCCAAAATCGTCTTCTGCGCGTTGCCATCTTTGTCTCCCGAGTGCTGTGCATGCCTCCGCAGCTCAGTGACTCGGCAATTTTTGCCCGGATGATAAACGCTTGGGAGGTCTATATGGAGGATCCCTAACCCGGAGCAGCAACGCTGCGCAACCTTTCGCTAAAGCAATATAATTTTTTTAGAATCCTGTAGCAATGCACAGCGCCTAGTCAGTATTCTTTTAGAAACTGGACCAGAATTATCAGCTAATGAAAAGTTTCTAGCGTTCAGATTACCGATGCTATCGCGAGATGCCTAGTACGCATAGAGTACGCGAGATGAACGAGATGAAGGAGGTAGTGCTCGCAATAGCTGTGAAAGTCGTCTGTTCAGAATTTAGAAGCATGACTTAATCGCTAATATTTTTGTTCCGGATGCACCTAAATGTTTGGATTAGAAAGCACAGAAGATAATACTTACTACCGAATAACTCACCTTATACTAAAGTAATGTTAAAAACCCTTTGGGCTGACCAGATGTTGTTTTTCTTATTTGAAAGCGTTTTAACCAAACCTCGATCGTAAAAGTAAATTATTTTGAAACAGTGTAGGCGGATAAATGTACTTGTATAACGTACTTCAATTTATGCAAAATAAAGGTAGCTATTTCTTTTTCAAAATAATAAAGCGGTACTTCTATTTCCGAACATTATCGCTAAACAAGAATAAGAAATACACCAATTGAAGGGTTGGTGTATTTGTCATCAAAAAAGACAAAAGAAACGCTACAAGCATACATCGTTTTCTTTTGTTTCCGTTTTGATTGCTACAATTTATAAATTGCGAGGCAGGAATGGAACTTACCGATCTTCAACGGCACCTAATTAAGGAAAATGATTGTTGATAGTTAAAGGGCACCCCTACCGCAGAAAATCAATACTGTTGGATGGCTTTGGCTTTACATACATACATATAAAAAATGTATCGCCACTTCGTCAATAGAGATGCAAATCTTCTTAAAACATTGAATGCCGCAAATTTTGGATTTTTAAAAGGAAAAAGAAGAGTATGCTACCCTGTACTATTTAGTTGTACATAATCTGACTTGTGTTCCTTTGCACACACGCTTTCTTGACGCCTTGTAGGAACTTTTAGAGCGCAACCCATAGGCGCCCATTTCCGGTTTGAGCGGCGTCACCGTCGGCGTAACCGCCCTAAATTTAGCGGGTAAATTGACGTCACGTGACCTCATCACCAATTCCATTCCCCGCTAAATTTGGAGGGGAAAATGACGTCACATGACCTTGTGTCCCGTCACTTATGAACAAATTCAGTTTCTCCGCTAGATTTCGCGGGAAAATTGGCGTCACGTGACCTCAACACCAATTCAGTTTGGGAAAAAATGACGTCACATGACTTGGTGTCAACTCACCTATCAACAAATTTAGTTTCTCTGCTAGATTTAGTGGACAGATTGACGTCCCGTGCGAAGGAGGAGTACGGGAAGTTACAGTGGAGGAGGCGGAAAGGAGGAGGGCGTGGGGACGAGGAGGAGGGGAGAGGAGGAGGAAGAATGGATGAAGGAGGTGTAGGGAGAGGAGGAGAGAGGAGGAAGATGGAAGCAGGGAGGAGGAAAAGGAAAAAAGGAGGATGAGGAGGGGAGAGGAGGATGATGGAAAGACGTAGGAAGAGTAGGGGAGGAGGAGGGAGAGGGAGAGGCGGAGGAAGAAAGGAGAAGGAGGGGAGGAGGAAAGTAGGAGGAAAGCAGAAGAGGACGGAAGCACGAGGAGAGGGTACGAAGGAGGAGGGGCATGCCCTCCGCCTCCGTACCATCCCTCCTCCTCCTCAAGAGCTGCGCTCTAATTTTGTGTTGCAGAGATTTGTAAACGTCTCCAATTTGTTATGGGAATTATAGCCTTCTTAAGGAGTGTGAGATTAGGCATGTTGTGTGATACTTTGAGATACGTGTTAACTGCTTGCTTTTTGTACACAGTCGATTCATACTATGGAATTATTTTTATGATGTTTTACTGTGAATGGCTTTTTTGCGCCAGTCCCCGGAAGTGACAACGACCATGAGGCGAACAAGTGGGACCGACATCGCCAAAATATCAAAACTTCAATCGGAAAAGACGATGGCGATTGCTGGGTCTTTTATCACTACGTTTTTTTTTTCCTCAAAATTTAATTGAAACCGAAGCTCCAAAATGGGATATTGAAGATAAAATATGTTTCAAAATTTTAAAGGATTTCGTTTCTTTTTTTTTTTTTTTTGTTTTGTTCTGCCCAATAAGAGTAATATTATCTTTTCTAACCCTTAGGAGAATTTCTGCAATATCTTTTTCGGGTTTTTATATTAATGCGAGCGAACCGACGGAGCGAACCGACGTCATCAGTTTGAAGCGCGAAAACGGCGCCTTAAATCCTTTTTCCAAGTGTATCCAGCTCCCACCTATGAAACCACGCGAAAAGCCTAGATACGGCGCCTAGTTTCCCCGATCCCCAAGGAGCGGTGTAAAGCATATGGATTTCTGCTTCGGTCCCTTTGGCTGGCGCGCGTTGACGAGGCTCCCATTGGCCGCTGTTCGTCAGTTTGAACGATCGCTCACCCGATGGCGCTGCGTGTCCGCGAGGCAGCGGCTCCACCGTTCCACGCCGAAGACGAAAGAAGGAAGTGGAGAGCGGCGTGCCTGCTTTCGCATTCACAACTCATAAGAAGGACTTAGTTGTACCTCGACCCTTTTTTAACTTGGTAATGAGTGGTTAAACTAAATCCCTTGCCCAATCTTTTCACTTAGACATTCGGCGCTAACAGTATACGTGGGGTTGCTTGATTCATATGTTATATTGTGGGAGTGAAGCATAATTTGAAAGAACAAGTTAAAGTTTGTTGTATGCGGATTCAATCTTGCCTAATTGGCAGCGGTACATGTATAGACTACGGTGGAAGCTCAACTAAACGCAGGTTCCGTCAGGGTTAAGACAAGAATTGCCGGCTGTGATCAATTAATTCCAGAACAACAATAACCTTAAAAAAAAACTAGTTACTCAGTATTGTCAGCCAACCAACGTTCATTTTCAACCAAACGTCGTTCCATAGATAGTTTCTTTTGCAGCGCAGTTCAGTTTTATTTAAACTACTAAACGGCGAACATTTATCAAAAATGTGGCCTCGTACATCGACAAATGAGCGAACTACTTAGCATAGATTTCGACGGGAACAAACTTCTCGATTTGCAGCCAAACTCTCCACGTGTCTGCTCAGCGCGCGCACTTAGCAGGCTTCGTCGCCCCACTCGGGTAACCTTTTTAAAAGCGCTTCGAAATAATGGCCCTCCCTCTCCAGCCTCATTTAGCGCAACTTAAAATACGAGGACACTTACACCCTTCTCTCACTCACTCACTCTTTCTCTCTTCTCGTCTGCTCTTTGGTGCCTCTCTCACATCCATTCTGCGGGGTTATTAATTACACAACCTTCGTTTAGTTAGTCCAGGCTACGAGAAGCCTGCCATAGCGGGATCAGCTTTAATAAAAGGGCGTTGACAAAACGGTCCTTCGCGCCCCTCTCCAAAAAGCCGAGGATCTTTAGACGTACTGCGAGGAGTAGAGGGGAAAGGGACCCACCCTAAGCCAACACGTCGTATAGGAGCTTGGCTACACACCGAATCACGGGCAACTGCTTGGAGGCAGAGAAACAGCCCGGGGCCATGGACCCTGCCCGAGCGTAATGAGACGCAGGAGGCCACCGTATTCGCGTCCACAGCAGCCCCGAAAATACAATATTAATTTCACGGTTCACTCCCCTTCGACTCCAAAAATCGATTAGTGAAGTAATTAAAAAAAAAATAGGTGAAATTGGGGCGAGATAACTGTGGCCGGAGGACTTGGTTTCCGCGATTACGAAAAAGAGGTGACAAGTAAAGAGATGATGTGGGGAAACTGGCAAAGACCTAACCTATAAAAGGAGGAGGCGTTCCTGGTCTGTAATCGTTATTTGTTAGAACGGAAGTTTCAGACACTTCGCGAAGGGGGAGTTTTAGGCAGCAATGTTCTTTAGCTAGCAATTTCCTTTCGTTAAGTTCTCAAAACCTAGATGACTCACAGCCGTATACACACAAAATAAAATTAAAAATATCTTTCCGCTTAATTGTACGAGCCGGCGGGTGGCCACGTACAGAAAGACGGCGAACGCCGTCACGTTGTCTTTACGGTGAAACAAGTTACTAGGGAGTTTTAGGGAACCGTTTTTGCGCATCTGATACGATACGATGGGCCGTCCGGTACGAACTGCTCATGTGAGGGCTTTCTGGGGTAGCGCATACGCAGTTTGTCCCGGAGGGCGTATCGTGTTGTATCGGATGTGCAAAAACGGTTCCCTAAAACTCACTATTGTCACTTTGGTGGGTATGAACTTGCTGGACCGCCTATACCTATAGCCACGAGGAACCTTTGAAACATCTTGCGTTTGGTCTACCATGCTACCACGCCCTCGACGTTAGCCCGAACGAAACGTTTTGGTATTACGAATAGCGTGTCAGACAGGAGCAAAAAGTCATCAGAAAAAAAAATGTAAATAGCCTTGCAGTTTGCTGGAACAATCTGGGAAGAGTTCAGAAACGTTTGACTAACGACATTACACTGTATAGGAGAGAATGAAGTGTCGATTAGATTTTCATTGTGATCGCTTATTGTTTCTAGAACATGACAGTCGGAAATACAGACAAGATCAGATATAAAAAAGGTAAAAAAAAGAATCACCTCGTCTTGTATTGGTGACCCCTTGAGTGAGGTTGTATATAGAATGAGTGAAAAGAAAATAACTCTCTGCACTCGGTCGATTCATAACAAGCTGGACAGAGAGAAGACCTGCTTCAATCGACGCCTGGATAATTGAAGTCACCACCTAACACTACCAGAACCTACAATTGCTTTAAGTGATTTCATTTGTTCATTCGCTCACAAAGGTCACAGGAGAGACCAGTAAACGATTGCGAACGGTACCAGACAGAAGAACATGATCGAAACCCGAAAGACTGGCTCACCGAACATGATTGAACCGTGAAATCAACGTTCGTGGGGTCGCCTCCCTTTATACTCCACGTCGTGTTTGTGTTCACCATATTTGAAAGCACAAAAGTTATTGCAAGGTGTAAAGACAAAGACACTCGCGAAATTCTATAAGCATATTTTTTCAATACTTTGGGAGAACGCGCTGCGTTATTCGCCAGCCTTCAATGGGGCCGATGAATGAGGAAACCTTATTTTTTGGTAGGTCCTTCTGTAATAAAATTCATTTGTGGTTAGAAAGTATGCCATTTTTATTCGGAGTGCTTGCGTGTACCCTACCTTTTTAAGCGATGTGAACTCTGCCTTTAAGCTGTGTCTGCGGCGCGCTCTTGTAGTGCGAGCCTTTTAGATGCCTTCATCTTCTTCTTTTTGAGTATCATACTTCAACTGCCAGTCATTGCTTGTGTGTCTTCTATGTTCCTTTCCTTTTTTCTCGTCCTTTGTGCACTGTTATGTTCAACAATCTCAAGTACTAAACTTGAGCGTTACCCACGGATACGCTCTCGCGCATGTACCCTCAACAGCGCAGTAAAAAGAAGAAAACTTGAAAGATGGAGCATAGCACAAAAAAAGAGAACGTGCACAAAAGATCGAACGTGTTTTTCTCTGGGTATTGAGTGAACGGAACGCAACGGCCAAGAGCCCAAGGTGGCATCCTCACGGCAGGAAGCAACGTCTTCTTGCGAATCCGAGCCGATTTGTCGTCAAGTGGCGCCGTGCCGACTACGCACATAAATCCAGCAGGGAGCCCAGCGGCGGGTCGAGGTTTTCGAGACGATTGTCCCAGCGGACAGCGGATTGTCTCCCTGATGCGACCATTAGGCCCGACGACCCATTTGTCAGCTGGGTCCCGTGGCCGCCGCTCTTTGCGCCCACAGCCCTCGAAATGAAAGGCGATGATCGCGAAACACTCGCCTCGCTGGCTCGTCAAGAACACAACAGAAAGGAGGCGGCCGCGAGGGCACACTCTGTCTCCCGTCCCCCTTTAAAACCAGATTGGCACCGCGGTGCTTGCTGCCGCGTGAATGGCTTGCCCCAGAGAACGACGTCAGCGGACGTGATAGGGTTTTCCAAACTCTCGGTTTGACTCGCCCTTGAAAGCGAATTTGGTCGCGTTTTCACTGGCTTTCCGGTTACCAGGGACGTGTTGGTACGGTAGCAGAACCTGGTTTATTACGTTCCCGCTTCTTTCTGCGTGATTCGTCCTCTGTCATTTTTAGTGACTCAATCTGCAGTGCTGATGATTGCTGAGGGGTGCTGAGAAGGTGGTTAAACCAAGAACGGTTTTGCAGACGCATTCAACTCTGCCTTGCCCCCCCTCCCCCCCCCCCGGCCCTCTTAAAAAAGAAAAGAAAAAGTAGAAAAAAAGAGGAAGGGGGGCGATAACTATACAGGCAGAAATCATCTGTAGTTTTAGGTCCTGAGTGTTCAGTATAGGCAGGACGAATGGGAAAAGAATACGTCCCATTCGTAAATACACAATCTCCGCACTAAGTATTAGTTTACTCGTTTTGTTTTCTTTTTTTTTTTTTTTTTCAAGCGTGTTGTGTGCCTTTTCTGGGCTTCGTCATTTTTGCTTCTTTTTTTTCTTCGAAATGTGTCAGGAGTTTTTGGCATAAAAATTAAAACTACTGCCCGAGTGAAAAGGTTATCTTATTGCGATAGGACTGAAAAATCAACAACTTACGTAACGATAAAAAAAATAGAAGAAAACAGAAAACTAAATTTTTGCGCGAATTTTTTTGCCCTATTTCTTAGACTGTTTCCGCCTCAAAAGCCTTTCTGTGTACAGTCCAGTTACTATATTGAGCTACGTATGCAAGACTCCATTCATCCCAGAGAAAGACGATCTCAGGAATGGCTTTACGTGCTACTTTTTTCCTGGAGAAGGATGACGTATGGGCGAGCTGTCAGCGTTGTAACGAAGCATACGCCTGTTATGAAACTGCTACGGGGTCCAACCGCTGTGAAGAACACATTGTTTTGAGCTCGCCATTCATCAACCATGGACGTTCTTTCTTACACTACATGGAGAGGTCAAATAGAGGGAAAACAAAGATTCCTTTCAAATAAGCCTTACTCTGCACCCGCTATCCACTCCGGCCAGTCTTTCTAAAATTATCTATTCGTGGTGAATAACCACGACAGAGCACGAGTTTTTCTCTGGCGACGGCAGATACGGAACAGTTATAGCAACTTTGATCGCTTATGTGCCAACACGCAAGAGATAAAACTGGTATCAAACATAACTATTTAGCTATGCATTAGGTTGGCTCATTGTGACTGAGACAGCCGGTGCTATTAGAAGGAAAACTAATCACGATCAACGAAAAGGAATTATAATTGTCCTTGTACCGTTTTAAGTAACACGGAGTCTCCCTTGGTTCTATTCCTTCACTTCTGCAGCCATTCTTATACCATCGGCTGCAGTAGGGGGATGCAGACCAATACAATAAAGCGTAGCGGCTCTATTATAAGGAGAACGTTACTCATGCAACAAACCAAGTTAGCAGCACGTTCCACGGTCAAAAGCACACTCCTCAAGACACGAACGCCGAGAGAACTAGAGCACTGCACGGGCCCGGGTCGGCCCGAAAGCCCGAGCCCGGCCCGGCCCGCGGGCCGGGCTCGGGCCGGGTAGCACGTATTTTCTCGGGCCCGGGCCGGGCTCGGGCTTGAACAAAAAAGTTCTCGGGCCGCGCCGGCCCGGACCGACCCGGGCCGTGCCTGGGCAATCTTGTGCCGTAAATCATAAATTGTTGTTGATAGCAAGAAGTTTGCTCATTAATCTTTCAGGTTCATTGAATACAAAAAAAAGCGAAGTGCAAATTCACTACAGCGTCGTTAAAAATAATAACTAAAAAAACGTCTTGAAGCTAGAAAGCCTTCAAGCTTTTTCCGTGTGAGCGAGGGTTCAGTGTTATAAATTGTAAACAAAATAAAGTCCCAGCCATATGCTTGTCAACCTGTCTGATTCATCGCTCTCAAAAATATCTAGTTAACTATTAGGAAGATTTAGAAAAACGTACGCAAGCGCTTTGGGTACCGTAAAAATAGCGTTGCGATGTAAAACCTATGGCGATGCTAATTTTAGCTTGCTTAAAGTGCTTGAGTACGTTATTCTAAGACTCCCTTATTGCACAGAGCGCGACACTATATTAGCGCGAACAAGCGATCGTCGTGTTTTTATGTTTATCTTATAGAATCAAAACGCTGTTTTCAAAACTATTAGTGTCTTTAGAAGTGCTCATCTGGGCACTTTGGTGCCTACTAACACCATTTCGAAGTAAAATTCGAAAAAAAGAGCCAACGTCGTGTTCGCGGTATCGGCGTCGCGCAGTGTACACAGTCCGTTCCGCGCTTGCACGTTTTGGGAACCATCTTGAAAAAAACGTTTTAAGGGGTTAAGTAGGAATATATTAAACTTAAGCTTGCCTGAAAGGGTTGTTTATTTTAAAAACGCGTTGACATGTAAAGCTACTTCAGAACATATTCTTAAACAGAAAAGGTGCGCAGACCAGGCTTAGAACGATGGAGACTTTTTGCGAAGAGGTTGCGATGTGCAGGGCCTTATGAAAGTAGGTTGAAACGGGACGCGTTCAAACGCAAAGGGTGTTTCGGAAACTGGTTCAAATAAGAAGGGCGTTTAGGAAATGGGTCGAAACAGGACAAATTCAAACGAGAAGGGCGTTTAGGGAACTGGTCGAAACGGGACGGGTTCAAACGGGAATGGGTTGTTTCGGGCTACAGTCATCGGGCCGGGTCGGGCGGGGCCTAGAAATTAAAAATTCTGTCGGGCTCGGGCCGGGCCCGGGCCGTGTCTCTTCCGGGCCGGGTCGGGCCGGGCCTAGAAATTAAAAATTCTGTCGGGCTCGGGCCGGGCCCGGGCCGTGTCTCTACCGGGCCGGGTCGGGCCGGGCTTAGAAATTCCGGCCCGTGCAGTGCTCTAGAGAGAACATAGGGCTTCCAGCTCCTTCAGCGGCTGGCTACCAGTCGTCTGGTGTCCCACTATTTTCGTCTAACTGCTATTTTTTTTTTAAATAAATGAAGGACCCATTTGGTCACCTCAGAAATTTCGATGAATGCTATGTTCAGTCACTGTAAATATCACCTGTTCTTTTTTTTTTTTTAATTTTAATGTGACGCCTGCTGGTTTGTGTAGATTTTATACCGGGCTGTATATTTGCAAAGATTCTAACGGTGAGTCACCTTGTGTAAAGGCGCTGTTTGGAATACAGTTTCATCGTCTCCATCAGCACAAACACGACATAAAAATGGTCCCCAGTAAATTATTCTATAGTTCTCTAGAAAAACAAGTCGAAATTAGCTGTTCTATATCGGACATATAGTTCAACTAATGGATAAAATGAGTTGCGATAGCTGTCAAATATACTTACACTCTCTAGGGTGTAGAATTAAACACCGCAATAAAATACTCCTTTTTTTCGGTGTTTCCCCAGGTTAACCGCCGAATTCAGAAACCTCACTCCAACTACACTCAAACTGAAGGGCCCCTCCACTTCCTCGAGGAAGGCGCATGGGCCGGCGCGGGCCGGCGCGGGCCAATCGCGAGGACGGATCCGCCGTCGCGATTGGCCAACGCCGGCCCTTGAGCCTTCCTCGAGGAAGTGGAAGGGCCCTTCAGTTTGAGTGTAGTTTGAGGGAGGTTTCTGGGAATTCGGCGGTAAGACGTAAGTCCTTCGTGACTCCAAATGAAATACAAAGGTTCTCGTGTGGGAACAAGATTTATGGGGGTCACATGCGGGCGTCAATGTATGCACATTAAATACCCTGCCGTAAACAAAACAAAACAAAAAAAAATAGAAATCTTTCTATGTGGCGCACTAGAAATCATGGGTCGGATTCACCAAGACGCGGGTATGCAGGGACGCGCGACCATCCCTGCAAAACCTCCGGAGAAGAAGCCCTTAATGAGCTGGCGGCTGTCCTACCTCCCCGACGGTCCGGGATGAAGAAGGCCATTAATTCTCTGGATGACAGCCAGGCGAAACCACGCAGCTCCTGCAACACATCAAGGGAACTTCGTCGCTCATAAGCGGAGCACGCGTCGGTGGCACGCGGGCCCGTATGCTGCCACTCTCTGGAATCTTGCGGCGGTGGACGTTCCTCCGCATACACGAATCTTACAGATGGCTTAGAGTCACTGATGGAGTCCATTGAAAACTTAAGAAATATAGCCTGTGGCGATTCCCTTGATTCGCCGAGCGCTCTCCGCAAAGTGCAGCAATTGGCCCTCCCGAGTGCTTTGTGGGTAGAGCAGAGGCTCTAGATTTCTTAGAGCATCTGCCCGTGCTCTCTATCTTTACTCAATTATCGTTAGCGAATATACGACGAATATACGAATATACGGCGTCACGTTCGCCTCGCCCACCGTAACAGCCACTGTTCTGACGACATGTGCAGGGTGAACGTCGCCAAACACAATTTGTCCGCTTTTTTTTTTCTTTTTGTCTGCGCAATATTAGTTTAAAAGTGTGATTTGTATGATTGCGCCGAAGCATAGCACCAGCGTTGCGTTTGAGTTCGCATGCTTTATTTCTCTATCTCTCTCTCTCTCTTACACATATGACAAACCTTCTCTGCGCGAAGCAACTGGTAACCCTCAGTCGACGCGGTCCTTTCCGTCTATGTTGTGTGACTGTGCAGTAGGCGGCTCCAGTCCTTTCTATGCATCGTTTTATGTCGCGCGCCACGAAGTTAGTCTAAAACTTGGGCGATCGTGTGCTCAACCAAGTTATGCCGTGCTTTCTCGCCGCTTTTAGCGAGTCTACTAAAGCCCAACCTGCTACGTCTATTTGTTTATCGCTATTGCACTATTTGGCGCTCTCTTGCTCGGAATATTCGAGGTCGCCTTAAATTATGGGCTGTAACTTTTCTGACAACTCAGCGCTATGATCGGTTGATGCTGTCCTAACTTCGCGCCAAATAATTAGCGTCGTTAAACGACAAATATTTATTCACCATAGTATCTGGCGGCAAAAATGTGAAGATTTGCACAAAAAACAAAAAAGAGCCATAAAAATAGCTGTGCACCCTCCATCTCGAGATATATTTGTAGCATTGTCTATGCTTGTGTGTGCGTAAGGAGTGTCAATACTTTTATGGAGTTAGCGTACCCCCTTGAAAGTGATTACGGTATTAGGCATTAAACAACAAAAAAAAATGATATGCTGTTTCTAAAGTTCGATTTATTTCAATTTACTAAACACACGCGTATAATAAATGCGCATCTTTCAAATCATTCCTTCGTTGTTTTAAACAGGCGCATTCGCAAGTTTGTTCTTCTTCTTTTTCAACGAAGCACTTTAGTTGTGTAAGTACTGACGCAACGAGAGTATGTGTTTCTTAGTACGAAATCACGCGTATGTCTTTTGAAACGCATATTGTACTGACCATGAAGTAAATAACACACACACACACACACACACACACACACACACACACACACATATATATATATATATATACGCCTATGTTAAATATTAGGCGTCTGGTATCTGTATGCTTTGTTGAAAACAGTATGTGTATGCTCACTGCAAGAGGCAAATAAACTAATACGTAGGGACCGGTAAGGTTTTGCATTGTGTAGCAGGCAGGGCTAAGAACCAAGCCTTACAAGGCGTGGCCACTATGATGTGGCTACTGACCATGTATGCTTTAGGACTGTCTTCCCATCAGCACCAGATGTGCATTAACCTCGCTAAAAATACCCACGTGGGTCTCATTTTGTTACAAACACGTACTGAACGACTCTTCTAATGCGGTCACACGGCGACCCAACGACAATCTCGACCATGAATGCGAGGCATATATATATTGACAGCGAGATCCTTCGATACTCGGTGCGACTAAGTGACTGGACACTGCCTAACTGTTTAGCCTAAATTTCGACCCCCCACCGGCGTAAGTGCCTGTTTGTTATTCGAAGTTGCGGCACACCGGCAAAGTTGGACCAGATCGAACGGTCAAAAGAGAGCTACCTCTAAAGGAAAAAAAAAAAAAAACGATAAATCACTGATAAACGCGGAAAACCTCAATATTTTATTATTTTGTTCGTTTGTTTTCTCAAAGATGTAATCAAGAGTGAGTCGCCATGTCGCGCGCTCCTCTACGGACCTGGTCGGTCTCGCTCACTCGGGTGACACACTCTAACACCGCCCCAAAACATCCGCACCACATAAAGTGCGAGGAGATCTTTGGAAGAACGTCCATAGCGAAGACTCTTCCCGGTTGGAGCGAGATAAACGGCTAACTTATTTGACCGGGGAGCGAGATTGACAGCCGAGTTAAGACGCAAGCGGTCGCGGACATCTTGGAGCGGTCTCGTGTCGCCTTATCTAAGTGTTCCTACACAGGAGGCAACATGGCCGTCGTCGAAGGGGCCGAGAGACAATAAAGACATCAGGAAGAAGAGAGCGCCTTATTGGATTCGGGAGCTTGAAAGGACGTCGTTAGCCGCTCACTGCGACAATTGAATCAAGCCGCTAGAGCTCTCCTCTTTCTATCTTTAGAGCAGACCTCGGGGACGTGGAAGTTAAAAGAGAACCAGGTGAGAGACACACTAAAGCGTTGTCAGTCGTCCTAGCGATCACATTAAAAAAGTACTCGTGAGTTTCTTATTTAGTCGTCTCTAAATTTTGTATTAAACTGACACTTTACTCGTAGGTGCCATTTTAAGTGTTTAAGATGCTGACAAAAAGTCAAAGGTCGAATTGTTTGAATGAATGGATGTATGGGGGGGAGTTTAATGCTCGAAGTATGGTGAAGTGCATGTCTCCACTCTACAATCACAATTTATTATTAATGTTGTGCGGCTGCTTAACTGGAACCTTGAGCGTAGACCAGGCGTAAGTCCCTTTTGTAGTAAAGATGTTAGAATTGCGAATATTGTACGTTTCTTATTTATCTCCGATATCTGCGCTGATGTATTGGAAAATTGGGAAAATGTTTCATCTGCCCTTGCCGTATCTACAGGGAATGCTTCTACTGAACAAAAGCAAAAATCAAAACATTTGTGCAATACCTTTACTTGAGTGAGGGTTTTCACTTAAAATGAACTACTTTCACTGAATTGTTCCTTGCAAGAGCGTCTCCCTTAGACAAAAAGATAGAACGTAGATATGTCGATACTAGAACAAGGGAGGTCCTAGTATATTGAAAGTTTACTTTTTTTTCTTTTTTTTTCTACACTCAGGTGCAAGGATGTGGAATCTAAGAGTAGGAATTGAAATGCATAATTACCAAGTCTCTAAGAATATACAGGGTGTTTTTTTTTAAGCTTAACAGATTTGTTTAAAAAAGCCGTGAAAGTTACACTTATGCGGTTTGTGCAGTTGAGTTACACGGCCAGGGGACATAGTATGGGTGAATAATCGTAATGAGCAGTCGGTTAATTAGCTAATATTCGTTAATTAACTTTGTAAGTAATGAAAATAGACATATAGTTCCAATGAGAAACTTGCTCAGCGTCATTGAAAACCACTAAATTAGTGGTAAACCTTAGAAAGATTTTGAGCGCGTGAGAAGCGTAGTAGTTCACTGAAGTTATCACTCGTGAATCAGGTACAAAGCTGGGCAGGCACGTAGCCGGGATTTTGTATCGGGGGGGGGGGGGGGGGGGGGGGTGCCGCTCATGGCAAAATGCTGTATGAGGGGGAGGGGGAAGAGGAGGGTCCCAGCAAAATGGAAGATTTATTTTTTTCTTTTTTCTTTTTTTTTGGGGGGGAGGGGGGGCTAGGCCTCATGGGCCTAGCCCTGGCTACGTGCCTGAGGCTGGGGCTAGATAAGAGACAGAAAAATTGCGCGGGCGCCTTACCGCAACCGCTAGCCTTGTACCTGCTCCACGAGTGGTAACTTTAGTGCAGTACTACGCTTCTCACGGGTTCAAAGTCTTTTTGAAAATTACTGATTTAGTGGTTTTTGATGACGCTGAGCAAGTTTCTAATTGAAACCATATGTCCGTTTTCAGTAATTAAAAAGTTAATCAACAAATTTTAATTAATTAGCCGACTGATTGTAACAATTACTCCCCTATACTATGTCTCCCCTGGCCGTGTAACTCAGCTACACAAACTTCATAAGTGTCACTTTACGACTTTCTTTTTTTGAACAAATACGTTAAGCTTAAAAAAAAAAAAAACACCCTGTATATATAACGTACTTTCTAGTCATTCCCAGTAACGACATCTGAAAAATGAGTATCGGGTGGGTCTCACAAATATGTCTAAAATATTTTCCACGGAATATGCAACGCCGTGGTTTTGGCGAGGTTATCACTGCTACAAATTTCCGTTAATAATTGTTTAGTGTTAGACCATGACTGAGAAGAATCAGCTATCTCGACATGATCAACTTCAGAAAATTAAGTTTAGACAAAACATTCATGAAATATTTTGCCCCGACGTTTGACGTTGAGTGTAACCCCTGTCACGTATGTGGGAAATGACGCACGCTTCAGGCAGGCCCTATGTCGTGCTTACGCAGTACGACGCCGTCAAAGATCTCCTCCCATCCCAAACATTACCTAAATAACACCTTTCCTGAGAAGCCGGGGCTTCCTTCTCTTTATTTCCTGTTCACTCTTTAGACGTCGGATGTTTCGCGAATTCCAGGGAGTACTCCTTGCGTGCCCAAAGCGCTCCCCTTTGCAAACTGTAATCAGACAGTAGCAGGCCTGCGCAGGGCGCCAAGCGGACGCACTTTGGGAGTTACTCCCGGAGCGGACCGTGGCGGCACCGACGTCTTTTCGCACACACGCAGTGACAGTTCTGTCCGGCGGCCGGCCGAGTGTTTGTACGAGACTCATATATTTGCTCCTCTATTGCCGGCCGCGTATTCCACCGCGTCGCTTCCCTCCGCTCTGTTGACACGGACAACCTGCCAAGGAGGTCCCCCCACTGAGTCCAGGGTACGGGCGGTTTCGGAGACTTTGTACTTCTCTCTCTCTTTCTTTCTCTTTCCCTCTCTCGCTCCCTTCTCACACCCTCCTTTCATATCATGGATCCGATACCCACTTACCTACCCCTTTCATTCTGTGCCACTTGGACGGTGATCGGATGTCAGTTTCGTCTTCGGTACAGCCGGCCCCATCTGCTACTGAGATGCACCGGATCGTCCCCGCCGGACCGAGCTTTGGTTCCAGCTACTGACGTGAATCTAACTTTGATCTAACTAGACTTGCGCGTTCTAGATCTGTCTATGCAATATTAGATGCGCAGAAAAAGTGAACATTTTGAGCGCTGTAACGTACACAATGATATCAAAGCGTGCGCATCCCGTTCCGGGCTTGTGAAGTAGACTGATGATTTTTTTTTTTCGTTATGGAGTCCTTAGGCATATCATTCAGCGGGCAACCTTTCCGTATGCTTGGACATGCTGATACCGTCCAAAAGTTTTAGCCTAACGGCTAAGGTTGACCGTCACTTCATCGAATATTTTGGGGAACTCGTAGTTGCTGATATGCTCCTCTGTCCAACACTGGACGGCGCGATGATTTCTCTTCTTAAAGGTAACCCTGGGGAGCAGGTGCACCCGATATACATTCATGATTAGGTCATATGATTCTGCGCGAACAGTGCAGCATCGTGTCTCGTTCCCCAGGGTTGTACAACATTTGCCTGTCGCCTTCCCTCTAAAGTATGTCTAAGTTTTTACTTCCTTCCTGAAAATACGGACAAGTTAATAAATCGTTTGCTCGAGAAAAAAAAAAAAAAGAAGAACATTATTGGTTATATCGCACAAACTGGCCATCGACGTCGACAAGTTTCACAGGTAAGTTCACTAGGAGACGTTGTATGACAAAACCAATTGATCCGAAAGTAGATTGAGGTATTTCTGTTCGAATTGGGCTCAGTCTACAGATATGACATTGATCTGCACATTGAATGTGGATTGTTGGTACAGGATACGCAATGGTGAATATCAAGGAAGGCCATAACGACCACTTTAATTACACCTATTGTCTCTTTTCACGTTCTCGGAATCCGACGTAAGTCTCATGTTTTGATTGAAAACAATGTTTACCGTCTTTTTTCTTAAACTCCTAAGTAAACTCTATGATCTGCAATCCACGTTTTCTCCGAAGAAAGCAGGGACATTTCTTGTAGCAGTTTTGTATAGTAGCCAAGTTTATGATGCCCGCACCTCGGAACGGCAGGGCCTTTATGGGGTATCTTAGTTTTTGCTGTAATTAAATTGCGCAATTTAAGGAAGTGCGAGTACATCTACTGTGATAATTAATCATATTAAGCCTTTTTCGTCTCGTTTTCGTCCGTACACCTTGCGCACGATGCCTTAATGGTACGAGGTATTGACAACCGCCAAGTATTTGTTTCCCTTTACGTTGCGCGAGCTATGGTTTGCCTATACTGAAGACAAACTGCTAAAAAAAGCATAAAATATTTTTCCCTCGCTTGCTTGTTTGCGTATATTTTGAGGAATGAAATAAGGGGCCGCCGATCATTACTTGTTCATATGCGCACACAGGAGGCGTTTTTTTCCTCCCCTCGAACACACAGCCGCTGCCAGGCATCGATTTTTCATTAGCGGGGCGGTTTTCCCCTCCTTTACGAGAGGACCGAAGAACCAGATAAAATTACCGAACATCTCCCGCGGGGAAGGCATTACCTAATCGAAGTTTTGCAAAAACCCTCTCCGGGCAAACCGACATTCATACGGGGTCGAGGTTATTTCTTGAGAGTGCAAAAAATACGTAACTTTTTTTTTAAAGGTTTAACAAAGACAGTGGAACTGTTGAAAGTGACACTCAAGTTGATGGAAAATACATGATCATTGAGTTTGTTGTGCCTGTGTACTGTTTATCATTGAGCGCCGGCTTCAAGAAAAGAATGAGGGTGTCAAGTAATGCCACGCATCTCGACCAGCAGTTCTTGCTCTTTTTGAAGGTAATATCGCTGGACGAATGTCAGTATCCTCCTACACGAAACAACAAGAGATGAATCGCCTCGGTAACTCTTGCATACAGCGAAACGCATACCTAGAATGTTCAGTCGGAGAGCTGAAATCATCCTAGTCGAGGTTCTTAGAGTTTGATGAAGAGTGGTTGCGGAATTATCACCGTATAACTATACTAACATTGCGTTTGCAAACACACTCAGAAGGTTCTGGGTCATTCGCCTCCTGGCAGAACGCTAAAAATCATTTCACCGGGCAAGTGCAGGCATTCTTATACCCCCTGGAAGAAATATATATACGGCAGTGAGATACTATAAATTTATACTAAGCATGAGAATTTTTTTTTATGGAAACCATACAATTTTAATTTCCTCGTGTGCTGTTAGTCTCACACTATTACGATCCTCGGGAAAATTACGGGACTTCTTTATCGAATAGATATTCAGGATTTTTCAAATATAATTCAAATACCCAACGAAAAAAAAATTAAGATCAAAATTGGACAGTGATATTAAACTATACTTTTGGATGTTATAAATTATAGTCTCAGAAAAGTATTCATAATTGCCAGGTCGAACTATTTTATTTATTTATATTTTTGCTTTGGGTATACGAACCAACCTTGAAAAATTTCGAATTTTTGTTCTATAAGGAAGTCTCTTAATGTTTTCGAAAATCGCAATAGCGCTGAACCGAAAACACACATAGAAAATAAAATTGTAGTGGTTCCAGAAAAAAAAAACGGTTTATTTCTTAGGAAAGAACGAAATGTCCTGAAATATTGCCAGTCTTGTATGGTACTCATTACAATTAATCAAATTCCTTGTAATCGACTGACAGTTTTATTAAAAAGTGATCACAAGAATAATCTGAATAGTTTTGGGAGTAATTAAACTGCTTATAACCGTTACTAATATTTTAACCTCTCTCTCTCCCAGCCACCCGTGGGTTCCGAGCTTGCGACTGCTTAATTACCTGAGATCGAGCAAGAAATGCTTTTACGCGTCCACTGTATCATCTTTTATATCTTGCTAACAACCAAGAATGAAGCGACTGCTACCGAGCTGTATAAAAGAAGGTCAAAACTTCAGTCTGGAGAGTTTATATGGTGGTCTGCCGAGTTTCAAGCTTAGACTATGAAGTCTGAGTCTTTTATAAAAGGATTTTTAGCGCAAAATTTTACGATTAATGCAGCGTCTGCGTCCTTAAAAGCCGTTCAAACACTACCCCCCCCCCCCTTCCCCCTTCTTAAAAGAAAATATAAATCCGGCTCAAATCACTCTCCCCATAGCAAAAACAGGAATGCAATGTCAAAGTTAAGGCCCGGTTTCAGATCAGCGTACGCATATGCTGTTTTGAAGATCTGAAGCAGTCCAAAAATAATGATTACTTTTTTTTTCAAATAACGGTCAATTCATTTCCTCTGAAGTAATTAGGTATCCTCATAATAGTTTTAACCAATAGTAATTGTTATTGCAATCGATTAATTTTTTAGTAATGTGTACAAGACAGAATATCGCCCATGAGATCAGATCTGGTCTATACAAAAAAGTCAATGCTTTGTTCTACCAGGACAGACGCCTGCCTTTAAGTATGACGTGTAAACCTACAACTTTTTTGTTTTTTCTAGTACCTTAATATATTTTAAACGTTGCACAATGCTGGTGGCATTTTGCCTGAAGCCATCCTCCGTTTCAGAGTTCCGTGAAGAGAGCGCTCCACTGGAAATGGAAAGGTCCCTGGTTCGATACTACGACCAGGCGGATTTTTTCGGTCTCGCACCAGTCAACAAACTGTATATGGAGATTTGTGTTTGCCCTTTGTCCCCCTTGTTCCCCCTATCCAGGGATAATTACCGTACAGTCTCTGAAACATATCATTCTCGTTGCGTTCTAAAATAACTTTTTTTTTTTAAATTGTGAAATGCTTTATTTCGTTTTAATTTATGAGTATTAATTGACCAAACAATTATCTGCTCTGTTATATTTGCTGCTTTCGGAAGAGACTTGGGGGTAGCTATGTTCTTCACTGGTTCCTAATCTAGTCACAAAAATAACTCATTTTACTGAAACTATCAAGTTTCTGGGTAGTGCTTTGTTTACTTTTTCTTTAAAGTTTGTGGCTTGCACAATAACACTGCTAATATTCTACTGCTTCAGAAAGACAATGTTCATTATAATTAACAACAATGATTCCGACGGTTTTAACGATCATTAATTTTCTATTTTTTACCAAGTCTTCAGGCAAGCGGTTTAAAAATTTTGGAGCTATAATCTCAATACTGCACTTTTTAAGACACATGCATTCATTAGGGATAATATGTAAGAAGGGTAGGCTAAAAGGCTTGGTATTCACTATGATACTTCAGTTTGTATTCCCGATTTTTGCGGCGGTGGTCATCCCTAAAGCAGTAAGTTGAATCAATAAAGATAAGTGTTACTGAATGATCTCTTAAATAAAACCAACTTGGCTGGTCATTGAGCGAACAATTTTACTCAAAAGCGTGTTTTGGTAAATAATGTAATTAGCATAAGGTCAATAACAGCACAAAACAAATAATAGCCTCTTTATTTATCGCCAGTATAAATGCGCCTTGTGCAAGAAAAACAATACGAAAAACAAAATCAGGACTACAGGCATAAAACAAAATACATTTAACGCTGAAAATTGACCTACCATTTCTTTGCGAAGACCGCAAACTGCACTACCCCGTCCCTTGACGTGATATCCCCCTCCTTTCTCCCTCTTCCAGTACGCTTGACAAAATTAGGTTCACACACCCGGCGAAGACGCATCGGTGACCGCTGAACCCGCGCTAAGCGTGAGGACTCCCCTCCATTCCTCAAAAATCCCCGTGCCAACGCCCCCCCCCCCCCCCCCCCAAACCAGGGTAGTTCCCCACGCCCAGCAGCCTCCCTCCCCATTTCCCAAGCTCCGAATGGCAGGGGCTACACGAGGCACTGACCCTATACTCCCCCCCCCCCCTCCCTCCCCCAAAAAAAGAACACCATTACACGCACAAACACACGCACACACACACAGACATGCACAAAAACAAACAAAATACATATTACAGAGTGCATGAGACCAAAAACAGACCACCACCACCAGCTCACACGTGGGCAACGCGGTCGACGCTGGTCCAGAGAACGTAGAGTCCCCAGGCTAATCGAATATCCCTCGAATTGATATCTCCCACCGCAGGCCCGCGTTCGTGGAGGGAGCTCAGGTGCACACGACTGGCCGGCTGGATGGCTGGCTTACTCTGCGAGCGGCAACAGCAATACATAGCCAGTACGGATCAGCCACCTCAGCACGGCAACCGCGTATACGGTGCTGCTGTTGCTGCTGCCGCCGCCATTGTGAAGGAGGAACACGGCCCGTTAAGCCCGAGGAGATGTATAGTGCGTGCATGTGCGGGCGCGCGCGCCTGGGCTTGGGTGAGTATGGGATGTGGGGATGTGATTCACATGTTGCTGAAACCAGATGGCAGGTTCGGTGGCGGCACGAGGGGATCTTATACCTCCCGTCTGCGGGAGTGGGGATATACAAAGTAGTAGATTGTTTCGGGAAGGGTGCGCGTGAGCCATGAGCGATTCTCTGCCGTTTAGTCACGGTATCGATAAGGGTCGTAAACTGTACGGCGGCATCGGTGAGTGAGTCAACTTCTATTTCGAGATAACATTTTAGAATTATGCTGCAAATTATTTTATTTTTGAGTTGAAGCGGACAGGGTTTGTTTAGTGGGAAAATAGGTTTAAGTGCGGGTCACGCAGTTGAGTAAAGTAATAAAAAGAAACAGAGGGAGGCTCCTCTATTAATCGCGCGAATCTAAGGCTCTATTGTTGAATCATTGTACTAGTGGTTTCGATTTACGTGAGTGCGTTCTAACCCCCTTCTTGAAACGACCATTGTGCACTACTACTCTAGCTTAAACGCTTTTCTTTATAGTTAACTGACGGAGTGAGAAGGAAAGAACATGGCCTTCGAACGCCCAGCCTCAATCACGCGTTCTATGCCTACCCCCGTGCCTCGCGTGGTGGCGAGCAACCGTAGTTATTTCCTGCCGATTTCAGTTTATCACTTACTAAAGAAGTCGTACTTCACTGCCCCAATTTTTGTTCACCATCAACGGCCAACAAACGAGGTGTTGTGTCATCGATTGTTCTTGTGTATAACGTTAATGAGATAAAATTTTTATTTTAAATGCTGCTTCTGATGACTTAAAAACAAACCCAAAAGAACAAGACAACTTTTTTTTTCTCTGTTAACAAAATTACAGCGGAAAAGCCAGAATAACGCAGGTATAAGATATTTTGCCTATTTTGTTGATAAGTAAGACGACTTAGTTCAAACTTACTGTGTCCTATTATTAGCTTGATGAATGGAAACAGGGTACAAATAAAGTATGTAAAAAAAAAAGGACTCTTTTACACAGAGTCTTCGTCCCGCGGGCCCAACGCGTGGACATAGCCATGTTTTCTGAGGAAAATGACATCGAACCTAATTGTGTTGTAAAAGTGTACTTCGCGCCTTTTTAGGAAATTTGTGTACTATTTACTTAACCTATACCTGGTACAAATGCTGTCCTCCGCAAAATGGTATTCTTTTTTTTTTAATTATATGAAACTGAACAAAAGTCAATAAATTGCGCCCTCAAACTGATTGCCTTAAGAAGGCCAAGAGCAAAAATTAAACAAGGTCATTTTTTATGCTAACTTTAGAATACTACATAGTGTGTTGTTTCACTCTCAGTTTTTGTTTATTAGCTAGAAAAGTGATCTGGGTTAATGATACGATCTTTCATGTCGTGACTGACAAACGTAACAAATATATGATTAAAATAGCGCAAATTTGACAAGGACAACAAAGAAGGCACACGTAGAACAGGACTTCTTTGTTGTCCTTGTCAAATTTGCGCTATTTTAATCATGTCTAGTAAGAACCAACTAGCCCAAATAAAAGTCGTTTTGTAACAAATATCAAACCTAACTCAGCGTAACAGTCATGCCTCCGGCCCACCCCACACTGCGCACTCGCTACCTGGCGTCTTTAATTCTTTTTTTTTAATTCTCGACTGATTGGCATGCAATTTTAGTCACTCGGTTTTTATCGTTAAAGTACGTGGAGTAGTCTGAACACAGAGAGGCGCTAGACCGTGACGTCACGGACCTGTTTACACATGACCGCATCGCTCGCTTTGTCTGACTGGAGGGACAAACGGGAAACAATGACCACCGAAATATCAAACAAACTCTTGTCAGCAAGCTCATTCGTGTTTGAGCATTACCGACTGATTGTAAAGAACATGCTTGTAAAAGACTGATACTCCCGGGAAGTTTTAGGTCCGTCAAAGCGTTATTTTTGTTTGGTCGGCAGGCAACAACCTAAGTTTGCCGTCTATAAGCAACACGCACGCTCTAGCACAAACATGTCTAGACGGCGTACCAGGCACTTGAAATTTACGTAGTTCTTAAAAAAAAAAGGAATGTAAATGTCCCAGAAAGAGACAGGAGTGTTTGCAGTGCCCGGCACACTGAAGCACGGTGTGTATTTTTTAGAACTTCCCCCGCAGGAAAGTTCAGTTGACAGAGCTAGTCGGCCACCTCTTGACGAAGTCTACACAACAGTTTGGCGCACGGCAGGGCGCACTAGCACAATCAAGCGCGCGTGGCTGCATAGATACAGTAGCATGTAAACGCACCGGCGCCTCCCACGAAAGAAACCATTTGAATGGCGTGGATGCTACAGTCATGTTTGCGAGTTTAGAGAGTACACGCGCATTTTCCGCCCTTTTCAAAGTATAGTCCCAGCGCACATGTCGCGTCCACGGACAGGTGTTGCTCGACGCGCTCCGTAAACAGGTCTAGCTCTTTTGAATCTGACTTTAAAAAAAAAAATACAAATACAAAAGCACAGTTTGGTGACACGCGGAGCGTTTCAGCAGACAGTACCCCTCCCCCGGATAACACTGTTTGAAATTTCCTCCCGTGCTCGCTTCTGTGTACAACAGCATCGCTGAAGGCTTTCTTTCAGCTTCCGTCGGAAGAGTCGCGCGCGCCAAACACACACACACCCGCTGTGAGCATCGACTGTCGCCTGTTTTGAATGCGAAAGCACGCCTTCAAATGCATTCCGTCCTCTCGATAGGAACGAGAAGAGGGGGTTACACGTGTGGCAGCAAGGGACGCTCTGTCTGCATGCTTCGCATTAGGCCGCGAGCTTGGGGAGCACCCGTGTCAGAGGAGCTCAGAGAGATGTCAGGGACGAAACTGCCCCCGGGATATTTTATCCGTCGCGGGGAATTTCTCGCAAAGACGCGAGAACGCGTTGATAATGCCTCAACGTGCGAATCGTTGCATACACTTGTGCGATGGGGGAGCGCTGTGAAGGGTGCTCGTTTCCCGCTAGAACCTGAACCTATACCGAATGGAGATGATTCCGAACGAGTTAGTTATGTTTTATCGTTATTTATGACCTTTTTTGAAAGGTCATTTGAATCCGTAATATGTTAAACGGTTTTCACATCCATCTTTCATTTTACAGCTGCGGTGGATCCAGTCCCGTGTGCAACGGGCCTACGCACGTTCAGCCAAAATTAAGAAAAGAACGAATAATTGAATTTGCCATGCCCAGAGCTCATAATCCTTATTCCTATTATCTGCTATTTTAATATTTAAGGTATAAGGAGGAATGGTTCCCCACATCTTGCCACATCTTGTTCGATTGGTTAGCACAGTCATTTGGAACCAGTGAAACTGTGAATTCCTTCACAAAAGCTGTAGATCGAGGATATAAGAAGAATTCGAAGAATAAAAAAATAACGGCACTAAGAAAAAAAAGGTTCAAAAGAGCAGTTGTAAGATTCGAGCATCATAAGCATTATGTGCCATCTCGCTGCTTGATATTATTATGCATATATTAAACTTTCACGTTGATGTCAGCAGGAGAAAGCAGGCACTAAGTGAGAGCCCTCGGAACATACCATGCCTCGCCTAACTATTTAATTCACCACTAGCGCCTCCGTAACGCCTCTAGCTTTTCGTAATTCTGCCCAATTCACACTTTGGTTTGTAAGTGTTCATAGCTGAGCTTCTCAACAACCCAAGCGTTGTCTGATTATACTCCCGGATCTCCAGTCCAGACTAGCACCAACGATGCTTCCCCCCAGAAAACAAAATTCCACACTTAAAAACAAAACAAAAAACTATGACTCGTGAGACTGTCCTGCATCTTCCCGACGAAAATGCTCCAAGACCGACCACCCACGCGGCGAAGCCTTCGCCCGTTTATCGTGCAGCGCATGTTTCATGTAGACATTGCGCTTCCTTTCATCGCCCATCGTGTTCTCCCGAGCTGACTCCACGACAATGCGGATGCGAGTTAAATCAAGCCACTTTGCGACGCTTTGACGTACCTCTGGAGACGGCACATGTATGTATGCAGCTTAATGTTGTTTATTTTGTTGCTTTTTGAGTACGTATGGAAAGTACGACGTTAAAGAGATCCGTGTCTTTGCGGAGCTTTCTCGCTCTGTGACTTGTCGTCGGTGTCTGGTAACCCCAGGGTCAGGCGGTATAATGTTCCCTCGAATGTCATCCATCCCATTTTTTTTCTTATATTTTACTTGGCTCCGTTCAATGGAAAACAATTTTGGTTGTTGATTCCGTTTCAGTCCCTGGCCTATCTTGTTTTGAATGGAGTGATGTTCAATTGACTGCCGAGTTTTTGCTAATAAGCAGAAGGAGCGTATTTCAAAAGCAAAGAGTGGAGCAGAGGAGGACAGAAGTACGAAATGGGAAAGTAGAACAGAGAAACAGCAAATTTGCCAGTCTTGGGACGCAGGGTTAAGAAACAACAAAAAATGTACAACGGCAAATACCAATACAAGAATGTTCTGTCGGACTCTGTTTCTGTTCTGTGAGTTGCTTAGTGCTAGCACTAAGCGTTCATTGAATTTGATTAAGTTTGTCCTTCTGCTGTTCATTTACATTTTTTTTTCCTTGTCGGCATTGTTGTTCTCTCGAATCGTTGAGCTACCTTGTTAGTAATGACGAGAAACGCAAAGTTAAACATTTGAACAGCATGGAATAATGTTCAATGTGATTCAACAATCTATTTGAAGAAGGTATTCCTGAAGTTACAAGCATCTACGTCGTGTCACGTGCTTGTGTTGCTGCACTCCAAGGAAGATCGAGGTTCACTCAAAAGTCAAAGCCTTCTCAAGTCGTTAAAAACTCTGCCTTTCAATTTAAAAAAAAAAGGCCACGCGGCAGTGAGATGCTACGTGATATAAATAAATATTTGATTATTATTATTACGGGCATTGCGCCAAAACTCTGTCGAAGATTAATGCCGTAAAAAGGACGAGAGATTAAGCTTTGCTGGAAGGCAAATTATATTTTTACACTCACGAGAGCCAGCACTTAGCGACAGGGTTGGTTATTAACGCCAATGGTAGAGAGCAAAAAAGCACTTTGCTCATAATAAAGGGAACGCTAATTGAGGAGGAAGCGTCAAATGAGTGAGTTTCCAAGCTAAAAAGGCCTCTGATTACATTAACAAAGGCAATTTTTTTGTTTTTTGTTTTTCTTTATTGGAGTGTCTCCTCTGATCGAGCTTTCAGACTTTGCTTCACTCATTAGATTCGACCCCGGAGAAAAATAATTCAATCTCCTAAATTGTCAAACTGCCAGGCCGCTTAGTCAAAGCTGAAACTGCGGCAGCTTTTAAGACGTGAGCGCTCGCAGTAAATAACCAAACGCTCCCAAAATACGACCAGCGCAATTCTTAGGTAAAACAGAAAAGTACAGGCAGGTTGATATTTTTTTTTCTCCTCAATTAGACGGTCCGTTTTTTGGTGGTTGTTAAATAAATACCTCTACGGTTAATCTAATAAGCCGTTCTTATTTTTGTTCTATTTCTATATTTTCAGTTTTCTTCTTATATTTACATCGTATATTTCCAAAACCCACTGATTTGTATTACATCCACTGATCAAGCAAATTTTTTGCCACTTGTGATCGTACCATTCATATTAAATTTGCCATCTTTGTTACTGTCCTGAAAAATGCGGTGAAAAGAAAGGCCGTAAAATATACTTCAAACAAATACAGTGAACCGGTCTGCCCTTGGATGCCTAGTCACATTTTATCGGTCCTAAAGGAAAAAAGAAGGCTGGTGCCGTAAATGAGAGCAAACGAAAACAAACGATTATTATTAAGGTCAGTTTCGACGGTTAACGAACAAATCGGTCTCCCTGATGAGAAGGAGAAAAGAAGTGCTCTTCGTTCCTTATTAAACAAGCGCACGGGAACACTAAACAAATTTGGGACATAGTTAATAATGTAGTAGGTCTTTGTTCAAAGGGTCGTGTACTTTCTGATATAATTGAGCAGAAAACGGGAAACATTTTAATGGCTATTTTACAAATATATGGTCTCTCTTGGCGGCCCCCAGCTGCCTCACGTTCCTCACTTAAGTTCACTGATGCCTTTTACAAATAGTTTTGTCATACAGGAGATTGAAATATCCGAAATGATATCAGCAGTTCGGAACCTTAACCAAAATGAAGCGACCGGACTTGACAAAATTTTCGTGAGATTAATAAAAGATAATATAGATATCATAGACGTTCATCTCTTACATATGATTAATCATTCTTCAGATATAGAAACGTATACTAATGAACTTAAAATATCCAAAATAGTGCCCATTTACAAATATCGGGACTCATATCTGATCCTTCAAGTAATAGACCAATATCGGTTTTGAGCGTAATTAATACAATCATCGAAAAAATGCTTTCTAATCATGTAATGGAATTTATGAATGAGTACAATATTTTCTGTCTTAATCAACACGGATTTATGACAAATAGATCTACATCTATTGCGTTCATTGTTTTCAATGAACTTCTTAACAAGGCACTTAATGACAACAAGATTACCAGGGGTAGTTTATGCAGATTCTAAAAAAAGGCGTTCGATGCAGTTAACCAGACTATCTTATTGGATAAGCTAAACTATTATAAATTCCGAGGTAAAATATGCAAACTATTCTGTAATTACCTTTCGGACCGAAAGCAATGAATGACTATTTCTTCCCCGCAAACTGTGCTGACCGGTGTACCGCAGGGCTCTGTCGTGGAAACTATCTTATTTCCTCTTTATGTAAATGATTTCTCGTTGTCCTTAAAGCGTCCCCAATGCATCAGTGTCCCCAATGCACACTGATGATGCGGTATTAATTTTAATAGGCGATACTGTTGATGAATTACAGTCAAAAGTAACAGAGAAGTTAACTGAGGCCCTTGCATGGTTTACAAGTAATCAACTCACACTTAACCGACTGAAAACTAGATATTCGGCCGTTTCATTCCAGGAAAAATAAAATAAACTACGATGGGCTGGCAATTCACCTGGATAATACTGAGCTGCAACATTCTTCTTGCTACAAATATTTGGGTGTTCTTGTTGACTTAGAAATGCTTTGGAAAAGTCAAATTAATTATGCTTGTTCAAAGGCTGCATATGGATGTCATACTTTACTAAAAGCACGCGAATGTTTTGATTTAGGTATTCTACAAACTCTTTGCTTCGCATTTGTGCACAGTCAGCTTGCCATTTCCATAGAATGTAGGGGAGGTATTTATCCTACGTATTCAGATTCCGTTAGTCGTCTGCAGAAACTTGTGTTAAGAACCATTTCATTTTCGAGAATAACTGATGCAAGTAGCCTTTATTGCAATCAATAGACGTGCTGATCTCTAAAAAATGTTTCTGCGTCTACTTTCACGCACAACACTTGGAGAGCCAATCAGCGCAACTTACGGAGGAAGCTCAGCGAATGACAGTGCCGAAACATATGTTTAGACCAAAAAACGCAGTCTGAGTTGTGACATTAGGCAATCGTCACGCTTGCATTGCTTAATGTCACAACCCAGACTGCGCTTTTTGGTCGAAACATATGTTTCAGCATTGCCATTCACTGACCTGCCTCCGTAAGCTGCGATTGGCTCTCCGAGTGTTGTGCGGGAAAGCAGACTCACTGGCTTTTTTTAGAGTGTACTAAGCTTGGTATGCAAATTAAAAATAGCTCAAATAATACGCAACATTATAGCTGCTAATAAACCGATGCCCCTGAGTCTGTTTAAAAGCCCAATAAGGCATATGAGGGCCGCAGTTAATATTAATTTTAATCTACCGTTATGTAAAAATGTATATGGTCAAAGACTCGTTGAATTTAACCGTGCGCTGATCTGGAATGCAATACCCACGGATATGCAGAAACCTAACTTCTTGCAATCATTAAAAGTGTTTTTTTTTTACATTTGAGATTGATATTGTAACCATGACATCATGTACTTAAAATAAATGTATTCGTTATAACGTCAGCTTACGTGCTGCAATGCGAAACGTTGTTTACGATTGGACCTGACACTAGCCACTGTGGCTATAAGTACAGACAATTATTGTATAATGAAATGAATGATTTGAAAATAAAATATTCTCAATCTGAATCTGAATCTGGTCTCCAAGATGGCATAACGTCCTTCTTTTTTGGTTTAGTATAATCCTCATCCACTCTTACTTCTACCTCCTTTTTATGACGTCATTCACGTGTGGTTGAACACTATTGAGTTCCAGTCATGGGCGTACCAACCGGGGGGGCAAGGGGGGCACTTGCCCCCCCAGTTCTCAGAGTGGGGGGGGCAAGGCATGCGTTTTGCCGCCCCTGAAACGGCCGCCACTGGGCAGAGCAGACACAGGCCGGCGGCGCCCAAGGAATACCAAGGGCACTGCCCCCCGACCCGCGCGGGCATATTTTTAACGCGCAGGCGATACAAACCCTAGCAACGGTGCTCACGCACGCCGGATTGGCTGGTTTGTGGAGCCTTGCCCCACGAACAAGGCTACACGGTAACCAAACGGAATCCATCCGCAAGACATGGGCCGGACGGGCCGTCCAGACCAGGACGTAGGCTCTTACACAAAATAAAATTTTGCTTGCTTGCTTGGAGATAGGCGCTGCCGCCGTCAACATAGGCAGCGGATGCAATGCGAGTTTCCGAAGAGGTAGCGTAACTTAGTGGTGAGATGTCTGCCTCATACGTGTCAGACCCGGGTTCTATTTATGGTGTGGGCCGGCTTACTTCTTTTTATTTTTTTTCTCGAACATTTTGTTTTGTCGAGGCATTTGGCGATATTTACATTTCTTTTTTACCATTAACACTAAAAAAACGAATGTTGATGACGAAACATCGCTAAACTAAATCGTATCGACTCTATTTACGGAAGTGCATGGGGGGCAGCGGGGCTTGGGTTGCCGACCGGACGCCGCAAAGCGGCGTGTACGGGGGGTGGGGGGGGGGGGGGGGGAGGGGGGGGGCTAGGTGGGTTAATAGATCTGTAATTAGCAGCCGCACACCGTCACCGCGAAGCGGCGTGAACGCAGGCGCGGGGGTGGGTTACCGCGCTTCGAGTGATACACGAGCAGCCCATCCGGCGTGAGTGTCGTTGTTAGGGGTTCTATCGCCTGCACCGTAAAAGGAGCAGTGTGTGCACCTCCTGTAGTGGGCAAGAATTCCTACATTGGAGAGAAGCGGGGACAAGCCCTTTCTTCAAATGCGTCAAGTCTCCTTGAGCTTCGGAATACAAAGAAACGCCACTATTCGGAGCTAATCCCACAGTTACTCGACCTCTCTTGCGTCGTGTCTGTTCGCTCCCCGCGCCTCGTAGCAGTGTTGTTGCAGTGGGGGGGCTCGTTAAAATTTGGGGTTTTTTGGACTATCTAAATCACTTTCTTCCTTCCCATCCCCCCCTTTTCTACTCCGCATGCTTCCCCCTCTGCAAATATCAGCTGACCTTCCGACATCTTTTCTGTGTTGATAGGCAAAACAACCACTAAAATTAGAAAGTAATTTGTAATTTGAGTGGAAGTCACTCGGAAAAGTAGTTAAAGTAAACTACGAATTACTAGAATATAAATGTAATTAAAAGTTACTAAACTACCCAGAAAAGTAGTTAAACTACAGTACCTTGAGTAAAGTAGTTGAACTACGTACAAGTCTGGCCCGGCAGGCGCTCTGCGTAAGGGTTTTCACCTATCTGCCTAGCCCCGCACACCATCACATGGGCCAAGAAAGGTGTAGTTTTACTGCAGAGGAGAAATCAGCAGGGTCCAAGATGGTGACAATGGAGGATGGGGGACTGTTCCAGTGGCTGATGGCTTGAGAAAGGAATGACCAATTGAAAGCGTTAGTAGAGTCAGAAATGTGCTTGATGGTGCAGACGTTGTTGAGGCGAGAAGATGTTCGGTCGGGGGGTAATAACAAAGTGGTTTTGAGGTCGGGAATGTGGTAGTAGATTTTGTGAATAAAGCACAGCTGAGAGACTTTTCTCCGAAGCTGCAAAGAGGACATGGTTAGTTCAGTTTTTAGCGCTGAGACACTGAAAAAAAAAGTCATAAGTGGATGAAATGAAGCGAGCAGCTCTGTTCTGAACTGCCTCTACAGGGTATTGATGAGGTACAGTCGATGGGTATTCAGATGGTTGAAGCATATTCTATTTTTGGTCTGACGTACGTGTCCAAGGTTAGCTTACGAACAAAGGGTGGAGCCCTTTTTAAGTTACGTCTGCTTAGTCCAAGAGTTCCAGATGAATCGGCAGTAATGACTTCAATGTGGTTATTTTAGGGAAGGTCAGATGTTAGTCTTACACCAAGGTATTTATACACAGTAGCGGTCTCAATCAGATCGGAGTACAAGAAGTAATTAAATGACAGTGTTTGTTTTTTTTTCTTGGTGAAGTGGATTAGTTTGCGTTTATACTTGTTTAATGACATAATCCACTCTTTGCACCAATTGTTAATTTTCTCTAGATCTTCCTGAAGCTGGTTATTATTTTGCACACAAGTTACTTTGTTATGGATGACGCAGTCGTCGGCGAAAAAGCGGTTTTTTGAAGAAATCCCAATGGGGATGTCATTAATAAATATTAAAAAGAGTAAGGGCCCAAGTACGAACCCCAGGGGAACACCAGGAGATACATTTATTAAGGAAGATTCATGATCATCATGGACGTGACCTGTACACGGGAAAAAAGAAAGTCACGAATCTATGCAAACGGTTATTTGGTCGAGGCAAAAAGATGATAGCTTAGAAAGAAGGCGTTGATAAAAAACACGGCCGACCACTTTGGAAAAAAAAAAAAAAAAAAACTGCGTCAGTTTTTTTATTTCAAGGTTCAAGGTTAGTGTGCAAGTCATGGATGAAGTCGCAGAGTTGTGTTTCGCAGGAAAGTACAGTCTCCGGCGATATGAAAGACCCACTGGAAGCGCGTGGCCGAGGCGGTGGCTGGTGGGGGCGCTGCGAGCGCTCCGGGCAGTTCCATTCTGCTTCGAGGGGAGGACGCTGATTCGGCACTCGGCACAAACTGATAAGCGCGTTTCGCTTTATCTGAGCCCGAGTGAGCGTCCTCCCCTCGAGGCAGAATGGAATTGCCCGGAGGGCTCGCAGCGCCCCCGCCAGCCACCGCCTCGGCCACGCGCTCCCAGTGGGTCTTTCATATTGCCGGAGAGTGTACCTTTTTGAAAACCGTGCTGCTGTTTAAAGAAAAGAAATGGGATGATAGGTGCCTCATGATATTGGAGTAGAGGATATGCTCAAGTAGTTTGCAAGAAATTGAAGTCAATGAATTAGGGCGATAATTAGGTGCGGAAGAGCGGCTGCCCTGTTTAAAGCCTGGGAATTACCCTTCCCACCTTTTGGTCAGATGGAAGGCACCTTTGAGATAAGGACTGAATAAAGATAAGTTTTAAATACTCACTCAAAATAACACTGGTGTTTCTTTTAAATTTTAGAGTTGATGTTATCGGTTCCAGCGGACGAAGTAAGTTTTAGTTTATCAATCAATGTTATAATACCGGCGGAGTTAACGTTAATAGGATGCATGCGCTCGTAAAGCTCTTCAGGGAGAGTGGGGACGGAGTCCAAGCACTCGTTAGTAAACACTGATGAAAAATATTCGTTAAACACAGAACTATCATGGTCGACGTTGCACATCCGACCATTCCTAACTCTCCCCATCTTCCTAAACGTCCGTGTGTGTCCGAACACCAGAAACCGGAATTTTAAAGGTTAAAAACGGCACGTTGCGAAAATGGAACGCGCACTTTCATGCAAAGCTGACGTCAAGTGACTCAAATCGAAAAACATGCACATTTACAATATTGTTATCTCTTCTGGTGAAGGCTCAGCAACCGTTGAATCCGTTTTCGCGCACGAAACGGCGACTACAAGAGAAAGTAAGAACGCAGTGATTGCCTTTATTTTAACAATGTAAACACACTTGCAGGCGTGCGCTGATGAAGCCTCAAAATCAAAGCTCTCGTAGTGTGGTTCGTGACTGTGCCGGCTACTACCCAACCTCGTTGTCACGCCACTTTCTGGAAGCATACACCAAAATTACAAGTAAACACACAAAAGCGACATCGATACAATTATCTTCTAGAATATCACCTTATTTAGTCATAACTCTTTCAATAGGCACTACAAGTTGTATTTATTTTAAGAAGAAGAAGCAAATTTTTTTTCGTGAGAAAAAAACAAAATATCAATGTTAAGTCTGGTAACGTTGTAATTTTGCCGAATCATTGCCAAATCTTTAGAAAAGTTGGACAAAAGTTGCGCCGAATTTTTGATCTGGGGGGGGGGGGGGAGGGTCTGGTTTGCCCCCCCACTCAAAAACAAGTTGGTACGCCACTGGTTCCAGTGATGCACGCATACCGCCGCGGACAATATAAGCTGAAACACCCTTTCCGTTTTTTTTTTTGTTTTTTTTTTTTTTGGTGTCTGCGCTTGGTACAATTTCTATTATATCGTAATTTGTCAAATAGCCCGAATAATGGAACCTTAGCTGCGCATTTCATGCCAATTTATCGGATTGGGCAAAATGACAAAGAAAGAAATAGCCCTGTCATAGTAAAGTTCTATGACTTCAACGATGAAGCAAACATATTGAGCAATTGAAGAGTTTTCTTACAGTACCCGTCAAATCAAGAAATGTGTGTGGGAGACTGCTAGACGAAACAGAATCAGCAAACATAAAGTGTCGTTCCTGTACATCAAGCTAAGATAAACGATGAGTGGTATGTTTGAGGTGATGTGGAAAATAAACGAGTTAAATGGGGCCGCGTTCGATTCGGGACGAGATGAGCGGGGTACAGTGCATGACTCAGGCACGTAGCCAGAAGGGGGGGGGGGGGGGGGGGGCTCATGGGGCCAGGCCCCCCCCCTGGCACGTAGCCAGGATTTTGTTTCGGGGGGGGGGTGCCCATGACAAAATGCTGTATGAGGGCGAGGGTGGAAATGAGGTTTCAGCAAAATAGAAGATTTCGGGGGGGGGGGGGGGGCTCATGGGGCCAGGGCCCCCCCCCCCCGAAATCTTCTGTTTTGCTGAAACCTCATTTCCACCCTCGCCCTCATTCAGCCTTTTGTCATGGGCGGCCCCCCACCCCCCCCCCCCCCACCCCCCCCGAAACAAAATCCTGGCTACGTGCCTGGCATGACTACTTGACAAAAATATAACCGAAGAGCTGAAGCTTATAAATCTGAACGCCCGTAGTATTGTCTATAAAGTCGAAGAACCAGAACACATACTGCAGTGTTACGGTTCACACGTGCTCATAGTAACGTAAATATGATGCCAGACCGAAATTAGAAGTTTTGAGATAGTATATTATATTCAATTATACATAAGGACCTGGAATCAAGGGGTGGGGGCGTAGCAGTAGTAATTAAGAAAGTAATTGAATACACTGTTTTGGTCGAACGTCCGGGCATAGCGTCTGTGCGCTGCAAGCTGAGTATCGGTTCTACTCAGTGTTTGATAGGTGCCGTTTATCGTAAACCAAACGCTTCTATTGACGTTCTAGAAGCAGTGCATGACTTCATATTCGAACACGCAAATAACCGTACCAAATTGATTACCGCAGGCGACTTTATCTTGCCAAATATAAACTGGTGCGAAGAAGCATGAAGTAATAGTCATGATAAACACATAACTTTTTATGAATACTGCGTTCAGCACTGTAACAGGTTTTGACAGAGACCACTGGAATGGACGAGAAAGGTGGATCTATACTCGACCTAGAACTTTGTCTTTCTGTCTTGCTGGGTGCCTTGTTGTAAAATAAACATGTGGTTTACAAAGTTATATTTAATAAGTATTCGCATAGGGAGAACGAGACAGTAAGAAATTATCTCAAAAGGTCACTGGACGAATTTGGGAAACACATGCGTATCAATGAGTTGAGAAACAGTTTCGCGACATTGATAGCATACTCCGAGGACAACTTTATACCAAAGAGGACTAAAAACAAAAGAAGGTAGAACCCGTGCATAACTCGACAAATCATTTTTACAAAACGTAAACTAAAACGTATAGGCAATCTATAACAAAGAAGAAAAAAACAGCCTTGAACTTATGCGAGTAGCGGAACAGTTAAAAATGAAGTTAATTGAAGTAAGGAAGACGTATTTTTCTGTAACACTTCTCGGTTTTATAAATAAAAAAACCGCAAAAGTTGCAGCTTTTTTTCTTTTTTTTTTTCCCCCGAAAAGCGAGACAATAATACAAATTGGTTTCCGGGATGCTAGATTGAAAAAAATAAGGTTGACATGGCAAATTAATTTAATGCATATTTTCAGTTCAATTTCACCTTGGAAAAAAATACGGAACTTTCTCATGAAATAACTTTGGACGTCGAATAAAACATGCCTCGACGTAGCGTGAGTGGACAAGGTACCCCTACTATTAAATCTCGATGATAAAAAAGCACCAGGGCCGGATAAGATAAGAAACACCTTTCTTAAAAGATATGCAGAATGGATCTCAAAATATTTCACCATCATATATAGCGCATCACTTCTGCACTGTCAAGCGCTAACACACTGACTACGTACCAAAGTCATTCCAATACCTAAACCTAGATACAAGTCAAAGTAGAATAACTATTGACCTATCGACGTGCTGGAAACTATTCGAAGACATAAAGCGTAAACAGATCAAAACTCATAAAAGGGCATAATCTTTTTTTTAAGTCAGCATGGATTTAAAGCTGATTAATAACAAAAGCCAAACGAATGTGTTTTTTTTTGTTTTTTTTTAGATTCTCCAAGGTATTTAGACAGGGTGCCTCACAGTAAGCCTATCCGTGAACTTGTATATTGGATAAGGACCTATATATATATATATGAATGCGCGAGAAGGGGGGGGGGGGGGGGGGGGGGGGGTTTGGAGAATGGCGGACAGTGCACAAGCTCACTCGACGTATAACTTCCGGTGTGCCACAAGGTTCAGTGCTTGGGCACTTGTTTCTCATCCATGTGAATGACATAGGCACAAAGGTTCACCTGTCAGTAAAGGTCAGACTTTTTGAGGACGATTGCGTTTTGCATCGCAAAATAACCGAGCAGAACGATCAAGAAGTTTTGAATTCGTAATGAAATGTTCTATCGGAAATGGTGCCTGCAGAATGGCGAATGAATGTTAACCACAAGAAATCGGCAGCAGTGTCAATAATTCACACACAAAAAAAAAAGAAGTTCTTGAATTGCCAAATTAAACAGACCAAATTAAATACCTGGGAATTCAAATAACACGTGACTTAAAGTGGAAGACACATGTTAATTACATATGCAAAACCGCTCGCCAAAATTTGGCTTCCTGACAAGACAGTTAAAAATTACAAAATTAGAATGCAAATTAACCACCTATAAGTCATTAATTCGGCCTACAATAGAATACGCGATACTTGTTTGGAACCCTCACCAACTATGTTTAACATACGGCTTTGAAAATAAATTTCGAAATTGAGAATTACGATTTATCTTTTCAAAATGTAAGCGCGCGGAGAGCATGACCGATTTGCTTGAACAATCGGAAATGCGAAATCTTAGTTTCGGAAGAAAGATTTCGCGCTTAAAGTTCAAGTATCATGTTCAGTTTAAACTAAACAAAATTATTATTAAAAAAAAAAAAAAAAAAAAAAAAACGTATAGGCACTTTTATGGAGCTAATCATACTAAGATGATCAGACCGTATATCAGCAATAATAACGTGTTCAAATCTTCGTTCTTCGTTCACAGCATTGAAGATAGGAATCGATTGCCAGAAAAATTAATCGAAATTTTCAAAAGTCGGTTGTTCGTGGATGGCTTGACTAAGTACTTGCGGAAAGTTAATTAATCAGATTGTCACTGATTTGTCATGTGGGATATTCGAAAACCATTCACCTTTTGTGTTTCGTACCTTTGCCGAACACGGTGAAAACTCAGCATTATAATCGGGAATTATGTCACTGCTGTATTTTTTCTCCCTTTACACAGACTGGATTTGTATATTCATGTCAGAATAGTGCATTGTGTACTCCGTCGTTATGCATTGATGCATAATGTCAGATAATCTTGTTTTGTACTCTGTACTTGTATTGTTGCGATGCTTGAAAAAAAAAAAGCCAGCAGTAGTGAAAATAATAAATATATAGGTCGGACCATATCTCTCTCAAACGCTTGCAGGTAGACAACAAAGAGGCACAGATAACTGTTTCAGCTCATATTGTCCGCGATAGTGCATGTTGAGCTCTTTGAAAAAGAGACTGTTGCGCACGTGCGCCGCGCATCTCTCCGTAAGGGAGCTCCGGGTTGCTTCGAGGAAGTGTCTTTTTTTTTTTTTTTTTTTCAGGCTTAGCACATATGCGCAGACCAGGAATGTCGTTGTGCACAAATCTGTGATGGGATATATGATTTAGCCGTCGCGCAAGTTGGTTGAATGTCGCTCATATACGCTGACTACGGAGTCCGGGCTGTTGTCAGACTGTGATGTCCCATTCATGTCCAAAATGTGACAAAAAAATGATTCGTTTTACCAACAACAAAAAATTGTGATGTGAATTTTTACATTTGAATATTTAAGATGCATATCTTATCCTGATATTTTCTTCCCCAGAGGTGCCAGTAGAGTAATGCTTCTGGAACGGGGTGAACGATGCAAGAAAATAGTAACACAGGGCAAATATTTTATATTGACGATGGTTTCGAATTGTTCAAAAGAAGGCTGGAATCTATCCCAACAATACGGTTGAAATGAAGAAAACAACTATCACTTGAGCGTAGTTCTGAATCGCCACCCGGGGCTATAATTTCTTCGCTACTTTCCATTTCTGTTGAGCGTCGCTCTAATTATGTAGCTGTATTGCACTCTTCATAAAGTATATACTCTATTTTAATTTAAGTCCGAACACAGTCGACGCCACAATCCGATCGAGCGAATTAAGCAGCGGCAAAAGTGAATCGTGACGGCGCTCATCGCCTTCATGCGTTTTCTATCACGGACCAAACCTATCGCGCTGAGTAAATTCGCCGCAACCCTGCACATTTCTTTTTTTGTGTGTGTGTATGATTGGTTGAGCCCGTGATAGCACATCCGCCAAGACAACGAGAGCCTTGACGGTTCACGTTTGATGCTGCTTCATTGCTGCTTCATTCGGTTCGATTCGAGTAGAACTGCGTCATTCTTAACCATCGCAGGGGAAGGAAAGGCCACGGACGGCCGGTTTTCTTTACAGTATAGGGACTCTTACCGAACCGTTACCGTGTTCCGCGTACACTACCGGAGCTTTTGAAGCATGCTCTTAAGCGTGAGCCCCGCGGTCACGAATCACCCGGGCGCGCGCTTAAAAGCATGCTTCAAAAGCTCCGGTAGTGCTGTACGCGGAGCACGGTAACGGTTTGCTAAACGTCTCAAAGACACCTAGCTGTGTTTGGAGATTTATGTTTGTCCTTCGTCCCCCTTGTTCCCCTCCTCCAGGGATTATTTTCGTCATTATTGTCCAGCTCGCTGGCACCTTTGCATTTAATTGCATTATAATAATAGTCTCAAGTGTTGAAGCTAGGGACGACACTGCACCTTTTGAACCGGTATTCGCACACCTCAATCTGACCGCACTTCATGCGGTCAGACACAGAGTGAAACAGAGTTTACAATTAAATCTCCGTTCTTGTTTTTTTTTTTCCACTCCGATGAGGGGGAGATACCGCAATCGACCCACACATTTCGCGCAATGCAATGTTCCTGTATAAACGACATCGCATCCGAAAAAAAAAATAAACATACAGAAAATAAAATTGTCATCATCGAGGATATGCGACATCACCGCCACGTCCTCCGTGTCAGGGAAAACACCAGATTTAATCGCCGCGAGAAATGACCCCCCCTCGGTTAAAATCCAAAATAGCAACAAAGCCTACACTACCCAGTTCCAAACAAAAACACGATGGCAGAAATCTAATGAAAGAACCGGACCGCACACACCAGCTTCGGGTAGCGCGCGTCGATCGACACCGAAGTTGCGTGGATCCTCGCCAGGGGACCGTAAAACTCGGCACGGACGGCGCACGGGCCACACGGCAGCCAGCGCGCCCTCCTCCAAGCCGGTCGGGAGGCTCTTCGCTGGATCGCGTGGAGGAGCTGTGGTTGCAAAAGCGGCACGCTGCGGACGAGCACGCACCTCGGCCGTGCTGGGAAGCAGCCTCTTCTCTGCCCTGCTCTCGGGGGGTGTTCCTCGTTCAAGTTAGAGAAAACGTTCCCGTGACGCGAACCCTTCAACTTCGAACGTGACTGAATTTCGCGCCAGTGTTGACAGTAGCTCAGCTCCGTCTGCAACGTCTTGTGACAAGACCGGGGCGCGCTCGTTCTTCTGTCGGCGTTGCCGCGCGATGGTGTTTCTTTGCTGAGTGATGTGACAGTAGTTCCTTTTTTTTCTGGCTCACTGCCGAGGAACCCGCGTGTGAACCGTTAAGAGCTGCGCGCGCGAATTTGCTGTGCTCTGTCTCGTGTGGTGGGGTATACCTGTGGTGTGTGTTTGTGCATCTGCTTGAGCCGTGGAGATCGACTCCCCGTGTGCGTGTAAAAATTGTGTGCCGACGTTGGGCTCGGCGACTTCACGATCGAGGTTCGTTCGGCGGCGTGCTACCGGCGAGGGACTGACTCTACGGGCTACAGGTGAGAGTTGATGTGTCTACTGGCTTTTGGAAATTTGGTAGCTGCGGTTTCGGGGATGTCCTGGTACTCCTCGAGGCGACTTTAGTACTAATAAATTTGTGGTCAGTTTTAATACCAACACAGTCAACACGAGTTAAATCTGCCGAGAAGTCTAATAAAATTTTAATGGACACTCATTTGGACGAAAAAATATTTAAAAATTTACGTCGGGGAGAAACAATTCTTAAAGTTCGGTAACCTGCTAAAACATTTCATGTGCTCAAGGTTTTAATATAGGGATGAGCAACAAATGGCTACGTACATAAAGTGCGTTTAAAACCATTTTCAGAGTTTAAAAATGCAAAATCAATGCACTAACACAGCGTGCATTTTTTTTTCCTCATGCACTTGTGTTGGAACCATGTAGGGAAAACAAGCAAGCTTCAATCTGAAATGAAGTGTTTTATTGTCAATGTAAAAAATTCACTTGGATGTCTTGAGATGCTTTAATGCAAACAATGAAAAGCTCCTACTATACTCTATCTTGGGAGTTGTGTGCAGCAAAGGGATAGGCTCGGGCACGTGGCTTTCAGATTTGCTTCCCTTTCGTGGGTGCTCGTAAAAAGAACACAAATCTGAATACCTCTTACTTAAAAAGTAGTTTCATATAAATGCCCTTGATCAATGTTCTTTTGTGTTTGTACGCAATGTTGAATTCCAAAGCATATTAAAATGAATACTGCGCACTCAAGAGATGAGAGACGCATGTATTTATGATTATTTTGCAAACTACGTAATTTGTTTCATATTAATTGCCCTATGGCTTTCGGTTCAGAGTGATCGGCGCGCAACACCGAACTCGACTGTTTCCATCACTCCCCTTTCTCTTCTCACACATAATTTGACAACCCGGCTTCTAAATATATTAGGATTTTTATGAATGTCGTTCTCAACTGTGGTATTCCACTTACACGGTGTGTCAGATGAGCCTATGTACGGTTCGCACGGGCCACCGCAATACGATATCTCAGGTATAACAAATGCTGTCGGATATGTTAAGCTATTGCATTGAGTGATTCACGAGGCACGCGGAGATCGGGGAAAATCTGAATGCTTTCGTTACGTCGTTCATTACATGTTCACACTTGCACGTCTGCGAATGCAATGTAGGCATGCTCGGGTTCGGGAGGCTCTAAACGAGATAAGGTTAATCTTAGAAAAAAAAAATCCTGTTGAAGTGAAAAAAACATAAATAAACGCATCCTAATAAGGGCCTGAGGATTGCAGCGTCCGCACGCTATTCAACCCGACAGTATGTCGTGGCGATGTAAACTTCGATACACCCTCCAGCATGGTTTGAGTTTGTTTTATTTCTAGCATTCTACCGGCGGTTAGCGCGTACTTCGTTTCAAATTACGAAAGTTTCCGCCTTTAAGGTTGGACTTTATGAAGCCCATGTGTTGCGAACAAGCAACAAGTGTCGTTCGGCGGTGTTCAATGCGCGCACGGCATCAAAGCGGTGGATGTTCGTCGCTTGGTGGGCGCTTATTCATTCCTTAGAGCGAAGCCTCTTCCAAGTTATCACATCAACGTTTCGGACGGACGGACGTTAATGAGACGGACGAATTTGTGTGAGAAAGTAAATTCATCACTTCGCTGGAAATTAGTCGAAGGAAGTGGCGCCTTCGCCATATAGATTTATCAAATGCCGCGTCGATGTTGTCCCAGCACCGAAGTGCACACTCCATTTCACCCCGTCGCTCCTCCATATCTCAGGGCAACGAGTGACGCGAGACTCGGAGCCACCGCAACACGCCCTGCAAAAACGCATAAAAGACCAAAATAGTCAAATGACGTAAACGAAATGAGGAGGCGAAAAAAGCTCACTTGGTGACGTGCGGCGTGTACGCAGCACACACAAACAAAACGCGAGAACAGAAACCAACATCGTGGCGCCGCGCCACCGCCCCGCTCTGCTGCCATCGTCAAAACAGGGCGAGCGCTTGTGTTTATACGCTGCGGCTGACACCCAACACCGTACCACCTTTCGTCGGCCAGTCTTAAGCGCGGCAGGCTGGATGTTGTGAGAAAAAACTCCGGCGATTCCAGCTAGCAACCCCAGCTCCCTCCCCCACTACTTTAACTCTCTTTACTCTCTTTTTCTATCTCGAGGCTCATGTAAACACAAGCGTGGACGAACTAGGTACAGAAAGACAGGAATGCGCATCCCAAAGCCTGCCGGCGAATGTGTGCGTTTGGGAGGGCATTCACTCAGTTGGTATACGAGACAGTCCGGACGCTTGTGCGGTGTTTCGTGCCCGCTGGCGTTTATGCCCGAAGCTCGAACAGCGCCGGCAAAACGCGAAAACTGTGCGTTGCCCTGGGAAACCGCGCTGTTGGCCGGGGACGGACCCGACAAGACTGGAACAGAGTCCGCCGGAGATGTGTTGATGTTCGCTTTTTATGGCGTTCCGACACGCCAGCCGAAAACATGGAAGACCGATGTAGGATAAAAAAAAAATAATTGAAAAAAAAGTTAGAAACAAAAAAGTAACTGTGTTGGCGAGGTTTCCAAGAACGCTTATAGTGCGGTTTTCTCTACGTCACGCTACGGGATACGTAGACACTGGAGCTTCAAAATGATTCGATCACTCAATAAGAAAACAAATTAAACACTTTTTTCTCCTGCACTCTTTTTTCTTTTTGGAAAATGTCTGTCAGCATGAGTATACTAATTTCCCCGCTATTTTGTCCTGCGGACAAAGTAACGGGAAATCTAGTTGAAATGAGAATTACATTAATCGCAGACATAAATGGGAGATTCTATAAAATAAAACTGACTGATGAAATCGCAAATGATACAGCACCGTATCCCCCTTAGATGAGCGCACTGCTTTGAAGCAGCTAGGTTTCTTAGCTGTCTTTCGGCATCTTGGTCGAATAAACCCCATATCGTTTAGAATTACTTTACCTTTCAACTGCTAATATTTAACATTACATTTATCTTGTCACTGACCAGTCGACTCCCCATCGAGGTTGGCAATATTGCGGTATTACATTATGGAGTACGAAAATCCGGCTTCATAATTTTCCTCGTCACTTTCCCATCCCCGTCTTTCTTTTCCTTCCTTCCAAAAACAACCCAAATTTCGTTCAAATTAACCTCGCCCTTTGGTCCATATATATATATATATATATATATATATATATATATATATATATATATATATATATATATATATATATATCCATTCATACTTTTGGGCATCGTGTGATTCTAGAAACAAAAACGCAATTGCCAAGAAATCTTAACACTTTACAAAATGCCCACAAGGAGTGACAGTACAGTTCTTGTGCTATCATATATAAAGGATTGCTCATAACCTCGAAGATAATTAGCAGGTTTGCGTTGAAGTTTCTTAACACACTAAGTTTGTTCCCATGCATACAAATATGGCATTTCACGCGAAGATTTAGAAATAAAAATGATCTCGTTCAAATAATTTCTACAATAATCTCCCTCGGAGTAGTACAACCTTGACAAATTTCAGAAACTTGTTTAAGTAAGTGCAACTGAATATTTTATATATACATATAATGGCGCCTAAGCAGATCTCAACAATTTCGTCGTTTTGAAACGAAACTGTTGGTAATGGTACTATCTGTGCTTTTGACATGTTGTCAGTATTTATTTCCACGCATGCTACAACATCTTTGAATGCCTAATAAGCTTTGCAAATCGTGGAACTTCCTAGAACCTAGGGTAGCATGTTCGACCCTTTTCGTGGACGTTCACTAGTCACTACGGAAGCCTAGCATTAGGTTGCTTTTTGTAAGCTTTCTAGATGTGGGTTTGAGTTGAAATGTCGAGGTACAGAGAAAGGGGAATGTCGGGGGAGATGTATCCTCCACAAACGGGCAAGTCGCTACCTGGCCTTGGGAGAGGGGAGCACGAAAGAAGGTAAAGGGGACAGAGGGTAAGTGCAAAAATAAGTCGGGCTTGCTAAAAAAAGAAGAAAAAAAAAGAAATCGTGTTTGGGAAGTAAACAATGTTGTGCTCGTCTGTAGGTTCGCAAACGTTCTGTGAGTTCTGCTTCTATTGAAAAGTTCAGCAGGTCGCTGTAGACCTGAGCGACTTGCGCATGAGGGCCCTCAGGGAAGAGCAGTTCATGCTGTGTGGAACAGGGAAGGTCGCTGGTGGAGTAGCGGTTGAAGGTAACTTTCCGTGCCTCGTTTTAGTCGGGACACTCAAGGACCACGTGTGAAATATGCTATCGAGCCCCCCAGTTAAACGCGAATAGATATATATACTTTGAGAAATGTGTCCTCGAAGACTGCCGTATGGTACTCTGTCTTGTTTTTGTTTTGTCGGCATAATTGCGACAAGTATACCTAGGCGGATGCCGTGACACCAATAGAAGGCCTAACAAGGTTTCACGGCAATCCCAAGGCGAGGATAAGATAAGCGAGCTAAACCGCTGCCTCTGGAATGCTTCGGAAGACCCACGAAGGATTCACAAGCAAATTTGAGCCGGCTATATAGACAGACGCAGTCTACATATACGGCTGACAGTCTACCCGTTGACTGTGAAGTATGTATGGATGTGTGTCGCTCAGCAAAAATGCATAGCAGCTTTTTTTCTTTTTTTAGTAAGATTGTGCTTTGTTTATCTCCACTCCGCCGCGACGAAAAAGACGATGTTCCACGAGAAGAGCAAAATCCGTTATTCAAGAGAGAAAAACGGACTATCTCGGCAAAAACGTAGCTAGCACCCGCGCGTGTGCGAAAAGTTCGTCGCACCCTGTTTTATATAAAAAGTCTTTAAGCGCACGCGCGATCGCGCGAACAACAAACGCTTCATAAGCGCCCGGAAAGGTGCGAACATAACCGAATTCATCAACGCCCGCTGGTAAAAAAAAAAAAAACCGCTTGCACTACGAAAGAAAAAAAAAACAGAAAAAACGGCCGCTCTGCTTCGCATTAGAGGAACGTATGATAAGCGTTTTGTACGATCAAAAAAAGAGTAGAGTGAGATAGGCGAAGAAAAAGGAAGTAAAAAAAGAAAAGAAACTCCGAACAAAACCTCGGGCGATGCAACCGGCGTCGCTTACCTGTCCAAGGTTCGAGCGTGTCTCGCTTCCTTCTCGCCCATCTCGTTTCTTTGGAACCTTTCGGTTCCGCTTGCATTTCCGTGCCGAAGCAACGGCCGTAGCGGAAAACAAAAACACTGAAAAAACAAAGAAAAATATAAAACGTTGGAGCAAAAAGAAGAGGGGAAAAAAGCAGAGCGAGCGAGGGCGTTTTAGGGGAGCGCTGTTCGAAGGGGCGTAGACTCGCGTCGCTCCAGCCGGCGGCAGGACGAAGGAAGGCTCGCGGGCAAACTTTACACCGGGGGGTTCCTTCGACATGGGAGCATTGGAGTGCGCCGACACAACGACAACAACAGCAACCAAGTAACCAACCCGTTGGATCAATAACGGTTTATCGGATGTGTGCAGCTTCCAACGGCTGCACTGCGCCCGCTGCTGATGTTTCTCTTCTTGCACGTTGTTGTTGTTGCTACTCTGGTTGCTCTGTAGGTGTTGCGGGTGTGGTCTTAGGGGGTCACGAGGCTTCAATTTGGGGCCTGTGCGTCCCGTTGGAAGACTTAGCGTTAGGATTTCTTTTCTTTTTTTCTTTTTGCGAGCGCGTATGGTGGGATTTGGTGTGTGAGCGCTACAGCTCTCCACAAAATGCCGTGTTAATTTTTTTTTCTTCCTTGAAGTTGGTGTGGATTTTTTGGTTTTAAGTTTTTTTTTAAGTTTAAGTTGTTGAGCCTTTAAAACTGTGTAGAAAAGAAATTTCGCCGCCAACGACAATTCACGCAGGAAAGGGTTACAAATACGTGTTGCTTTCCAGCGATTTACTTAGCAAAAAGCAGAGTGAAAAAGTAACCGCAGTTTAGTTATAATAGTTATATATATATATATAAATAAATCACAGTATAGACTGCTGTGCTACAAACAATGTTGAGCACTCCATTTATGTAAGCTGTGCACGCCAGCCCAGCGTTTGGTTTGAACACGTGACCACAGCTCTTTCAAAACGTCCGCCTTCTTGAAAGCGTGCACCAGGGAGGACCAGTGCTCCGAAATCCGGCGGTTGGGTAAAGAGGGCGAAAAGCCCGCGGATATTCATCGCAGGACTTTGACGCAATATAAAGGCGCCTGTATGTCACTTCGGCACGTCTACGAGTGTTACGAAACATATCAAAGCGCATCGTGAAGTCTCGAAGACGCGGCTCGCTTCCTGCAGCCCTGCTCACACTTCGACGACGACGCAGTCAACATCAGAAGTTGAACGGCTTTTACACGATAACCGCCCTCTGCCTATCGTTGGAATGTCTGAAGAATTGAACATTAGTCATGGCTCGGTGTATCGCACGAGTCAGTGTATTCTGCAGTACCACAAGGTGTGCACCAGGTGGGTGCCAAGACAACTTACGCCATACATTAGGGGGCGCCGTGTGGATATGTGCGAGACATGGCTCCGACGCTATGAAGCTGAGAGAGATAGTTTTATTAAACGTATTGTCACTGGGGATGAATGCTGAATTCACTAGGACCAGTCAGAGAGAAAGCGAGTAAGCAAAGAATGAAGAGTAACTTCGTCCCAAGACCATGAGAAGTTATGGGCAGTTCCGACACAGGGAAATAGAATGCCCACGGTCTTCTGGGACCATAAGGGACCAATAGCCGAACATTGCATCCCCAGGAGATTCATTGTTAACGGCGCGTCGTATTGTGACCTGCTGGAGAACAATTCAAACTTCGTGATTAGGTCAAAGCACCGTGGTTTGCTTTCCTTTGGAGTGTTTCTGCAGCACGACAATGCACGCCCCCATGCACGGCACGAGTAACAGAGGAAAAAAGAAATCAAAGCTCTGTGTTTTCAGAGCATTCCACATCTTCCACAATCGAAGGACCTGGCACAGAGCTATTTTAATTTCTTTGTACCACCCAATGCAATTCTCGGCGAAATGCAAGTTTCGTACATAGGAAGAGCATCCCTGACTTCGGTGTCAACAGCAAGATGTTTTTCATCGTGTGTCTCTTATTATGTGGATAAAACATATACGGCGGATACTTTTAGACTCTGCCTTACGTATGTAAAACAAAATAAACAAGAAAATGTACCGCTGCCAGTCACGTGTTTCTCGAGAACACAGTGATGTCACCCGGCAGGGTTATCTTCTACAACGTTCTTTTACAGTACCGACTACTGCTTCATGGTGCTAGTGCCTGGGAAGCTAAGATCATTTTACAGTACGTTGCGCCGCTCTAAGACGAAACCCACTTTAAAATGTATGTTAAAGAACACCCACACTTTTCGTCCAAATGTCGGCAATTAAACAAACCACGCAATCATACATCATTCCACAACACTCACCAAAGCTGTCCCGCCATTCAACTCTCGTACAACCCGAATACCAAACACCGAAAAGCACATTTGGTATTCACAACCAGTCAGAGATAACGAGTTATATCTCACCACATAAACGGGGGCTCCCTATAATCTCCGGCCGACCGCCGCCCAGCTTCGTCGGCCAGAGAAGAGAGCGCTGTACACAAGTGATCCGCGCAGCGCGAACGAGCTGCCGTCGGTCGGTCTCCCAAAACCGCTTGTCCGGTCTCTAATCGAGACAGGAAAACACCGCGGGGAGGCTCATTTTTAACGCCTTCCGCGATACAGGCACCTTCCCAGCACCGCAGCGTAGAAAAACTGCTCACGAATCCAGAAGGCTACTTGCAAAAGCATTCATCAACGGCGCTGTGCCGCTTAAAGCACCCCCTCCCCTAAAGAGCATCATTCGCCTCACACCTTTTCTGGTCCCAGCGCGCCAAAGAGGGGCCATCAGTGTGAGAACTTGACTGGCTTTGGGGATGCCGCCCAGCGTCGGCCGAGACCCTTCAAGTGAACGCTGACGCCGTCGCTGCCGCTGGCTGCGAAATCGGCGGCAAAAAAGGGGGGAGGCCTCCCAGGATGAATGCCTCCGTGTCAAAGGTTTTCTTAATCTCAGTTGCGCAGCGCTGGGGGCCGCCTGCGCGGTGGGCTTCTCCGCGGGGCCCACCCACGCGCAAGTTTCGGGAAGCTGGTCTCAGCGCGGGGGTCGTGGGCTGCTTGCTATCCTAACGTTGCCGTTGGCTGCATGAGGCCGCTTTGGAGAGTCGCCAGGCCGTGTTCCGCGCTCGGGGCGCTTGTGGCGGAAGCGGTGTGTGTGCGGTTGTTATCGGGGACCGATTTGTGGGAAAGGGGAGAAAAAAAAAGACAAAAAGGAAGCGGCGTCGAGATGCACTGTTATGGCGCGTTCACACTGGAAGCGGATCCGCGTTCGCAAAGCGGATCCGCGCGTTCTCAACCGCAAAGCGGCTAGGATCGAGCGGTTGGAGCGCGTTTTTGCCAACCGCTTCGGGACCCATTTCTCCCAGACTTGTACCGTACGCATTACAAGTAATCAAATTACTTGTAATCGATTACTTTTTGGAGTAATTTTGTAATCAGTTGATTACTTTTATTAGGCAGTAATCACAAGAGTAATCTGATTACTTTTTGAAGTAATAAAATTACTTGTAACCGTTACAATTTGTCCACAAAACCCTCCCACCCTCCCCCCCCCCCCCCCCCCCCCGGGCACACGCCTTTTTTTTATGAAATGACAAAAATAAAATTTGCTTGTTTTTTCTTTTTTCGGACGGAAAAATGAAAGATTTTTGCGGAGCTGTAGGAAACGAGGTCAATCTCTTTCTATGTACAGTTCCTGTGGAATGTCCGTTTTTCTTTTTTTTTTTTTTTTCGAGCTGGGATTGCGAGTGGGAAGCCGCAGGGAAGCCACAGTGCGTGACAAAGGTCATTCAAGGCGAAGTTTGAGGCAGTTGGCATCAAAGGCAGTTGAAATATTTCCCCATTTCCCCTACGTGGTCTTTGTGACAAGCAATGTTTCGAGTTGAGAAGTGGTCGGGGAGATCTCTTCCGCTAATGGATATTACACATGATCCGTTTCAAATCCGGGAGCTGCTGCTCTTTTGTATAACATGCGAGCTCGTCCACATGTGAATAATAAAATGAGCGACGCAAACTTTGAGCGACAACCCTTGCTCAAGCTTAACAAGATCTAGAACCCCCTCCGCCTCCCCCTCCCCGCCCCCCCCCCCCCCCCCCCCCACACACACACACACACTGGCGAACGCCCAAACCATTAAACGTCTTCAAACGAATTCTATGCTTGTGTCCGCATCGTGAAGGTGCAACGACCACGAAGAGGGAGCCAGTTTTTCTTCTTCAATACTTGTGCAAATGTGAAATATAGGTTGGAAGTAGTTCATTGTTATGAGCGCTAAAGATGTGTCTTCACACAATAAAGTAATCGGAAAAGTAACGATTACTTCTTTAAGTAATGTCCAATTACTTTTGCCGTCGAGTAATCAAGTGATCTAATCGAATACTTTTTAGCCAAGAGTAATAGTAATTGTAATCGATTACTTTTTTTGAGTAACGTGTACAAGACTGATTTTTCTCCCAACCGCTTTCACGAACCGCAAAGCGGCAACCAATCACAACGCGACGCTGACGTCAGTGACTTTCGAAACAAGATGGCACCTGTCGCTGGTGAGGCGTCCAAGGCGCTGTAGTCTTAGCTTTCGACAAATCAACGGAGAAACTTGATGTTCACGTCCGTCACTTGAATCCACCGCGAAAAGAATCGACTCGTAATTTTAACGGGCTTCGCACCGGTGATTTGATTCGGGTAAGGGTTTGTTTATTATTCCGGGTGCAACAGCCCGAGCTCGCTGCCTTGTTAATCTCTGCCTGTAGAACGTCGGAACCCGCCCCTGATCGACCGAAATGTCAGCCCTTCTACCCACTAAGATAGTCGCGTGAACTATTAAAAGCTTTCGACACCGTGCATGACCACTAAGAAGGCCGATAGAGACGTCGTGAGCTTGATTGCGTAGCCAACGCACTACCGCGGAGGGAGCACGGTACCTGCGCTAGCTCGACCTGTAACGTTTACTACTAATAAAATAAATAAAGGGAACCTGCTCAAGGAATAAAGTGCACGTACCAGACAATGCAGAGGTAATCCATACGGCGTTTATTTGAGCTTAAAGTCAAACAAACAGTAGACTCGATCGACGAGCGAGTGACGAGAGGAGAGTCCGCCACCGACCGGCGGCTGGCACCGAACACATTCTCCCGCCACCACGGTCCACTCCACTACTCACAACTTCGAAAATGATAAGAGCGAACAACTATGAGGGGGGGAAAGCTGGCCCTCTCTCCCGAAAACAAGGTAAAAAAAAAATTGGCTTGCTCTTTATGTTTATACAGCCTTGATGGAGATGCGCCTCAACGGGTAATCGGTCTCTTAGCTGTAGATGAGAAATTTAGCCAGTGCGGTACAACCGCTAACCTGGGATTTTTAACGTGCATCACGCAGTAGTGATCACACGAACGCGTGCCGGTACGAAACTCATCCAGATCGAAACGGGCGGGGGCGGCGGGGATCGAACCCAGGAGGTTCCCAGCGCAAGCTTTCGCTCCACGCTCCGAGCTGAGACGCGTTAGCCCACTTGGCCACTTCCTCCCCTTCAGCTATTCATGCGGGAAGGGTCCACTTCGAAGAAAAGGTCGGGACTCGGGGGCATCCTGTTCTGAGTCAACGAGGCGCGCCTAGCTAGGCTTTGCTCGTGGGCGAAGTCGAGGGAATCACAGGCGAGTTTGGCGAGTCCATGCTTCTTTTTTCGCTGCCTGAACTCGTGAGCGTGCGGACATCCCAGAGAAAAATATTCTGAGTGCCAAAATTGAAAAAAGTTTGGCTTTGGATCTTGAATTAAAGCGGATTTTGGATTGTAAAACAGGGTTGCCAAACGCAAGTCTCAAAAGATCACGCGTGATCGCCGAGAAACCGCCAACGGCATCTCGGTGTGTCTGAACGGGGTCGCTCGCGAACCGCATCCGCGACCGCTTCGCGAACGCGGATCCGCTTTCAGTGTGAATGCGCCATTAGTGAAATGAGAGGTGTGGCGTGCTTGGTGGAGCTTGAGGAAATCGAGTAAAAAGCGCTGCTGCCCACGTAAGAGAGAGGGGTCGATGGACACAGCTGGGCAAAGGTAAAGAGCTGTGCGGTAGCCATTTTTGATTCCTGCGTTTGAATAATAGAGGATGAAACACCTTAAGAATTAATTACGCGCAACAGGGAGCCGGGAGTATGCGTCATAATCTAAGCCCCTATAGAAAATGAGCGTAAAACAGTGGGCAGCACAAAACAAATCTCAGTCTGATAGACTGATTCTAAACATAAAAAGTGTACAGGCAAGCTTTTTAGGAAATATAACAATCCCCAACCTTGAGAGGAAGAAAATAAAACAACGGAAAACACGAAAAAGAAAAAAAAAATGGCGTGGCGTGTTGTGCGTCGTTTTATTTTTTGTTTTTTTCTCAATGTAAATAGGAAAAACACTACACCAAATGTTGTGTCCTGTTGTTCGTTAATATTTAATTTCCTTGTGTCAGAGTTAGGACGATACCATTTTAACCGCTCAATTGCCTGTATGATTTGTCTTCGTGAGAAATGTGATTGTCCGCGCAACGAGTGTATGACATACACGAATAAGTGTGCCAGTTTGTTGAACCAATTATGTCGGTCTGCTTTTGAGAATAAAAGTTATCACTGCTGAGCTATCCTACGATGGGCTAAACTGCCGATATGTAAGTTCATGAAACAGTGCGCTGCCTAAAACGCATCTGAGGGTTCCAAGGTGCAGAAACAACTTTATTTTACTCAAATGTGTTTCTGAATCGTGACCTCAATTACTAATTCACCATGCTAAATGTTCACATGCGACGAAAGAAAAGTTAAGAACTAATACTGCGCGAAGCCATATCTTCGTGTAAGTATCTGCTGCAGCTAACATCGCTTGAAGTAATTCGTTGCTCTGCTTCGTGAATTCGATCTTAAGTTCTAGTCTCTCATTGTAACAGCAAGTAATAAACTGTTGACCCCGCCTGCTTGTGTGCTGCCATTCTAGAATTTATAGAAATAAAAGCTATCTACCAGATCTCGCGGTCCCGGTATCGTCGTCGACCTTCGCTAATCACATGAAAATAACACAAAATATTCATACCACCTTCCTGGCTGCTTTCATTTTTGTCTCGACGCTGAGAGTTTCTTTATTCTCTCGCATATATTGTGACGGGCAACTCGCTCGTTTTGCTGCGTCCAGTCGTTGATGTCCTCGTAGACGTCACCATAGAAGGGCGTCGGAGTATGGGGTGTGACGGGGAGGAACGCGAAAGGAAACGCGGCAGCAAGGGTCTCGGTCGGCTGGCCCCGGGAAAACATGTCCAACTTTGGCAATTTCTTTCTTGATTGTTTCACCAATTCGCCAAATTTCGGCGGCTGGTCTTGAGCACGGCGGCTATAGCATTGGACTACGGCGGCTTGCTCGGGCTTCGTCTGGCTTCCCAGACGAAAGTTCGGGCTTAAAATTGATCTGCTTGAGCGGATCATCGGGGCCGTGCGAGGAAGGGACAAAAAAGATTATCCCACACCTTCACCAGAAATCTCATGGATGAAGGCAACGAGACGATGAATAATGAACGGAAAGTAAAGGTTTAATCGGCGAACTTGTTCCAGAAACGAAAGGAAGAACACATGTCGAGAAAGCAGCAGCGAGCGTCGACGGCGGCAGCAACGAGCGACGATGCGTCGGCGTTACAGCTGGCTGGTGCGAGAGTGAATGAGTCGGCAAGACTGCGCTCGGCTACTTATCTACTACATTTGGTATCTCGAACATCCGACCTAGAAAGCTCGGCAGTGAGCTAGGACGAGACTGACCGGACAGTGTCATTCTGGCCAAATTATCTTTTAAACTCGGCACGAATCCTCTAGAATAGAGGAACGGAAAGGCGTTCCATCTCGTTCACGCACGCGGCAATATATTTTAAATAGACCTCTCCAGCCAGCTTAAGTTTTGGAGTGACGCCCCACAATTGAATGCGATACCTTGCCGTCTATTCGCGTGTTCAGCGTTCTGTTTCAACTGGCACAATAATCACAAAGATACGAGACGAAACTAAACATACCGGCCTCTTTCGACGCCTACTGCTCTATATTGTATTGGCGGAATGTGAATGTCTCAACTCGAGGTTTTCTTGCACGTCATATTACGCTCTCTTTCATGTCGCACAACAACCAAGGAGATAAGTAAGACAGGAAAATCAATATACCGGTCTCTTGCTTTCCATGCCGGCCTCCTATTCATCTGTATCGGCCGAATGTGAACGTTTCCATGCCCGTATTTCTTCCTATTTCTGTGGCGCCCAACCGTGTGTGCACTCCGTGGCTTCCCGTACCGGACAGACATGAGCCACACACCGATGAACACAGAGGCGGCCCCAGTGGATCCCTGAGTCACGATCGGCTTCTGCCTCTCTCGCTCCCTCTTCTCATCCCGGTCTCATCTATGCTCCGTTTCACCTTAGAATGGACCAGAGCGGACGCTACGAGACGTCGGAGCAAATCGAATACCGCGTAAGTGTCACATGACCTTCGGGAGGAGGTGCAGCGACGCTTGGGGGCGCATAGCCTCCTCTCATGATACTCTCATAGTGCTCGATTGGCCCGAACGGCTCGAAGCTTTCGCTGCGGTCCATCGTATGGTAAAACGAAGTGCGCAAGATGTGCGGAGCGGACGCAGACAGCAAGGGTGGGCCGGCGGCTTTCGGTCAGTTAGCAGCCGGAGGGAAGACAGTTTCCAATCTGTTTTTGATAGCCGGCCGCGCAGCGTCGTTACGTGGGTGGTTTGGGAGAGCAAATCGGCCGGGTTCGCTGCTGTTCCCGGCCGATCGGGCGGTCGCCACCACCACCAGGCCAGTGGCGCCGTTCCCATTCCGCTCACTGGCGCGGGGCCTGCGGTCGCTAATGGAAAGTGATGCCCCGGCCCGGATCCGCTGACACTGGAGACAGGCGCCCAGAAACCAACCCCCCCCCCCTCCCCCTTTTCCTCCCTTTGGCTTTCTCCACTTACGTTCCTCCCCTTAGCCCCTTCTGTTCTAGCCCTTTCTTTTGTGTTTTACTGCTTGTCCCTGGGGTTTTTCGCTGAATCGTATTCCGCTTAAATGAAGGAGCTGGTATCGGGGGGACGTCCGGATGTTGAATCTCTAACCACAACCTGGCCATAGGGGTCTGCCCCACCCTGTATGCTAGCAGTAATTTCATCTTTGGTGTTCACAATGTACCCTCTGTTTCGTTTGCTCTCGCAAACTGACTTTTATCCGATTTACGTCGGGGTCAACTGCATTAGCGGCAACGTCCACGAAATATGCCTAATTTTGGACGCGCCTTTGGTTCAGAAACGGTCACGCAGAGGTCACTTTCGAACAACGCACCATTGGGTAATACTTGCAAGTAAAATTAGGCATATTTTTTACATTGGTGATTGCTTTCAAAATTATCATACTGCTGGTAACTGTGGGAAATTTTAATTAGGAATCTATTACTGTGGGAAATTTTAATTAGGAATCTAAACGTCATTTTCCTTGTAAATCTGTACGATGCACTAGGCGTGCTCGTAAACCCTGAATAACAGCTGAGCTAATTGCAAAAATACAAATAAAAAATAAGCTATACGCAAATTTTATTAAAACTAAAGACCCAGATAAACTTAAAATTTTCAAGAAGTACAGAAATAGCTTGAACAAGGAATTGAAGTAACGTAGAGTTCTTTATTACCACAACTATTTCAGTGTGACATCAAATCGCACCGACCGGTTGTGGCGAAAACTTAATTCAGTGTTGCACCGGGGTGAAACGCTAAAAAATATTGAGTTTATAATTCATAATAACGTGACCCTTACTGGTAGCGCTCTTGCAAACGCTTTTAATGACTTTTTTGTAAATTTAGTAGGAACCTCAGATACAAACGAAGCTTGTGGTTATATACAACGAAGAATTGGGGAAACTATCTATCTAAATCCTGTAACTGAAAACGAGGTAATAGCAGTATTTCGTAACGTAACCGTTAGTAATAGCTGCGACGCTGATGATATACAAATACGGCCAGTAATTTATGTTTTGGACACCATTAGCAGGTGCCTTGCACACATTTTTAATCTTAGCCTAGAGACAGCCACATTCCCTACAAAAATGCAAATAGCAAAAGTGGTTGTACTTTACAAAAAAGGTGACAGAAATAACATAAGTAACTGTAGGCCTGTGTCTCTCCTTCCAGTCTTTTCAAAAGGTTTAGAGAAAATTATCTTTAGTCGTCTTACCACATTTATAGACAAACATAACATTCTTACGGAATCGCAGTTCGGGTTTAGAAAGAGACGTTCCACGGAACTTGGTTTGTTGGACCAAAAAGAATTCATTTTACGTAATTTCGAAGACAAAAATGTAGTGTTAGGTATATTTATAGATTTTACAAAGGCATTCGACTTTATTAACCATGATTTGCTTCTTCAGAAACTTTATATTTACGGTATTAGAGGGCATGCGGCAGTACTTATTAAGTCATACCTAGAAACCAGGCGTCAATATGTGCATATCGGGGGTCACGCCTCTGAATTAAAACCTATAAAATCGGGAGTACCTCAAGGAAGTATACTTGGTCCGCTTCTTTTTAACATATACATAAACGACATCGTTAATATTGCACCACCAGCTAAATTTATCATTTACGCTGATGATACGAGTATTTTTATATCGTCTCGGAATTGCAGCGATATTGTACAAGTCGCAAACGACATCTTGAGAAGTCTGGAGGCTTGGTCTACATCAAATAATCTAAGAATAAATAAAGACAAAACTAAAGCTATGCTTTTTAGTCCCAAAAACAGGAAAATTACCTTTTTGAGCGACATCGTTCTGTACTCGTCCCCCATTGAAATGGTCACCACGTTCAAGACATTGGGCGTGTTGTTTTCAAACAACATGTCTTGGACAGCGCACTTAGATTACGTTATTTCAAAACTTGCTTGTATAATTGGTTTGATACATCGACACCGTCTAATTCTTCCATCAAGTATTAAACTACTTTTGTATAACACACTATTTGTATCTCATTTAAACTATTGTCATTTGGTATGGGGTACCACTACTAAAACAAATTTACATAGAATATTCATACTGCAAAAGAGAGCGTTAAGACTCGTGTGTGACGTGCCTTATCTTTTTCACACGGACCAAATTTTTGAAAAACTCGGGGTACTTAAAATACATCAACAATATGAATACAGGCTTATCATGAAGTATAAACAAGAATATTCTGTGATAGATAGCTTCCCGCTAAGCTTGGCATCCCTTAGGAAAAAACAGCTGACACATTCTACTCGCCACTCAGATTTCTGGATGGTTGGTACATCGCGTACAGATTACGGTCTTCAGATGATTAGAAATACACTTCCAACGTTACTAAACACTTTCCTGAATTCGAATATTGATATATTATCTTCTAGCCCGCGTGAGTTACGTGACTATCTACTTTTTATATAAACATGTTGTTTATCAGTCGTCTAGTCTGTTAGTCATCTTTTTGTTTAACCATAACAGCGTTTTGTGGATGTTTTCTGTCTATTTTGCTGTTGCTTTTTTTTTTTTTTTTTCTTGCTTGTATGTAACTTGGCCCCGCTGTGTACCTGTTCAGGGGGCTGGAGACCCGTCAAGCTGCTTTGTCAGCTTTTTTCTCCAGCTCCCACCATATGTGATATGGTGAATAAAGTTATTATTATTATTATTTTGTATCAGAAAAAAAAGAAAGAGTTGAAAACATGTGAGTGATGACAAGTTTGACCTGGTCAAATATCTTTCTGAAAGCGCGAAGGGGACAGCTTAAAAATACAGAGAAGGACTCGAAAAGTGGCAACTTTATTCCGAATCGCGATATTTCAAAGTCCTCTAAAAATGTCTTGATCTTTGCTATATACCCTTCAAAGTTTCACCCTGACGTTCAGCCTATATGAAGCGCTCATGCGGTTTCATCTTCAGGCAACATCAGATACGGAAGAAATTGAACAAAATCGGGAAGCGTCCACCATATTAACGTGCAGCAAAGACAAATGTTCGCCTGGCTCCGGTTAGATACCACTAGTGTTCATGATAACCATGTGCCGTGGACGCATACGCACAGGGTACGAGCTATGCCGCGCACGGCTATCACCGTCGCTGAAGCAGAGTACGAATTCCAACTTCACTGCACGACCAGGCATTCATTGTACAGAACGCGGAACAGCTTTGAATGCATTGTGAGCTGCATTGACTGGCAGTAAACCAGGCTTGATTTCTTGGTTTACAGCAACATCCTGTACCCTCTACTGGATTAGCCAGCGGTGCGACTAAGAAACGCAAAAGAAATAGACGCGTCATCTGATTTTGAAGATACAAAATAACAAAAGAGCTTATGATAGTAGCTTCTTTTTTTATGTTCTGGCCCATTATTGTTTTAATCTTGTTTATTTGCCACGCTCGTTTCCGTGTCAGTACGCTTGTGTAAAGTGAGTAACGCTCATTTTGAATGTCACATTGTGGCTTCTTTAACCAGTTGTTCTTAAATGTTCTCCTTTCGGGACGGAGAAAGCACGAAACTTCTTAAGACCTGTGTTCTCGAACTCAGCGATGTCATTCCGTGTTCTTAGCACTTAGCCAGTCGAGCGTCGAGCGGTATGGCTCAATACCAGCAACAGGGCAGGGCCTGCTTATGATGTCATTGGATTGATGGATGGAGGGATGAGGCTGAACCCTTTGAATCGGGCGGTGACTTCCGCCACCTATAGCCAGTCGCCGTTAGTGACTCGATCCGCCCCAAGCGGCCAACACGCTGAAGCTTGACGAGAGTCGCCGCAAAGGTGACAGACGCGTCCGTCTTGGCATCGCCGCGTATTAGCGTAGCGTAGCGCTCGTGAGATGCAAGCGTTGTCGTCTAGGTGGAATAGGCCTCCTGCTTTGCCCGGGAGGCGCTGCAGAAAAACCGTCTGGCAGTGCCCCCTACAATTTGTTTATCGGTATTGGGTAGTACAAACTTGCGCATTCCAATTTGTCCCGTGTGGAAACGTTATCCGGCGGTATGAATTCCTTCCGTCCGATTGTCTTACGGCTTGGAATCGAACCAATTTCTAAAGTGGAAAGTTTCTTTCGTTCTTTGACACTTCGCAGAAAAAATAAACTGAGCGACGCAAGCTACGTCTACGCTATAGAAGAAGCCGCAAATTTGGTGTCGGTGTGCTGTCACTCGCAAGAAGAGCGAGCTTCTTATAATATCGAGCTTGAGGTGAGCATTCCGTGATACGTTAACGCACATTAGAAGCAAAAACTCCCAAATTGCAGCCTCTCCGTACAGCCAACGCTATCAGCTGATGACCAACCTCGAAAATGCGCGAAAGCAGACGCAAGCGATCTAGCGTCGGCCTATTGCCTGTCGGCCAAGCACATCGTTGATATTTATATATCTTTACTTAAAGGGGTAGGGAAACGAAATTTCAGCGCTCATTTTCTGGCTTTAATGTGTTGCATGTTGCACCCTAACCCCAAAAACACCAGTCTTCCGTTGAAAAGCACAAGAAAACTAATTTTAAAGCTAAATAAACGATCTTCAATGTGCACCTAGTGGATGCATGCGGAGCCTATTTAGGAGGTAGTCTAGCAACGTTGTGGAAACTGCTACGTAGTCGTGACGTAGCAGTTTCCTTCGGAGCAGCGCCGCTCTTTGGTATTTCAGCATTTTTCTTCTGAGCTTTCCTCCTCAACTCACAAGTCGCGCATTGTACCAAACGGTTCAAGAAGACGGAAAGGAAGGACTCCCCTTTTTCTCGGGCCATCGTTCGTGCAACCGGACATAGCCATTCTCCCCCTAGAAGATTAGCACGTCGCTCAAAACTCGAGCAAAAGTTGCTTTCCCCACCTCGTTCAGCCCTAAGCTGACAGTGTTGTGGAAGCCACGTGCTCCTTGGGCCAGCCACACGCTCGTCACCCCACGGGCACTTCGAGCGGCTCGGTTGTAACGCGCTGACGCTGTTGACACCATCACAACGCTGACAACGCCACCAAGGGCAAAGCTCATAACCACGCCTGCCTTGCTACTCCACGAACGCGGGAAATCTTTTCTTTCTGTTTTTGTTTGCGCCGGATATCCCATGACGCATCGCCTCTCCGTTCGCTTCTCTTCGAGCGCTTGCTCGAGTGCACCGCTTGAAACGAAAAATATGGCCAATCGTTCAAAATACAAACGCGCGATTATCATTTACGGTTATTATACGTCATGCTTGACTCATTTCGGAACGAAATCTGAATATTTCAATTTTTGTTTCCGTACCCCTTTAACTTGTGAGGAGAGTTTGGTCATCACAAAAAAAAAAGAAAGGCCAGTGGCCCGTACTCGTTGGTCTGTGCACCATACAAGACATTATACACACACACCCACACTCGCAGGCGTAAATAAATAAATAAGAAAGGAGGAAGGGAGGCAGGCAAGCGCGGCATCGAACACAATAATAGTAATAATAATAATAATCTTTATTTGCAGAGAAGTTTTACCCCGATTGGCTTGCTCGGCTAGAACAGAAAGGCGAAAGCCCGTACGCTTGTGCGTCTGCTAGCCAACCACCCGGGGCGCGAGAAAAGCAAAGGCCTGTACGCTGCCTCTCGAGCTCTTGCACACCTGCGATGTAAGCTTCACGGAACATAAGATCAAGAGATAGGAGCTCCGCCTCCAGCACATGCTTGTTGCTTTCTGTGGTGCGTTCGTGCGCGCGCACATGTGGCCATGAACAGTGTTTGCATTACACGAGCGCGCGTGCTTGGGAGGGACGCTGAAGGCCCGCAGCTCGCGCTTGTAGCATCGGCTGCGTCTGGACTTAAGCTGAAACGAAGTATAGTTCAATCGGATCGCTCCACTGGTCGGACAGTATTGGCGACGTGAGCGATCGAAAGCGTCGCTGTGGTCGGCCCACCACAATTGGCCGAATACTGACTACGACGTCAGCAAAGGTTGTCTCATCGACGGAAGTAAGAGGAATGGAAGAACTTCAATTTTGACGGTGTTGGCAGTGTTGCTTTCAAAGCTCCATGATTTGAGGCTTTCACCATGCTCATTACAAACACCACCGAGCTTGTTGTTCAGAAGGTAATGACGTCACGAAAGGTAACCAAACGAGGGCGCCACCGAAACATCTCGCCGCTAATAGCGTGCTCGGTGCTCCTGTTCGTAAATTTCACATGACGCACGTTTCGATGCATGCCACGGCTTGTTTTAGCAGTGCCTTAGCACGTCTTAGCAGTGCACACCACGTGTCTTAGCAGAACAACCTGGAGGGCGAGAAAAAAATAGGGAGTATTCACTGGCGGCCATAGCTGTGTGCGCGAATGCTGAGCACCTGCTGATGGCGAGCTTCCACAGTTCTTTTGCAACGTGCATTCCGCACCATCAAGAGTGCCGGTCTTAGCAGCCTATTGATGTGAGCTCGTTCTGAGCATGCGCTTTAAACAGCACCCACAAATATGGCGTCTAATGCATACTCCCTATTGTCTCGCTTACTCAGTGCGCTGGACGGCTAGTATCGTTCCCTTCGCTCCACTTCTCACGGTTTCGATGAGAATCTGTAGAAGTTCACACCGGGGTTCTTCCCGTTCTTGACAGTTGACGACGCAGCAGTACCGTCGACGGCGACGTTTTGAACGCATCGAGGCCACGCATGTTGCTCCCAATTTCGACGTGCTTGGACGAAGGAAAAGTTGTTAGCTTGGTGCAAGCTCCGGTCCCCGGGGTAACGTTGTGCGGTGACGACTACGGATTGACATATTTTGAAGCGTGACCACGCGAACGCACGAAAAACAGCAGCGCAAAGACGTAAAAAGCCGCCCGAACAGGTTTGTTATTGTACGGGGCCGCGGGGCCTTGGCGGGCTTGTACGCTTGTACTCCTCAGACATTTTATTGCCCGCCACCGGAGGGCGCCACTATACGTTCGAAATTTCAGCGCAGGAAAAAGTCGCCCGCTTCTTGCGCAGCAGTGGCGGTAACGTCAGGACGACGACGAGCTCTTATTGGCTGATCGAAACAAAAATAGTGGGTCAAAGTCAACCTCAAGGCGTCGAGCATTGAGGTCTACCCGTTATTTTGTTTTTTCAGTCAGCCAATAAGAGCTCGGCGTCGTTCTGACGTCACCGCCACTTCTGAGCAAGAAGCAGACGACCTGCTCTCCGCATAGGTACTCCAGTCTTGGCATGTTGGCCCCACGTTTTCGAAGGCGACACCGAACATATCTGGTATGTCGAGTTCCAACGGAGGCCAATAAAAAGTTTTCCTCGCGTTTCTCCCACACAGAAGAGAAGCGTCGATGTAAATTTGAAGAAGGTTTCGTTGAACGGGATGTTTTGACGCGGTAGCACGTTGGTTTACACCCGGTACGGAGCAACCGAAAGGGGACATATCCGAGCGTCTCGACTCCGTTTGCAGCCCCGCGCGTCGACTGTTGCCAAGTCCTTGGACTGACTGTCTCGTTCAAAGTTAATTCATAAACTCAAATAGAATCTTAATGATAATCAAACTCTAGTGTAGCTACAGGGACTATTCCCTGGCGGCCATAGCTGTGTGCGCGACTGCTGAGCGCGTGCTGACGGCCAACTTTCCGCACCATCGAGAGTGCCGGTCTTAGCAGCCTGTTAATGTGAGCTAGTTCTGAGCATGCGCTCTAGACATCGCCCTCAAATATGGCGTCCAATGAATACCCTCTAGACGGGATGAGGATGGCGGGGAGGAGTCTGAGTGGTCCCGCCTCCAGCCCCAGCTTCCTAACTTCGACAATGCTGCGGCCCCTTGTTAGCCTCGAGCGTGCACGCGCAGTCAAAGCATTGTGGAAGGCTACGAGGGCGTCCTGGAGGCCGGGCGTTCGGAAGAGACGCGCCCTGTCGTCCTCACCACGTTAGTGACTTTAGAAAAACCTGTCGGCCTGGTTAAAAAAAAAAAAAAAAAAAAAGGACAGTTTGTATCAATCAAATATATAAGTTGTCTATCTTTGGCGGATTCAACTCAACATCTAAAACCCTGCGCATCAACGTAAAAAAAAAAAAACAAAAAAACAATGACAATAGATATTTTTAATAGCATCCCGGAGCCATTTCACTCTCTTGTAGATTCTGCGTGTTATGTTCGCGGCAGCGCCGCCAGGAAAAACCAGCGATGGCGAAAGCCACGCGATGATTCCAAGGTGCAGTTTTTTCCAGCGTCGCGTCTACCACGACCACGATCTGTTGCCGGAGCGCTGCCATGGTTACTCCGTCCCCCGCACCTATAATCGCCGAAAGAGAACAAAAAATCACTAAGAGAAAGTAGTTAATGGCAAAACAATAAAAAGAAGTAGGAGCAAGCACATGACGTAAGAAAATCCGGGCCCAAGTTGTGCGGCGGTTCAGGGGCTAGCCCACTGGTAGCACGCAAAAGGAACATCAGCTATAACGAGACCCCCGCGTGGCGGCGGTTTGACCGAGGTGCTTTAGCGGACGCGGAAGTTGGCCACTTCAGACGTAGTCCATCAACTGATCGTTGCGCTTGTCCTCTAGGACGGGTCCATCTTTGCAGGATCGTCCTGTAAGGACGATGAGCATGAGCTTATATCAAGAGTGCATGCATACATACTAGCGTTTACGCTGCGGGAGTATGCGTATATTGAAAGTGAACGTGCCAAAAGAGTCTGGTTAAATGGAGTCTCGGGTAATTATCGGTCGGTGACATGTAATGCGTTCCTCTGGAAACGATGATCTGATTTGTACGACCGAATGGATGATGGAAATGATGCTTCGTATATATTCCCTTTCATATTAAGAAACGCGGGGCGTGTCGAGTCCACGGAATCTCGTCATCCCTTCGCAGCCAATCAGGTTGCGGCATTCGCCAATGATGACGCCGAAGAATCAATCACAAATAAGGGCGAAAATATTAAGCCCCGCCCTGTGCTTTCCAAGCTCTCCATTCGGAAGCGAAGAGTACGATCCGTTGGCGCTTGGTAAATATTTTATAAACTTTTTCATAACTGTACAGATAGATATTGTTGAATAAAAATAGCAACGTCGTCACTGCACTTATTAGGATAGTCCATAAGACGTCAAGGATCAATTATAATATTTCTCAAACTATTTTTTTCTTAGAATTGCCTTTTTTTTTTAAGACTCTTTATGAATTTTTGAAGTCTGCTTCCTTTGGGCGTTGGTGGTCACGCAGAGGCGAAAGAAACAAAAATTTGTACATCAATGATTAGCAACCTATCGAAGTTTAGTTATAAGGCAGATTTAGCGCGTTTGGAATGCGCAAACATTTTTTTTTTTATGTGTATCTTCCTCCTTCTGAATTGTATTTGGTTTTCCTTCACAGAATTACCTCATCTGTAGGGCACTTGCCAAAAACTGCCCCGTCACGTACAGCTATCATCATCTGTCTACTCGTAACCAATGAGAAAAGGGGACTATTTTTTAAAAGCAATACGTATTAGCAGATATCTGATTGGCCATTGCACTCTATTTCTTATACGGTGGATCTTAACGTTAAGTTTACTGCCGGTCTCTAACCAGCTATTCTTCCTATTATAAATAACTGTTCCCTTAGTCCTCTATTCCTCTCTTTCTCTCTTTCCTTTTATGTCTTCCCTGCGTCTACCCCGCCACCTTTGATATTACAACAATCAAGCGTAAAAAAATCACATTAATAAAGGTACGAGGCTCGCACAACGTGGCGTAGAACATCTCAACTGAACTCCTGCGAGAGAAGGAACCTCGAACAACGAAGCGGCGAGCGGCTCACTCGATGCCGTGCTCGATGCCCACGTTGAATTCATTCGCAAAGTCACGTAGGCCCCAACGCCTTTGCTGTTCCGGAAGAACACCGCCCACGCTCCCGCTTTTAATTCTTCGCCTTCGAGGCCCTAGTTGCTTCGTTAACGCGCGGCAGAGATATCGCACAGCGTGTGCGGCCGGGGGTCCCGCTGCAAATGAGAGGTGGTCCCGGATTTCACGTGGCCGCTAGAAAGAACGTACGAGTTCGAGCAGGCGCTGGGCGTTCCGCAATTTTCCTTTTTTTTTTTTACGAAACGTTATGAGTCGAGTTTTCCCATCATTAATTTAATCTTTTTTTTTGTATGTGTGTGTGTGTGTGTGTCTGTTTTAGTGTCGTTGATGCGTCTTTTCGGGTACGCTGCGAGCGAAGCAGCGGAAGGTGCTTCGCGTATAGTTTCAGTGCACCACGCACGAATATTAACGAGGTTATAAAATCGTGGATGTCAGTTTTCTTTTGTGTTTGGTGTTGTTTATAGGCGTACGACGACTTGTATTCTTCTTACACAGAATTGTTAGTTTTTTTTTGTTTTTTTTTTGTTTTATGTGTGCCGAAATAGCGTACTTGCTCATTTCGTCTTTATTGGTCATATTACTATAGTCGATATTAACTTCTGCCATGAACTTCAAACGAGGCAAGAAATGACATGCCAGCGAGCTGGTGAACTTTCAACGTCTTAAAAAAAACCTATACTTAGAAATAAAAAAGTAGACAACGCACGTGTCGTTCACTTTCTTTTTTGTTGTCTTCCAAAGTTTCTGGTTTCTAAGATGTTCATAAGTTCATTTCGAAATCGTTGTTTGGGAAACCGCTGCCACGATGTCGACAATTTTTCGAAGACACAGCCGCAGAGATGTCGACATCGTGGATCAACCCGAGCCTGTATCGTGCCTCCGTTGTTTTTGTGTTTGTTTTTTCAACCAGCCACAATACGCTCTCATTTGACGACCGATCCCAATACATCCCATTAAAGTTTCAAGTAATGTTTCATTTCGTCACTTTCAATCGAAACCCAGAATGGAGAAACCGTTCTCGGCACGAAGACAAAACGAACAAAACTGGTTGCCACGAACACGAAAAAAAAAAAAAAAAAAAAACTCGTACTTTCGTTTTTTGCCGAAACGACACGAATGAACCACACCCTTCGTTGTCGAGCACTCGAAACGCGACCGCATACATGAAGGATTAGGTGCCGCAGCTGACTAGGACACGCCACCTATTTTCGTCGACGCGGACATTTTCGGTGTTTCGTTAGCGACTGGGGTCACTGGGGACGTCCCGCGCTCGACGACCGCGCGCGCTGTCCGCCACAAAGCGACGCTGATTTTTAGGGGTCCGCTGGGATCCCCCGTAACTGCCGCTTCACGCGGGCATATGACAGCGATGCGCCGCAAGACGTGCCAAGACGCTCACGCGCCTGCGGTATGCTAATGCGATGGGGTCCCTCTCGCATGCACTGATGAACTGCTGTGGCGGCGGTCGCCGCGATCGATGGCACGCTAGAACGCGCGTGCACCCAATGCAAAGTGCGGACCGCGCAGAACTCGATGCTTACAGCGTCGAGTCTGCCAAGCGCGCACGTGGACGGGTGCTCGCCGCGGACGCGTATATGGTCCCCTGAATTCTCAGCCGTTTTGAATAGGGAGGGCAGGAATGATAGGCATCTGGAAGGAAGCTCTTCGCTATCTTTTATTTGTATTTTTTTAAAGGAGTCGGGTGGATTGAATTTGACTATTAGGTTCAATGCCGTGCCCACTTTTTCGCAGGAGACCGGAGAGGGGGGGGGGGGGGGGGGACTTTTCTTTTTCCTTTTTTTTTTGTTGGAAATCTGGTGATGGGCTATCTTGGATGTGATTTTAAAACATGTAGTAGAATCATTAATTTGGAGGGCCAATAACGCGAGACGAGAGCTTTGGTTTACTTCGAGGAGTTAATAAAAAAAAAGGAATTTATTTGAACGAACAAAATGCTTATTCTATTACTTCAAGTAAGTTAAAGAGATTTTGCACTTCATCAACTTTTCCGAGTTACACATATTAATAAAACTATTCACATATTATGTTTTTATATGAGTTGTTTGGTCACCATAAAATTATTGCATTGAAATGATTAACTTCAGTTTTTAGAGGTCGATGAAGGTTCATCGAAAACCAAAGAAATCTCGTGCTTTTCTTATAAGAGTAAGATACACGTTTCTTTCCCAGTGCTGAATAAATAACAGACCCCTTGTTACTCTACACTCATCGGTTAATTTTTAGATTTCCTCCCAAGAACACGTTATCAGCGAGCATTTTGTAATCAAAAAGGCCAGGACCGAGAGTCGACCGACGCTTAGGAGATTCAATCTGGCAGTATACACTTCTTAACATTTTTCTACTTCAGGTGAGGCCATACAAAAAGGAATTTTAGTATTTAATTACCTCACCTTTAACGCCAATGCAGCAAAACTATTAAGCAGCGAACGTCAACAACTCTATGAGTCAGGTAGCTTGAGTGTTAGATTACTCAGTCATATATTTAAAATTATAGCCTCAGTAAGCCACAAAGAAATCATATTGAACAAATGAAACAATCAGCTGCCGGTGGACCAGGCAAATCAGACATATGTGCGATGGGACTACAAGATAATTCACAATTTGTTTCCTCGTCTTTTTACTTCCAGTTTTACAAAAATCCGGTTCGACAAATTCATGCAGAACTATTTTTTTATATATCCATATTATACAGAATGTTTGCAGAATATATATATTATGCGTAACGCATAATATATATATATTATGCGGACGTTAAACGGGCAATATTTATCACAATTCATCAGCTGATTAACTAAAATTGCTCAATAAACTTTTTAAGTATTAGATTTACAAGTCACTTTTCTAAATGAAGTTTTAAAGCCAATCACTAATAAAGGCTAAACCAGTTTATACAATTTGCGAAATTGTCATTGAGATATTTAGCGACACTTTTTTTTTCATGTTTATCGGCATTTCGAAAAGTGCGCGCACGAAGAGGTCCCCATTAAGAAGGTACAATTAAAAGTGGCATACGCGTGCTGGTCACCTCCTCTTCATTTCGGCAGCGCGTGGTTTATTTACAAATCCTCAGCCTACCGTGCGATCTCCTCAGCCCAGCACGCACATTTTCGTCGCTTCGGAAAACAAGCAAATCACGCGCCATACGCACCACGAGCACTAAAAATAAAACCGGCCATGGAGCCCTTTTTTTTTTTTTTTGAAAGGTGTAGAGTATTTGCTGGCGGCCATAGCTGTGTGCGTGACTGCTGAGCGCGTGCTGACGGTGAGCTTTGAAATTAATGGCATTCTAATCACTCCCTGTATATACAAGATTTTTTCCAGAACCATATATTATACCGAAAAGTTTGATCAGACTATTGAGCATTGACTTAAGTATAGTTTGTTTATGCTTCTTTTAAATTATGGATATCAATGAGTGTAACAAGAAGCAATTCATTCGGCGCATCGCATCCTCGATTTTCTGCCCTCACGAAGAAATAATGCTTTGCTTATATTAGTGTTTGAGTAAAAGTGAAAGACGTTTGCAGATATCTGTATTGCGAAATTAGAGCGCAGCTCTTGAGGTATTTTGATTTTGCGATATACCGAACAAAACAATTTGAGAAATAAATATACATACTCTATGTACAAATATATATCACTCTCCTTACATACTGGTTATGAACCCTCCTCCCCTTCCGTGTCCTCTTCCTCCTTTGTACCCTCCACCTCCTTCGTACCCTCCCCTCCTCCTCCTCCATACCCTGCCCTCCTCCCACAGCTTCCCCGCTAAATTTAGCTGGAAAATTGACGCCTCGTGACCTCAACTACAATTCAATTCCCCCGCAAAATCTAGCGAGGAAAATGATGTCATATGACTTCGTGTCAAGTCACCTATGAACAAATTTACTTTCTCCTCTAGATTTAGCGGGAAAATTAACGTCACATGACCTCAACACCAATTCAATTCCCCGCTAAATTTAGCGGGGAAACTGAATTGGTGTGTTGGTCTGTGACGTCCCATGATGCAAAGCTGTGCATTCAGTTTCCCCGCTAAATTTAGCTGTAAAAATGTCTTCAATGACCTCAACACTTATTCAGTTTCCCCGCTAAATTTAGCCGGGAAACCGTGACGTCCCATAATGCAACGTGCGCAATTGCGCCGACGGCGACGCCGACGGCAACGCCGACGCCGCTCAATGCGGAAACGGGAGTGTAAGTTCTGCGCTCTAATAAATATGTAATAACGAGAAATGAGTCCAACTGCAGGGGCTCTTTAAAACAACCAAGAGACACGGATACACGGTTAATGCTGACGCATCTATGGTTACGAGAAGAGTCTAGCAGCAAGTGCTCTACGCAAGTAGCTATTCAGGTTTTGAGCTTAAATCAAATTAAAAAACGACAAAGTTTTTTTTAGAGAATGTTATGAGTGGATACTGCAAGCTGACGAGTGGCCAATGTTCTCGCTCTATCCGCTGAGGCTCATTGCTCCTGCTGCAACTTGAATGCCTACATCACAAGAAGGCTTATTAGCGAGAAAAAGATAATCATGTGTCTTTGAATTTATCAGAAGCTCTAATCTAGTTAAAGCATAGGTAATGCCGTGTGTAGTTCCATGATCTTGGAAAAAATGTCCAGAGTTAAAGTAGCTTTTGATTCTTTCGACACTTCCATGCGCTGACATTTGATTTCCTTTAAAATAATAAAGACTAGGGAATATTCTTAAACTGAACTTTGAGAGACGCCGAATCATCGATATTTGGAAATTTGAGGCCGGTAAAATCGTATATAAAGGTAAATATCCAATGAAAAAAATATATTTCAAATAATACCGTTTAAATTTCAACAAACATGGGCTCCGGAAACACGAACACCTACCCTTCATCCTTATATTTCGATAAGACAAAAGCAAATATTCATCATAATCAAAATGTTTCCCCCAAGTGGCTGCATTCACAAATGTATGCTTTGTATTTGTCATTGTACACCGCGGCTCAAGTCTTCGCTTTCCCGGATTTCGTTCTTTCTTTCTTGGCGACGCCGTTCGGGAAAACAAAAGTTCATTTCAGCGTTTCGACTCCGTTTTAAAAGCCTAACGTTAGCAGAAACCTAAGACAGAACTAGAAAGCAACTTCACGCGTCCGCCGAAGCCCGAAAGAGAGAGAGAGAGAGCCAAGTCCGAGGGGACAGTCTTGGGAAGCCCGAGAGCGGAAGAACATCTTCCTCCACTCGGCTTGGTCCTAATCCAGTCGGGGGATTATGAGCGGAGTATTGGGTCATCTCGCCTGTCCGCCACTCCCACGGCAATCTGTATCTGGCCCCTAATCCAATTAGATGAAGCTTTCGTCCCGCAGAAAACCTCCAACTTCCGTGTGGCAGCACGGTTCTCTTTCTCATTTCCGTCGGCAAAGTCCCGCGACTCGTGTCTCGGATTTCGTCCTGTTTCGTTTTTTATTTTTCCTCGTTTATTCCGCGAACATCTGCTGTCGCCTGTTTCCCGTAATGATACATGCCGAATCCGCCGCACGAAATAAGACAGAGGAAAATTTCGCTTTTTGGGTTCATCTTCCGACGAATTTCTTGCTTCTCGCGCTTATTTTTTTTGGTTTCCAATCCTTCTCGTTATTGAGTGGTCGGTGCCCGAAGAAGAGCATCGGGCGCCTCCAAATTGAATGCGTTCTTTTCTATGTTTTTCCAGGCGTAATTGCGAGACTCGAGTGAAAGTAGTAGCAGATCATTTTACTCGTACACCCGAATGACTAGTTGTTTGACGGGAATGATTGCGCGTGATTGACAACAGATTATCGTACTGGAGATAATTACGAGCCATGCGTGTCAAGAATATTCGTTAGCAATGGTCACGATCGCAACTTTTAGATAGACGGCTGTCTGTGAAAGTGTGATTATCAAAAAGTGCAAACCGGTGGCAGAACAATTATGTAGACAGTTAACGTTTTATACTTTTCAGGCAGCAAGCGACAAAAGCTACTAACCAGCATAAACTGTTCTTTTCGGTCACATTTACCGGAATGGTGGTTTGTTGAACTGACGGCGTATCTTGCATAAATATTAGCGTCCCCAACACTGTCATCAACATGAGAGTTCGACTGAAATGCGCATCTCAGAAACTGCGAGACGTGCGCGTCGAATCTGACTACGGCGGGCTAGTGCTCCAAAATGCGTCTCTGGCGCGTCGGAGCGTGAGGAGAGGACTTTTAATCAAAGGGCAGCGTAGAGGAGGGGGGGGAGGGGGAACCGTCACGGTGACGAAGCAGCTGAGCGCGTCATTGGTTGAGGTAGGGGGTAAACAAAAGCACATGGTAGCATCTCGAGGGTAAACAAACGCACAAACGCACAACTTGCACGGCGTATTGAACCGGTACAATGCTTAAGCATTTACAAATCACATGGGTAGGAGCGAACATTTGTTTTGTGAATAACTCGCTTCGCAAGTTGTCGATATCTATTTCTACGTAAGAATCGAAAGAGTTGCCATTTCCACCGAAGCCTTATCACATGTAAGCGCGTCGGGTTTTTCGCTTGGTGAGTGACCTATTAAAGGGAATGATACACATAGGAGACCTTCAGTTAACAGCCGTTGGTGGACTAATAGTCGCAATCAGGCCACAACCGTGCTCCCTTACGAGCCACAACAGTACAGCTGAGGCTCGAGAGCATACGCATAAAAAACGAATACAAAACGGCGGAATTCCCAGATGACTCTCTTGGCACAATACGCTGCCGATTCCGAGAAGATTCGTCTAAACTCTTTACGCGCCGAGATAAAAAAAAGAAAAAAAAAAAAGAAAGAAAAAAGTCATACAAAAGAGATTCTACCAAAGGGGCGAAAGAAAAAAAATATATAGTTCTTCCATGGCTGGGGTTTTCGGAGCGAGGGTCAGTTTTATGGAAGGCCCAGCAGCGTCTGGTGCCGTCCCTGTGGGCGTTCGAAGGGGGCAGACGAGCAGACCTGAAGGAATAAATCATCCCACTAATGGACGGGGTGTGGTAATTGCAAATGGACCATCCAATGCATGCATTTCGTTACGGTTCCCCAGAACGGACGCCACCGTGTTTCGACGCGCAATTGAGGATGCTTTGCAGCAATGCATTCACGCAGTATAAGGACTAGTTTATTTTTCTTTCCTCTTAGGCCTTGAAGAATAAAAGAGTTTAGACCCAAACTCCGAAAGTTTATCCGGCAGCGCGTTTTCGAGCCGTATGGCGCGATAACATGCTCAAATTTGAGCGTAATTTACAGATTTTGCACGACGAATGATCGCGTGTGTGTTTATATGAATGCGAGCCTGTTTGTATAATGAATGCCCGTTCCTATCTGTGTTCACGCACATGTGTGCGTGTATTTGTGTTTGTGTGCTTTGTGTGCCTGTAAGTTTGCCTAACGTGCGGAGCCGTGTGTCTGCTCTTTGCCCATAGTTACTTACGCGCTTGGGCATCTGAATTGTTTATGCCAGCCGTGTGTAATTGTAAAAGAGTAGGTGTACGGGTTCATCCATCATCCATTTCTTCCTCTATATATATTTTTTTTTTAATTTTACATTTTGATAAGTGTAGTTCCACAATGGAATTTGATACAGCCTTAACGATGATAAACTTTAGCGTAAGGAGGCACATTAAATGGTCATTTAAACAAATTAAAGTCTACTTAACTGGATCCGGCAGCGCCAGGAACTCGGCGGTTAACAATGGACGGACATCTCCGGAAATCACGTCAAGCTGAGCCGTTCCCCCCTTAGCTGACAGCGCGGGGAATGCTGCGTGCTTCTTGGACTAACCATACGTTCATCGTTATCCACGTCCTCACGCTTTAGCCCGTAAGCACGCACAGAGCGCGACGTCAGGTGATGAAATGGAGGCGTTTCATTGGTCGGGCGAGAGTGCACCTCCCACCGCACTCTCAGGTCTGCGAGTAGACGACGGAGTATAATGGCGTCCGTCCCGAGTTCCCGACACCTGCCTCTTAATCGTAGTGCGTGTAACGCGTCTCCCACTAATCTGCCTTCTGCGTAAAAAAAAAAAAAAAAAAGAGAAAAAGTGTTTCTTTGAAGTGTCATTACGTCGCCGACCGCGAACCTGTCGGTGTCCCAGCAGTTGCAATGGATGTGGCACACGCACGTTCCGCTGCAGCTCGCTTTCCAGTGTGACAGTCCAAGGAAAGCAGCCAAGAGTTGGAACCACGCGACGACAGCGATACTCGCTTTCGCCCGCATACTTTTTGATCGGACTTCAAGTCCCTATACTGCCAAGATCACGACATCCGATATAGCATATGACACTCCAGCTTTTGTGACGTCGTTTCTTGCCACTTTTGATACCGCTTTTGATGTATGGAAGGGATAGGACGCTAAACACACCAGTCAAAGATGCGCTCCAGGCGCCGTACTCTTTAATCTATACAAGATAAAACTGCAGACGAGAACAAAAACGAACAAAGAAAAAATTGCCTCGTTCATTTTCTGTTCCGGAGTTCCGGTCATCCTCTGTTCCTCTCCTTCGAATTTCTGGGATTCCTCTTCCCTCTCTCTCTCTCTCTCTCTCTCTACGGCCCGGTAAGAGGGCGAAGGTGTACCTAATCAACTTTGAGTGAGTGTTTGATTGCGGCGTTTTCTAATTAACTTGCAGCAATCGTCGTCTCAGACAAGGGTTGCCCCGCCTACGTGGTGCGCGAGACTAAGACCGCAACTCTAAAGCTGTGTGGGAAATGGGAACGTACACACACACACACAAACGAAAACAAAACAAAAACACAGGGGTAAAATACGTAAACATAAAATGTGGAGGAGAATCACGAGAGGTTAATGGCAATGCTGACCCGAGTGAGCTTTCGTTTACGAGGTATGAGCGTAAAAGCGTGAGATTAAAATAGCACTGCCGACGTTTCTATTCCAGTCGACGATATAGACGGCTTTGTCCAGCCCTCGCACGATGGCCGAGTGCGGTCGGATTAAAGCGGAAATTCAAAGACTTTGTGCTACACGCGCACCCTTTATTCCTACAGTGTGCTACAAATTAGTCATTTTTATAGGGGGTTAATTTGTGGATTATGGTCGAGAGGGTAACGCGCAAACAAAGAGTGTCTAAATTTTTTTTGTGTAGCCGTTGAATATCTGGCGCCTTGTAAACTGAATCTGAGTCACATTTGTAAAAAGAAAAAAGAAATAGAAATCGCCAACAGCCTCATTATGGAATGGAACCAGTTACCATTCTTTGTGAATAGTTACCACTAATGATGCAAGAGTGTGCTAGTGTCGCATACAACCCGACATTCTGAATGGTCTTTTCTACTTATGTTGATAACGTATATAACTTTTTTTTTTTTTAAATATTCGTCTATTTTTGTTATCGTTCTGTTTTTGCGTCGTTTGTTCCTCCTTTCCTGGTATAATTTATTAATTAAGCGTTTAAAGTGCGAATATTAAAAAAAAATTGCATATTCTGTCTATTAAATTTTTTTTGCCGTAATGTGATTCCAGTGATTTCTTAGGAATTATGTGATTGCCACAAAACTTTCTTAAAATTAAAAAAAAAAATGAATGGGGGTGTTTCTCGTGCTCTATATGTGCTAGACTTACCTGAACTTCTGCAGCGCACATTTTATGTATAGAACAACTTGTGGAACAACAGCATTTTCGTGCTTATGAACCGTCCCATAGTTGCCGAAAACTTAAGGAACACGGGGCGTAACTTATTATGTTCACGCTTGATGATTCGTTCGTCGCCACTCTTATCGGCTAATGCCGCAATGTCATTGGCTGAGGAGCGATAATGAGATCCTTCTCCTGTGTTTCTCAAGCTTGGATAATGCGAGAATAGACTTATGCAGCGACTTGGCTATTTTCACGAAACAATTGGAAGGGTTTTGATTATAATGCAATTAAATGCAAAGGTGCAAGCGAGCTGGACCAGAATGACGATAATAATATTTGTTGCCACTTTGTCAATCGAATGTATGTTTGGATCCTGACCTCTTTTTCTTGATTCGATTTGTTTTTTGCCTGTATCCTGTTCGATTTAAATTGAAGAACTGTTGGTGTTTTGATACAAACAAAAAATTAACATTATTATTATTATTATTATTATAAACAAGCTGTTTACGACGATAATTAATATTACAGTTGCACTGTGTAATATGAAGTGTCATGTGAGTGGTTCGCGTTTAAGGTCGATTTTAGTTTTTAGTCTTCAATATTGGCGAGTAACTCTATTATTAGCATGTTTCGCGTTGAATGTTATGAACTGAGACAATATAAACCGGTGTAACGTAATCGCATGGAATATAAAAAAAACATACAAAAAAACTAATACACACACGTTTGAGTTTGTACAAGGTTTGGCAGCGTACAAGCGGATTGCGACATTTGTAGATAAATCGTTCTCAATCAGACAATAATTATTTCGGAAGCTTAAAAAATCGTGCAGCTTGAGTTGTATGGTTTATGCATTTCACTGAACGATCAAATTATGTACCGGGTATTTCAGCGAAGGCTTTCAATAGTTTCTAAGAATTGGTTGGTTGAGAAAAACGAAACTGTTTCCAGGAACAAACTGCCAGCCACAAGGGTGTCAAGAATTGCAAAAAGAAGCATACTAATGAAATAAATTGACTAAACTCGACGCATTAACTTTTAATTAGTTAAAATTGACATATGGTTCCAGTGCAAATCTTTATAAGCATCATGGAAAACAAGGGCAGCATCTTGCGGCGTTCCAAGAAACGCACAATTTGGACGCGTCTCTAGGTTTCGGTTTCCTGTAGGAGTGCATCTCCGCACCACCGGTGGCTTCGTGCATCATTTCTCGTAGACTGAGGAAAGTGTGGCATCATGGCGCACGTGCGTAGCACGTCTTGGCCACTAGGGAGCAGGACCTCTGGCGCTGAGATGCGCTCGGATAAGAAACCAAAACCTGGAAACGCATCTATATTTAGCGGTGTTTCGGAGCCCCGTAAAATGCTGTCCCAGCTGCCTTACATATTCTCAAAATGAGTTGATTTTTTTAGTGGTTTTCGATGATGCTGATCAAGTTTCTCATTAGAACCATCTGTTTATTTCCATTAATTACGCAGTTAGCTAGTAAATTTTAGTTAATTATTTAAATAATTAGTTGTTTTTTTTTGCAATCTTTGACGTCCGCCATGGCTGACCGTTTGTTCGCGGAAAATGTTATTTTTTCTTCTTAACCACCTTACTTTTTTGGTATCTTTGAAAGCCTTAACTGAAACACAACATTCTAAAAAGAAACAAACAAAAGAAAACGTGCGTTTACTTTCCGGCAAAATACTCCGAGAGCCAATCACCGCAACTTACGGAGGCAGCTCGGAGAATGAGGATGCCGATACATATGCTTAGACCAAAAAAACGCAGTCTGAGTTGTGACATTAAGCAATGCAAGCGTGACGTTTTGCATTGCTTAATGTCACAACTGAGACTACGTTTTTTGGTCTAAGCATATGTTTCGGCATCCTCATTCTCCGAGCTGCCTCCGTAACTTGCGGTGATTGGCTCTCAGAGTGTTGTGCGGAAAAGTAGACGCAAGGGCTTTTCTTAAATTGCATATATATTCATTAGATCAAAAAAATATTCGGAAGAGTATCTTGTCGGGAAATTGGAAACTACGAAAGAAATAAGTTTAAAAAAACTATGACAATGTACGAAAAAAAAAATTCTTTTCTAATGGAGGCTTCCTTCACTTGGCAGTCAAAAAAGGAAAATCTAATTGAAATGGGAGCCGGGTGATGGACGCTTTCTTTACATTCGTGAAATATTCAAATCAAACGAAAGTTTATAAAAAAACATAAAGTTGTGACATTAAGTCTTGGACGACGATGTAGCCGCTGAAGCAAAACTCGTTCTATTTCACGCAAAGGACGGGGGCTAACTGACTTTAACAAAAGTCGACCGCGAGAAACAAAGTCCGTCCACCACTGCCTCGACGTAATTCACTTTGCTCTGCTGGTTCTCATGTTCCGTAGGTAACCCGAGTTCGGCGGAAACATTTTATACGCCCTCATTCTTTCAGTCCGGGGCTCATTTTGAATGCACCGGGAAGGGTCATTATAAAACTGCGAGACTTTCCTTTTTTCTTGCTATTCCATCTGTTTCTGGAGGACCTTCGTTTTTACTCGAAATATATGTATTATATTTATATTTTTGTTTATTTGTTTTACTTTCTGTGTTTCTTTTGGGGGTTGACGGTAGAAAAAAAGTTTAATGTTTCTTTTCTTAGTTTGAAGCAGCCAAGCACTTTTGCGTTCAGAACTTTGCTTGAACCCCCTTTTTTTTTTACTTTAACTTAATTTACAATTATGCGGGTGGGTATTTAATCTTGTTTGTGATTGTACGTACAAGATCTAAGCCTCGGCTTAAAGGCCAAAAACTTCATTCAAAACTAAGGATTTTGATGCAGCTCACACATAAAGAAATTTCGTAAATTTCTATTTTATTTGGTTTCTGGAGGAATCGGTGGACCTTTATTGTTCTGTTTTTTTATCAGCGATTTAATGGCTGGCTCACCTGCATGATTACAATTGCTTAGCGATGATGTCGTTTTGTTCAATGATGTTATTCACTTTGGCGACAAAGATTTACAAAGCACGTGTTTATTTAAACAGTCGACGTTTAGGGAAAAGAGCAATCTGGGAGTTGTGAAGGGTTATAGAGATAGATGTTGGTATACATTTAGGATAGGAATACACTGGTTCAACGCTCTGGAGCAGGGGTTTCAAACTCGCTACCCTCAGGGCTCATGCGGCCCGCGACTCCCTGGGACGCAGCCCGCAAGTCTCAGAGCACATGGAGTGTGTGCTGCGAGCACACACTCCATGTGCCTCGAGCGTTGCATGCTCCACAGACATTTTTTTTCTCTTGTCGTCCATTCATTTCCACTGGAAATCTAGCTCTGCTTTTATGGCGTTCTAAAATATTTGACACTAATTTGTTCTCTTTCAGATCGATGATTGTTCCGTCTTACATATACCGTTAAGACGCAAGTATTTCCTTGTAATTTTGCTATAAAAATCGTCAGGATCGTCATTTTGATATAAAACCGTCATTTTGTGGGGCCCCCACACTCAAACTAGTTTGAGACTACTGCTGTAGAGAAAACGTTTGACCAGCCCAGCATGATGAACGTTTGTTTCTTGAATCTTCGGACATACTTGGCTGATCTTACATTAATATTAGGAATTTCTTTCAGATGCACACCTCAAGACAGCTAAGCCCGCATCCTCGTAAATATTGCGTTAATTATCTAAATATATAAATTATGTAAACGTTAGTTTACAAGAATATTTGAAAGAAAACATTTCGAATGGCCCATGCGTGGGCCTTTATTTCACGCTTACAGCCAGTAGGGCATTATCTGAGCTACGGTACTCAACGCAAAATTTGAAGCAAGATTTCATTGTGATCTCGTCCTGGCAACCTGTGAAACATCTCTGATATCTATTTATAGCGTGCTCGTGCATGTTTCTGAAACTTGGTTTACAAAAGCTAATATAAACATGCCCGAAAACATACTCACGAAAAGTCCAAATAGATTCCATTGATAATATACCGTTTTCAAGCTCTATCCTATCTCACACATAAGCTTTTATAAGAAAAAAATGCATTCTTCATCAAGAATAAAATTTCTAATTGACTAATTTAAGCGACCCCATTCATGTTTACGTGTTTGAAGAAATTTCCACTGCACTACAAAGAAACTCCGTAAGAAATGAAAGAATATAACTGTAATCATAAATATTTACAGAAGTTCAACTTCAGCTTTAATGTTTCCTTTCCCAAATACCTTGCTTGATTTCAACTAAATTCCGAGTCATATATCAAAAAGGGAACTGCTAAAGGTATTGTTTATATAATTTCTTACTTTGCACAAGCATACTGGCACTTGTGTAACGCAAGCAAATTGGCACGACACACCGCTGAGTCCCAGGTTTCTTATCACGGTGTAATTACAAGAATAAAAAGCTTACTATTTGTTTTAGATACTTCGCCAATCTTGATAATGTAGTCGCGCGGATCAGAATGTTGACGTAGTCGCGGGTATTGTGCCTTGCTAGCGAGGGCCGACTGGGCAATCATGGATGGTACATGAGCAAGCGTGAGCACTCGATCTGGGCTCGTGACAATCGACGTCTCATCGAGCATTTGTGTGGTGGCCGGTGCCCAGTCGCTGCAATAACGAGAATCACCAGACTGAATTGATTTCTGGAGCTCAGCACGGGCCTTTGACTTCGCTGTTTGCAAACCACAACGTGTGGCTACGGTCAACATTGGCGGCATGTAATCGGCGCCAGATAACTTGGACGCCTGTTCCGGCTGCAAGTCGGAAAGGTGACTGCTGCTTTTTTTTCTTACATTATTTGTGACTGCTATAGCGTGATTAAGATAACAACTAATGATGTGTGTTTGTATAATTAAGTTTACGAAATAAATTTGAAGAGTTTACTGGAAGTAAGAAACTCGTTGCATTGACAGTCGAGATCCGTCACAGGAATGTATAACTTATCGCAGTTTTATCCTATTTATTAATTATTGTGTATCTCAACTTTGCTGCACATATTCGTGCTGTTGTATGATGCTTCCCTGTAAAATCTTGGAACGCCCGTCTGAATGAATAATTAACTATACACAAGCTGCTCTAGGAACTTAATCCTTGTTGCGAATTTGATGAGCCCATACTAGAATGAATTTCTTACAGGATACGGTAATATCGACCAATCAATAAATATGTCATATACAGAAAACAATAAGAAACAAATAAAAAATAGGGAATGCCTTAAAAGTTTACTAATTCATAACATGTTAAAGGAACGAGGAACACAAAACGTGAAAATCTGAATTGGGCATTAAAAGGTAAAATACAATCAGCTCCTTTCGGTGCACAGTCCACGTATGTCCGCATCTCTTATACCTATGTTTTGACCCAAGCACACGCAGTCCCACTAACTTATGATCCAAAATATTTCCAGTTTGTATCCCCCGCAAACGCTATGAACATAACCAGGGAACGCTGGAATAAAAATATGGTCCGACCGTAAATATCTCCTTTGCTAACACAATTTCCGCGGTTTGGGCCCCATTTTCTAAGCAAAGTTTCGCTAACGAAGCAAAAGAAGCGACGTAATTAGAATAAATGGCGGAGCTGACTTTCTTGGCGCCGCTTCTTCTGTCGGAAGAACAAAAGCTGCACTCAATCGAGTTAAGTCTCTCCACCTAATTGTTTGGTGACCAGGGACGTATTATAGAGACTAATATTTCAAGCAAGGAACACGGGGCTGATTGCCTTCTTAATACACTGAGCAAAAAGTTTAGTTTTCGACATTGCTTATTTGTGGCACTACTGTAAACGTTTTTCGAGATTCTTTCAATAAATTACAACCCTATATGTTTGGCGAACATGGCGCCTTTCATTAATGTTGTTATTTAGTGGGGGCGTTGCAGCTTTTTGCACGAACAGACCTTGATTATATTTCAGTTTCTAATAACTTCTTTCAATACTAGCGTATTCAAGAGATACACAATTTATTGATAATTGTGCTAAATAAAAATTACTAACTACCGTACACCCTAAGAAATGCCTGCGCGTCTAATTAGCCGCAAAATGCTCGAAGGGCCAATCTCTGGGATCTACGAAATGAATTCAGCGAGTGATGGGGCGGAACATCCGTTTAGACCTCAAAGGTAAGTCTATGCTGTGGCATTATGCAATACAAGCATGACGCTTTGCACTGCGTAACGCCACAACGCAGACTTCACTTTGAGGTCGAAACAGATGTTCCGCCTCATCATTCGCTGAACTGATTTCGTAGACCGCAGCGATTGGCTATTTGAGTGTTTTGCGGGTAAGTAGACGCGCAGGCGTCTACTCGCCACACTGCAAGAGGAGAGTTTTTTCTGCTTATAAATCATTTTAAAAATTATATCAATTAGCGTCATGACCAGCATGCAACGCTTGTGCACGGTGCAAAAACTATTAACGTTTTCAACTATTTTTTTTTACATTCATATTGTTTTTGATAATTTGTGCTCTTAGTGTTTGTGCACCAATACCAAGGCATCAGCTGTTCATGAGCACAAGAAATAAACAAGTGAATAAATGAATCTAAAGCTTTCGTATTTGAGAAGTTGGATAGGTCCGATGAAGTGATTTGTAAGTTTTTCCGAAGCACCGTTTCGAATGGAGAACGGTACGACTGCGAAACACTGCAGGAAATAAAAAGAGGCAGGATTGCTGACACCTCATACTGGCCCTTGTTGCAACACAGGACATCGAATCATTGGTTTTTCTGCCATTGTAACGCAATCTCAGGTCACGGTCACCCTAGCGTTCCTAAACACGTACTATATCAATTGTCATCGAACATGTCGTCGCTGTGTGCGCTGGCAGCATCAACACCCCTCAAAAACAACAGGCCAGATTAGCGGTGTACAGTCATGACTAGAAATAACCACAACAAATATTCACGTTTATCTCGCTTCTGGATGGTGGTAGTAAAAGAAAATTAACTTTAGGTTAATGGATATAATCCATGCTTTTCAACGTTACCTTGCAGCCTCACACTTATCGCCGATAGATACCGCCTTCCTGTGGTTCTAATTTTATTGCCTTAAAGGTTCTAGTGTCCTTGTTTATTTTTACAAGTGCTTTAAATCTCTTTTTTTTGTTCTAACGGGACACAACATGTTTCTATTTTTTTTTAAGACAGCAAGTTGGATTATTAATTGGCTATACATTTTTGATGTAGCGTCTATTTTCTTTTGTCCCTCTTTTTAGGCGTTACACTTTAAAGGGGTAGTGAAACGAAATTTTAGCGCCGATCTTGTTGCATAAATATGGGCTAGGGACAGGCACCACCTCGGAAATATAAATATTGCGCTGTAAAACACAGGAGAACTAATTTTAAACATAATTAAACGATTTCAAATTCTCATCTGGTGGATGGGGGGAAGTTCTCGTGACATCACTTGTGCCAAAATAGCAGCGCCGTTCTGCGGCAATACGGTGTGCCGGCAGAATTCGCCTAGGCCTGAACGCGTTCGCAAAGCCTTGGCGGAGAAAGCCAAAGCGTAGTTGGCCACAGTGAGCTCGTTCTCGTTGCGGCTCTTTGCACGACACGGCCCGAGCATGCTTCTGGCACGGCCGGTATTAGTTGCTGCGAGTCGCGAGCTGCAAGCCGACGTTAAAAAGGATATGTTTGAACTACGAGGGTGTCAGCAAGAGCCACGCAAATGCCAAATACCTGTTCACACTCGGAGCGGACACGCGCGTTTGATCGAAGTGCTGGATTCGCTCTGTTAGACCGCGTTTCGGTAAGCGCTTCAGGACCGATCTTTTACGATTGCAACTCGATACTGACATGACACTCGGCAAAGAAAGGTTAGACCGACATCGCGTAGCTCCCACGAACTGCTATAGCTCGACACTGACGTAGCGTCGAGTCAGAATAAAAATGGCATACTAATAACAGAGTGTACATACCGAGTTGCCAAGGTAATCCGTATGGCGTTTATTTGAGCTCTATATCACACAAAACAAGGAGATAGAATCAATGAGAGTCCCTTTTCGACGACAGCGTTCGTCACCGCTGTCTCGGAAAACAAGGAGATCGAGATGACAAGGGGAAAATATTGACCTCTCAAATTTAGTTCAGGGATCAAACTACTCATCCGGTAAGGGTCCACAAGGGTCGCGCGGGCATATTCCATTCAGCAGGCCAGCCGGTCATGGACAGACGGTCTTGGCCAAGGACCGCCGGAGCAACGGTGCGCCGAGTCGATGTTGCTACTAGGCCTACTATATTCTGCCGAGCTCGCTCGGTCGGCAGAATCGTGGCTGTTGTAGCTCTTCTCGTGTGCTTGTGGATCCTGCGTTCTTGATCGTGGTCTGTTTTAAGTACTCCTTCCTTTTTTCTTGCTGGTTGAAGTCGGGACGCACGAGAAGAGCACGAAGAAAAATAAATGTCCGTTGGTGGCCGATACCAAGTAACTGAGCGACGCTGTCGGCCTTGTTGATTTGATCGTAAAAAGTGCGTAAGACAGCTTCGGAGCTGTCGTAGGATTCTGTCGTAACCTGCGCAAAGGTTACGGCAATTTCGTTTCGAGAGCACGGGTTTTCTCTCAAATTTGTCGTACGCACTTTTTTCGTCGTGAATTCGCTTTGAGAATCCGGCCTCAGAGCTGGTTTTGTCAGTGCTGCCGTGGTCCCGTGGTGCAGCGTGCGTGCAGCCCTTGCACATCTCAAACGGCCACGTTGACTCACAGGTCGTAAATCGTCGACGCGCCACCAAGTGGCAACGCTCGTAACCACAACATTCACGCCGTAGCCTTTCCCGACCGGCACAAGTGACGTCACGAATGCGCCCAATATCCCAAGACGCATCGCGCTCTCCGATGGCCGATTTTTGAGCGCGCGCCCAATCGGGCCCATCAGGGTGAAAAATATAGCCATCCGTTCAAAATACAAACGCGCGATTATGATTTATGAATATCATTGATCATATTGAACCTATTTCTGACCATAATAGGTGTATTTCAAGTTTCGCTTCAGTATCCCTTTAAGTATTTACGACCAACTAACCGAACTTGCTGTCACAATGAGGTAGACGTTCTTGTAGATTTTTTTTTTTTTTAATGCTTCACATCTTTCTATTTTTTTACTCTCGTGTACGGTTTCCATTTGTCTTAAAGTTTCCCGCTCGAGCCTAACTTTAAATAAACAATCATGAATGACTGTGTCAACGAATGTTTCGTGTCATATGGGCATTTGTATTTAATACATTCTCAAGAGAAAATTGTAGTTAACTTTTAAATCAAAGAAAACGTATTTCTGCTAGCTAAAATATAAACAAAGTTAAAACAAAATCGTTTGTCCTGCGGAAATGATTATAAAAAGAGACATTTGGTATAGCACGGCAAAGAGCGTACAAAGACACGTACACATTGGAAAGTAAAGAGCTGCAAAGTTTGATATTGCCAGTAAAAAAATTAATGCGTTAATAAAAACGAAAAATAAAAACGGGCAGTACAGTTCGTACAGAGCTCGGCGAAGGGAGGGAGGCCTTTCCATCTACATTTCTCGGGTCATATCGAATCGGTCCGAACCTTGTTTCCGACTCGATGTTCGGTATATGAGAGCTGGTCAAAGAACGGGGTGTGGTACGATACGAAGCGGCGCGCGCTTTGCATGTTCCGTCCGCCCTTAAGCCGACAGGGGGTATGAGCTACGCGCTCAACGGGCCAACCAAAACCGCTTCCCTTTCATCAGCTGACTCTGCTCTGTACACGCCGGTGTGGGCGGGAGTGCGGTCACGTGACCCTAGATGAACGTACGACTGACCCAACAAGCACGCAGCTTCCACCGCACTGTCAGCTTTGCGGCGAACCGAGCATACTGTCGAGAGCGGTTTTAACGAAGTCAACGGGAATCGGAAACCACTTCGCTATATTCGGCATTTCGTTAGAACCGACTTTGGTTATAACGAAGTGCAAAAGGGAATGGGAAATCGTGATCGTTTCGCTGTAGCCGCTGTTTCGTTATAACCGACTTCGGTTATAACGAAGTGACAAAGGGAATGGGAAATCGTGATCGCTTCGTTGTAGCCGCTCTTTCGTTATAACCGAGTTCGTTATAACCGGTCTCGACAGTAGTAGCAGTGAGTTCAGCCGACACTGGAGGCAGAGGAAACTCGGAGGAAGGAAAGACGACTCTAGCACGAAGCAGCGCGTCTCCACGCAAATTGGAAACTGGAATGGAGGGAAGAGAAATAGAAAACAAGGGCATCGATCCGACAGGGCGCGGTGCATCTTTCGAGACTCTAAGGGTTCGACTCTACGAGATAAAAAAAGAAAATGTTGAAGAGGAGAGTATGCATATTGGTTTGTTGTGGGGAAGACGGGGGTACGGGCCAGGGCAGAGTCGTACTTTGTCCCATTATTAAATGGACCGCAGCGAAGGCCACGAGCCGTCTGGGCCAATCCAATGACGTGTGAGTGTCACGTGACCTGGGGAGAAACGCGGCGATGGACGTGGCACATTGTCGCGGGATATATTTACCGCACTGAATAGACTGATCTCAGCAGACAATTTGACTACGCCACCGTTGTCGCAATGCATCGAGGGAACTTAAGTATTTCTCCACGTGCCCGAACCTTGCTGGAACTCTGCGCGTGCAAAGCAGGCGATGACACGAGCCGTCTCTGGCACAACCGTCTGCCTCTTGTAAACTCAAGTCATGGCGGCTTCGCGCATGCGCCGAGCGCTCGGTGAGATCGGTCTATTGTCTGATTCCTTGTAGCGTCTGCAGCAGTCCATCGTAAGCTGAAACGCTGTATGAGAACAAGGCGAGGCCCCCGAACTGTGCGAGAGATACGGGCACTGCACTGGATGTCGATGGAGTCGGGCTCCGCACTCATCTGAGGTTGCTTCGTGAGACTGCGTAAAAGACAGCAGTCGAAGAATAGATGACGCGGGAGGAGTGGTCGATCTGCATAAAGCCAATCGAGTTACGACTCAATGGAACGCCGACTTCGAGTCCTCCTCCTTTGAAGCGAACTAGGACCACTTTTCTTCGAGACTAGGTCGCGTCGAATGGATTTTTATCTTTTTGGTTCGTAGGTAACAAAGGAGCAAGCCTGTATTTACTGAGGCCGTTGACGTTCGAAGTCAAGCGAAATGGAAGAGTATATATTGAAAGGACCGGAGTCGAAGTTGGCTGCGAAGCTTGGGTATTGTGCAACGTGGCGTTTCCTCGAGTGTGCGTAGCGAATGTGAGGCAAATATGTTGGCGCGTAAACGAAGCTCAAACAAATCGTCGCCGTTCCAGTCCGCCCACTCAAAGTGTAAAAAAAAAAAAGAAAAGAAAAAGAGGACGCGGTCGATTTTGCTGTCACAAACCGCTTGACCCGTGACGCCGGCCTTGCGAAAACGACGGGTCGAACCTGACCCATGAATAATGAGCTTGTCCCGAGAGCAGACCGCTGCACAAGGGGTGTCATCCTGAGGTGACAATGAATCACTGCCGCTTCTCGGTGGATTTCACAAGGGGGCAGGGCTGTCCGGCATTATCATTTCATGCGGCGCGTCGCGTTCCTGCGCAGCTTCCGACACGTTCAGCCAGTGAAAGTTTCCTAGCTCAGACGCTTACGATTCACCGACGGGCTGTCCGACTTTGAAAGGTTTCCTCGTGGGGCAGGTAACCGAACTTTGACATATCCCATGCCAACTCGAGATGGTGTCGCGCCTTTCGTAAACGTCAGATCAGAGTCGTGGAGCTGTCTGGTATAGGGTATCAGAATTGCAAAGCAAAAGAAATGCTCGTCATTCTTAGTTGGTTGACCTAAAAAAGACATTCAAGCAATCTGGTGCATGGTCATTACACTCAATAAAACTGACAATGTAAGATAGACGGATTACGTGCGCTGTAAGCAGCTGTCATCAGGAACCAAATGGGAAACAAAACGAGTAGGCAGTCGCAGAGTGGCGCTGAATTATTGCCCTTGTTGACTTTCGTGTGCGTCCTCGAGGGAATTGCTCCCTGGTAATCCGCTAAACTTCAGCCTGGTATGCCAGGCCGAAGTTTAGCGGCCTAGCTTCTGGCCAGGCTGAGACTAGGAGGCAGATGATTGCCTCCTAGTCTCAGTCTGTTTGTCAGTCAGTCTGTTTAACGTATGTATGCAATATTCTCGTTTGCGCCTTCACTGCTAAATATCTTCAAGTTATAACGTAGAGATGAAACCTTTGACGACCTTTATGCTATCAGATTGTTTAAAACGCTTTCGCCGTTGCCGCACTTGCAGCTTCTATTGCACATGGGAACAGCTACACTTCGTTTCAGCTTAAGTCCATCCAGAGATGGCAACATTACTTTCAAAAAGTAATTAACGGACATTACTAATTACTTTGCTGAAATCTGCAAAAATGCAATTAAATTACATTACAAATTACCGCTGACTAAAGGTAATGACATTACATTACAATTACTTTCCAAAAGTAACAAAATCACCTTGACATTACTTTTGAATACCTCGAGGCAGTAATTCCTGTTCAATTTATTTACCGTACATGTACCAAAACTCAGATCTTGATGTTGCAGCGCAACAGGCTTATGCGCCTCAGAGTAAACCATACTGAACAGTCGGTTTCCCGGAGCACACGACGTATGTATTGAGCATAACGAATAGCTTTTTTTAGATGGGACTCAAAGACAGTCGACTCACCGGTTTCGCTGTTCATCCAGCGGTGAATGTCCTTACTAAAAGGGTGATATGTTTCCGTCTTCCTGATCTAGAAGTTATAGTCCGAGTCAGTTTGTTAAGTCGGGCAATCACAGCTCGTTCTTACACGAAGTCGTCACGTGAAACGTTTCCCTTCTTCCTCGGACGCAATCTAACCCTATTCACCCAAGAGCACATTCCCAGTCATTCCTTTTAAGGAGCACTGTTCCCAAACACCCGAAGAGCCCAAGTTTTTGCGCTTTGGAACACAAAGGGGCTGGATAATTGCTAAGCAGAAGTGTCGCCAGTTGAGGAAAGGAATGGCCAAAGCTTTCTAAATTGTGTACTCCCCCAAAAAACGAGGGGCGATATATAATATATAAACTTCTTAAGGGAAGGCCGCGAGGCATACCGCGACTGGCACCTGCTTTGCTCGAGGACGCATAAGAGGTTCCGGGGCCTTGACAAGACCTTTGGAATTAAATATTTATTCTGGTCGTTTGTTGCTCACAATGGTCGAAGCTTACGGTTTCACTTTGCTTGACGAAAGAACAAGAAGGCTGTGGATCTGTTTGTCCTGTCTTCAAAGGTTTTAAATTATGTTCACCTGACTAGTGATGGGCCCGTCGCCTTGTAGCACACCAGCCGTTCATCCCTACGCTGACAGTGCGAAGGAAGCTACGTGCTTGTTGGAACAGTCACACGTCTATCGTTCGTCACATAGCCACGTTCAAAGAAATTGACGGGTCAGGTGATTAAAGGAAGGTATTTGATTGGTTCTGGTTAGCTCGCAGCTTCCACCGCACTGTCAGCTCAGGGATGAACGAAGTATAGTATCGTCGTGATAACGTGACGCGGTGAATCTGTCTTGCCTTGAGTTCGTAAGCCGTGGTCTTCCAATGATGTCTACACGTAAGCTTTTTTCCTTTGCCTTTCCAGCCACTTTTTGTGCGTCTGTGCAGCTCTTCGTACGAGGCTTTGCGCTCAGGTGGCCGTCTTTTATTTCCTCTGACGTCTCTTTTACAACCTTTAACCATGCAAAATAATTTTTCTTCTTTTTGTAAAGCTTGCAAACGAACTTTCGGATTTGGGACAAAGAGAATTTAAGAAGTAATGAGTAATTTTCTCGAAATTACTTCCTGAAAATAGTTTATTACATTACTCATTACCACAAAAAGTAATTTAATTACTGCAATTCCCTTACAGTAATGCCAGTGCTGCAATCTCTGGTCCTGACGCAGCGTACGCTACGAGGTAATGAGACCAATTAAGCAGCGTCTATATATATATATATATATTAAAGACTGCATCTCCCAATTTTTTCGTTCGAGGGTATCAACAACGCAATTGTATATTAACAGCGGTTTAGTCTATAGTAGAAACGGTGTAGATGTATGAATGACCAGATGATCAAGCACTCGAGGAGATTACGTGCATAATGGTGCACGTACGCTTCTGACTTTCATTGTGTAGGGCATAATGGCGTGACCTCAATTTCTCCATCAGGCTGCGAAGAATGCCCTAATTTACCTTTTGTTCGCCGGATGGCCTCTCGCCATCCCGCGTTTTACAAAACGTATTGTAAAACGCGGGATGGCGAGAGGCCATCCGGCGAACAAGGGACGATGGCAAGGGCCGGTCAAGGGACGATGGCAATTTGCCCTTCTTAAACGTTTGTTTTTTTTGTCTATTTCAAGAGGTGTGTATTTACTCTCAAGGGACGCCCCACTAAAGTTCACCTTTTAAAAAGGTAAATAAGGTATTAACGCTAAAGAAGAGGGCCTCTCTTTTACGGTAATGCTATAATGACTTGTTACTTTACGTAATTTGTTTTGGATCAGTTCTAGAGTTAAATGTTTTGGTAATTAAGAATACAGATAATTACTTATAATTATTTTACGACATTTGGGAGGCCGGCTGGAGGATACGGTCATTGAACTTTATAGGCTGCTTGCACTGACGTCATATCGCGTACTTTTTAACACCAAGTAAAAGTAGGAGAGGGAAGCTGCTTTTGTAAGAATTTTGAGTGACAGGTTAATCTTCTATAATCTTCTGAGAGGAGAATAACGACGCCTGTGCTTATCCGGGAGACACAAAGGAGGATCCTGATAAGGGGGGAGCTCCTTCTTCGCCTTTTCTTTGGAGGGCATCGGAAATGACGCCATGTGCAAGCAACGTATATTATACATCGTATTTCCTACAATAAACTATAAAACAGTTTTCTTATAATTTCCTCCTTTTGATATAAGATCAAGTTGTCAGCATTTTCAACTGTCTTATATACTTCAGAATTTGTAAGAACAAAGCACTGAAAGGCTGCGCAATTCATATTTCCCTGTTTAAATTCCAATGAAAGCAACTCATTCTGTTTAACCTAATTTAGAACGCAATAATGAATGCATTACTTAACGACGACACTAGCATATCGCTCTCTCTATGATGTCCATATGCCGCATTGGTTGTATTATAAAGGCTGCTTCAGACACTTAAGTTTGACAACGACCGTCTGCGCCGCAACTGACTTTTGCACCTCTTGTGACTGCTTCTGACCTATTGCGGTTGCGCATCCGGTCCTAAGCAGTCACCAGAGGCTTACAATTCGGTTGTCTGAACCAGTCTTAAGTGTCACATGGAATTTCTGTTCTCACTGATTTCATTGGCGTTCACAGATCAATGCTCCTCCTGAGTTCTCGTCCCAGATGTTACGGAAAACCCGCTGCTACGAACATTCACGGACGTACACCCTCGCAGCATCCACGAGCCGGCGACTCACCGAGCCTCACGCTAAATGAAAAATCAATCTCAGCACTCGTTTTAGCGAAGGATGCATTTATCTCTTCCCATTCTTCCTCTTTCGCTTCCGGCCGCCCGTTCGCTTAGGGTTCCCGTTCTCGCTTCGCACCTTATCTCCCATTCCATCCCCACCACCCTCTTCCCCAGGCACATACGGATCCCTACTTCCGGAATTCCAACACCGCCTTCGACCAAGCCACTTCTTCCCGTTTCCATTGCGGCGATTTCGCGCAGCGGGGTTGGGAAGGAGAAAGAAGTGCCGGGGCAAAAGGCAGAAGAACCGCGATCTTCATGAGCCGTTGCTCCCGTATCTCCCCTTCTAATAACCTTCCGCCCCAAATGACAGCCGTACCGAACGTAGGTTCCCCCATCTTCCGCTACCAAACAAGCAAGCAAACCGGCGAGAGGTCACCACAATAGCAACCGAAAAAATAGAAAACATTAAAAAAAAAAAACGAATAAACAAAATGGCCATGGAAGAGGTGTGAGTCGGGGACCGTTTTCGGTTCGCCCCCAAAGTTGAAAGTAGTGTAAAAGCTACGTGCAGGTGTGACCAATCATAAGCCTATCTTTGACCACGTGATCACGCTTCTTACCCATATACCCAGGGGCAGAAAGCGAAGTCAAGGGATGAAAGGGAGACGGTTTATTGGTCAGGCAAGCGCGTAGCTCCCAGAGCACTGCCAGCTTATGGGGGTCGACTCGTGTATAGCTCCCACGCGATGCAGCGGTGACCACGGCGTTCACGGCACGAGAAGATATGAGGACCCCATTGTTTCCAGACCCTCTTACTTTTTGGTTGGTGTTTGGTTTTCCGCGCGGCCTCCTGAGATGCCATTCTGTCGGCACTTATCGAGCAGGGCAAGTCATAAACGGCTACGATGCGGGGGTGGGGAGAAGGCAATGCCGGTGGACAGGTCTCGCCGAGTGGTCAGCGGTCGCGGGGAGATGAGGAGCCAGCGATCTGATTACTCGCCGTCGACTGACCACTGGCCGGGGCTGCAGGGATGGCCTGTTGAACGTCCTGCACGGCGTGGGGCGACCGACAGAGATATGCAATAAGGCCGGCAACCGCTCACAATATTTTGTTTTATTTTGTTTTGTTTTTTCTTTGAGATTCTGCTTAGCGGAAACCGAGGGCTGCTTATCTAGGACGGAAATCGTTTTCTGGATAAGCCGGGTGAAGGAGGTGATTATCGGTAGTGGGATATGAATAGGATATTATCGTAGATCCTCTTACTTTTTTTACTCGTTGAGAAGCAGTCACGGTGACAAGTCCGTTCTATATCAACTTAATACCATTCTGGATCGAACAGCTTGAGTTCAGCTGTTTTGGGCTGTTGTGGTTTGCTTTGAACGTCATCGCTGCTGTTTATTACGTGGGCAGTCTATTGGCGCTGTAGAAAAAAATGCCAATGAATAAACAAATTCATGGCAACATAACATCGGTTCATGGAAAACGTCAAGGATTGATCATGATTATCTAACTGCCCCTTTCGAGAAAATGTTGTATGCCACACAGCGTGCAATAAGCGAGAGCTCCTGTAGTCATGGCGCGACCTGTGCGAATCTATAGAGGTTGACAGCGACAGCAGTTGAGGCACCTCACGTACTTTAGGTGCACTTTCCCAAAAATGCCCTCGTTGTCGACACATCGAAAGTGTGTTGGTAAACCAGATTATTACGCCCAGTACCCCCTCAGAGAAGCCAAAAAATCAAGAACTAAGAACTAGTTAATTGCTGTTCCTTTATTAAAAAAAAAAGAAAAAAGAACTTGCATGATGAAAACCATTTAAGGATATTGATTAATATTAACATGAGCAAGACGCCAGGGAACAAAATGAATGACAATAAAGCGCAATAAATCTGGCCTGATCCTTTGTTTGTTTTTCTCGTGATTGGCTTATCCGGTCTTAGGATTGCTTCAGTCGGTCATAGGCGTGATTGGTCTCATGCCAGTCGTAGCGTCGGATGCGATCGGATGAGAAGAAAGTCCGTTACGTGAACGTTTGCGTGGGTGATACTGATTGGCTCGGTGATGGCGTGCAGTTAGAGAGCCCGCTCGCTATAACTAAACCAACCGCACACATCACTACATAAAGAACGCGAGCGCTCGGATTTTTTGTTTCGGCGGTCCCGTCAGGCAGCGCTCGAACGGGCCTTTTCCATCTTATCGCGTGCCCTGGGCCAAGTCAGTTGCCCCGGCAACGAGCCACGTATTAGGACCACGCACTCAAACCGGACATCATTTACTGCTGCCGGTTTATACGAGGTTCCCCGAATAGGCAGTCTATGGCGAGCGAGACAAGTTGACGGGCTTTGATTGGCCGTAACAGTCTTTTTTGTGTTTGTTTTTGTCGCGTCACTATGATGGCTAGCATCGCCATTTCTTCTAGTGTGGAGCGGTTCCGGACGGCTTTTTTTCTTGAGTGGTCACGCCATGCGGAGCCCGTTTTCGCCGCGAGGTTTTCCTTCTGCTCACCTGATCGAATATCGATATATTTCTTTTTCCTGCGTGAGTTCGATGCTCTATACCAGGGACCTCTGAGCCCCGGCCTGCGGGCCGAATCCGGGCCGCGGGGCTCTTCCGACCGGCCCGTGGCTGGCCGTGGTCCTTTCAATGAAGCACGACCCGGAGCCCGCTCCCAGCAAGCCAGCTGCTACCGGAACAAAAATAAATGCACGTAAAAAAAGGCGCCGCAGCGCGCGCCGACCATGTAAACAAATTTGCCATAAAAATGTAAAAAAAAAAAAACGAGAAAAAATTGGTATTGTAAGCCGTGTTCTCTCATTGTATAATTTATTGGACATCCTCATCACCAGCATCACTATTCCTAGTTCTGTTTCATATTTGGGTAACGACGTATGTTAAATTTCCCTCGTGTCCCCATGTTTAGTGCCGTGTTTTCTGTTTATTGCATTCTGTCAGCCTTAGTTCTAATACTCTCTTTAGTGTTCTGCCCTGCGGGAACATGTTAAAGTTCTTTTGTGCTTCGATTTATATCTGGTGAGCTTCCTGGGTCCCAATCATTGTGTAATGTCATAATTAGCTAAATATTGGTTTTAAAAATAATGTTTTTGTATCTCTTTAATTTATATTACTTTTTTAATTTCTGCTCTAACTTTAAGATTTGAGTCTATATGGTTATCAAGGTTTATTAATTGAATTCCTTCCTTATTCATATTTACTTATTCATTTTCTGGCCCTCGAAGCAGCGACACATCCCCGATCCGCTGCTTTGTTTGGATACTTTTTTTCTCTAAAGAAGACAGAGTTGTCAATCTATTGTTTCATTCGTCGTATTTCGTATTCCCCTAAGTTCGAAACTCGATGGCTTATATTCCCTTGGCACGCTGGAGAGATTATAGCGACTTAAAAAAAAACTGTAACGGGTACGTCACCAAAAAAAATATAGTCAGGCGTTATCGGTAACACCGTTAGTTGTAACGCGTTACGCCATTCCAGCTAACACTTCTGCGCATGCGCCTAGTCCAAGCCGCGTTTCGGATGCGTATGGTGACGTCACTATGTCTTGGCGTACGCAAAGCTTAGGCTTACACAATTCTAACAATCACTAATAGTGTCACACGCCCGTTCTATTTTTACCAACAGCGCTTGTTGATATATGTTAGCCTCTTTTATCTCCCCTCTTGAAATGTGTCTCTGACGTTTCACATCTCGAAGTGCCTAACTCCACGTTTTCTTCTACTCCTCGTCTACGATCCTTAAACACTGGCTTTTTTTTTTCTTCTTCAAATGCATAAAAATACGGCGTTTTCTTCAAACAACTATAATAGGCGTATAAAGATAGGGCTTTTTTTAAATATTTATTCAAAAAAGTTGTCACGCATCCTTTCGTGACTATACCGACTTTACAAAAAAATAAATAGTCGGGCGTTCTCATCCGCTGACTTATGCAATCATTATTCCGCGGCGCGCGATGTTGTCCTTGGAACTTCGGAAGGGACATCCATCATCTCTCTTCGCTCTAATCAACAAGATCGGGCAAAAAAAAAAAAGAATACCGACTTGCGTGCGGACACTTCTTGAATAAATACGAGGCAAATACGTTATGTTTTCGGTGAATATAGCTGCTGTAATCCTTCATTCGATCGCGATGGCCACAATAGATGTCGTTTTTGTTTTGTTTTGTTTGTTTTTTCGCATCTAAGTGCCACCATCCGGAGAAATTGCCGTGAAAGTGCTGGCCATTGAACTCGATGACACCTGACGGGCTTGCTTTTGAGTGTGGGTTTTTAGTTTTGGCGTGGCGTGTACGAGTATTCCTATTTCGTACAACGGGTAGTCTGTTTGCTACTGGATACTATCCGAGTAGCTGAATAAGGATGATGTGCACTCCCCCACCCCCCTCCTCTCCATTAACCTTCTCAGTCCCCTTTAAGGCAGTGTGCTGCCTTTTGAAGAATCTTCTGCAGAAATTATGGAATATGCATGTGTGGTGTAAATTTCTCCATTCGAGAAGTCTTGCATGTAATGTCCATAACTAAATATCAATGAACGCTAGCGTAGGTGCGGATTCGCAGTCACTCGGAGTTCGTCCAGTTTGATAAGGCATCGATTTTATCAGCTACCCTTACACTATATTAAGTAGTTCCCCCTACGACTGTCGAAACACTAGCCACTGCGGCTAAAAAATATAGGAATTCGTTCAGGTGTTATGACAACCCCAGACAATCCTCCAGTTAAAAAGTCAAACTCGGCTTATTCCCCCATACACGGAACGAAATGATAGTATGATGAAAACAAATCAGCTACTATAACGATTTATCTTCAAATGGACATTTGCGTGAGTTGGTAAGAGTTTACATTGGAAAACAGCGCGACTAGGACCAGTACAGAGGAGGGAGATACACAGGACATGTGCTGACTAGCAACGCAAGTCTTCTGAGAGCAGAAAAACCAAAAATGAAGTTGCCGGGCGTCGCGCGGGCACTGCACAACGCAAACGTTCCCCGTTCGCAAAGCCTTCTCATACAAACCCGCGGTCGTTCCTAAGCGTGCAAGCGTACGTGTGCGCGTGGTGTAGTCGGTTGTGTCACATGTCACGTGACGCCTCATGACTTCACGTGCGACGTCATGTCATGTAACGCGTGATGTCCCACGTGGCTGGGGCCTCAACACCCTATTGATCCGCCAAATTTAGAGTAAAAATTTTCTACTAAATGTGGCGGGAAAAAAATTTCCGCTATATTTAGCGGGAAAAGCTACTGATAAATTTGGCGGCAAAAATCTTCTGCTATATTTGGCGTGAAAAATTTCCACTAAATTTTGCGGGAAACCTTTTCCGCAAAATTTAGCGTGTCGATAGGGTCATGGCGTCACAGTCACGTGTGACGTCACACGTGGCTGTGACGCGCTTTGCATTATGGGATTTTTCGTTTCCACCGACGCCGACGCCGGATTTTCTACGACACAATCTCCCTAAACGCTGTCGCGTTAAAATCTTTCTCCTCGTCCCAGTCGCGCTGTTTTTCACTACGATTTATTTTACGTCTCACATGCGCGCACCCCCCCCCCCCCTTCCCCCCCTCGACGAGACGAATAACCCTCAAAGTAACAGCAAAGGTAATGTCCTGCTTCGTAGTTCCTTAGTCAAAATACTACATAGTAATGTAAAAAAAAAAAAAAAAAAAAACAAGAAAAAGAAACAAGAAAACATAAAGAAATACGCACCCCAAGGGAGAAGCGCCTTCTTGACAGTGTCTCACACTTTCCGCTCGGTGACATTAAGGATGTGGCGTTTTTAAGAAAACGTCAAGCGCGGTCGGGCGCAGGAAGGAGCCAAGAACTTGCAATAAAACGGAGGCCATTTTCATACTTGCCATATTCAGAACGCGTTCCAGCAGCCACCGCCGCCGTTAAATGAAGCGGAGGAGACTGATGATTACGCTATTTTTATTTGTATTTTTATTTTTTAGCACTTGCTTTGGCGTGCTTCTTTTATTAGGAGAATACCGTGAAAACGCGAGAAAATAGTCATAATAAAAAAGGTAGGCGGTCCACCGTACCTTTGATGCCCGGCGTTTCGCATAATGGCGAGCCTCATTTACATGTTATTAATATAATCTGAGGTTCAGCAATAAATAACCACAAGCGCGGGCGTCGTCAGTTTTCACTTTTCTTTTATTACTTTATGCGCATGAATGTTTTTTTTCGTGCGATTTGTAGTTTTTAAACGCGAAGGGACAGGACAATTTTACGGGGTTTAAGGACGATTTTGACACTCGAAAAGAGGAGATTCCATGCACCCACAAATGCTGAAATGCGCGTGTGAAACTTCAGTACCGATGAACTCTCCGCCTATATAAAGCGCTTATTAATGCCCCCCATTTGACGCGACGTTAGTGAAAAAAAGATTTTTTTTCTTAAGTGAGCAACGTCAACTTCATCTTAAGTCAACCTCAAGTTCAGTGAAAAAAACTAATAGATAATATTCCGTACTTTAGTACGACGGAAAATTTAAAAATAAAGAAAAGAAATTCAATCATGCTGGGCAAAGTACACGCCAACGTGTTGTTCACGAAGAAGTTCACGTTTTCCCGCACCAGGGGTCAGCACTGCACGTGAGAAGAAACCAGATTCGCGTAACGTGAAGCATCTGCGCATGCGCAATGCCGACAGCAGCGCCACCGCTGTGGGGTGACGTCACAGCCGGGCGTTGGTGTCTAGTCGACGGGGTGTGGGCGCAGTTTATGTCTAATTTGTTGGTTGCTCGCTGTAGAATGACAGTTTTCTTGGTCAGGAAGCGTAAACGGGCCAACCCAAAATTGTCTATCCCTTCGTTCATTATGGGATAGAGGTGCCGTGAAATGATTGTACATTCGAATGTCACGCTTGTTACACATGCATGCAAGGGACACAACGCAACACCACTGAGACATAAACTTCCCTTTCCGGGCGTAATTTCAGAAATGGTAGAGGAATGTTTTTTTTATTGTCTCTTTCGCAAAAGTTGAAGCCTGGCCGAGTTGGTATGACATACTTAAAAGGTTAAAACAGCGCAAAAAACGACGGACAGAGTAAAGAAGGACGCGGACAGAGCGCCGCGCTCTGTCCGTGTCCTTCTTTACCCTGTCCGTCGTTTTTTGCGCTGTTTTAACCTTTTAAGTCTTTCGCAAAGCTTGACGTGTAGTCATGGACAGCACGATGCGGACAAGCATGCAACTTACACATTTAATGACATCTTTACTAGCTCTGTTGATATTGTTTGTTAATTGCAAACATTTTAAGCGTGGAGTTGAATTATTCTTGTACTCATAGCTACCATGTCATTTTTAAACCTTTTCTATGAGATTTCACGCTTGGAAGTACGCATGTTCTTATGAATGTGTAGCTGTTCGAGAACATACTGTATTTTGTACTTAAGTGTCTCATATAAAAACCTGGGTCGTTTTAAGGCACGAAGAATCAAATAAATAAATGAATAGTCGCGGGACAGTACCCCATGGGGGTGGCACTGGTGCCAAATAGATCACGTAGTCGTCTGTTCTGGCTGCGAGTTGAGTAATTGAACGCTACTGGCTATTCTTAAATTCTACTGCTTTTGTCTGAAGAGACGAAGTAATGCGGGCTTCGTTTTCACTATCAAGGGTTCATTCCGAGCACAGCCCCTTTAATGTATCTGATTCTCAGTTAAATGTCTTGTTTCACGGGAACTTCAAAAACTTTCGGAACAAATTTTTTTTTAATCGGCTTATCAGCGTACGCCGAATGCTAAGCGCTAAGGGGATCGTGAGCTTACTCTCTTAAGAACCCGTGAAAAAGGCATATTATACTGCTAATATCTGCAGTGGTACTCACTCCGAAAGTGATAAGTATTATTATTGTCACTGCCCGCTCGTCTTAAGAAAATGCTCATCAAGTGTTTTTGCTTCGTCAAATTCGCTCAGAGCTCTGTTCACCAAATCTGGCATCCGAAGCAAGAATAAGGAAAGAGAAACCCCCCCTTGACGGGCTTCCAATCAAGGACACTCGAAGCCACAAGAGCGGAGCCACCACTAATTGTCTTCGTTAACGAACAAGCACCGAACGAGCACACCTATCGGACGTGTACACAATGACTCCCATCGAGAAAAAAAAGAAGAAAGAAAATAAATAACGAAGAAAACAAAGTACCTCCAAGTTGCGCAAATATTTGAGGGACCCCCTTGTGAGAAGACTATAGGTCCCCGAGTGCGCGTTCTCCAAGATCGGAACCCAAGAGCCGCCGCTTGCACCATTACGAGCTACGCAAACAAAGTTGTTTTTTTTCATCTTGCTCTCTCGTGCATCGAGTGCTCCGACGGTTCTGCCGACGACTACGACCAGTCGATCGCTGAAGCCTGCTCCACGAGAGGCGTGCACATCAAAGACGAGGCGACTTACCTCCCCGAGTTTACTCTCTTGATTTGCGCGCACGCGAATCTAGGAAACGGGAGCCCCAGACCACCTACGGCGATGCGCGTCCTGCTCCAAAGTGGCCTGTGTATTCGTGGTCTGGACTTCAAAGACGCTCAGCGAACGTGCATTGCTGCCAACTGGCCGCAGTGCATATATATATATATATACACCGGCTTGCGAAAGCGACGGAGAACGGCATCGGCCGTTCTGCTTTTACTTGCGGCAACGAACTTAACTAAGGCTGTTCTAGTTTGCATTGTCGCATCGATGAGGAGTTTCTACCTCTGTCAAAGCGTCCCCTGTTTTCTGCTAAAAACATGTTTGTTGATTTCTTATTTTTTTTTTAGAGTTATCACTTAAGGTGAATAAGCATGTTGCGTGAGAAGCTGAAGAGGCGATGTTCGCGACTCCATCGTATTTTTTGCGATTTTGTGTTCTTGTGCTACATAATTTTTGTGGAAAGTCCGTCCCTTCTCCGACTACTAGTGTACACACTACGTCGCAGAAAACCCCCGTGCCCGTACTTTTAATAGTCACGGATACACACATGCGGATACACGCAGAAGCAAGTGCGTGACTTGTAAGGTGGGAAAGAGTTCGCAGATTCATATCCGCTCCATAGCTGATCTGGAAGCAGGAACAACACCGAACAAGAGAGAAGAAATGAGGAAAGGAGATCGACAGAAAAACAGCAAAGAGAAAGAGATGAGAGCAGAGTGAAACAAAACGAAATACCCGAGCCCGGCGTCCAACTGGCGCAGCTGCCGTTGTTTACGCTCTTCGGGAGACCATACCTCAAGACCAAGAACACGATCGTAAAACAGACCCGCTTCACCCAACCTGGAAACGAGACATACAACTCCGGGATTTTGAGGGAAAGAGGGAAAGACAAAAAGAAATCTAAAACGGAAAGGATCAAGGAACTGAAACGAAATGTCAGCGAAACGCTCCTTCCGCAGAATGACAGAGTGGTGCTTTTGGTGTACCGGCATCTCAATTCGGGATCATTAAAGCGTACAGTTCGCGTGGTTAGAGAAGAAAAGTGGTGACTAGCGCGCACACTCTTTTGATGGAGCAGGCGCGGAGGTGAGCTTGCCGCCCTGTGCGGTGCTTCCGGCCTTCTCTCGACGAGCTGCTTGCTGGGGCAGCGCGCACACTTTGGCGAGACTTGTCAAGAGAGCTATTAGCGCATGGCCGGTCGGGCGCTCGAGTTGCTGAGTCAACATCCCGAGGCTCAGGCCACGAGCATCAACCAGTGATAAGAAGTTTTTGTTTCTTTTTGTTTTTATTTTGTATGTGTTTTGGTTTTTTATACGGGCATGTTAGCGAGTTATCTGTGTTTGAATCGGCATGAAATGACCCCCCGAGCGTGCGTGAATGTATTACGGTCCGTTGCGTCTGGTTATCCTGGGAAGACCAATTATTGAAGTTGGCCCGAGAAGGAAGTGTGCGAGCTAATGGCTCAAATGACCGTAACATTCTTAAAAAAAAAGACAACAAAACAAAGCGTTTTCTTCATTAGTTTGGTTAAAAGAAACAGTGCAAATGGTAGTCGCATTGGTTGTAGAGGGTTCTGACAGCGGGATAAACAGACCCTAATACATGGTCATAGTTCGTGTGATCTCCTCTATTTTTCTTTTGAAAAAAAAAAAAAAAAGTGTCATCTATTGCGAAACAATTTATTATTTTATTTTGGCATGACGTACATACATCGCAATAATTTTTATAACTTAAAATTTGACAAATGGCTCCCAGGACTCCGCTGCATGCTGCACACTCGTTTTCCTGAACAGAATTGTCGACGCCAATTTGATATAATTGTGATTCAGTTTCGGCATTGAGAACCCGTACCTGATGTTTGTGTTCCAAATGCACGAAATCAATCGACAGTTAAAAGAGAATTAAAAAAAAAATTAGGTGACAGGTTCGATTATGGGTAGCCCGTGCGTAAATGTATTGACCGGTCTCACTACGACATTCCTGCAATGAGTGAGTGAGTATTGTTTACAGTCTAGGAATATAAATTCGCCATCGTTCACGACGATCAGACAATACAATTTACTTCATGTTTTGTGTTAAACAATTCATCGCACTGTATATGTTTTGTACTAAAATAAAATCATAAACACTTCTTAAACAATTTACGCGAATTATAGCAAAATTAAATATTGAACTTTCATCGTGACACCCAAATTACTCGGACATGTGGTGAGGGTTTCACAGGGCGCACTCTTGCAAAAAACACACGTACGGAAAAAAAAAGAATATGTGTGCGAGAAGAAACAAACTCCCACACATATTTACCGTAGTGCCATTAAAGCGATATCGGCCCAGCAATCGCGGAGGAGTTAAATAAAACGCACCGCCTTTAATGACGCAGCGTAAGGTAAAAATACAAGGACGAGGGCCGGATCATCAGCGTCGACAGGAACCTCCTCCGGACGCAGCCCCCCCTTGACGCGAACCTGTCACGGCATATACCGATTTCGCGTTATCGGGGCATTTAATGAGGGTTTTGTCGATTTTTCAATTAGCAGTAAACGAATAGGATGCTCTCCGCCGTTCCCCTTTCCATTGGCTTACGCCGATGATACCTACTATCCTTCTTCCACACAAGGAAGCCCACGACCGGCTTGTGAGCAAACCACGACGCAGCATGACGTCCTCTTTGCTCCTCTATTCTCCGTTTCACCTTTTGGTAGACCGCGGCAGGCGCTACGGGTCCTCCCAGCCAATCCAACGCCGTAAACGTATCACGTCACACGGCGCACCTTTCCCGAGGGTCACGTAATAATTACACGTCATTGGATTGCCTCCAATGGCTCCTAGCGTCCACTGAGGTCCATGGTAAGGGTGAACGAAGTGCAGACGGCGTGATGATGCGGGCAACGGTCTCAAACAGCACTTCGCTTCTCTTGTGAACCGGAATGACAGTACCAAGTTCACCCGGGCACTCCGCACTCCAAAGGCACGGCGCCTCGGCTGATTCTGTGCATATCAACTGGCGCAGCCTCTAGAGAAGTAGTGACACGGTGTGTTCCGACCATATAAGAAGCCTTTTCGGCAACTACACGGTGTCATCTAAGAGAAAACATGGAAGTGTTCCTGGTGGCCCTATAAAAACTTCTGCCCAGTAGTGCTCTTCCTGTATTATTGTCGCAAACGCAGGTAGAACAAAATTACGGAGCGTTTCAATTGAAATGCTGGGCTCCACGCTGTTACTGACAACCGATACCTTCACGTAGGCGTAACCAGAAATAGACGATAGCTGCTTCTGCTACAACGAAGCATGCGCAAAGTGCAGGTTGGAAAAGGCTCATTGATTGGTTCATCTGCTCGAGGATTCTAATGACGCAACGAATTCGTGACTGATGATTGGCTGACCTTGCTTGCAGTATTATTTCTGCTCCGTCTTGAGATGGGGCGGAGAACTTGGGATCCCAAGGTGCCGAAGCCCTCGGTATTGATCTTGCTTCTTATCTTCCTCCCATTTAATTACCGCCGCCACGCCCACGCCTCTGCCTCTTCGGTTCGGGCTGTGGCCGTGTAGGCTGGGGGCAAGCAGGAAACCGAAAAACGAAACTAATTGCGGCTGGAAACCCGCTAATTTAATCGTCATTAGGAATTATTCCTTCTTGGCGATTATACATGCGAACTTTCATTAGGCAACCAGGGGAGCGCAGCGGAAGGAATCGGCGGCGCACGAAAGAAATCCGGTTCATAGGCAGTAGAAAGAAAAAAATATAGAAGTAGAAAAAAAACAACTAAAAATTAATTCTGAAATGGTCTGGCGGGTTCCGCTAATTAGACGGAGGGCTTAAACCCGGCTGTGAGCGAAGAAGGATGGGTAGCCGGCAGCCACACGCCTTGCTCCAAGATCATGACAGCTCACGCCAGGGATAACGTTTCTTAGTCTTAGGTTGTCTTTGGTTCTTCTGGTGCTCTGTGCATCTGACAGTTTCGTATGTTTTCGACAGCCTTCACAAAACACGGGGAGGAATGAATAGAGCCTTCTGTTCCTTAAGCTATTTGTGGACCACATTACACCGTGGCTTCTACTGACTATCAGATGATCGTGGCTGTCTGCGCCCCGTTAAGAGTTGCAGCAAAGGCTAGGCGGTGAAGATACCCAGCAGACGTGGACGCCCTGTATCAAGGCTGCTCTATTATTTTTCTGTTGACGAGGGGCTGGTTCTGTCGGTTCTTTGTAAATTGGTGTTAGTCGAGACAAAAAGAAAAAAAATAATCCCTGTCACTAGAGCTTGTATTTAATTCGCGTTGTTGCTTACAGTATCTTCAGTACTTGACTGATCTACAAATCGGATACAAAAAATCCGATGAATAGTAGTTGCCTTCTTTTTTGTCTTTATCCAAAACTTTTCCCTAATAAGCGACTAAAACTATATCGTTGTCGAATAGCCTGACCTTCCCCTGTTAATTGACATCATTTTTTTATAACCCCCCCCCCCCCCTCCACACACACACAAAATGTCGAATCGGCGAAAATCAAAATTATGCAGGTTCTGAGGGTCTGGTCATGAGCCAACCGCAGTTTGCTGTCCTCAGTTTCCTGGCATGGGTCGTTACGCGTACGACTAAAGCATTTAAAGCATGTATCAACCCCTCGCCCTCTCCCCCCCCCCCCCCCCCCGTCCCCGCCCGCCACCCGCCCCTTCTTAAAGCACCCCATGGAAGGTTTAAAGCACCCCGTGAAGGTCAAGTTACACCAATATCTACGCTGGTAACTCTTCGAAACAACCCTGCAGACTCCCTTTTATTTTTTCATTTTTTTCATCTCTCACCAACCCCTCGCGCCTCCGGCAACGCATTCTAAAAATCGATCAAAAATTTTCACACGGGTCGCTGCCAAATGAACGGAAACAATATGGCGTCCCCCTCACCCTCGTGCGCGTCCTTCGTATTAGCATAAGCCAGTGGCAATTCCCCCCCGAGTAGCTCTTTTTACATCTTGCTGAGGTGGAAGCCATGCCGGAGCATGCTATAAGGGCTTTATACTTTGTTCACCGCTAAGCTGACAAAGCGGTGGAATCTACGTGCTCTTTGCACCAATCCCACGTTCTCTTTTTGCCACGTGATCGCGCTGCCTCGTACACCCACGAGCAGAGAGGTGGACCGGGTGATTAAAGGGCGGCGATTCATTGGTACGGCGAGTGCTTATCTTTACTGCACTGTCAGCTTAGGGGTGAGCAAAGCCTAAATAGAAACGAGAAAGAAAACAAATTGCCTGGAAAAGTAGAGAAACAAGCTTTGAAACTTGATATCAGGGATCATCCTCGAGGAATTAGAGACGGAGGATTATGCAGCAGGACCCGTATCCGGGGCGGGCCGCCTATAATCCGGTCCACGTGCGGGCGACACGGTGACGTGAGTGGGAAGTGAAAAGCACAAAGGAATCAATTAAAGTGACGGGATTAAACTGACGTTCATTTTTTTTCTCTCTCTTTCTGTTTTTGAGTTTGCCATTGATGCATGATGGGTGCCTACGGGAATATTCTCTCATCAGTTTGTTTCTAGGCGACTTATTCTACGCTTTATGTAGAGAGTTAAAATACATGTAAGGGTGCATTTTAGATTAGATACATGTTATAAAAACGAACGGCCTTTCAAACGCCAAAAGCGTCACTTCCTCCTGCAACCAAATCTTGTATGAACTACTTCGCGCGGTGTATAAACAATGCGCAAAATTCGTTTTTTCTTGAGGTGAAAAAGAACATAGGTATAACCTTTTCTGGGGTTCCGTCATTGGCAAGTTTTATTCCATATACTAATCAATAGACATGCAGTTCAAGAAACACATGCGCAGAGTGAACCACTACCGTATCCTAACAACCGGAAAGGTCCCTCAGTTTTAAGTTAGGTTGATATGGATGGCGAGGAACCAATAGTAAATAAAAAACTGCAGGTGAAACTAACCACCCTTTTTTATAAGCTGTGTTTCAGTACATACGATCTATACAGAAGAGAAAAAGAAGGGAAAAAAACTGCGAGCTGTGTGCTTTGGGAAGCAGCTTTTGCCTAGCTTGATCAGGAGCTGCAGGTGAGGGTCTTTTGACGTTTCGACCTCATGCTCGGGATCAGGCAGTAGCCAGGTGGGCGGCCAATAGGACCCGGGCCTCCCCCCTTCCCCCCTCCCCCCCCCCCCCCCCCCCCCCGACATCTTTGACTTTGCTGGGGCCTCCTCTCCCCTCTCCCCCTAATACAGTATTTTGTCATGGGCGGGGCCCCCCGAAACAAAATCCTGGCTACATGCCTACTCGAGATGACCACAGTGCTCCAGACGCCGGTAAAATGAAACATGGTTTCCCTTTTCAATTTAAAGCGCTCCCGTTAAATGTTTGGACCAGCGGCATTGAGCTCACCAGTCTAGGCACGGTAGGAGATATCGTCTGTCTTGTGACGTTTAGCCCGAGCCTAGATAATGCCACATAACAGCTCGTGTTGAAAAGGCAGAGAAGTGTAGAAGCCAGGTGAATGGTAAGTTGATTGAGATAAAATAAATCTCAACCAAACCAACCCCATGGCTTCCGTTCGATAAAAACTCTAGTGTGCCCTGGAAGTCCCCGTGCGTATCAAAACGTTTTAACAGACTGCAGCCTGCTGTGCGCTAACCTATATTCTTCTAAAAATATCTAAAGTAGAATTCACCATGTAATTTCAGACTCGCCAGGCGTAATGATTACTTTTAGTAATGGCAACGATTTCATTTCATTTTCCAATGGAATCATATGCTACCCGCCTTTAAAGTTCTTCTAAGTAACCACTTTAACAAAGAAAGGAAAAAACGCTGAAAAGCCTAAGTACGTTTCTCATTCCCTTCTTTTCTAAAGCATAGACAGAGCATAAAGGAAAACAAAAAATCAGTTCAGTTTCTTTTTTACTGCTTATCAGTGGTGCACATGCCTTCACGACAATCCCTCCAGAAACAGAACCTGCATTAGTGACTTATTGCTCGTATCATACTTGAGAGAGGAAAAAAGGAACAAAACCTAGAACTTCATTTCATAGAGGCGTTCCTGTACACTTCCCCTTTTCCTCTGTTTCTCTCTTACCCTTACACACACGCACACGCACGCGCACACACGCACGCACACACACGCGCGCGAACACGCACAAACCCACGCAGAAGCACGAAGCCACCTCTCGATATACTGAAGAGACGAGGGAGACAAATGTCTGGGCCTTTGAGCATCTCGTCTCGGAACCACTTTGGACAGCGTATTTGCAATGTCCCGATAAGGATTCCAGATCGGGGTGCAGGGGGACGGGGGTCGGGACACGGAGTCCTTCGCGTCCTCCACTCGACACTCCCAGCTGGAGATAGCCGGATGTCTATTACCGGAGATCACCGCGAGAATCCCGAACCGGGGGGTCGGGGGCGGACTACGGCTACCGACCGGCGTGGCGACGATGTCTGTCGTGCCGGGCGCGGGTGGAGAAGGGACAGCTTGTTCCGAGTAGGTTTTGATGTCGCTCGATATGGACGTGCGTGCGTTGCCCCGCGCGCTGCGCGACTCTCAAAGCCGGATTTGTCGCCGGGGGAAATGGGGATCTAAGAAGTTCGCGAGGCGTCGTCGGGAGGTTTGTGTAGACGGTGAGTCATCGACGTGTGTTTGGGGGAATGTGCAGGTCGTGAGCTTTGGAAAGTGTGTTTCACTGGCGGGCAGCTATAGGGTTTTCGATAGGTGAGATTTAAGGGGGCGAGAAGCAAAATATTTGGTTTACTCTACAATCTAGGCATGCAATCTCTAGGGGTATGCGTTTTTGGAAGTGTATATTAGGGTAAAGTCGATTCGAATTACACGAACTGTTCACTATAAACATCATACAATGATGGCGCAGACGAGATGGTGAAAGTTTACCATTTTCTTGAAACACTCAAGACTGGGAGGGGAAACTGGAAGCAGAACTTCTCCTGCCGATCGTATATTGAGCTGGCAACGTATTATAGAAGAAACCAAGGATTTGGCAAGCTACACTATCTCCCCTGCATTTTTGCTAGCGCTGAAGTAACATCAGCGACGAAATAGAATCACAATAAAGTCTTCAACTAACCATTTGGAGAGTGTGTTTGCAAAGTCCCGATAAGAACTGCAGATCTGGGTGCATGGGGAGGGGGATCGGGACACGTAGTCCTTCGCGTCTCGTTCCTTCGTACACCTGACTTTATTGCAAATTAAGTCAGAAAGAAAATAAAGAAAATGAAACATACACTGGCGTTTTACGTGTGCATTGGCAATGATTTAGATAATTTACCCCTAATTACGCATAAGACAAAGCTTACTTTTAGACATACATTATGGTATACAGGATGCAGCTACATTGTACGTGGATTCAGGAAAGTTCATCTCCTCCAACGCGTAGGCATTCTCAAACAAGCGGCTATTTTTTCTTTCCTTTGTGCATAGAATAAAAACCAACGAAGTAAGACAGTTCCTACACGGGTAAACTTTTCTCAAAACTCCATCACGCGAGCCACCGCCTTCTCCAGACCGACACACAACTTGGGGCTCCCGCCGCGCATCCATCAATGCGCGCATTCTCGCGAGGCAACCACGCACGCGCTCCTCCACTGCAAATAACCCGGAGTCACGCAATCCCGCGCCTAATCTGTACCCGTAAGACTGGCGGCGAAGGCCCGAGCCTCGTTGTCTATAGGGCTGTGAGACTTTAACGAAGCACCACCGAACCCCCCGCCCCATCGGCCATCTCCGCCATGTACGCATACTCGTCTCGTTCCCTCATACACTCGCTTTGGGGACCGACTCGCGTATACCGACATCCCATAGACGACAAGGCCTGCCCGTGACGTCATCGTTTGTGGATCCCTGACTCGCTCCAAGCGGCGCTGCGTTTGTCCACTTGTGATGACGTTCGGGGAGAAAAAAGCGCGGGCCTTGTCTACTATCTGGTATCGGCACGACACGCGGGGGGCTCCGTCCTGCCCGTACGCGCCGAAACGAATCGATCACGCCAAAGGGCTCGGTCACGCCCGTGAGCCCGAGCTCGCTCGCTCGCGGACGCCCCCGTTTACGACCACTCAGGGTTATTTTCACGTCTCCCCGCAGCATCGGGGACGTTCCCCGAGCGACGCGGGCGGACGAGTGCTGCGACGGGTAGGAAGACGTCGAAGCGCGGGACGTGCATGGTGTCGTGTACTATATATGGGAACTCATTTTCCTCGCGGCTTGTCCGGTCCCCTGTCCTCCTTCGCTTTCCTCGCGAGGCTGGCGCTCGAAAGCTCGCTGCGAGTTGTTGTCGGTTCTGTTTGCTGGAAGCACTCACGAGTGTTGACTCACCGTCGTCGGTTTCATCCGACTGGGCGCCTGTCGTGAAAGCTGACGGGGCTCCAATTCGGCGGGCGACAATTCGGGACCGCGAGACTCGCTGCGTTGGCCGGGTGCCTGAGCTGCGGGCGACCGAAATGGCCAGCTTTCGGGGCTGACTTCGGAAATTGAAAGTGAGAATCGGCCGTAACGTGAATCGACCGTAGACAGAGCAAAGAAGGATGTAAGCACGGGCTTATGTAGCTGGGCTAGCTATTCTGGTACACGAGCAATTAGGCTACAGAAATATATTATGGGCAAAGATACTCGTGCCGGGAGCGCAGCGTGAAGTTTAGATTCAGGTGGGAAAAATGAATAGTTCTTGAATTGATCACCGAGTATGTCAGCGCACTGCAATAGAACCGAAGCTTGTTCATGCATAAATCTGGGATTTTTCTTTTTTTAATTTATGTCAAAATACTACCCGTCCTTCATGAGACTGATAGGAATCAGCATATACACTGTCTTTAGTATAAACACCAGGGTGGTATAAAACATTCTGGGTTTTATACCAACCCAAGCCGATTTCTACACGTAAGGACATCGCATACCGTGTCTGACTGTGCCGTGACTGAAACGCTATCACTAAAACGTTAGCAGTCGTACAGCAATGTTCGAATTGGTGGTTTTTAGTGAGTTGCTCCTGCCTGGGCCCTACGGCCCACCGGGTCCCTGGTGATTTAGAACGAGGGGTCCAAATCCATTTCTTTATTGCTTCAATACCTTAAAATTTAGGTTATAAAATTGTCCTCAACGAATGGATGAAAAAAACAAGATTTTTAAGCGATTTCAACGGAAGATGAAGGTGTGAAAACTATTTTTATACCCTACGCAGTATTCAATAAACTGTATACCCGTCTGTTTGAGCTGAGTTTCTTACGGCGGGCAACCACGAGATGTCAGTAACGTGCGCCCCACACAATTATCCTTTGCTTTATCGTTTTCTTTGTAGACGATATGTGACGAATACGTCTAAGCATATGCACCGCGAACAAGACGCTCTAGTGGGCACTCACCTCTCGTGGCACTCAAGGCCATTTATTTCCGCGCTATTGCATGGTCCTTACTTCCTCGGCACCTTATGCCCGGAGGTGCTCGCATCTAGAAGATCCGATACATAAAATCTGAGGCCTTACCGAGTTACTTGATCGAATCCTCGCAGAACTCGTTTGGTTCGCTACGGACGCCGATGAACCGTGCGCCATCTATCCTCCGTCTCAGACAAAAGAAAACAAACAAAACAATCGCAGGCTATTGAACGAAGCGGATCAGAGAAGAGCTGCTCACGAGACAAGGAGGCTTTCCTTGGCGTCAAATTATTTACGTTTACAAGCGTACAAAGGAACGCGTTTGTGCCGAAGCATTTCGCGGAAGACACGGCTCCGGGACGATAAAACTTTGCCATCCCCTGCATCGGGCAGGGAAGGCACGGCGCCGGTGTTTTCAACATGTTTATGGTCCATAAAAGCGGACAGTTCCGGACGATTTTTACGACTACCGGAGAAATATACGGGAGAATAATGGCTAGATGTGTGGACTGATCGTCTTACGATGGCAATTATGTAGCTCAAATATTTCGCTTTCTTATTTTGGTTCCGGGGACTGAGAAGGAAGTCTGCGAACCTCCAAAGTGTGCCTGCGGTACTTAACTTGACTGAGGTGAGGAATCGCTGTAGACTCGTACTTCTGTTCTAAATGCAGTTTAAGCCTACCGCTTGTTTGAGTGGGATAAAATATAAATTGGGGCTTACCCCACAAGTCGTCACTCAAACAAACCGAGTACCTAAAGCTGTGTGCTTTAAGTTTACATATATATTTTTTTCCTTTGTTGCAGGTGAGAACTCATTCATTTCATCGCCCCTTGGTGTGTGCGACAAAGGTAAGCAAAGAGCCGTCTTGATGACTCCTTCAGTAATTACCTGCCAATCCCTGCCAAAGTGCTCGCAATCGGAATAATCGTCGATTGGTGTAAGTAACTCGAATTTAGTGTGAACCGCAAAGATCTCCGAATGGATTAAATTAGTCCCAAATTCTTCAATAGATCCTGCCATCTCGTTTTTGTTGGTTTGGAACTCTAACACCCGTAACTTTAACAATAAGTAAAAGCTGTTGATCGATGACCGGAAACCAACAAACATTTACTATGTTGGTCTTCATAAGGTACTGTTGATAAAAACACCATCAGGAATTTGTAAACATGATGCTATGAACAATTTGGGTGATACACATTATATACTTTTTTTTTTTTTTTTGCAAGAGGGTAGTGTTGGGGATATCAAACAAATTTAATATCGAAAAACAGAAAATATCATGGAACAATGAACCAAAAAGAAAAGTGTTTTCAAACTTGCAAATTCCTCGATTCACACGAACTTTCTTCCATTTTCCCTTAATCAAAAGAGTACTAAGACCAATGGTAGGGGAGCACAGTCATATTTCTGGCAGGTACCTTCACATATTCTGTCAAGTGCCATTGAAAAAGAAAGAGTACTGCCATTTCTAGGAGGGCCTGGTCTGAATGCATCTGCATTCCTGAGCCGCGTTATGGTTCTTGTCAATAAAGCTAGATTCACAAGATTTTTTTTTCTTCAATATTCCAATCCGAGGTTCAATTGAGAAGCCATTGTGAATTGGGCGCAATATTCTTCGCTGTTGACGATAATCTTACGATAGACGGTACACAACGTGCCAGACTGTCCATTGTCTTCACTAATGAAATCAATCCATCAGTCATCAGTGGATTGTGATAGGGATGTGGTAAATACTGTTGCTGTACTCTGACGACACAAGAACGCGTTTTGTTGATGATTTGTGTTTAGGGGTTTGATTGCAGAATGTCGCGATTATATTACCTACAAAGCGAGAATAATATTATCAGAACTCGGCACTTTCTGCGTATTTTAAGCTGTCAGTCACTGCAGTAATGTTACCGATGTTGCTGCTCGAGCACGCGTGATGCTGACCACGACCGAAGAGACGTTTTAACCAATGGCGAAAGCAACAAAAAAACTTCTTCGAGAAAAAAAAAAAACTTTCATTGGCGGAAATATTTATAAAGAGTACAAACACGCGTCTCGACAAAATGTGTCTAACTTTGAAAGTAGCTGCGCAGAAAAAAGAAAAGAGGGAAAAAAATGACTAAAGAGGCGCCCGCGATCATGCCAAGACGAAGGGCCTATTCTTGCTCACATCCCTTCACTTATCCTACTCCCAGAACTAGACGAGCAGGAAGAAAGATAGAGACAGTCGGACCCGCTGATTAGGGCAACCCGAGGGTCGGGAATCTCTGGGTCGCGGCTAGAGGACCCTGGTGATGGCTGTGCAAGGTATCACTCAATACCCGCGCACGTGGAAAGAGTCGGAGGGAGTCAAGTTAGGCGTAAAGAAGCGTGGGTCGATCCCGGCTTGCCTTAAAACAGAGCACTCAATGGAAGGGTTGCTCGTGCGGTTCCTAGCCGTAATGACATACAAGCTGAAAGTAAGTTTCGATGACAAACGATGCAGGGAGACCCGCTCGCCGCTTTTTCTTTCTCTCCCGCTCTCTTTCGTAGTTTCTTCCGCCGCGTGACGGCAAAAGAAGCTTCGCGCAGCTGCTGAGACGGTGGGGCCCTCACGTCAAGAGAACGTCGCTCAGTCATTTTGGGCCCATCTTTGAAACAACTGTAGCCGAGCTGGAAGGGTTACCCATTCTCACGTTTCGAGCAAGGTCTCGTGAGGAACGAATTTATCTTTCTGGAGTGCTTTTTTTTTTTTTTTGTGTGTGTGTGTGTGTGCGTTTCTTTTTCACGATCTCCTTTTATATATTGTTTATGTTGTCGTACGCTATTCCCGAAACTTATTTTTCTCAAATTGTTTGTAGTGACGGTGTCTAGAGCGTCCGAGAGTGAAAATATGACACTTTTTTTGTATTTCATTTTGTTTTTAAATAAAAGATTATACGGAGGAGATGCTTCGAATAAGTTTGCAAGTTCGGTATGAGCTCGGAAGAAGAACGTGTTTTGTTTAAAGAAGACAGGCAGTGTTTATGTACGTATTCCTATGTATGCATTCAAAATGGTAAAGCAGGTGTCTATTAGTTCTTCCTCTTATCAAGATATTCCGGTTTCACGGTTCGTGGAAGACACTGCACACACCGAAATGATCAGTCGTATATATGATATGGCACTAATTCTCTGTGAGCCTCTCGACAAACCAAGGGGGTCATTATAAGGCGACGACAACGGAACAAGAGGGAAAATGCCTAACTAAATGAACATCGTTTACTCCGCTGTACTAAAACGTCAATGATCATTATGAGTTTCCTCTACTTTACTAGTAAAATATTGATTATCATAAGAAGTTGTTCCCGAGTTACCAATATCTCCATTGAGACGATACTACTTCAGAATGAATGTATAATATTGAAAGCATAATTTTAAACACGATTTCCTTAATTGAGGACGACAAAGCTAAATATGTTGAACGTGAAGCTTATCTGGCTTTTGTTTTTATGCTGTCACATTGTATGGTATTAATTGTTTGAAACAACTGGTTTTAGGACGCACGATTAGTCATTTTTCACACCCGCACGTGTTACATGAATCAATTCTTAGCGTCAGTCCGGAAAAAGTAAAATTTATGGTACATTCGCCTAAAAGGTTGTAATTGATATAAAGTGCAATATTTATTAAATCCTGGTGTACTAAATTTTCTACGTCAACAAAATAGTTAATTTCTATGATGATTATACAGCACGTTATTAATTAAATTATTTTTTTTTACATGTAGAACTTTGATGCGTCTTTTTGCCATTGTGCTCCACACTAAAGTTCAGCAGTTCAAATGCAATCGGAAAAGGGTATAATAAAAGGGAAGCTTAAATATAATATGAAAAAAGTAGCGAAGTCGAAACAAAGAAACAGCTGCATAAGACAACTTCTTAATTAGAAACTTTTTATGACAGTCCCACGTCACGGGAACCTTAAAAACAAATTGCACGCAAAACTTCGCCCTAATTATTTTATATCGAGTCGACAAGTATATCCAAATTTAACTCGTAACTGATGCGACTCCGTAACCTTCAGCACGGATCTCGGCACTGCCTAATTAAGAAGATACATGACGCAACGATTTTCGTGTCATCAGCATTGGCGCACACAGCACGATGCCAAGTCCTTCGAGTCGGCCGTGTCAACAACCTCCGCGGACAAGCCGGCTCCTTGAACGGAGCATCACGCCGGCCGTTGTATAGTTTTCATTTAGGAATAGGAGATGAAGGCATGCAATTTCGGTTTCCGGCGGACATTATCTCCTCATCGCGTACGAAAAATGCGCCGTCCAGATCGCACGTTCAAGAACGACCAGAGGAAGACATGCTCGAAGCCGCGCGGCATCATGAATGGTAGTCTCTTCCCACGACCGCTTGGTTGCTCCAAAGGGCTTTAGAATGCTTGCCTCGGATTCGACTGGGAACTGATTTTATAGACCATTTGAACACGCTCCGGATATAGTCTATTTAGCTCCAAGTCCAAGCAGTGCCGAAAGTGGAGCGTTAAGGCGCTCGTTGTCTTTTTATGAAGATGCACTTTTATTGCAGCCTAATTGGCTCCATCGGATTGTTGCGTCATCTGAAAGCAGAGTTAAAGTGAAACTAAGTACAGAAAGTCGATTTGCTTTTATTTAGAAATCTTCACGTACCTTTATCCTTCTCACGCTGCTCGTCATCGGGAGGCCCTATCTGTCAAAAGCTCATTGCTTTCGTAACACCATGGGTTCCCAGCGTTTCTTTCGATACTTTGTTGATTCGCTTCATATCTTTGCACAGTCAATGACAGTAAATATGTTGTTTTTTATGTTGATCTTTGTGCCCCACGCAGTGTCGTTGCGGGTCCGCGATGGTCGATGAGGTCTTCAGGTTGGATCGAAGGAGTGCGACGGAGGCTTCGATGACCTTACAGTAGAAACTGTTTATTTGTACCACATTTACACGAACACCTCCGTTACGAATGCTCGACCTATATGATATATTTGTGAATAGTAGGGGATTCCTGCTTGACCCGTTACAAGGTCAAGATCCAAGTGAAAAATCCCCCTCTCCCGCCCGGGCACGGCCTTTGGAGTTCACCGACTTCCTCGCACCCGGGCAGGAGTTTGTAGTTCGTTACAAGCCTTTGCAAAGGCACGTGACGTTCACCGACCGATTGTCAACACCGACATTCGTCAGGCCCGCAACGTACCCCGGCTGACCGTACCGACTAGGTACCTATAAGGTCCGATGCGTTGTCGGTCTCCGCCACCGCGGCACCTTTGTCGAAACCCGATCGGCCCCGGAAGAGCCCCGCGAGAACGTTGACGACCCCCGTTACTCAAATAAAAACACGCGCGACAGACACGCGGCCGGGAAAAGTTCACGAGGTAAGATCCCTCGCCCGACCAACGAGCCAAAACTAAAGCGGCAGGGGAAACCACGAATGTTTTCCCCAACAAAACCTGGAACACTCGACCATCCCTACAACCATTCTTTCTGTCCTGAACTTCAGAGAACGTGTCAGAGAGTCAATACTTTTTTGTGACGAGAACAAATGTAATGCATTCTCTTAAAATTAAATTATGTTAGCCGCGATGCTGTGCTGGTTAAATGTCAGTGCGAGCGTCCATACACAGGTGCAGTGTCATGTTTTGTGTCCCGGTGCGGGTCGAAATAACGGTCGAACTTTTAGCTTCTACAGAAGCTTTAGTAAACTGTGCTCTATTTCACTTGGCGTCCGGCCCCTCGCGACAGTATACTGTGCGATGGGGTCGAAAGTGCATCGTCATGACGTTGATTGCCTTCGAACCAATCCCGCACGGTGAATGCGTTGCGAGCCGGCGCTTTTTTCCGTGCGTGATTTTTTTACTGTCGATACCGGTTATAAAGAAATCGGTTATAACGAAATAGCGGATATATCGAAGACAACCAGCACCGTGAAGATACTCTTCGGCGCTGCTTGATTGACATGCTTCGGATTGGAAGGCGGCAATTGGCTGCGGTCGGTCTTAAAGGGGCCCTGCAACAACTTTTTGAGTGGTTTTTAATTTGCACCGAACCTGAGCGCACTGAACGTAGTAATTTAATGAAACTTTTCTTTTCTCGAATTTCGCTTTATTTTAAAAGTTATAGGGAAATTAGAATTACAAAAACCAGTAAAAAAATAACCCCCTTCATGACATCGTAGGTCCTGGCTTGAGTGGCCGTGAACTAGAGGAAAAGTAGTGAGCTCATCAAGCGCTCACGGCTGCCGCACTCCGTGTCGACGGCTCGAGAGGGCGCCACTAAAGCACGTGTTGGATAGGCTGTATGAAGCGGGCGGCCAGGGCGGCTCGCATTGCTTTTGCTGCGCGATTAAAGACTAATTCGGCATAACACTTAATTGGCCACAAACGACAGCAAACACGGGGTAAATATCAGTTCAGAACGGGAGCCACTTCACGCTGCCATGTCGCCAAATGGACAAATCGCCAGCCAAGCCCGCGCCGAAGGCCTTCGGAACGCTCGGAACCGGTCGGATCCTCGAGCCGGTACACGACCTCAGCGCCGCCGCGTACATCCGGGACCTTTCTACGCTCGCCGTTCGTCAGAGCCTCATCCCACTAGCCCTTTCTAGTATGCGCCGTTTTTTCCGCCGCTTGGTGTCGGGTTTGTCGACGAGTCTTTTCTTGTTTCCGTACTTTATAAACTGCATTTCGTTCTTTTCTGATCTAAAATACTGAACAAAAACTACTTTCATGCATAATTGAAACAATTCGCGACACGTATATTTTATATCTCGACTAACAAAAAAGCTTTTAGCGGCTTTGACCAGTAGTAAGCCGAGGACCAAAGACGTCACATATTGCGCGCCTTCGGCACCGCGGGTCGCTTCCGTAGGTGGAGGAGGTTTCCGCGTCGTCCGGTTAAAATATGAAGCACTGATATTTAGTTACTCTCTCCGTGCCCGCTTGGTTGCCCAAACCCCAAGAGACGTGGAAACCGCAAAAAACGTAGACGCTTAAATATGATTGCAGGGCCCCTTTAAAGAGATGCTGAGGTGGTTTTGTATTTTACGAAACGCATTTGAATCGTCTTCATCTAAACTCCAAAACGTCTAATATTGATTATTATTTTTTTATTTGGTGCATGGAGGTTGCAGAAAATTATTTTCAAAGGTACCACCGAAGGCCCTCCTTTCCGGAGCGTGACGTCACAAAAGGAGTTTTAGAAATCTCCGCTTGCGCGCATCCTCAGCACTTATCAAAGGTATTCACGTGCACTCTTGCTATTTTTTAAAAAAAGGGCAGAAGAAGGCTTCATGACTGGTGCCAGTGCGTAGGAATATAGTTGACAGGCTTGCTATTGCACGCGCGGCCCTCGAGAGACACCCGCTTGATGGCCGAAATATCCTTTTGTGACGTAACGACTGGTAGGAGCTAGCTGTTCGTGTTTTCTCTCGTTTAGTCGCATCTTCGAGAGAAAAAAAAACGTGGTATTCAAATTCACGGGATAAAACTACGCTCGAATCAACCTCTATCTTATGTTTTGAACGAAGGTAAAACCGAGTATAGTCGGTACCGGTTCATTATATATAAATTTAAAAAAAAAAAGCGAACTAAAGACAGGGACTAGAGAGAGGGGGAGAGAGAGAGAGACTCCATTTGGTTTCTGTTTTTCTGCTAGCTCTTTTATCTCTTCGCTGTTGCTTGACACTCGTTAGCATCTTTCCGATGATCAAAATGATTGCCGATCTGATGCATCAGAACTTTAAACGTTAACGCCGATCTTGGAATGATGACGGCAGAAACCGCGGTCGCCAAAACCAAAATGTATCTTCCTTTCAGATAGGCAAGAGGTTGATGTCCGCGTAAACGACAGCCGACGTCACCAGGATCATCCTTTCGGATGATCCTTTTGCCGAACCACGACACTTCTGTTCTCCTTTCTTTATCTCGGCATCGAGACGAGGCAAAAACGGCGCGGGGATCCATTTCTCGCGGTCCTTTCGCGGAGTTAAATCTCGGATCCCAAGATGCGGCTCAATCATTGATTGTCAGTCATTAACGTTAATGTTATTCTAAATTCTGGATAAGCAAGCTTCCTCTCTTCCTGGTTGCTAGTCGAGCTGCAACGGGTTCTTCCATATTCCGCGAGAGCTTACACGAAGAAGAAAAATGGAATGGAATTTTCGAAGCTATCTTCGAAGCGATGATCTATGGAAGCGCTGTGGCGTTCTTTTTCGTCTGCCTATTTCTTTTTTTTTTTTTAATATTTGTAGCCACGAAGAGCTAAACATTAATCCAAATTCTGTAAGGTCGGTTCTATCATCCTTGCATGGGCAGGGCGATCATTCTCCGAAAACAGCGCATTCATCAACTAGCGTTAATGACGTCCTTCATCATCGCGGATTTCTTTTCTTTTCAGGATTGTTACCGTCTTATTTTTTTTGTTTATTATTTTGATCCTCGGATTTCTTTCCTTGTAGCGTGTGTCACGTCTGGTTTAGTCTTTATTTAGACAACATACGTTGCTGTAGAACTATAATTGCCTAATCATCGTGTGCCGCTATATGTGTTATTATTACTTTATTCACTTTGTACCTTGGGTATGAAACTATGAACGAAACAATGGAACATTTTTACGGACATAGCGGACGGCGTAAAAGGCAGGTAAACGGAGGGCGAGGTGAGCAAATTAGCAATTATAAAATTAGCAATTTCCAGAATATACAAGGTTGGTGACATGTTTTTTGAAGATATTTCCACAAGAACTCTTTATATAAACGCAGCCGTATGCCGCATTCAGAAATAATACAACAACAAAAAGAGATAGTAAAAAAAAAGGCTACATTAAACATCTTATTTTATAAGCGTGAAACAGACAAGACGGAGAAGAAACTGTGACCGCAAATGGTCGTTGTTCGTAAACTTCTTTCCAGCATAAAAACAAACAAAAAATATAAAATACTTGAAAGAATGTTTTGCCCAAGGCTCACTTAGCAGTCTGTCCCGCTTTCCTTACCTTTTTCTCTTACTCCCTTTATTCATTATAAATCCCCAATAGGGCGTCGGCGAGTAATTTGACGGAAAAAAGCAAACCGAGTTAATATATTTGTACAAAAAAAAACCAGCGAAAAAAAACTTTCTGGAGTAAAAAAAACAAAAAAACAATAGTACTTTAAGAAAACAGCATATGAAGACCGCGAAGCGGAGGACAATGACAAAAGCTAGAGGACTAGCAGTGCAAGGATATGTAAGAAACATCAGGCGGTGACAAAGGCACCAATCTGACGACAGTGCCGGTGCAAAGCATATACGTATATAAAGGAAGATGTTCTCCTAACGCAGGAGTAAACGCATAAAACAGGAGGAAACGTAGAAGAAAAGCAGCCGTCCATGGGGAGGTACAAGCGCTCTTTTGGGAGCCCCCCCCCCCCCCCCCCCTCCCCCCTTTCTCTCTTGTATATTGTTTTTGTAGGGGTATGCATCTATGGCCGGAGTTGAGTCGGGTACGCCGGTCGGCTGAGTAATGCCGTCCTTCTGGTCCGGTTCGCGGAACTGTGGTCGGTGTGGTCGCGGCCTTTGCTTCCGAGTCGAGCGGGTGAGCCATGGGTGGACCAGACATCACGAGTCATTAGCCCGGGAAGGAGAAGAAAGCGCTCGGTTCTCCCTCTGTATTTCTCTTCAACTAATACCGAGTTGCTGTTGACTTATTGATCCACGAGCATTGTTCAGCAAAGGATTTTTTTTTTTTTAAGGAGAGGGGGGAGGGGGGGGGGGGTTCGTCTTGCTGTGTTCCTATTTTGTCGCTGATGTATTTATTGTTTAAGTTAAAAAAAACGTATTCGGAAAACAAAACAAAAAAAAATAACTTTGCGCTTGCTGGGTGTGCCGTTTTTCTTAAAAAGGAAAAGTAGTTACTCGACAAAATTAGATATAAGCGAAATAAATAAAAGAGAAAAGATAGAGGTGCACAAAAGCCAGGAGATAATAAAGTTTGAATATAAGATTGGGACGATTGCAGTCTGAAGCAAATGAGCGAGGTTGAGGAAGGGATTCTAGAATACATTATGCCGTGGGTTTTGCACCGTGCCGCGCAAAACCTGACATCCACACAACAGTTTTTGCTAACATGTTTTAAATTTGCACCATTTTCTTTTCTTAAATTCGTTTAGGACGCCTGTATTCCCTCATCGTAGATGGCGAAGTTTGGTTTCTGACGCGAACCTGCGCAATTAAGTACGGGGAAGCGCCATTGCAATATTAACTACGCCGCACAAATTAGTTCATAACAAGTGTTGCGTAAGGATTCGAGGACCGTCACCAACGAAAAAAACAACAACAAAACCACCTCGTTCTGAGAGCATGATTTTATGCTGCATGCAATGTACTGAGAAAAAAAGGTCAACACAAATATGTTTTCTTGTTGTGTTCAGAAAGAATCTTAATAAAACAAAACGTTTTAATCTCATACGTGGGACTTGAATAGCGGATTGATGCGGCCCTCGTCTCTCATTAAACAATTCATAGTAGAATGGTCAGTAAGGACTATGACAGAGCTTTGATTAGACACTTTAATCTAATTAGTCAAAAAGACAGTCTGCAAATTCGGGGCACCGCAATACCCGCGGTTCGAATGCCGCGTGATAACTTTCTCAATGAACTAATAGTCATGAGGCATTCGATGCACATATCTCGCGATGACTTGCGCTCGAATCTCTCTGCAGTCTGTCTTTTGTATGAGGTATAAGCAGTGTGACCCCTGAGTCGATTAATTACTCAACTCTTCGATCGCGTTAGGCATCGGGCATAATGCATAAAAAAGTGTAAAACTACACAGCTTATTTTTGCTATGTCTTCTGCTACGCAATGTACAGAAGAAGAAAATAGATGGCGCTATGGAGAATTTGGCAGCCTTGCAATGGCGCCGGCTTATGTATACAGCCTTATTTGAATCTTCTCGCTGTACCGCCCACAAAATAATAAAAAAGCGGCAAACAATTTTGAATATTACTTTTTCTTACATGCATACTTAAGCCATATAATCCTTCATGATGATGACCATAGTGAATGCTAAAGTGCTTTACCGTGGGATACAGCAGTGCTGAGTGATAAAATAAGTAATTACGTGCCAAGTAAACACGGGGGAATCCATACTTTCTCCTTGAACGGTCTAACTCCGATTAATTGACCGAATCGCCGTTTAAAAATATAAGCCTGGTCAAAGCATAACAGAGTTTTAGGGAACCGTTTTTGCCCATTCAATACGGTAATATGGGGTATGAACTGCGCATGCGCAAGTGTTCTGTCGCAGCGCATGCGCAGTTAATACCCCATCGTGCCGTATCGGATTTGCAAAAACGGTTCTCTAAAGCTCTTTATTGTTCGAGTAATCGGACGGTTAATCGATCGATCGCCCGCCCTCTAGCAGACGGCAAAGCAAGCGAACGGCCAGCTAGAACAGCGTCTCAGCTGAGACTGGGCGAAAGGAAGCACTGCAAAGACTGGGGCGCGCGAGCGTCTTGAGACGCGGTTTGAGTCCCACTCAGCCCGTCTGCTGGCTGGCTTTGGTAGCGCTTTCTTGCTCCCAGTCTCAGCCGAGACGCTGTTTCTAGCAAGCCGGCCCTGACTTTTTATTAAGATATCAGGAACCCAGAAGACTGCAGTAAAAGCGAGTAAACAAGGAACCAAAAATACGTTCAGCTCTTTCTGTACGTGACACTGCATCCGTTCGAGATATGAGACACCCCAGGTCTTGCGCTCAAATGGTTCGCGCGAAACGGAAGACCAAGAAGCTTTTAAAGCCAAACTGAGAGTTAGAAGTTATGGCGCTGCACAACGACTTACGGCAATTGTTGTTTAAAAAAAAGTAAGGCGTCCGCAAATATAGGTTTTCTTTCTGACAAATCTGGAACGGTCGTAAAACACGATCACGCTATAAAATTAGGGCTTAGGTTTTCAGGCACCATTATAAGAATGAAGGAAGAAAAATACTGAAAGAGGGAAAGCATGGGAAGTAGAGCTTTGCTAAAGCGCGTGTCGTATACGATCATCATCACTTGCTAAGGTCAAGCAGCCTATAACTCTCGGTCAAGGATATTAAAAAAAAAAAGAGCACATAAACATCTGACAACTTCGACTTTAATGATTTTACGAATAAAATTATGACAATAGCGGGAGGATATGTAAAATATTATCTATTCACTTCCAGACAAAAAACAAGGAATAAGCCAAAATTAGCTAATATGCTACAGCAACCTCGAAAATTGGTCATACTCGTATACGTTTAGCATAATAAAATTGTTATAGCGGTATAAAAAACACAAAGACGCAACCTTTTGATTCATTATTTTATTTGCTATACGTTAGTGTACTTAAAAATAGTGGGTTTTGAAAAATACTTAGTAAAACTATTATGCTCGAATACTTAAAATCGGGAAAGAGGGATTTTCTGGCCTACTTTAATTAATGCGAAATACTAAATGTCATTTATTTAGCTTAGAAAAATAATTTTAAAAAGCCTTTGGGATCATTTAGCGTTGAACTTTTGATTTTACTGGGAGAAAGCAAGACAAAAGGGGGAAAGGGCTTCCGGCGCTTTCCTTTTTGGTTTGTGGTTAAAAACGAGCAGAAGTCACGGATGAACGCCTTTTTCTATGTCCACGGATACGTGGAAATGAATGCCATGAGCTCACAAGAACGGGCCTTAATTTCCCTGTGAAACTTTCTGGAAATAAGTTATAATTTTCGTATATGGACAAGATTTTAAACATTGGCATCTTGTCCAGAGTCCTAGTGCTACATTTGATCGGAGACTAAGCGTTTGTTATTGCACAGTTTAATTTGAGGCGACAAAAATGTTGCAAATGTTTTTAGCGAACATGCTGTATCATCGGACAGTTCTGCAAAATGTATCATTTCGTGAAAGTATTTGTATGCTCCTGTAGTGTCACACATACATGCACATATGGCTGGTAAAGTCGAAGTTCCTCATTGTGCGGATGCCGCATCTTTTGCGCAAGGAGCTTCGGTGGTTACCTGCAATAGCAGCGTGTACCAAGGGGAAAATATACTTTTAAATTCATAAAGATTGGGAAAAAAGGTAAATATGTATTCTTGGGTCCTGATGGTTACGAACCATTGCAGAGAACACATTGTGTAGCAAAGCCAGGTGTGTATTGCCTCGAAATTTTAACATTAAATGCCAAAATGATTAGTACCAGCTGACTAGATAGAATGATCTGTTATGAACTTGCAACTTTACTTGGAAAATAAATTGTGAGCAAAGATTTTATTATAAACGAACAAACAAAGCCTCCTTGCTGAATTCTAAAATCTTAATTTGGGGATAAGTAGTGTAAGTAATAAATTATCGTATCACTAGGTCTACACTCTAAAATATCTTCGTGCGTCTACTTTCACGCACAACACCTCGGAGAGCCAATCACCGCAACTTACGGAGGCAGCTCAGCGAATGACGATGCCGAAACATATGTTTAGACCAAAAACGCAGTCTGAGTTGTGACATTAAGCAATGCAAAACGTCACGCTTGCATTGCTTAGTGTCACAGCTCACGACTGCGTTTGTTTTTTTTTCTTTTTTTGTCTAAACATATGTTTCGGCATCGTCATTCGCTGAGCTGCCTCCGTAAGTTCCGCTGATTGGTTCTCCGAGTGTTGTGAGGGAAAGTAGACGCACAGACGTTTTTTAGAGTGTAGGCTTCTAAACTCGTCAAACACACACGAATTTGGGGCCGTCCAATCGGCGCGCTCCGGCTCCAACTTTGTGTTTGACGAGTTTAGGGCCCCTGTAGTGTTCCCATACTTCGTTTCACCTTAAGCCCGGACACAGTCAACGCTACGAGCTGATGGGATATCAAACAGACAGCGTTAAAAGCACACCATCATGGTGTTCGCCATGTTTTCGCACGTGTTCTATCATCGCGGAACCAATCAGAAACCAACAAGGGCATAGTGACTTGCGATTCTGACGATGCTCCATTGGACCCATTAGCTCGTAGCGTCGGCTGCGTCTGGAATTAGTCTGAAATGAAGTTTTGCTGAGTGTAGCTAGCACTCGGCGGTCGCTTTGTCGGTGGGAGCCTTGCCGTTGTGACTTTTACCGGGTATCCGTGGTAAAAGTCACAACGGCCTTTGTCTAAACGGCGTTCAGTTGGGAGTACTTATTTCTTACCTCTTGCCGCTTGGAATCGGGACGTGCGTGGAGAGCGCGTAGCAAAATTAATGCCCGTTGGTCGTCGGTGCGAAGTAACCGTGCGGCGTTGTCGGCTATGTTACTTTGAGAGTTCGGAGTGCTTAAAACCAGGGTGTCGAACCGAAATTTTTATCGGTTCGGTTCCGGTTCAGTTCCGGGGAGCCAAAAATAACGGTTCAAACCGGTTCGAGCCGGTTCGAACCGGTTTGAACCGCTAAATTGAGAATATATTTTCCGCGTTCTTTTGGCAATATACACTATTCCCGTTGTGAAACGATTAACTATATAGTTTCTTCGATCGTCCGTGCAATTTACTTTTGTTCTTAGGTACCAAAAATATTAAATTCAGTTATTTAATTTTGACGCAAGAGTAGAAGAAAATCTACATTAACATACATAATGTCGTGTTCATACGACTCAATATATATTTGTTTACGAGTAAAATATATTTTGCCTGAATCAAAATGTTTAAGTACAAGAGTAAAGAGTTGAGCTTGTTGGTACATACCTGTAAATAGATCAGCTTCTAATTTAGAACTATACTGTATTTTCTTGTCCTTTCTTCGTGTTAAAGTAAAATTCTAAAGTTCAAGCTGATCTATTTACACGGTATAAAATGTTGTCGCGAAGTGTGGTAGGTCGCCTCAAATACCCGTGATTGGTACAACTTTGTGTGTCAGTATTAAAAGTGAAATCATGTCATTGAACTAAGGAATTAATTACACCACATAAAAATATGAAATGAGCATGCACCTCGTGGCCATATATCATGAAATAAGGTTTACGAAATACACTTCACAATATATATGTATATATATATATATATATATATATATATATATATATATATATATATATATATATATATGTATATATATGTATATATATATATATATATATATATATATATATATATATATATATATATATATATATATATATATATATATATATATATATATATATATGATGATGACCCAACTGAGCTAAAAGCAATGAAATTTTCGAAATGTAACAAAGTTTTAGGATAACTCCTCTCAGTCTATCTTTTATAGAAACACCGAGCGGCAATCCAAATGCCTGTTGTTCCAACCAAACATTGCATGCGACTAATCATGGAGCAAGGAGTAACTGCAATTGTTCACTCTAATATATACGCACCTTCGCACTCAGATCGAATCTGGCCCAAAATAGCGCTTGCCCAAGTGAACATTTTCTTATACAGAATAAGCTGGCATAGCCTGGCAGTTGAGGTTTGTTGATTTTAACACAATAGCGTTAATGAGCTCATGTCGCAGAAAAACCGATGTCAGTGGCGTGACTGGAAAATCCTGATGGGTCGATAGGTTCATGACGTCAGAGCTACATACCCTAGCGCTAGAATTTCAAACAACCCACAATGCTTACGTGACACGTGATATCACGCGTGGAATGAGGGTGATTAAAACATGATATGTAATGCGAAATAAAGGTCACGGTATGTTTCAAATGATTTCACTTTTGAAAGTAATTCCTTTGCCTTAGAAAAAAAAATTAAATATTTTCGGCAGGATTCGAATTCACAACCCTTTAGTTGCGACTCAGACGCTTTTCACTAGACCACGCGAGGCACGCTTGCGCGGCAAATGAGAATGCGATGCAAACGAGGCCCGTTGACGCGATCGCGTTCCACTTTTAAAGGCGAAGCTTAAGCGTCCTTCAAAATTATTTTTTGTTTAGTAAAATGAAGTAGTATTTCACGTTCTACTCGACAAGGCAGCTACTTAATTGGACACTTTCTGACGGTTTGCGTGCGTAATCATCATAGTTCCACCGCGCGCCCCTGTTTACTTTCTTTTCGTCCAGCCCCGCAGACACATAAAACTAATGTTCACCAGATAAAAAAGGCAATAACAGACTTCTATATGTTTGAGAAGTTATATGTGTGAGGAACACATAGTTATTTAAATTAGCTTCAAAATCAGAAATGTATGTAAGGCCGTCCCATATCACTTACAACGTGCCTGTCAAGGATAAAAACGCCGGAAAAGATTGGCAGAACCGCTTTCAAATAATTTGGGGGCATTGTAATTAAATATATTTTATATTGATAAAAAAAATTTTACTTTATAAAGTTCACATAACCGCTTGAGACCGACGCGGAAGGACGATACTCGAAACTACGCGAGCTGTGGAGTCTACGTAAAAGTGTTTTTCTGTTTGCTGAATGGCAGTGTGAAACATCAGGTTGCAGGGTACGCTAAAAACGGCTCTGTGCTCATATGATACATTGGAAGTCAAAGACGTGAATTGTAATAAAGAGAGAGATAATTAATGGTTATTTTTCTAAATAATCCCTCACAGAACACCTTACTGCAAAAAGAGATACGTAAAGATGCACGCAATGAAATTCATAAATTTACATGAATAGGGCGAAGGACAGACAAATACTCTTGAAATCTTACTATAAATCACATTTCATCAGCTTGCATGAGCTCGAAACTTCGCGAAATACTGCCCCGAGAGGCTAATGTTATATTCGATTTTACCTGCATTTGTTTTGGGCCCTCACTTTACAGCACTATGCTAGAATAGTCATGCGTTCTAACATATCTCTAGGCTGCCATATCTCATCGCGAGACTGCTATAAATACTTCACAAATTTACAATTAGGACATCTATGGCTAGTGTTGCGAACATCATATTTCACCAGAAAGCTGAACTATTTAGCATGGTATGCACGTGACGTTATCACACTATAGGTGGTGGTCATTCTGATTCCTTCTTGCTGAGAAAGTCGAATTCGACGGTGCAAAAGGCACGCTGCAGGAGGTGCAAGCTCAGTGAAAGCAAAGTATTTGAAAGGCTAGTATTATTATTCTTAGTGCATCGTCGTGAGGAACGGCGCCAGCGTCTGGCACGACAAAAACGTGCTTTTTGGCAAGAGCACTTTTCCTAGGGAGCCTTCATGTGCGCTTTGCTAGGGTGATGCCACCCTTTGTAATACCACTGGCCGACACACCAGCAGCCATTTTGTTCCTCGGCGATAATTTGTGGGGCTTATAACCCTCCCGGAAACAAGCACCTTATCTCAGAAGTTCGGAGCAGCGTTGTGGAACCCACGGAGGGAGGATTAGCATTTTCCCCCTCGGATGGGATTACCGATGGGCACAAAGGCCACTTTCCGGCGCAGGGGGAAACAATGAGAGAAACAAAATGGCGGTGGAAGAGAGTGTGGGAAAGGGAAACAGGCAGTTGGCATCACTCTATGCGGAGCGCACATGAAGGCACTCTAGCTTTTCCAATCAAAGTAGTTTCCAGGGTCACGCTTTTTGGTCTGCGCCAAAGTTGCAGGGAAGAGGAACCTTTACAACACAGTATGTTTCTAAAACTCTCCCCCTTCCCCCCCCCCCGGGCCCCACACACAGACGCACTTCTTTATACAGTGGTGCTGTTAAGGGCTAGTCATGCGTTACCGCCATCTATAAATGGCGACGGCAACCAGACAGCCGGCTTGCCAGTTGTTTGGTTGCCACCGTCGCTCACAAATGGCGGCAACCCCTCCAGCCTTTCCAGTCTGGCTTGCCTACTTGCGGCCGGCCATTACTTCATTCCCACCATAGTAGAGCATTTCTGGCCTTCCTTCTTCACCAGAGTGGAAAGGCTGAAAGTATTCCTGAGGAAATGCCTCCTTCGTTTGTGTCTGTTAATTCCACAATTTTATTTGACACTTGTTAACCGCAACCTTTCATTGCTTTTATTTTGCACCCCGTGAAGTTTAAAGGGGTCATGAAACGATATCGGTTTGGAATGTGCATGACTTTTCCGAGGCATACTGGTCCCCTGGTTCAAGTGTACTCGCACAGGGCGCCACTGATTCAGAAGCTTCTTTGTCGCGGTGAAATTGCGAGGATTGAACGAGACTTTTTCTTTTAGTCTTGCCGTCTCAAAGATTGATGTCGTAATTGTGGGATCAAACCCACCCGCCTGTCGACAGTCGAGCGCGACTCATGGATTGGGCAGGAGAACTGTGTGAGCACCGTACATCGGCTCGTAACAATCAATGCCTCGGCGGACACTTGGGTAGTGGCTCGTGTCCAACCACCGTGGTGATGAGAATAGTCGAACTCTAACAATGCCTGGAGCTCCAGTACATGTTTTCTTCCTTTAAAACTCCAGCGCGGGGGTATGACTAACGTTGGCGGCATAACATAGGCACCAGGCCACGTGGCCGCTTCTGGCTCCGAGTTGAGGGGATGACCGATGCTCATATTTCTCTAATTTTTTCGGCGACTACCATTGCCTAGAAAAAAGAGCAAAGCCAAGTTCAATCAGTTATTAACGTTAGGGACTGATCCTGAGTAGTATTTAGTAATGTATAGAAATATGTTATAGCTCATTTAAACAAAATACAGAGGGGTCGAAACTTGGGCAATAACTTGAGAACGACGCTCGTGTGAGACTTACAGCGACTGCCAACGTTCGGCTGTTCCTCTCACGTCACTAAAATATCTTCTTTTTTTAGGTATTCCTTCCGTACACACGTGTTAATAGGTCGCATTTAGTCATTTCAGAACTTCTATTCTCAGGGACATCTTTCTGATATACTTCAGCAACAACGAAAAAATGTTTCAATGCCTTAATAATGTAAAATTGGTCTTGCAACATTTTTTTTTGTACTTTCAATAAATAGTGTTAAGAAATAACCCGTGACGTTGATAGGTTGCGGAAACATCCATTAGTTTTCCCCTAATAACAGATGCAGAAAAAATAAAGGACAGAGACAGCTGTCGATATCTCAACTCGCAATTTGAACAAGCGGCCACGTGATCTGTCCCTATTTATATACCGCCAGTGTTCATCACAGTCATGCCCTAGGCTGCAAGGGTTTGCAAAGCAAAAGCTTGGGCTGAGCTTCAGATATTGTTAGTGTCGGGCTATTGATTATCATATCTAATTGACATGAGCTGTTACCTGAATGTTTGGCCATGCTGATTGTCAAGAACCCGAGCACTCGACTAGGGGTTATGAAAATCACTTACGTCACGGTGTCACGTGACTCTCGGTGCGAAATCGTGATGTCATGTTACGTCATGCTGTCAACAAGGTTAATACATCTAGTGACTTCCTCAAATTAAATCGATTTATCGCAGTGAGTTACGTGACGTCACGAGGCCACGTGACATTACTTGACAACATGTATTGACATCATGACGTCACGTGACAACTTGACACATGATTAATCATAGTGCCAACAAAGGTGCCATGAAAACCCACAATTTATCATTCGTTGCAATTATGTATATGACGATTCGATAAACAGATAGAAATACAGCCGCCAATTGTTTATTCTCATGTGTTCATTTTGTGATACTAGCAAAGAAGAAAAAATATATTACCTCGAACCGTTTTGAACCGGTTACCGTTATATTTTTTTCAGTTCGGTTCCGGTTCAGTTCCAAGATGGCGGCGAAGATTTCGGTTCGGTTCAGTTCCGGTTCGGCTAAAAATAACGGTTCTGTTCCGGTTTTCGGTTCGGTTCGGTTCGGTTCCGGTTCGACACCCTGCTTAAAACACATTTGGAGCTGTTGTAGGATTTCACCGTAACTCATACTCCTTACGATAATTTCGCTTCGTGAATACGGATTTCTTCTGTTGTCTTTTTTTTATTTTTCGTACCCACGTTTTTTTTTCTTTTTTTGTAGGATTGTTTCGGGAATTTGGCCTCTGGTTTTGGCACACAAATTTTAGAGTATGCGAATTATGACCATTTGAAAATCTTCGACAAATGAATCGCTATAGCTCGTTTTACGCCGCGATGGGCTGCGCAGACAACACTACAAGACGCCCAATCAATCCAATGCAGTGTGAGTGTCACGTGACATTTAGGAGGGGCACACAGAGCGCGTAGTGGTGACTACGCGTTAGTCACATGATTGGGTTGCAGTACTCGGATGGCTCATAACACCCGCTGCGGTCCATCACAAGCTTGATACGGATTAGAGCCATCGAAGAAATGTAATACTTTCACCCAGATTTCAAACGTCGCTATTTGCCTGTTATTTTTTTTTATTACACTATGTCCCGTGTTATTTATTTTGTGTGTGCGTGTTTTTTTTTTGTTTTTTTATTAGTCATCTTCGAATACGCGAGGGTGGCGGGTGAGCGGATATTGAATGTGGTCACTGACAGCCGAAGACACGCAGGATTGTGGCACAGTATGTTCACGCTCCTCGCTCCATGATTGGCTCTTCAGAATTCTTATGGGCTAATGGCATAATTTGATTGGCTGCGGAGTTATAATAAGACTCTCGGTATTCCCCACACCCTTCGTTTCTTAGGCTGACAGTAATTGTAGAGAGTGCGTCAACGAAACAAAAAGAAAAGGGAGGGGGGGGGGGGGGGGGAGGGAGGTACAACGAAAACGTGAAACACTATGGTCATTTTCCCTGATCACATCGTGTTTTCCAGATCGAATTGTCTACTGAGTCTGGTCATTCGCTGCGATTCCTCGATTCTTCGCCGTGATTGGTTGCTTAAGTGTCTCTGCCGGAGAGAGATGTCGATTCACAGACGTCTTCTTATAGTGTGGTAAGAATGCATTCCCCTTCGGACGAAGCCTGGTGGGTTTCCATAGAAACCCGTTTAACTATTTCCACCCGCCTATTAGGAGGTATGCTGTCTCTTAGAACGGAGCGCCAGAAACGCCCCGAAAAGGCACGGCATCCCGATCGATTCTGCGTACATCAACGTCACGTCCCGCGGCTGCGATAGCGGCTTGCTCCATCGAGGCAGGCCAACCGCCTACACGAAATCTCGTTCATGCAGGGCCGTTCACCTCTTCTCGACGAACATAACCCAGACTTCGGCGCTTAAAGGCCACACGGCGTCCGTTTTGGAAGTTCGGAATGCGTGTGCGGTCTTTCGATAGAGAGGGTAGACTCCCGCGCCGTTGAGGCGCTTTCTTATACTGAAACCTCTTTACCTTATCTCGAAAGCAGCGCGCCTAATACGCAAAGGCTGCGCGAGCACTTGAGATTCTCAACTAGGAAGGAGAGTAGCAACGTTGTTTTCGGTGTGCTTTGTTTTATCGGTATTCCTCGCGCGTATTGAGAATGCGAGGTTATATTTGGAGCTCATCTCCCGGCTTGCGCAGGCCCCACTTAAGAAGAAAAAAAAATGCACAGTTCGACTGATGTAAACAAGTTAAAAGAGTCCTGTTTGTCCTGCGTGAAGCATACGTAAACATCATTTCTTGTTTTCTGTGTACGGCTTTCGACACATAAAATAAAAAAAAATGTTTCACCGAGTTCGAGCGCTGGAAATATTAACGTACAAATTGCTTATCTTCTGTGTTTCTTTATGGATTCTATGGATCTGAAGGGGAAAGTTTGCGTTTATATTTGGAGCTAAGCCCCCGGTTTGAAAACGCGGGTTTAAGAAGCAACCGGAACAGCAGGGCTTTTCCTCCGAGCTCCGACCGTACGCCAAAGAGCGGTTTGGGCCCCGAAGTAGAGGCTGATGCTGAGTGTGCCAGGAGTTCTTGCATCTTTGATGGCTCTTCATGAAACTTAGAGTGCGGTGCGTCGGTTGTATACCTTATCGCGGGGTGCTTCTTTTTGGTGCTGAAAAAGAATCAAATCAAATAAACAAGTAACGCATTTCAATGATGTTGGCTGAAGTAAATAAAAGCGTACAAGTATATAGCACCATAGGAAGCAATAAAAAGAATCAATGATAGCTGACACTGTGGTTTTCTGCGCCACAACCTGAAGACAGCGCAGCGACGTGCAAGAAAAGGAAGCGTGAAGGAGTGTGACCGTAAAACTATACAAAGGTGTATTGTGTTTTTTTAGAATAGAATTGCTTAGGAAACTTGAGGGGGTGCCACGTATTTAGAACATAAAAACAACGTTGTGGAGAATAATTATATTGCAATTAATGCAAACATGCAAGCGAGCTGGACAAGAATGAAAATAATAATCCCTGGAGAAGGGGAACAAAGGGGACAAAGGACAAACAGAGAACTCCAAGCACAGCTAGGTGTCTGGCGCGCGACCGAAACAATCCACCTGTTTGTCCTTTGTCCCCTTGTTCTCCTTCTCCAGGGATTATTATTGTCATTGTGGAGAATGATGTCGAGTAACCGACACAGTAACGGATTAACGCTAAACTGGGACGTGGACCAAGCTAAAGGATTTCCGCTCGCTTCAAGCATTTAGAAGCTATCCATTAGTATATGTAGTCATTATGCAGATTTCTTTTAAAAAGTTCATTCAAATGGGACATGCGTTGAAGAAAAAATTCACTTCTTTATTTTTTATATGTTTTACTCGACCTTTGTTGAGCAGCTTTGGAAGTGGCTTGTTAAAGTGTAGAGCCTTTAAAGAGCCGTATCACGGATTGCAAAGATGTCCGATGTGTTGAAGTTCGTTTCACTTAGTTTGTTTTGCCCAGTTTTCTCATTAGTAATCAAATGCAAATTTGCGAGTGGAAAACTCTGATGCAATCGCCAACTTATCAACCACACGAAAATCTTAAATTTTTCCAAACACAAGTTTGTATTTTAAAAAAAGCGTACCTTTACATGTTTTTGTAAGTGGGAATCATATTAAAAACTATATCTGCATTCTGCGACAAAAAGACCTTAAAACATTGTAGTCTTTTCTTAAGTTTCTTTACATGCGGAGGTAATCATATGAATAATGTATAAACGCGTTCGGTTCAATGAAGTGTCAGCTATACCCCGTCACACTGTACTTCACGGTTTTGGTGAGATGGAGTATAGTGTCAACTGTTAAGCCGAGATCACGCTGCTTATACATCATTCAAAAGACAGTCTGCATTCAAATTAGAATGCGAGCTACCGCAAGATCCGTGCTTCGAAGGCCGATGGCAACGAGTTCAAGGAGAAAACTTGACACGCAGCGGATATGGCGGTGACTGATGTTTGCAAACTGTCTTTTGTATGATGTATGAGCAGTGTGAGCCCAGATTTACATAAAGCACAGTCAGGCAAGAGCCACATGAACAAACGCTAAAAATGGCTCGTAAAAATGAAAACAAAGAAGACGCTCGTGCAGCCAGTTGTGTCGCGACTAGTTCTTTCCGATTAGAGTTTCTGTATGGGCTCTCTACGGGAGTCAAAGTTGCGCGTTATAAAGCCCCTCCATCCTGAGAAAGTGGCGCCATTCATTGTTGTGGAAATGCTCGAGACACGTGCCGCGCGCCACTTCTAAGAAGAGCATGGCGTCCGAAATCTAGCTCAGTGCTGCGCTTTCCTGCACGGCATGTTAATCCTGCTCGTCACATGACAAAGCAGCGCCGCGCGTTCGAGGCGCGCGGCGCGCTTAAAAGCAGTGGAACGTACGCCGGGCACGTGCAACGTCTACTTTCCTGCACGGCATTTGATCCTGCTCCTCACGTGATCGGATCTCGGCGGATATCGGTGCGGCGGCACGTGGAAAAGAGACGCGCAACACAGGAACTCTACTTACAATTTCGTCAAGTCCGAGGACATGGCATGGAGCTCGGCGGATCAGGCAAAAGCGAAATTGGAAAGTGTTTAATATATAGTCATGTCTCGTTAATTTGAAGCCCTTTAATATGACAACTCCGCTATATGGACACTATTGTCGGGGACAAACAGAGAAAATACATACATTTTAATGCGTGAGCATTACGACGCTCGTCTTGTCGAAAACCCTGGGGTGTCTTTCGTTTGCCAGTTGTCGCATGCGACGCTCTCATTGGTCCGAAGCGCTGATGTGAGCACGCGTCAACCTCTCCCTCTCTCCTCGGCGCTGACAAACTGACAGACGCCATTGGACACGGTCATCCATATCTCTCGTGGAAAGAACCACATCCATACCACTAGTGGAAAGAACCACGTCCATACCAGTCGTCGAAACGAGATCTTTCGTTTTTGGCAAAGTCACGTGCACATCCGGCGCGGAGCCAGAGAGCAGAAAGCGCCGCGCAACACCTCCTGATAGCAAAGCCGTAGTGCTGAATGAGATGGCTTCATCAGAGAAGGTCAGCGCTGGACACAGATTGAAAACCAGTGCTGCTTCAGCGCTCGGCTTCGAGTGAAGTTTGAACCGTACATCGACGTGTCCAATCTGTGCCCAGCGGTGGCTTTCACTGATGACGCCATCTCATTCGGCGCTACGGCTTTGTTATCTAGGAGGTGTTGCGCCGCGGCGCGGTGGAATGCGGGCGTGCTCAGTTGCCGCTCTGCCGTCGCCGGTTGTTCTTCGCTCTGGGTTTTCGTAGTAATGGTACGTGGGCTGTAATGTGTATATGTAGTTAAAACGACGGAGGCGGTTCACTCCACGGGGGATATGGATCCGGTTCCTTCCACGAATGGTATGGATGTGGTTTTTCCAACGAGTGATATAGATGACCGTATCCAAGAGCGTCGACGTACTCTTACAGGCACAGTACAAGAAAGAGGTGAAATAATTTACAGGAAGATCCATTGGTGGAGTCTTGAGGAATCTGTTAGCACGACCCTTGGGAAACAGCACACTCGTCCCCCTTTGGGAAACGCTAACACTGACATCGTAACAAGGCTAAAAAGTGGGAGCAATACATAGAAGAAGCAAAGGAGAAAGCAAAAAGAAAAAGAAACGTTTCCCAAAGGGAGTCGCACGTGGCGTTTCTAAGGGTCATGGTAACGAATTCCTAAAGATTTCACCATTCGATCTCTCCTGCAATTTTTTGTATCGTTAACATGGAAAGCTCACATTATGGACGATTTTTCGGGAAAACGAAAGTGTCCATATTAACGAAACAACCCGGTATCTCGATAAACGTGAGACGACAGGGGCGGATCTATTTTATGACACTTGCCCACGTGATACACAACATTCCTCAGGTTTACAGACCTGTCCCCTAGCACGTTCCTGTGGTCCGCGGACCAGAGCTTGAGTTTTGCATGCTATTTCGTTCGCAACATGGCGGATTGCGAATTGCAGGAAAGGTGATGTGACCGACTACGTCGGAACTTGTCCGGAAACAAGTCTGCCGCGTGAATATACATTTACCTACCACAAAATTGGGATCGGGGACCGAGCGGGCTAGCGCACACTAGCACAGGCCAGCTTGGAGCACTTGGAGCGAAAGCTCGCGCTGCAGAACCCAGCGATCATAAGTTCATTTCACACCTCTACCTGTGTGGATCTGGATGAGCATCGCAGCGGCGTGCGGTTGTGTATCATTACTGCGTGGTTCACGCTAAAGGCCCCCATGCTGGCGGGTGTACTACACTAACTATATTTTTCATATACAGCTGAGACACCAGACACCCACTAAGACTGACTAACCCCCGGCTGTATATATACACACGTAATCGAATTAATATTACTGGTGATTTTGTCGTCGCTATGGTTCCAGTCGCATGAAACAGAACTGAGTCCAATATGTGAACTAGGCTTTATTACGTCGTGATAACAGTTGCGGTTTTATGAGATTTGTAAAAGTTTCAGGAGTCGACATTTTTTTTCGTGATACTGAGGGAAGTATTTAGTGCAAATTTGAAGGACTCGAACAAGTTAGGAGTATCATATTAAAAACAAATGATGTATAAGTAGACTTTTTTGTCTAACCCCAAGCACTAAGAACGCTCGAGTGCCCTGCCTGCTTCCTCGGGTACGCAGTTAAGCAGTTGCTTCAAAATAAAATCATTTTAAACCGCCAATCTCATTTTTAGGGGCCACAGTGAAGGATACGTCCTCGTCTAACCCCTTCACGACGGGTTTCTTCTACGCTATAGAATATGCTGAAGTTTCAACAAAAACTTATCGACACAACTACGCACCTCAGTTTGAGTCACCCCTTTTGTAAGGTGAGACAACAAACAACGAAATAAAAAAAAGTAGAAAAGAAGAGTTTCCGCCACGTTCGAAGCTCGCGATAGCGGAACGAAATTTTCGGGCGAAGTTGAAGCCTCTTTTCTTGGAAACTCTGACTCAGCTGTAATCCCCGATAAAACACACCTCACTGCACTCCCTAAGACCTCTTCGACCCGAAAGAGGAGAGAAGAAAATACTTTCGGGAAAGAAAGGCGGAACGGGTGAGCGGAGCAGGTTATTCGGACTGAACGGTTTTGGGGCGAAAAATCAAAGTCAACAGCAGCGAGCGGAAACCGAGAGGCGCCTTTCGGTCAGCAAGTAAAAAGAAAAAGGGGGAAAAAAAAAGGGAAGAAGGGTTTTTTTTTCTTTTCCGGCGGGCGATATCGGGAAGAAACGGGGTTGGCTCCCCGCTGCGGGAGGTGTGTTTGCGGAGAGGCTTTACTCCGCTCTAATGAAGGCGCTAATTAAGGAGACAAACGAGCCAGCAGGGACGTGAGAAGGTTGTAGCTATCCGAAGCCTGACTACTACACTCCCCACGCGTTCCCCCTGGTTCGATTTTGTTCGTGGTTTTTGTTATGGGCAAAGAAACCGATTTCCTAATTTTTTTTCATTTCTTTTTTTTTTTTTTAAGGATGGCATTGTAAGCGTTGTTACGGCGGGCGATCAGATGAAGAAACTGAAACTGTGGTGTACGGACAAACGGCATAATCTTCTATTTATGCGTAGGTTGGAGGGCGCAACCGGAGGAGGACGTTTTGGCCGGGAATGGTCCTTTTGAAAATGTTCCAACGAGAAGGTCGAAACAAGAACGGGCTCAAATGATAACCACCCTCTCAGGGTAGCACTATTGTCCTATGTGACCCATTTCGTAAGGAAAATAGCAAACTATAATAATGTTTATGCTACATAATTATGTTTTATATATTTCCAGTTTTTTTTTATGCCTTGTTTATAGTTTGAAGCAGAAACAATTAGGGCTGGGCGATTGACCGAATAAACTTCCGATTAATCAACTATGCATTAATCGCGATACGTTTTTAACCGGTTAATCGGTAATATTGTAACGAACCGAAAAAATTTTTTTATGTTTTTCGCGTGTAACATATTTAAATTGCAAAAAAAACAACAAAACACATAGGGTGTAGCCAAGTATTGAGGAAGCCAAATGATTTTAGTCATTCATTTTATGTATCCAAAGTCACCAAATTGGTTTGTTCCTTCCAAAGCCGATGAGCGGGACGGTCCGACAGATATAAGTCTGCCGGCTTAGCTGGACAGTAGACCTTATGCTAAATTGCATGGTGGTCTGACAACACTGAGGGCGTCGCCATTTTAATGTTGACATCGGAGACAATCGTAGGGGCAGTGTGCGATGGCGCGGCTGCAGCTGTGTTTTCCGCCTTGCGATCATAAAATTTTGACGAGCAGCGTAAACAACCTACCTTAACTGTCTGATGAAACTCCCAGAGGCCTGTGCACACTGCCGCGCCATCGCACATTGCACGCACTGTTGTCTCCGATGCCTTCACCGCGCTTCAGTACCGACGACGCTTTCCAACATTAAAATGGCGACACTCTCAGTGGCGTCAGACCACCAAGCGATTTCGCTGACTTCATCTCGATTTCGAATAATGAATTCAGATTATTTCATTAATTAAGTAAGCTCAATTTCGACAAATTGATTGGGCATTTAAGTGGCCAATTCTGGACATTACCCCGACTGGGGCTTCCCGTCAAACTAGCAAGAACACAAAGAGGGAGCACTACGCGTTTACATCGTTTGCGAGGTGGGCCTTTTTGCGCGGGAAGACCAGTCGGCAGCCGAAGGGTCCGACGTCGCCTTTCCTAGGCTCACGCCGAATGCCGTCCTTGCCCTGGAAGAAAATTACCGGGTACCCTACGGCAACGCGCCGCAATGGCGGCAGACTAGACCTTGACGATCTAAAGCACAAGATAATTAATCCTTTTCTATTTTAGTTTTATTCTACACACGAATTCAGAGAAAACAATTATTCATGTCTTTTATCTTCCTTTAACGAGTGTCCTCTCCTGCAGTTGGTTGGGTCGATGGCACATGAGGAACGCTAAATTTGAATTGATTAAGTCCCTTGAGATGGAAGATGCGCAGCGTATCCTGCGCCACTTTTATTTGCTTCAGTATGAGACACTTCACATACGTGGAAGAATACATCAGTTTGAAGGGCAAAGTCGAGATGAAATCTGAATTTAATGTAAACTTCAGGGGCGAGGTTTGCAACCCACAGCAATGCGAGAAGAGGGTATCTCACACGGTCTCTTCAAAGCCTGGCGAGTGTGTGTTAAAAAGAAACTAGAAAGGTTCCTGAAAAAAAAAAGTGAGTTAGAGGTAAACCTTTAGAGTATTTTTATCTTTTGAATCTGAATTTCACGTTCGTTTTCTCCAAAGATGTAACTAAACGCGTAGAAACACGAAAAGTCTCCGACCAGTCGTTACGTCATAAATGGATATTTCGGCCAGGCGCGTGTCGCTCGTGTGGGCAGCGCGTGCAATTACAAGTTTGCCAGGTATATTCCCCCGCATTAACACCAGCCATGACGTCTTCTTCTGCCCTTTTTTTTAAAAATAGCGAGAGAGCGCGTGCATAGCTTATATAGGGGCTGAAGATGCACGAGAGCGGAAGTTCCCAAAACTCCTTTTAAGACAGTGCTCCGGGAAGGAGGGGCTTCAGTGGTACATTGAAATTATTTCTGCAGCGTCCGTGCACCAAATTCAAATATAACCTCGATATTCGTGATCATGAAGGAAAAATTAAGACGATTCAAGTGTTATTACTTAGATACAAAACGGCTTCAGCTTCCCTTTAAGCGCAGCAGTGACTATTGTGCACAGACAAAGGAGCTCGTTCCTGCCGGAGGATATCAACGAACTTTTCTCTTTCCACAGCTGGAGAAATAAGCTACAAATCTGTTCAGACTGTCCTGAGGTACACATCAAAGTTGAAACATAATTGAAAATAGATATATTGCGCCGTTTATCATAGAGTCAAAGCAAAAAAGAAATCAGTAACGGCAAGAAGTGTAATTTTTCTATTTTTAAAATGTAGTGCATAGAGATCACCAAAACCGATCAATCGATTAAGGGTGCCGATTAATCGGGTTACGCCCAACCCTATAAGCAATATAAATAGAATTGTTCTTTTGAGAATTAGTCTACTCTGCGGGAGCTGAAGCGAAAAGAATCACAAGAAAAAAATATTCTCGCCTCCTGACGAAGATGCCAACACGCGTAGTAAAGTATCCCCAGATGTGCCTAAATAAATTCGAACCCCGCGCCCTTTGTTAACAAAAAAAAAAAAAAAAAAGCGTTCGTAGGAAGGACAAAGGGAATTACAGCTTAATTCTCACGAGAACCTTAGCTGCCACGATGTGAGGCCATAAACAAAAACCTGTCACTTGTAGACTGGTGCAAAAGTTGGCAAATAGACAAATAAGAGCCACTACAACGAAAGGAAGCATGACAGCAGCAACCTTGAAGCTCGAGGAAGGCAAGACCAAATTCGGGCTGCTCTCGGAGGGATTCGGTCGTCTTCTAGGCTGGTTCCATTTTGCTCAGCGTTGGGGAAGAGGGACAGCTATGAACGGTCGGGAAGAGCGTGCTACTGTCCTATGAAAAAAAAAAGGGGGGGGGGGGAGGGGGAGAAAAAAAACAAACAATAAGCTAAGAAAGAGCAGGCAAACAAAAAATGAAGAAACAAACATGAACAGGGTCGACAGATGGCGAGTGGAAGAGAACACGGGGTTTCCATCTTGGCACGTTCCAGGGTTCGCACCCTCGGTCTCCTCAATCTTTGTCGCTTGGCTGCTGCTCGAAATGGGGTGTCGCCCGGCAGGGTGTCCCCTTCCCTACTTTTCGATAGGTTTGTGTTATTATATATGCATTATTATACTTGGTCGTTTTTGGCGTTGCGAAGTCTTCTTATGATTACTTCTTTTTCTACCGGAAATTAGAAAACGATTAGATCACGTGACTAAAGGAAAGCGAATGAAAAAGAAAAGCAAAAAAGAAATCTCCGCCTTCAGTATTTTATTTTATCCAACAAAGACGCGCGGCCAGAATTGGGGAAGGTTCCGAACGGATTTAAATTTCTTTTCTGGTAATCTGAGCGGAACGTGAAAAAGGCAGAAAATAAAAGGAAAGAAACAAGAGCGAAGCACAAGGTTGTGGGATATGTTTAACCATAAAAGAGGATTGTTAGACCTGTTAAAACAATTACTGTTAATAAGAGACAGTTTATTAAAAAGAAGGGCAAAGCGTTGTGTGTGTGTGTTCTCTAACCATCGTAATTCAAATGACAAAATCAATATTTAAAACACAGTCAATTCGTCATGCCTCTTGTTTCCTTACAAAAAAAACATATACACTTGACGTATCTTCACTTTGATCCGTTATTGTTTCATAGGAGAATCGCGCTAAATCGAAGTTCAAAAGACAAAACCACCGCGTAGTCCCAACCAACCCAGACAATTCTTGCATGCTAATATAAAATGTATTAGACTAAACCCGAGGTTCTTATACATGAATCAAGGGGCAGTGAGTGGCTTATCGTATGGATCATTTTTGTGCGTTGCCTCTTGCTTTAAGGGTAACGGTTCACGATATTGCCGGGCGAAGAGAATCGCAGCTTCGTGAAGTCACATCACGGGAATCTCATGGAGAGCCGGTAGCCACTAAAGAAAATAATAATTAACAAATTAGAAATATTCCGACATGGTTTTGACTCGACAAGTGTAATTGCCCTCATGTCCAAGACGTGATCCGCCCCCGCAGCAATTACATATTACAAAGGCAAGTCGTGATTTCAGTTTAGCTCGTAAGCGAGAAACGACTAACAAGAATCACGTTCGGCTGGCACGTAAGAGCAAACGAAATTGTAGGTGTGCTTAAACCAGATCAACCCTTGTCTACGGTACAAGCTCGCCAGTTTCGCAGCCAACACACAGAGGAGGGTGAGCGTCTCGTCTTCGATGTCCGAACCAGGGTAAGCCCTGTGAAGGAGACCGACGCTATTCTACTGAGGCCGCAAGAGGACTAACACCGGAACCCCCGTCCCCCTTTCCCCACACCGTCATCAGAAAACGCTACGCGGCTTCTCCATTAGCCGCGAGCAGCAGAACAAGAGCGGCCGGGCTACAGGGCAAGAAGACGAACCGTGAGGCTCCCCCTTAGTACACACGCTCGCGCTGCAGCGCGGGGGGTCCCAGCCCGGGGTCTCCCCTTCTCCTTGTGTGCAAATCCCCGAGCACCCACGGCGCGGTGGAGCGCGGGGTCCCCGGCGAATTAGTCCGCAGCGAATTCGCAGCAGGAGCGCGGGGGAGGGATAGCGTATTGAACGGACACGCAACGACGCACACGTAACGAAATGCTCCCGCTGCCGTTCCTCCTGCGGCCCGTTCTGAGTCTGCCCTCGCGCGGTTCCTCGCTTGGCCCCTGTCCAGCGCCGAACGCCTGCTCAACCCTGAGCTGACAGTGCGCTGGGAGCTGCGCACTCGCCGAACCAATCAACTGTTTCTCTTTCATCGCCTGCGGCCGCTCTTCGGGCGGCCGTGGGAGTCGGGAGCGTGATCAGGCGGCGCAAGTGCGACGTATGACTCGTACGACGAGCACGTAGCATCCACCGCCCTGTCAGCTTAGGGCAGTTGGGGGTATAGCCCTCCCTCGTGGCAGCACTCTTCTTTAGACCATTTGGGGCTCCCACCCCTCGTTCTGTCTGTGTTCGCTCTCTCACCCGCTTCAACCCGTGTTCCTAGCCCCTCTCCCCTTCATAGAGCGAGCTGCTGCTCTTTCTGTTCGGTTATGCGTGCGCGCTACTTGGGGGAATAAGTGCTTCGGATGAGATCATGCCGTCACGTGTACCTGATTCCGCTGCGGAGCCATTTATTTGGTCAGCTTTCAGGTTAATTGAGAAGAGCGTTTGCGATGATTTCCTATAATCAAATCCGATTTCTTTGTTGTGGACGGTCCGGCGAGTCACGTCGTTGTCATTTCATTCTCCAGTGTATTCTAGTTTGAGTCAGACTTTGCAAAGACCGAAAATCTAAAAAATTAAAAGAAAACATATTGTATTGTAGCATGTTTTCCGAACTTCTGTAAAAGAAGGAGTGTTTAGATTTATCTATCTTGATACTTTAAACGTAAGAACTGTCCCCTATTCTATTGAGTTGACCCAGCGCTTAGGGGAATTTATCTTACTTTGATAGCGCGTGCAGCATCAAATAAGCGGTGTATTAAATACTGTGAGCCCGGAAGTTTGTTGTAAATATTGAATGGAAGCCTATCGACTATGTTTAAACTCAAACTATCTCTTCAACGTTCATTCCGAGAATGACTTCAGAAGTAAACCAAGATGCCAAACAGCGTACGCTTTCTTTGTCCAAAAGCTCTATCACACATCGTCAAGAAATTAATAAAACGAAAATTTTTAATGGAATTTATTGGAGTCTTTTTTTTTTACATGCTTAAAAACATTTATGCAGGTCTCCTCTCTGGTGTAATAATATATAAATATGAACAGAGAAAAAGAAAAACACAATTGCAGGTTTTAAACACAAAGCAACAAGGACTGAATATTTAAAGTTCGGCAACAAGCACTTTCACTTGGTTTTTGAACACCTTAATGTCACTGTATATATCAAGTTCGGCATTTTCAATATTGATAATCACAGATTGTATCCGTGACAGACGAGATGGTTTACAGACGGTGTGAATGCTGAAAGTACTGCGGGCCCTAGTGGAACGAGGAGGAACATGAATGTTTACATCTCGTAAAAGCGAAGCACTGTCAAATACGCTATTTAAAATTTTGTACAGAAAAACTAAGTCAATCAATCAATCAATCAATCAATCAATTTTATTTACATCATCATCAAATAGTGATGTGGGCTGCAGAGGCAAAAAGTCAAAACAGTTTTGACTTGACAAGGCCTCTGCAGCCTTACAATTGGCATACGGTAACAAACAACAGCAACCGGGGAAAACAAGCAGACAGCGACATGGGGAAAAAAATAAATAAAACACTTATATACTCTATTTGCTGTTTGAGGAAGGATTTGACCTCTTACACAAAGAACGAAAAGAAACGACAGCATCTAGGGACTGGGTGTATACAGGAAACAAAAATATATAAACCGGATGCATTTACAGCTCACAAAGACAATTTATTTTTTATTTGTGAAAACAAAGTTCTCGAATTTCATTGAGATGTAGGTTTTCAATGTTTGACAAATTTTGTTTTTCAACTTTATTTAAGACAAGTGGAAGATTATAGCTTAACATTTGAAACCCGTAGTTCGTGCGATTAAATGGAATTTTCCAGCGCTCCCTTTCCCTAACGTCATAAGGTTTAGAAATGGGAGTTAAATTTGAAATACAAGTAAAAAATGGTTCATTACATCGGAGGGTGGATCTATATCGTGTGAGGAGAGTAAATTCATATGAATCAAGAATAGATGTTAGATGCAGCTCTTTAAACAGAGGACGAGTGTGTGTGTCAAAAGACACGTTTCGTATAATGCGGACAGCCTTTTTTTGAAGAATATGTAATTTATTTAGGTTGGACTGGCTTGTAGTGCTCCACACCAAGCTACAGTAATTTAAAATAGGTTCAAAAAGAGCTTTATATATGAGCAATTTTAAACGACAAGGCAGTATATTTTTAAACTGGTACAATTTTCCCAGCACTTTTGAAAGTTTTTTAGCTATATTGATAATATGATCATTCCAAGACAGGTGGTTGTTAAAATAAACTCCAAGCGTTTTCACATTTTGAACGAGTTCAATTTGAGAGAGGCCAAGAACAATATTAAAATTGGAACTAACATTTCTATTCTTAGGTCTGAAAAGGACCGCCTTGCTTTTGCTCATATTAATTACTAACGAGTTTACTACACTCCATTCATATAGCTTCTGTAGTGTGGTGTTAGTTTCATACACCAGTTCCTGTATTTCAGTGCCTGAAAAAAATAAGCTAGTATCATCAGCGTAAATGATGAAAGAGGGGGTTCTACTGATGTTAACAATATCATTTATATACAAGTTAAATAAAAGAGGACCCAAGATGCTACCTTGTGGTACTCCTGATCTGATAGGTTGAACGGTAGAACTTTGACCATTTATTACAACACATTGCCGCCGAAAATTAAGATATGATTTTATAATATCAAGTGTTACACCACGGACTCCATAACATTCGAGTTTTTTATGAGAGTAATATGATCGATACGATCAAACGCTTTAGAATAATCTATAAAAATACCCAAAATTATTTTTTTTTTCTTCGAAAGACTTCAAAATTAGCTCCTTCTGTTGTAACAATGCCAATTCCGTTGATCGGCCTTTGCGAAAACCGAACTGAGAGTCTGTAATTATTGCAAATTTTTTACAGAAACTTGTTAATCTATTATGAATGATTTTTTCAAGGCATTTAGAAAACACAGGTAATATTGATATAGGTCTATAATTTGAAAAATCGTTTTTGTTTCCACCTTTAAACAAAACAATAACTTTTGCAATCTGCATTTTTGTAGGAAATACACCACTATACAATGAGGCATTCACAATATGTGTTAAAACAGGTGCCAAGACATCTAATACATACTTAATTGGTTTGATCTGGAAATCATCTATATCAGAGGAGTTACTGTTTTTAAATGATAACATTGTGGAAAATACTTCTTGTTCGTCTGTTGGAAAGAAAAAGGCATTGTGTTGATTTCTAGGTTTCATAAAGGCCATTGATAACGGACTATGTATGCTACTTACAAGATTTATTAGATACGTATTAAAAGCTTCTGCGAGAGCTTTTCCTTGTAATGTTACACCTTCTTTAGTTACTTCTTGTAGAGCTGACTCAAAGGGGCTATGTTTTAACACTTGGTTTAACTGTTTCCATACAAGATCTGTTCTCTTCATACATGTCTCATTAAATAAATTATGAAAATATGTATGTTTAGACTGGCGAAGAACCTTATTTACTGTATTTCTGCATTTTTTGAAAAGAGCAAGATCTTCTGGAGTTCTTGTTTTAAGAAACGTACTATACAGTTTATTTTTTTTATTAATCAATTTTAGGCATTTTCTAGTTACCCATGGCTTGCGGTTCTTTTTAGCTTGTTTCAATTGCCTATAAGGAAAAGAGTTTTCATATATATTCTTAAAAACAGCTAAAAATTCATTATACGCTTCATCAGCAGATGTAGCGGAAAAAACCGGGTCCCAATTTGTATTTGAAATAGTTTCACGAAATTTTTCTAAAGTGGCGGAATTTATGCTTCGGATCCTAATAGTCCTTCTGTTTTCATTCTCGCTCTCAATTTTCTGGTATGTTATATTATTTATCAACATGAATATGGGTAGATGATCACTTAAACTATATTCCAGAACGCCAGCACTAACCGAGCTTACTTCTTGATTAGTCACAAAAACATCAAGCAATGTGGACGATGAGGATGGGACACGAGTGGGAGAATTTATAAAATTACAAAAGTTATTTGATGTAAGTAGAATAAGAAAGTCGTCTTTGACACGCGATTCTTCGAGTATGTTTATATTTAGGTCTCCACCAAGAAAAAGTTTACATCTCTCCTCATTTGCAAAACAAAAAAGTTCTTCTAAAAAGTTAAAAAAGATTGAAACATTTCCACCTGGTGGACGATAAAAAACCGAGTAAATGCAGTTTTTTCTTCTAACACAGAGTATCTCATAGTCGCGAGTCATGATGGTGTAATCCGGAACAACCTCAAGGTCAGAAAAATTACTTTGTAACGAGACACCTCCACCACGTCCGTAATCTCGATTTAAATAAAAATGATTATATCCAGGTAGTACAAAAAAATCACAGTCATCAATATACCATGTTTCCGTTAGCATAATAATATTAAATGAAGTTTGAAAAGAATCAAAAAGCAACATTAGGCTGTCTCCTTTATTCCTAGCAGATTGCACGTTTAGATGAAAGAAACTTATCTTAGTTTTGTGACCCTCACTCAAAAAAAGATTCAACTGATCAAGCGTTACAGCACCAAGGTCTTCTGCCATGACAAGGCATACACAGAAAAAAAAAACAGAAAAACAACGATGTTTAACAAATCAGCCTCAAGTCATCCTCATGTGATACTGAAATAACAGGAGTGTCAACAGATTTTTTCGCCAGTATCTTGCCGTTTCGGACCCACACAAACCGCCAAAGGTGTTCACGTTTCTTAGACACCGCCATTCCGAGCAGTTTTTTCAAATACGGGCACAAGTGCTCGTTCACAAATACTGGAGCATCCGACGGCTGATCTAGGTCGCGACACGAAATTCGCTTCTTCTTAGCCTTATCAAGGACACTGTCTCGCTTATTTCGGTGCATGAAACGGACAATGATGTTGCTTTTGTCGCTATCTTTAGTCGGCACCCAGTGGCATGCTTCGACGTCTGCTTTGGTTATCGGTTCACCGATGACATCTCCGAGTTTCATTATCAACTGTTCTGCATTTACGGTTTCGTCTTTCAGAATACCTTTAACCTCGATGTTGTTGTTTCGCGAGAACTGCTCGCAGTTCACTAGCCTATTTTCAGCTTCCTTTAATGCCTTGTTCAGCACAACCATTTCCACTCTCATTTCGGTGTTTTCCTTTTTCAGGACAGAGTTTTCGGTTACAAGTACAGTCATTTTCACTTTGAAAGTCTCAAATTCCTTATTTATAAAGTTCATGCTGTCCTTTATTTCACTTATTTCTTTTAAACCGTTACGTATTTCCCGTAACTCTGTCCTGAGATCTCTCTCAAAAGTGTCCCTGAAACCCTTCAGCTCCTGTCTAATGTCTTCTTTGAAGTCACTTAACAACTTGGCTATATCCTTCGTCATATCGAAGAGCAGTATTCAGAGAAAACAAAAGAACCGACAGGAAAAAAGACACGAGAAAGCAGGTAAACACTTGGCAGCAGCGACGACAAAGCAACAGCAACACAATTTCAAGTCAACAAGGGAGGTTAAAACCAACCTGCAAATTTACGAGGATTCAGTACGTTGTTCCGTTGCCGCCGCCGCCGCCAAGAGAGATCCTGATGAAGCGTGTTGTCTTTTAAAGACGAGTTTGCGCACGGCCCTGGCAGCAGATGACCAATCCAGAGCAGGCAGCAACTGACGCGTGGACAGGACGTATTCCACCGAAGAAATGGCAGCTCCCGCCGTCAGGGTCGATCCTTGTACTTAGATAAAGCGACGAGTCTTTTTTCGCTGCCTCAGCCTGCAAATTTACGAGGATTCAGTACGTTGTTCCGTTGCCTCCGCCGCCGCCAAGAGAGATCCTGATGAAGCGTGTTGTCTTTTAAAGACGAGTTTGCGCACGGCCCTGGCAGCAGATGACCAATCCAGAGCAGGCAGCAACTGACGCGTGGACAGGACGTATTCCACCGAAGAAATGGCAGCTCCCGCCGTCAGGGTCGATCCTTGTACTTAGATAAAGCGACGAGTCTTTTTTCGCTGCCTCAGCCTGCAAATTTACGAGGATTCAGTACGTTGTTCCGTTGCCGCCGCCGCCGCCAAAAGTCGCGCTGAGCTTTTCTATTGGTCAAATGTATCAACGAAATCTTATTAAGCAGAGAAGTGTAGTTAAACTAGAAACGGAGTTGGAAGTAGCGACCACAAACAATACGTACTAGTTTGTGTTGCACATTTTCGATGGTGTTGTCTTGTGTTCGTGATAACGAATTTTAGGCACAGAGTCGAACCAGACCTTACTAGGCCACAAAATAAACGAATAATGGAGGCGAGGTTCTTGAATGGTTGAGTAATGCGGCGTATAATACCCAACATTCTCATCGCCCTACTAACAATAAACGACACGTGAGCAGTGAACTTAAATGCATTGTCGAGATACGCGCCAAGATATTTTACAACAGATGTACGCTCGATTGTCACTCCGTCTATAATAAAGTCGCAGTGTACTGTACTGCGACGCCTACAGAAAGTCAATACATTTGTTTTCATGGGATTCAGTGATAAGCTATTTGGTGAACACCACTGGACAACACGTAAGACATCATGTTGGAGGACATGACCGCAAACAAGATACTTTACACTCATAAAAAGCTTGATATCATCAGCAAACATCAGTAACTCAGCACTATCTACACAGGCCTCTAGATCGTAGACAAAGATTAAGAACAAAAGGGAGCCAAGAATAGATCCTTGAGGGACACCAGATGTTGAGAAGAAAAGGTCGGAATATATCTGTTAAGAATAGGAACACTGTTTAAACGAGATGATAAGTAACTTTCAAACCAGTCACACAGCTCTGAACAACAACCGTATGATAATAAGTTGCGTAACAACAACTCATGATTTACTTTATCGAAAGCTTTCGACATGTCAAAATATATCCAATCAACTTGGTCTGTGTTTAAAACAATGAGAGTAGAGTAGTTTAAAAAAGAGCAAAGGTTGGTTTCAAACCTTCGACCGACAGTCCTTTCAGAAAACTCTGCTGACAAGATACAAACTTTTGGCGGAAATTAAAAAGAATTCGGGGATGCACTACCCGTTTAAAAACTTTTCAAAACACCGACAATTAAGATGTAGGTCGATAATTACTTGTGACGGAGCTATCGCCTCTTTTTAAGATAGGCACCACAACCGCTTTGTTCCATAGTGATGGGAAGACAGCGGAACTCAGAGGGAGAGGTTAAAGATGGGCAACTGAATGGGTGTGAAAATGTCACTGCAGCCCTTTATAATAAACGATGGAATACAGTCAGCGCATGCAGATAACTTTGGTTCTAACTTTTTAATTGCTTTTGCTATTTCTGTCATATCTACTCTGATACCAGTCAAGAAATCATGCCTGTTCGTTTTAACTTCTTGAGGTGGAGCAATACCCTGGCTGGATAAGTAACAGCTACTGAAGTAAGTGGCACATATATTTGAAACGTTTAGAGGAGATGTAACATGTAACAGTATATATTATACGCAGGCGTTCGAAGCATAAATGTAATGGCAACGTATGTTAGTTTGACCAGGTTTAGCCTCCCAGTCAATGAAGACGCCAAACAAGCGAAGAGACAGTACATAAAAAACAAAAACATAGACTAAACGCACGAACAAATAATAAATAAATCAAAACAAACTCGGTGTTACATCGATTCTGTATCGTGGGAGAGAGAGAGAGGGGGGGCGCGTGCGTGTGTGCCTATGTGTTTGTGTGACAGAAAAATAAAGGGAAAATACAGTAACATAAGAACGCGTCGTGTTTCGGCAACTTCAAGAGCACAAAATGAGTTGAACGCAGAAGGAATTAAATATTGATCCTCCGTCGTGTACGCCTTACACAGCGCCTCGACATAAAGCACAAAAAATGTAAGTCGTTTCGTTTTCCTGCACGGACACGGCACACAGAAGAAGTAGATATAGTAAATAGCACAACGCCATTCGCTCGCCAGTGCTCCGGTGGAAGTTAACACGGCGGTAAACACGTTGCAGTATACTCGAGGCTGCGAGTTCATCTCCTCAAAACGAAGCGCTTTTGAAAGCTTCAGCGTGGCGTGCTTGTGAAATCGGAGACTGCATCTTCAGAGGCATTTGCCCCGTGCCTCGACGGGGATAACACAGCGAAATCCGAAGCAGGCAAGTCAGAATTCCGCTCCAAATAGCTATAGGTTTAGAACCGTTCTATGGAAGGCGTCAGCGACTCGTACAGGTTTTACCCATTCGCTATTAAGCCCACGAAACTAACTTCAGGCTTTCTGGCGGATGTTCTGAATACGAACCGTCTTTAAATCCGGGCGGCCTTATTTTTATTTTAATTTTATAAAGTTCCGAAAGTTGAGTGAATGGCAAAGGCGACATGCACAAATGTGTGTCGGAATATAAAGAAAAACATTCTACTTTTTTTTTTCTGGTCCGGAAAGAGTGTTTACGCGTGTCGGTGCACAATAAACATTTAATTGAACAAAAATTAGGTAAAAATAATATACATGTTTTAAAGATACATTTGTCTATGTTGAATAGTCTATATTGAATTCATTGAGTACCTCCAGAGATAAAAATGGCCAAAAAACTGGAATTACAGCTGCACAGATGTTGCCGTTAAAGTCTATAAAAACGTAATAAAGCGCTAGGAAAGGAAGCACATCCTTCGTGCGACTAGAAACTTTTCCCTTTACCTTTCCTCCATAATTTCAAATGGTGTCCAGCTCATGAACATAATACTATCCGCGGTTTTGAGCGAAGTTGAAAACCTGTTTGCACTCATTTTGGACAGCAACCTTTGTTAATGTAGAACCTCAGTTTTCATTTCGGTGGCTGCAAATACTTGATTTACTCTGCGCACCAATACCTTAGGGTGTTCATGGTCTGTCAATCATCGTAAGTTACTATTTCTTTTCATTGACTCGCTCACGCCCCTATCTATATACTATACTGGTCCCAGCACTCCAGGTCCGTCGAAGTTCGAAGTTCTGGTCATATAGATTAGAGTTTGTACTCTACGCGCGAGTGCTGTGAGTCGTGAAAGGCAAGGTCACTAACGCGTGAGTTTTCAACGTGCTTTCAATATCCGAGTGCTGCTACCAGCAAGAAATAGCCTTCTTACAAAATCCATCCAATCAGCGGCGTATGCCGTGCAAAGGATCTTGGGAACTCTTTGGCTCAAGTTTTGGTTTCGATTTCTCGACTTCACTCCCCGACATCCCGTATAGACCAAATACAGTGCTTGCACTTTTTCTTTTATATGCGACTTTCTTTTTTTTAGTTTAATAATACTGTAGGTGGTGCTACCAATACGGATGAAATTCTGGGGCAGAGCTTTTGGAGGGCTTTCGAAGCGCCAGAGTTTGTGCGCAGGCAAACGTGGGACTATGATGGCACATGTGCCCCGTGCTTCTAACATTATCCACTAGCCGGGGTGGTCATGCTGCGCGTTGGAGTGGTAGCCGGGCCGCCAGACGGGAATGGGAAGCGGTAAACCTTATACTCCTACTCCTCGATAAGCCTGGGCAGATCCTTATGGCAGCTGGAGGCCCGTGTTTCAACAGGTGCTCTAACAAAGATGAATGGGAGCAAATGCGAGCGAGTGCTGACTTCATTTTCATGTAGTGTTCAGATGCATTACTTCGTCAACGGGGCTATCGAAACCGAAACCATGCCACTCCGCCCCATGGCCAAACAGGTTCATTAAAGCAGCAACGCGCGCAGTGTTGCATGCAGGGGATTTTTGGAAGTAGTCTATTATGTGCAGATTATTATTCGTCCGTTCGACAGCGTCGCACGGAATTTGGAAGTGGAACTACAGTTAATCTTCTCCGGCAATCAATGAATGCAAAAGCTACGATTCTGAGTACTTGTTTTCCCAGACGTCAAAACACAACATATCTCGCCGCGAACGAATGAGCATTCTTATAAAATGTTATTGATTTCCATCCAGTTTGATTGTGGAATGGTCTTAACGTACCGAAAAATTGCTACTGAACTTATTATTTTGTTAAAAATTCCTCTACTTTGTCACACTGCTTTTTACCCTCTTAAGTTGGTTTCGTCGTGGGTAACTCAAGCTCTGCACAAACTCCTCAAACAAGGTTATCATCAAAATCTATGCCTTCAAGGAGAATTTTTTCCTACAGTTTGGGAGAACCTCGTGCGACACAACAAATGAAATAGAATGTATAAAAAAAAAAACATATCACTTCGCTTAAAAAAAAAAATAATCCCAGTTTTTTGCTGTTTTTTTTTTTTTTTTTTTTGCAAATAGACTGCAAATTTAGTAAACTTACGTTCCGCCGAATTCAGTGGACGGCGTTCATACGACAGCGTGACGTTACGTAGCATCATGACGTCACCTGACACAAAGTTTCCCCTGAATAAAGCGTCGATATTTCCCGGTAAATTTTTCAGTCAAGATATTCTTCCTCTACATACAAAGAATAGATTTCTCCGCTGCACGAATATTGTGACGTTACGTGAGGCGACAACGTCAGATTCTAACGTCACTACGATTCTCCCCTCTAACTATAGCGTATAAATGTTCCCGCTAAACCTTGCCGGTGACGACGTCCACGAAACAGACAAGAGATCCGCTGCAAAACCTCGCGAATAACGATAATCGCCGCCGTAAAAAAAAGAATCAGTTGTAACTATACCAAATATAACCACCAACGGCAAACTAACACACCGTTCGATGTTGGAAGGTTTATTAGGCACGTTCTGGAAAAGAAATAAAAACAAATAAAGGAAGGGATCCTAACGCTCATTTTCTTCCTTGCCCTCGGGAACCGAGGCCCACGTGCTTTCTGTTTGGATTGACGCCCAAACGTCCATTTGAGCCGCGGTAATGACCCCTTGATGGTGTCTCTTCTTGGTTTCTTTTACACGTCCGCAAGCTCGCGCACGCTGTCGCTCCCCGCACCCCTAATGTGAGTGAGTTGTGATCATTCGGCAAATGAGGAAATTTTCCGAAACCGATCGTGGTTCATCTTCTGTATACAGCGAACGTAGACAAGAATCAAATTTGGCCAGGACGGGACATTAATGCGGTCGTACGAGTTTTAACCACGTATATGGAGTGGCGTAGCGGGCCTACATGGTGTAACGCACATTGTTCGAACAAGACACCTTTGCTTGTTCGTATACGATTAAAATCGGTGTGTATCAAACGCCCAGCGTCTCCTCCTAGGTTGCCGTCCCACGTAGCCGAGGTACTGCTAGGCAGCCACCGACAGCTTGAGAAAAGCAAGGTCACGCGTATTGGGATTTGTTCTTTGGCCTTCTTATTCACTAACGCCTCAACCTGACGGTCCGCGGACCGATAATAAAATGTTCGGTATTCACACCCTCTGCTTATCTTACTTAAGCTGTCAGTGCAGTTATATAGTATACTGTGAAATGTACAGGCGTCTACTTTACTCCAGCTACTCCAGGGGGAGAAAGACGGGAATAGAACGCTGCGAAACCTGAGCGCTGACATCGGTGATTTCGAGAGAAAGAACGAGAAAGATGGCGACAGAAATGCGGAGGAGAAAAACCGGACGAAAGGTTTTAGGCGTGTTCGTTTTGCCGCGACGAGCTCAAGTTGTTCGGGTTGCTCGAGTGCTTGTCAAGTTTATTTAATTTTGTATAAAGTGCGCGATGCCGGCCTTTCATTGCAAGGTAAGTTTGAAAAACACTGCTAGATGCAGACGTTACTGGGGATGCATTGCTGTTTCTTTGTGTACATTAAGGCATCACCGTCCATATGGGCCCATCGGGACTATCCACTGGTATCACTCAAGTCTCCGTCCATGCCCGCCGTTCCGAAGCGGCCGGAATGCACGAAATGCATGGGACCTTTCCCTGAAAATTATTAAATTAACTCCATGGACTACTCGAACAGCCGGTTACTCTTATCCACAAAAAAGTTTGGTTATTCCCAAGGGAGCAACGTCTGCGATGTGAGAGCGTACATGCCGTGAGTGCGTGAAAGAGAATTTCCTGTCCCCCAAAGAAGACCACATTTTGAACTGACACTTTGTTTTTATATATATTTTTGCTAACTTTGTTGGCTTGTTGGGTCAGAGGAATATGTAATCTCAGTGATTTACTTTCTCAGATTAACGTCAGCCCACGGGTATTCTTTGTAGTTTTGATGGGATGACAATATTTTAGCTGTAAAGGGGATAGGAACGAATTCGGGGTTTCCGTGTGGTTCTAAGAGTGGCCCTAACCTTCATGCGCAGGACAATTTGTTTTGTAGAGTTTTGCGGTTGCTTTTTTGTGTAAGATAAACTGCATATGAGACTCAGAAATATTATCAAAATTATGATAATTTGGAAGTACGTGCAACAGTGCCTGGATACTCGTTGGTAAGCTTCTTCGTGTCTGTTTTCTTGGCCAATAAGTAAACAACAACAAACTCCAAATAATGCCTCTGATAGATCGTGCGTTTATAAAACCAGGGCGGGTTGATTCCACCAAAATGATTGGCGCAATAGCGTTCGATATTTTGTCAAGCCCTCGTGCCGAGCGTTCCTTCGACCCTTTCCCACAAGCGCATTGGGCGCCCCCCCCCCCCCCCCCCCCGATACACCGTGCATTGTGGCCCCTCGTAATAGAAGTATCTGCGCATGTCCGTTTAATCCTTCTATCTTTCTTTTTTCCTAGTGCAAAAACACCAAGGAACAATGTTAACGCGCCAGTCCACCCCGCCACAAAAACCTTCGCAGTCAGAAAGCACGAGGCACGTTTTCCCGCATAACTCGCGTGCACCGCAGGCAAGGAAACACTCGACCGCTGCAACCTCGGCCAGACGGCAAAAGCTGCCGTGCAGCTGTCCTCCTTTCCTCCCTCCCCAACCTTCTCCGAAACCCAAGAGCCATCTGATCTTCACCCAAACTGCTCAAGGAACGCCGGTCGGTGTCTGCGTGTGCAATAAAAGGGGGAGGGGGGTGCACTAATCTGCTTTGGACAAGCGAACAAGTCGGCCATTGGCCGGCTGAAGCGCGCTAACTAATCATTTTCCCGGACGCGCGAGCCATCATCTCGCTAGAAGAAGGGGACGACAGCGTAGGGATCGCATAATACGTCGTCCCCCCCGACTGCCCTCTCCACCCGACGACGGCCTTTGGCGGTACGTGACCTGAACATCGTGCGAGCTGCCCGGCCGTTTCTCGCGGTCCCTAAAAGCGAGACAACGCGGACCGTGTCTGTGTGGCGGCAAGCTCTGCGGGAAAGCCGAGCCTCCGGTCTCCTCTCGCGGCCGCCGTCCCGGCACCCGCTTAATTGGATGGCTTCACCGGATATCGAGCGAACTATGCGGGAAAGCAGCTCTAGGCGCGGGAGACGCCGCTATAGTGCCCCGGCCGACTTTCTCTCTCGCTCTCTACTTTGGCCTCAGCCTTGACTCGCTTTTAGAGAGCAAACGCCTGATTCTTGTTTTCTTTTTCTTTTTTTTTCACTCGGTTTGTGGTTTCGTGGGAAGTGTTTCTAGGACGTGCGGTACTTTTAATATATGTATGTATATTTATATAAAGTATAAAGTGTATGCTCGTGCGAGTGTGGTGAGTGGCATGGCTTGTTGAGACTCTCCTGTTTCGATTTTGTGGTTTGGAGGGTTGTGCCGTCGTGTGACGTGTTTAATTAGGTAGACAGACTGAAAACACTAATTCCCACTCCGAACAAAAAAAAAAAGGTAGGAGAGGAGGAGAACGAATGACATAGAGAGAGAGAAAGAAAGAAAGACGAGGGAGATTGTGTCTATGTGGCGCTTCATGCAATCGGATCTGTGTTGCCGAGAAAATCTGTTTTGTTTTGATAGTTTCTACTTAAGAGATGAATCATCTTCTTGGTTTTTTAAAAGGGAAACTAAAGCGATTCTCTTTTTGAGAAGTGTGTGTGTGTGTGTGGGGGGGGGGGGGGGGGCACATTTCAAGTGTCTTCATTTGGCCTCCAGGATCACGAATATCAAAATTAGATTTCAGATTGATGCGTCAAGTAGCCACAACAGCGCTTTTAAAATAGCCCTGATGCCCTTCCTTCTTTCTGGCGCGCTCGGTGGGAAGATGGAAACGTGTCGTATAATACAGAGGTTTCAACGTTTCCGGTCTTTCCGCAAGCCTATCGCCGCATTCACGCGTTCGCAAAGTTGTTTTGAATGAGGATGTTTAAACATTCACAAGACCAGAATGCCCTAAAATTCACATGTCACTCGTTTTTTTTTTTTTTTTTTGTTAGCAAAACAAGTACATACAGGTTACGGAACCCAACAAAGCTTCAAAGCACACATTGTGTTTTTCTGGAACGAAACGAATAAAGACGAAGATGTCAGAAGTGACAAACTCTTCATTTCTAGAGGCTTCCGTTTTTACCATGTTATCTGCTAAATTAAAGAACTGCTGAACTAGTATTATTTTAACTTGGAGTGTGTCGAATGTCTCACTTTCAAAAGCGAAATATTATAATAAAGGGTAATTTATGTCTGAACTTGTTGATTGTACGTGTACACCTAAGAGACTGTTGCTGTCTTTTACAGTATAAGAACTGAACAACCAACGAGCCCATGGTACAAGATTAAAAACGTGCGAAATAAGGCATTAAAAACTAAACTCGCATAATACGGTTACAACCATTAAGTGGACAATACGCGCTTCAAAACGTCAAGTGAATATACTGAGAATTCTAAGGGTTCGAATGCATCGCGTATACTGTAAGAAAGAAAAAAAAAGTCCAATATGCACGTAATATGTCTCATCCAGTTTACTTCCATTCCCATAACATGTTTCATACAGCTACACTTCTTTCCATCTAATAACGTCGAAATAAAAAAAAAAAAGGAAACAACCAGGATAGAAACGTTTTGACTTTTCTCTCTGAAGAAAAGACTCGGGTTTCTCGGAAATTCAGTTGGTTTCTCTTTACCATCGTTGCCTTATCCCACTCAAGGCCGCTCCAGAACTCCGGAATTTGCCTATACTGCAGAACGTACGAAAGCTAGCAAATACAAAATGAGCTGCAAGACTCTTTTGTTCGCATAATGTTTGAAGCTCGGATCAGAGCAGAACTATCCCAATCTGTTTAGAAGGATCTTCAACTGAAAGTCGTGCGTACTGCTTCTCTTGAGTACATTCTAGAAGGGTTCTGAGCCACGATCTTGGAAGCTTCGAAATTTCGAGCCCAAGTCAATTTTAGTTGAAAAGGATACAATGTCATTGAAAGAGAAGTGATGGTTCGAAAGCCGGAAGCTTGCCTTCTCTGTACATCATTCCAATATGAATTTAACAAATCGAGCGCTCGCTCATGTAATAAAAAGGGATGCCATCTAAACAAAGCTGAATTTAAGGTATATACGATTGCTCATTGTTGTGAGTACTTTCTTACATTCAACTTTAATAAGAACTTTGATTTTAACGTTGCCATATACTTCTTTAGATATCATAAATTTATTTCCCCTTTAGTTGCTGTTGGATATTTAGCAGAATACCTTAAAATAGAAAATTATTATTTACATATAAATTTGCACAGCATATGCTTACCATGACCACAGCTACCGAAAAAAAGATAATGTACAAATAAAAAAAATAAAAAATCAGTTTCTATAGTTGTCGGTTAATTTCCTTAACTGTCGCTGATTATCGTCTCAGAAAACAAACAAACAAAAAGCAAGCTTCGAATGCAGAGTTAGTCCTAAATATCTAGTGTATCATTCGTTTTTAATTGGCAAAATTATTTTTAGTTGTGGTTTATTTGTATGATTGTTGGCTAAAGTAATTTCTCAAACTCTAAAAAGAATATAAGCCTTACGATATCAAACCTCATTTACAAGTTCCTCAAAAGAATATAATATGTATTGGCTGCTATTCCACCATAATAACATTTCGTCCTTCTTTTCCCAAAGAATGAAAACAGGGATAATAACAAAATTTGTCCGATTCATTCGCGCACGTCTCTCGCCGCCAAAGAGCCGCGACTCGGCCGGGGTCCAATTTCAATATTAAAGCATTTAACCGCCGATTCCTCGCTCACGCCGTCGTACATACCCGCATTTCTCTCGACGGCAGCTGAATAAAAAAAAAAAGTTCGGGGACACATTTTTTGAAGAAAACAAGAGAACATAACCACCGTCTCGCTCTTGCGGTCGCTGCATGCTGGGGGCGCCACGAGATTTCCCATCACGAATTCCTGGAAGATATCGAAGGAATCCAAACATTCCGCTGTACGCACTTTGCCGCGAACGCCGCCTTCACAACCAACGTATAGCATCAAAGAGTTAAGGAATGACAGAGGAAGCGCGTAATTCATGCAGCGAAGGAGGGCAGCTCTACTATGCGTGTTCTTACGATACATTTTGGTATAGGCTTCTTTTCCGCACACTCGCTGCTTACATTTTGACTCGCGCCGCCTCTCGGAACCGTTTCTTTCTTTTTTGTTTTGTTTTCTTCTTGTCGACAGGAGACTAGTTTTTGCTCTGGTCCGACCCGGTCCGGAGCACTGCTCCTCCGAAACGCGAACAGCTGCCGCATAAAATGATTTCGACGGAGCGGCGACGAAATACAATAAAAGCGGAGTAATCGACCGTAACGCTGCAGATGGTACGAAAATAAACGCAATATCTGTATCGTGGCACGCGAGATGAGCTCCGCTCCTTTTTTGTACCTTGTATCTATGGAATTTTTTTTTTTTTCTTCTTCTCTCTGGACTCATTGCTACTCTGGAAATCAAAATGAGACGGCTGGATCCGTCGGTGGAATCGGCGGGACCCGCGAAACGGGCCGAGCTGCGGAGTATTGTCGCGCGCGGCATTATAAGGCCTCCTCGATTACATCCGCAGAATCCCGTTCTCTCCGAAAATAGCAGGTTTCGACATTGCGACGACGACGTCGTTTGTATTCGTTGCCCGGGTTCTCTTATAGGTAGTGTTTCGGAGCGACGTCGAAGAAGTATTGCGATTGTGACAGCGGCGGCCCTCGCGAGTCTGCTCACTTCGTCCCGAGAACTTGTTTCGCGGTAGAAGTGAGGTATCGTTTCTCGATCCCCCTTTGTGTCGGACGCGACGGACCTCGTGTTTCTGCGAAAAGTTGTGCGGAATTCCAGTTATTTCGTACATAGAGGAGGTTCTATACTTTATTAATAGTAGTCTCAGTACAATAGTCGTGGAATAAAAAAAAAATAAAAAACGAGTATACTCAGCTATACAAAATGTTGCGTTTATTTCTGGTTCCTATACTTATTATTACATAGTCCTCGCCAGCGCCGTAGACTTTTCAATTTCCCGGGGGGGGGGGGGGGGGGGGGGGGGTCCTGCGCGTTACCTTTTCGCCAGAACTGGAGATTGAAGCTAACGAAAGCACGCTGGGATTCTATTTCCCATGTTTCCCATGTATTTTGTCAATGAAGGCAATGTGGGCGTTATTTGATTTACATGCCACTACTAGAAGCTCGTTACGTGGCACGTAAACAGCGTCTCGGTAAAGGTCATGGCCTGGGCTCGGGGGGGGGGCTCTGCCTTCCCCCCCTCCCCCAACCTTTTCATCGAATCTCACTAGGGGGGCACGAACCCCGTTGCCCCCCCCCCCCCCCGAGTCTACGCCTCTGGTCCTCGCAGATGTACCCCGCAAGGACCCACAGGGGCTTCGAAGAAGTGTTGTTGCGAAGAGGTACTTACGTAAGTGTCCTTCTGACGAACTTTATTCACGCGAGCGCACTTCAACGTATTCTATTTTGGAATCCACCCAGGACGATTGCGTCAGTTGTGCAGCACATCCGAAAATAGAAACGATACATTTCTGACAATACATGTAGAGTCTTGAACAGCATAAGAGAGCTGCAATAACCAAGCGATGACCAAGAGATTCCAATGGTCCCACCCCGAGAGAACACGCTCAGCTAGCTTTGAAAAAGATCATGTGGACGAGAGCGTGCTGTCACTGCTATCTGTCTGGGCCTGATCATGCAAAGAATGCTTTACCCTTCGCCGATATTACCCGCCCAGATATGATCAAGCAAGGGAGAAAGGGGGGGGGGGGGAGGGGGGCGGTAGGAAAATCGCGTAAATGGGGTGCGTTGGTCATTGCAAAACATTCGCAAACACCCAAGACAACATGCTCAGTCACCTCTGCACAACACCCTTATGTGCATGCACATTCCTTGGCTATCTACTTGTTGCAAGTCGTGTTGCAAGTTCCGCCAGGGAACGGTGACAATATAACACGGTAAGACAAAAGGTTTAATATATGGCGATCGGCTCAGAGCGTTCACCACGGGCGCAAGGCACGAGTTTATGCGCACGAGCGACGAAGCTCTATCTGCTCGGCTTCTCAGTGTAGCGCTATCCAACACTACTTATCCCCTTTCCTCTCTGTGTCGTCGATCCGTCGACCCAAACGGTGTTCAAGACCGTAAATCAAATATATGAATGCTTAATTCTCTCGTGAGTAAAGTTACACTAAGACAAGTAGAATTCTTTGGGTGGCTGCAACGGAGGCGTATAAAGGAAAGCACAGAAATTTTATGTAGCCAGTATTTGCGCCCAGCCGTCCTGCGTTCTTTCCACTGATCATACATCGGCAAAGGGTTGCACCGACCCGTTAAGCCGTCTTTCCTTCTCGCGAAGCTCCCGTTCCCGCAAACAGACCGATTACGCTCTCAATCGTGTCTGTTTCCCACCAGAAAGCGTCGTTGAGCGACGCTTATCCCGAGTTCCAGCAACGCGAGCAAACAGAACGCAACGCGAAAGCATAAGACAACAAAAAGACACGGGTGAAACAAGCTCGACATCGTGACAAAGGCGACCGTCCCGACTCACACCAGCGCCTCCTTTTGGCTTCGGAGCTCTGAACCCCCTCCCCCAAAGAAAAAACCCGCTGCTCCCAAAAGAACAAGAGCAGAGCAGCAGCAACAGAGCCCACACTTCAGACACTCTTCAGCCGTGATCCAGAGGACAGGCGGGTAAACAAAGAGCAAACTCTTATCTGGAACGCGCGTTTCTAAGGAGGGAAAGAGAGGGAACCGAAAGCAAGAGGAAACGCAACGGCAGAAACGAACCGTGAGCTGCATGCACCCTGGCATGCACGACCCGTGGCTGAAGAAGAGGAGGAACCCCCCGAACAATGGCAGGGTGAACGCGGAGCCACCTAAAACTAAGCAAAATCAACCATAACAGAAAGAGTAAAAGCTTAAAGAGGCTAGGAAGAGCAGAGCGCTCGGAAGGAAGAGCGCGAAGAACTGTACAAGCGTGGCGCGTGGGTGTGTGTGTGCGTGCAGCTCTTCGGGCCCGTCCTTTGGTTCTCGCTGCATCGAGTCTCGGGCTCCCGCGCGGGCTGCGATTGAAGATGGGCGTCTGAACGTGCCCACCCATCCGAAACGTCTTTCTTCGGGAATTATCGATCGGAAAGGGGGGCTGCCGGGGAAGCCCACTGCCGTGTTTGGTGAGGGGGCGGCAGTGGAAGAACGGCGGAGCATCCTGCCCTTTTTTTGCTCGTAGTCACCGCTGTTCTTGCGGAGTTGGGTCGGCGGCGGCGGTGGTCGTAATCGCCCTAGCGTGTACTGTTGTATAGTTCACCGCAACCACGAGGGGCTGAAGAGACGGACCGCGTTGGGGTGAACGGGCTGGCTGGCACCTTTCGGGTTTCAAACTTTAACGTTTTTTTAAATTTATTTTTTATTTAGACTAACGACCTCATTTTGCGGTTTACGAAAGGTGTTACTCTTTTCGACGCTTTTTTCAGGAACCGCACGATAGCCAATTCCAGAAGGTATACCCCCCCAAAAAAAACTTTCGGCAATGTTTGTAATAGTGTCTCATACGAAATAAATCACATTGCTCATGGGAATTTTTTTACGATTAAGCATTTTTTGGAGGGACATAACTAGCTCAAATGTGTGAATGACGTTCGCCCTGATTGTATTGTTACCTCTTGGTGTCGTCGGTCGCTGAAAGGCAAATTATTTGGTCCGTTTCTTTATTTTGTTACGGAGACCTTTGGTTTTAGAAGTAGAAGTATCGTTAACTTGTGACCGTATGTAACGTCTAAAAAATAACTTGGCGTATCGGTAACTTGGCGTATTGGGTTTTGGTTAGGCTTGCGAGGGCATATGCACCCCGCAGCCCTAACGTCCGACTGTACAACATCGACGCATTTGTAGTTGTTAAAGCCGACAGGTAAAGCGATAATAATTAGTGAAATTTGTGTAACAATAAAGCGAGCTGAATGTTGAAGGAAGAAAGTTGGGGTAGAAGTGAATTAACAGTTCCTATGTAGTGCTGTGTTCCCACCGTCACGACTTACCGGGCTCCAGGCCGGGGGGGGGGGGGGGGGGGGGGGGGTCATTGACTGAACCTAAGTGCCGCGTCAGCGTTCGGATGAGACTCGGGTCGTCACTGCTTGGACGGGAGTCCTAGACTGACGCTCCCGCAGCAAATGTGTCGCATCTCCGCCTTCCCGAGCTGGCCTTCGGTAGATGACGTCATAGAAACTCCGGTAAAAGCGGCTTCGCCTTGCTGTCTGCGTGGTGTTGAGCGAACGGTGAGAGAAGGGGACCATATGAACCACAGCTGTCCTAAAGGTATTGACTGTATCTATAATTGAAATACTTAGAAAACAAAACAAAACAAAAAATCTGGGCACTTTTTTGTTTCGGTAGTTTTTCACAATTTTTTACGCGCTTACTAAAATAATACAGCTGTATCAAAATCTCCTTGGCCTGAGAATACTCAGTGAAACTTTTGATGTCGTCAACTCAAGCTAGCAGAGCATTATTAATTTAAGAAAAAAATACTGTTTTGGCAATTCAGTGTTGTATACACAGTTTGCTTTTAGTTTATTCTATAATAGCTTGTAGCGTGTCATTAACGTTGATCTACGCCATCTTCTAAACTTGCCCGGTCTCGCAGGGAAAGCAAACATCAGTCCAGAGACCTTATTCTTTGTGCAGTCAGTTCCAACTGCAGTAATGTGTTCCTTCACAGCAGATCGAACGAACTATTTCAGCTAAAAGCATCTCTCTGCTTTCGTTTTTCTTATTTGCGGACGATAGAATGTGGTGGCATAAAATGGTCTCATTTCCTACTAATGAAACATTGCTTCATCAAGACATCTGAACAGAATAATTACTTCGACGCTCCCTTGGGTACGCGAATTCAGAAATAACTCATACATATATATGCATGCACATAGAAGTCCCGGCTTAACAAAGGGTACGAGTCAGTGAAAAACTCGCCCCAGAGCGAGTACACAATTAACTCTCTTTCCCCTTCCACTTCCTCAAAGCTAACAACAACAACGAGAGAGGGCACGTGGGACGTTTTCTGGTTTCTTTAGTAGTTCTGTTAGAGTGGTAAAGAGCTACAGTTTTGTTTGCGCTGTTACTTAGCGCATGCACAGAACAAATGATTGAATAATACGATGTAAATAAGCAATAACAACCAGAACAGGAAAAATTAAACCCACGAACAACACGGAGACGTGACTTGCGAAACTTGCAGAACTTGCGAAACGCAACACTATCTTCATTACATTGTAGGTCACCCGAGAGAAGCTAAATGCACACACTGGGGAGACTATCCAAATGACTCTTACACACTTAGGTCCTGCGAGTCATTTCAGGGAGATCTACTGCCGACATTCCAAAGACACACCTCCGGCCGAGAAGCTGGGAGGACTAAGTCACGCCTCCGCGAGATATATCGAGTGCGTACGCTATGGCCACTCCTAGTCCAGCACATCAAGAGCGCGCTGAACAATAAAAACCTTTAACTTTGTTTTCTACCGGTAGAACAGGACTTGGTGCATTAAAAGTTTTGATATTTCTCTTTCCAAATAGAAAATTGGCATTCGCGTACACTGTTCAGAGTTTTGTTTTCTCAGTTTTCTTTTTTCAGATTGATATAGTTTGAGTTAATTGTGAGATGTGTGTTTTTTAGTCCAGCAGTAGTTCTATAATAATCACAAAACACGCATGAAAATTATAAAGAACCCCTAGAGTCCTAGACAATTAAATAATAAATTACAAACATACTTACTCTCATCACATATTACCAGCTGATTTATATTTTTTTTTCTCGTATTTTAGTACAACTTGGCAAACCCGTTTATGCTTCTCTATCACCTCATTTTTCAACCAGGTTTGAATATTTTTGGAGCGGGTGCTAATACAGTGTAACGAGGTGTGTGCTGAAAGAAAAGAACCCTCAACACCATGATTGCGTAAAGCAAAACAACTAATGGTGTTCGATGGCTTCAAGCTTAAATCTTTTTTAAAATGTAATTGTTGTTTTGTTTTGTAAAAGCAGCATGAAAATGCTGTTACTTGTTTTTAGGCGTTTGAAGATTTTTTAAACGTTTATATCTCTAGTTTCGACCCAGTGGTTAGGCGTGCTCGAGTTCATCTGATCGCAAACACCAAAAAAGTTAGACAGGGAAAAAAAGACAAGATGATCTATCGATAAACAATTTCTGGCGCGAAGCGAAAGATGAGTGGCGTCAGTGGTCAGGCTCAAACGATGTGAAAGAAGTGACCTTCTTGTGCATAGGTCGCGCAGTTTTTGCTTAATGTTACTAATGGTCATCGTTACCAGATATTGACGGGGGGTCAGGTAGATATTGTAAGATCAACACGCAGGCAAAACCTGCTTTTGCCCACCGTGCAACTTGGTTTACTCCGAAAAAGATGTAATCGCGATTAAAAAAAAAAAAACGCGTAAGAAATAAGATAGCGAAAATAAGAAAACGCGACTTGGAGGTTTACGAGGCTCTCCCTAATCGATCATGCGATTGCTTTTTGCTGCTGGCTGCTCATTACCGCAAATGGGACTTTTATTGCTCTCGTAACGTTGGCGGTGATGTTCCCGTAACGACGCCGTTATTTTCATGCTGACAGGGAGAAACGACGCGAGCGATTTTCTTCCAGGTTATGAGGCAGCTAGTACAATCATTATCACTGTACTCCGTTCGAAATTACTCGCATAATGCTCGTCATACAGTGTGCGCTATTACGCGCCAAATACTGACATTCGCTATGGACATTCACTAGCGGTTTCCACGCTTGATATGAAATATGCGAGAAAAGCAGAGCTGACACCAAGCTAAACTCATGAATTTGTTATTGGAACGGATTTGCCAGGATTTGGTGTAGGTTTAACCATTGTCCATTTCCTTTGTCAATTAAGGTGTAATTCTTAGTGCTTAAACCACATTTTATGTGCTTTTGTTCACAAATTAGAAGTCTATGATAATAAAAATTACGACTTATAAACACGTTGAACGATTGTAGCAAATTCAACCATATTTTATTGAATCTGAATATCAAATTTCACAGATAAGTTAAAACTGAAAGAACTTAATCGTAAGCGGTCCCAAATCCTTACCTAGCAACTTTAACGAGATTCTATCTTAAAATACGTGACTTTATGATAACCAACAAAGCAAAAATAAAAATGTGATTCCACGAGAATGCTCAAACGATTTGATAAGAGTTTGTATGATTTTCTAGAAACACTTTAGGTCAGTAAATGTTTTCGAACGTAACAGGTTGAAAAAAGAAATGTATAGGTTATTCCTGACGATCCTAACGTGTAATGTTCACTAAAATATTCTTTCTTCTTAAGTCACTGTTTTCCAGATATAAATTTATTAGGATAACTGCGCAATAACTTTCAATAACTGCGCAAATTCATGAAACACGTAAACTAAATTTACTTTTGACGTTTTTTTTGTTTTTTTTTTTCAGCTGCGTTTGGTACAATGAAGTAAAAGGGCACGATACAAATATACAGTGTCATGTATCACGCATTATTGAGTTTAACACGGAAATTGCAGAACCTTCTTTTTTTTCTAATTTTATGAGCAAGCACACACTAAGTTCGTAAACAAAGAGAAAATGCGCAGAAACATTTTGGAAAAGCGGTTTTGGTCCGAGTGCCCCTACCGTGAGGCAAAGCAGATATACAACTGCAGTGAATTTTACCTTTAGTAAATTGAAAGGATATGTTATATGGACCATCTTAAACATTACGTCTGTCACTCTAACGTTTTCGTCAATTGTTGCCAAATTTTTACAATGACATTCACCGTCTTTACCGCTTTATGAGCCCATACTAAAAAAAAAAAACCTGTTCTTTGAAGCGTTATAACGGTATCATCGAACAAACTTTAAATCCATTTAACTCACTCAAAATACGTTTATTATTTCTGAATGCATATATTTTAAAGCTAAAATTGGTCAGAGTTCAGAGTTATACAAAAAAACATATTTCACTCACTCAAATGCACTATAAATTGGCGCCTAACACGGCCCTGCGATTCTGGAATAGACACATTTACAAATAGGGAATCGTTTTTTTTTTTTTTTAATTTTTCTAGAGCCATTTTTTAATATAGTTTTGGCCTAAATTTATTTTTAACGCCGGGTTGTTGTTGAGAGAAGGTTTACGCACAAATCTTTGGTTACATATTCACAATAGAATCAATCATCGTAATTTATGATAAACACGAGATATGTGGAATCAGATGGACTACATTCGTTTCCGTCTGGAATGTCACTAGGCTGTATCTTACAATTTTGTATCGTCCAACTTCATAGAGTTATTATAATGTACGCTAGAGGTTCAACTGGCGCTAGTGTGGTGCTACAAACTGAACCAGACAGCAACCAGTCTGAAACTGACTTCCGCTAATGCATTTCTATGGGAAAAAGCGAGTGCATTTTCTCTCTGCGCTCGATTATAAGAGCAAATATCACGATTAATCTGTACGTACTAGGCACATTGGAACATTTCTCAGTTACGCAGACGAAATAATTGGTCAGTTACGGCGTTTTTATTTTAAGTTTGTGGCATGAAAAACGGTACTAAAACTGCTTCGTACATGTATTCATGTGCACTGTCGGACACTGTTAGCGCGATCACGGCATTGGCGCTTTCTAGCGTGGGGGATATACGTGCCAAACGAACGAAGGACATGTGGAAAACTAAGAGAGACTGGAAGAACGACGCTGGATAAGTAAATCCTTGTGCATGCAGATGATCAAAATAAATTGCAAGCCACGTAATATAGTCTGATTTCCAATAAATAAGTACGGTTTTATTCTTTCTGCTCGAGAATATGTGCGAAGATGATTGTTCTGGGTTCAATCATCACTCGCATGCTCAAAATCTTTGAAAATAGGGAGAAGCCAGAGAACAAGTACCCGATAAACACTGTCCAACATAGGAAATAATAAAAATACACACCTTTTGTAGCCCACGTACTTTATTTTTTTTTTCGAATGTTTTTTTAACCGATCGTAAAGATCACCCTATTGAAAAAACCAGCTTAAGCTGGTCCCAGCTTCAAGCTGGGTTATTGCCCCAGCATGCCCAGCTTGGCATGCTGGTCATGCTGGTTGATCTGGTCATACTGGTCATGATGGTTGATCTGGTCCCAGCTTCAAGCTGGGTTATTGCCCCAGCATGCCCAGTTTGGCATGCTGGTCATGCTGTTAAACTGGTCATGCTGGTGAACTTCCCAACCAGTTTAACCTGTTTAAATTAATACACAGAATAAAAAAGCCAAGCTCGTCAGAAAAGCCAACTCGGCATCCAATTTATTATTTTCGTACTTGCGGCAGCCTCACATGAACTCAAATGCTACACATCCTCGGCGCTGACACAGTACTAACCGACGCACAGATTCTCGGTGCAAATTGTCTACAATGTTAATAAAACCAGATTGCTTATCTCTCAACACGAAAAAAATACTAGACACAGGCCAAAAACAGGCAATAGCAGACGAAAATACTACACGGACGAGAGAAGCGAACCTGGGTCCCGCCAGCGATGGGGGCGAAGCGGCAACTTGCGTGGTCGGCAGAGGCGAGGAAATCCGTGTGGCTTGGATGGCATTGGCGATACTCCTCGGCACCGCCGTCATTCTTGGGCACACACACGTTCGAAGACACGAAGCGACGCCGCAGTCGGGACGTCTGACATCTTCCCGCACTGAACGGACTGCCGCTCGCTGTCTTCTCAAAACCCGCTTCGCTTGCACCGTCGTTCAACTAGTCTCCAAACAACGCGCACACAGCCGTCCCTTCGATCTGCCCTCTGCCCAAGCTATCCAAACGCGTCTTCGATTCTCCGTTTCTACCACTCTCTCTCTCTCTCTCTCTTTTCTCGCACACAAAGGTAGCTTGCAGCGCGCCTGACGCGCCCGGTGGTCTACCAAAAACGAGAGGACAAAGAACAGGACGTGGCCTCGTTCCAGCAGCCGACCTTGTCGCGCGCGCTCCCAGCAATGCCAGTTCGGCTATCTCTAGCCGACCTTGGCGTGCGCGCTCCCAGCATGACCAGCTTGACCACCACGATTATTATTTCGACCAGATTCACCAGCTTGTCTCCCAGCATGACCAGCTCGTCTCCCAGCTTGACCACATTGGCTCCATGGAAAACCAGTTTGACCAGTTAAGACCAGACTGGCTCCCAGCTACACCAGATTGAATCTAAAACCAGATTCGAGTGAGACCATGCTGGTTTTTACTTAGACCAGACTGACCAGCTTAAATTCCAGCTTGCCCAGCTTAAACCAGCTTGATTGCCAGCTAAACCAGTTTAATTACCACATTGACCAGTTTGACCACCTTGATTACCAGCTTGACCACCTTAATTACCAGCTTGACCAGTTTGATTTTCATGCTGGTTTTTCCAATAGCACGACGGGGTCAATTTCATATAATGACAGGCTTATATATTAGCAATATATAAGCGCCGCCGGAATGCTAGCTAACCTAGAACACAGTCTACATTCCTTTCGATCGTTATTTTGCTTAGAATCGTCGCTCGTTTTTACATACCTGCCATGGTAAAGAGATTTGGGCCTGAAATACAGCGACGTTTAACATCGTTCAGTGGTAAAGAAAAATGCTGTAACTAAAGCAATTACGCTTTCCTAATATTAATAAAGGTATATACTATGCGGTACAACCGAAATAACGAAATTTATTCATGTTATTTTCCGGCGAAGAGACAAAATGCACGCGCGATTTCTCATAGGAATGCACAGGAGCACCGCAAAATTAGACTGGTTGCTGTCTGCTTCAATTTGCCTCCCGGAAGTCGCGTAGACACTAGCGCCAGTTGAACCTCTAGCGTACATTATAATAACTTTTTGTCCAACTGCTCCTTAATTATCGTTTTCTGTCATAATGTAAATTAACCAGAAATTGGCAATAAAGTAGGACAATACGCGCACACTTGCGACACAAACTGCCGCGCACAACCGAAATATTAAAGTTCATTTCTTTCACCTTCCGCACATGTCAGAAGAACGAGTACTGTTCAGAGACCCTACACCTTTCCAGTCTCTTTTGGAGTAAGGCCCGCAAGACGACTAGGACAACGACGACGACGGGGCCTCCGCGGTCGAACCCCCAAAGTGGCCGGCTAACGGACAGGTGCTCGGAGACCCTCCGAGGAGGACTCCACCCGAGCGGACTCAATGGGCCGCCGGGGTGGAGTCTCCTCGCCGAGCTCGGTCAGCTTCGCGCGACGGGACACGCCGCCGCTTGAAGCCGCCCGTGTCTCCCTTCCGTCTCCTCCGATGCTCCCTCCCGCAGATAAGCCGCTACAGAGACGAAGGGAAGCCGGAGCGAAGTATGCGGGGGAAAAAGGAACTAATCGGGAAGATCTCCCGCCGAGAGAACCGGAGACGTTCGCGACTGATGGGGATTCCTCGCTTTCGGCGGATAGCTACAAGAAAATAAGAGCTGGTTTCAACTGAAAGTTCCTTACGGTCAGGCCGTTATCTTGATCGTATTATTTTCAAAATAGTTCTGTGCCATTTCGAACTTTCTGAGACATTTTTTTTTCTCGCTAAAGAGGGCTTTAGTTAGTTGTTTCTGGACCGTGAATCTGCCCGATGAAATCCTACCTTTATTCGAGGAAGCTTATGTAGTATTTAGGAGATGCGGTGCTCTTCGAGCCACAATTTTGCATATAGAAACTTCACCAACAATACAAAAATTGTTTTTCTTAATTTTTTTTTCGCTAAGCTTCATATTTTTGTGGGTGGCACAATCCCATTCCACCGAATGATTTGATTTTCGCCGTTCATGGTGACTAAAAAGATCAATACCTCCAGCGGACTTTGGAAATCATTAGTATCGTCTCCGACGTCGATCGATACGGAGATAACATCGGAAAGGGATGGACAATCGGCGACCCTGGAGGTGAACGGCACGCGGCTTGCTACTTAACATTAATGTACCGCGTTTGGTACACAAACAAGGTAACGTACGCACATTGACCGATATGTAAAGAGAAAAAAAATTGCGTTCATCCGTTATTGAGAAAAAGACAGCCTTTTGTACCGAAGAAAGTTGTGTATGGCTCAAAGATTGGTCATACATCAATTATGGAAATCCATAGTAAAAAAAAAAACAAGAACCTGAAGCATAATTAAAGCTTTTTATTCTTAATATGTCTAGTATCTAGACTGTGTTTGAAAAGCGGCACCTATTCGTGCAATTTATTTCGAGCTTGCGTGAACCCGACGACTCTTATCGTGTCGGTTTTAAAATCATAAAAGGTTAAGCTCGACTTATTTACGATTATTGAAATATCACGAATGCTGCGTATTAAAGTGCTAAAATTTAATGAACGATCCATCTTCGCGGGACTATTCCACGCATAAACATTAGATGCGTGGAAACCTTTTATGTCGCCGTCAATGCCACTCTTCTATGTAGGTGACCTTCGCGGTTACAGAAGTTAGGTAATCAAAATGATTTGTTAGGTTTAATGCGGAACTAACAAAACGAATGCGCGAAGAAAATCGAGTGATTAGTTTCTTTTCTTGGGGAGCTTTGCGAGGGCGGCAGCAAAACTAAAGGAGGCTAGGTTGAAATCGCGAAAATAATACAAAACAATCATCCAAAAGGTAGAAAAACGTCGGTATTTGACGTCGGTCACAGCAAACAGAAAAAACAAAAAACCAAAAAAACCAGAAAACTAAAAAAAATAATCAAACCGAAAAGCTGACGCGTGGTTGGGGCTGGTACGACATCTCCCACTGGACAAGCACCGGCTTGCTCGCAAAGTCTATGCCTCCTACTATCGAACGCGCCGAGGAAGTAATAATACAACAAGTGAAACAGAAAAAGAACCTGATCGATGCTAGTATTTTCTTTCGGAAACTCACGTTTCTATACTGTACGCGAGCCCAAAAGAAACTGCCTGGAAACGTCTCTTCTCGGCAGTGACGCCCATATGTGACGCATAGACCCGACACCGGTGATTCGGCGAGGCGGCAGCAGGAAGTATTCCGAAAGCTGTAGGTGGGGAATATAACGCGACGTATACGCGGTCCTTATTATAATGCGGGTCTCACGCGGCTCGGACGCTACAGCGAAATGAACTCTTCGGAAACGTCGCAACCGTTGGCAATCGATACCCAGCGCCCGTGTTATTGATCTAACGGCAGCCGGCTGCGGCCGCCCAACCCTCCATCAAAATTTCCGAGTTACCGGTCCGCGCGGCGGCGGTGTTCCTTTCCCGTGTATACTTCGTTTCACCTTAGATTGAACCGGAAAGGGGCGCCGCGGCGAGCCCTCGAAGCCGACCCGACGCAGTGCGAGTGGCCTTTGGGAAGAGCACGGCGCCCAGTCACGTGATAAGTCCATAGTGCTGGATTGGTTGCAGGAGGGCTCGTAGTGTCCACCGCGCTTCATTGTAACCTGAAAGGGAGTGCGTACAGCAACGCATATATGCGGCGGTGGCACTCGTGTATTCGTGAGGCACGTTTCGGGTAGGAAACGTTGTTTTTGGAATTGTTCGCGGAAAATGGATAGCGAACGATTGAAATGAGTGGTGGTGTTCGGAGAAACTAGCCACATTTTTTCCACGCGAGATTGGTACGGTATTTGTTTCCGTGATTCCAAAATTGTTAGATTTTTTTTTTCCCCACAGTGTGCCATTAAAAGTTTGAGATAGATTTAAAGTACGGTATGAAGGCGGTTCGAGGCGAAGTGCTGTGCATAGTTGTTGAAGTCCGACGGGTTTCCCGGGGTATTATTTTTTTTATTGGATTCGAGGTATTTCTGCCTGACGTGAAAAGATGAACTCAAATCTTACTAAATGGCTCGCGGGTTTTGTGTAGAGGTACTTTGATAAACGTATCATTCGTTGAATATTATTTTAAAAAGTTTGCTGCTATTTAAACTCGTCCAGGTCTTATGAAGTTGCTCCAGGCATCGTGGCTTTTGTTATTGCTGAGTTTGTTCAGCGTCTTTCTGGATTTGAGTAGGCACGTCAACTAAGCGCTTGTAAATGGGATAGGTATGATGTTTGTTTGATTTTAACAAAACATACTGGATTTTTTTTTTGTATAATTTACTCGCGGAAGTATGTGCCTCAGATCAGATGTGCAACCTAAATTGACGCCCCATGTGCGCGTATTCATCTGCGTTATCTTCGTCAAAGCATTCCCTCTTCTAATAACGACAGAGAAATGTTCGCGCTGTGCCGTGCTCTGCACATCCATACGTACTCTGCGCCAAACACGGGCAGAGAACTTCCATTAAGTACAAAATGAGCGTGTTGGTAACAGTAATTAAACATGAGGAAGATACATAAAAAGGGGGTCTTCGTTGTCCGTTTCCCCTTTCTATGTATCTTCCCTCATGTTTAAAAACTTCCATAATCTCTCTTTTCAGAACAACCAACTACTCAATCGACTTTCTCGTAGGTCTAGGCAGAGACACACTCATGAAACACAGATTTTCATTAATCCTCAAAATTACGTATGTCTCAAAGAACAAAAGCTTGTTTAAGGTTTAGCACGAACTCGGAAACATGGTTCAGACTCACTCTCTCTTCTCTTTCGCGCGCACACGCACGCACACACGCACACACACACACACACACACACACACACACACACACACACACACACACACACACACACACACACACACATGCGCGCGCGCGCGCACGCGCATATACACACAAACAATCAAACACACACGCACGCGCGCGCACAGGCACACGCATACCCAGAAATAAGCAGCCCGAAAATAAAGCAAAGTTGAAACACCTTTTTCGTTCCGAAAGTCCCTCTCTCAGATACAGGAAAACATTAATGGAATACTTTTTTTTTTTCCTTTTTATAAGGAACAGCAGCACGGCCTTAGCGTCAGATTGGTCTACGGCGTTGAGCTCCAAAGAGTGGACCGAGATCGAACAGCAGCAGCCGAATACAACGGCGGGGTACGGTGTCGCGAGAGAAAGAAAGTGAAGGAGAAATATGAGAAAGGGAACGCAAGGGGCTTAGTGAAAACTTTAAAATCAAGCCATCCAAGCGCCTAGGTCTCAGATCCATTAGAGCTTAATAGAGACACGTCACTCAGGTTAGGCGGAAGAAAAAGAAATGCCTCGAAGGAGCCCTACTTGACACCAAATCAACAAACGCACGCCAAAGAAGAGAGTGATCGAAAAAAATAAAACTGGCGTGTGCCGAAAAAAAGACAACACAAGGAATTGGGGAAAATGAAGGGAACGAGGGAACGTAGCTCGAACTGTGCAGCTAGGAGATTGGGGAAAGGGGGACTGATGCGTGCCAAGCTCGTATATAGGTGGTTTCTTCATTTCAGAAAAGAGAGGGGAAAAAAATATACAGAACTCCGTTTCCTTGGAAACCACTAAAAACACGAGATTGGGCGGCGGTTGCACCAGGGTGGTGGTGACACGGGGGTTTGTATACGCTGACGGGGCGTTGGATTGGAGAATCGGGTGAAATTGAAATCGACGGTTGTGACATATCATGTAATCTCTCAATTCACGGGATTTGAGGCTCCCTGTTTTTTTTGTTTTTCTTGTTTCCTTTTTTCTTCTTTTTTTTGTGAGAAGTGATTTGAATGAGCTTTATAGGATAGTGTAATTTAGATTTTAAAGGTTTTGATGTTTTGAAGGGCAAACTTCTTTTCGTAAACGTAGTTAGAAATTAAAAAAAAAATGTATCACGTTAAAATTATATATGGCTGCCAAAATCGCGAAGGTATCTCGACTATGGTCTTAGGCTCCATGTTTTCACAAAGCCCCGCATAACCGGACTGTATTTCAGTTTGAACCCGGCTTGTTGTTAGGAAAAAGAAGATACATCGTTCCAGGAAATTTTACAAATTTAATACATTTTAGTTACGTACAGTCACGTACATTCGACGTAGTTACCAGCTTCTGAATTTTTCTCAACCATTTTTTTTATTTGTCTCTTTTTTTTTCTTCTAATATTGTGAGTGAGTATTTGTCTTCTCCTTTTTTTTTTAGCTGTATACCTCTACCAGCCAAGGAAATTTTCGTGTCGTTGGCGTCATAAGCAAACAACTCCCGGCGAACAATAGACCGATCTCACCAAGCGTTCAGAGCATGCACGAGGCCGCCATAACTTTAGTTCACAGGAGGCTATCGGCACTGTAGGAGACCGTTCGTGCCCTGCGCGCGCAGAGCTCCAGCGAGGTTGTCGCACGCGCAGAAAGACTAAAGTTCCCTCGATGCATTGCGGCAGCGGTGGCATAGTCAAACTGGCTGGTGAGATCGCTCTATTGAAGGCAAAACATCATATCTCGTTTGAAATCAGGCATACGGCATACAGCTCAGCATCCGTTTCAATAAAGAAAACCACAAAACAAGCATCAAAACCACGTGATGGGTGATAAAGCACGTGTGAACAATAGGAACCCGCCCCCCCCCCCCCCCCCCCCCCACGCGTTCCGGTAAAGATTAGGTTTGCAGCTGCTTCGAAAGGGGTTCACGTCATTCGAAGCCCTCTTGCGAAGTGCAAACCGCATAATGAATGATAAAGTCGCCCGCGAACAACGCGAAGCACGTTCCTTCTCCCCGCGTGTGTTTCGCGTGTGTTTCCCGGTAAAGATTACGGTTCCGTAAGCTACTTCGAGTGGAAAAGTACCCAACAGCATAGAAATCACGTATTGAAGTCACTACGCTTTCATATATGAAAAGATGTGGTTAAGTACATTCCACTTGCCTCTGGTTTCAATCTTTGTAGAACCACGTGTGTGAATTTTCAAGTGACGTCGCTATGGGTAATCGTTGCGGGTGCAGTTTAACGCTTCGCTGTCCAACCACCTTTACAGCGTGGATTGGAGCCACAGTTTTTTTTTTTCTTTTATGCCGGTCGATTGATCGATACCCGACGAAATAAGAACAGTCGGCTATTTGTAGTGATGCAGTGAAGAAACGTCCAACTATAAGGTTGTTTTGTTGTTATTGCGCTAACATTAGTGTCTGGTACGTGCGCTGGTCTTGGACGTCGTTAAAGTACACGTTTTTACAGTTCGCAAACGGGATGGCTCCACAGCCTTAACAACAGAAGGTGGAGAGATGACGGCGCGGTTCTCACTGGGGCGTTTTCCCAACCCCCCTTTCACGTCACGCGGCCGGCATGCTGGTGCGCGCTTTTGACACCCTGGAAGCTCCTGCAATTGGCTTTGGAGCCCTGTGAATGCACAGGGGCTGCGTTTTCGTTTTTCGGTACATGTCACCCGGCCGTTAAGCGCACGGTGTTGTCGCCCCTGCATGAAGGACATGTATGCACAACAACGAAATGACTCTGTCGTTTTCCGCGCATCGCGCGCACATCCTTCATGCATGCGCTAAGTGACCTACCTGCACCAGGGAGAAGAGGGATTTCGGGAATGTTCACTCCCGCGGAAAAGTGCTGCGAGGCTGCATTAATCGTGTCTTGTTATATATAACCGCTGCGCAAAATGCTGGTGGATTTCTTCGAGAATCAGCGTAGCGGCAGAAGCGGTTTCGACCTTTCTTTTTTTCCTTTTAAGTTTAGACCGAAATTATATTTTTTCTCTTTCTTCTGGAGAGGCGTCTTGGCGTTTACAACTCTTAGCTGCCATAATTCGAGCACCTAATACTTTATCATTCAAGCTTCAGATATGAGCAAAACGAAGAGATGCCAATTATTTAACGCAAAAACGGCGGAACATGTAGTACAGAGACGCAGATAGCCGCTCCCAAATCAGGAAGTATTCTCTCGAATGGCATACCTCGTTAACTCAATTTTTGGGAGGTTTTACAAAAAAAACTAAACGCACACATTAACACGAACGAACCATGAAAAAAAAATATATATATAGCTCTGAACGTGGCCAGCGCCACATCAGCCACGGTGGAAAAAAAATCCCAGATCTCAAAGATTCGGAGGACGCGGCATCGCCCTGTGCCCCACCCCAGACGAAAATTTCCCTTACGACTTTGTGACTCACGCCGTACTACTACCGCAAACGGCGTGGAGAGATTGACATCTCTTCCTTTAGTGTCCCGGCTCTGAAATTATGTTGGCTTTCCGGCCTCTTTCGCACTCTCCTCCCTGTGAGCAGTTGCTCCCTGTCGTAAAATGCCGCAGACGCGCCTGCAGCATGGATACAGGGGCATATTGGGAAAACGGTGGAGACCCCGCCGTAAATCAGTTGAAAGCGTACTGGAGAACAGCGATCGTCTTTAATTTACGATCTGTATGACGGAATCCCACCGAAGATGTCCTACGGGGAAGCCCTACGTCCGCTATGGTCTCCCTGCCTGTCCTCCATCGGATACTTTCGTTCTTCTGCTGTTAACTCCACGGTGCAGTTAGTCACATCCAGAATGTCCCTTAAATCAAGAACCACAAGCAAAAAAAAAAAAAAAAAGAAAACAAGAAAAAAACAGATAAAATTACATAATATCTTGTTTTCAGTGTGTGAACCGTTGTGTTCCATAGACAGTTCCAGAGGACGGTTTTTACTTTTCCAGAATTTTACGCTTCTCATTTGCGGCAATTTGTTAACGCACATGCAGAGTGCCTTTTTTAAAGATGAATATGCAACTTGCTGATTTATTTCGCCTCTTCCCATTGACTGCGGGTCTCCACCATCAAGCTTCCTTCAGTTTCTCCCTATTCGAGGATATGGTTGACATGTATAGGTAAGTTCAGGAATATGAAAAACTCCTATGGGTTATGATATGGACCCCTATACCAAAAAAGATATAAATAAACTAGAACGAGTTCAAAGGCGGGCAGTCAGATTTATTTACGATAAATTTAAGCGATCCGAATCTCCCTCCTCACTAATGCAAATAAACCAAATTGATTTGTTACAGGAAAGAAGAAAAAAGGCGAGGCTGAAGTTTTTGTATCTTCTTGCAAATGATAGGGCTTTCTATTAATCGGCACTCATACCTACAACCCGTTATTACGAGACCGACCCGACATTATCAGCCACACTTACTGGCACCTTACTTTGCTCGCACCAATTTTTTTAAATTTTCTTTTTTCCCCAGGACAATTATTGACTGGAATTCTCTTCCCCCTCAGTTAACCGTTTCCTCCCAGTTCATGACTTCATAGGTCCTCACTGCTACATTTCCTTCTGCTGCTGGTGGCTTTTTATGCTCGGTATAAAAGTTCTTTTGTACTTCCTGTCGAAGGTATTGCTTGTATATTGTCATGTACGGTGTGTGATTTACTCTTGCTTATTCACTCCTGCTTGGACCATATTGGTCTGCAGTATGTTATAAATAAAAAAAAAAAAATATACGGGAACCGTGTGTAACACGAGCGGTAGCGACGGTCAAAACCTGACCAGGATTTTTAAAGCGGCCTTTCAGTATGTTACTCGAAGAAGACCATGTTTCCTGTTTTCAGACTACTTGTGATACGATGTAGTGAAACATTAGGCGTACATTTTAGGCATAAGTAATCACGCGGAGATGAAACTGTGTTAATCGCTTAACGCTAATAGGCTTATTGGTCAGGAAATATAAGTATAAAATATAAATTAAACTGAACTTTTTTCTTTTTTACATGACACGAGCAACTTTTTACGGGAATTACATAACAGATTACTCAAAAAGGCAAAGTAAATGTTTTACAAACACTTCGATCCCTTACTATTGGTCATCTAAAGAACACGTTTTACTATTTATGATATTATCTTGTTCAAATTCCTGCTTGATCTTTGCAGGATTGCGTTTGCCGACACTAGGCTCTTTTTTTTTTGTAATGATTTCTTGCTGACGAATTCGGATACGGGCTTTAAAACATTTTCTGGCTACTTATCTGAATTGTTTTCTTTTTTTTTCATTTATTGCAAAGTGGGTGGATACAGGACTCCCGACATTGCTATCTTTTAAGATGGGTGTTAGTCATTAACCTGTCGATGCCGCTCGCACTATTCTGCAACAAAAGAACGTCCTTCTTATGATGATAACACGACTAAATGCAGAGGTGCGAGCGAGCTGGACAAGAATGACGAAAGTAATTTCTGGAGAAGTGAAACTGAGGGGCAAAGGACAAACACCACTAAGTGACTAGTGTGCGACCGAAAACATTCGCCTGGTTCTGTGGCGAAGCAGGTACGCCTCCATTTCCTACAGTGAAGCGCTCTACCAACTGACAAGTTGGTAGAGCACTCAGTCGGTAGGGTGCTCCACTGGAAATGGATAGGTCCCTGGTTTGATACCAGGACCAGGCGGATTTTTTCGGTCGCGCACCAGTCATTTAGCTGTGTGTGGAGATTTGGGTTGGTGCTTTGTCCCCGTTGTTCCCCTGCTCCAGGGATTATTTTTGTCGCCTTTCTTATGTCAGAATTCTGTCCGAGATAGATCGAGGTACGAGAACCGTAAACAGAATACAAGGCTAGATCACTTCGGAAAGTATAGGTACACAACCGGTAGACTGAACAGGACTCCTGGCAGTTAATGGATCGTTCACAGAAGCAGTAAAAGGACGTCCAAATCTCCGCGTATTTAAAGTACAGCGGTAGTCAGAGCAGAAGTTGCACTAAGAAAGTAGGGGATGAAATCAACTCCTCATCACGTTAATTAAAATCCGACTGCCTCGGCACAAATATTAAATGATCACTCACGCTTTCATTAAAGTCGTGTTCGCACCTAACCAAGCTTCACCCTTGTTGGTGTTAGACTGGTGGCAGCTGATAAAACCCGTTTGCTCTACCGACGTCTAACCCCTGGTTAGCTGGTTGGTAGAGCGCTCCACCTGTAATGCCCAAGGAACGAAAGCTCCGTCGGCAGCCCGCACACAATTGGTCATAGCCTTCCCACGCTTGCCACTACGAGAGCGGGTCCTTACATAAACTGTTACCACGGAATCATGGCCGTGGTGATGACGAACACAGCGGCGGAAGGAACCGTCCCACTGGAACACTATACACTCCGTATCGGCTTATAACCATGAACAGCATGTGGAAGCCACGAGCCAATCCAACCAATCGAGTCCAGCGATCCGGCGTTTCGTGCCTACGCGCGCCACGCGTCGCTGTGTTTCTCCCAAAGGTCACCTGACACTCGCACGATCTTGGATTGGCTACGATGACACTCAGCGTCCGTTGCGGTCCATCTCACGACGAAACAAGCGTACAGGTTGTGCCGCGGCCCGCGACTCCGATAGCTGCTCTCTGATCACTCCCTGGAGGCGCGCGTTCTCTCTCGGATCGGGCGGCTTGCGGTCATAACGTGCCCCCAAAGGACGCCATCAGCGCTTCGTATATGGTATAGGGTCATAAAGGTGGGGGAGGAGGCCGCTACGCCGTGCCCAAGTTCTTTATCACGGCGGCACGCGCGCGCCTCTCCCAGCGAGATTCGGGAGATGTTGGTGAACGGTTCCCTGCGGGAGTGACGGATGGTGAACGGGACAAAGCCTTTTTCGCTGAGTCACTGAGTATATACACGCGCGCGTGTCACCGAGGTTCGTGCTGCTCATTCTCGAAGCCGCGCGCGTGCCTGCGAGAACTGCCGCCTTGAGTACACACAATGGCCGGGAGCGCGGTGCATGCTGCTGCTGAAGAAAAGGGTGATATTTCATTCCTCTCTCCCGCGGTGGGACTCAGCTGACGGTGCGAAATGAGGTCCACTCTTACGGCGTAACAAAAAGTGTTCTTGGGTGTAATGTTTGGGGCGGGTATGAATTTCTCGGAAGAATTAAGGGAGCTTCTCGAGGCCCGCAACAAAAAGAGGGTTGAAGGGTTAAAGGCGAAGTTCTTTGGGGGATCCATTTTGATGGAGGCGAGAGTCCATTGTTGGGTTTGTAATTAAGAAAACAATGGAGGCAACGAGGCGGCTCGCCTAATGCAGGAACGGGAGCTTGCACTTTGAACTGGATATTTTAAGGTGTTGTTCTCAATATATGTACATATATACTTTTTTATCGTTTTTTTTTTAATTTTTTTTAATGACCAGTGCGTCGAGTGGAAACTTTGGAGGGATATAAGCTGCGACAAATTCAATCTGTAATATATACATGAATCTTGATTGGAGCAAGTTCGTTGAACCAGCGTTTTTCTTACTTGCCAAGTAATTTCTTTCGTTGTTACCAAAAGGGCGACAAATAATTATGCGTGTCGTGAAGAAAAAGGTAGTAACTTGTAAATTTGTCAGACCCGCCATCCTGGCAGACTGCGCCTATTTATAGACTTTAAGAATAAAACAAATTATATGTTTGTGTTGTTGGAATGAAGCGCGTGATCCACAAAATGTACCCTTGTTGAGATGATGTCAGCCGTTGGTTTCCGATATTATTTGTCAGACGACCTCCCTCGTAAGTATATATATATATTTTTTTAACGTTTGTCAGACACATTGAGAGAATAACTGAGAGTCAATGTGCTGAAACCTCGAGGCCATGCGAAGCATACGCAACGCATGCAGGGTGCATGGTTATGTATGGTTCAATACGATTCGATGCACGCTGTGCAAAAGGATTTGTTGTTTAGACCATCAATATATATCGAGGTGTCTTCAATTTACGTCTTCTCTTTTTACAGGTCTTCCTCGCATGTTCTCGGTTCATCCTCTCGAGCCGTTTCACAAATAGGTGAGTACGACCGATTTTAAATCATTTTATTTTTGAGAAAAAAAAAAGTCATTCAACGTTTGATTTAGTGAGCGGTGAGTACGACAGATTTCAAAATATTTTGACAAAAACAAGAACACAGCAAAAACACGGGTCATTGTACGTCGGACATACAAGACAACCGGTAAAAATTTGTCGTTGTATTGGTAGGTAAGGACGCCTTGGTCTTGGACATATAACGCCTTAGTGCACGAAAACGAAAGCTCAAAAACAGAGTGGTGAACAAGTAAGCAAGAAGCTCAACCGAAGAGAGATGACAACATGCCGCAGCTCCGCATTTTCCCGACTTCAAATTGCAAACTACGCGCGAAAAAAAAAAAAAAAAAAAAAGGACCGTAAACACAGCAGCGAACTTTGCGTGCCAATCCGCGAAAACTATCGTTGAAACGAGGGCAGAACCAAAATACTAGAACCGCCCCGAAATAGACCTGGCTCGCTCCTCTAAGCCCCGCGCGAGCGAGGCCCGCGATCCTGGCGCCGCGCTATTCCTCGTCCGATTTCTCACGCCGAAAAGACAAATCGCGGCCAATCTTGCCCGCCTCGATCCAGCCTTCGCTTCTCCGCCTCATTTCTCCGCTGTCACGAAGAGCCGCTCTTCGTCCTCGTCGTCGGCGTCGCACGGAGAAGAAGAGTCAGAAAGACCCGACTCCTATTCTGCGGGCGAGGAAAGCCGCTCGGGATGTGGTGACGGCGACAGGAGACTCGGGCGCTCGGACTCCTCCACATCTGCCACCTTTTCGTCCCAGACGATCCCCGAGACAGGGCGCCGCCGCCGTTGCCGCCGCCACCTCGGTCAAATCCCGGGCTTCCACGCACCGCTCGCACACACACACAGAAACACGCACACATACACGTACACGCACACACACACATATACAAACAAGCACCCGTACCGTTCACAACATACAGACAACACGCGCCAAGAAACTGGGAACCAAACACGCCTCCCGTCATTTTTCACCTACGCCCGTATCTATCCCATTTCTCGGCAGCACCGCGGTATTCGCTTTCTGTCTTTGTTTCGTTTGTTCTTTTTTTTCTTTCGGGATTGTCTCTCTTTTGGCCTTGCGCGTGAGCGCTAGCTCGCACGCGTGGAAGAGCGAAACGCTCCCGTATAGGAAAATCGCCGCCCAACGCGGGATTGGGGATAGGCGACGAAGCAGCGTTGGGGAAAAGAATGGAAGGTTGCGCGTCACACGTATAGGAGAAGTTCTCGAAGCTGTCTCCTCCCGTGTCGCATTGTATCTCGGCCTCCATTCATCTCCCGATATCCTTCGCCCCGACACTTCGATCCAGCCGGCCGCCATCCCAGACTTTCGAAAGGTGCCGGTGCAGCGCGTGGTATAGGCCTCTTCGTCTTTTCCTCCTTGTCCCCTCATTCCCGGTTTGTGAATGCGTATATTTTCATTTTATCTCGCCATCCTTTCCCTCTTTTAGGCTCCTTCTGCTTTCCCAGGTTTTGGGGATCGGTCACGTGTTCTGGGGGAGCCTGGTTTGCTTTTCGGTGTGCGAAGGTCGAATGTTGGGGGACGAGCCGCCCGCCGTCGTCCCGCTTCCCCTAATGGGCTATTGGGAGCAGCAGACGTCCCGCCAGACAGGGCCCAATGACGGCCGGGCCATCCCAAGCGCGCTATTATCAACTCGTTTTGCGTGGATACGTTTCCCCATTTTTTTCTTTTCACGCTGGCTCTCCACTATTACCCGGATTTTGTTGTGTCTAGCCTCGTGGGATGGAACTGTGGGGGTTTGGCCTACGAATCTGGATGCCGTCATAATAGGGAGTTTTCGCAGTCCGCGTTTCCCCCTGCGCTAAGCCCTACGCGACGAAGAAGCCGCTTCTGCGCCTGCGCGCCGATGGCCTTGACTGTAGAGTTCCGGGTATCGGAGCGAGTTGCGGTGAGCGTTGCGGAACGGCGAAAACTCCCTAATAGCTAATAACTTAATGCGAAATGTCTCATGGCAAACATAGCGAGACATTCCTCTGTAGCATCATTGCGAAACATCACGTAGTGCCTAATTGGTAATGAGACAACACTCACATCGTCCTAGGACGCTCGTGAGGTTGCGTTACAACAGTGGTGCGGTGTACATGGGAAGGGTAACTTTCTGAGTAGCGTGAACTTTTTCTAGCGTGACCGGTTTGTGAGATTTATTTATGACTTTCCCGCAAGGAGTTTGGCCCTTTTGATTTGCTATCATCTGTGAAAGCGTATGAATTGTATCTCGTAAAATTTATTTCTTGTACTACCTCATCAAAACCACGAGATTGTTCTGGTTTACGAAGAAAAAAAATGTTGTTATTATTAATTGCGGGGGCTAATGCTGCGGTCAATGCGAAACATTTCTGAACAATAAAAGGTGTTTATATAAATAGCACTATTTTAATTATGATATGTGCATATGAGTAAACCTTATTGCAACCTTCGGAAATATTACATTTACTCAAAAGGGCGGGCAGAAATGTAAGGGTTGCCGGATGCGGTCCATAGAACCCAGCGTAAGCCAATATGTCTGGCCTTGGAAAACATACCATATATGCTCATGATTTTCTTATTAGTATTACTTAATATTGCATTAATGCCGCCTCTCATTCTGCTGGGGAATATTGATATATGAGGCTGTTCGGTTGAAATCAATATTTTACGGAGTTTTGCTCAGAACTTCCGAGAGAGGACGCAAAGGCCGAATGTCCCAGATGTTGGGGATCAATTTAGAACGGAGTAGCGCAATCGAATTGAAATACAATACAACTGATGTTTTGTTCTTTTATATAGTATAAAGCTGACTACAATCAAAACTGTCGTGTTTCCTGTGGCGCAAAACCGCAGGTTTACGGTCTTGTTTGTTTAATACAGTCGTTCTCAAAGGGGGGTCCGCGGGCCCTTTGGGGTCCGCGAAGGCATTCTAGGGATCCTCGAAGCCCTGCCTCATCCCTAAAGCCTGGCAATAAAAGTTGTGTCTTTTTAAATCGAGAAGAAATGTTTCAGTTTTCGGGTGCGTTTCCTAGTGTGTAGGTCCGTAAGAGAAGTCTACTTATTTCTTTTTTATTTACTTCACGCTAGCTCTTAGTTATATCCAATTATTAAATCATTATTATATTAAACCTATACCTCTCCCATCCCTTCACCACGAACGGGGTCCTCCATCATCTCCGCCGATCCACAAGGGGTCCGCAAAACATCGGTGGTTGAGAACCACTGGTTTAATAGTTTATACTTGTGTTTTCCTTGACGCTTTCGTGCTCTTGCAGCAGTGCCCTGGAAAAGTTTTGTTCGAAAAAAAAAAAAAAAAACGAGTTATTCTTGTCGCAGCTCGGAAAATATATTTAGAATCACGTATTCCTGATAAAATTACCGTGGCGTTCAGTGGTGCTGTCAGTTAAGAATCGTGAATATGTATTGACGAAATGTACAGAAATTCATTAAAACATTTATTGTTCGAGATATTGATGTTTCGAAAGATCAAATAAAAACACAGAGCTGAAATAAAAAAAAAATCATAAGGTGAACTTGCAAGTTTTGGTTTGTTGCCTGTGGGCAACAGCATGCAAAAGTCCGAAGGTGGCTCCCTTGCGTAACCTCTACGGATCACTATAAAATGTCAATAATCTCTGCGCATACGATAGCCTCAACTAAAACGGTCACCTATCGTAAATTATTGTTGGCAAGAGAAAAACACTTGTCCATATTTTTCGCCGTTCCGCCGTCCTCGGTCGAAACATATCTTCGCGCCAAACAACAAAAAAAATTTTTTTCAGCTATTTTCACATATTTTTACTAGATGGCGCTGTAGTTTCCGTCTTCAAGACTGTTGCCAAAACACAAAACGGGAAAAAAAAAACGAAAAACAAATTACTATGTGGTTTGCTGCCTAACGCTGGAGCAGACAAAGGTACTTTATTTTTGAATTACTTATTCGACTCTCCTCAGCAATGTAGGCAACATTCGTCAACAAAAGGTTATTAATACTACTACAATGGCTTAAAGTGGGTAGTGTGGTTATCGCGTAGGGCCTCCACCATGCATCGGGAACGGCCGCTCCTTGGAAGACGGTGTATGTGGCGCTTCGATCCGGAGCTCCGTTGGGTGCCTCAACCGGCCGGCAGATAGAGGCACCCTAACACGCTTCATAACTAATATAAATACCTCAAAAATAATTATTTGTTTCCAGCGAACTTCCAACGACATGATTTGTGTTTGAAAGAAAATAAAACTGTGAAACTAGCAGAAGACAGTGTAGTCGACAGCTGCGAATCCTGCGAATCGGCCGGAGCTGGCCGGAGCCAAGCTGACCAAGAGGCCAAGCCGGAGCCATAGCCGGAACGACGGTGCTGCAAGCGCCAGCGCAACCCGCGGCCGTCTTCCAACGCTGTGCCGCTTCTCCGGTTCCGTTCGTTACACTACCCTCTTTAAGCCACTGTAATACTACGAAATAGCTCGCGACTAAAGTTAAGAGACAACGCAAGGAGCTCTAGATCTGAACAATATTTGTTGCGAACTATTTGAGAAGCAAAATCAGCAGTTATTTCAATCATCGTCTTCCTGGAAATAAAATGCTACCAGCCCTGCCACATCGTCTCACCTGCACCTAATCGTCATGCAAAACTTAAATAGAAGCTTTATGTTCGTGCCGACTGGTTGCGCTTTCCTTTCCAACGTCTGCGACATTTAATGCAAAATCTACCTTTCACTGCCCGCATAAAACGAGAACACCCTGTCTCGACAAGGTATCGGCGTGTTACATAATCCGGCAGTACCCCGACGGACGCCGTCGCATTAAACGATGGGCAAACGTGCGCCGCGCGCCGAGGTGGCTTTGTAAGCACAGCGGGGGAGCCCAGCTTCCAGACGAGTTAGTGCGAGCGCTCCCCGCTGCGAATGTAATGGTTGGCGTGAATCCCCGCGGGTGGCGCTCCGGTAGCCTTTTGCGCTCCTCCCGAGCACCGCGGCATGGCTTGCTCGCGAGCCCAGCTTCTCCTTGGTTGAACGTTTCTGCCGTGGGAGGAGGAGGCCGTGTTGTCGGGCCCCACAAAAGCCCGGCTCCCAGCCTCCGGCAATGGACCTTGCTTCTCCAGCGAGATTTGTTTTCTTTGCCGCTTTCCCGCACCATACGTACGTCTCCAGCACCCTGAGGGCCCAATGTTGCTCCCGCTTCAGTTGCTGTTTCTGTTTCTCTCTAGCGTACGAAGCTCGTACATTATTTATTTATTTTTTTTGTGGTTGGAGTTGACCGGTTTTTGGAAACTTTTACGCTATATCGTACTACTTTTATTTTTCTTAAAAAAAAACTAATAAAGAAACATATTTTTCGAACATTGCGTGAAACGAATGAAGGTTCAAAATAAAAATGCAGCGTTCGATCCCCGGGAGATTTTGATGTTTCGCCTGCGAGGCGAACTGTCCACTTTGATGTTCTGTCCTTGGGAGCAGTGTACCGAAGAAGAAAAAAAAAAAAAAAAAGTGCTACGATGCTTTAAGAAACCGAAGTCGGGAAAAGTGCCTTGATAGTAGAAAAAAAGGTAGCACCAGTAGCACGTTAAAAGGCTTCGGAGTTTATACCTCAGCCTTTATAAACAAACAGCCGAAGGAAAGTTCCTGGTCATGTCGGCACGGATTTTCTTGGGCACACCGGTGTAAACGTGGCTTGTAAGCTTAGAGGATTCATATGACTGCCAGAATCGAGTGTTGTGCACGTTCCTCGTTCCTTCTGACTTTTGGAAGGCGTTCCTGCTACAAGTTTCATCTGTGAGAAAGGAACTCGTTCCCATTATAGTTTATAAATGGAACGTATCGTCAATTGCGTTACATTAGTATTTTGCTGATTACCGTATTCAATTAGCACACACAAAATTGTTGTTTTATTTATTTTTTCATCTATCCCATCACATGGCAACATTAGAATTTCAATACCTTGATCAAAAGACACCAGGATAAGAAAACAAGTGGAAGCAGGGTTTCACTTGTTGATATATTGACCTTTAAGAATCTCAGCTTTTAACCATGTTCATGTTTGTGGTGGGCGGTTCGGTCGAATCAAATGTACTGTTACTCCACATGGCACGAACGTTTTACAACAACCTCACATGTTTCAATCTAACAAAATATTTTGTTCGAACTTAGTAACAGTTGCTTCTCGATGTTGCTGTCCGCAAGACGAAGAAGTGAAGAAGAAGGCAGTGCTTTTAGAGGTTCAGCCTTGAAAACTACCAGACCTTCCTCGTGAAGGTTCGATTCGTTGCTCAGTTTGAACGTGGGGGATAGGGGGAGAGGGAATATAGGTTAATTTGTGTGTATATGTTAAGTGACGAATGCTCGGGATACAAGGGCGCGTTCGATGTCTGGTAACCTTTTGTTCTGTTGCAACCGTAGGTCTCTTTGTGGAAGTTCACTGATGGCTGTAGTCGGCTTTAGATTTCTGGGTGTATGAGGACTAGTGAAAGCAAAGAAAGTAGCTGAGTTTGAGACTTTTCCTTCGACCATAAATTTTGCTTTTTGAACAGCAATCTCGGGCACAAAAAAAAAAAAAAAAGGCAGTCTATGTTTACTAGCTTTCCTGCGCCCAACTGTTACTAAGCGAGGGCCCCAAGGGTAGTAACAAAACGTTAACGAGACCCTGCTCTTCGTGAAGATGTTGTTTGTATATATTTTAAAATTTCCCGCTTAGAATTAAAATAGAAATTACCTTCTGGACAAAAAAAAATAAAAAAGAACGCCGTTCCTTTTTCCGTTATGGCAAAAATGGAACGAGTTCCCGTTCCGGTTCCACTGTTGTAAAATGGATCGGCGGCATTCCTTCGTTTTTCCTAAAAGGAACGCGTTCCAGGAACGCTGTTCCTTGGAACGCCGTTCCGTAGAACACCGATCGAATCTCCTGATGTCGGAAGAACAACTCCAATCTTTTCCGACGGAGCTCCACAAACCCTCATATTTGCAAATAATGGAGCTTGTCAAAGTAACAAACTCCTGTTAAAGTACATCACATTGTCAATCCCTTTATGAATAAAATGATGAATCGTTCGGGGAGTGGCGCCGCTGCTCTCGAGATGTCGTGCACGTGAAATGTACGTTGCCTCTTTGAAAGCACGGTGTTACAAAGCTTGACGCCGTGCAATTTAATAGTGAGAACTCCCTCTCATGTGAAAAGCTTCAATCCGTGATAACGCACATCTAACGTCATAAGAGAACAACCAGTATCGATGGACAAGCCATATATACAGCACTGCCATAATCATACTACATATAACCAACTGCAAGTGCTGACATCCTCGTAGGATATTGATGCTCTGACTCCCTTCATCTCTGTGCCTGTCCCCATTTATGGCAGCGTTATCGGTAGCCGCTGACCGACCAAACATCCGGTGAGCTACCGGTTTGATTGGCGCAGTGTCCGTCCCGCTGTCTCGCGCCGCACCATATCGCGGCTCTGATCTTCATTTCCGCTGTTGATCTGTCGTCGTCTGAGCTCACATAGACGACGCAGCAGAGTGATGGAGTTTCTCTGCTTTCAAGAAATCCTGTCATTTGTTAACTTTTTTTTTGTAGAGAAGTGCACTGTTGTACAACCTAGCTGGGTCATGATAAACCCTCTGCCATGAGAACACACAGATAGACATGTTTTTAGTAAAACTGCGGCAAGCTACTTTTTCAACTAAACATGTTTGAAGCCCCGGCAGTATGCCGGGAAGATGTAGGTTCAGTGTCAAACGTCCCATGTTTTTTTTTTTCTCTCTCTTGCCCTGTGAATTGTCTTCCCTTATAATTCATACTTTCTTGTAGTGCCTCTTCTGTGTCTTTTTGTCGAAGGAAAAGATACAAAAAGAGGGACGTCTCAAACTGAGCTACTTCCCAGGCAGCACACCATTGTTGGACCCCCGTTGGTCCAATGTTGGCAAAAAATGGTTCCTATATTGGTCTGACGTTGGCATTTTCGAAAACCGCTACCCGATCCAATGGTGGTCCAACATTGATGCCGATGTTGGACCACTGGTTTGCCAACGTTCTAGCCCACGTTGGACCAACGTGGTTTCCGCTTTTTTATCCAATATTGGCATAGAAGTTTCACCGTTGGCTGAACCAACATTGGCATCCAACGCCTTACACACTGGCTCTTCCAGCATTGGCTTAAATATTGGCTATTCCAATATTGGCATCCAGTTTAATACACTGGCAAATTTTTGCATCCATTGTCTATGACATTATTAGATGCTATTTTTCAGCCAGTGTTCTAACCAGTGTCACAAAAACAGTGCAGAGAACCAAGCAAGTATGTTTCCCTTTTTCCTGAAGCACCGTTTTCTTTCTTATACTAAAATCTAATTAATGCGGCAATTTGATCATATTTGGGCACATTAGAAATCATTAAAGCATGCAAATGAATTGTTCATAACGTTTGACAGTTCATCATTTATTTAGATCGAATAAATATTTTTAAAACATTGTGCAACCACGGGGGCCTGGGCAGGCTCGGTGGCAGGGTCGGCGGCAGGCTCGGTAGTGGACAGGCTCGGTAGTGGACAGGGCTCGGTAGTGGACAGGGCTGGGCGAGGAAGGGGATACCACACAGGGGCATGACCACAGGATTCTGAAAGAGACAGAAGCGGGGGTTGGATTCAGGTGAACGGTTTCAGAGGCTCTCAGTTCTCTTACGCCTGTCAATAATGAATATCAAAATAAAACATAGCTTCATTAGTAATCGGTGCCCTTTAATTAACTATTCGATTAATCGGTTCAGTTGCTCTTCAAGTATAAAATCTCGGAAAAGCCTACCGACTTTTTTATTTTTACTTTTTATATGATAAAGTTCCTTTTCCAGTAATTTATTTTTTATTATTTAGTATATAAAAAAACTTAGTACTGCCTTCTAAAATAAATAGATGCGCAGGTAAGAAGACACCGGGCCAGCTTGCTCAAATCACTGTCTCAGCTCAGACTGGGTGAAAGAAAGCACTGTAAAGGCTGGAACGCGCGAGCGTCTTGAGTCGAGGTTTGAGTCCCGTTCAGCTCGTACGCTGGCTTTGACAGTGCTTTCTCTTCCCCCGTCTCGGCTGAGACACTGTTTCTAGCAAGACGGCCCAGGCGCTTACTATTGCTTTGTTCGTCCGACTTGTCCTTACTCGAAGTTCGATCGAGCTAGATTCAAATATTTATAGTGATTAAAAAAGAAATATTCGAATAGTACGAAGGTTATTTTATCAATTGCTTAGCTCTAATCTTGCAACATCATGGCGTCCCTTAACCTTTCATCTAACTCTAAGAAGTTTTAAGAATTATAATCTCGCCATCTAAGTTCACACCGATATTTCTACACGTAAGAACATGACAGCTGAACAAAATTTTATGCTTAAATCAATCAAGAATTAAAAAAAAAAATTACGCATATAAAATAGCTTGCCGTGTAAAGACAATTAGTGACAATTACACTCACAGAGCGCGGTGACATAGCTGACACTCAACTTGCACCCAACAAGCCGAACCTTGTCAAATAAGCACAACTCAACGCTTTGTGGTATTCGGCTTTGAACATACCTGGAGGACTCTTTACTGCAGTACACATCTGCCGCCAACATGACAGCCGTATTTTAACAAGAAAAATGAAACAAAAAAACTTCGAGCACAGAAATAACCAATCAGAACGTCTCTCGCGGTCTATTAGAATAAAAAGCACTACAAATAGCGCTGTACAGGGCTTTTCGGGCCGATCGCTGTGGATTCCGCGTTGAACTCGTCGGAGATCCCTGGAACAGAGTGCGACACGGTTCAAACTCATCGGAAAGTGACAAAACGTACATTGCGTAGCAAGAATACCCATCCCCAATGGTCAAAAGGACCTCTCCTTGTCACTCACATGGAAGAGAAAGTGGTCCGTCGTGTCTTCGGTCCGTCGAAGCTAGTGGTCCCATGTATGCCCACAACAAAGGAAGATCACCGGTATGTAGGCGCTGCCGAAAGAATATCCATGGTCTTGGCAATCCGCATGTTGAAGATCGCACTTGGCACTAAGACGAAATGCGCTGCTGGTGATCGGAACTCTAGAACCACCGTTCTTGCCCATGAATGGCGGAGATGCCGAGCCGCTTCGCCCGATGATGCTGCTAAGCAATCAAATGCACTCGGACAACCTGGAAACGGACCCACGGTGTCCTTGTGTCAGCATGATTAGCTTGCCATTCTTGTTCCTTCGAGGAAAAAGCTATTTCTGCCACAAAAAAAAATAAATAAATAAATAAATAAATAAATAAATAAAGATGAAAAAACATGCATAATTTGCGAAGCGCACCTGCCCACTTGCAGTTCGCGGATGCGCGTGTTGGAAATTGAGGAGACCGTCCCCACCGCCTTCCAGTCGTTGCCTTATCGTGTGGCCTTGGTGCTCGCGATCCCACTTTCTGTGTGCTTGTGTGTGCGTGTGTGCGTGTATTTCGCGGTCTGGACTCCATCACCCCTAAGCTGAGAGTGCAGAGGAAGCTAAGAAGCTCGGTGAACCAATCTCAGGTTTCTTTTTATTCACGTGATCACACTCTCTCCCGTAACCACGGGCAGAGAGCGGTGCAGGTGATGACTGGTCCGGCCGGCGCGTAGCTTCCCCGGCACTGTCAGCTCAGGAATGCGCAGTATCCTCCTCCCTCAAGGTCGTCGAGTCCGCTTCACCCACAAAGGAGAGATTAGTGACGGCGTGGGGAAAATGGGAGGGGAAGCCGTTCAGGGACGTAATCCGTTTCACCTTCAGTCCGAGCGCAGCGCACGCTAGGAGCCACCTCAGCCAATCCAGCGTTGAGAGAGTGTCGTCAGTGTCGTGTGACCTTCAGCTCCCTGCGGCGCTCTGCGCAACCGGCAGGTCACGCGATTTTCTCCCTGCAGTGGATCGGCTGGGATAGCTCGCGGCGTCCACTGCGCTCGGACTGAAGGTGGAACGGAGATATAGTTCCGAGGCCGTCGGCGCGACCCCTCCCCTGCATACTTCTCTCTCTCGAATTCTTTCGTTTCTCTCTGCTGGAATTTGCTATCCGGGTTTCCAAAAACCAATGTAGAAGAGATTGCTTATACATGATAAACTCTACAGCAAGAGGACGGAGAAGGACTGACAGACAGGAAGCTCTGAAATCAGCTCGGAGCCTAATGTCAAAATTGAAAAGAGACAGTGATAAATCAAATGCGGAAAAAAGGGGCTAGACTCTAAATCAAACCAACATTGTCGTCTGCTATCAGTGCCTTGGCGCCATGTAGGAGGCATTAGGGCTCTTATTGTAGCACCAGTAGTGCCGTAAAGTCATAGAGCCGTCATTGTACAACCACATTTCAGAATAGTGTCTTGTTCCAATCAATCGCAAAGAAGTTCTTCACCTGACACGAGGTGAAGCCCACAAGCCCGTAGTCAGAGTACGAAGCTCTTCTGTCGAGATCATAAAGTCAACATAATAATCTATTATGGTGACTATAACGCGCACATCGATTCTTCTTTTTTTTTTTTCCCAGTGGGCGGTCCTGATGAGCCCACATCGCTCGCGACTCCTTAGTATGCACAGTGAAGGAGCAAAACATCGCCATTAAGTTATGTACGTTGTTATTGTTTTGTTTGCTTTGCAGAAAAGCACCTGAATCACGCTTTGAAAAAATAACATTAAATTGACAATCGCTCGAGCAATTTCAACTTGTTGAGGTAAAACGAAATTTGCCAAAACCAGCCTATTTCAACATGCTTCCACTATTAAGCCAATGGTGTTGTGAGACTAACACACTTTGACCATTATATGCCACTGTGTTTTTGAAATGACGATGAGCGAATGGTACTAACAGGATAACAGTACCCATTATAAGCTCGTGTTTATCCAACATTGGCAAGCCAATGCTGCAGACAAGCCAACAGTGTCCATTTTCAGTCCCCATCAAATATTGGAATGCCAACGGCACGGACAGGCCAACGTTGACCATTTTATTCCAGTGTTCATCCAATGTTAGCAAGCCAATGGAACTGACAGGCCAAAATTGCCCATTTTATACCAGTGTTCATCCAATATTCGCAACCCAATGGAACTGACAGGCCAACATTGTCCATTTTATGCCAGTGTTCATCCAATATTCGTAAGCCAATAGAACTGTCAGGCCAACATTGTCCATGTTTTGCCAGTGTTCATCCAATATTCGCAAGTGAATGGAACTGACAGGCCAAGATTGCCCATTTTATGCCAATGTGCTTCCAATATTGGTTGGTCATTGGAGAAGCTGGGCCATCACTGAAGATGCTATATAATGGCATAGACAATATTGGGTGCAGATTGGCTAAAGTGGACCATCATTGGACCTTTTTTTGCCAATGCTCTTCCAATATTGGCCCAACAGCTTGTGCTGCCTGGGTTTCTTTGCTTCCACGATTCCTCATATACCCAGAAATCTAAGGCCGACTACAGCCATCACTGATCTCGCACAAAGAGCCCTACAGTTACCACCAAAAACCAGGCTACCAGACATCGAACGCGCCCTTGTATCCCGAATAGTGGTCACTTAAAAGGTAGACAAAAATTAACCTTTATTTTCTCTCCCCTTGTTCCCCACCTTCAAACTGAACAGCGAAATCAACCTTCACGTTACCATACATCTATCCTTTATTACAGTGTCAGGTTGCCTTCCCGTTTTGCACGTGCGCGGGCCGAACACTGTCCGCCTGTACATATGTGTTATTCTATGTGTACACATTGTTAACAAGCTTTTGTTTGCCGGAATTTTCATCTGCTCGTCACAAAGAGAATACATTTTTGGAAAGCGCTACCACAGAAGATTGCTCGGGCGGCAAAATGCTGATGTTACTCGGTTTGTTGACTAAAACATTTGGTGTTTGCTGCACTGTCAGCAGAAATATGCTACTGGTTCACTACTGCGCGTTTAATTATTGTAGTCGTCTGAGACTGGTGTTATGAAGTCGAGAGGTAAATATCAAAATTAGCTTGTCTGCAGGTATTTATATATATATATATATATATATATATATGAGCGACCCTTATGGCCGGTTCACTTGTTTTTTTTTTAATTTATGTTATTTAGGAGTAAGCTCTTAATTTTATATCATGAATGTATTATTGGTTGAATATGTTACTGTTTTTCAATGCTAAATAAAAGCAGAAAGAATAAACATAGGGACGGACAGAACAGCACCTGGCTTCTGCTCTTTGTCATTTCTAAGTGAGTTTTGATATATGTTGTAACAACTTATTGAAGGTTTGATATATGGGGTGTTTGAAATTACCAGACCCGATCTAAAATGGGCCACAGAGATCGGTGCCTGCACATAGAAATCTAAACTCTTCGTCAAACGTGTATTTCACAGGTCGGTTTTATCTTATAAAATTACAAAGCGTAGCTCCCATTCTGTAAAAAAATAGAGCCAAAAAAGTTTGCCGGGGTCAAGGGCGGACGGCGATACAGACGAGACGACCGAGTCGAGTGGCGCGGTGCGTTGGGTGCACGTATTGATAGATGGCGCTACCTCCTCGTCCAGACTGCTCGCGACGACCATGGTCTACTAAAATGAAGATATTCTTTCCTTTAATGTACCTTTGGTTTAAAGATAAATGCGGAGAATAAAAACAAGACTTGAAGTAAGAAAAATAAATACGCGGTTGCATAACGAAGGCGCTCTTGCCGTCGACAGATTTCGTCTGCGTGTCGTCTGCTTTCTTCCGCTGGTCGGCTACACCTTCTGACACTGCTCCAGACGCCATCTATCAATACGTGCGCAAAACGTGCCCCGCCACTCGACTCGGTCATGGGCGTCGCCGTCCGCTATGGACCTTGGCAAGTCTTTTAGCTCCATTTTTCACAAAAAAAGGAGCTACGTTTTGCAGTTTTACAAGATAAAACCGACCTGTGAAATTCACCTTCGAGTAAAAGTTTAGATTGCTACGTGTTGGCGCAGATATCTACGGCCCATTTTAGATCCAGCCTGGTTTTTCAGACACCCTATTTTTATATACATATACACAACGAAACTATGAAGTTAACAATACATTGGGTCTGTTTTTTATATATCAATGCGAATGTCTGGGCGTTCTCTCTTTGTCGCGAAAGCCTTCCTTGTTCCCTCACTCTTCGAACTGGTCTCTTTGAAATCAGTCATTATTCCGACGAAACGGTAAACCAAAACAACGGCACTACTTCACGTCCTCGTATTTTCGACAACAAACCCGAGTCATCTCATAATGATGTACATTCCCCAACCTAGATCTCCTGTGCTGTCTCACCAAAACCTAAAAACCATGAACGTGTGACCGTTCGAACTAAAAACAAACATTCGACAAAATGAAAGACCTGTTTTAATGTATAAATTACGGTACGCTTTTTCATCGCTAGTGTTAAACGATTTCCCGTCTAACCAATGTACATAGTCCCTTTCACACCAAGTCCGAGCTTGTCGACAACCAGATCTAACCGAGCCAAACTCGAACGGTGCCAAAAGAATACGTACATTGTCGAGGCGTCAGTTGCTTTCGGGGGCGTTCGCTATGCCTGGCTAAACTATAATCACGCACGGTGAAGAATGCGCCGAGATCCAGCACTTTATTCCGCGTGTGATTGGTTGAGCCGCGAACTTACAAAAGCGACGTGCGGCGTGAAGAGGCACTTTTGTGGTTTCTTCATTGGATCCGTCTGATCGTGGCGTGGGCTATACGCTTGGACTTGGCCTGAGACGGAGTATGGATACATGCTATATTGTAGAACAACTGAACTCGCTGACGTCACGCCACTGCGGTGACGCTGCTGTCGGTACTGCGCATGCGCAGATTGTTCACTTTTCCCGAATTTGGTATTTGCGCGCGCGCAGTATTCGCACCTGGAGTGGGCAAAGCGGGCTTGTTTGGAAGCACTCTCTTGCTGTATTATAGACCTCCGCAAAAATCGCCTTCTGTGCGCCGCCATCTTTGTCTGCTGGGCTCTGGAACACCTTCTGAGCATGCGCCCTTGCTCCGCTGTGCGGTATATCAGACGCTGCGCATACGTCACAGGTCGGTGACGCAGCATTTTTCGCCCGGTTGATAAGCGACGGAAAGGTCTACAACCTTTAAATGCGGGGCACCACGCTAAACTAAGCGACTAAACTTGTATTTTTTTTTTTTTTCGCAGTCCTATTCTTTTATATTGTCTGCATCGAACAGGCGCGGTGTACCTTGTAGGGAATGAATAGTGGCGTAACGCGACGCAGCAAAGAGGGCGCATTGATTGGGCCCTTCTATAATTACTCGGAGTCCGAGCATCGATGTAGATATACTCCCGCGCGATCAATTAACATTCCCGCCGCGTTCGGGCGGGGGCACAAAATGAAAACTATCGATCGAACATGCATCGATTGCGGGTTATCGAGAGTGCCCCTAAGGGGCAACTGCAGAGGGCGGCTCGGGGTGATGGATCATTCGGGTCTCTCGCTCACCACGCACAGAAGCGATAACTGTACGTTCGAGCTGTTCGAGCTTACTGGTCTGTTCTGTTAATAATTAATACACTTTTTTTTTTAAGGTACGTGCCATATATATATGCTTACTGAGGACTTAAGAAACCCAGGTTGTGGTCAGTCCGGACCACCTCAGTATCGCACCGGAACCGATCAGATTGCAGAGTTAGGGAGTGGAAAACGCAGAATAACCGATCGCAAAGCCAGAAGCGAGAAGAAAATAAGCCGCGCCCTCCGTATCTTATGTTATCAAAGACTACCAAGTTTCCATTTTTTTTTTCTGCGCGTGTTGGGTTAATTTTTACATCGGCGAAAGTAAAGCTTTAAAGCCGTGAAAATATTTTCTTTTACTTCCGGATCAAAAAATAAACTCCTAGTGTTGTGTAATATGTAAATGTTTATACATAATATTTCAAATAGCGGCCAGGCTCTTTACTTTGACCGCAAAAATCGGGTTCCTAACCTATCGCGCTACGACTTTATGCAGCGTTGGTGAATTTTTTTTTTAATTTGGAAAGAGCAAATTTACCCGAGAAAAAAGTAAAAATAAAAAAAGAAGAAAAGGCTTAACTCCTGTTGAAACGCAGCGGAGCCCCGGTTCTTCAAACAGTAGAGCGCCCCATTGTTTGAAGACCGGTGGCTTCGCTGCCCTTCCATAAAAGTTAAGCCTTTTTTTTCCTCGGGTAAGTTCGCTTTTTCCAAGTTTTACGGAAAAAATGCACCACCTGTAGGCAACGCTGAACAAAATCGTACACTCTTAGAAAAAAGGGTATGGATAGTCCTCCCTTAGGGGAGGAACGGTCTTGTAACCTATGTTCCTTTAGAAAGGGAGAAACGTTCGTCCCTGAAGCAAGGGAGCAAAGTTCCTCCGTCGCTTGCATCTCAATATGGCGGCCCCGAATCGAGCAAATCGAGCCCAATAAGGCTTGACGAGGACGCTACGTCTCTTGTACGGGACGAGAGCAGCAGCAAATAAAAGCGTAACACGAGCTTTCCGCAAACTGTGTTTATTTCCGAAGCCAGATTTCCCCCACAGGTATAGAAACCTGCGTTTCGAAAGCAGTTACTCAGTCTTCTCGTCGACAGCACTGCGATGTTAAACGGAGACAGCCGATACCCAGTTACTTCGCGCACTTTGCGTCTTACCTTTGGTGTCCCTCGAGTCACAATTCCTTCGTCAACCGCATATCACAGAGAAGGGCAAACTCAATCCGCGAAACCAAAAGCCGCTCTCGAAAGAACAAGCTCGAAGCCGGTGTTTATCGCCGTGGCGTGAAAAGTTAAATCGCTAGCCACCAGATGGCGGGGTCAAGCAGAGTAATTGCAAGTAACTAGGCTAGGTGGCGTTAGGTACCGCCCAATTCATGTTCTACAAAAAATAATTTGCTCTTCTTAGTCCACTACTGCGCTCGGGGATCCTCTACTATACACAGTATACACCATACACGGTATACGCACATTACAAACATCAGGTGAAAATACATGGAGTACATACACGGCACACACAGAGGTCGACACAACGGAACACCACACTAACCCGAACACTACACCCGTGCTCTGCGTTTCCGTCTTTTATACTGGTCGTTTTGAACGCACGGAACTTTTCGGTGACTCCCTAAGCAATAAAAAATATTCCCAGCATGTTAATTTGTTCCCAGCAATCTCATACCTCTGAGAGTATTTTGAATGGCTCAGGGGATTAACCTCTTATTAAAAAGTAAACGCTCGATCATGCCGTAATTATTTGAAAGCCAATAAATCAAGCCGCTCCAATGCGGTTCGAAGCCATGAGTTTGTTTCCCCACACGGCACGCCGTAGTCTGTATTTCTATTGTTTTTTTCTATTTGTGATGTTCGCGCAAAGCTGCAATTGCCGTCTTGAGTTAATCTCTCGGATATTCACTCAGCTGGAAGTGATACTTCACGGGCTAAGAAATCGCTTTTCGATCAACTTGAATGCAGTCAAAGCCGCGACTTGCGGCAGGTGTTAAGTGTACGGAGGTACGCCGTGGCGAGCCCGAAAACTTCTAGCGCTCATCCCAGCGCGCCACTTGGAGGGCAGTTTCTCCAGCAACCGTAGTATATTTAAATAGCAAAATAAAGGGCAGCTTTTTTTTTCTTTTTCGATTTTACCTACTATTGTTTTTTTAATGCCGAAATTCCATACTGTAAATATACGTACTTTCCGTCACGATTTCGCACTGTTCAGTCCTTGCCCCAGAGCGCAATCGCTCTCGGGGTCGAGACACTTGAGCCTCCCTAGGTCGAGACAATTCCCACAGTCACATTGGCCACTGTACGACAGCGATAGGAGCTTCTACAGTTCAGACCAGCGTTCCAACATGACCATCCGCACGTTGATCGATTGCACGTAATCCCTCAAGTGGTATTAAACTTTTTAATGTAAAGCGGAATGTCAACCTGCGACACCCCGCCCCCTCCGATCACGGCCCGACCAACGGCATCATGCAATGCCCGACAGTTTACGACCTCATCTTGTTACACCACTGATACGCGAACACACGGTCACATCGGCGATAATTCCAGTCTTCCGTTCACAACCCACAACACTGCCATCACGATGTTGCAGCTATGTTGCTGACACGCACAAATACAAAACCACGTCGAACGCCGGTTGCACTCGGCATCGGAAAACAGAACCGAACTCGGGACGGAAGGCACCCAGGCAGCCAGCAGCAAAACCTGCCTGTCTTGGACGCAGTTCCTGCGGTTTCCATAACGTCGAAAACGTCGACACAGTTCCGCGTGGTTTTGCTACTGTAGTTCCGCGCCGCGCGAGTCCCGCAATCCGGAGACGGCCATCCCCCAGTGTACGTGACGCTGCTGGCACTGCTCCGGAACTTGGCTGTTTCTAGCGGCTTCGTTTGCTCGTTTGATAAAATTAGTGGTAAAAACGTCAATGCAACCGAAATGTTCTGCACGTTTGGACTAGAAGACGGAATTACAGGCGGCCTTCGCTGCCATTGAATTTTAATCAACTCGACATTAATTTATAAAACAACGTGCACGACGTGCTCGAAGAACGAAACCGAAAGAAGATGAGTCGGGAGGGCGAAAGCTTTCTCCCGTCTGCCTGGAGATGGAAAAAAACGTCTCGTTCCTCCCTTCTTCTCGTGTCCGCTTGGGGGCGCGTCAGTAGAAGGGAGGAAGACGCACCGTTGCTACTTTTTTCCTCCATTTTTTCTTAGAGTGTAGGGCGATAGGTTAAGGGACAGAGTTCTGCGGTCGATTTGAAGAGCCTGGCCGCCATTTGAGACGCCCTGTAGGTAGGTCTCAGAAACGGTAAGCCTAACATTGTGTGTAGCGCGCGTGGGATGGTCATTTACCCACTTACAAGAAGCAATTATATACGCTTACTCGTTCACCTCTGAGATAGCATATAGACCTTTTCCACAAGGGCGCCGCCATCTTGGATTGTCGTCACTTCCAGTATGGGCGAAAACATTACTTTGCCGTCGCCACGCCGATAGAAGACATTTAGGATATAAGCCTAACCGTCACTCATTCTCGTTTTGGCTTCCTTCTATTTTTTTACTGTTTACAGGTTGAAACGTTTTACTATTTTGTCGTCGCCCATACTGGAAGTGACGACAATTCAAAATGGCGGCGCCCCTGTGGAAAATGTCTATAGCTTCTCCGTATTCTGTCGGTTGCCATAATGCATACGTGCTGTAGCGGACCTTACGCAATAATGGGAAACATTTAGCTTCCGGGCACTGCGGAAGGTCCCATGCAGCATGCCCATCGTAACGCAGAGCTCGAGCGTTTTTAAAAGCTCCAGAATAAGATCCACCGCCATGCTCGCAGGATGGCGAATGCCGGCTGCTCGTATATTCCGTTGGATTTAGTTGCGTGGACACCGTTTGATCCGAGTCACGCTCACTTTGCGCAACCTTAGCTTATTTTTACTTCCTCGAGCTGGTATACGCTGCTGAGCCAGCTTTCGGCAAGGATTCGTGTTCAATCAGTCAGGATTCAATCAGTCAGACCACGAATTCGAGACTATCGCTTACGTAGCACACGTGTTTAATGTGTTCCCTGTAGGCTTCCGGTAGGAGTTCTTCGGCCTGTCCTCGTGTCGCGCTCGGAACTTTGCCGTCATGTGGAAGACCCGCGTTTAGCGACCTCGCACTTTGTCGTGCCGACGAAGACGTTACGATTTGACGAAACGTAGCCGATGTTGATTCAGCTGGAAAGGACAAACAATTCTGATCGATTTTCGTGGAAGCAGCTTTTGTGGCGGAATCTCTCGCAGCTGCTCTCCAGAGTATTTGACAATCCAATTATACGTACAACCGCAGCATCTCTAAAAAAAGAAAAAAAAACTTTTTGATGATTTGTTTTGGAGCGTTATCTAGATGAAGAAAACAAAATTTGAGCAAAAACAATCGAGAGTTTTATTTTTTTTATTTTCATTTTTTTTAACGTGGGGCATGTGTTTTGATTTGAAGAATGTTTCGTATAGTTTATTTACAATATTAAAATGAAACGCGTGAATATTCTTTTAACATCAGACGCACATCTAAATAGCGCTCAAGTGAACCGTCGTTAAATTTGAATTTGCTGCGACCACTCCCAATTGTTTTCAAAAGTACAGCGCGATACTATGCGACAATACGCTTACAAATACTGCTGCCCCGCTTATCCCCATTGGAGCAACCGATAGACACCGACACTCCACTGCGCCTGTTAAGTTTCAGTGAACATTTTCCACATATAGGGCAATAACAGAAATAATTCCCATTTATTATCGACAGGCATCACTCATGGCGGCGGAACGCGAGCAATAATTAGCGCAGCATCCGACGGGTTATACCGAAAGACCCTGGCTCCCTTACCCTGTCGCACTTCCGCTAGAAGTGGCCGTTATCTAAGCCATTAGCGGGCGCTGGAGAACACGCATTAACACGAAGCCGGAAGGTAACACCGGTGGGAAAAGGGAGGGAGGATAACGCCAACCGCAAGCAGCTATGCATCAGGGACGTGCAGATCGGCTGCCGTCAGCTCATCGCCAGCTAACGAGCGTTTGCGATGCCATGTCGTGCATACGAAACGTGCCACTAAGCTTCGTCTTGCGGAGCAGCGATGCATTAGGACTCAAATAGTGATGCCTCGGGATCGTACCGCACCATTTGCGTTTTGTTGATGAGGACGGGGCACACGATCTTGCATGGGCGCGGGAATTTTGTCACTGAGCGTTAGGAAACGTCGAACCAGCAGCCTTCGGTAACAGGTCAACTCGCAGGCGGAGTTTTCCATCGTCGGCATGGTGTTTCATTTGTAATCTTTGGGGGATAATGTATTTCTTTGTGTGACTATGTGTCCATCTATATGTGTCTGGGAGGGAATGGGGGTGGGGAGGGGGGAGGGGAAGGGGGAAGGGGCAACTGTGGTCGATTATGGTTAATAAAAGTAATCTGCTTACATTTTCTGGGGTCCGCGGCGAACGGTCCTTTTTGGTATTTGCGATCTTCGAAAGAACTCGAGCTGGTCGAGCGGAGCTCGCGAGCAACTTAAGCAACATCTGAACTAATGCTCTCGCGTTGGCTTCAGGTAGCCTGAAAGGCGCATGCTGTGGGATACGTTTAAACGTGTTTTGTTTTTGTGTGTGTTTGTGTGTGAGTGTGGAGTGACAGGTTACATGCAGCTTTTGAGAATATTAGGTGTCTTAATTTTGTTTTGCTGCTTTTGGGTTCGTCTGGGGCCGTGGGCACAGTCAACTTCCTTCGAGGGAGGTGGCCGGCCAGAATTGTGACGACCGATGATGGTGCTCGCCCGATGACAGTCCCCGGGAAATTGATAAAAAAAAAAAAAAGTTGTTCAATTTTGCTGAACACATTGCGACGTTGGTTGGCCTTTCAATGGCCAGTATGGCCACGTTTATTATGAAACAAAACAGCTGAGCAGTGAGTTAAAATCCCAAAGTTAAACCCCATATCTTTCTCCCCATGCAGTCTCCCAAAATCGAATCGAAGCCAATCGCCGAAAATCCTCTCGGCAGTCCTTTTGTAGACTCGCAGGAACCCCCTTTCCCCTCAGGGACCGACCAATCCCTTCAAATTTCCCCACTCCCACGTCGTACACTGTTGCCCAACGGTCGGCGAGCTGTCAGCCTGGCGCTCCAACCGCCAAATCCAAATTCCTTCTAGAGTCGTTTCCTGCATTTTTCCCAGTCGCCTTTCTGTTTCGTACACTCTAAGGGAATCTGGAGGGTCTGCTCCTCCGCGTAGTACACGGAGGAGCCAATCGATGAAATTTACGGAGGGCGCTTGTTAAATGACGGGCCCGATAATATTGCCGCGCGCAGGGCTGAGAAAGCAACGCTCGGTCTCGGACCTCCAGAAAGTTCCCGTTTATTCATGTAGCGCACGCACGTAACTTCTATTATTTATATCCATGTATCTTCTGCTTTTGTTTTCTAGAAAGTGCGTGTTCATTCTCGCCCCGATCACGCGACGCTCGAGCCGCTTTCGCCGAATCTTCGAGATAGCGACGTACTCTAGATAAGAGGCCGCCCGCGACCTTGTCGAGTCAGTCTCGCCTCAGCGTTTGATCGTGCTGCTTCGCCGCCTTCGACGCCCGCGACGCTCTGTTGTTATCTTTCTTTTGTACCCTTTTATTTTTGGCACAAGTTCGCCACATTAAACGTTTATTTATTCCTGTTTATTTCTTGTTTATTAGTCACCACCCGTGACTTCAAACCTAAAAAAAAAAAAGCTAACTGACTGCGCTGTGGAACTGAGCGTAACGTTCACTGTGCGCGGTTCTACAGCGAAGAGCGTTTTATGGGAACTAAACATATTTTCAGTCCTCGTCAATCGCCGAATGCCTTGCGTAGATTGCGGTGATTGGCTTTTCAAACTGCTTTGCGGGGAGAGCAGACGCTCCAGGTTTTATAGAGTGTAGCACTATCTCCACACCCTCAAATAATCCAGTGAAAAAAAAAATATAAATATATATATATATATATATATATATATATATATATATATATATATATATATATTGCATACATGTCACCTCCTGACGAAGCCGAGCTGCTCGGCGAAACTGTCATAATACCGACAATAACCTCCTACCATAGCAACTCCGCAAGGACGGATACTGCGCAAACCAGATCATATATGCTTACGAAATCAATTACATTTCAATGCTGTAAACAAGCGCCTCAGATACGTCCTTCTAGCCGGGCTAAAAAAAAGAAACTACTTATTACCGGTTAGCCAAGGAATGTTAGATGAACTTCCAGACTCTCGAGCTGATGATAAAGCGAGCCTGCACTGCATCCTCTTGTCTAAAAAAAAAGACAAAAAGACAAAAGAAACGGGCGTTCGGACTCGCCATCACACACCGGTTTTACCATGCTTGAACGAGCGCCTTGTGCCAGAATGACCGAAAAAAATATACCGACACAAACAAAACAGTGCAGTTGTATAGCTTAAATGGCCCTGCCGCACGGGACTATACCGGTCCAAAGAAATTCCCCGAGCCGTTTGAACCCCTCCGAACCAAAACAGTCCAGGCGTAAAGAAAAGTATATATTATCGAACATTGGTCGCTAACGGCGCTGGAAGGATGTTGCCCCGAAGGCGGTCGTCGTCTTTACGAGATCGTCTAAAAGGTGAGTTCCCGCCGCTACAGGCGCGAGTTAAATAAACCGCCACAACGACACGGAACGGGTGCTCTTCGCCGGGCGCTGCAATGTCCACGATAGCGAGAAAGCGGTTCCTGCTCTTTCGGCGCCCAGGGGTGTTTACAAGCAGCGTGTGTATGTGCACCGGGGTCGATGTCCTGTCGCGTTTTGTCTTCTCTTCGTCCGAGTGATTTTTAGCGATGCCGACCACGATCGCTTTCCGCGTGTTCTTGATGCCAATTATTTCGATATAGTTCCATAATGTGGAGATCCAGTTACTGCGACCTACGAATTGTACTTGGCTAACGACGATGGAGAAGAAAAAGAATTTACTTGGAGTTAAAATCTGCGATGAGAGGTGGAGCACGATCTTTCACGGTTTCAGGCCATGCAAAGTATCGCGGCAAAACCTTCTTGAGGCAAAAAGATTTTTCAGGCTTCTAATTTGCCCAGCTGTAGATAACGACATTTGTATCTTTTATTGATTCGACAAAACAAATTAGACGCAGTTTTAAATTGTACGAGCTTTTTAAACGTTTTGCACAACGACAGTTTGTTCTTTTCGGCGTACTTGTTGATGTTCGTCATACCCAATATCCTGGAAAATGTTATGTCAAAATAACGGCGGCGTCGAGTAAAGCTGCTTATACAATGAACAAAATACACGCTGTTGCTGGCTGCTGAAATGATGACGTAATTATCTGCGGGGACTGCTCAAACACACTCTAAAAAATGCCTGCGGGTTTACTTACCTGCAAGACACTCAAAGAGCCAATCACTGCGATTGGCGAAATGAGCTCAGCGAGTGATAAGGCGGAACATTCGTTCAGAACTAAAAATGAAGACTGCGCTGTGCCATTACACAATGCAAAGCGTCATGCTTGCATTACGTAATGCTACAGCGCAGGCTTAATTTTGGGGTCTAAACAGATGTTCCGCCTCATCATTCGCTGAGCTGATTGCGCAGATCCCAGAGATTGGCGCTTTGAGTGTTTTGTGGATAAGTAGACGTGCAGGCATTTTTTTTTAAATGCCTGTGGGAAGCACGTACGCTTGCTTGACATAAGGCATGCTTGGAACATGTAACAGCTTTTGTATGACAATTGTGACGTAATCGACAATACAAGAAGTGCCTCAGACGGCGCCTTCAGGCTCTCTGAAATGCTGTGAGTAGAACAGCTACATCAAACATAAAAATTAAAAGTGAATGCGTTTTACAAAAGCCCCCAGATCGCAGGTAAAAACGTAACTATAAGGCCTCAAAGAGGCCTTATAGTGTAAGTGTCGTCTTTAGCCGCACTCACGGGGTTTCTGTCACGCTTTATATTCACCAGCTGGTTCGCGCTTGTTCATTCAGTTCGAAAGTGTTTTGCAGGATATAAAGCGGTAGCCAAGCTTCTTAGCCGAACACAATGCCAACTGACGTTTGAAATACCCGCGGCTTAATTTGGATATTCTGAACAGCCCTTCTTTGGCGCTGAATTTAATAAACCGATTATTTCCCAGCTCCGGAGTAATCCAAGACAGCCCGCCCGGTTAATCTCTCTTCTTGTTGTCTCTCTACGCCTATCATTCCTTTTTGTTTTTATGGTGAAAGTCTGGTTAGCTTTTGGTAAATCTCTTTTGAACAGATGCCCGAAAGCTTTATAGCTTGCCGCTGCGCAGTCTGCCCGCCGGCAGTTTGGGAGAATTTCGAACGTCTTATTATCCCTCAGACAAAATTCTGTTCAGATGTGAAATATGACGGGTCGACGGTTCCGTCGTTTGTGTTTGGTCGTTTTGAGAGTTCGAGACAACTGAACCTGCGATTACGCGAGAATATATCGAACCATGTAGCACTATACGACATCTTCGAGTAACAATGACGCTCAGAGTAAGTATATTTTTCTCGTTAAATGCTTAATCAGAATACTCTAGCTAGGAGAGGACCGAGGCATGCTAATGTATTGAAAGGGCTCATTTTGAAGCCACTCGAGGAAAACTAAAGAATAATATGCGTTACCTGAGTTGCTGGATCCGAGTTAGAATGAATTTAGTACAGTTGGTTTAACTGCGTTATATTATTACTGCATGCAAGAGTGAAATCCGGAATTTAAATATACACCCGAAGCTTCGAACACGCCAAAACCTTCCTCCTATGGTTTTCTTTTTCTTAAACAAAAGAAGAAGAAGAAGAAGAAAAAAACACACTTTATTGCGAAGTATAAATGAGTAACTCAGTGCAGGCACTCGTGCATATTTTATTGCTCACAACCTTCAGAATCTTTTTTTGTTATATCAATATGTAACTGTCTAATAAGTGAAAAAAAAAATAACGCCTTGGGAGCAAGCGTAATTTCAAATGACGACAGAAACAGAAAAGAAAGAAACGAGTGCGGGAAAACGAAATGTATACTTATCTTAAAAAAAAAAAAAAATGATGCCCATTTGCCTGCTTGAATCTCCCGTGAACACATATAGACATACTGACTTGCATGTCTCGCAAAAAAAAGCGAAAAACGGCGTTTTTTTTCTTTTAGAGTTTGTTCGCCTACTTGTGTACTTTTCGAGAATATTCATGGCGCTTCAGTTTGACTTCCGGTTATTTAAGGCCTTTTTTATGTCTATTTTGTTTTCCTACTCGAAACACTTACGACGTTTATAAAATACAACGCGGCAATTTATTCAATATTTGTCGCGTTTGCGCCGCATCGCATGCCACTGAATTGCGTTTTATTGGGATGCCCATATGACGTGGAAGAACTCCTCATACAGTTCTAGTAGATTTTTTTTTCTTTCTTCGTGTTGTTTTTGACTATTGCTTTCTCTGCTTCAGCTTTACTCGCAGCAGCGATACAAACTCGGTATTCGTTGATATTACGTTCTTATATAGAGATGCCGAACATAATAATGACTACATTCAAAACCTAAAACAAACATATATGTCCAAATCGGTTTTGCGCATCAAGCTGCTTGTATATAATACATCTTTTTTGAGGAAAATACACCTAGACGTTTATAGTCGTCGTGAGTGCCTTAGAAGGGCAGTGAGGTGTTTTGGTTTCTTTGTCTAGCGAGTTCTCTACTCTAGTGACATCCGAACGTAACGCTAGCTACGAACGCCAACGCTTAGTCGTGATGCAACGAAAGAGCAGAAAGAAGGACATCTGAACGCTTCTCCCCTACATTCTGAAGCGAATTAATAGGTTAATAGCACGATGTGGAATTCAGAAATCTGTGTTTTCGTGTTGTTCTTGTTGTTTTTCAAGCTATGGGCCGGACGAGGCGGGTGCACGCGATTGCCCCCGAAATTTGAGTTTTATTTTTGCACCGCATCTGTAAGACAAAACGCCGACCGATGTTCCCAAGTGCGTGATGCGACGATGTAACTAAACAAACATACAAGTGTAAAGAAGACAGGAATATTAATAATATGGCATGGTGAACTCTCTTTTTTTATCCTGACGCTTGTTCCATAAGTTCCATAAGTATTCACAGTTCACACTCAGAGAGCAGTCGCACTCAAAGCGAAACAAAGGCCGCTGCCAAGAACACTTCCCCAAAAATCCTCAATTGCTTCAACAAAGTGGATTTCCAACCCCCCTAATGTAAAAAGAGAGCAAGCGAAAAAAAAACGAATTTTAAATAAAAAAAAAAAAAAAGAATCACGTGTTGAAGAAATCGCATAGAAACCTGAAAGGGGCCTCCCGCGGAGTTATGAAGTTATCGGTGACAGAGTTCATTATGCCAAACAAGCTCGCGAAAACCGAATATGGGCTCTTTTCCAATTCGCTAGCGCCTCTAAAGTTGGAGAGAGGGCTCTCGCGTCTCTCCACCGATAGAGAGTGACCTCTGGTGTTTGCGTTGCCAACTACCCCCCGAAGCGCCACTCGAGTGGAGGAAAAGGCGGGTCTCTTCCGTTAGGTGATGAGTCATAGTACAAACGTTGACGGCCGGAGTGCTTGGCCGAACTGCGACGTCTCTTAAACTCCACGTCGTCATGAATTTCGACTAGTTGCTGTGCCCGTTTTGCCGTCCTCTCTGCCAGATGGATGGGACTCGATCGGACAAGCGACGCAAGACATTTCCACATCTTACAGCTGTCGCAGTGGGTCCTGTTGAAAGGTGAAAACCAGGCAGGCTTTTTTAGTATAATGTTTGATGGCTTTTAGGGGCCACTAAAAGTTCGCAGATAAAAGATAAGCAATTTGTGTCCATTCAAATATATCTTTTAACTGCCACCGATGGCTGGGATCAAGATGGCTAAGTGTATCACATTGTCCATATTGTGCTCTTGAAATTTTTTCTGAACGCTCACATTCACAATAATAATACAAATAAAGTTTTTCAGGTCCCCTTCTACAGATTAAGATTTGAATTGGCAGGATGCATTCTCGCTCCTAGTGTATTACACTCTGCTACTCACACCTGCAAAACACCTGCAAAACAAAATGTTTGAAGCACGAGCTCTTTTGTATTCAGTGGCTGACACAAAAATCCTGTCTTCTTGAAATTGCCGTGTTTGTTCTACAGATATTATACCTCCAACGTATATGGCCAGACAGAAAGATATCACAAGTTGTCCTATGAGCTTCATTCCGAAAATGGTTGAGCTAATATTAATGGCACCACAAATGGTTTCGTTATATCAATCTGTAAAACCATATATGCGTGTTTTTTTGTGTTTTGTTAATTGACTATTTTTTTTTGCAGCACACCGTCGTTGCAATACCATTGATTATGCGCGGGCGATGCCAAGAACCAAGATACCCAAATGATTTTTCACCAGTAATTTATTGTGTTTCATGGTCCTGTTAAAATTAAGTAACAGCCGACACAAGGTACGGTATTTACGGCACTATAGTCAACTTAATGGCACATTTCCACTGCGCGAATTATTTAGCCCACGTGAAGGTTGTTTCAGTTCGTTCACGGGTTTGCGCGCTCTCTTAAATAAAAGTGAAAGCTTTCTGAAGGCCAATGCGGTACACAATTTCACAACGGTTAAAAGGAGGCAAGAAACACCAGAGGTGAAAAAGCCCATACCGCCAGACCGTGCGCTTTTACCGGGGTCGAGTGCAGTTCGTGCAAAAATACAAATACAAATCTTATCTCGATTACGATGGGAAAAAAGTACAGAAGGGATGAGGGCAACACTAGGGTAGGCTGTAGTGGGGGAGGCAGAGGAGGGTCGGAATTAAATTTGGCTGCCGCGTGTTGCGTGACGAACGTGCACGTGGCGTCCGTCCGTGTCACGTGAGTGAGGGAAACAAGCCCTCCGTTAACACAGGTTCCTTTCAACGTTTTTTTTTTCTTTTTCTTTTCTTTTTTTGCGTTTTTGTAACCGACCCTGTTACCCCTGGTTCTTTGCCTCCGGTACACCATCTGTGGACGACGTTGCTTCGATGTCGCATGTCGCTCGCTGCTGGAGCTTCTGTTTCTCTCTTTGATATTCTTTCTTTTTTTTTTTTTCTTGGGGGGGGGGGGGGGGGGAGGGGGGGAGGTGACAGGTTACGCGATTCGTGAAGGGTAGTTTTAATTGCATTATAGTCTGGGAGCTTGACTTCACCTTGTTACGGTTTGTTCCGGAGTCACTTTTTTGTACGGTTCATTTGCGAGAAGTTGCGCAGAAAGCCGCGTGCGTTTTAGCTGTCGTTTTCACGGACTCGTTGTAATGTCATTAGACTCCCCGCTCGCGACAAAGGCGGCGCGCTGCTCGTATTGTTATTCGGTATCAGAAATATTTTTTTTTTCTACTTTGACTTTTGGACGTCTCAATTTTAGTGGAGTGACGTCGGCTGATACACCGAAGCATTACGTATTCCTCGGTGATGCGATTAAAGCGTGAGATACGGAATGAGCGGTACGAGTTGCGAAAATCCTGATAAGAGTATAATTGCATTTTGTAACGGATGAAGAACGGTTGGACGATTATTACGACACAAAGTGAGCCCGCGCGTGGCGAATTAAACAGCCGCGCGCAAATTACGAAGCAGAGACACTTTCGAAATTGTTTTCGCGGTTTACGTCAAGTTGTGCACTACATGGATTTGTAGGGTTTCCACTCACCAAAATTGCATTTTTTTTTCTATTCGCCTCTCTCTCGAGAGAAGCCCACTTTGTAGCCGAACTGATTGTTTTTTTTTTCTTTCAGAGAAGTGTGTTATTCTATTGTGCACGTTCTACATTCGCACATTTTTCTCCAATTATTCCTGTCCGGTGTTGCCGAAACAAACCACAACGTTTATCGAAGTAGGTACGAAGAGCTTGAAAACACTTCTGTAAGCCTCATAGTTGCAGCCGATCGTTTCGCAGTCTTCTTTTCTTCGAGACGAGTGTACTTTTCACATGTACTTCACCGCCATTCGCCGCCGTCACTACTCTGGTCGCGAACAGCTTAAGATCCGAAGGCTGTGGCCGGCTCCGACCACCTTATTATCACTCGTCTGCCAATGAATTATCCCTCATATGCTAATAAGCAAACGCCCACCGTTTCTTAAGTTGTCGGTGACCGTAATTTTTATTATGCCTGTGATAGCGCGCATTTGGCATGAGGTTCTAGGAAAAGTGACACCACCCTTAAAAGATCATTGAAGTCTTCTACACACTTTAGCTTTTTACGCGGGAAAAAATTTGAGACACTGAACTTTTCAGCAACAACAAGAAACAACGCATGTATACACGTAAATAAATTTACAAATAAGGATTAAGTATCATTGCTTGTTGGTAGTTCAAATTGTAGCTAAGCAAGTTGTAGTTATTGAGTCTCACCAGGAACGCGGTAGTTTGTGCTAGAAGTGACGCGTCGGGCATAAATCTTCAGATGAACACTCGGTCTTCTAGGGTCTCAGCGCTACTCGGAGTTCATGATTCAACACCAGCAAGGGACATACACACCTCAGAGTTTCTTCTTATTTTTTTAAGAGTTAACGCATTCTGAATAAGCGGCCTCGCGCAAGTACCTCGGTACCAGTACCAACAGACGACAGCATATCTTACTAAAACACTAGCACCTACACCCACGCGGGTAAAACATCCTCTTCTTCTAAACCGCGAACACGGGTGCCATTAGAACGGAACAAGCTCGGTCGTACGCGGGTCCTAACACTTGCCAAAGCCGGAGAAACGGAGGAAGCCCCAAAAAGAGACGAAACCCGAAATAACACATGCTCCTGAGCTTCGTTCCAGCCTTAATTGTTATAGATGTTCCCGTTTGTCGAAACGCGCGTAGCTCCGAACCCCCTTCCCGCTACCTCCTGCACTTGACTGCTGCGATAACACGTTCTCTCATGTGCGGAATAAAGCGAAACACACACACACAAAAAAAAAAAAAAAAGATTCACCTTGTTCAGTTTAAATCTAAGCCATCGTTTTTCGATACAGCATGTTTTACCTTCACCTTTACATCTGCTCTCGAGAAAGAAAAAAAAAAGAGTTTGCAACAGCGTTGTTTGTGTGTCTTGTACTGCGCGATAAACAGACCTGCCGTTTCTCAGGGAATTAGCGGAGATACCAAAAAATGATAGGAAGCACGTGAGCTCCGAGCATTATATTGTACATGGGCCCGTGGTTCCGTCCATTTGTTACCCGGCACCACGGAAGGAACAAATTTGCTCCCGTCTGATTGCGTTACTACGGACTCTGGAGCCGCCGCTCGCGAAGCGTCTTCCGCGGCTGTCATTAATAACAATAACTCTCTCGCAGCGAGATTTTCGCGATGCGGTGGTGGATTTCCTAGGTGTTCGCGGGCGGGCGGGCGGGCCGGCCGGCTGGCGGGCGGGTGAGCAGGTACACACGCCGAGAGTTTCTCGCTTAACGTTGCGGACGATTAATATTCGCCGCGAATTGAACGCTTCCTTGACGCTAATAAAAAGTGATCGCCCTCATGCCGAGCTGCACGGAGAGTGAGGGTATTCGCGCTCGTGTGCGCGACGGTGTAGTGGGTCTGAGACGTGTTACCGGTCCGCCCATAACGAGAAGAAAATGGCGCCGTTGCGCTCTTGTTCTTGACAGGCGGTGGATGGGTCTGAGGGCGTGACGCAGTCTTTCCTGCGCATTCTTACTTTGTGTGTGAAAAAAAGAAAATGTACGTATCACCTGGAACGAAAGGAAAATTGGAAATGGGCTCACGTGTGCCTGGCTGACGAAGTGGTGCGACACAAAGGAGCGGACCGTCTAGTTTTAGGCATAGGTCGAGCAATTCTAAGTGGACTGTGTTTAATGTAATGAGAGATGACGTACTGCGTTATGTGTCTTTGCGTCACACTCTAAATGTTTACGGTAGAAGCGCCAATCGTTTCTTTTATCTCCTGACCAACTCGTGAATTATGTGCATGAATGAATAATGCCTTACTGCTTCGGGATATGTAAATATGTTTATGCACAATTCATGCGATTGAATGAATGCTGTATGTACTGTAAGTATCTCGAAATGGAATACATTCGCAACTGAGGAACTTTCGAATGTTTATCGTGCCTGCAACACGATAGACTCTCGCGTTTTACTTCCAAGGCTTCATGTTGCCAGGGGCTGGGAATCTTTGGTATGGTAAACTATAAATGGCTCTACTCCATTTCGACCTTTCATGGTTTTATTCACTTAGATTCGTTACAAATTTGTGCTAAATCGTAATGCTCGGAGAATAGACACAAGCCTTCGTTCGTGACCTCCGCAACGTTGTGTGGCACCTGGCGGCAGATATGCTAAGTAGGTGCTAAAGTAGTAGATACTTTTTGCAAGAATTTCCATTGTAAACAATTATATGCACTTCATCTACGTTATAGCTTTCGGAAACTTCCTAACAAGATCATTTACATAAAAAAGAAACATCTGCGTGTCTATTTCCAACGAGGCACTCGGTGAGCGAATTAATGCAAACTACTTCGAGAAAGTGTAGTTCAAGTAAACGTGTTCAATTGAACACGACGTCTACAATGTGAATTCTCCATCATGCTCACAATATGCTCGAGGTCACGTTGCAAATTTATATTTGCTGGGCAAAACATTTTCTTTGGCCTCCTCTGAATCACCGAGGGCTTTTCAAAGACTGCAATAGTTTTCTCTCATGCCGCTTTAAGAAAAAGCGGACTCGGGGGAATATTTTTGTGAATACTGTTGCAGGGCATAAATGCAAAATACAAATAAACTGCTTTGACGATGGACTAAGAGAACATAACGATACGATATGCTGTGAGAGCGTATTCGTTATTTATTTATATCCAATAACTAACTGAAGATGTCGGCCAACACAAAGACTTAGCTAGACACTTCGTATATTAATGATTTTCAATTATTTAGTTTGGTTGAGTAATTTTACTACCCCGTCGTAAAACCGGTAGACGTTAGACACGTTCACTTAGAATTCAATCATGTCTACTGACGCACATTTTTTCACCGAAGTTACCAGAGATCCGGCTCAGAGTTATACTTCTAGAGAAAATAAAAATTTAAGTCATTGACCAAACCATCATTCACGTCTTCTGCGAGCTTAGAGACGTTTTCGGATGAACCTATGATTTAAACGTAGATTGAAGGAAATACCTGACGCTTATAACATTGAACACCACCCGATTTCCGCTTATTTGTAAGTGGTTTCTTTCGAGGTTCAATTATTTTTATTTAATTAATCAATTTTTTCATAAGTCTGCGACCTTCCACAAGGTCTCTGTGAGAGTAGAATGGAATCATATAATTCCATACGATCGAAACGACAAAGAGTGAACGAAGTACGCATTCTATAGCATAACGCTATCAATAATCTAATGGGTTTTATATCAGTCATAAATTAATGATAAGCGAAACAATTTCGTACAATTTTGTTATAACATAACTGAATCTACCTAAAAACAACCTATATCATATACACCTACATAAATTTATCGGACTTTAATGATCAAATTGCTTCAAAAATGTAGTTCCAGTTTTCTATAGCAGTAGTAAAAAGTGTATATTTAAAACCTTTAAGATGGCGTTAAGCGGGACAATATAAAAGATGGAAATTTCAAGGGCGTGACCGAGTAAAGGAAGCAACTTGCCAGTAATTTTCAAGATCCAGTACTTAGTTCTTGTTAACCATTTTGTCTGTGAGCTTTAGAGGTTCTGTAGCCCGTCTGTAATCCAAAAAAGACAAATGCCGAACACTGAAAACAGAAACTTTTCGTTCGACCCCATAGATTCTAAATAAACAAAAATGTCTTGGCTTGTATTGCGTGTAGCTGGTTAATATCGCCTTTTTAAATCCGAGTTCTAGCTCACACAGTCATATCCTTAAAATGGTACACTAAGAGTATTGCACGGCGTTCCTTTTAAGTGCCCCATTTGTAAAATTTAAAGTCATTCGGGGCCACGAGAATAAATAGAAAAAAAGATTGCCCCTTTGAAATAATAAAATACAGTTTCTAAATTTTTATATTTATGATTGAACCCGACGAAGGATTCAATTGCGTCAAGTATACCATAGCTAAACAAATATAATATTTTATTACTAAGTATCATCAAAGATCATTTCCTTCTGCGATTTCACTCTCCAATCAACCGTTATGTGTTTCGAAATCCGCGCGGTGAGCACCAAAACAAGCGGGGCTCTGATGATGCGAATCGATGTATACCTAATAGCGTTGAGCAAACAACGCTTGCGCGGTTATCTCAGCTCGCTTCACGAGCAAGCTTGCTGAGTGTCATTCGTCGTAAATCTAATTAGTCCACACGTACGCGCAGCAACAGGGACTGGCAGGGAAGACAGTCGCGGGGCTAGACGATACACAGCACATTCCACACACGCTTCTAGGGAGCTTCCTTCAATTAGAATGAATTAAAAAGTATTACGAGAGCTACCTCGATCTGTCTTTCCAAAGCAAAGACGTGGGGCGGAGGTAGAGGACAAGCACACACGCACGTACGCACATGAGTACAGGCACATGCACACAGGGGCGCATGGAAAGGCAATCGATGCCTCAAACGACCGGAGTGAAGAATATGCAGATCGCGGCTCTCCTATCTTTTTTGGGGCTTTATAAAGAGCCTCATTCAAGAGCTTAATTAGATTTGGGAGATCCTTTCCTCTCAAGCCACTCGGTCTTTTATTTTTATCTCTCTTTAATTTGGAGATCCGTCTCCGGTTTACGTTTCACCTGTTTTCAATCGTCCTTTTTCTTTTTTTTCCACTTTGTGGTGAATAATTAAAAGAAATCCGAAATGTAAGCGAGCAGTCTTCGCGTCTGGTTGGGAATGGGAAAATGAGAAAAAATGAGAGAAAGAAGCTGATCGAAAAAGATAACTCAACAAAGTGAAACCTTTTGTACAATGCGCACATGTCCTGGCTACGCTCCACTTCTTTTTCACTTAAATAGTTTTATAGGATAGAAATTCACTGCGGTATATTGGGCGAGAATATACGTCTTGTGAGAATCGGCCACACAAACAATATTTTCCGTAGTACTGCTCGCCCCCGACGAGTTTGTGAGAGCTGAGTGGTGGAGTTCAGTATCCCAGCAAGAGTTTTTAACAAACTGTAAATTAGATGTTTGCTTACAGTTGTTGTCCGTCCAGTGTGACCTAGCCATAGGTCAACTCGCACAACAGGCGTAAATGCCTGCGGGCTTGTCTTGTTCCGGATTATTATCGCGCACCTCCATTCCTGTACTATTACGGACCATAGCTGCAGCTGCAACAATCATGCCAGTTTAACCATTTGATACACTGTTCAGCTTAGGTCTCATTCTTTGAACTATGTGACAGATCGAGCGATAATGGAAAGTTGTGAGGATTGCAGGCTCAGAAAAACGGTTGGAAATGGGTGCTGCGACTTATATTGTCCGCGGGTAGGACCCAAAAACGTCTTGGCCCCGCTGTTTCTCCGCCATGTGTCGACAAGGGGATGCACAGTTGCGTCTCCGGCAGCCGCGACGTTCACGCCGCCTGGAAGCCGTCTCCTCAACCTCCAAGCGTCAAGGTGTTTTCGTTCCTTGCGTCTGTTGACGGTTTGTCCCGATCTGCGGACACGGAAAAAGCAGGCGCGAGCTCTTTTAACGTCTCCCGCGACACACTGAGCACCTCGGCAAAAAAAAAAAAAAAAGCAACATTGTTCAACGTGTGTTTGTAGAGGAGCAGCGTCAAGGTATGGCAAGCACGTCGGCCTTGTTTACCTTGCCGCGTTCCCTTTCAAGAAGCGCCGCGTACGTCGAGGAATGGATTCTGTATGCGCCGCGTTGGGAGGTCACGTAGTTGGCTCTTTTTCAAATGCTCTTTTCTTCGTGGGTTCCCGCTCTTCGCCGACGACGCTCGCATGTGTGTTCTAGGCCTGGGCAGACTTCGCGTGCATTCAGGCTTCCCTTTTCTCTCGCTAATCCGTCAGGATTACAGGGTGTTTCAGATACAAGCCCACTTCGTCTTGCTCGTGTCCTCAAACTCGTCGTGAGAGAAGCTCGGGGATTATTCGCAAGCACACACCTCGCGACTTAGCGTCACCAGCACGCCTCTTTGTATTTATACGTGTTACGTGATATTAAATGTCCTCAGAGGTTCTATCGCCAGCAGGTAGTGTCGGCCGTTATCTCTTCTAAACGGGAGGTCGCCCAATTGAGTGGCCTGGAAACCTTCACGCTTGCGTCAGTGCCTTTCATCGCGTCGAAATTATCAGTGAAACGGTGGCGGGTTTCATCGGCGTGCGCACACCTTTGGTGGCGCTGAAGTGTTTGCTACCTTTTCTATGATTTGCACGGGCTTCACAGCTTAAACTACATTAGCGAATAATGTTGTTCTTCGGCGTGCTAACGAAGCTGCAATTAGCAGCCTGCTTACATGCTTAATGTACTCGTCAGCAAAAACGCTGCCTGAATATTCACGATGTTGCGTTTATCATTTATTCTTCTCTGATGACGGCACCGATGCACGTTAAATATTAATCCCGAGAGTAGTTTTGTTCCACTTTTATACCTTTATTTCTGAAATGTCTCCACAGCGTATATTGCCGTAAATCAATCAACTCCCTTCGATACTATGTAAGCGGACATGTAGGCGCTGTACGTGATTTTATTTGTGTGGCAAATAATTGTCAAAACCTCTGGAACTTGGGCGCTCAAGAGGTAAAAACAAAAGTAATACATTATAGCATATTACGCGCTCTCTAAAACGCAGCCCTCTAGAATGCTGATCGCCCACGACTAACGAGCAGAGTTATAAGTAAAACTTTTTTTTTTAGATCGAGTATTACAACTTTTGCGTCTTTATGTACAATACAGTTATTCGCTGACGCAGTGCACATGTAGTAATTGACAGCTTAAAAAAGATACGGCGGTGCTGAATGCTAAGCATCCAATATAATGAATCACAAAGCAAAGATGGCGCACATACAAAGGCACGCCCTAATTTTCTTAAGCTCTTAGCGATTATAGTGTTCGAAGAGGCTGAGTGAATGCGCTATATGCACAGTCATGCAGATACTAAAAGCTCCACGCGAGCGGCCGTTTTTTTAAAGGCCCTGTCACACTGAACAGTTGGAAAACACTGCGACCCTGTCACATCGCGGCAACAACAACAGTTGGGCAACATGTTGCTGCCGCCCGGAAACCGTGTTGCCCGATTTGTTGTCCGACCACCCTGTCACACCGTGCTGATGGCGGAGAAAACACGGAGAACACTCCGCCATCTTGATTGTTTACCTTCGTTTGTGCGCGGCGAGGAGTCGCGGGAAATGTGACTCTACAAGGTGATAGTGCGTTTGAAGGGTCCGGAAATTACCACGGGAAGATATCAGCCAGTACTGTGATTAGAAAACTTGACACGGGGAATATTTTCCACCCTTTATTTTATCACAATGTACTTCATTCGCTGGCAAACCAGATAGCCCTAACCGAGAAAGGTGAGATCGCTGATATATGTTCGGGATTTACGCCACCGTATGAACTGTTTCTGTCCGGTTCTGTCTTTCATGCAATTCCTATTTCTACTGTAAAATTGAGTTAGCGCCGGCAGTACCCCAAAGCGTATCTTGTAGCGTGGTGTCGAGCTGAACTGCAGTTCTTCAAAATTGAGACACCGACACGATCGGCCTTGATAACAGTCGATGGAATAAATATTTTTCAACGCTGTCTATTTTCCTACCGCCTGCTATGAGATCGATTCATTCCCCAAACCGTCCTGGGTATTTTGAAATAAATCAGGCGTCTGGTAGCGGCTTTTTCCAAGTTCCAAGCATCAAGAATCATAATTAGAATGGTCGTTTTTATGCTTACTTTTTTTAAATATTTGCTTTCCTGGATTATTTTTATATTTTATCAACGGGCGAGTAGGAATGCCATTTTATTTCACTGGCAGTAATGTGAGCTGGCCTTTCAGCAGTTCTGATTTCAACACCAGTCTGAATATTCACGACCGTAGCTGTGACCATCTCGATAATCGCTTTTCGTAATTACACAGGAAAAACATATCAAATTATTTTAGCTGCACGCCAGCTTTAATTAATGTTCAATAACGTGTTCCAAGCCTTTATTTGAGTAAAACGTTATTGATAAGGAACTAGCTCTGCCATCGAAGCTATCTGTGTGAAGCTATCGTGCTACCGGCCCGAGATTCACTTAGCCAGCGATCAGGGCAACACGCGTTGTCCAACGCAAGTTGCTGCTGTTTTTGTTGCCGAAAGCTCTCGTACCGAGGAAACATTTTAGTTGTCGTTCATGTTTTGCTGGGCCGTGATGTGACAGCTTCGTCGGACAACACGGGTAGCGAGCAAGAAGTTGCCCGTCTGTTGTACAACGTGTTGTGTTTGCTGTTGTAGTCATGTTGCCTCAGTCTGACATGGGGCTTAAGGAGCGCTTGACTGGCGGTTTACGATCGAACTATCGCTGACTTCAGGACTCGTGCACGTAGAGCGGGGGGGGGGGGGGGGGGGAGGGAGGGAGGGAGGGGAGAGGAGGGGGAGAGGGAGCTCATCAACGCGTACTTTATCAGCTGCCGTTTCAAGAATCCTCTCTCCCTTTTAATCAGACCGCGGCGACACAGGCGCGGATTATAACGGAAGTACGCGTTTAAGTTCCCCCCCCCCCCCCCTTCCCCCATCTGCTCCACATGAACGAGTTCTGAAGTTAGTGCTAGTTCGAACGTAAGCCGCCAGTCAAGCGCTTCTCAGATAGAGCAAAACTTCCGCCCACGTGGAGCTATTCAGTATCTGGATGACTGTACCATGAACCGTTCGGAATAGAAATGATTGGTTCCTTTTTAGCACTATCAGTGGAAAGAGTTTGATTTATTTCCCTTATGCTCCACTCTCACGTGCATGACGTTTCTCTTGATATTTCGATTCGACGGGTTAATCAGCGATCATCAAAACTCACCTTCCAGCTGGTCAAACGTGTAAATAGCACGTAAGAAAATCACCGCTTGAAAAACACAAAAACAATTCGATGATTTAGTTGAAAAGCGTCGGGTCACGGGTCCCCTACATTTAGTTAATTGAGCTCTTTTAGTGTCAGACGTACTGCAGGTGTCTTAAAAAAATGTCAGTCCTTCACAGGGTTGTCGGTTCAAATGTAGTCACTCTCAACACTAGAGGTGGAGGGCATGTCGAATCCCGAGTATTCTATTATCTCTAGCCCAATAAGTTCGAGTCATTGGCAGGTAAGAATGTCAAAGAACAAATCACAAACCAGGATTGTAAACACGTTAAGTCACGTCATGCATTTTCTAAACTGTGAGGGACTAATCAGATCAGCGTATATTTAAGAAAATTAACCAGGGTCTCTACTATATTAATGCTTCTGCAAAGCGAGCGACAGCTCTGCCGCACCCTTGTTAGCTTGACACTATCTAGGGTGATTTCAGATAAGATCGACCAAAGGATGGCTAGTCGACATTTTCAAATCAACTGATGTTTTTATATGTTATTGTCTAGTGTCTGGTATGAACGAATCCAAACTTAGTTTTGACTAGAAAAAATACTTGGGGACAGGAAAAATCGTAAGCCATGAGGTGGTGGACAGTTGCATTAACGCGCACTGATGGAGGGGGCCCGTTTGAGAGTGAATAACTAAAGCGATAACATTAGGAGAACTCTAATACGTTTTAGGCGCAAACTATGGGTATAGCGCGCTTGTAATATAAAGTAATCATATTTATTTAAAATTTATTTATTTTTCTAAAAATTGACAAACATGCCTGCTCGAACGACAAATGGCAAAATTTGGAGGTCTGTATCTCGTGAAATAATTTAATCATTACGATATAATTTGCAGATATTATTCTACTAATATATAGCTAATATTTAAAAAATAACTAAGATATCTGTGTGATACAATAGTTAGGATATATTTAGTCAAACATGTAAAAAATCAAACAAAGAAAAATTCCGATGCGAATAAAAAAAAAACACCACCCTCGATTTTTTTTTAAATTTAGGTAACCTGTTATACTCTATTTCGGCATTCATTTCCATTAAAAACATGTTGCATCATTTTATTGAGAAAGAAGATACAACTCCCCAAAGTAGGGTCCTTTTTCAAAGCCTACACTTAGCAGTGTTTTATACAAGAACTGACTCTGAGTTCCGGTTTCATGAAACCAACACACATCTTTTATATATTTTTATTCAGATGAGGCCAATGATAACTAAAGAAATCGTTCACACACTTAAATTAAGGAGAAACTACTGTGTACAAAGAGGTATCATATTACGGACTAGTGATCCGAGAAAAGATCATGCAGCCATCGGCCACTAGGAACTTTGTTTACTTTATTCTCCTGCGACACTATATGCTATTCCCTCTTCCGCTCTACCTTCATCTCTCTCTCTCTCTCATATATATCCCTGATATATATCCAGAACAAAAATATGTTCAAGCATTCCCTTTCTGCGTGGTAGTGTTCTGTGGCTAGCAAAAATCATTTCCTCGCTAAGCTCACGATTATGGCAAAATAGTTGCCGGAAACCGCAGACGACACTCGTCGCTAGTTCTGGCAAAACGGCCGATACAATCTTTTTTTCGCATTTCCCCGCTCGCTGTCAAGGACAAGGGGGTTCGCTTCAACCAGCAAAACATGGCCGCCGACGCCTGTTTACTGAGCAGTCATGCCTGTCGCCATCTCACTCGCTGGCGTCACGGGCGATAATATCAGGCACAAAGGGGCACACCAACCGGCAGCATTATCCCCAAATACTCGAGCCTCGCGTAAATACATAGAGTGTAAACGCTGTCGCCATGTTATCGTAGTAAGACCGCCCCCCCCCCTCCCCCAACGGGGGACTGCAGTACGCGACGGCGTACTAACACAACGGCGACGATATCGACATCGCGGGCTCCGAATTTTCCCATAGTTCTACTCCACGGGCATTTCTCGAAACGCTTGATATTGTGTACGCCCGCCTGGAAGGATTTCGGGCGCGTAGTTAAGATAAGGCGGTTCTCCGCGGCAAAAGAAAGCAATTTCACAAAAGCTTAAAAGCGGCGGCGACGCGTGTGCGGTGAACGCTTGTAGTTTTGGTGTAGACAGGGTGTGTGTGTTCTCGTTGTTGACACCAGCCGGCGATAAGGCACTGCAGGCGGTAGCTCAGTACAGCAAGGGCTAATCCGAGTGACCATCAACGTAACCCCACCGCCAACCCCTCGCGAACCGGTCGCCGACATGGCTCAGGCTGTGTCATGAACCACGTGGTAGAAGCTCGAGTGCTTTCATATCAGCGCGTGGAGGGACGACAGTGCGATTCCGGAAAGTCTTTTTCGAAGGCCGCTGACCACAATTTTTTGTCTGGAGACTTTCCCTCTTTCTTCCTTTGACGTGGATCAAGCTTTGCCGACAGCCTCAGTTGTGACCTCTCTTTTCAAATGTACGTTTGCAGTGAGTGAGCTCCTCAGCCTCGGACTTGTCACTTGTGCACCCAGTAGTTCTTTCACTTGGCAATTATATGCCATCAGTCGGGGTTTAATTTCTATTATTTATGTATACATTATGAAGACGTCCTGGAGCTCCGAACGAGTGTTTTGTGCAGATTACTTTTGCAAACACAAAAAGACTATACCAAAGCAGCGGAATTTTCGAAGTGTTGGCGAGTTGGACCTAAACTCGTTGAAGCAAATTCTTCCGCCTGACTGTTCCACCAAAGTGAGTGCGACGGACTACCTGTGCTACCATTGCTTCATGCACATCACTAAGGAGATCTCGATGCAAAGCTCAGAGCAGTGCCCTGACATATTTGTGCCAGCTGAAGAAGCAATTGAAGATCTAAATCGCAGCATACTACCTACAGATGTGTCGCCGCTGAGACAACCAAGCGTCGTAAGAAGTCCGGACAGGCCTGCCTATGTCAAGAGAAAGCAGACAGAACTGGAGCAGGTTGCTGTCAAGAATATACGCTCAAGGCTACGTATTGCGTACGACAGGGACGCACCATCGGGGTCGTCCGAACCAACATGCTCCACATGCACTGAGTGGGTGGACAACTTTCGGCAGGCCTTTGAAACCGCCACCTCTCTCCGGGAACGTTGTCAACTGCTTACACTCCTGCCGTCAACACTGACGAAGAATGAGGTTCAAAAGATGATTCCACAGGCCTCAATGTACCTCATCAGCAAATCCCGAAAACTCAAGGAAAAGCATGGCGTGTGGTATGAGCCGGATCCTTACACGAGGTGCAAGGTGAGCCCTGAGAACCTGTCTGCTGCCCTAGAGTACTTCACGAAAGACGAGCTACAATGTTCGCGCCAAAGTCCCAACCAGAAGGACGTCATCTCTGTCATGCTCAACGGAGAGAAAACGTTCGTGCCAAAACGCTTCATGACACGCTCAATACGAGAGGCCTTCCGTATATACAAAGACAAGCATCCCGATTCCGGCGTTGGGTTAACGAAATTTTATTCGTTGCGCCCTAGATGGGTCCAATGTATTCCACACCAGGAAGTGTGCGTTTGTGTGCGCTGCGCCAATTATTATCTTTGTATTGCCGCTCTAGAGAACGTTACAGGCTCAACATTCAACACTGGTGAAATGAACTCGGCATTTCTGTGTGACCCAGCAACAGAACTGTGCCTTCAAGGAGACTGTGATCACTGCCCAAAAGGCCAGTTTCTTACACTCCAGGAACTTGATATCCCGGAGGATGAAGAGATTGTGCTTGCAACATGGGAGTCCGGCGACCTTGTGAAAAAAACTTTGGAACCTGAGACTTTCCTCAAAGTCATCCAAGTGACGGTTGGAAGTTGGGTACTTCACAACCATATCCGGCAAACGCAAGGTAAAGCGATCTACGATGAAAAACAGTGCATGCAACGCGGGAGCATTGTCTTTCATTTTGACTTTGCTGAAAACTGGACCATCGTGCTTCCTGACGAAGTGCAAGCATATCACTGGAAAAAAAAACAAGTTTCGATATTTACATGTGTAGTGACGACAAGAAAATCTACAAACAGCTTTGCCATCATCAGTGAGGACCTGTGTCACGACGCCGCTCACGCTTGCTTGGCTCTAGAAAACGTGAAGGAGTGGGTTGAAGACAACGTTGCGGTATACTCGTACGTGACGTACGTAAGTGACGGCGCCGCCAGTCATTTCAAGAATCGCTACCAGCTTCACCAATTTGCAAAGGACGATTGCCCACAAGCCCAGTGGTTATTTTCTGCATCTGGACATGGGAAAAATGCATGTGACGGAGTTGGCGGACTCGTGAAGCACCAGGCCACGCTGAACAACCTGAGAGAACGTTCAGTAAGCGCAATTCAGACGGCCAGGACAATGGTGAGCGTTCTATGAAAGAAACTGAAAGGCGTGCATCTTGTATATCTGGACGAAAATGAGGTTGTTCGGTATCGTGAACAAAAAAAAGAAGAGTGGCTGACGGTGCGCGCTTTCCCTGGCATTCAGTCTTGGCACGCGTGGCGGCTCAGCAAGTCATCAACAGAAGGGACCTGTGACGTATATGTAACACGGACAGTCGGATCTGCTTGGAAGCAACTTTATTAAATGGGTACAGCGAGGAAAACCTTAGCGTAAAGTGCCGAATTTGATTTCCCAAGGACTGCTCATTTTGAATGCAGGGACATCTTATTTATCACATTTTTCTTCACGGGGTATTTAACCTACTCTTTTTGTTGGTGGTTACTAATAATTTTTATCTGATCACTATAAAAAAAGTCCCAAAATGTTATCCTCGAGCAGGATAAAATATATCGGCTTGCCACGATTCATTCATACACCGAGAGCATCGAAGCTGCTCCAGTTAGGCACTATGGCATCCGTCACCTGAAATTGTTTGTAATCGTAAATACACAGCCAACCTAATATCTTACTATTATATCTTTGTTTTTGTGTGTGGAAGTAAAGTTATTTATTTTACTCTAGATGTAAAATATACCGGAAGGTACAACTTCACACTGCATCATCTTTTCTCAAATCATTAGTCTCTAATATGATACCACTTTGTACGCTTATGTAAAATGTTGTATATAGTTTCTCCTCCCTTTTACTGTGCGACCGATCGCTCTTTTTATCAATGACCTCATTTGAATAAATGTATATAAAAGATTTGTGCAAGTTTCATGAAAGTGGAACTCAGAGTCACTTCTTGTATAGGACACTGCTAAGTGTAGGCTTTGAAAAAGGACCCTACTTTGGGGAGTTGTTTCTTCTTTCACAGTGCAATGATGCAACATGTTTTTAATAGAAATGAATGCCGAAATAGAGTATAACAGGGTACCCAAATTTAAAAAAAAATCGAAGGTGGTGTTTTTTTTTTATTCGCATTGGAATGTTTCTTTGTTTGATTTTTTTCCCATGTTTGCCTAAATATATTGTAACTATTGTGTCACTCAGATACCTTATTTATTTTTCCAATAATAGCCATATATTAGTAAAATAATGTCTGCAAGTTATGTAATAATGATTAAAGTATTTCATGAGATACAGATTTCCAAATTTGCCATTTGTCGTTCGAGCAGGCATGTTTGGCAATTTTTAGAAAACTAAATAAATTTTTAATAAGTATTATTACTTTATATTACAAGCAAGTTGTACCCATAGTTTGTTTGTAAAAAGTTTTAAAATTCTCCTAATTTTATTGTTTTAATTATTCACTTTCAAACTTGCCCCCTCCATCAGTGCGCGTTATTGCAACTGTCCACCTCTCCCTGCCTTACGATTTTTCTTGTCTCCAAATTTTTTTTCTGGTCAAAACTAAGTGTGGATTCGTTTATACCAGACACTAGACAATGTCATATAAAAACATCAGTTGATTTAAAAATGTCGACCAGCCACCCTTTGGTCGATCTTATCTGAAATCACCCTCTAATAATGTTCCCTTTACACTCAAACGATAAAAGAATCGTGAGCATTGTCGTGTACCATATGTTTAAGAAAATGCATAACATTGCACATATATTCCGCTTTCTTAAGCGATGGCAGCGACGTATGAACTTAACAACCGGCACATTCCCGATGCATTAGCATAAGCTCAAAGTTCACGAATGTCTCGGGTCATCGATCAGGCTCGAATTCCGCTACAGAATATCCTTTAGCAGTAAGTCTTGCGAACACGCTGAAATAAAAAAATAAATCAATAGGATTTCGATGTCGGGAGACTGGGTCTTGATCGAATCGTGGCTTTACAGCCTTAAAAAAAGATTAGCCAGTCAGTGTTTATATATATATATATATATATATATATATATATATATATATATATATATATATATATCTAGCACGTGACCGAGGAATCAAAGAACGGGAATGGCGAGCTCCGAATTTCTTTCGCTGGTTTGTTAACCGTGGTTTTTAAAGTAAAAGCAGCGTAGCGGAAAAGCTGGAGAAGTGTAGAGCTCTCCTCACGCAGGTATTTCGGAGCTTTACCGTATAATATTTATTTATTTTTGTCGAGCAGGCGACAAAGAAAGAGGCCAACCGCCACCGACCCGGGGGCTTAAAGCCCCAAGACCTGTCATCGAGCGCCCGGTGTGGCCTGAAATCTGGTGGCTATTCAGCGCCTTTTTCGGCTCCTTTGTGGTCCTGTTTCACCTTTCTACAGCGGCATCTTTTTTTTTTTCAATTTGTTTTCAATGCGCGCAGAAGTTTAGGATCTCAAAGGCACAAAAAAGTGCCCTCGACTTCTGCAGGGGTTGCATGCATGTATCTCAGACGATGCAGACAAAAGCATTTTTAGGTTCATGCATTCCGTTGATGCACCATATGGGGAATGACGTCAGCCTACAGTTTTGTTGTGCACTGCTTGTGAGTCCTATTTCTTAGCACGTCCCAATGTGTGTTGGGAAGTTTACCAGCACAGTTTCCATCTAGCATCAATGGGCACGGAAGATACAGTTTACGTCGAGATCGAAATTACGTCAACGCAAATTCAATATGCTCATCCACTCCTCCTCAATGTTGCTAAATATAGAAAATGACAAGGTGAGTCAGTATCGTTTTAAAGCATACTTCTCCAAAAATAAAATTCTGCTTTTTTTTTTTCTTTTCAAGTAAGTAACTCGTGGTCGTAGGTTTCCAGCTGCGTTAAAGGTAAAGCGATACTAGGGTGAGTTGTTAATGCTCATCATAATATTCGCAAATATATAAAAAAAATATTTTCCAAATTTTCCCCTGAGTCTGAGTATTTATGGCGGTTGCAAGTGCAAATATTACTGCAACTTCACAAAAATACGCCTCGAGGAATACAATGCGCTGATGGAATTAGGCTCCAGCACATTCCAATGCCAGGCCCGCACTCAGCGAAGCCACACCTCACCCGTAGGCAAAGACACCTCGCAGTTGACATCTGGAGCTTCTGATAGTTGGATTGAAGGTGACTCATCTCCCGAATACTACAACGTAAGAGAACCCAAGGACGTCTCGTCGACACTGGCAAGTGTTCTAGAAAAGATCGTGCTCAAATTGGATATTCTAACCGCTGAGGTGAAATGTTTAAGGGCGGACAACCACAGCCTCCGTTTCGAGATGACCCATCTTGGTCGACTGTATCTAGATCGAGCATCTAGCTCAGCAGAACAGTCCCAGAACTATGCCATGGAAGCGTCGTCCTTCCAATCAAGACAACAAAAGCCACCTATTTCATGAACCCACGTAGCAGTGAATCAAGCCTTTGGGAAGTCACCCTAAAGGGCACGCCCCGTCAGATCTCCAGTCTGCAGCTGCGAAAGGAATACAAAAAAGTGACAACCTGAAAGACAATGACGGCTTTACCTTATTTACTCTTTGACGCCGTCAGAAACCATCAATGGGAACCGCGAAAGCATCCAGGGTGACCTCTGTACCTCGTGACTCTATTCGCAAAACTGTATTTCAGTTACGTCATGACCCCAACACCACTGGGTCAGGTATTAACGATATAGTTGGACCAATTCTGAACGGAAAGTCCGTCCGTTGTACGAGGTTAAAGACTAGGTTTCATTCGTACTCCTCGTTTTACATATCTCTAGACGACGTGTCGTCTGACCTTATCAACAGTGCCGAAGCATGGCCTGAGGGGTGCATATTTTATCAGTTTCTAGAAAAATATCACCCCTCACGTTCTTCTACTATGGTAATGCAAATAATGCAAAGGCTCAAGCGAGCTGGACGAGAATGACGAAAATAATCCCTGGAGAAAGGGAACAAGGCGAACAAAGGACAATCACAAATTTCCAAACACAGCTACACGACTGGTGTTTGTCCTTTGTCCCCCTTGTTCTCTTTTTACAGGGATTTTGACCGTCATTCTTGTACAGCTCGCCTGCACCTTTGGAATAATTGCATTATCATCATAACCAAAAAAATGCAGGTCGTTCACCCCTGTTGGTCTTAGACTGGTTGCAGCTGATAAAACCCGTTTTCTCTTCTAACGTCTAACCCCTGGTTAGTTCATTTTGCAGAGTGCTCCACTGGATATGGAGAGGTCCCTGGTTCGATACCAGGACTAGGTGGATTTGTTCAGTCGCGCACCAGTCACCTAGCTGTGTTTGGAGATTTGTGCTTGTCTTCTGTCCCCACCCCTTCCCTTCTCCAGGGATTATTATCGTCATTCTTGTCCAGCTCGCTTGCATCTTTGAATTATTTGTATTATCCGCCTGACCTTAAAATGCAGACCGTTCACCCTTCTTGGTCTAAGACTGGTGGCACCTGATAAAATCCATTTGCTCTACAAAAGTCTAACTCCTGGTTAGCTCAGTTGGTAAAGCGCTCCAATGGATATGGAGAGGTGTCTGGTTCGATACCAGGACCAGGCGGATTTTTTCGGTCACGCACCAGTCCTGTGTTTTGAGATTTGTGTTTGTCCTTTGTCACTCTTGTTCTCCTTCTCCAATGATTATTATCAACGTTTTTCTACACCGGAATCCCTTAACATCTTAGAGAATGACTCGCACTTTTAAAAGTCACTACCCGAATGGCCGAGGCTTGCGCACGACAGCCGATAAATTTACGTTTAGTGTCACTCTCTAACTGTTATAGTATAATCTGTTTAACGGAAACCTGGTTCTTAGACGAGATTTCTAGCAATCTATATTTTCCCTCCTCAGACACCGTTTATTGAAAGGCAGAGATTGCGCATCAACTGGTCAGAAATTTGGTGGCGGCGTTTTAATCACTGTTGATAACTCAGTGCCTTCTTGGAAAAGAGTACATTTGGAAACTTACCAGGAATGTCTCTGCTTGGATGACATTCCGGGTAAGCTTGGATGACATTCCTGGATGGCTTAATTAATGACAAATTCAACCGTCTCATTGGGAACTATTATTTCACTCCTCTTTTCGACCCGAGTATCTTCTGTAATCACCTACAAAGTCTGGAGAAGAAAATTAGATTTTCAAATTATCGCGTGTATATTTACGGATATTTTAATCTCCCATGTGTAGATTGGTCGTCTAACAACGCAACATATTCAAACTTGTAAATGAGTAAGGAAGTTGATTATCTATTTGATTTTATTTAGTTCAATGGACTATTTCAATGCAATCAAATTCCTAACTGTGTAGGGGACGTTCGTGATCTCTTTCTCTACAACACTTTTGTTGAAGGTATTACGGCTGTGACTGATTCGCTGTGTATACACCCTGAGGCATTCCACCCCTCCTTTAGTGTTACTTTCAACATTTTAGGAGATCAGAGTACCGGCCAGAATTATCTTGCATACAATCACAGACAAGTTAATTATTTAGAAATGTATCCGTTTTTTAGAGTCTATGATTTGTCGCCGGTTCTAAAAGACGAAACTGTAGACACCGTTAATGATTCTTTAACTCATACCTTTAGAAAATCGATGGACCTTCTCATTCCAAAGACTTGCTCTAAGCGATCTAGATATCCGCCATGGTTCTCTCAAGAATTAAAATTTGTAGGGCTCGGTGCGTACCGCTCAACCGCAAGGAGGACCAGCGAGGCATATACCAGAACACACCTTTTTACTTCGCTGCCTGTGAACGACTGACTGCCCTCCGAGCCCGAGGGTGGCTCGCTCGAACGTTGCGCGCCAGGCGCGAGTTTTTTTATGCAGAAATGGGCCGCAAAGTCCGGAAATTTTATATGCGAAAGAAGGCACATTCATAGGCTGTGTCAGAGCAGTGGTCTAGACTTGTGGTACACCAATTTAAATATCTACCGGACACTTCTAAGAAAATTATGCACAGATGACAAACAGGTCTACAAAGCAAAAATTTAAAGCTTTCTTCAGTGAAAACCTGATATGTTTTGGAAATATGTCAGGCAGCACGCGAAAGAAAGAAATAACAATATATGTGTACGTAGCGACGCAGGTTACGTATCATTTCCTGTCAAAGTTGCAAGTCTTTTTCAAACCCATTTTTGTAAATGCTACTCAACAGATTTGCTTAGAAGCAGTGCAAATTTTAACAATATTTCTTTCCAGGACTCACCTATAATAAGTCATATTGATACGAATGAGGTTCTAGATGCAATCCCAAAGCATAAGGCATAGTTATCAGCAAAAATAGGTATGATACCAAATTTTATTGTCAAGCGTTGTGTCAATCTGTTCGGTCCTGCTTTATGCCACATATGTAACCTTTCCTTAAAATCCGGTGTTTTTCCATCACCATGGAAAAGGTCAGGCTTCATCCGATTGCACAAGAACGAAGACACTTGTAAAGTAAACAATTATAGACCTATATATCTGTTATTTGCATTTCCAAATATGTTTGGAATAATCGTATTAAACGTAAACCTTTCGGTGGACATCCATCTGGTTAGGAATGACAATGAACGAAAGAAATAATCTTACACTCGGGTGTTTTCTATTACTTTCAACATAAATTTAGTAGTGTTCAACATGAATTTTTGAAGGGCCATTCACTGGAAACGAATCTTTGTTCATTTCTTGATTACTCAGTTCCTATAGCTCTTTCTCGAGGCCAAGTTGATATTGTTTATTCTGACATGGCCAAGAGGTTTGATAAAATTAATCGTGAGTTTCTACTGTATAAGTTGTCCTTATATGGTTTCTCACAAAATCTCCTAAGTTAAGTTCAGAACGGCTTGACTGATCGTCAAAGTAGCATTAGGATATCGAACAGCTATTCTGATGCGTTTCACAGGCACATCTTGGGTACCGCAGGGATCTAACCTAGACCCCCTCCTATTTCTCCTTTTCGTACAAAATCTTGAAGTGTGCATACAATATTCACGTCTGTTAATGTTTGCTGATGACATCAAGACTTTTAGAAATATACGATTGTCCTCTGATTACACTATCTTACAAGTGGATATTATTCGTATCTCTGAGTGGTGTTCAGCAAATGCCTTGATGCTTAATCCAGATAGAACTATTGACAATATCACGAAAATGGGAGATTTTATTTTACCCTTATGTGCTTCAGTCCTCTATACTATCACAGGTGCCACCAAGATTCGTGACCTCGGAATCTATTTCCACACCGAGCTTTCTTTTTCTGGTCATGTTACACATACTTTTGCTTCTCCTCTGCAAATGCTTGGTTTACTTTCTCACTTGTCATGTGACTTTAGGAATTATTTGATTACATTGTATACGTCTACTTTCCGGCATTATATGAACAAAACTTGAATTCGGTAGTGTAGCATAGAACTCGTTGACGGCCTTTGATATGTCGCGAATTGAAACTGTTCAAAAACGTTTCATTCCTAATATCGATGATAGCTATTTCAACACAAAATCTGATTTTGACTACGACTACCTACTCAAAGTCTCAATTTACAAAATCCACTCGCCGGCTCACCAGGGATATTTTCTTTCTACACAGAGTAATTCATGGTCACTTCGATAATGACCTAAGAAGCTATGTACATTTTCATTTACCCACTCGCTTTTGTAGACACCACTTTTTTATTTTATCCTTTCCTTCAAGAAAAAATATTACCATTCATTCGCATGCAACTCTCATTTAACGATACAGAGCCTCCATGCTTTGACATTTTTTTTATGAAATGAACTCTTTCAAGCCTTGTGAACCCTATCTTTAAAACTATTTTGATATTATTGAGCATCTTATTTTTTTGTGGGATGTTATGTTAGGAAAAAAGTATTCATGAATTTTTTTTTTTGTCTTCAATTTTCTAAGAAGCTTGAACTTTGTCTGGTGTGATCCCTTTGTGCTATCTATTTATGACTGTCCCGTGATGAGTTTGATCTTTGTCATTTTTTATCACCTGTGAAAGTGTATGAATTGTATCTCGTAAATGTATATATTGTACTACCTATCGAAACCGCAAGGTTGTTCTGGTGCACAAAGAAAAATGAAGAATTACTATAATTATAATTATTATACTTTTTGTTGTTTCCCAATAATTCTTAGCAATGCTTGAAGTCATTCGAAGAAATATCAGACGTCACACTGGTGACGACAAGACCGTTACGCAAGGAGAAAACAATGTTTAAGATGCGAATCTATATTGCGGTGCGCTCTAACTCACTGATTGCAGGGATCACATCGGAGCTGGCTGCAGGTATTACACGTGCGCATACTCCGCATTAAGTTAACTTACCTGGCACACACTCTTTCGCATAATGGGCGAGTAAGAACTAGAGCTGCTTGATACAAACAAACACGCGAATCTGATGAAAGAGCGACATCCGAAAAGCCTTGTACCCGAATCGATTCTACATTTACTGGAGAACATGTCTGTTATGTGTCCCCAATTCTTGAGTGGAGACAGCCTTTAAGAAAATTCATAATATACACCATATCTATACCTCATAGAATACGGGATAATGAATTGCGGGATAATGAAGCCTGATTCACTTTTAAATCTGGTCTTCATTAACGGCTTGACTTAAATTTCTGACTTTAAGGTAACTCACCACCATACAAGTAGCAACCGTTCCAACGTTGTTGAAATGATGTATTATGGTGACTAATTGAACAACCTGAAACGAGACGTGTCTATAGCTTTTAAAAGCTATTCATTTATATATTTGAACTCTGAGGCGCCCATAAGCAGCCCGTGGGCCAACAAAAGGGTGCATCCATTTCCAGGTAGATGCAATGTGACAGAAATGTGAGAACAAAAAAAAAAACAAAAAAACTTGGAAACTATGCAACATGCAAAAACTCTTATGAGAGAAATCGATGCATAAGAACTAACAAGTACTTTATCACACTTCACAAAAATGTACAGCCTTCGTCCATGTTCTGCTTAATGTTGCAACATTTATGCCACAACACTACTAAATCGTTATCTTTTTCTCTTAGTAGTTTTTTTTCAGAACGTTAATGAAACAGTACGGTTTCTGTTTGTTTAAAGCAGAGATGAGAGTTAACGATCTATGACCAATGGTCGAGACATCTCACATTAAGGCTTCGAACCCTCGGAAAACTGTATCCTGTGTAGGCTCCCTAAAGCCTGGCTGATTAAATTCCACGCGACCTTCTGAGCGTGACCCGCAGAATCCCATAATGTATACTACGAGCGTGTTAGTTCAAACTAGACCGGACATTTGAGAGCTAAGTTTAGAAGTAGCGCCGCTGGCTGACCTACATCGAAAGCGGCTCGTTTCCTCTCAACTCTTCACGCTCGGTTTTGCGCAGCGAAAGACTCGCGGTGTTTGCTCCCGAAGCCCTAATGAAAGACTCGGCAGAATTATGCGGCTAATCTCAGCTCGCGAGAGAGCTTCCGAGAATCTGGTTAGGCGCTCCAATTCTTGAGAACGCCGTTGAAGATGGCGGAGATTTCGCGCGGACACTGCCATTGTAGGAGGGGGCAATTTTCCGCGCGCGAGTAATAGGCTCAGAAACTGGAACCAAGGATTTTTAATTAACGTGACGCAATCGGTCGGAACAAATTGCGGTTACACACCGTGTCAGGTATTAGCCAGGAGCGGCTGCTATACAAGGGGCATATTATGTACCACGTGTGATGAGCCTTTGCTCAATGTATAATTCCTGAGTCTGTTGAAGACAGTTGGCGACGTTATGAATTCCTCGCGTAAATTGGAAACATTCTTCACCTGAAAAGTGTCCCCGGTATTCCAGGATGTTCTGTCATAATAGGAATAATACAACAAAAACTTTCGCCGAGGTTTAGTACACAGAGCGCTATGGTTCGTTTCTCTTCAAATATAGGATCATGCAGATGATCCAATAATTGATGACATACGAAAACTTTCATGTAAATTTTAGGAACCAATTTGAAAATTTTAACGTGTATGATCCACTGTCATCCCGGCAACTCGTTAGTAGAACCGGCCAGATATAAATAGGTAGCGCTCCTGTTCGACCTTGACTCGATACACGAGCTGGGATGAAGCCTCGGGCAGGTAAATGATCGCCAACGATACTCTAACGCGAACACATGTCATTTGATTAGATGACAAGTTTTATTTTAAAAATCTCGGCATATTCACTATCATCATGTGCCGTTTTATGTCTTCCTCGCTCGCTTTATCTCTCTTTGTCTGTTTAAGTTTTATTCCTGTTTGCGCGCATCAGCGTGTTGCATCTGTTACCTATTTTTTATCTGGTAGATATCTAATTTTTTTTTACAAACCAGACTAAGGTAAACACCGAGAAGAAGGCATCCGACATACTTTGTAATTCCTAGAAACCTAGCGGAAGTTCATTTTTTACCGGTATGTCTGCCTGATTCTTAATGACGACACAACCACACACGCAAGGTACTCGTGGCCAAGTTACCCCATGAAGTGCACGCTTCTCGGGGACTTCAGGCCCTGTGCGCAGGTTCATCGTCTAGCTGTAGTTATATAACTCCTATAGTCCGCGTCATATTCAGCGTACTTCTATGTTCTCAAATCTACTGAAGCTTGTTGAGCCACACGCTCGCACCAGCAGCTTTTACATTGCTGTACACTAAGTACGAAACGATGTAGCGGCGACTTACCTAATTTTTTCCCCTCCTCAAACAGTTAACAAAAAAAAAACAAAAAAAGGGGGGGGGGACGTTTTTGAAACCCGTTGGTGGTATTCTTTGATGCCTCTGTCTGACAAATAACTCAGCCACACCGCTAATGCGAGGCAATTAGACAGCTCAACGAGTCTGGGCATTATCCTCCTCTATCCAATCTGTTAAAAACCTGATAGGGCCTTCTTCTGCAGTTTTTGTTTGTTTTTTGAGTGATGCCGGGAGAGCGCAGCTTTCAAATATCCCGCAGTCATCATGGCACTAGCGCAGAAAGGCGAGCCTCTAAAAACCTGGGAGACTGTATAAACGAGAGCCCTGAGGTGCCCCGGGCGAATCGACCGTGATGGATGACAGCCTCTGAATCAGCAGTCGTGTTCTGTCGCCCATCCGCACACCGGAGACTCTCGGCGATGACTCGGGAGAGACCCCGCAAAACGCCGATCACAGTGTACTCCGTTTCGCCTTAGGATGGACCTCAAAGGACGCTACGAGGCATCGGAGCCAATCCCAGGCTGCATCAGTGTTACGTGATCTTCGGAAAGGGCGCCGCGACGCGCGGCGCACGTATAGTCACGTGCTACGTTCACAGCGCTGGATTGCCTAGGATGACTCGCAAGCTCCTCTGAGGCCCATCCATCGTACGGCGAAACCAAGTATATTGCGTGCAATATATATTTTCTTTTTAGTAAACTTCGTTTTAATTTTGCGTTTGATATTTTGAGAGAAGGGGCTGAGAGGATGGGACGCAGTCAATTTTACATACACAAAATTAGGTGGGTCCCTAAAACTTGCTAATGGATCCGGGGCTAACTTATAGCCCCGTTCCGAACCGCACACATCCGTATGTGGGTTTAACGAAGAAAAATATTTTAATACAAAATAAAAAGTGTATAGGAGAGGAAAAGCTTTCTGTTGGATTAGCGAGGGGCCGGAAGTGTTACCCCACTTGCCGGGTTCCGGTCTTCTGTCGGATATATTTTTTTCCCTTGTTTTGTAACTTCTTATTCACGTTGTTAGCGAGGGTTTGCTTTTTCCGGTTGGGAGGAGGGAGCGCGGTGTTAAAGGTCTGTGTATTCGAAACCAGCGAACCAGCGCACAAGAGAGCCGAAAAAATATATAAAAAAAAAACTGAATTTGTTTATTATAACATAAAAACTTTGAGAAACAAAGAAATTAAAAAGAAGCTCGCCTGCAAACTTTCGCTTTTTGAATTTGTGCGGCGCGTAGGCCCTAGTGTCACTAAGTTTCTGCGTGAGGTGAGACACGACAGATATTAATTGATGAGTGTGAACCAGCCGCTTTAAGAGATGTCCCCTCCCAAGTACTCATAAAACAAAACATTCATTAAGCAGCTACGTTGGAACCCCTGCAAAGCTTTGGAGTCTTCATGACGACACGTAGATGGAAGCTAAAAGAAGATCACTCACTACAACTGTGTTTTCACCGTGTCTTCAGATACAGTTGGTCGAATGCTTACGCTGCGAAAATATTTTCTGTTCACCCTCGTCGCCAGCTGAATCGAGAGCAGCGGCCAGGATATCTGTACGAGTTTACGTCACAAGCAGTGTTGACAACACGTCGTGGATGTGAGGTTGGGCTCCTCTCAACAGGACCAGAGGAAGTCAGGGAGGGCCGCCCGGAGGTACAGCTATCGCTACCACAAAACATAAAATCACTATTGGCTCTATCTAGATTATGGAACAAGGAATCTTATTGTACTCTATCTGGATGTCGGGCTTTCAGACCTTATTTCAGGTTTCCAATAACATTTTCAGCTAGATTTCTTGTTCCATAGTTCAAATATCGAAACGTTATATTGGGTTTTGGGGTAGGTATAACCTTATGATACATATCTGACATGAGTCTTGCCGAAGTGAACTTCAAAGCGAAATGGTAAAAACAGACCCGAAAAACGAAAGAGAACTGTGCAGCCTCGTGTCGCCGTCCCTGTGCCATTTTTATTTTCTCATTTTATTATTTTTTCTTTAAAAATAGATTATATATTGCTCGATCAAACGTTTCTCGAATTGCGTTACCTGCCCGCAACAGTGAGGCGCCCTAGTTTGCTCGCTTTTCAAGGCACCGCAGGCGCTTGTGCTGGGCTGCGGATTTGGAAACATGAAATCTAGGTCAGAGAACGTAGACATGTTTGTTTCGCTGTAATAGCGTGGCGGGAAAGGCTTGGCCAATCACTTTTTACTGTCTGATTGGAATCGTCTGGACTAGGAGCTCTGTTGCCATGTGCGTTTGAATTTTGACCATATTTTGTTTGCTCTACTTCTGTAGAGATGTTCTATTTTCATTTCTTCGCTTCAAACCTTGACCAGTCAGCTTGACGACGAAACACTTGGGATTGCATTGCTGACAGCGTTATCAATGCGGTCCCTGCAACTTCATCATCAGGTTTCGAGAAGGAGAGATTGAACGAGAACGTCCGCGTTCGTCCTTGAAATTATGGAAGAACAACAAGCTTCTTGGTCAGTGGCACCACCGTGCTTGTATGTTTGGGTCCCATTAATGCCAGCAAGCTCGTGTCAAGGGAAAAACATTCCTTTCCGATATCATTGCGCGGCCCCTTTGAAGATGACGGTTGTTTTAAAATTGAACACACCGACGCTGTCTCCAGTAGACTGTATGCTGTAAAACAAACAAAAGGCTAGCACGTGGCCTTTAGCCCTAAAACACTTCCCCTGCCTTCCCCATTTCTCCTCATTAGCAGATGACTCGTTCATCCGCATAATTAAGCCGTCTTCGTCGTTTTCCTTTCCAAGACTCGCCCAACAGTTTCGGCAGCGGGCGGTGCACCGCCTGTACTCAATTTCGGCATAACTCGGCAAAGAGCGAACACAATAGCCCTCCCAACAGCCAATCGGAGAGACAGAATCAATGCCCATGACAGCGCTCTACAGGAAGAGTGCACTCCGGCGCTACGTTCTCTTGTGCCTCGCTCCTACTTTGTGATTGGCTCGCTGGAGGTCGTAGCTTTCGCCGTTTACCAAGTCACGCCGAAACGGAGTAGTGCGTCGGCGCTGTGGGCACGGCGATGGCGTCGGTGCTCTACTGCTGGGCTAGCCCCGTTAATTGGAAATCCCGGGAGCCCGATCTTGACGCCCTCTGCGTCAGGAATGTGCCCTCCCGTTGTCCTCCGCGAATAGTTCGAATCCCTCGTAGACGTAGAAGTAAAATAACATCCACGGGTATGTACTATCATTGCAAACCTGATAGTTTAGCTGATAGCTCATTACTTAAAATGTCTTCTCCTTTACTGCTTACTAATGTTAGAGAGCCTGTAGGCACTGGTAGCACCTCTTACGTATCCTAAATTTAAGTAGCTAAAAAAAACAAAAAAAACGTTTGAGGGCATTCGTATGTTCTTAACACACATAAATATTCTTGCGCGTTTGTTAAAATGCGCAAGCAGACGGTAGATAATATTTGTCATCAGTATGTGCTAAAATATTGATGCGTTGTATTGTTTAAAATAGTCAATACCTTGGATTGGTATGGTTTATTTGTAAGGAGCGGGAAACGTTAACATTCCCGGTGTGGTAAATGCCGTAGGCAGAAAAATAAAAACCAAAACTACTCGGGTTTTATTTCCTTGTGGAGAGGAAACATGGTTGGCGGAAGCCTCAGGCTCATGCCACATTTGTTAGCCATGAAACAAAAATAATGAATCATATATAAAAATACAAAGGGCACGAAAGGAGCAAACTAAATTTCGCCAAAAAAAGAGTTATCACGCATTCTATACGATGGTACTTGTTTAATTATTTGGATTGAAGAGCTAATATGTTTATACAAGGTTCATAGATAGAAACATATCGAAAACTTACTTTGTCGTATTACCTTCAAAAAAGGTAATATAACAAACTGGTTGATACCACAGTGTAGGCAATACCACAAAGTGGATAATAGTAAAAAATTACCTAAAAGAGTCTTGGATTGCTCTTGTAAACTTACTTTGACTGTTTCTCTTCAAGTTTTTTACGGACCCAAATGGTATCAAGATTGATTATCGTGGATACAAGGGTACAAGGGTACGGTGGAAAATGTTCTTCCTCCACGTGCATTAGACATGTTATTTGCGCTGATCGTGGTCGGCGTCTTTATCGAATGTCAAGTGTCCTCGAACGTTGCCTGTTTGTATGAATGTCACTTCTCGCGAGTAGAGAGCTTTACAGATGTCGAGTGTTGTTCGTAATACTTATCTATATTTTTGAAAATGATAACACGGACGGTACAACAGAGCCCTCGCGCTCGACCACAATGAAATACAATCTCAGGAGTACGTACATCCACGCGTGGATTTGTTTTTACTTTAAATTTAAGTTAGGCCTCCGACTCTCTACACAAACTGAATTTAGCTTCCAGAAAACTATACTCGGTGTAATGTGAATTTCTTTTTTTTCATTTTGAATGAGTAACAAGCCCACAAACGTTCTTACTGCAAAACCTGTCAAAAGAATAACACAAAGCTATAAGCCCGTCCTTCCCTGTACACTATCATTATCATACAAAGGTGCAATATGGTGCAGAGCTTGGCTGCTGGCATACGCTAAAGCCGCAGAGTGAAGCATGTGAGGGTATTCAACCCTTGCCAAGTTATTTGGTTGGGGAATGGAATTGGCCCTGATGCCATCTGATGTTGGTTGTTGGCACTGTCTCTTTCAGTGTTTACTTGACACTGCGTCCGGTGTAGCAAGAAAGGATGACTCGTGATTGCACGAGGTAAACGCACTGTGTCCCGCTCAACGCACACGTTCTGAAAGCGGAGGCCCGCGCTTCTAGCGCCGCATTTGATTTCCCCCACCAAGGCAGCCATTGCTGGCGATACGTGCGTCGGACGTAGCCCACCACCGCAGAGCGTCGCACGCGCCGCCCCCTGTCCGAGCAGCGATTGGGCGCGTCTGCCGCGTCACTCAATACTGAAGAATAAAAAAAAAAAAAAATGCTTGGTGGACGAAGAAGACATAACCGCATCTTTCAACGCGCTCTTCGTCCATTCACACCCACGCCAGTCTTCTTCGCAAGACAGCGTCGTCCAGTCAGAGCGTCGCGCTCGTATGACGTCGGCTGAATTGTGTCGACACTCGGCTGCCGGTGTAGGCATCGCAACACTACAAAAATAATCAAAGCCCGTGCATTAGAACTTTGACGTCATCATGTTAAGATGGAGCGCGGACACACAAAAAAAAACAAAAAAACACGAGCACCGCGTCAGCGTTTGGCTGCCCCTTGTGTTTAATCAATACGCCGAAGGACACTTGGTGTCAGACTCGGGCCTAGTCGCTGATTTGGCGTCATGCTAATGTGATCGCACTCCATGGGGAAGGCTGTTTATGGCCTCTGTTTTGTTTTTTTTAGAGCGCAGCTCTTAGGCGCCCGTTACCGCGTATAGACCGACACGCTGTTTCCAAACAAAGCCTGCGTTTGCCCACACCAGGTGTGGGCAGTGCGCGAGCGCACAAACCAGATTCCCGTGAGGTGAAGCTTCGGCGCAGGCGCCGTGGCGACAAGAACGCAACCGCAGAGGCGACACGTCAGAGCCGCGTGTTGGTCTATAGCGGCGTAACCGCCGCCCAACGGTGAATTGGCGCTGAGGTCACGTGACGTCAATTTTCCCGTTAAATCTAGCGGACAATCTCAACTTTTTCATGGGTGACGTGTTGCATAGTCATGTGACGTTATTTTCCTTGGTAATTTTAGCGGGGAAACGGAATTGGTGTTAAGGTCACGTGACGTCAATTTTCCATCTAAATTTAGCGGGGAAACTGTGGGAGGAGGGGAGGGTACGCAGCAGGATGAGGAGGAGGGGAGGAAACGAGAAGGAAAGGAGGAGGAGGGACGGAGAAGGGGGAGGAGGATGAGGAGGAGCAGAGGAGGACGGGAGGAGGTGAGGAGGAAGAGGGAGAGGGGCATGCCCTCCCTTCCGTACCCTCCCCTTCTCCTCAAGAGCTGCGCTCATAATTTCGCATTACACAAATTTGTAAACATTTTTCTTTCTTTTTAATTTAGTAATATTGTTAGCTTTTTTATGGCTAAAGGGTAACACCTCCCAGATAGCAAGTCCGTAGCGCTAAATGTTCTACGTGACCAAATCAGTGAGAACGCTAGTCCAAAGTCGAACGTTCCCGCTGTGCTCGAGTTCACTCTGTGTCCCGCGCTGGCTACGCCCTGTTATCTAAGAGGGGTTGAAAGGGGCCTCGCGTTATCTAGGCTGTGTCAGAGAACCTCCGCTTCTCGAACTCTTGCTCGAAGCAAACGTTCCAAAGAGCTGCGATAATAAGAAATAGCGGACTCTGAATCATTGTTGGCACCTGCTCCCGATTTGAGAGCGCGAGCGGCTGTACTCGGGAACATCTTTCTGTGGGTATACGCAGTCAAAGGCTAGTAACGTTTGTGAAAGATACGGAAGCGCGTGCTTGAGTGCCAACAAAAGCTGCGCACGCGCGCTCCTTTCCCCGGAAAGGCCGTAGAATCTTTTCCACGGGTAGCGAGGGGTTTCCTCGCCGACTTTCCGCTTGACGTCTCCGTGTGAGTCACACGCGGCCGTCCACGTGTTGCTTTTCGTCACCGGTGGCCGACGCCGACAGCTGCCGCTCGCATTTTAAACGAGAGGAAACAATCGTGAAGGCATTGCTCCGAGGGTGCCACGGCAACCGCGCAAGTGGTCATTCTCGTCGATCGAAAGATGACGCGTGACCAATCCATTGAGGGAGGAACCTTCAGGTCCGTTGGGCAGAGGAAGACACGAGTTTCAGCCGAACGCTGTAGCAGTACTTGTATCCAGTCTTTGTCCCGAGTTGCCCCTCCTTATGTGACGTGATGAAATGTTGCCCTTCGGCCTTGTTGACTGAAACACACGTACGGGAAGAGAAGGAGAGTGGAGTTAGGTCGATGTAGTGGTGGCATAGGCGTTGCGCAAGCGAAAGAAATTGATAAGCCCTTATTTATGGTCTTCTCGTCGAACTAAAGGAGAGAACAAGAAAGAGGGTGGGCCTAAAGAGGCCAAGATTCTTTAGGAAATGAAAGAGAGATAAAAAAGAAATGACGTGGAAGGTGAATCACAAGGACATGCAGGCTCTGTCTTCACGCAGGTATCGTGGACGTTCGTACAAAGAGAGAGTTGAACAAAGCCAACAGGGGAGCAAATAAAAGAGTATAAATTAAAAGTTGATGGGGGGGGGGGGGGTGAAATGAGGGGAGCATGGGGGGAAGGAGGATAGAAGACACATGCCGAAACGTATTCTTCCTTAACACGCGGATGTGCTTCTGCAGGCCACGCTCTGCTTGCGAAATTTCCATGCCGTCCGTGCGTGGGGCAACTCGCTGCCGAGGTGCCGAGGCCACGTCACCGCTGTGGGCGTGAAAGGCTTCCCCAGCTGCGACGTGCCTTACCCGTCTCGGGCGGCAGACAGCGATACGGGGTCGGCGTCGATTGCTTCCGAGAACACTGAGCCGCGGTGATATCGTCCGATAATTGTGATAGTATAACTCTGCTGTTCGCTCGAGCTCCTGCGCGCGCTGCAGTTATTTAACTCGTACGAGATGGGACTTAGCGTGCGCGACAACACCGTTTCGTCTGCTCCGAGGAATCAAGATAGTCCCTGAGATGGCATTTCATTTTATTTATGTCATTGCCTTCTGATGGCTTCACGGCATTACAGAGGGGAGTAGGACGAGTGTGCGCCTCAATGCACGAGGCCAATAAAACATCATCAAAAAAAGTTAGTAACTGCAATTTTAAAACAAGCAGAGTTATTTATTGATATTATGGGTGCTGGTAGGCGATTCTAACGGGAAGCCTTACACAGAAAGAAAGGCACTAAAAGTCGAGGAGCTGCTACAGGAATTTCCACTTCTATCTGATTATTAACGCGGGATGGATATGTAAAATAGTTCGAATATTACCATTTGTTTCACGTACAGTTGAGGTAGAGTGATGCATTTTTTGAAGACAAACGAAGAACATATATTTTCTACGAGGAAAAAAGGTCAGGCAAGTAAGATACGGCGCTTCCGTAGCAATCATCAGAAGAACCGTTTGTTCGCACACATGCTCTTTCGTTGTCCTCACCGTCGTTCAAGCGTAAAACGCTCGCACTCAAGGTGTGCGTATTTGTCATGTCTACAATCTTTTTCTCTCTCAACAAGCACAAAGCACACAGCGGCTTTTGTGACTAATAATATGTAACTATATATAAGCGGGCGTCGTAGCGTACGCGCCCAAAGCGGGGCAGCTTTAAACTGTCAGCAGCTGTATTCGAGTATATCGATCGATTTTGTTATGATTAAGGAATCGAAGATTTAGTCTTTCAAAAATTAAAAGTCAAATGCGAAATGTTTCCCGATACTACGAGACGTTAGAAAACACCCGGAAGTTGGAGAAAAAGCAACGTAGATAATTCATTAGGCAAAATTATTTTTTCTGGTCAATAATCGTAGATGAAAAGCGTAACGTCTTTAGCTTTTCTTAGTTTCAGATATTTTGTAGAGCAATTTTTATGTCAACTAGTTGTTACAACTCTTAAATTTATTTACATTTCTCTATCAATACGATTGGTGGCAACAACCGTTGCACAAATACGCGGCAATCAACACTCCACCTAGTTTTCAGTGAATGAGGTAAGTACTGAGCAACTGTGATATGAACTTTCCGGTGAGAAGCCCGGCAAACAAGTTGGATAACATCAGTGATTAAGTCCTTGACTTTGGTATTAAAAAGGGTGGAGATATATATATATATATTATGGGTGGCGCGCTTCTGTCCGCGCTTTTCCTTCTCTTCCCAATAGCATCATGCAAAGAAGAAAGATACAACAGAGTTCCTAAATTCATATGAAAACATTTCGTAGAAACGAGTCGCTTGCATTTGAGCCTATTTTAATATCGAAATGATAAACGCCATTTCTGGCATAAAACATAATGTTAATTGAATTCTGTGTGACGCACGCCAAATATTAGCTATAAGCTTGGTGGTATTCAAAAAGTCACAGGCCAATCTCCATTTAGTTATTCCTTATGATGTCTGGAATACTAATAACCACCGTAAAATAAACGGCACCAATTTATATTTTCGCTTTTCCAAGCGCAGTAAGGCGGCCTTCCGTAAAAAAAATAATATTTGCTGCTGTAAGTCAGGTAACAAGACATGTTCTCAAGACGAGCTTTATTACTTATTATGCTTTTTTTTTTAACCCCGTGCGCGCGGGCAGGAAAAAAAGGTTCCATGTTAGTGGCATCGCAACGACAGAAATATTTTACAGTACATAGATTGACGACTATCCAGATTCTATAAAATATGAATTAATATCAGTGTCGTTTTCTTCTTGCACGCAAAACACCATGACGATCATCGCCAGTACAAGCCTCAGTTAAACCAGTTGAGAGGACCCTCGTTAAACCATTAGAGTGGCGTCTTGACTCGATGTGTATATCAGTATTCAACGTCATGCTGGAATACGCACATCCAGTAGATCTCATTTGTAGTATGCTCGGGCGACTTACCTTTATGGCGTTTTTTCTTCAAGTGGCGCGGACTCGTCATTTCACGGAAAATTGTCGAATCAAGGCATGCATAAATGAATGTTTTATTTCGTATTCCTAACGCACCCCAACTTTCCGGACTCTCGATCGAACAGTGAAAAGTATGAGTAACCAGGGCTACGTTAACATCCATCTTTCTTTGATCACTTGGTCATCTGTGCCACATTGCTCAATACCGATGAAATTTCCTGCCTGGCTGTGAAGCCCCCCTATTCTTCTAGCTCTTATTATTAAATATCAGTTTTTACATTAGGACGGAATAAAAGCATTTAATTAATGGCTACAGAAGGCTCGTGCCGGGAGGGTGTGAAAACCTGTAGCTCTTGGAGAAGGACTGGTGAAATAAAAGGCTGTTTTGAACTTCTATACATTTGAAAGTGCAGGCATCTTCCAACCCCCGTTTTACTCTGCTTTTTGATAAAACTCTCTGTATTTCGGTATGTTCGAGTCTCAACATGAAGTTGCGTATAATAAGACTCAACTCGAATTCTTAGCCATATTTATCACTAAGCGTTATACGCATGTGTACGACATAAGATGTTAGAAACAAAAAAAAAAAAAAAAAAACAGAATCACAAGTATGGAACTAAAAAGAAAGGTCTTGCGGCCATCGCTGGGAAAACAGAAATGTGACGAAAAATAATTTCGCCCTTGCTCCCACCCACCCCTGCACACACATATGAATTAAAAAAAAAAATTGCGATGAAGTATAAAACACTTTTCCCTGTCGCTTGTACCCTATGAGTCTCATTGGCCTGTAAAAAAGCCTTTTAACCATAGGATGGCTTTTATGGCGTATTAGAGTTTTTTTTTTAAATACAACCTGCCTTAGGTTAATGACCTCAATCCCAAATATAAAAAAATACACGGGCCAGGATCTTTGGAAGCGCATAAATCATGCCTAAAGTAGGAAGAGGTAAACTTATAGACCATCCCCTGCGTACGGTCAGATCGTGAATTTCGGTTAACTGCCGCACCCGGACCAAAAAGCAATACCATAAAAAGATGCCGATGCCGCGTAAAGATTAACCACAGGTAAAACCTCCCCAAGCTCAACGACCCTGCTAAGAAACAAATCAAGCAAACCCAAACACGCTGCTAGCCCTCCACAAATAAATCCCCATCGTCAGACCAATGACTGCTGCAATCGCAGACGACGCGAACATCCTTCTCAGCCGCTGCATGGAATAACAAACCCAACCACGATAACAAAAGAAACGGAGACCCACCAAATAAAAAGCAACCGCGCCGTCGAACACGACGCGATCGTGAATGCCAGAATTCCCAGCCAGCTCTCATTCGCCGCAATGGCAGAGAGCGTCTGGGTACGTGACGCTGACCTCGGCCACATCCGCGGCCGGCCGAGGGATGCGCGGACTGGCGATGCAGTCCCGGCCAACCATTAACCTCGTTCTCGTGATGCTTACGCCGCTCGCAGCGAGGAAGCGCTCCAGTCCGATCAGCAGGCGCTGCCTTCCTCCAAGACCGTTTCCCTCTTGTCCATTAGACCTGTTGCTGCTGCTGTTGCTATGACTGCCTTCGCAGTAACTAAGATCTCGTTAGGGGGGAACAGGATCAATAAACTACTACGTGGCATCGTTCGCTTCCGCCCCGCATGAACGTGTATAGGCAACGGTGTTTGAAATGTTGACGCTAGCGGGGCAGGCGTCGGGGGTGTAGTAGGCGAATCACAACGGCATAGCAGGAAGCGAAGACAACCGCTTGTTAGGCGGATGTTTACGACGATGTCGTCCGGTTCCTGAGTTGAGTGGATCGGGCGAGCGTCGTCGCCGTGTCGCATCTAGTTTCCTGGCCGACCGCTCGGTGCTGTTGTTGGGTCACTTGGGTGCTGCGTGCGAAGGCGGCCGAGGGTATACTGGTCTTTCCGCGTCGAGCAACGTTTCCGGCTACTTGCCGGGTGGTGGGCGGAACGCTCGATTGTTCCTCGGTGGTCTAGATCTGGGCGACCTGGTTTTTTATTAGGAGGCAAAAGCGCTCGTAACGTTAGATATCTTCTATGTGGAGAAGAGGGGAAGTCGTGCGTCATCGACGTCAACATGGATGACTCGATGAGAATCCAGGATTGCACGAAAACGGGAAGATACTGGGGGAGAAAAAAAATCGTGGAATTAGGCCAGCTGCAAAAATACTCCAGAAGCCGGGCGAAAACATGAAAACGGTCTCCTAGTACCACCTACGTTTTGTCTTGGATAGGCTCTAAATATTACGGCGTGAGCTGGTTTGGAATTCACACTTTTCAAATCGTTTGTTTCTTGTGTTTTGTAATATTTAGAATACATCTTCTACGGGAACTGTAAAACTACAGTGTGTTCCTTCTCATGTTTTTTTTTCTTCTTTTAATGTTGTTCCATAAAGTCGTCCTCCCCTTATTTTACTGCTGCACTTCTTAACCAATATATTTTCCTTATTGAATAAACTTTGTTATATGAAACATTTTATTTCCACAAAGGTATAACGTTGTTAAGAATATACGTAGAGCATATTTCAATTTGGAAACATAGTTATTTTTTCGTTTTTTAGAATAGACGTTGTTTTTGCGCACCGAGTAACTTCTGGACTGTACTTCTTGGGAGTATTAAATTGGGCAAGCGCGTGTCTAAACGATTCAACTTTTTTTTTTTTTTTAACGAGTTTGATAAGCATAATGTTGAGATGGCTCTATAATGCGCCAAAAATACGCAACTCATTCGAAACCAGGTTGTGCGACGCGGAAACGAAATGATCCGAATTTGAATAGTGGGCTTGCCAAAGCTACGCGAACGATGGCTTCAGGCTTCGAATATCTTTTCGAGCCCACGATCGCTCGGTATATCCCGCCCCGTGAAACCCACGTGGTCTAAAAGAGTTAGAGGACACGTCAGCTGCAGCCACCTCTTCTTCCCAACTCGGGGCCACCCCGGCGGAAAGGGAGTGCGCGGATGAGAGCTGCGGATGGGGTTCAACATCAGGCGAGCTCTGGCTCGCGTAATTTAATTTGGGCCTCCTTTTGGTATTATTAATGATAACTTAATATAGACACGGCGATTAACACGCTCCGTTCCGCGGGCCTGTTGGGGATCCTCTCGGACGAAAACAAACGAGGTTAGCCCCGTTCACTGGTCGCAGTGGGAGACAAGTGAAACAGCTGCGCCAATCAGCCAGGACTCGGTGTGCAGCTCCCAGGGAGGAAAAGGTCCCGGAGAGGAAAAGGGGCTTCCAAAACGCGAGAAGAAAAAATTGCAAAAACCTCACTCACACAGCGTCTCTCCTAAAACCCACACGCGCGGCAACTGTGTGCACGTATGGCCCAGAAAATAAAACGAGAATTCTCCACGGGTGCCCTGATGTTCCTTATTATCGAACAGTTTATTGTGCTCGGTTAACCAGTAAGCGCAGCATTTATGGTCAGTCTGTTTTCAGTATACTTTTCACACATAAAGGCACGCCAAGTGGTTCTCATGCGAACTAATGTCGGTGGCATGTTTTACGCATGCGCGAGCTGCTCACGCATCTGGAAGACATGTGTGGACCGGTCTCCGATCAATCGATGCATGACACTTCCTCTTCGAGCAACTCTCGTTTAACGTGCCCGAAACAGCGTCTTCTGAAATAAAGCACTGCCGAGGCTATCGCTTGACCGGTGTGGCCCTTGAAGATCGGGTGTATGAACTCACTGGATCCTGTTACTTTCTTGCGGCCCAGTCAGGGATGCAGGCGGTTTTCAATGACACGCGGTTCCACTAAAAACCTCATAAAGAAAGAATCTATGAGCCACCGTCTTTAGCGTACAGCCACTGTGATTAATGTGTACGGTATACTGGAATACATAGTTACTCTTTAAAAAAAAGCGGGTATATTCGTACACCCTTTGTCCTATATAAGACACTCCAAAACTTCAATTCGACGTACAGCGCCCTATAGTCAAACAAACGGCCCCAAATTTTACGAGGGGCTTGATAACGGTGCCATATAACTTATTAAAATAGCTGATGTACGTTTTACTGACTACAAAAAAGAAAAATCGGGTTTTTCTTGACTTTATTGCAAAACCTCAGTGTTTTCTTTCTATGGTGTTTGATAAGTACTTCAGCTGACTAATAAGTTATATCGCACCGTTATCAAGCCCCTCCTAAAATTTGGGACCTTCTGTTCTACTATAGTGCGCTCTACGTCGAACTGAAGTTTTGGGCTGCATTATATGGGACAAAAAGGGTGTAAGACGACATCTTTTTTTTTTTAAGTGTAGGCGGAAGCAGGAGCTCACTCACGCTACATAAAAGTGGCGAGCATAAGTTAGTACCAATCACAACAATACTGTTGCTTCCCCCATGAAAACCAATAAACAATGCAAATCAAGTTATAAACACATGACCGTACAAGGATAAATGTTATGTGTTTATATTCAGTCGCATCACAACTTAGAAAACAGCAAAAACTTTAGTAAACCGAGACTTCGTTTTTAAGCGCCTAGTTTCAACGTGCTGTTAGGCTAACTGAACCGAAATTTCACCGCTTGCTGAGTTAAACTTAAGCAGTCTGTAGTCTAGGATAGTACCGGCGACGTAACAGTAAAAACGTGTCTATGAAGCCACTGTAGTCAACTCGGTGCCTGATGCGTGACAGACGAAGCTTCGAGAGACTTGACAATTGACAAAGGAGCCGTGGCGCAAACGTTTCATGCTTGAAGGATTCGGCAGCCCTTGTTCGTGCATTTCGAAAGCCTTCGGGACTGAAATGACAGCTGAAACAAAAACTTGGCACGGGGCAGCCCATAAGCTCACGCTTCCTCTCCTCGAAACCGCGTAAAATGTAAGTTGAGGAGCTCTTTGAGCAAGGGAAACGGGAAGAGGGGGGGGGGGGGGGGGGGGAGGGGGAGGAGGATGTGTTTGCTAGGAATAATGGGCGAGAGAGAGGGAGGAAAGGGATGTGACGCTTCACTTACACGAAAAACACCCTGGAGTCAAGGCCATACTCTGGCTTCGCAGTTAGCGATTGCCACGATAAGAGATGCTGCCGCGCTCCCTCTATGTTACACGTCCCATCATATTGGAGACCACTGGCGATAGATGTGACGACGTGACGTCCTGCTACACATCTGTGTTCGACTCCAGATAAGAACCTCCGGTCCGCTTGTGACAAACCGTTGCCCTCCGCATATCTCGAGAGACAAAGGGGCCATCAAACACAAAGAAAATATTACACAGAGATTCGGTAACTTGTAAAACGACGTCGTGAAGCAAACGAAGTCCGGCAAAGCTGTGCCTGTGAGAGAACTTAATAAAGACGGGTCCGAGGTTACAAGTGTAGTCGCTAAGTTGTTGTTCCTAGAAACTATAACATGTACAAGTAGATTAGAACAACCGATCATCCAGGCCGTCTTAAACGGGAATGCAGCGTTTTTATTTCTTCGTGCAAGAACTAATAGCTGAACCTGTAGAGCCTGCAATACTTTTATCGCGTCAGGAAATTCTTACTTTTTGTATTTTTCTATTATTATGAACCTTTTCTAATTGTAAAGATAGAGATCTCTGCTTTTTACGCTTGAAATGTGTTAGGCAACCCCACTCCAATTGCAAGCAGAGCTGGTTTTGAAAAGACATATTGAAAACTGTTTTTATAAACATTCAGAGTTCTTTATTTACAATGAAGACTTTGTCCTGGTACGAAAACAACCGCGAAATGCATCGCAGATAGAAAACAAAATATCAACATAGAATACTGTTTGTACCCTGTCAGGAATGACATGTAGAAATTGTAGGTTGTGCATCGCCCAGGCCTTACCAAGAACTAGGGTTTGTGACCTTACGGAAGGAGATAATTTATAGGACCATACATTTTCACCAGAACGCAATATCCAATTGCATATCCTTTGTGCTCTTTCAATTGGGCATCAGGATGAAACAAGATCTGGGTCCAGCTTCTAGATTTTTTTTTTAAATGGGAGCCTCATGAACACCACGAAACGCACAAAAGCGTGTTATACTAAATTTAACGCTATATTTATATACGCATACCTGAAGTCAACCGAATTTGCATACAACGTGGCATGAAATATAACTGGACATTTTTTCAACCGCACGTTATCCAGTCAAAAGGCACTGAAAGCTCCTCGTTTCTTTTTTTACAAACGGCAGGGACATCTTCCTATACAAAACAACACATATAAACACGCTCAAAAACAATCAGCACTTATAAATCACAAACCGAACTTCACTTCATTACAGCACCGAGTGCACAAGACTGAGACAAATTGTGGGAATTTGCATTGAAAAGGAGTTAGATCCAGTCACCGGTTCTCGCCACCATCACATCCGAGTGTGGTAGTAAGGTCAGAACGACTGTGTATCACAGTATGATTCGAGTCAGTGATCTTCATCATGGACGTTTGCAGCTTCATCTTCATCGTCGTCACCCAAAGAAGACCTACGAGTAAACTTCCCAGCGTTCCAGAATTTCAGGTTGGAAGCTTTTGACAGGAAACTCTGTAAGCCGTCGGCACTGAGTGCGTGGCCATGCCTCAACCGTAAGCTCCTCAGTTTCGGAAAGCCATTTCTCTTGCACAGCAGCAACGCTAAGGAATCGTTGAGGCCTCCGCCACAGAAAAGCTCGATGTGCCTGATGTTCTGGCAGTGTGATAATAAAAGTTCACATGCATCCCTATGCACTAATCTACCAACGCGAGGTCTCAATGTCAGTTCCCTCAGATTCTGGAAAGGTTTCACTGCAACTGTCCTTGAATGAGTGACCGGGAGTGAACATCCGAGCAAGATGAACCAGCGAAGAGAAAGTGCTTCGAGATCGGGACACATGGCGTTCGTTCGTCCCAAATCAATCACGTCGAAATGCTCGAGTCCTAGGCGAAGAAGGCGACGGCCACAAAGAGCGAGCAGGGGAAGCACGTCATCTGTATACGACGAAGGAATCGTTGGGCTGTTCCGAAGCTCCAACGAACGCAGTCTTTTCAGTTTGGATAGCTCTCGAATGTTCATGCCGTCCTGAACGTGCAACACGACTTCCTCGAGCTGTGGGAACCAAGCAACTAGTCGCTCCACACTACCCCAGCCCATGGGATGACCACTTTGCAGAGCATGGATACGCGACAGCCGGTTCTCCCACCACTCCCTCTGACCACTGCCGGTCCGCGAATCGAGGCTATCAAGCACCGACTCCAGGTACACACACCGGACTATCTGAAGGTTCGGAAAGGTTTCGATTAAACTGATGATTCCTTCACCATCCACTGATGCCGGTAGGCTTACTTGCATAAGGCTTTGTTGGACTGGCAAGTTCTCGAGTTGCACGATGCGCGTCACAGAATCGATGTCGTCAGCGTTGATAGAGTGGTGCATTACCTCTAACCGCTGCAGGAGTGGGCACGATCTCACAAGTACTTCGAAGTTGTCACGGTAGATGTCTTGAATCCGGAGCACTCGGAGGTTGGAAGCTGCACTCAGGAGTCTTCGTACAATGTCTTCGCTCTCCGAGGAAAACATCCAGAGTCCAGATATGGTCAGTTCCCGGAGAGACGAACCGTGCTCTTCGAGTAGCTGCAGAATGAACTGCAGGTCTACCGTGCTGAAGTCATCCAGGCAGCTGAGGTCGAAAGACTCGAGACCTGAAACAAGCAGGAGCTCGGCTACACGTCGGACAGCGGGGCTGCGTCCTTCGTCGTCCAAGATAGACTCAAGCAGGTCTTGTCTCACGTGCACGGGGTAGTCCACGAACGGGTTGTCCTCGAGCGGTGTGGACGGCGTTCCGCCGGAGCACTCGGACCCCTCGTCCAGACTCTTGCTCCAACGCCACACGTTGCGACTGACCTCGTCCAAGCAGCGCTGCCGGAGGCTCCAGGGTAGCACGATCCTTGGGCGGTCCGAAGACTGCGCGTCGTTCAAGTCGGCATCGTTTTTGGGCATCGGGGGTGCCATGGTTGGTGCTGCAGCGCGTCCAGCTCGGTGTCGGCTCTTAGGTTGTTGCTCGAAGCGCGAGACGCGTGTGTTCCCATGCGGAGGCTGTTTTTCCTTTTGCGGCGAGAGGGCACCTCGCCGGGTGATAAAAAGCGGGGGAACGTGCACGCTGCCGTTGAGATCACGCCGCGAGCACGTGAACACTTGTGCCGGCGACCTTCTCTGGCAGCGGCAGCGACGCGCGGAGAGAGAGGGAGAGACCAGCTGCCGGCGAGAGACGTACACGGTTGCGTCACGTGCAGCGAGGCTTTCCTTGTAAAGGGGCCGCCGCTCGCGACTTCCGAGCGGGGGAGGCGCGTACGCCTCGATAACCGACAGTAAACACCGGCTTGTCTTGAAAACATCGTTCCTCGGACTAGCAGCGGCTCTCAGCGACTGGTCCTGACCCTGGGAGTTCCAAAATTCGGGGCTGCAACCGATCGCAACACGTACCGAAATTCACTTATGAGAGATCGCGCTGGCTGGAACCGGTTTTGAGGCCCCGTAAGGTGCCCGATAGCAGGGCGACCGGCCTCACTCTTTCGCCGCTGCAAGAGGCCGGCAAAGCGAAATTGTGCCGGGCTTGCCGAATCGCTAGCAGGACGCACCTGTCCTTGGAACAAGGCTTGTCACGGATCGTTGAACATATGGCCACATCTCTTCGTGCAACGGCTGGAAGTAAGGAGCTTTGTTCGAAGCGACGGCCCGGTGGGTCGTCACGATTGCAGAGCAACTTGCGTACTTAGCTGGGCAGCACGACGAACGGTGAAGGCGGTCATCGGCAAAGCATCGTAAGATAGGAAATGAGGGACGAAGTGTTATGGCGCAATGCGTCGTCTAATGAATGCGAGGGATATCCAAAATGGCCCGTTTCTCTCGACTTAGGGGCACAACACTCAAAACATGTAATGCTCGTCTAAAGCGGCGCTGTAGCGTTGGAAACACTGCGCAAAACGTGGGGATGTTTTTGTCTTCGTCAGCATCTGTCTGCGTGCTGTAAGAAAGCGCCTGCAAAAAGTAAAAAAAGAAAAGAAATTATGTTAACAAAGGAACTACAAGCCTTGCCTTCAGCGTCCTATCAAAACACGAATATGTTTCCGTTTCAGTATTTTTTTTTCTTTTACTGTTCTAGTTCACAAAAAAAAAAAAAAAATCACTACGTATAAGCACAAACTGCACAAAATTCAAAGGACTACAGAAATGTAGTGAGAGAAAGCAAATAGATCTCAGCATGTTGTAAGCTGAGATAACAGTAAGTTCATGCGATGTTGTAGAAATACGCCTAAGGACGACTGACACGAGGGTTCTTAATCTAACAGACTTTAAAACATCTTAGTTATTTTTTTTGCAGCAAATGGTAGCTGAGTAATCTTAGAAAGCTGTCCATTTGATTTGTAGTCTTTAATTTTATAAAAAAAAGACTGTTTAAAAACAGACTATTCGCTGATTTCAATTTTCTGATTCATGTTGTTGCGTATCAATTCAAAGGAAACTTTGATATTTATTTTATTCCTTTCTTGCGGAGAAATGCAGATGAGTATGCCATTATAATAAGATTTCCAGGGGTTTGTGAACCATGGCAAAAGGGACAGACACCAGGTAGGATGTGTCTACCTTCTCTGCCAACGTGTCGCGCCGTCGACATAGAGAGTACTACAAGCAACTTGCTGAGGAAGCATACAATCATATACCTACCCACAGGCAGGCCAAGCATTAGAATGATAAATATTCGTTTCAGTCAGCTCGCAAATAAGAAGTTAGAGACAATGCATATTTAGAAAACTATCTACGTCTAGACTAGATTTCTAGGCCTCCCCTGCTTGTGGGTCTAACATTTTGATTTTCCTAAGGTGTGCTCTTAAGATAGTGATGCCTCACATGCGTCATTGTGATTCTTCATTCGTGATGACAAGAGTCATATGATGCGATTCACGTTGATTACTTTGTTCAAGTCGTCCTAACGAGGTTTTCTGACATAAATTAATTGAAAAGTCAGAAAAAGGTTGAAGACAATAGTTAAATTGACGAATTAATTCTTCTGTTTCGAATCGGTAGCAAGCACGGTCGCTCTAATTTTGTCTAATCGTTTCTTCACATGCGCATTAAGACGCATAAAGAAATGACACAATAATACTAATAATACTAATAATAATTTACCTTGACCCAGAGGCAAATAACCAAAGCGTAGTAAATGAAGCAAGTGGAAAACGCGAGCTGGTAGCGTGCGAACAATTAATGAGAACGCATAAAGAGAGGTGTGCCACCGTGAATCGTACTATTGAAACAAAAACTATATCTTATTTTTATATAACGTACCCGGTTTCTATGAAAGATTTATAGACTCTCAGTGCCCCCGCCCGAAGAGGAGAAGCGAAATATTGGTTTCGGAATAAAATATTATAAGCATTGTTTTAGCATACTATGGTGTGGATTCGAACAGGCTGCAAGTTGAAGTTCTGCACCTTAAGGGTTTTCGTTTTATGTCACGCAGGGCGGAGGAGTGGACAAGTTCACGTGGAGAACGGAGGTAAGTGCTAGTTTTTGGTGAATGGGTCTACTAAACACTGCATCTGCATGAAATCGCATATTTCTCATTATTACCGCCTGCATTGAAGGGTAACAAGTCACACATAAATTAAACCCTTCTTTTAGTAATTACATCTTAAGACATACAAAAGCAAGATAGAAAACATGTAATGACAGACCCAGCAAACTGCGGTATCAGAACAAACTAGATTTCAAGATGAGTCGAACAGCTTCAAGCTGTCTGGCCCTGGGCCCCTTCTGGTACGAGTTTCAACAATAAATCTAGCATTGATTTGACAAGCGATCCCGGAAAAGGTATTCATGCCTGCTCAACTAAATAGGCAGGTAAAAAATACTGACCTATTTCAGCCTTACCGACGTATCAAACGTACTTCCTTGTTGCAGCCCGACACACTCCGGTTACCCATGATTTCTGTTTGGCCGGGCAAAAGGTTTTACCTCCCGCATTTGCTAGCTTGTTTTTACTTTTTTACGAGCGAATTTGCAATAGACACAAATTGCTTCGCCTTATAACATTCTGGAGAAGCCTAATTACCAAAACTGAAGGGTAGCTGGCAACAGAAATCCAAAGCAGTCAAGGTCAAATTTTTCGTTATATGCTCAGATATCATGAGGTTAGCCTGCAAGAGATTATGACGAGATATTTACATACTGTAAGGGAGAAATTTAGCCAGTACGGTACCACTTTTAGCATAGAATCTTTAACCTGCCTCACGCAATAGTGGTGCACGATTGCACGCAGGCACCGTGCTCATCTAGACCGAAACAGGAGGGGTGGGATTGAATCCAGGATCCATGAGTTCTGAAGCACGAGCTTTCCCTCCACGTGCTGCAAAGCAGGGTCATGCGAAATATGCGATGACCATGTCCTCTCAAAGTAAAACAAAAACTGTCCCTTTCAAAAGCCACACAGACGATCTATCGAGGTGGCAGCAGCAATAAATTGGAAGCTCAATGATTGAGGTTGTTATTTCGTTCAAGTGCCGTCCAGTGAAGGGAAATTAAATTCAAGACTTTTTTTTTTAATATGATTAAGGTACTCCAGTGTGTCCTTACTCTCTGCGAACCGGAGTCCAATTCTCGTTCACCACTTTTGGTACAGGTATATCCCAGAAAATTTTCGGCATCGTTGATTGTGTTCGCTGCAACATGAAATTTTACCTTTGTCCGTAAGTGTGGCACAAGCCGGAGCAGCCTGCATGTTACCAGATGTATGCGTGGTTGAACAGCTTACAATAAATATGATAGATTAAAGATGATCTTAAAGTTTGGTAGAAGTGACAAAAATGACTGAAATCGCACTCACACAAACACACACTAAAAAAAGATAAGCCGACTGGACTTGCAGGTGCTATTAATTACTTCGTAGTTCTCAGTGACCTGCTGCTTAGCGCGCAAAGACCTCGAGCTGTCCGGGCTTTCCATTGACATCGTCCACACCGCCCGTTCAGTCACTGTCTGCGCAAGTTTAGGTGCCAAACGTACATACTCATTGACGTCATGCAAATGTCTGTCCGCAGGTTCTCTGACTGTACGTCATTCACCTGTCAAAGTCCGACTCTATATCGTGACGCAGGCGTGCTCTTACATGATATGGCCCTCGGCATCACAAACCTTTCCGAACAGAGTCGACAAGTGAAGATAAGGCGTCGGCTAAACCGACAAACATGTCATACCGAATTGACGCACGCTTTCACCCTTCATTGTCTGGTGCAACTCGACTCTTCTTTGTTCTGCAATCAAGGAACATGTGCTGAAAGTTTCTCGCGTGTGTAAGCCTTGAAAACCTGCTTCTTATAGACACACAGGCCAGTGTTGCTATACAGATTTTTTTATTCCTTTTTGTTTCGTTCTTTCTTTGCTGCAGTTATCTGGCTTTTAATCTCGTTTGCCTAATCAGAACGTGACAGCAGTACGCACGTACGCTCGTCCTGTTAAAACGGAAAATGTGTCGCACGTGCTTTAGGGTGTCACAACAAACAGAGCTTTCCGGCCTAATTTGGAAATCGCTTTCGCGGTTGTTTTCAAGCGCAATATCAGAAGCTCTCCCGAAGTACACAGTGTTTGCGAGTATGTATAGTATGTAAAAAACTACTAGAGAAGAACCTTTAAAAATAAAGCAAATTGCCAGCTAAGAGCCTTTACAGGATGCAACGTTTTGTGATTGCGGTTCAGGACTGGGCATTTATCTTGTATCTGTATTGTTACGGATGTTTAGAGGTCGTTCAAGCCTAAAAATGAGAACACAGATAAATGTAATCGCAACTTTTAGTTACCACGACGCGACAGCGGACCGCAGCTGATGGAGGGGGGTCATGCTTGTGTTTGCACTTCGACCGAGAACGTTCTGCACTCTGTCTACAGGGTGTTTGATCTTAATTCGAGTAGATCTATTTAGAAAATTCAAGGAAAGGTAGAATAATGCGGTCTATACAGGTGAGGTTAAACAGCCATGGGGCAATCGAATGATTAACTAAAATTGGTTAATTATAATTTTAATTAATGAAAATAAACATATGGTTTCAATTGGAAACTTGCTGGGCGTCATCTAAAACCACTAAATCAGTTTTTAAAATATTTGAAGCGCGTTGTAAGCCTAAAGGCTCTGTTATACTCCGACGTAACGCGCGCGCAAGCGAACGCTGGCCGAAGTCGGCTACGTCACGTCAGTCACGCCGCGCGCGACAAAAAATCGCCCTTTTTATACTCCGGCTGACCTGGCGACGACCGCGGCGCGCGTCGGTGAGCCGCCAGCGTGGCGCATGCGCAGAATCTGGATACGAGGGCGCTTTTCCTGCGAGAGTGCGCCATTTCCGGTTCCTTTTCGTTCCGAATAGCAGACGAGAATTCTCGCGCTTCTTGAGCGCCAAGTTCGAGCGATGGCGTGGACGTACCTTGCACGACGAAAACTCGCGCTTGCACTGTTGGTGCACCGTCTACCCCGCGAGCGTAGGCGGTCAATGTACATGCGGTACATCTTTGACAAGCGCACGGTCTAGGTACTCAAGCTTCCTCGTGTCGTAGACACACGGGTGAGGACGAATTCCCTCGATCAGCTTCTCGACAACCGTAACGTCCGATTCTTCAAACATGACGCCGCACGGAGTGGTGCTCCCGTCGTCTGCTATTGCTCGTATTCGCCGCGAGGGCTACCGGGAGCCAGCGCGTGATGCATCCTGGTCCGGCGTCGCTGGCGCGGCCGGCGCGGAATACGGCATGCTCCATTTTGGCGTCGAGGCGGTCAGGCTGCGTCGAACGCCGCCGGTCGCGTCGGTTACGCCACGACGCCGAAGTATAGAGCGTCGGGTTTTCGCCGACGTGACGTCGCTGTGACGCGCTCGCGCGCGCGCACGCGTTACGTCGGAGTATAACAGAGCCTTAAGGGTGTGATCATTTCTGCTCGTGTAACAGGTGCAACGTTGGGGGTCCTAAAACGTGGATGATAGTAATTTTATTCGCATTTTCTGACCGCCTTAGGCACGAGAGGAAACTTTCGCACATCCCCTCGCTTCCCACGTTCTTCAAGTATTTTTTAAAAATAGACTGATCTTTTTTTTTTTGCTTTTAGATGACGCTGAGCAAGTTCATAATTATAATCGTATGTCTAGTTTAATTAGTAGGAACGTTAATTTTAAGAATGTATTTAGTTATTTATTTCAGTTATTGTGCCAATTACCCCCTACATTTGTACCCCCGGCTGTATAGCTCACCCGCATAGACCGTATTATTCTACTTTTCACAGCTTTTCTTGTTTTTAATGGATCTGTTTGAAGTAAAATCAAGCACCCTGTATATACACATGTATGTACACAATGAAAGGAACCACCAGCCCGAAACGTTTCCGCCAGAATCTTGTCATAAGATCTCCCAACAACTAACAGTATCATTGTTTCAAGATAAATTATGTACTCGCAAGAGCGTAATTTTCTACCCAGGTGTAGTTAGCACTATGTATACCATGCTAGGCCATCATTTAATACTCCATCTTACGAACGCCCGCTGTGCAGAGAAAGGCATGGGTACTAGCGCGCGGCTTTCGAAAGAGCCTCCTATGCCCGAGTTCTCGTACAAACAAAAACATTCTGCTGAGCTAGACTCACGCGCCTGCACCTTTCTTTTTACTGCAGACATTTGTGAGATAGAGTACAAGGAGTATTCACTGGACGCCATATTTGTGGGTGCTGTTTAGAGCGCGTGCTCAGAACGAAATCACATTAATAGGTTGCTAAGTTAGGCAATCCTGATGGTGTGGAATGCACGTTGCAAAAGAACTGTGCAAGCTTGCCATGAGCACGCGCTCAGCAGTCCGCCGGTTAATACTCCCTATTGGTGCGTGAGGCCCATTCAACAATATATTAAGAGAGTTTAATATAGGGCAAATTTTCGAATATATGCATTTACAATGTACGCTCCATTATCGTCACTGACATTGGGAAAAGAGAAGGCGACAAATCAATCATGCGGTGTCCTCCTTTGAGTGGCACGCACAATTTGCTGCACGCTTTTCTGAACAGGGCTCGCATTGTTTTGAGAAAATGCTGAGGGGTCCACAGTATACGCCGATGATACATTTCACTTCTAAGCGTTGACATTACCGCGTTCGAGGCGCAGCTTGCAGCTCACGAGGCTGTCACGCAAATATGCGGGGTTCAATTCTTTCCAGCCCACGTTCCTTTTTAGCCAATACTTCCTCTTCTAAAAAAGTTCCAGTCATTCTCTGAGGTTGTCGTGCGTTCTGGTTCGGGATTTTACTGAACCTTGCGCATCTATACAAAGCAGCACTATCGCGTTCCGCTGGGTCTGTGCCACTCCCGCCGCCGTGACATAATGTTTGGTGTCCTCTTTGTTTAATTGAGACACAAGGTCGCTTCATTATACATGCAATTTCAGTTTTACGATGTTTTTTTTAAAAAAAGTGACAGAAAGTCGACAGTATTTCATAAAACAAACACCTCAGGAATTTTGACTCTTAACATGCATTCTTAGACAAGATGTTGGGGTTGTCCTATAGGTGGCGCGGCGTGCTTAATGGGAAGGGCAGCATATTATAAATGATGGCGCTCTAAGCTACTAACACGGTTAAAGAGAAACGAGCAGTCGTCGGCGATTTTTTTTTTTTTGTAAGATGGCGAGAAACTTCATGAATTTCATAAAAAAACAAATACCTTAAGAGTATGGATATGCCTTATTAGCGAGTGTGCCGATACGCTTAAAAACAGACGAACATCAATCAGTTCATGATCAGCAACGCTCCTGCCGTCCAAGCACGCCACGCCACCTATTAAGCAATCTCAACAACTTCTCTTGAAATCTATCTTCCCTGCGCAGGAGTTCGAAATTTCTACGCCGTTTGTTTCAGGAAATAATGCCACTTTATTCGTTTCGTTTTCTTTGAAGAATCCTCGAAGATTTAGGGCGCTCGTTTATTTGTCATAATATGTCAAGACCCACGATTTGAGAAAAAACACGCAATTGTAACGATGAGTGCGTCACCTCGAAAAATTGTTCTCCTCCACTCATTTAACAGCCATTCTGCGCTTTTTATTATTTACAGGCTCGATTTCTAAAGCTCCAGTAAGCACGCAGCTGCTCCTCCGGCATCGAGAATAGTCACCCAACAGGTGCCGTTATCGTCATCGCCATTCCTCGTGACCGACCACGCTCGAGCACGTGTTGCAAGTCCCGGTGCCCACGTGATTCTCGCGTGCTCGGGAGGTGAACTCAAAGCGAGCAAATAGAAAAAAAGAAATGGTAACGATCGCTTTTGAGCGGGAACAAACATCCTTTTCGTCAGATAAGCAGCTGTGCCGTGTCATTGTTGATTTGTGCGTTTGTACGGGCGTGGATTCGTTAACCCTTACTGCGTGCGTGATTCACGTTAAAGACCTCGGGATTCAGACTCGTACTGCGCTGACCCAACCGCCCATTTTGAACACAAACGCAAAAAAAAAACTCGAAGCATTAAAAAAAAAAAAAAAGCGCGGTTGGATGGAGCGAAAGGTGCGAAACTCTTAGAAATATGGAGCGGTTGCTCTCCCGCAAAGCACTTGGGTGAGCTAATGGCCTCAATCTACGAAGGTCGCTCCGCGAATCGCGGGGCTGATACTGCGTATAAACCTAAAAAAAACAAAAGAAAAAAACAGTCTGCGCTGTGACATTGAGCACGTTGAAATGTCATGCGCAATGCCACAACGCGAAAATTTATATATTTTTTTTAAATATTTTTTAGACATTTTATTAGCGTCGTCATTGATTGGCCCAAGTGCTTTGCGGGAAGCAGACGCTCCAAATTTCTTTGAGTTTATGTAGGAGTTTATGTAGAATTTCTTTGTCGCGTGATATTCAATAGCAAAATGTTTCTGCATTGTAATGTTGTTGTTTGTTTTTTTTGTTTGTTTTTTAATAAGGTTAGGGGAATTAACTTGTAGCTGCGTACCCGGTTGCGGCGAACCGGAACGTTTTACATTGTGTTTCTCTCAGTGCCTGTTGGGTAACTCATCAACGTCAAAAGTTACGGCTAATTGGAAAGCGAAACGTGAAGCAAAAACTAAGGAACCCGGAACGTTTGCTGCTAAAATGCAGGAAAAAAACTAACAGAAACAAAATATAAGAAAAAGGAGTGAGTCAGAATGCCGAGACGAAGGAGGCAGTCATGACTCTGAACACTTTTCGACAAGCTGTTTTTCGGTTTTCGCGCTCCTTCCGTTTATGACAGGTACAACGCCGGGTAATGAAGGGAACGATAGGGCTTCGGCGTAAACAGAGACGACGGGCCACTTGTAACTTTTATTCTTGTCTCAATAATAATGTTGTTCTTGGAAAAGTCGTCATCGTTTTCGCAAGCATAAAACAATAGAATCGCCGTTTTCTTTCGTTCGCTGCAATTTGAGAAGAAGCGCGACCTTTGCCGAAACTGTAGCGCCTTTCTCCAGCGAGTAGTGTTGGCTATAGCTCGCTGCCAACATCGCACGGGTAATAAATTAATCACTCAATTAAAGGGGCCATAAAAAAAAGAAACCAGAAGAGAAATCCCGTGGTCGTGACGTTCTTGGGTACCGGATCCAATGACTGAAGGCTTCCAGCGTGCTTTTTGAGTACACAGTAAAACTTGCGATTCGCAAGTGATGTTAAGAGCCGTGGCCACGTAGGCCGATCCAAATATTCGTCGACGGTTTGATGGTTGACGAGCGAATACGTCCAAGTGACGCGGTGTTCGTGTACAACGCGTGAGTTGGGTTCGTCTGACGTGCTTGAACATCGCGGATGCATCGCAGTGAAAAGCTGGAGAGCATTCCGAGGATGCGAAGTAAAAAGTAGTCCGCTAAATTTTAAGAATTTCGTACCGAAACTTAGTTTTTTAACTTTCCAACCTCGTGTACTAGTTTTCTTTTGGCCCACTAAACGATATGCGATAAGTGAAATACCAGACAAAAATTCCTTACCCCATCCAAAAATTCATTTCATGGACCTTTTTAACAAACTCAATCCGACGTGAAGGTAAAGTGTTTCACTCAATATTAAAACGTTATACTTTGTAGAAGCCTTCGTTGTTCACAACGCAAACTGTCGTGTTTGATGTGGAATTTAAAATGTATACAATCGATTGACCTCCAGGATGTTCTAGTACATGTGAAGCGGCAGCTCAAAATAATATTTATGTACGTTTTACTTTGTGATCATAAACCAATATGTTTTGTTTGTATAGGACTTGGGTCCGTTTTAAGTGTACTTCTTAATACTTCAGGCCAAACGTTGTACATGCTAGTTAATATCTCCGCCATGTACCGGAATGCATATTCCTTATTACGTGAAGAATCCTAAAGTTCAAATGCTTAAATACTGAAAGACATTGCCAAAAACAAACGGTAAGTAGTGCAAAAATCGGAACTCGAAAAAATAGTTCCACCATGCTTTTTTTTTTTTTCTTTTCAGGAAACTGATTACACTTGTATCACCGATAGTCGCGAATTTAATTCTACCAAATTCATATGCGTAACTTACCCGGGTATTTACGGCACTGCAATCGCGAATATACTTTGAACAGAATCATGTTTGTTATATACGTCCAGAAAACATCTTCGTGTATTTCAAAAACAATGTCGACCGATTCTCGCATGTCGTAAGTTCCATGTGATTTTTCGTTTTTTTGGGGTTTGTTTTTGCGCATGTGATGCAGCCTTTAGAATGAAAAAAGAAAATGAGAAGGGAAAGCACGTGGAGGGCGCTTCTTAGCAGAAGGAGACGGTAGTCGGCCGAAGAGGCACGCGACTTGATCGGAGAAAGTGCGCTCATGGCGACCAAGGTCGAAAAACAAGCCGTAACCTAATGGCAAATTTTCGCGCGCATTGCCGGAAGAAGACTTTTTTTGCGGCTGGCTCCAGGGACCGTGGCTTGCGTCACGTCCGCAGCGACCGCATCGGCGACGCTCATTTCCATACCGTTACCCCCGTCGGACGGGTCGGACCGGGCGGACCCCAAATGCGCCGTGCTTCACACGACCGGTTCCCAGCATAACAAAGGAACAAAAAAAAAAAAAAAAAACTCAAACACATACTGAAAAAAAAAAAAACATCGCTAAAAATGTATAATTGTGTACAAAAAAGAAAAAAAAGAATTAGAGACTTCCTTTTTTATGTGTGCACTCTCATTTTCTGAACGAAGATAGCAAATACGGTTGGGTTATAATCGTATTTATGATTTCTTCGTGATTTCTAAGTTTGCCATTTAATTTAAGCGAAGAACTTATTTTCAAGAAAATCGCGACTTGTAAAACATCGCGTAAACTTGATCATTGGAATATGATATTGCAGCGTGCATGGTCACGGACTGGTTGGAGGTTCTCGGTTATTCTCGCTCTGGACATAACTTCTATCGTTTATCCCTGCTTTTGTTGTTCTAGAAAGTGCGTGTTCATTCTCGCCCCGAGCGCGCTACGCTCGAACCTTCCCCGCCGAATCTTCGAGATAGTGACTCACTCTAGATAAGAGGCCGCCCGCGACCTTGTCCAGTCAAGCGCGAGACACATGCGCGAAAAATCCATCCGATCCGACGTCCGATCCGGCAATACGACTGCCTGATCCGAAAAATTTGGTCGCTTCAAGCGCGAGACACATGGACGGCAGATTCGTCCGATCCGACGTCCGATCCGACAGTCCGAACGCCGCTCCGAATCGCCGTACGCGACAGTTTGAGACACACGCTTCCGACCTTGCATGCGACACGACGATCCGTTCGGCTCCGCCCTTGAGATCCAAGCACTTCAGCGGAGGTCCGCGTTCATAGATATCTGGTCCCAGATTGACGGTTCAGCTCGCACGAGCGAAGTTAGGAGCTTGTTCTCGCTAGCGCGTGCATTCTTTGCTGGGGCCATCTTTCTCGAATGGGTCAGCTGGATTCACGCGTCCGGCTTCCCCTCGCCCGTCCCGTTATCGCGTTCGCTTCGTCCCGCCAGACCCAGTACGTCATCATGACGTTCGAGCTAGCTGTGCTGTCATTGGCTGGACGCATCCGACAATCCGTCCGCCGTGCGAAACTAGCTGGCGCGTTGTACGCACGTCGGATCACCGATCCGACGCCTGAAGCGACCAAATTTTTCGGATCAGGCAGTCGTATTGCCGGATCGGACGTCGGATCGGATGGATTTTTCGCGCATGTGTCTCGCGCTTCAGTCTCGCCCCAGCGCTCGATCCTGCGATTTCGCCGACATCGACGCCGGCGACACTCTGCTGTTTTCTTTTCTTCCCTTTTTGTTTTGGGCGCAAGTTCGGCCCCATTAAACGTTCAGTTTCTTCAGTTATCATCGCCTCATCAATTGTCATTCGTGGCAATATCACCTCATGTTAACGACCACACAGCGTATTTGTCCAAGTCGCGGAAAGTTGCGCCGGCAAAATATTCCTAAAACCCGCACTTTAGAAGCGCCTTTAAGTATAGAGCCCATGAAAGTAAAAGTATCAGCATCCCCGCAAATATCGTTAAAACACAAATGGCGTGTAAGTATTTTCCTGTATCCCGAATGTCGTGCGATTTTCAGTTGGTTTGTCGAACATGTGTTCCGTCGACCGTAGGAGCGGTCCTCGGGAGTAAGTTTGTTCTTTTTAGGTAAGTGCGGTGGGAGTACACGAGTGCCACGCGCACACATAAATCGGGGCATGTTCCTAAGCCTCTAGTTCTTACTCTAGTTTGTAATATTTTCGCATGGGAAGAGGGACAAAAATGTGACAATTTACAACGGCTCGAGTTAGCGCTCAGAAGTTTTCAGTTCGTTGCAACATGGGCGTCACCTCCCACTCGTTTTGTTTCGTTCTACAATGCGCAATCCCCCCCCCCCCCCCTCCCCTCAAAAAAAGAAAAAATAGAAGAGCAATTTACGATTGCAAAATCATAGCCCGTTGGCGCGCTCGCCACTTCAAGCAGCCGAGACACGGAGTGTAGATGCAACAAAACGCGCACCAGGGACGCTTCTTTAGAATGGCTTGCGAAAACTTGCCCTTAAAGGTTCGTCCACTCAGAACCGTCTGCTTACGTAGCGTTGAGTCACGGGAGCGTACATCTGCTTTCGTCGAAACTCACTGGTATACATCCGAACTTCGAATGAAACGTAGCAACCAAGTCATTTGCTCGCAACACAAAAAGTATGGATGTCTCGGTGATTCATATAGTTACGTTAGAGGAAAGCGCAAGCAAATGCTCGTGCGTCAATGCGCCGTTATTGGAAGCTTTCGGGAAAACTTTCACACTGTCGATCATGAAAACAACGTAAAATATGCTATTCTAAAAAATTAAAGACGCTTACAAATCTCTGCAATGCGAAATTAGAGCGCAGCTCTTGAGGAGGAGGAGGAGGAGGGGAGGGTATGCCCGTATTTCTCTGTACCCTTTCCTCGTCCCCTCCTCGTTTTCTCCTCCTCCTCCTTTTTCTAATCCATCCCCTCCTCTCCCCTCCTCCTCCAATTCAGTTTCCCCGCTAAATTTGGCGGAGAAAATGATGTCACATGACTTGGTTTCACGTCACCTACGAACGAATTCAGTTTCTCCGCTAGATTCAGCGGAAAAATTGCTAAATCTAGCGGAGAAAGAATTTGTCCGCTAAATCTAGCGGAGAGACTGAATTTATCCACTAAATCGAAAGGAGAAACTGAATTTCCTCGCTAAATTTAGCGGGGAATTGAATTGGTGTTGAGGTCACGGGATATCAATTTCCACACTAGATTTATCGCGGTTACGCCGACCCCGACGTGGACACCGCGACACACGAAAACAGGCGCCCAAGAGGTGCGCTCTATAAACGATACATCATATCCTGCTACGTTCTCGTACATATTTCTTTTTCTTTTTTTTTGCGTCGGGTGTCGTTTTTTTTTGTATAGTTGAGGCTAGAGCCACTTCAGAGTAATGACACTTGTGCCCTCTTGGTGCTTTAAATAATTGTTGGCAGTTATCTAAAGCTTTATATGAAATCAATGGAAACGGTTTTCCTCCTCGAGAAATGTTAAAAACAGTAGGTGCAGAGGAAATAAATGCGGAGAGCACGTCATCTCCTTCTTGTGCAGGAGTTGTGGTGATGCCAGAACGACGCCAAACTTTGATTGGCTCTGATTGGTGGATAGTGGGTAGACCTGAAAGCAAGCTGCCTTGAGGTCTACCCACTATGCATTAATTAGAACCAATCCGAGCTCGGAGTTCTGACGTCACCACAACCACTGCCAAAGAAGCAGACGAACTTGGGCTCTGCATATCGACTGACCTTCCTGACACCGCATCCAAGGCTCAGTAAGTCGCATTTTCGAATCAGGGATCGCTAATGGCGCAACCCTGCACAATGCACTAAGGTAAACGGCACCAGGTACAAAACCAGAGAATGAGGCGCCGATGCTTAAGGGGAAGCCGAAGTACTCTTCGAGAAATCTGAGTTAAGAGCGGCTTTTCTGTCCCGTGAAATCAGTTATCGCACTTATCTTGTGCTGAAGTGAACCGTTAACCGCAATTATTTCCAAAAATACGTGCAGCGACTGCCGCCGTGCATGCGGCGATCCTCTCTGCCGCCTGTTATCTATCCAGAGTGTCGTGACGACATTGTAGGCATCCCCGAGCCAGTTTCGTGATGAGCAAGGGTCATCCGACCCCGAGGCTCACGACGTCACTTTTGCTAGTTTTTCTCTCTACTCTCGCGCCTTCCTACCGTCGTCGAGCCGCAACCGGCGTGTCTACGTCGAAGTTTTAACTGGCTATTACGACGCTCATACTAAAAGGATCGGTATAAAACTTAATACATATAATGTTTCAGGTGTCCGCATTACAACTTTTACTGTTTGTTCGAGTGCAAGAACATCTTCGGCTTCCCTTTAAGGCGTAGCTTATATTGGCGAAGTTCGCGACCAAACGCGTCGCGGTGATCGGCCTTCCAAGATTGGTCAAACGCTCACTACAAAATCTTGAGTGGGATAAAATCGACTTTCATTAATGAAAAAAAAAAAAAAAAAAGATGGCACACTGTTAATTTTAACGCTGCTGCTTTAAGGACGCAATTACTAGATGCTTCCACCGAGCTTTTTACACACACCATTCAATTGTGGTTGGCTATCAGTTATCATAGTTGTGACATCACAGATAGAAACCATAAGACGGAGGAGCCACCAAAACATGCCGTCGCCAATGGTGGCTCCAGTTCAGATTATTCAACGATTAGTGCGTGACGTTTGAGACGGTCTCTGTACAGTTTTTCGCATCTTCTCGTGGCCTAGTATTTACGTGGGGCACTAACAACCGACGCTGCTCGTGTACATTACAGGAGCTGCTTTTCTTGGGCGACTCAAGCAATCATCACCCGTACCGCTTGTTTTCAGATATGGTTTATTTTTCGTAGCTGGTTGATTCCGTCCAAGCGTGCAAAACCTTGCTAACAAGAGGCAGATGGCATGTCTTCGATTAGACTTTGTTGAATGCTAATGTAGTGTGACGAGGCCACCGACTACTGGAAGGTTTCAAGAAGCTGTAGAAACGCTGCTGTTGGAAACACGGTGACATGCTTTTATCTCTGGGATCAATGGCCTTCACACTGAGCGTTCGCTCAGCTGCCGTTTTTTTTTTTCTGAATGATATATATACGCGGACCTTCTCACACTTGTGCAGTCGCTGGTGATTAACTACGACATAGAGTGAACATTAGAGCACTTTGGGAGAGGTATGTAAATGTTTGTGAGTGTGTGTGTGCGTGGGGGGGGGGGGGAGCGTGGGAGGGGGGAGAGGTTGGAGTGTTTCGATGGGCCTACAACCTACGAAATACCTTTTCTGGCGACGTTCAATTAAAGCACTTAATACTAAATATTTTTGTTTGTTTATTCAGTAACAGAAGACAGATTTTCTTTGCCTGGCTGGGCCATCTTATTCGTTTACATTGCTCAACGGCTCTGCAGCACTGGGTGCCGACCACTTACTTCAGTTCACTTATTTCAGTGACCACAAACAGCCGTGCCCTTGCGAATGATGTGCACCTAAAATAATTTGCTTTGCCAAGCGCAGTGACAAACGTGGAGGTATATATCTTTCAAACTCGACTCGAGAATCTTCTTGTTTGTTCTACCTCGGAAATTTCTAGGCACCCACCCGCTTACAAAAGGAGCTTCGCATGGATGCTTGAGTCAGTCGTCTTTCCGTCACTGTCATAGCATTTACGATCTTTGTTATTTTATGTTTCTCGATATAATTCAAGTTTATGTTTTTATTCGTGACATTTGGTGGAGGTGCGGGGTAACGCAATCTATGCCCACAATGCGCACCAACTGTGACATCAACGACGACCCTGACTATGGCCTCGAAAGCAACCCGGAGCATAAACTCGACAAAGCCCATGGCTTCGACCTCGACGATAACATGATGACGACTTCGGTGACTCCGACGCCGACGATGAGACAGACAACTCCAAAAGCAAACCCCGGCTACGACGTCAACAACCAACCCGACCACGGCCTCGACGACGAACAGTGTCTTCGACCTTGACGACAAAAACTGACGACGACACTGACGATGGCACAGGCGACGACTCAAACGACGACATCGACGACGATCCCGACTACGACTTCAACGGCAATCCTAACGACGACTCCGACGCCAACCCAAGGACGACCCGGACAATGACTTCCTCGACAACCCCGACTACAGCCTTGACAACGGCCTCGATGACGACAACGAGGACGATCCCGTCGGCGAGTATGATGTCGACCACGAAGACGAGCAGGACGACGACGCTCGTTTGGTCACTCAACTAGCGGAAGAGGTCCACCAGCTCGGCCGCATTTGGATTCAAGCTGCGCAGCAATCATCAATTAAAAGTCGGGATCCCTCATTGCAGCACATCTACCTTTAATGCCTCTTTTCCGCCTCAAATCTCGATTAACTGGAACCGCCTTCCCGCAGCCATTGGCATGATCACTGCCTCAGATAAATTTAAGGTTGCCATTACTAACCTGTTACGTGATGTTTAGTAGTAAGTTTGGGTATTGTTTGCCTTTTCATTGATATTTGTTTTATTCCATGAACAGTGCCATTACAAACTTCTTAAATGATGTTTAGTAGATATTTTGCGTAGTTTTTGCCTTTTCATTGTTATTTGCTTTGTTCCATTTAATGGGCCACACTTCTCTCTGTAATGCCTTCGAGCCCTGAGAGACATAATAAATGAAATGAAAGCTGTACAATTTGCTGACGATGGCCGGTACAATCTTTGTCGCCACGACGCCCAGTTCCAGCCCGGCTACCAAGTGTGGATCTGAACACCAATCCATCGTCGCAGAGAGGAAATGTTAAACTGTTTTTTCAGCCTCAAGGTAATTCCCTAGCTGAGGGACCTAAACTGCATGCTGCTGCTCGACCAAGCATGAACATTGTCACTCCGCCCTCTGCGACCCGAAGGTGATTCGTGTCGTCCGACACACACTGAGCTACGCTCGAAATGTCCTTTTGTGTTGCATACCAATGCATTGCGTACCAATAGCCGAGTCAGCAGCGTGCTTGACTCCCACGCCGCTGGATGGGATTTTATTCCTGCCAGCGCTTGTCCTCTTTATATATTTTTGAGTTTGCATGACTGGAATGTTCCAGATGACTCGAGAATATTATTGCTTGTTCCATGTCTGAAACTTTTTGATACCAAGCCGCTTACAAAAGGAGCTCCGCATGGCTGCTTGAGTCGGCCGTCCTTCCGTTGTCGTCATTGTATCTACGGCCTTTGTTACTTTATGGTTCACGGCTCAAGTTTGCCTCATTAAACGTTTATTTCAAGTTTCCTAATTCAAGTTAATGCTTTGACTCGTGTCAATATAATAAGTTTGATTTATGGCAGAAACCTCCCAATATCACAACTGGTGACCTTAGTTTCTTTAGCCGTTCTAAATTGTACGAAATGAAATATAATTTTTTTAGGACTTATAAGCATTTAGCGTGTGCCAGCCTTATCGAAGGTAACACATGAACCGGCTAGAAAATCGCTTGCCTTCCTGAAAAGCTTAGCTAAAAAATAAGGTATGCGTTTTCTAGTCGCTAAAGAGAATAGGGTAAGAGCTAGCTGAGAGAAGGAAAAAAAAAGCAAGTGAAAGAGCGAGTATATCCCGCTCTCCTTCGCTTTTCCTGCAAATGAGGTCGGCATTAATGAGGCTCTCCACGCGCTTGAAAAAACAATCCGCAAAAACACACGGCGGGGGGTACCCTCGACGTCACTCTCCTTTCAATTGTTATTCTTTGCTCGCACAAACACGCCGGGACGTCCTCCGCAAAACCGCGAAAACAACGAGACTAGAAAGGCTACGAGCAAGCAAGTAGACCAGGGAAGGCGCGTGCTGCATGCAGCCACAGAGGTTAACGCTCAGCGCGCGCAGGTGGGGTTATTGAACTTGGGTTTGCACAGCTGACCCCTCGCTCGCGGGCGGGGAGAAGACCGCGAGATCCGGAGCCCCGCCGACCCGGAGCTTGGGGTCCGTCTCCTGCAGAACCGGGGGGCGGGGTGGCATCGAGCGCTGGATTCATTTGAACGGGAAAGGGGCTTTACTCGTATATGTGTGCTGCGTACATATAATGCACATTTCCTATGCAGTGTTTGCAAATAGAGGGTCCTGGTTTCGCCGGAGGACGGTAGCTCTCGCCCTTTTCCTTTTTTTCCTCTGGGCTGGGTCGTCCTGTCAGGCGGTTTTTAGAGAGAAGCCTGTTCGCAGGGGCGGCAGCTGCGTGTTCAGGACCCCGCTGTGGGAAGCTGTCGATGGTCGGATCCGCTCTTCGGCCTGTCATGTAGCCCTGCGTCGAATATGAAATTGTTGTTGGTAGACTTAACTTCTTTTCGCGTCTATGAAGTTGTGCGGGGGCTGTTCTTTTTGAGGGGTCATTGTTTTGCGGGTGTCTTGTTCTCTTCTTTTATTTAGGTTTTTTATGTCAATACCTCCACAAGCATTCGCTCTGCTCTGTTTAAATTTTTCACCTATAGCACGCGTAAGCGTGTCTGTAGACCGGCAGGGAAACGTAGCACTGTCTAACTGTGTCTAATGCCTAATGCTCCCTGGTTCCTAAGCTCGTGGTATTTGCCTGACATCGCGAGAAACTGCACCCACAGTTGTGTTTGATTACAACTGTGTCTGAAATACTCCATTTTTGCTATTTAATAACTTATTCCCTAATACTTTTAAATAAAATCTACGAAACGCGTGAAGTGTTTTAAATACACATTTTAAATGCTTGTAGTTAGTATACTGCCCTTAATTTACCTCTTACTTAAATATACCCGATCAATGCCTATGAATAAGTTGTTGAATGGCTGCAATCCTATCAGATATCGCAATACGCTTATAGAACAGCCTTATATTAGAATCTTAATGTGTTGACGTGGTTTTCACAGTTTTGAATTGAAGTCTTAACTAAAATATTATATTCGCAGGATTCGTGTAAAACATACCGCACAGTGATTTCAGAGTGCATACATATATATAGGTACGTGTAAAGGCGAGACTCCGTGATGCGAATATGCGGCGAGAACACGACGAACACCTCTGGGTGAAGTTCGTTGCTTGTTCGCAGCGTGTTAACTCCACAGAGTCTAAAGTTACCGTTAAAGCTCATTTACAATGCAGCAGTTAGCGTTGTCATAGGTGTGACCGAATAAAAAAATAGTTCCTTCTTGTAATGGCTATAATGGTATTACGCTCTCTCTTTCTTTTTTAACCGAACACCAAATGGCAACGCGTCCCAGCGGTTGTGCATTGCAAAGTATATTTGTCAGGCAATTGATATCGAACATGGTCACTCATGGTGAGCTGGTAATTTTGTTATACGGCATCTTTCATGGTACAGGTAGTCCGCGAGAAAAGAGAAGCGTGTTTTTCGGCCCATGTACACGAAGTACGCTTTGAAGAAAGCTCAAAACTCCCTGAGACTGGGACGCTAGCAGTTGAGATAAAACGCGAAAGTTTAAAAGCTTGACGTTGCCTGGATTAAAAGATAATTCGGAAAAACATAAATCTTCTACCAGCCTTGTCCACCTAAGGCTGATATCGCCAAAACAAGAATTGACATTGTGGACGCTTCTGGGATTTATATTAGTGAAAAACGCTTATCACCGAGAATAAGGATGTTATTATCTTTCTTGAGGACCTTCTTTTTTTTTCTTGAAATAGATGTTACAGGCGCCCACAATGCCATTTCTTGTTTTGACGATATTAGGCATAAGTTGGACGTCGGCTAATAGATACATTTCGTTTTTCTCAATTATCTTTTGATCCAGGTAACGTCATGTTCTACAACTTTGGCGTTCTATCCCAACTGCTGGCGTCACATTCTCACGAAGTTTGAGCTTTTTGTTATGTATAGACATTTCTACTGTCCACAAAAATCCCAGTCCAGAGGTGCTAGATCACAGTCCAGCCGGCACTCACGCGCAATTGCGGTTAGCCAGGAAGTGCGCGTGCATAACACACAAACACAGCAATGAAGGCGGCCTCGTACGCTTTTATGGAAAGTTCTATAATTTATTTAGCCTAGCAAAAAAAAAAAAATGTTCCTTTTTTTTGGGGAACTTCCTGTTCATCTATGGTTCAGCTTAATCTTATGAGGCTATCTTGTTATTGCATGAATTTTGGATTTGCGTAGAAAACAAAATAGTTTTGTTTTGACAATCACAAAATAACTGATCTGTCTTACACTCGGGCACGGGCTTCAAAGCACCAAAGTGTCACAGCACGAACGACGCGAAGAGACTTCCTCGGGCTCCGAGCAGTCGTCGGGAAGTTGCGTGCAGCAAACTCGGTTGCCCGGCGCTTCGAAAAACGTCCCAGCTGACAAGCGGAGTAAACAAAGGCAAACGTTAGATGCTCAGCGTTCCGCAATCGCCGCAGTCAAGCATCCCAGCGTCTGCTGGCGGCAGTCGTCTGGAAACGAGGCAGCACTCCGTCTTTTCCGAGCGACAAAACTTTCCCGAAGATTTGGCGGGAACGGCAGATTTACTCTGGCGTTCTCGTTCCAATTACCCTTTTTTTCTTCTTTCTTGTTACTTTTGCTGCTATCGTCATATTAAGAAGCGTCTTGGGGGTGATGAAATAATCAGGTTTGTAATTCAGATTGGGACTGCGAAACGACGCTGATTGTTTACCCTTACTGAAACTGGATTGTTCGTGTGTCGTTCTTGTAATCGGTATCGTAAAAAAGTATACTTTTTTTTTGTGTTCTCCTGTTTAAGGGTGAAAAAATAAGCTTGGTGTGCACAATAAAAAAATATTATTAGGGGGAACGTCTTCGGCTGTGAGTGTGAAAATTTTCACCAGAGCAAAGAGTTAATAACTTCACATCGAAGGGGACATCTCGTTTCAGGGACTTTATCTTAAATCGGTAGAGTTGAGAAACCAAAACCACTGGGTTTATTTATTTATTTATTTATTTTTTTATGAGAGGCACATGAATCAGCCATTACATATACCCAGTGCTTAATGACCAGACGGCAGCATAGCTTAGAAACTGAGATTAAAGTTGGACGAGACACTTGAAGGGTGATGTATTAAACTCTTTGCCTGACTGTGCATTGGCGTGCCAACTTTCATTTGAAGGGTAAATAAACAAACCAAAGTCTTTGCCCCCCCTTTTAACTCCACGCAGACTAGCAAGCGCGGAAAAAAACTTCGTACATACCCAGCATCATGAACTCGCATGCTCCGTACGTTAAATACACAAATGCTTAGACATATATTGTCGCGTTCACGTGCGCTTACAGTACTGTACTGCTGCTCACTCGTGCAAGTGAAGCTTAAATGCGAACCTTTCGGCGGACACCCACCTAGATAGGAATTATTAAATTAGAAGAAAAAAAAAAAACCTAAAACCCTTTGAAATTTGAATTGAACGCTTGCAATCCTCTTTTACAAATAACTAAAAAGGACAGCGTTTCGAAAGAATAATTTCCGGCAATTGCCGCATTCTTTGTTCGTATGCAATGAAAACTAGTGTACCCCTCAGTAATGTGCTCTTTGCGCAAAAACGCAATTCGTACCCTTTCCCGCAGAATCATGACAAAACCAATAAAAAAAATGTTTCTTTTTTCTTTTTTTTTTTCGCTGATGTTGTTTAAAGAAACTTGGTAATACACATTTTGTATCATGACGGCGCGGACAAGTAAGACCTGTCAAAGTTTGGGCTGAAGCGGGAGTGGAACGCGAAGTTGGCGTTCTTTCGCAGTCACAGAGCGCAGCTTTGGCCGTGCTATTTCGGATCCGTCGGTGTCCTTTGAAGCAAGTGCTCGTTCTCTTCCCACTTGCTCCCTGCACGCTCTCCCATCATGCCTGTTTGGGTTGTCACTCGACGTCTCCTAGATAACAAGGCCAAAGCGTTGCAGGCTCTGCGTCATATGTTGGAGGCCAGAAACGGGGCCAACGATGAAGACACGAGTGCTGCATCAGCATCAGCGTCGGTCTGAAACTCGTCTTTGATTCGTGCGGACACGAGTTCCGACCGAAACCTGACGCAGCACTCGTTATTCCCTTACAGGAATGAGCTACAGAAAGTGGCTAGAAGCCGGTCATCTAGCACGTTTTGTTGTACGGCTTTCTGCAACCCACACCCAGTGTTGCCAACTCAAAAATTGAAAACCCGCAGTCGGAATCCCGAAAACCGCTAAAAAACCGCTAAATCCAAAATACAACGCAAAGCGACTTTTTAAAATTTTTTTTTTGCATTGATTCTCGACCAAGGTATAATAACAGTATAGATCATATCAATCCCATCTGAAAGGAAGCTTTCCTTTTGTTTTGACTAGAAATCTGTCACTCCACGCCACAGTTCACCCAGGTGATCCGAAGCCAAAATTGCAGAGTGAGCGCATATGAACGTGGCAAGGGACCCTTCAGCAGTGCGTGACTAGTCAGACCCGTTCAACTTGTAGAGTCGTCTGCTACCAGAGGAGAAAGGTGCAGCGGCCGAAACATGCTTCTTCGTTGCAGCTTGCATGACCAAATCCACATTCTTCGCAGATAGTTCCGTTTTGAAGTAGCGGCACCTGGCTCGTCTGCTATTACCAGGAACCTCCAGTAGCCAGTCTTTTGAGTTTGGGGTCTTTTCTAAACTTTTGAGCGTCTTTACCGCGCCCATTTCACGAAACAGTGACAAAAACGTCAAAGGAAAATTGGAACATTCATGCTGTTCAAACGTGCGCGCACAAAACGGGAAGGCATGTTCCGATATTCGACGTCTTAATGTTTTGATGACGTCACAGGCATTACTCTCACAACCCAGAAAATTATTGAGGGTCAGCGAAGACGACTGTGGCTTATTATCCTTATTATTATGGATATGAAAGATGCATAGTCGACAGTAAATCGATATAAAACTTCTATATCTCTAAAAAACCGCCAAGGTTACATAAAACCGGCTAAAAATCCCGCCGCCCGCAAAACAATAATTTATCCCGCTAACCAGAACCAAAAACCGCTAAGTTTAGCGGGAAAACCGCTAAATTGGCAACACTGCCCACACCTATCGAAAGTCCCTAAAACACGAAAAAGAAAGTGTATACGTATTGTTTCTCTTTGAATTTGCAACGTTCTTGGAAGAAAAGAGCTCGAGCCCGCGTGTGAGCAAAGAGTACATGTACAGGGTGTCACAAATGAAAATTTACACGGTCTTTTTTACCGCAAAAATAAACTAGGCATCGCTGAGCGCTAATTCTCCGCCCAAAGGTAGAGCTAGAGGTCACAACCAGATGCCGAAGTTTCAACCCAATCCGATAACCTAATCAAAAGTTATAAGTGATTTTCTGAAAATTTCAATGAAAAAATGGAGCCCATTTTTGCCCGTTTTCGGTTTCTGGTGCCATAGAGCCCCATGTGTTTGAAAACTCCGTCGGCCGCCATTTTCCCATTGAAATTTTCAGAAAATCACTTATAACTTTTGATTAAGTTATCGGATCGGGCTGAAACTTTGGCATCTGGTTGTGACCTCTAGCTCTACCTTTGGGCGGAGAATGAGCGTTCGGCGATGCCTAGTTCATTTTTGCGGTAAAAAAGACCGTGTAAATTTTCTTTTGTGACACCCTGTATATGTCACGGTTTAGTCACGTGAAGATTTTGCATATCCTCCAAGTTATAGTACGCGACTTGCCGAAAGTTCACAGTCACTTTACGCGTTGACCATAAACTCGCCCAAAGCCCTGTTGTTCTCGTATGTTTCATACGCATAATAATAACTTTATAAAGTTTAGAGTATATTTTGACACACGACCGTTATCCTACGTGGCATTTCAATGTGAGGTTTTGGTGTGAATAACGTTATTTCGTGTACTTATACTCTAGAGAAAAAAATGATCAGTAAAAAAAGATCATGCCTCGTTTTATTTAGCATTTCAACCATAAGACCACTTTTATTCGTTTACTATTGATACTGTATTTATCGTAGCCTATTTCGAAAACGACACATCACGGAATGATGGATGACGTTCCAAACGCGTCTAGATCAAACTGTAGAAATTGCGAAGAAGCGTAAGGAGCAAAAACTCATTCGAGGCAAGCCGCAAATAGAACTCGAGGAAGCACATCCATTTGGCCCACCTCGCCAGCAACTGCTCCGCGCTTTCTTTTTTTTTTCCATCCCCGACATTCCTCGACCTATTGTTGTCTCGCTGCCGAGGCAAATGAAGACGAATTGCGACGAGGCATCCCCCAAGCTCAAGGCCGGGAGGAAGGTGGAAGTAAACGCCTCGTGTTTACCCAGCGAATTGCCGCGCGACCGGGCGCTGCGGACCAGACCTGGTGCATCCATCAGTCTGCAAACCGTGGGCGAACCGACTCGGTTCTATAGGAGCTACGGAACAACGACCGACTCCCTGCATGAACTTTCTCTCTTTCTCTCGTTTTCTTTCTCTCTTTCGTATCACGTTCACTGTGCGTCTTTCTGGCTGTTTGTACATGCTTCAGCCGAAGTCATCCCGAAAGCGGGCGCGCGTTAACTGGGGAATTTGTTCTGGGGACTGACTTGTTTTTTGTTGTTTCTTTCTGGGAGAAGATGGCAGAAACGGGATTAGCCCAGCTGGGAAGATCGCAGAGCGACAATGTACTACAACAAACGAAATTCTCCCGTTCCGATATGGTAATTCAGCATTGGAGCTAACAGTATAAAAATGGGACCTTATGATGACTCAGCTTGGTAACGACCACCCGGATTATACTCATTCGATGTCATTGTAGGCTGACAGGTGTGAATGCTGAAGAAATAAAAAAATAACCCGCTGAATTAGCAACATGTTCAGAAATCAGCTCCCGGCGCGAGATAACACGACCCAGCCCTCCCCCCCCCCCAAAAAAAAAAAAATAAAAAAATAAAAAAACACAGAGGCAGAGGTCGAAGAAGGACAACTAGGACAACGCGCACGAAAAGTACGTTTCCTTACCAGCGTTTCCCTTAAAATGTATTAGAATTTCTGCTAGCTTTGTTTATATAGATAAAACTTTAAGAATTATATTATGTACGGTGCGCCCCAAACTTAACGCCGTCACAAGATGGTCTCGTTTCTTCAACTTTTTAGCTATTCCTGAATCTGGCGGTCGAAATAGTTGGTTAAGAATTGCGTCCCCGATGAAAACCCAACCAGACGAAAGTATTGCAGCAGCTGCAGCGGTCAATTTATCTTTGGGTAGCATGCAATATATCAATATTTGCGAGGCGGTGTTAGGTTCGAATGGCACTGTACATGCACGTAAACAGACTTTACATGATCGTGAGAATCAACCTCTTTTCTCCAGATGTACGCCCCAATGGCAAAACAACAACTGCAATAACAAAATACTCACTCAGAAATAATATATGTATTAAAGAGATAATTTACATCTAAATTACATTCTTTTATGGAATCTCTTTTTTTTTATACTGATGGAAGGTATGGTCTTTGGCTAGAGATGTAGCCCTACCCTGAACTGAAAAAAGTAGAGGAAGATTCATTGGTGTATTCTTAGGGAGTATGTTAGAATGGCGAGAAACGCCACACAGATCCTCCTTTGGGAAACGCTAGTGATTACGCCTCCACTTCTCTCTTTTGGCTTTCTCTTTTGCTTCCTCTGTTTTTCTTTGCTGCCTCTTTTTGGCTTTATTACGGGGTCAGTGTTAGCGTTTCCCAAGGGTCATGCCAACGGATTCCCTTAGAATCCACCAATAGACCTTTCCGTATTTTGTATTATTTGTGTTTAATACCCTGCCTGTCAGAGTACGTCGACACGCTAGGATACGGTCATCCATGTCACTCGTGGAAACAACCACATTCATATACCACTTATGAAAAAAAACGCATTCATATCACTCCTGGAAGGAACCGCATCAATCGTTTTAACTACACAAAGACATCCCAGCCCACCACTTTGGAAACCAAGAGCGAAGAACAACCTGCGACGGCAGAGCGGCAACTGAGCACGCCCGGATTCCACTGCGCGGCGGCACAACACCTCCTAGATGACAAAGCCGTATAAATAGTGCTGAATGAGATGGCGTCGTCAGAGAAGGCCAACGCTGGGCACAGATTATGCATGCACGTAACATGGACACGACGATTGCGTCGACGTTCGGCTCAAACTTCACTCGAAACCGAGGGCTGAGGCAGCACTCGTTTCCAATCTTTGTCCGGCGTTGGCCTTCTCTGATGACGCCATTTCATTCATCACTAAGGCTTTGTTATATAGGAGGTGTTCTGCAGTTCAGCCTAATCTCTGGCTTCGCGCCAGCGGTGCGCCTGACTTTGCCGAAAGCCAAAGGGCTCGTTTTGACGAAAACCGGGCGGTGTCTGTCAGTTTGTGAGTGCCGAGGCAAGAGGGAGAGGTTGACGCGTGCTGACGTCAGCACTTCGGACCCATGGGAGCGTCGCACGCTTCGCCCTCCTCCCCCACTTCTCCCTCTCTCCCCGGCGCTGGCAAACGAAAAACACCGCCGGGTTCTGGTCGGAACGAGCGTTCTAACGCCAGAGAATTAAAGCTTTTTGTCAAGAAGAAAATTCAAGGCAGACACGAAATAATTATTCACACGCAATTGGGAATGTGGGTAAGAGAAAGAGTCAAGTAATAATTTCATAAGCTTTATTTCACAGATTGATGAACCACTGAGACACCATTGCATCGCCTCACAGGCATGTAAGACAAAATAAAAAACATCCTCCTTTGTAGGCTTAGTCTGACACACAAGACACAGTGAACATTAAAATTACTATTGAGCTTTAAACTACTCATATCATATGGTCATGTATACGCACATTATGACAATAATGAAAAAGTCGGAACGCGGAACAAATTAAAAAAAAAACAAATTAAAAGCCACTTACCGTCTCATATACAATGATGTGAGTGATTGTCTTTTTTTAAATTTGTTGCCAGTCTCCTTTTTTTTTTATTGTGAAATTAGTTCGCCAGCTTGCCGGCATTCCTTTTTTTTTTTTACTTTTATACATATATTAAAAGGCTATACAAATTTATATTTTTTTCTTGGTTTTGATTTGCTCAGTTGTGTTTCGCCGGGCTTTGGTTCTGCGTGCGCCCGAGTGTTATCAAAAGCAGAAACTTAACCCTTGTTAATTTTCATGAAATGCTGGAGATAAAACCACTTTTTATAGCTTCGCCTATTTTTTTTAAAGTAATAATATTCCTTGTTTTACAAACACAGGAGGCACGAACGTGTAAAAAGCAAGTTTCTTGAAAAACGATATGCTAGAAAAAGACACAGAGGGACGAAACAAACAGACACATACGCGTCCCGCTTTACCCTGTATACTGGTAGTTGATATTTACAACTGAGCTGCATGCACATTGTTTTTTGATAAGGATTATCACCTTTCGGTCGAGTGGATTACCAGGACCGAATATTTTTTTAATTTTTTTTTTGTACTAACGAATAGAGGTTAATATTAAAAACATTTCAAACGTTGACCGCAAAAGCGGCCTGCAAAAAAAAAATAGAAAAAAATAGAAATAAAGTGTAGAGCTGGTTGGCTACTGCTTGCCTTGGTTTCTAACTTGAGTTATTGAAGTGTACATGGAGCTGAAGAAAGAAAGAAAGAAAATGAAGAGGAGGTACGGTTAACTAGCAGCTGAGGGACAAACACGAGGCGAAAGCAACGTGCTTAGACGCAATCATGAGACTGTCCAAGCATTTAAAACGTGGTGGGACCGGCAGAGAATCTGAGATGTGCCAAAATCAACGATTCCGGAGGTAGTATGCCTTTTGCTAGGCAAAGATTCTCACGCAATAAGCGGGAGATGTATGTTCCAGTGCAAACACGTCTTAGTGAATTGAGCATTTTGATAAACCCGAGACTGGATATGGGCGTTTTATGCAATTAAAAATTTCGCTTTTGATGTGAACACTAATGAGGGCGGGTGCAGATATTTTACGAACACAACTCGCGGCAAGTTTTTTTTTAGAAAATATAAAAAAAATAAATGAGCGTTTTCGACCTTCTCTGCTTTGAGTTGGGTGTAACAAACCCTGAAAAATAAGGCGCTTGAGAGTGAACACACCCTGCGCTTATTAGGTTGTCTGTGCATGCTGCAATATAAGCAACACGCAGATGACATCCAGTACACGTGTACACCAAACGTGATGCCCCATCTCAGCAAAAAGATACAAGCTCACTTAAGGCCAGCTGAACTAGAAAAAACATACACATAAAGAAAAAACCATTCACACCGCTGTACTAACAACTGATTTTCTTTTTCCTCCTCTTCTACTACAAGCCACAGCGGTGTGAATGGTCTTTTCTTTATGTGTATGTTTTTTCTAGTTCAGCTGGCCTTAAGTGAACTATGAACCAACTAGCTCAGCTCAAGCCTGTTACAAGATACAAGCACCCGAAGGCTTCAAGTGCGGTTATTAGGAAGCTGCAACTAGCTCTAACGTCGATGTAATGTAGCGAAGAGAGCACCAAGGGGTCCCGTGATATGAGAGTCGTCTTTTATGCAACCGAGTTCGGCGGCGGTCTCCAACAAATGACAAATCTACGGACGGCAGTGAAACACGCGTTGTGCAGCCTGTCGCTAGCATGGAGCACGACCCGTCGGCTGGTCGTTCCCAAGGCCACGGCCGTGCGTTCCTGGGAAACGACCTTCCGAGGATTATCGGGATCCCGTTGAGCAGCGTCTAAGGCGCCAGACGGCTGTGACGCCATAGCCGTCTGAGCAAGCTCGTGACGTCACGGCGCCTATCGGATTCCGGTAGTTGCGACGCAACGCAGTTACCGCGCCACGGGGATGCCTAGCAAGACGCTGGCACTAATGCTAAACAGCTGGGTCGTGTCTTCCTTTCTCGACGGTGGCTCTCTATCGCCGTTGATTTCTCTTTTTTTTTTTTTCTCTCGCTCTTTTTTTTTAAAGTAATGGTTATATGTTTGAGGCAGGAGTGTAGAAGGTACTTGACTGCACACAACTTACATGCCAATTAATTTTAGCGAAAGCATTTAAGAAAGTCGTTCGAGTGCCCGACCTGTTTGTAAATTATATTTCAAATGTTTCGCTTTTTTTTTTTTTTTTTGTAATCTTCAAGCTTTGTTTAATAGTAGTTGTTCAAAAGGTCCTCTAAAAGTGCTATATATTGCGCTATATTTGTTCTTGTTTCGGAGATTTAAAGATTAGGTTTGAAGTATTTCAATTAAAGTTCAAAAAGAAGCTATTCCCGTCTTGCTTTTCTGCATTTGCGTCTGTTTATAAATATAAAATTCTCAAATATACAGCCAAAAAACTTGAAAAAAAAAAAAAATACCGGCACTTTTTTTTGTCTTTTTTTTCTGCCGGAGTATTTTCCAACAATAGCTAGAAAAAAAGTCAACAGGAATGGGGGATTGGTGGCCTATTGGCGACGTGGGCGACCAAAAAAGTCGCGGGGTCGGCCTGCCACGATTTGCCGAATACTGACTATGACGTCGGCAAAGGATTTCTCCTCGACGAAAATAACAGTATTGTAACAAAGGTACATTTTTGACGGTGTTGGCAGCGTTGCTTTCAGAGCGCAGTGATTTTATGATTCTACTATGCTCATTACAAACACTATCGAACTTGTATCGAACAAGGTAATGACGTCACGAAAGGTAACCATAGGAGAGCGCCACCAAAACATCTCGCCACCACTACAGTGGCCGAGTGGGCTAGCGCATACCAGCTCGGAGCACGTGGAGTGAAAGCTTGCGCTGCAGAATTCAGGATCCTGGGCTCAATGCCCACCCCTGCCCGTTTCTTTCTGAATGAATCGCACCGGCGTGCGATCGTGTATCACTATACTGCGTGATGCACGTTAAAAACCTCAGGCTAGCGGTTGTACTGCACTGGCTAAATTTCTCATCTGCAGTGGGTAACAATGTCGCCATGTTCTGGCAGACTAACCTTCCGCTCTATAAACAACTAAATGACACAATTCCAGAAACTAATATCCTCGTCTATTGGTACGATTTCATATTAGTTCATTGTCATATTAGGCCGTCTGTAAAATTTCTGCCAGGAATCATCGTCATGCCATTCGCAGAAGTGATAACGGAGGGCCCTTGGTATCTTCCATCAGTGGATGAGGTGCACCTTTATTCAACGCGATTTTCGTAATATTAGGATAATGCATTTGTCCGTTCAATGGAGAGCTATTTAGTTTCGGTGTTCCGAAAAAAAAAAAAAAAAGACGGCTTGGAGATTGTGGAAAAGAAATAGCCAGCAACCAGGTTGCAAGACTCATTACCTCGAAAGCAGTGAACTAGGCCATACAGCTAAGCGAACGGTCTTCGTCGAATCCGCACTATGAAGGGCTCAGACTGTACTCGCAGTGCCTGATCCTTATTTAGATCTACGGCTCCAACTTTGCCGGGACCAATGTCTCGGGTGAAACTATCGGTACGCTGGAACCCCCCAATGGGACGGAAACTTGACAATTGAACATATAAGTATACACAAAATGGCTCTTTCTTTTGCATATGGTGTATACTTGACGTATTGTAGAGACAAGATAGCTTCATACTTAAGGTAAAGCAGCGCTATATCTAAGCCTTTGGTGTCACAATACACGAAACAAAATGCCGAATTTCAATACAAACACGCAGCAGTTGGTTATAACAATTTTCGGCGAGTACGCGTAATCATTAATTCCTTCTTTTTTTATTTTCCAGTTTTTTTACACACTTTGTCTCTCCTCCTTCGAAGCACGTGTGAATCCCCGAGAACACAAGGCCAGCACATACTTCCCCTCGCGAAAGCGCCATCGAGTGTTCCATTTATAATTTTCCTTCGTTCGTCCACGCGCTTCTCGAACAAATGCATCGGGCATGCAGGCAGGATAACACCAAGCACACCGAAGCCAAAACGAAGCCAAACCGAACCCAGGCGCTTTCGTTGTGATGGATTGCTGCCGCGGTGAGAAAATCGAGGATCGGAAGAGGAAGGGGAAGAGGAAGCGGCGGAGCCATCCATTTCGAGCCTCCCTTTTCCTAGCCCCTTTCCCGCAGCGGCCAGACGCAAGGGCATCACCTTGTGGCCCCCCGGGGTCAACTAGCCTCGCTCTTGCAGCCTCTTTCTTCGAGAATGCCCCGATGCTTGCCCAGTTTGGTTCTTTCCTTTTTCTGATCTCCTTTCGGCTGCATTGAACCGCCGCTTGTTCCTTTCCGAACAGCAAGCACCCTTTTGCGCCATGCTTCGCAGCCGCTTCGAGGATTCTGTCGTGTTTTGCGTTGTTCCCGAGGTTGTTTTGTTTGGGCTGCGTCGCTTTCGCCCTACGGCTACCTTCGCTCTCGCCCTTCTGCCGAATGTGTATCCCTTTTTCTTTTATGTTGGCGCGGGAACACGGTTACTGCGTATGCCGGCAGCAAGGTGCGAGGTAGGGAACTTGGCAACCAGGTTGCAACCGGCGCTGTTTCTAAGGGGAAATCGATGCGTTTCCGGATTCTCGCTCCACGCTTACGAGGGGAGATCTGTACGGCTCTTCGAGACAAGAAAAGATGCCTGATGCTGCCGGGAGAAGAAAAAAAAAAAATCTAGGAGAACAAATTTTATACGTGTCTATTTGTGTGTGTGTGTGTGTGTGCGTGTGTGCGTGCGTGCGTGTCTGTGCGTGTGTGTGTGTGTATAAAAACTGAAGAAAAGCAGCTTGGCATTCGTTTTTTGTTTTGTCTTTTCTTCAGTCAGGTAGCGCATTTTTTTATTGCATATAAAATTAAAATGGCGTGTATATTCTTGTACCGGAAATACGATACTAGTTACTGAGCCAGTTAGAAAACCTGTTTTTTTTAGTTTATTTGGCATCTGTGTCAAACCTTCTACGAACTGTTCAAGAGATATGCCGATCAGCAATATATAAAGCACAATATCAAACAAAACAGCTATCAATCTAGGCTGAGGTCCAATTCTCATCATAAAGAATGGCCATATTAGCTGCGCACGTTAATGCTTTCATTCGAAACAAATTCAGCATGCAAGAAACTGTCAAGCCCGAACGTTGCACACGTCCACCTTTATATCGTTTTGGGCGCTCCTTCACGAAGAATTTTATATTCAGCTTCACGACTGAACTGGACCCAGTCCTACTTTGATGTATGCGAGCCCCACTTCATCCGATGCGAAACATCGATAGCAAGCCTAGATCGCACGGAGCATTTGCTTACTCCCATTGAGACAAAATAATGCGTCGCTGTATTGAAAAACCACGAACGGACATAAAAGGGACTGCGTTTCTGCGGTCCTCTGCTGCGAACTATGTTGACATGTGGTAGCATTGCTCGTCTTATATGAAAGCTATTTTCCTCGGATCGAGTTTGGACGAACCCTAAGTTCATCTGCTTCTTGCGCCACGGTTGCGATGACGTGGCAGAATGCCGAGCCCCGAATGCCTCGGATTCGAAAGATAGTGGGTAGACCTCAAGGCAGCTACCATTGAGGTCTACCCACTATCCTTGTAATCAGAACCAATCAGAGCTCGGCGTCGTTCTGACGTCACCGTAACCCATGTTCGAGTAGCAGACGAGCTTGCGCTCCGGATGGGGGCTAGACTAAGCATCAAATGGTCGCACATTTTTCCCCTAATAACAGAACAAGCCTGCCTCGCTTCTCTGTCCTTAAAGACCGACGACCAGTTCGCGCTTTCCACTTTGCCCTCGCTTCCTCCTCTCCCCCTTTCTATCCTGTCTACCGTTGCCTGTTTCCTCTTCCCCCATGGAGAGGAGGATCTTCTGCCTTGCAGAATCTCGAGTCTGTTCGTCGGCCTTTAACCAAACATAGCTCGCTCTCTCCCCTCTGAAGTTTCTTTGACACGTCGGGGGCGTTCATGCGTTGCAGGTTGCCATTTCCGCTCAGCTATTTGCTCTTCGGTAACCTTTTTTTCTTCTTTTCTTTGTGAGGCGTTCTGAAGACGGCGGCGCATCCAGTGCATGAAAGCCGCGTCCCGCGACCCGCGTGTGTGCACGTGTATTTCCCTCCCTTGCGCATGCCACCGCGTTTTAAGATAATGCGCATTGTGCGAGCAAGCATAGTTACGTGGAATGGACTCGCACTTTAGATTACTTCAAGGGGAGTCGACTGGAGTGGAGTGGAGTCGCACTTTACAGCTACATAGCGCCATCTCGTGATTAATCGGTGAACCTTCATTATTAATTCCTTCTTGTGGACGCTGAAATCCAACGAATGCGTCGTATTTTCATCTCAAGCGGGTCGATTCCTGGGAAGAAATATTATCTGTCACGAGACATATTGAGTGTAGAATGTTGAAAGAAGGAGATGGCCCCGGCGCAGCAAGTTTGTATTTGTACTGCGCTCCCAAAGCAAAAAAATTGCACTGGGTGTATTGGGAAAGGCTACAAATGCGTGAGGATATAAGGGTTGCTAAGGTTTTCGCGAAGAAGGTTGCCAGGCTCGCTCTTAGCGTGGAAAATTACATGAAAACAAACAGCGTCTTTTTTAATCATTTGTTTTTATTATTATGCGGTTACCATTTTTACTCTCACTACCTGAATTGCTCCGAAAATAATGAAACGGTGGTACCATCTGTGACGGCAGCTTTTTCCACTTTTAAATGTGACAAACCAGGAATTTTCGGTCGAGAAAATAGTTGCTGGAAAGTGCAAAGAAAAACGTTTCAAAGAACGTGCGGATATAAATGTAGGCCTCCGAATAATTTGTCTTTGTCGGAAACAGATGGAAAGTTGTTCTCTTCCTACAGTTTTATGCCAAATAATAGGATTTTTTCGGACATCCTTTACACACAAAAAAGAAGGTATGCGGACTCATATACGAAGATAACAAGATGCACTGAAACGTATCGACTAATGCACATGAAAAAACATACCCTTTTCCTCGACATCAATTACGCCCTCGCTGAACATTCTTATCATAACTCAATGTCTGCCTTCTGAAATCTGAAACTTTCTACCTTCAAGGTAGAGCAAAACGCACGAACAGACGGTGAAAACACAAACGCTCGCGCTGCTTTTGACGCTAAAGGGCTTTGCACACGGTCGCGACGGAGGGAAGACAAATGGCTTCCAACAGGCGCTGGTTTGAAACAAAGTCCCCCAAAAAATCCAACGAAGGCCACCAATTTAGTTATTCTCGATTGTTCTTCTTAAATGAGAGTTAAAATAATGTAGTGCATGACCGCGGATTGGAGACTGACTCCTACCGCAAATGTAATTACGAATTGTTAACGCTCGTGAGCTTTTCTTTGCGATATGAGCAAGTGTACAATCCGGGTTTGCTTCACAATTTTCCTGTCGGAAATCTTTCTAGTGTGACAACTTAATTTAGGTTCTTCAAGTAGTGTACCACGACGTGATAATCACAGGTTAATCTTAGTACTTCCGGGAGACTTGTGCGACAGACTCGAGTGTCATTTTATTGTATTAAGCAGTTTTCCCGATAATTGAAACTTTGAAATTGTAAACTACCTTTCCACTCTGGTGAAGAAGGATGAGCAGCGAAGCTGTACTATGGTGGGATTGAAGTAATGGCCGGCCGCAAGTCGGCAAGCCAGAATGAAAAGGCTCTAGAGGTTGCCGCCATCTATAAGCGACGGCGGCAACCAGACAACCGGTAAGCCGGTTGTCTGGTTGCCACTGTCGTTTATAGATGGCGGTAGCTGTCCAGAGTTTTGTGTTATCATTTGTTTGCTGACGGACACGATACTGGGGAAACTAGTACTTAACAGCTCCGCTGTGGAAAGTAAACTAGTAATTTTAAAACGTAAAACCAAATATTTCGAGAACAGTTACACAGAGTGTTGTAGGCGTTAAAGTAAAAAAAGTTACGAAATAGGTTACTCGTTACTTACAAATAAAGGGAATGCGTGGCGGCTGGTTTGTCGCGGTCGACGCGGTGGACGGAATTGGTTGTGAAAAGTGTTTTAGGCTACATCAGCGTGAAAGTCTCGACAGAATGACCTTCGATTGTGACAAATATGCAAAATATTGTCGCGTGAAGTGTTTATCGACCCCTGTTTTCAAGTTGGCTCTCCACTCTCAGGGCGTGTTAGATGCGTACGGAGCGGTGGGGCTCACGTCTGTCTTCCCCTTGGTTCTTCTGTCGGCGAGCTTATTCGTATGTACTTACTAATTTTCGCATAACTGTAACGTATTGTTATTTACCACCTTGTTTATTTACACTTGCAACGCGTATCCTTCAATCCGATCAGCGCGTTGAATAGTGGCAGTACATGATCTCGGCGATCAGCTGATTGTCGACACCTCTGTCGTTTGCATTAGATTGCCGCGCTTTTAAGTAATAAAACAGTGAAAATTCAATTTCTTTCGTTTTCTGAGTTTTGAGACAATCTTCAGTGAATTTTTCTAATCTCGCGAGTAGAATCTTAGCCTCAGAAAATTGTATCATTCCATAAGCGTAACTTTTTTGGTGATCGCGATTTTTTAGGAATATTTTGCTTTATATCTTTCATTCGTGGCGACGACAAATCGTAACGACTACTATGCTAGATTCGTTCATTGCTGTATCGGGGCAGGCTGGGGCAGGTGATGCGAAGAGACGACCGTTCTTATCGGCACAATGTGATGTACTAATGAGAGTTTTTTTTTCTTTTTCTGAACTCGACAGTGTGAAACTGAAGTCCGTTTGAGGCTGCAGCGGATGTTCAACGACGGTACAGTGCAGTTCTGTCACCTTGCTGATAGCAACGAGTACCGTCGATCCAAGGTCTCGTGACCTGACCTCTCGACGACTTCTATTCGACGATTTCCGGGCATTTTCGCAGCTGCCGTACCGAGTTCGTCACTGTTTTGAACTTCATCGGTCTCAGGCATGACTTGATTTTAGTAGTCATTTGAACCTGCCAAACTTATTCTCGATGATGTTTTGTCTTCAGCGATGTAGCGAGTAGAGCGTCCTTCTCGCGTTCGGTGAGATTTGGGGCCCCCGATGGCTCCTTTATCTCAAAATGTGAGCACAAAAACTACTGTCACTGTCAAAATATTTTGTTAGCAACCGATATTAAACACACAATTACAGATGTAAAAAGCATTCGCGTTTATGTAAAGCGTTGACTCCTGTTTTTGAACGCTAAGCGAAAACATGATTGAATTTGGAGACCTTTAATTCCTTACTCACCGAAGAAATACAGCGAAAGCAGACGCCGACGACGACTACTACGGCAGTTTTTTTGTTTACATCACGTTATTCCTCTCCGCCAATCGTATTCGTCCCTGTGAGCGTTCCCTAGTTCGCTCTGTTTGTCCCTACATTCCCTACGCAAATCCAGAGTTTAGCTAGGGGCGCGTCTGTAAACCGGGGTTACGTTGGTGCAACCGGAATTTAAACCCGTGCTTATACGATCTTTGTTGAGCACGCTAAGCCGACTTAAGAAAGAGCCGCTTTTGGTTAAGGTATGCGACGTTGGTGCAACCGGCCCTAAGCCGTCATACATTTAGTTCCGTTCCTTCATGCCGGCGCCCGCCACTATCACGTTCGTATATATATACCCTTCTTCCCACAATCTTCGGCCCGCCTGTTTTTTTTTTTTTTTTTTTTAATGCGAAAGCATTAACTTTACCATGGAGCAAGCCGAAGTTATCAGTTTGGAGCGCGCCAAACGGCACCTTAAATCCTTCCTCCACCTGAAGCGAGCTCCCAGCAATGAAACCATGCGAAAAGCCTAGACGACGGCACCTGGTTTCCCCTATCCCAAAGGAGCGGAGCGAACTTGATGGATTTCGGCTTCTGTCCCATTGGCTGGCGCTCGTCGACAAGGATCCCATTGGCCGCTGCGCGTCATTTTTAACGACCGCCACCCCATGGCGCTGCGTGCCCGCGATTCAGCGGCTAAACGCCAAAGGTCAGCGCGCGCGCTCGACCGTTGACGCTAGTACGCCGCACACAAAAAGAAGAAAGCGGAAGAGCGGCGTGCATGCTTTCGCATTCACAACTCATAAGAACATCATTCTACTTTTAAACCTCTGCCGAGTGAAATGACATGACCTGCGCCTCCAATGGTTTCTAAGCCGTAATGGGATTTCTGGACACGAGGCAGCAGATGCAGCGGCTAAATCGGCCCGTAAAAATGTGCGCACCCTGAAAATTCCTTACTTCAAGGCAGAAGCCAACTCAAGAGTGCGTAATGTAGCCAAACTCCTGACATCACATCTATGGGCTGATCCCGAATACCATCACTCCCGATTATACGCCCTCGATCCACATATGACATTTAGACATCCGTCTGGACTTTTACGCAGGTCCCAGGCAGTACTACACAGACCCCCGACTGGGGGTGGCGTTTACCCGACACCTCCTACATCGAATAAAAAGAAGAGACAGCCCTAACTGCCCAGTCTGCGATGTCCAGGGAACTGCAAATCACCTTATCTGTGAATGCGCTGTCTACGCCGTTGAAAGAAAATACCTTCACAGAATAATTCAGAGGCTAGACGACTGACCTTTCTCCTGTGACAAAGTCCTGGGCTCGTGGCAGTCCACGGAACATTCCATGAAAGCCTCAAGTGCCCTGATAGGATTTCTCGAGGACACCCGGTTGATGCAATCCCTGTAGGCAGAGACTGACATTTTGAACTATTCAACTCATCATCCTTTGAGCTTTTTCTCCTCATATTCATTAAGCAACTCATCCCACCTTTTCATTCCTTAATTCTTTCCCCTGTGCAGAGTAGCCAGCTAGGACAGAACTCCAGGCTTACCTCTCTGCCTTTCACTCATCACTTTAATGAAAAAAAAAAAAATCCTTCTTAAGAAGTGTTTGGGTATATCTCGAAAGTTTTTCTTTTTTCTTCCTTTCCTTTTGCCCTCACCCTCGACTGCCCAGATCCCATCACCTCTGTCGGCCACTCGGGTTTTATTTCACACCTGCCGAAGAGTGGGAGGAGGAAGGGGGGGGGGGGAGATGGCGTTCTTACTCTTCGAATATGCAACAGGGCGTGCCAGGTGCCCTCGGCCGGCGTAGACAAAAACATAAAATATTGCTTACCTTGTACGTAGTATCCGCTCCCAAAACCGAACCACGACACGCAGTCGCGAGAATCAAAATACATAACGACGAGTTTTCCTAGTTTCGGATACAATCGCAGCTCAATTATTTTTGTTATCCAACACGTACCTCGAGGGGTTTCTGTGAGTACGTTCGTGCTTAGACGGTGCGCCAGTTCCTCTTGAGACTTCGGTAAAACAAAACTGTTCCGCAAGCATGTGCCTAGCACGTGATATTAATGAAGCTACGTAAATTGGCTTCTTGTGATCTTTCTTGTTTCGACAGACGTCGCGAACAGAAGACATGGAAACGACACAGGTACGTTGGGCAAGTGAAGCGGAATGGGATATTATTTTATGCAGAACAGCGTCGACTTCCACTTCCTTTTTTTTTTTTTTCTTCTGGAGGTTGTTATCGGCAACAGCTTGAAAATTCAGCGAAAAAAAAAAAGTTCTTCAGCCGCAGAAAGAAAATCTTGGGGAGTGGCTGGCGTCTGTTTTGTCACAGAAAGTTTAGTGTCACCTGAGGAACAATACGACGTAATAATTAGGGGCTATAAAAACCCTCGTTACTGTTTCACCACCGACGACGTCGCTGTAGGTTTGTTGATCACAAGTTTGCTTTTAGGTGCACAATATTACGCAAAGAAAATTATTCGCTGACTGTTTAACTATAACTCGCGCTTAGTTTGGGGCACTTCAACAGCTGACCGACGTAATTGTTTGGCATTCGTTGTCACTCCTAATAGCCGAGCGATTGAAGTAGTCATCTAAATAATATATCATATAACAACAACGAGCAAGACACCAGTGTCATTTCAATTTAGTGTCCGTGTGCATATGTCTATGCGCAGAGTGTAATGTTTGTTCAAGGCTGGGGAGAGGAAAGACGCGTCACTGAAAATCAAACGGGTTGCACCACAGAATGTTTCCATACCGTGCCTGGGGCAGACACAGCTTCAATCTGGTAGTAGCGCCCCCTTCAACATATTTCTTAAAAGAGCTTACGTATGTACGAAACGGGTGACAAGAGCAACGAATGATACAACTATACATTTTTTATTAATTACAGTTAGCATTCATACAGAACAAATATATCATAGTATAATAATATTATTGTTTATTTTATGTGGCCAAAAAAAGCCAACGCAATTTTTCACATTCGCGCACGCCATAGAGATAAAAAGAAAAAAAAAAATAACACAAATATAACATCAAATATACAAATTAAAGTGGCTACAAATAGTGGGCACACTTCGCATAAAATATACTAGAGTTTCGATAAAACCACAAACTGCTAAACGAAGGTAGCCGAGGACCACGAATGTTGGGATAACAGTATAAAAAATAAAATGACAAGCGTAGGCACAAATTTAATAGTAATGACCCGTACACACTTTTTTTATGCCTATTTAGACACTCCACTTGGAAGTGTGCTTAAAATTCTAACTGCGTCATTTCGGCTTTTTCGTTTCGTGTACCATAGGCCTGTACTTACGTTTTCCGGATCTCTGCAGGATAATGAAGGCACTCGTCCGTGGTACACGCGCATCTAAAGACACGCAGAAAAACGCGCGAACAGCCAGGAAAGATATCCCCATCGATAACGCAACAACTAGAAAACAAGTCAAGCACAAACACCAACAACAAAATAAAAATAATAAAATGTTGACGAGCAAGACGATGCACATTTTCTGCATATAGAATTAAACTCGTTTCACCCCTCGCAGAGCGAGTCGGCACCATTTCGACGCAGATATTCTCTACCGTGCGGGGCTGTATGTTTTTTTTTATTATTATTATTATTTATTTTTCAATATGCATGAATTTTGTATGCCTGACGTTGGGGGACTTTATACATTTCGTTATCGTTTTCAATCTCAGCCACTTCTTTGCATCATCTCCGTCCCCTTTCCAGTACATTTTTTATACTTTTTTTTAGGGAATTCGGGACAAGGAATCGTACAAAGAAGTTCCAAGAGACGAGAGAGTTCGGGAAAGCAGAGAGAGAAAGAGAGGTTATTTGAAAAGGTACTATACGTGGGGAGCGAACGCATTTCGACGACGATAGCAACGGCGGTCCGAAAGCATCATGTATGCCCATTCCTCGGCTTCCTTTTTACCTAAACTTCCTTTGGAGTTAGGATGGACCGCAGCGGACGCTACGAGTCCGATCGAGTGCCGTGTAAGTGTCACGCGACCGTTGGGACTGGTGCAGCGACGCGCAAACGCGTTGTCACGTGATGCGTTCGTAGCTCTCGATTGGCTGGGACGGCCCGTAACGTTCAGTGTTGTTCGTTGTGAGATATAAGGAATATGGTATAGAAGCGCACGGAGGAAAGAGAACCACACGCGAAGAAGAAACGAAGGTAGAAAACGTGGCACGTTCGCGGCCTGCCATCTAAGATGAAACAAGAAAAGAAAAAGGGGAAATGTTCGGCGAGGTAAAAATAGAAAGAGGGAATGGTGATCGAGCACGTTTTGATGAAGAAGCGGAGAGGAGACGCGACATGAAGATGCCGGAGGAGAAGATGTGTTCCTGCTTTGCTTTGCTTTATTGGTGAGTGGTCGAGTTAAAAATACCTCGTGGCGCTTGTTTATTTTTGATTTGGGCTCGTGTTCATTACTTAACGGTCACGTGTACGTGCGGTTGCTCCTTTTGGTTAGTTTCCGCGTGGAAAGGAAGTAGGGGGCCTAGTGTTTCGGATCGAAAAGCATTTCTTTAAAAAAACAAGTAACAAAAAGAAAGACTGCCGGAACGGAACTCCTGCTGGAGAAAGCGTTCCCGTCCGTGTCGGTTGAAGCTTATTGTGTTCCTGTAAACTGGTATCGGGTGACGCGCCGCGTGCTTGACTTGAACTGCAATTATCTTTGTTTGCTAGTTTTAATGCGGAGTCCGTGGGGTGTCCGATGTCTCTGACTCTATATTATAAACTTTGATCATGAAACGCAAAAGAGCGAACAGCGTGCGCAAACTGGCGTTTTTTTTTTTGTTTTTTTTATTGAAACGTGTTTTTCGATGATCTCTTCTCCGCTCAACATTGCTGCACTTTTTATGACCACGCCGTTTCATGCTGCTAAATCGACACATAATTGAAAAAAAAATGACGTAGAGGCATAAAGAAATAAGCAAAACAATCAAAGAAACTTTAGGTGGTAACCAACTAAAATTTAAATTTTTTTGCGCGGATAGAGCAAAATATAATTGTTAATCTTCTTTTTTTTTTCTTTTGCAAATCAATAAACATTACATTAACTGAAGAGCGTGTTGGCAACAATGACTGGCAACAGGACGAATAAAACAAACTCTGGACAAGGGACAACGAGCGTTTCTTTCAACCGGCAACTACCTGAATGAGCCCAAAATCACTCCCCGCAATTCAGAACCGCCAAGAAAAAAAGGAGAGAACGGGTGGGAAGGAAGTATGTGCGGTGTTCGCCACGACCTATAACCGCCATGACCTACGACCGCCCCCACCATATCAAAACTTTTTCTGCTCACTGTTACTTCACATATTATTCTCTACTTCACGACCCTTTACACTTTCTTTTATCTCTTTTTTCTCTCTGTCCGCGCCTACTCCGTTGCTTCCAGGCGTCCCGTGCGTCTCCGTGGCCAGCCGATTGGGCCGTCCCTCCAGGCGACTCCGGTTACATCCGTCGCGCTGCCGTCGTTTGGCTCAAGGGGTCATGTTCGCTATAAGTTCCCTATACCGGGGTCCTACAAAATCCCTAAGTCTAAAACAGGTTGGCGCAGCACATTGATCGAGCCTTCGCTTCGCAAGCAGCCTATCCACGTTCCATTCCCGTGGGCGGGGGGCTATATTTTTTTTTTTTGAATCTTTTGCTACATCGACGACGGACGCCCTACGTCACAAACTACAACATCATCAACGAACGTCATTTCCAGGCCTGGGACGAGTCCATAAGAGCTATCGCTATGCAAGGCTAAATGTCGCACACTCCTTCACCCTCTTTAGAAAAAAAAAATAAGGTTGAAAGTTGAAACGCGTGAGCTACAACCATGTAGGAGAAAAAAAAGAAGATTGCATAGCTCACCAACATTTTACATAATTTTTTTATTAAATGCTATCTGTTTTTATATAACCGTAAGAGATGATGACTCAAGCTTTCACGTAGGAACAAATCCGTTTATTTACTTTTTATACGGGTTTTAAACGCACGGATTAATTCTTCGCAGTCCCAATTCGCGCACACGATGTGGGACTGTGTTTCTAGATTAGAGGATAAGTATCGCGGGAACAAAGAAACAAAACAAATCACGTTCGCTGGCAGCCAATACGTCATTGAGTCACGGCGAGACAAAGCAGATGTCAGTCATTCTCCCCGGGCGATAATCCGATTCCGAGGATTAAATGCATTCGACATTCGCTGCGAACAAGGCCGTCGGAACAGATTAGGGCGAGACCAAAAGGGAAGGCGACGGTACCGAATAAAACAACGTAAGTCGCAGAAATCCCCCATGACCAACGCCGAGTCTCAATTGCATCGTAATAATATCCTTATTGGGAGTTTTGTACACTTTTCTCGTGTTTCGATGACAATACATTTCCCAAAAAGGCAGCACAAAAAAAAAAAAAAAAAAAGAGGACGGAGAAATATACAGGCATATATTTAAGTTTTCCTTGTTCGTAGATGTTACGAATTAAATTGAACGCTACATAATGGGCTCATTGTTCGGTGTACTTTTAAGTAATCGGCATAAAAATGGTGTGTTCACAGTTTATTACGTAATTTATACGAAATCCATTCTTAGAGAAACTGAAAGTTTAGTGCGGTCCATGCAGTCTGGGTGTAAATTGCGGCTCATTCATTTCGCTCAGCCCTTCAACAGAAATAGACATAGAAACGCACCGTGAGGACAGACGCTTTCATCCGAGATATATAACAACTCAACTCGAAAGAGAACAGCGAAACAACCAATGATTATCGGTCCAAGCCACTGAACGACGGTAGCGCAAAGCGTGATTACTCTTTGTTCGCCCTTTTCTTGCTTGGCAGCAGACTCAGTGGCGCCACCTATTGGGTAGCCCCGTCACTCTTTCGGTTCAGGTGTATTTCCTCGTGTTTTACTCATCACTCTTTTATCGTAAGAGTGAATTAAGTCTTACAGTGCTATAAGGTGGCCATTTCCAGAAGGTAGCGTGTATATTTGATTTCGCAAATAATTGCGATATCCGCCGTCTATGCCGTCTAGTTCAGAACCGGAAGTGGTTGGTGGCTGTTTGCTCTCTGCCTCCACCAGGTTTCAACTCACTCGAAAAAGATTGAATACACTGAGAGGAGAGGCACATGTAGCGCAAAAGAGACATCCGCGCATCTTTCTCGTTTCGTTCCACAACCTTTTTTTTTTTTTCCTCTCATTCATCTACATTTCTCAGTGCTTAATGCCGTATATTTATCACCTAAGTGCTGCGCATAACGGCACTATTTCGTTATAGTCGTATAGTTTCCCTGACGGCCTTTAACACTACAAAAAAAAAAAAAAAAAAGCTGGCATTTTCTTGTTCGTAATGAGTAAGTAGGTCACGTGCTGTACCTGCTGCTATGAGGGTATATTAGTCTTCCCGCTTCTGAAGAGAAAGGAGTCGTGGAACTTTGTTATTGTCATCTGACCTTCTGCTACCATATTTCCACAAACGGTGTCATGTATGTTTGATGAAACACAAGTTATTACATATTCAGTTCTAATCAGGTTCTAAGAAAGGTCCAGCACAATCATGACGAAGGAATCAGTTTTAGGTTCACAGAATAGTCCCTGTGGCCTTTGGTGTGTAGCTATTCGTAAGCAAAATATTTTGAACGAACACCCCCTGGAATTATAGTTATTTGTATTTTTAGTACGCATACTTGGCAGGCTTCTCCGTGTTTATTTCGCAGGTTTTCGTACCTTATTACAAACAGACATTTTTGAGAAGCATTTGAATGACAGAAAATGGTTAGCTAAGGTATTTAACTTAACCAGATCTGAGCCCCTAAAGTGCCAAGTTATAAGCAGTCAGAACTCACAAAGCTAAGTCCCCTTTTTGAATCATTATTGGCTGTCATCAGACATGTACACGTTCCTCAAAAGAAGTGACTAAATACGTTACTCGTTACCGATTTTTAAAAGGAACGCGTTCTCTACCTCGAAAGTAGCGGGTTACTTTTTTCTTGATTTTTTAACTTTTCTCGTTACTTTGACGGCTAAATACGCAACTGCTATTGTTTCATGGCTTATTAGTTTCTTTTCAGTACTCGTTGCACTTGAGCAGCAGCTGACTCTCGAACTTTTTATCAATTATGTTTCCGCGCTCCCTTGAGAATACATCTCCGGCGACGCTGAAGAGACGTTCCACTAAAACGCTCGAAGGAACGGCGGTGTTGTGCTTCAGCGAGAGCTGAGGCCAGATTCACGAAACGATCTCACGCCTAATATGTCCGTACGACAAAACGTAAGAGCAAATTCAAATTCACGAAACGAAATTATCGTAAGTTATGAGCAGGTTACGACGGAATCCTACGACAGCTCCGGAGCTGTCATACGCACTTTTCGCGATCAAATCAGCATGGCCGACAGCGTCGCTCAGTTAATTGGTCGCGGCGACGAACGGCCTTTTTTTTTTTTTTTATATGTGCTCTTCTCGCGCGTCCCGACTTCGATCATCAAGAAAAAAGAAAGAAGTACTTGAAACTGACAACGAGCAAAATGGCAAAAATAATCCCTGGAGAAGGGGAACAAGATTGACAAATCTCAAACACAAATCTCCAAACACAACTGAGTGACTGGTGCGCGACCGAAAAATTCTTCCTAGTTGGGGTATCGAACCCGGGACCTCTTTTGCACTTTTGCATTTAATTGCATTATAATCATAACCTTAAAATGCAAGCCTTTCACCCTTGCTGGTGTTAGACTGGTGGCAGCTGATAAAACCTGTCTGCTCTACTTACGTCTAACCCCTGATTAGCTCAGGTAGTAGAGCGCCCGACTGGAAATGGAGGGGTCCCGGGTTAAATACCCGGACCAAGCGGATTTTTTCGGTCACGCACTAGTCACTTAGTGATGTTTGGAGATTTGTGTTTGTCCTTTGTTCCTCTGTAGGGATTATTTTCGTCATTCTTGTACAGCTCGCTTGCATCTTTGCATTTAATTGCATTATAATCACGATCAACACGAACGCTGGATTCACAAACACCCAGGAGGAGCTACAACGGCAAAGATCCCACCGACCAAGCTAGCTTGGCAGTATGTAGGCCTAGCAGGAACTCCAACCTGCCACTGCGCAGCGTTGCTCCGACGGTCCTTGGCCAAGACCGTCTGCCCACGACCGGCTAGCTTGCTGAATGGAATATGCCCGCGCGACCTTTCTGGACCCTTCCCGTATTAATAGTTTGATCGCTGACCTCAATTTTAGATTACGAGGTCAATCGCTTCCGCTTGTTATCCCCTTGTTTTCCGAGGAAGCGATGACGAACGCTGTCGTCAAAAAGGCACTCTCATTGATATCTCCTCGTTTTGTTTGATATAGAGCTCATAAAGGCCGTATGGATTATTTTCGCAACACGATATGTACTTCTTAGTGAGCGCGTTGGTAATGATGTAGGTTTAGAAAGAGTTATACACGTAAAAACAGGGGACGGGACAACACATCAGATGTGTTGTCCCGTCCCCTGTTTTTACGTGTATAACTCTTTCTAAACCTACACGATATGTACGCTGTGTTATTAGTATGCAATTTTTATTCTGCACCACGGTACGTCACTGTCGAGCTATAACAGTTCGTGGGAGCTACGCGATGCCAGTCCAACCTTCCTTTTCCGAGTGTCACGTCAGTATCAAGTTGCAATCGTAAAAGATCGTTCCCGTAGCGCTTACCAAGACGCGGTCTAACAGCGCGAATCCAGCACTTCGATCAAACGAGCGTGTCCGCTACGAGTGTGAACAGGTATTAGCGTGGCTCTTGCTGACAACCTGGTAGTTCAAACGTATCTTTTTTTTAGCGTCGGCAAGCTCCTGCATCTCCGAGGCCGCAAAAAAAAGGCCCGGCGGTTTGTTTGTATCTATGTCGCTTTGCAAACGACTGGAACGGGTCGTCTTTTACCAACGATGACATTTGTGTTGACTTCGTAGCGATCGAGTTTGTAGCAGTGAACGAAAATGGTTACCCCGGCCTTGGCATTCGGGCTCGTTTAAAAGAAGAACCCGCCTATACTCCGTTTCACCTGACGTCCGGACGCAGCGGATGCTACGAGCTACCCTAGCCCATCCCGTTCTGTGGACGTGGCCCGTGATACGCTTCCGCGCGTGTGTGTGCCCCCTCTCTAAGGTCACGTGACACTCACACGGTTTCTGATTGGCTCCGATGGCTCGTTGCATCCGCTGCGCTTAAACGTAAGATGAAACGGAGTAGAGCAACTGATTTCATTGTTGCTGCAGCACCGCGATGAGTAGGCCACGCGTAGTTAGGACTCCCGAGAAGCAGCGGAAAAGGAAAAAGAAACGGCAATACGACCAGCGGTGGCGTGCTGTGACCGGCGGCGGCATTCCGGATAGTGCAGTAGGGAATCGTTGCAGGTGACACCACAGCTCCGCTGACCATCCACCTTCACAGTGTGGATTGAAGCCCCAACGTTCTTTCACTCAGCCAATAAGGGCTCGACGTTTGGAGGTCATCACGACCACTGCGCAAAAAGCAGACGACTTGAGCTCCACATACGCTGGTGCCTGACGTCGTGACATCTTATTACTACCTCCCACACACTTCTCCTTTAGAAAAAGAAAATGCCGGAAAGCAGACTAGTGTTGCGAACATAGCGGGGCACAAAGGAGTATACTATGTTGCGGCATCCTTGTACTACCTTTTTACACGACTCTAAAAAGTAGACCTATTGGTCTCGCACGCAATATATTTGGAATACTTGGAAGTAAACGGGCAGAAACCGATAGCAGGTCATGAATCAACCCGCGGTTTCGCAAACACGTTTTACTCTTTAGTACGAAGCTTTACGCGAAGAAACGAGTCGTGAAAAATGATTTTACGGCTCTATATAGCGGGAGTTGCGGAGCAAATCAGGTAGCACGTAGATTCGCATAAACATGCGTTGCACACACCTGTGTGCTTCTCAGAGGAACCTCCTTCACGCCTCCGAACGTCTAGCGAGCGGCGCGCCGACGCGTGGCAGTAAATGATGAGAACAATTTCTCGTTCGTTACTTTGTTTCTTTTTTTTCACGAAGCGCCGTGAGAGTGAAACTTGAAAACGCGAATCCATGGTTCAACAATTGTTTCACTCCTTCGTCGGAGGCTTCCTCGCTAACCCAGCGCCGCACGCCGCGACCGCGGGAAACCTCTGGAAATATATTTATGGCGGGGAGAAACCGCCAGAAAATAATTGCGACGCACAGTTTCTCGCACGCCGCGTAAATGAGGATTTTTGTTTTTACCTTATTCTCGCTTTGTTCGGTGTTTCATTGAAAAAAAAAAAACAAAAAAAAACGCAGGTACGTAGCTTGTGAAACACGCTGAATTATTCGAGAGCATGCATGGCACTGCTTGATTACAAATGCGAAGAGTATGTATGCGTTATGGCTAGAAAACGAACGACTCCGAGAGGCGAAACGATGGAGCAAGCCGGCTGCGGCAACCCCGTAATTTCCTTAAACGAGGACTCGCTCGGGAAACGGCTCAGCCGGTACCGGGGGTTCCTACACGGCAAAACGGCGCCAAAGAAACAAGAGTTTCGCAATGAAGGAGCGCGTAAGTTCGTCCTGCGCCGAAACACTCAGACGCGAAAATGTTATAGAAAAAAAAGAAAAAGGGAAACAAGTGAACACGACAATAGCACGCACCGTCCCGCTAAATGGGTTTTGCTAATGGGGACCCTGCGTTCTGCGTGACAAACGTTGCTTCTTTCGGACGACCGTTTTCGAGATGGGCGTGTTTTTATAACGGGCTGGCTGCTTCTTTCTTAGCAGTAATCCGAGATGAGACGAAAAAACAGGTTGCTGCATTAAGACTTTCTTCTTTTTTTTTTTTTGTGGCAAGCTCTGAAGTCTTTTGTTAAGTAAATTTGTCCTTGTGCTCCGAAAGCCGAGGGAAATTGATATAGTGCGTGCCACCTAGAGCGGAAGCGGGAAAGGTGGAAAGGGAGAGGAGTACTCCTACATCACGAAATCGTTTTGAAACTAATTCCTGCGTAGTCTTTTTTTTTTTAAATGTGTTTTGCCTTTTTATATTATTTTATTGATTACAAACGAGACGCGTTTAGTTGATTTGTGAACACGTAATGACGCATGTACTGCAGGCCTGCAAGGTCTGCCAAAATTTGCTCGTGGATTGTTGGAATTAATAATAATAATACATACATACATACATACATTTTATTGACTCAGTGGGACTATTAAAGACATACGTTTGCGGGCACATCAAAGCCAGCGAAAGGCTTGTGGGATGACACCCTAAAAAAAAAATTAGAACAGTCCACTTAAGTGATAAGGTAAAGGCATTGCCTTCAAAATGAGAACTGAAAGATAATAAAACTTTCCCCACCCCCTTCCCCGCCCCAACCCCCTTTGCCCCCTCCCCCCTCCCCTTAATAATAATAATAATAACAACAATAATAATAATACGTTTATTTCCATCTACATTAATGGTGGAGGTCAAGGAAAAGAGCTGTGAAATACAGCTTGATAAGGCCCTCGACATAGGCACAACAGCAGAGGTACAGGAAAAAAATGCTATATTCATGCGAAAGTCCAAAACGGGTGGATAATAATCATAACATACGAGCAAAACACACATGTTAAAGAAGGTTGAATAATCCTGGAAATATTAAACAAATCTCTCGATCACTAGCGGTTTATTCCCTTCGAAAGCCGAATAACTCTTGACGTATTTCAACTTCACCTCTAATGTTTATTTTGGCGGTGAAGCTTATAATTATATACCCCTGTACTACACATATCTGTCAGCTGCTCTGAAAATAATCCGCAGTTTTACGGTATATTCATCTTATTAATAATGACCGACGACACTCATGAAAGTTATCTGTCATGAACAATACTTTCTATACAAGCATCACTTGCCTTTTCTGAACACCTCAAGGTGAGGTCTGGGTCCAGTTTTTTCCCTTCGCGTAGCCACCTCTAGTAAGTATTTAATTTCACATATTGTTGTAAGCTTGAGCACATTGTAAAATTTAACGACTTTCGGCTCTGCTAAGTACGCGTTCATAGTGAAGAACAGCACGACTCTTACGGGGACAAATAAGGGAGGTGCACGGGACAAGCGCTGACTAGCAACTGAAATATTATTAGAACCGAAACACAAACTTGACGCTGATGCTCGCGCAGGTACAGGCACCCCCCCCCCCCCCCCCCCCCCCCCCGAACGGAATCTTCAAAAACAAATTTTTTCAAATCTTGCTAAAAAAAAGAAACCTTTAGAGTAACGCTGATGCTCGCGCAGGCACTGGGACGACATTATCTTGAAACACTTATTTCTTCCCCTCGAGTGCTATCCCACATCCAAATAATTCAAGAGACTACTATACTCCGTTCACCCTTAAGCTGAGACTAGAAGTTCCGCCTTCAGCGCGAGATCGCTGCCTTCCGCAGTGCTTTGGTTGCGCGGGCCGGCGCGTTTACACTTGTGTTAGCAAGGGCAGAAAGCTCGCACTGGTTTCAGTTGGGGATGAAAGGAATGCAGTACACCATAAACCCGTCCTTGCGCGTGTAGCATTCTGGGATTCAATGGCGCAGGATCGCTGCGCGTTACAGATTTTGCTTCGCACTGATTCCCAGAATGCTTATCGTGGCATTACGCCACTATGAGGCACTTCGAGTTTTGGAATAAGTCTATTCTCGGTCTCTAAGTGTTAGAGATGGCTGGCTTACGCACGTGGATTTGTGTGTTGTTCTATGGTAGGCTTTAATTGCTTCCCTGAACACATGGTCCTTGCGTTGGAACAACACTAGCTCCGTGCTATTTACCTGTACCTCCTGCAGCGGTGCAGAAAAGTGTAGGTTGGCGTACTTCCGGTCGCCTCTCAATACACATACCGGAAGTAGACTGCCCTACACTTTCCTGCCCCGGCGCAGGATCGGTGCACTGAAATCGAACGAAGCAACTGTTGTCTCTGTGAAACGCGGTTCGCACCCGCGATCTGGGCAATGGATCGCTAAATGCGAGTTTGCTGTTCTTTTCATAGAGAGGTGTGGTGTTCCCGGAGTCGAACGTTCATGCAACGCCTTGTCTGCCCTATATATGAACGGCCGCAGTAGACGGAAATGTTGTGGACCGCTCCTTTTAAGGAGCGGTCCACAACGTTTGTTCCTAGCAAAGCATATACAACTTATTTTGTTACGGGCAGAAAAAAAAACAAAAAAAAGTACATTTACTTTATATTGTGTTGCGACCCCTTTCAGTTCGTGTGAAATGCGGAGAAATGTACGGATGATTGAAACCTTCTTTTTTCCTTTTTTTCTAGCTAGGTCCTCTTTCGTAGTCCTTGAGATTTTTTTTTATTAATTTTTCGCATGCTAAAGCGTTGACTGAATCTGGGAATCGCGAGTCTCGGGTCTTTTGAACCTGGGGCGAAAAGCTAAGGTCCATATTTTGGATGCATGATTTTGTTCGTGCTGACATCATACAGGAGAATGTTATGCCTTTCTTAATGAGTTTTGAGCGTACTGACTGATAGTTTATAAACCGTTCGCGGTTCTAGGATGTAGCGACCAGCTTACCCGCTCTTCCTTCATTTCCACAAGATCTAAGAACTGAATATGATTCCCCTCAGTGATCTGGTAGATGAACCGAAAGCCTAGACCTTATTTAGTGAATACCTTAAGTAGATGAACCAAAAGCCTAGACCTAATTCAGTGAATACCTTAAGTAGATAAAACAAAAGCCTACACCTTGTTCAGTGAATATACCTCAAGCATTTTACGGAAACCTGCTTTCTGAATGAATACTAAATAGTCGCGCTGTTTTTCACGCTCTGTTTTTTCACTGTGTTGCGCTGTTTTTCACATATAAACTCCTACCGACTCGCCCGATTGTCCATTCTAATACGCGGACGTTTTACGCGTATCTTAAAACAATAATAAAACGAGTAAAGCTTCAAATCATCCTCCAAATATCCCGGATATAAAGTTTCTACGTAACCTATATGCCCTATTATATTATATACCATCCTTAGCTTCTTTTTGTTTCAGTATGTTTCCGGCCTTGGTGTCGAACCGTATAAGGATTCTCAGGAGATCACCGAGTCGTTCTTACTCCGTTTCCCGTTAAGGCTGATCGCAGTCAAAAGCTACGATCCGCTGGGCCCAATCATGCAGCCCCAAAAGTGTCATGTCATCTCAGTGCGCGTGATTTGTTCGAGCTCTGGTAGCGGACGCACTAGGACGACGAGCGTCATGACGATGCAATTTTGGCGCCGCTTGATTGGTTCTACCAGATCGTAGCCTTGGCGCCGGTCGGAGTTAATGGGAAACGGAATGTGTAGCCGTCGAGCGATTGAATATTCCTAAGAAAAGACAATCACGAAGCGCGCCGCCGTGCGCAACAATACCGCACCGCGCATCGTCGAACAGCCCGAAGGCCGTATCTCTTTCCTATCGTATTCAGCTCCACTCCATCCAAACAAAACCGGGATAACGTAATCAAGACGAACGTCAGGATAAACCACATAAAGTACTCTAAAAAAACCTTAAAACAAAAGTTTGCGTTAATAACGCGTCTCGGGTCCGCAACTAGTCCCAATGAAAATGATTAAAGCATCTCATACGAAAAAAACATAGAGGCTCGGGAGAAAACAAAAGAAAGGGCGAGAAATTATACGGCGGCTTGGCGGCGCTAATGAGAAGCGGCCGGCACAGAAAAGATCCATTGCCGTTCGTCAAGCGTGCAATCCAAACAGACGCAGTGCGAGCTGCCGACGGGTGTACGGTCGTTGCATGCAACCTTCGCCTGCGGGCACCTTACCATAACCGTCTCGGATTATGGTTCGGTGCGGTCATTTGGACTGTACACATTACTGCTATTAGCGGGCACCGACGGCGCTGCTGAATGCCGAAAAGAATGACGAGACCATCAAAAGAGATAATGATTTAAAAAAAAAATGAAAGAACGAGCACGAATGTGATGACAGAGCTGGTTCTGAAGCGTGTAATATAATGGCGGACAGTGCGCCTCGCTTGTGGCGTGTTTATGGTTATAGCCAGACTTAGTTGGTGGAAGGGGACGAAGTTTGAATGGGCGCAAATACTTTCTAGTGAGATAGAGGTGCTCGTCGCTTTCGCGCACACCGCGTCAGTGAATATTATATGGGTTGTAGCGCACCCGGGTTGCCGCCATGATTTATGGCCCTATCTCGGCGAGCGCGAAGACGGCGGGCCGTTACCTAAGAACGACCTCCACACCAACTGAAATGTTCTGAATGTAGTCTTCTACGAGATTGGTGCACGAAGAACTTTTACGAACTGTAGCTGTTAAGAGGACAATCGTTCTGACAACCCTGCGACGTGGCGTGTATTTACGACTCCAGAGGAGTACTTTGCAGAAGAGATGGGCTAAAGAGCAGTAGAACCCGGGCCTAGCCAAATATGCAGCGAACAATTACCTAGTTTGAAACCTGTGTGTTAATCAGATTAATGCAAAAATGCGAAAGGTTGGACCGCGGAACAAATATGTGCACAACTTGCACATATAATAAATAGGTCATGCCCGTGAAGTAGCTTCTACATTGAGGTTTATTCCGTGTAGCAACTTGTTTCTACGTCCCTCCTAATCGTACCCGAACGATTCTTAGTATTTGCCCCTGACCAAATATAGAAGATAACACAACAGAAAAACGACTGGTCAGTTAAAAAAAAAGTGCACTGACAATGGCAGAGCAACACCTTGTAGGTAAACTTAATTAAGATCGAATTAGTCAGCATCGAAGCGATTGTTCTTTAAACGATACTGGTTCAGAGAAAATGCAAAGTAGTATGTTGCGTTTTCAAATAATATAATGTGCGATTTATTTTGTTTCTTTGCAGGAAGCAGATTGCGGCTGACAACGAGGAACCCCACGTCATACTTGGTAAGTGTCTTTTCTTCGGTGCAATAAAAAACAACAACAAAAAAAAAAACTATTATTGAGTGTTCGTTTTGGGAGGAAAACAGGAAGCATTAAAATAATTCGGAAAATGCACATCCAAGATGTGACAAACTCTGCAATTAGGGAACAGATGAAAATAAGAGGGAACTCATACAAAACGCTTGTGTGTGCTGTCCCCTTTGTTTACGTGTTCAGCACCCTCGGCTTTCCTAATTATGAATAGTCACCAGATTACTTGGTTTATAATTATCATTATAAACTTGGTAATTCTTCTCTCGTGAATAAATATTATTTTATTATTATTATTATTATTAGATAATCACGGTTGCTCTTTCCCTTAAGAACACACAAATACACTTTTTTTAAGCTTTCCAAATTTGTTTTAGAAAAAACGTGAAAGCTACACTTATACAGTTTGTGCAGGTGAGTTATGCGGCTAGGCGGACATTCTATAGGGGGCTATTCGTAGCAATTAGTGCGCTAATTAGTTAAATCTGTTCATTAACTTTTTTTAATTAGTGAAAATAGACAGATGGGTTCAATTAGAAACTTGATGAACGTCGTCGAAAACCACTACATCAACTCATTTTAGATGGATATACCGCAGGGGCAGCATTTTACGTCGTTCAGTAAAACGCTCCAATTGGATGCGTTTCTAGGTTCCGGTTTCTTATCGGAGCGCATCTCTGCGGCCGCGGTCCCGCTACCCAGCACTCTGAAAAGTCTGTCCGTCTACTTTCCCGCACAACACTCGGAGATCCAATCAGCGCAACTTACGGAGGCAGCTCAGCGAATGACGATGCCGAAACGTATGTTTAGACCAAAAAACGTAGTCTGATTTCTGACATTAAGCAATGCAAAACGTCACGCTTGCATTGCTTAATGTCAGAAATCAGACTACGTTTTTTGGTCTAAACATACGTTTCGGCATCGTCATTCGCTGAGCTGCCTCCGTAAGTTGCGCTGATTGACTCTCCGAGTGTTGTGCGTGAAAGTAGACGGACAGACTCCGATTGGCTGAGACGCGCATCACACGTGCGTCATGCCTTTTTGCCATACTTCTCTCCATCCTGAGGGGAAAGCGAGGGGGTGGCTTCGCGCCGTGACCACCGGGGTGCAGGACCGCGGGCGCAAAGATGCACTCCGATAACAAACCGAAATCTAGAAACGCGCCCAAATGGAGCGTTTTTTTTTAAACGCCGTAAATGGCTGCCCCTGTCTCATATCTTCCTAAAAAGAGTTGATTTAGTGGTTTTCGATAATGTTTAGAAAGAGTCGCATTTGAACTAAATGTTTATTTCACAAATTAAAAAGTTAATTAACATACTATTCTGAATTAGCTGACGGATCGTAACGATTAGCCTCCTGTACTATGTCCCCCTGGCCATAAAACTCAACTGCACAAACCACGTAAGTGTAGCTTTCGCGGCTTTTTTTAAACAAGTAAGTAAATCTTAAAAAAAGAAAAAGCTGTATTGTAACGTAAGCGCAGAGTTCGACAGTATGGCGATATAAATGTGTCTCGATAGTATTTTAGAAATACATCGTGTATCTATAGGTCTGCAGCGCGATGTAATTTTTCAACTGTATTTTGCATTTCTGTTTCGAAATGCGTTTTGGGTGGAATCCTGGCATGACGATACTATCGGGAACGGATCCATCTTGTTGTGTTTTTGAGGAGTCGTTCATTTATTTTTGGCGCAAAAACGTGCAAACTGAAATTCTACGTTCAGTACTCGTTTGTGAGCTAACCAATATCGCAAAATCAATGGAGATCATGTTATTTTTGTTTTGTTCTTCGTACATACTGGCGGGTGCACCCAGCCGATCCTGCGGAATATGAGAACACCTGAAACGGATTTTTGACAAAACCTATTTCACTCCCTGTGTTTTTGAAAAATCTATTTCACTACTTGTATTTTTGCAAAATATATTCCTGTACTTGTATTTTCAAGTACTTCTTATATGTTGCAAATGTATTTCTGATACGTATCGCGTTGCCTTTTTATAAACGTATTTTAGTATCAGTATTGAAGACGTCTTTGTATTTGTATTTCCAAATACTTTTCAGTGTATTTCTGCCAGTCTCTGCGTAAGCGCTTGTTATTCTCATTGAAGATACGTACGCTCTAACTGATACGCTAAACATTTCGTAATAATTATATTAACACTTGGGAAGCCTTGGCACTGATTGTTGTAGCTGCAAGACCTTTACGAAATAAATATTGTTTTTACAAATAAAATAAAAAAAATTGTCGGATTGGTGTCGACGAAGTCAGCTGGATAGACCGGATTGCTCTTTGGCACATAGGGAGAAAGAAAGAGACATGGAGTTTTTTTTTAATAAAAACATGGAGAGGTAAGCCCGATTTCGTTTGCTGGCTGGCTTCACCGTATGGAAGGATAGAGGGAAATACAGACGTTTAGAACCACTGACTGCTTGCAGCAACCTTGTGTACACTCCCGACAGTCAAGAACATTCCATGCCGGACCACTCTACAAATATCAAGATCAATACGAGACTTTCCAGAATAGTTAACTTTACAGTTAACTGGCTCTTCTCTTATACAAATGAGGGGATACAAAAATGTCACCGTTTTATGTTGCACGAATATTGCGCCATGGGTGCTAATTAATCTTAATTTTAGACCGCACGTTAGCAGACGACTGTCTCGAAAAAGCGTTCAGTATGCATTCTTGGGCGTAATATTAGGTCTGACTTTATAAATTACCAGACATAGCATGGGGCTACTAATGCCAGCTTGCGGGAATATGATACTCCTGAGATCTCATTTACCAAAACCAAATAGAAAATAAGGTTCTTGCAGTTTCCCGAGTAACTGCCCACATGTCCAAGGAAATGTCGATGTAAATAGGCCCATGAAATTAATAAAACACCCTAGTATGCACACCTACATGGACACCTACACACATGCACGCATGCGCACACTCTTGCACACGCAGGTATTTACCACTCATATACGCAAGCAAAGAAACAATATCTTAAGTTTTAACTACAGCGCGAAGAACAATCCTCTTCCTGCCTTGGTATTTTTCTTTTTTCTTTTTACGAAAGGATTCTTTTGTATTGTTTATGCGAGAAGAATCTCATTGTCCAGACCATTCATTGCATGAATTTAGTGTGGCCAATAGGGAAAAAAACTCTTTTTATATAAAGCTGTGCAAAACCCGAGGCTTGATTCAGAAAATAAATTGCTGCCAAAGTTAAGAGCCAAGTTTAAAAAAAAAAAGAACTATATTCTGTGTTTAGCTGGCTGTCGGACGTAAGCGCTCTTTAATGTTTCGCATGACCGATCTGGGAGAATGGAATAGGAAAAGGGAGATGGCGAGTTGTGTGGGTAGGAAGCGGATCTTTCTTCTTTTTTATTTCGACTTTCTCTAATTACTGCCTTAATTATGTGACAGAGGATGGGACTTGGTTACAACTTGAAAAATAAAGCATGGTTCAAGAAAAACAAGGCGAAGTTGAAACGTTCTTGGTGGTGTGCAATTCGCAGGGCAAAGAGAACTATTGTCAAACGGTAAAATAAATACATAAAGAGAATAGGGTATGTGCTTTAGATGTGAACTGAATGTTAAAATGGAAAAACTTTTGGACAACGACTTCTCGGATGACTGCTTCTGGTTTCTCGTTTACAGAACAATGGTACTTATGAGGAAAACGACAAAATGCAGGGGGTTCTTTTTCTTTATTTTTTGCCTTTCTTTTTAGGTTTTTCCATGTATTTATTTTTTATGCAAAGAAAACAGGACACAACATTTCCTTTTTGCCCGAATTGCGCGAATGTGACACTGAATTTTGAATTTCTTTTAAGATTACATAACAAGATTGGCATTATTTGTGAAAGTGAAAGTTTATAGGGATTTTCACGGGCCGAGCCCGTTAGGGAGGTAGTGGCAAAAGGCATTTCTGCCTGACTGGGCCTCTACCCCCCTGCAGTTTACAGAAGTGAAAAAGGTGGCACGGTATGCAGCTTTCTAGCATTCGTTTCTGCTTGAATATACATGCCTGTGTACACAAAATGCATTTCATGCCACACATTAAACAGAAATTTCATTTCATACCGCACATTAAACAAAGAATACTCAGCAGGTTTGGTATTCACATGTCATGTGGAGGACCCCAAGGTAACCATTAAAAACAAAAAAAAACAAAAACAAAAAAAATCATATCTACAACGCGTAACAGATGTCTTTGTTTATAAGTCTTTGTTTAATCTGCTTCTTGTGTTTATAAATTGACTGTGTAAAATAAGTGTAATCTTCCATAGTGTTTAGTAATGTAGGAATATGATAATCAATTTTCTGTTTTCCAGTTTGTACGCACCTTAGGATTTCGTTATTTCGGTGGAACTGTAACCTACGCCTTGATTTTTTGTTTCTCTGAAGTAGTTACCGTAAAGACTGGGTTTTAATTTCTAAAATCTAGCATAAGGTTTGCAACTGTTACTGAGAAAGTGTCGAGATTGATTTTTTGACAAGTTTCTTCATCCTTTGAGATTTAGTGTAATATATTTCGCACACATTTAAACGGTTCTTATGACGACAAATCTTACGCTTGGTAGCCAAAGTCATAAAAGAAGCACTGACAGGTCAAAATCATATTTTTTTTTATTATCTAAAACGATTGAAAACGATGCCTGGACATTCCCCTCAAATTTCAAATCTTGGAGACTGTGAGGTAAAAAAAAAATAATTCCCAAAACCGAATTTAAAGTTCTCTCGTGATCCGCGCCAGTCCAGTGACGTCAAAGATTGGATCGTCCTGAAACTTGAGTTTCTCTCACGCCCCCAAACCATCGAGGCCCGAAGTGTCGTGTTTGCCTACATCCCGCGATCACGCTCTTCTTTGTGCCTGCCACGTATCGCTGTGAGCAGACGACGGTTCACCTTCGAGTTTGAAGTTCTTTTAGAAATTTTTAAGCGATCTCAAATTCTTTGAAACAGTGGGAACTCGAACAAAACGCGCAGTGGACTTTTGTGAGCGACGTGAGGGGGCGAAGTCGCGCCGATTCTGCGTGAAAGGCTGCCCCGGTGGAGTCAGAACCGAAATTACGATAGACTGCAACACCCAACCCAGTTGCTTTGACCGTTTGACGATTTTCTTATTGAAGTCTGAGAGGTCGCCGGGCGCCTAAAAAAGAAAACTTCGTCCGATTCGTTGACTCGCTGATCATCCTCAGTGCGATATCAGGAGCGATAGCCAGGAGCGATATCACTCAGGACTCCGATTCTCAGCATTTCAGAAATAAGGGCCATAGTGCGTTTGCAATTGCGTTCAGAATCATGTTTTACGAATACCATTGTTAAATATTATAAAAATGTAGCTTACAAAGCTTCTAAATTTCATAATTTCTGACGTCGCAAATAAAAAGAAGCGAGGAGGTCAGAAGAGGGAAAGAAAATAGCCAAAAATAAAAAACGCGCGCACGCGTGAGACGTTTTGTTGTTTTGTTTTTTATATTGTCTTTTTTTGTGTGTGTCTGTGATTACGATTCGCAGCGTTTCAGAAAGCAACAAAAATACGACCTTTGGGGTGTCAGTGCCCCTTTAAAAAATATTTGTGGTCAGCTAAACAAAAAACACAAGTGTCGCAGAGAAGCTGCACCCATCATATCCACTACAAGACGTCAGTAAATATCTGAGGCACGCAGGTCCCATGTAGCGCATTAAAACTGTTACAAAGTATGCTGTGTAAAAGCAGTAGCTTTCGCATGTGTAAAACACCATCAAACAAAACTGCAAAATGTATATATATATATATATATATATATATATATATATATATATATATGAAACTGAGAAGAAAAAAACCCTTAGTGAAAAACAGCAACAACGGACGATTTATCTATATATATATATATATATATATATATATATATATATATATATATATATATATATTATTCAAAGTACGCCGATTTAAAATCAAATGATTCAAATCCAACATGCCGTTGATCTAAAGTTTTGAGAGTGATGATTATGTGAAGATCACCTGATTCGGTAGCGATGTTATTCATAACTCTAAACACTTGCACGGCAGAGAGAAAGAAAAAATAAATAAAAGTTGTACCTTGGAGAGGTTGGCTGTCGTAGAAAAGGCACTGGCTACCTTTAATCGTCTCATAGTTCTCAGGTTTGGAATCATAAAACACAATTATTTTCCGCCTATAGCAGCCACGTTTTTCTCTTTCGAATATCGGGTGTTTTCATATCGGGTCACGAATATCGCCTACTCACACAACGTCGCAGTCTTATACCTGTCAAAAACCTGGAGGTCCAAAAATGTCTACGCCTTTTAAAGCCATAGCAACAAAGGTGCCCGCAAACCAAAAAAAAAAAAAAAATTAAACGAGGGAAATTGCACGAAGGTAGTCTTTAAACAAATTCCTATTTAAGCGCCCTAACCGTAAGCGAGTTATCTTCGTCCGTTCTACGCGACGCAGCCGAGACGCAGCAAACAACGTACCCAATCCCCAGGCGGATCAACGTCCCACGCTCGCTCGCGTCCGCGGCGCGCCGCGCGTCGCATCCAGACACGGTTATCGGGACTAATGAGATTTAGAGGGCTTTAATTTTCTCGCGACGAACTACCGCGCTCGACCGCCGCCACGACTCCGGACATCCTCAACGGGGGTCCGACGAAATTTCAGCGGCGAAGGCTCGGGAAGCGCGACGAGGCGGAGAAGGCGAAGGACGGAAGGACCTGTCATCCGCAGGACACGGCGACGGGCCCAACCGCCGCCTGAGCGGTTCGGCTTCCGCTGAACTTGTCTCTCCCCCCGCGCGGACCCAAACTTGCCCAGGCGAGCGGAAAATGAGCCGCGTCGGGGATTGCGGGAGGGAGGAGAAGGGCTTCAATCCTTTTCTCCGAGGTGACCTTCCTACGCTCTTCCGACGTTATCTCGGGTTCGTTGGTGTACGGTGAGAAAGCGAGAGAGGACTACCACCGCGTCTCTAGCCGCGTGCGAACAGGTCCGTATAATGCTGGCGAAGAAAGCGTTGTTTAAGATCCGCTGACGGAGGAACGACCGTACGATCAACGCGGTCTATTTTCAACGACGCCATGAGAACGCCAGCGAGGGCGTATCTTTGAGATGCCCCAGACTCCAACACGAGCTCGTTGCCTTCCTGCGTGCTTTGTAGGATCAACGTGGGCTATATATACATCTTTGTGGCGATTACCACTATACGACGAACAAGTTTTCATAAAATGCTTCTCGGGAGCATCGGAAAGCAAAAACGGGCACGCGAATCCAAAGGGCAACGCAGAAGATGCGTTGAGAACGCGCGATGGCGGAGCCACCATGCTCGCGCCGTCATCGGTTGAGGTCGCGGGTAAACAAAGGCCCGAGGTGAGCAAGGAGATGACAAACTTACAGGTCGTATGCGCGACCAATGACATTGCTGCATTTGCCGACAAGGAGGACGCCGAGGAACAAATCACGGAGTGCAAACATAATAAATCCCACCCTACGTTTCTTAGGCCGTCGGTGACTAGAGGCTAAGAATGCCGAGTAACTGCGTCGTGTCCGCATGCGCGGTGTCCGATATTCGGCCGGAGAAAGCAACTGCGCATGCTCCGAACGCGTTTCACAGCCCAGTGGACAAAGATGGCCGCACGCAGTACTGAATTGGTTCATACGGTCTGAAGGTTGGTCTTGGCACTTTATATACGAAGATACTACAAAAAAATGTTGTTTTTAGTAAAAGGGCACTAGATAAAATGAAAGGCATTATGCCGGACGTTTGACGATGTAAATAGAGGTGAAATAACTAGCCTGAAATACCGTGGGAGCTTGATGGTCATCGTAGCTCGCTGCTGGCGCTGACACGGCCACGCACCACTTGCAGTGCTGTCTTTTTCAAGCTGGATTGCGAGATGCGGCTGCAGCAAAGAGGGCGACACGTATGGTGTCAAAAGTGGGAAGATGTCCAGCGAGTTCCTCCTGCATCCGTCATTCCAGACTATTTTTGCTAAATAGAAGAGCTCAAATGACGTACTTTTTGTCAGCTCTCATCAGCAAACTAACGTGGGTATGGCCGCAAAATCGGGAACCAGTGGAGTGTGGGAAGAAAAACACGCGCTTGGAGTACAGATGACAACACACGACGATGCCTCATAGTGGAAGAAACATGCAACTCGACCAGTTTGAATTTACAATCCATGATTTCGAAACTATGTTCGAAAAAAAGCCGTTCAGATATTGTTGGTGGCATTTTAACTCCAGAGTATTGTGAGATGTGTCGAAAGTGAAAAATAATTGTGCACTATGCCGCTAATACTGATATTCGGCATTCTGGACTACCCGGTTTCGAGGAAGGAAGCCTAATTCGAAGGGGGAGCTTGTTTAAATTTTACACGCGCTATTTGTTGCAAATAAAAGGAAAAAGGAAAGGTCAGTTTCCTTGTTGAGTTGAATTTCTTTTTATATAAAAGTAATAATTATAATAATTATAATAATATTAACATAATGTCAACAAACAAATGCATGAAGGAGATATAAATGAAGTATAATTTGTCCACATAGTCCTTCTTATCTTGTGTTTTCCCAATGCTCCTACGTTTTACAGTCTTGCGTTTTTTATAGAAATTCAAACGATGAACTTAAAACCACAGCTACTATCTTGTAATTCCTATGCATGTGCTAAGATATATATTTAAATTGGGGAATGGCATAACTTTCTTCATTTTACAGTTCATGTAAGTAAAACATTTCGGCAAGTTTGATAACTTTCCTAGTACTAAGGAGAAAAAGAAGCACGTCTCGCTTGAAATCTCATTCCCTGATGCATTTCTGACTCTTTTGCTCTGACGAAATCCGGAAATTGAATATTTTTATCGCCACAACTCGGGTGTCGCCTCCTTTATTTTTTTTTTTTTTGTTTCTTTAATAGTTGTGTTTAGCTTTGAACAGACATATAAAACTCCTTATCACTACTCACTGCGGGCTCATACTGCAGGGTATAGTGCTTTTTCTTTTCTTTCTTTTTTAACACGCTGGAATTTCAGCTGCAACTATACACGCTACAAGCTATCATGAAATACTCAACAAAAGTGCGGCGTTTAAAAGTACGGTAAAAAAGGAAGTCCTGTTGAAAACGTCTAGCGTTTCAATGCAGATTGAAATGCTAGAAGTTTTACTGTTGCCAGTGGGCAGGAGAAACGCATTCAAGCGACAGCATTCTTCGTTTCTTTTTTTTATTTCTCTCCCTCTCCACTGGAGGTAAACAATAAGGTTGAGAGTTGTAAGTTGAAAGTATAAAATGCAAGCATGAGGTGTTGCGGGTTTTGCTACAAGGTGAAAGTAATATGATGTTTCAAAACGTGATAAGTGACATTCCAATGAAACTTGTTTCTATTTTCTTGCTATATCAGCTATAGTCCCAAAACGTAATACTTTTATTCTCGTTTTTTTTTTTTAAACTTATTATGCGCTGCAGGTAATGAATGGAACCAGGTGTGAAGGCCCTTTTCTTCTGGGCATGCCGCTAGCCGACTTGCGGTAGAAAAAAGTCGAAGATATAGCTAAAAGAGACAGAATAGAAATTGCGAAATAATGTAAAATTTACGACGTGATGGGGCTTTGAAAGATTGAGGTGGAATTTTATGTTCTTACTTGACGTTATAATTTTCTGTACGTATTTATTTTATTTATTGCATTACGCACATCTACCAGACTAAAACATCTCCGCTCAATTTACACTTTTTCGGTGCTTCATTTCGCAAAGCAAAATTATGAAGAAAAAACACGTGTCATCAAGTAAAAGCCATTTAAGGGCATCCTACACTCTGCATTATATTTTTTATATATAACTTTGGCCACGCAAAAAAAAAAAAAAAAACACATGCAAACGGCACGTTGAAATATAAAGCACCCAAGGCAAAAACGGCAAGTCGTACGTTCAGCTCTCGGCAGCCGGTAATGATAGGGAGAGGAATTGAGTGATATTAAGGAATTTCTTATTTTCCTTGTTTGGGAAATCATTCACGGCTGTTCTTATCGGGCCACTTATTTCTTCATTATACATAGAGCGATATTCTTGATGAGCATTCGGCCGTCTTCATTACTGTCTTTCCCGGTTTCAGTTAGCATTTTTTTTTCTTATTTTTTTTTTGCTAAGCCTCCAGTTCATCCGTTAAATTATGCGATGCTTAACTTACAGCTAGATGATGATGACACCGAAATTCCTTCCCCTCATTTTGTTTATCGTTTTTTTTTTAAGCGTAATCGCTTTCAATCTGTTTTGCTATCAACGCTAGGAGCATCGCATTAAGTAGGTAAAAAGTGAAGGTCCAACTGAAAGCCGTCTTTTTTTCTCCTCTCAAATGAATGAAATCCAGCTTCAAGCTTAATGAGAATGATTGCCTTGGAACTGGATGAGCCTGGGGCAATCTGCGATTGCTCGAAATGAACGAAAGAAATGGTGCATCAAATGTTATATTCTAATTTTACATCTATCCTTAGTAATTAAAACAGAAGAATGAAAGCGTTTTATGCTTAAATGTAAAGACATCCAGTCCGCAACCAAAATGTCGTCGAGATTTAAAGTGCTCGCTCCAGAGTGAAGTGAGACCATCCTCTAGTTCAAATCTTAGGGGTGGTCAAAAATGACAGGAATAACGTGAAGAGGGACCTCAAGGGAAGTTAATGAGTGCAAAGAGTCTCGATTATCATTTATATTAAATATAAGAGGACGTATATAGCACTGTGGTTATTGATGCCCGCCTTGTTTAATTAAACGAAACTCAAACAGACGAGAGTTCTTGAAGTTAGCTCCACCGCATAAAGACTCTTTTGCCGGAGAAGCACGCTTTACGGGGTAAATGTTGGGAAACGCCAACGTGTCCCGCTGCTTCAAAACGTGATTTTCTCCGAAGCTCGCTTTATTTCGGTATATCGGCTGAAAACGATTTAGATTATGGTGCGTCATCTTCCCAAGCTTTTTTTACAGCGGAGCTGTTTATGGCAAGGTTTCCGTTAACTTTTCCTGTGCGTGGCCATAATCTCCACGCTCGCACCGCACCCACGCGACGCACTAGCCGGCCTCTACAACTTAATTTTAAAGCAAAAGCCTAAAAGAAAGGCATCTTGCACGCGCGTCTTTCAAAGCTTTATTTAGGTTATTTACTTCGAATCTTTTATACTGGGAAGGCTTGTGCGTGCGGCGCGTGGAAAAGCATTCCCTGCATTCTCCTTGAAGCTTGGGTTGCCCCCCTTCTCCGTCTTCAATTCCACTTCTCTTCTTTCATTGTTATGGGGAGGCCGCCTATAGTCCGTACTCCCGAAGAGCAACGCGTCTTTGAAGAGCAACGGCGGGAAAGGCAACGAGAATATCAGTGGCGACGGCGAGCGGCACGTGTGTGTGCGTACCTTTCGTCACGATCACCACCCATCGAGACAATAAATGTGTTCGTACTTCTGTACGTAGTTCAAACTTCTGTGTCACGTCTGTGCCATGTGCTAAACAGCTTCGCTGGTCATCCACCTTAATGCAATAAGGTGGCTCCCAATTTTTTTATCGAGTCTCTGTCATGTGACAACTGATGTAGTTATACTTAAGCTCATGCAAAGGCTACATACTCGATCAAATGCCACTACTAGTTTTGGAAGTTTAAAAACATAAAGACGTTTATTTTATCTAATGTACGTATTACATAGTGCGAACTGTGTATATATAATTATAGCTAAAAGAAGACTACAGAACAGAGCCCCGTGCAACACGGCAGTTCCAACAAAACATTAAACGTCTGAATGAATGATGAGTACAAAGGCAAGATTATTAAATAAAAAATTACGCGCAACTCTCTTCGTAACTTTGAGGGTATTATCTTGAGGGTATCTGAAATAAATGAATAAAAATGTATGCACTGTGAGGTAAACGCTGATATCCTTCGTGTAGACATATGGACCACGTCGGGTATCCAATGTTTCTGTTTTAGGCTATTCAACAATGAATCCCGTTACAGTTGAAACGATACAAACTTAAAGGCTTGTCTCATAGAATTTGTGACGAAATAATCGCAGCTGAGACCCGACCTTTACTTACCTTTTCTTTATAGGAAACTGCAATCAACAATGCGTCAGTTTAAGTGAAGAATAAAGATACTACCACAAACATTTTAAAGAAAGCGTATAAACCTGTAGCCAACCTCTCTTCCGCTTAAGGCAAGCTTTAAAAAAAAAAAAAAAGAAGTCACACCAAGATTTGTTTTTTTAAGTATTATTGTTATTTCTCATGGGGTAAAGGAAACTGAGGAGACCTTTCTAAACTCGATTTCCGTGGAGAGCCGGTGCAAAATCCTCCCCCGCTTTAAATTGAAAATGGAGCTGTGTCGTACACTGCGCCCTAATCTCGGTGCGCCTTAAAGTCTCTGGCGTCTTTGTTGACGAATCCCCGTACTTCAACGGTGACTTTCCCTTTGTCCTCATTGGACTTTCGGGTGACGTTTGGAGGAACCGACGACGACCCGTATTTTCCTCGAAACGGGAAACCAACTTTGGGATTTCGAAGTGACACCTGAGACCTCGAAAGATCCAGGTTCCCCAATACCTGTAAGCTCGTCTTCTTTAACTGAACCCAATTTGAAGGCTATTTTGACATCCCTCCTAAAGAAAGAAAGTTTTCCCTTAAGATTTTCAATTCTGGGATGTCAACTTATTGATTTATTTATGTTCACTGTCAACTTTGTTTTGTAAGTTTCAAATTAGGAAAAAAATATAATTTAACGAGAAATTTTCTGTTCGGGATACAACAACCTGTACGCAACTTAAGCAGTTCCAAGAAACATGCACGGTGCAACTTTTAGGCGAATGTTGTGGTCAAGTTGCCGAGAGGTGGAGCTTAGGACTACTATTAATTCCACATCGTCCTTCCTCGATTGGGATGCAAGGGCTATAAAAGCTTTATACATTTAACGTGCCTGTGTCGGGTAGTGAACGATGCAACCGACTCATATTTCTTTTATTTGTGAATATTATTAAGATCATTTGCGTTTCTAAATAAACTATCTCCAAAAGACTGCTACATTTTGTGATAACCAAGGCTTAGATTATGAATTAGCAGTATACTCAACTTCGAGCCTAAATGAATTGTACTATATTTTATCGTTGCCAATGTTTACGTTATAAATGAGCAGTAGTTAGCTGCTCAAGATTTTAATTGTATTCTATCATTCGCGAAGTAAAAAAGAAAACTGCGTTTCCAGAGTTTTCTTGGACTCTCGAATGGACGCAGCGTAGTGTTTGTTAAGCACGAGCATAATGCGAACCCCCCCTCCCCCTTTCCCGTAGAGTGCCGACTTGGAAACGCCTTAGCAACCGCATTCACGCTTTATTATAGCGATCTAGCAGCTGCCGCCAAGCAAGACAGCCGCTCTCCCCCGCGTTCTCAACCATCCAGCCCGTGCCTACACCTCTCTCAGGCGGCAAACTTTCTCGACGAAGAAAAAGACGCGGCAAAAAAGAACCGAGCTGCTTCATTCATTTCGCGCATGAACTTCCCTTTTCTCTTCTAAATCCCGCAGATAATACGGAGAGACCCGGGACAAAAGGATGCTAAAGAGTAAAAAGAACAAAAAAGAGCAGAGGCGGGCCTTTGTTCGTGTCCGCTTCTGCCGCCGCTTCTGCTGATGCTCGTATGGAGCATATCCCACAGTGCATGAGTTTGCACTTCCTTCTTTTGGCGCCGCCGCACAAGCAAAGAAAGCGTCACCGAAAAGCAAACACGTAAAAGAAAAAAAAATGACATCAAAGACGACGACGGCGACGGCGACAACGCGTTTGTTCCGAGGTCTGCTCAAAATGAGCTTGTCGCGCCTGCGGGCAGAGGGCGCGACGGTGCCGCTCTGTGACGTCATGGAGGGGACCGGAACCCCAGCGCCCCCTTTTAAAGGGAGCCCGCGAGCGACGCGTGCCGAGGTAAAAGCAAACCGTGATTATGGTCACGTTTCTTGTTCGGCACGCCACTCTTTCCTACCACTATGATTCGAAACTTCGCGCTCGAATGTTTTCAGAAAAAAGCAATTGGCGAGTCATGTCTTTTTTTTCTTTTTTTGAAGATATGTCTTTTGTGTAGTGCAATGAATAGTGTACATAGAGCTAGATGTATGAAGTGTGCACCTAATACCTACACTAATCACTGTAAAAAAATGGTACTAAAAAGAGCAAGCTAGAAGTACGTATACGGAAAACAAAAATCTTTTTTAATACGAAACCGTAAAAAAAAAAAGTTAGAAGATTCATCAAACACGACGTGAAAAGCATTTCTGGATGCTCTACAGACTCTCCGGATGAGGTGAGTGAGTCATGCCGGGAAAAACCACCCAATTACGTGGGCTAAATGCTACCGCCGCGCTACGCACGCAAGTTGCCAAAGGAATCAAATAGGAATACATACCCGCACAGGCGTGTTCGCTCCGAGCTCGCCTTTTGTCCGAGTGGAGCAACGTGGTACAATTTGTGAGTGTACACAGAGTACAAGAACTCGTCTCGTGCGGGCACTCCGACGGGGAGGTTGTAGAAAACACGGTCTCGGGATGGGACGACTCCCTCCCCGTTCTTCGGTGTTCAAACAGACAAATAATGGAGCTGAAGCGGGCTAATAATTGCCATGGAGGGCATAACGGCCGCCCCGTTTTTGTGCGCCTTTTTTTAAATTTTTTTCTTAGTCGAATGTAAGCATGGTGCCGAGTTGAATGTTTAGAGTTATCAAAGATTGCCCACTCGCATATTTTCTTTAGATGCTATTTTATCATTTTTCTTTATTTTTTACAGCGTAGCTTTTCTTACCTATGTTGGGCTGAAATATGTCGTACTACTATGAACCTGAATACTGCATGTAGTAATCATGCATTACAGCGATTGAAACTACCTCCTTTTTAGTTATATCTCCCGATGTAAAAAGAAACTGCGAACATTCGAATTTTGGACAGCCTGAGCGCTCAATTTTTTTGCGATCTAACGCTCAACACGCTCATAGATTGCCTTGACTCGAGCACAGCTTTAGTAAGACAGTCTAGTCAAAGGTATGGGAGCGCCTACTCACGCCCACCTGGAATGCCGATCAAACCTATGAACGCGCACTCTTCACTTGGGAATTGCTGCGTAATGTTTATTTCCGAGCACGGACGTTCGTTTAAAATATCGATCCCCGATTTCTGCCGTATCAGCCGAGGTGTGCTTCCGGCCTTGTATGTTCGCCTGTTCAAGTAGATTGTTCGCTCCTATCACTCTAAAAAAAGCCCGTGAGTCTGCTTTCCCGCAAAACACTCGGAGAACCAATCAGCGCAACTTACGGAGGCGGCTCAGCGAATGACGATGCGGAAACATACGCTTAGACCAAATAACGCAGTCTGAGTTGTGACATTAAGCAATGCAAGCGTGACGTTTTGCATTGCTTAATGTCACAACTCAGACTGCATTTTTTGGTCTAAACATATGTTTCGGCATTGTCATTCGCTGAGCCGCCTCCGTAAGTTGCGCTGATTGGTTCTCCGAGTGTTGTGCGTGAAAGTAGACGCACAGACATTTTTTAGACTGTAGTCGTGAGTTATTATCGCTCGTGGGGGCGTTCCTCAAATTTTTATGTAATAAAAAAAAACAGACGATGAGTAGTTGAAAGTTGCAACAGTCTGGTTGGCCATCTCTGAAACCCGTGATTTGAAGGCTGGATCCCGTCAAAAGCGATTTCTCTTTAAGCAGGTGTTATTATTTTAATATGTTTGCTGCTATGATGTCTTCGCTTCGATGGTAAAACACATCAAATATGTGTTTGTGTGGTCAATGAAGACTCCTCACTTAAATGTGTAATGTGTAGTTTTTAAGGTTTTAGTGCATAATGTGAGATTAGACCCGACTAATAACCATTTTTCTTAGAAAACAGCGTGAATCGCGTTTTGGATACGAGCAAATTTATATGTTGAAAAGAGATAAGTTAGTAATATTTTTGTGTTTGGCATTACTTTGTTCTCTTTTTTAGCAAGTTTTTATGGCTTTTTTTTACGGACATTGGACGTGTCAGATTAACTTTTTTTATTGTTTGATGCTCTACTGGGTAGTGAACGGGACAGCATATGTGATGCACATTTATTATTGAATGAATACACCGTCTTTATTTGTGCGGAAAAAATGTTTCGCCTCAAACTACTCGTCTCAGCTATTTCGGCACGTTTCGGTGTTCAGCCTGCTGATAAAAACGTTCAGCTCATCGTCGCTATCCACGTTCAGAGTCTGTTTTGAGTCTATATAACGCAGCAGCATTTGCATACGTAAGCATCCATGGCGGTCCAATTAGCACGCTCCACGTAATGATAGCATCGAAAAACAAAATCTGCATGACAAAAGAAATATTTTCTTTTTTTGTTCCAAAAGACACCGAGGATCCTCACACTGTTTCGAATGTCTTTCTTCTTTTGTTTTCAGCAACACTTGCACGAGTACTCCGCCTGTTTACATCACACCGTGGAGTTCACATACGCGGAGCACACGCGCACGGTTCCATCTTTTGGGAGGGTCAGAATAGGCTCCTTCAAATGCTAATGGCGTGCCCTGGACGGAACTCCGCTTTATCGACGTAGCGGAGTGAGTGTACACAAAGGCGAACCGGTGCAGGCCGCCAGAAAGTGTCGGGCAAAAACGTGCGCCCTCTATGCTTTAATGTGCCCTTCCGAATGCAAGAACTTTTTTTGTTCGGTTAGAAAGAATACTATTTTGTTTTTCGCAAAGGTTTGGGAGCGTGAAGCATGGAACAACCGTGGCGATATTTATTTTGTCGTTTAATGTCTTCAAGGTGATTTTCTATTCATCTTGACTTTTGTAGAATAACAGGCGAGCGACTAAATGAACAAAAAATAATGCGCGCTTAAACCTAGATGCTTAGCTGGGTAATGGTTACGCCCTGCGGGCAATCAAAAATATGTGTTTATAATGAAACGTAGTGTGGGTGGCGGCCACATTGTTCAAATGTGTTTATCGCCATAAACCTTATTCACCGGCGTCAGGAAGGAAATTTAACTAGGCGTTAGGGCTCTATCACGGAACAATCTAGCCCGCGGGCTTAAAAATAGCGTGCGTGCATATTCGATTTTAGCACGTGGGAAAGACTAGTTTTAGTTTATACGTCGTACTTTTTATGTATGCTAGAAGCAGGACATACGTACAAGCAGCCCTTGTCATATTAGTACTACTTTTAATATTTTGGGGCTTGTATTTAGGTTTGACTATTTAAGCCTACCAACATACCCCCCTATATGTCGGTTTTGTAAGGGAGTTTAACTTTGGATTCGCAATACGCCGATGACATCGTGGATCTCTCACACCAGAAGTGGATGAAATATACATTTAAGCAATCAGTATGGTTTCCGAATCTGTAATTTTCAAAATGTAAACTGCTTGCGCGAAGGGCAAGGGCATACCTGGTTCTACAATTGTACAGTTGTCTTCCATACATTTGGAAGAATGCAACACACTTGGGACATTTTGAACTCAAGGGGGAACATTGATAGAATACATTTGGTGGCTAATTCTCACTGCAAGTCGCCACTGACACGCATGAAGTGTGGTCAATATCTCGTGGACCCCGTAGAATATGTGCAATACACTACGGAATATATCTTTATGCACTTCACAATCAATGTTAACAAGGCAATGCGGATTATACCGACGTCTAGAAGGAATCCCCGAAAATTTCCGCTCAAAACAAAAACTCGAGCATATTTTCATATCGCATTCAACTTTGCACAATTTCAGTACTATAGTACCCAGATCCCTAAATCGTCTTCCTTTACCTTCGGTTCAAAAGCTCACTAGGTATATTTCATTTTTTTAGGATAGGACATTAGGATAAGTAGTTATTAAGTATTCGACGAGCGGATCAACACTTCCCGACGCTCAGACACCACCTCCTTAAACCCCAGCTGCGCTCGCTTTGTCACACGGCGATCCACGCCAAATTAGCATTTGGACATTCGCGTCCGCGCAACAGAGAAGAGGACCAAACGAACCGCAATCAAGGGAAATCAAGTCGCCACCCCGAACGAACCATTCCCTTAGCTTTCCGAACAACCGGATCATCGACCAGCTAACAAACCGGACAGAGAGCTATCCCCAGTCCCCTTCTTCCGTGTTAGTCGGGCGGGCAGCGAGAGTCAGCTCGAACGGACAAAATCAATAGCTCGAAAACACACCAGACGCGGCAGCGCTACATTGCCGCTGCTTTCGGGTCGCTTCCCCGGCTGTCTTCACCCCCGGGCGACGTTCGGGAAGGGGAAACCTGCGGTCCCGGGACCTCGAATCTCCAGACGGTAAACACGGGGGAGCTGTCGGTGCATCCGTGTCCGTCGTTTGAACGGGGACCGCCCTCTGGGACCGTGTGTCAGACCGTTCTCGACGCGTGCGAGCCCGAGATTGCGTGGCCGGTTGCTGCGTGTGTTGCGTCTTGAGTCATGTGTGCGCGGCAAACACGGCGTTTGTCTGCGCTGGTCATGTTACGCTCTTGTGCGACGCTTGCCTTAACTGTAGAGATGACTTCCTTATGTGCTGGAACATGACCTTGGGCTGGCAGAGAATGTGAACTTTCTTTTTAACGCTAAAAAACGCTGGAAAAACGAAAGCGGAGTTTCTTTATAATATTTCTAATAATATTTTTTGCTGTAATATTCTTTTTTTGGTAAAAAGAAAACCGGAATTTCTTTAAATATGTTCTGAGCTTTGGTTTGGTAATCTTTGCTGCGCAAAGACCCATTAAGAATATTTCGAATATCTAGAGTCCCGAGTATTAAAATCGGCGCCGATTTACCAGTTAGACCAAGTTCGAAAGACGCGGATATTAAGAGGTGCATGATTAAATAGAGTGCAATAAATATCTACGTAAGCTAACAATCGGGGCTGATTAATTTAGCTTAAGGCGACGGGGAGCCAGATAAGCACGCAGTCCTCATCCACTACTAAAGCCACATGCCTCTATTACGACTACGCTGGCGGCCTAAGCAACGAAAAATAAAGCTGGCATCGAATCTTTAATCGGGAAAACTGCTCCCAGTCAACTTGGACGCAAAGCTCTAAACACGGGGCAACCGACACCCGGCCAACCAATATCCCCGTCTCCCTGGACTTCTCCCTGGACTTCAGTCTCGCTCACAGTTTCGCAACCGCCCTCCCGTTAAGGGTCGACCTAAACCCCGGTTGTCGTCCCCCCTGGATTCGAATGGCGATGGTATACCCGAGTTAATTCAATCTCCAGATTGGCGCAACGAACCGGCGCCCTTCAAACGCTAACGCCTCGAGCCGAGAGAAGGAACAGCCTGAAAGAGGAGGGAAACTTCTCGCACCTCTACTCCGTTTCACCGTACGATGAACCACAGCGGACACTACGAGCTCTCCCGGCCAATCGAACCTGTCGCGTGACAATTTGTCCCGCAAGTCGCTGCGCCGCTCTCGAAAGTCAGGTGACACTCACCCGATATCGCATTGGCTAGGACACCTCTTAGAATGATCCGAGCCAACGTGTGCGTTACAATTTTGACGTCACCTCAGCGAGTTAAACCAGAGACGCGGATTGGCCACGAGCGTCGTGTCAGCGTTCGGCTTGGTCTTCTGCCCAATCGAGGCTCCGAAGGTCGCTCGACAGCGGGTTCGGGTCCAATCACGGCGTTGTTGCCATCTGACCGTGGCGATGTTCGGAGGAGGAAGAGGTGGCTGTTCGCAGGCCTCGGGTATTCTAGGTGGCGTTGTCTGGGATGGCTGGCGACGTCAGCTGCGGTCCACCACGGGGAGAACCGGAGTATAATATTAGGTGTGACGAGAGAGGCGAGTTGAAAGAACGGAAGGGCCCGCGAGGCGAAGGGAGGTTTGGTGTTAGCCCAAATGCACGACATCGGACTCGTCCCCTGGGCCGATTTCGCCGCCAGGTATATGCGGGTCTTCTCGTTTGGACAGAGTCGGGAAAACTGCCGATGCCTGTTTTGTCTGGCCCCCGGCGGAAGAAGGGGAGAAAGGGGAAGGTGGGAACGAGGAGGGAGCTCCATCCTGTTAGAGTCATGGGGATGTCGGGCCTTTGAGGGGGGAAAGAAAATTTAATAAGTTCGAATTTCCAGCACCCCCTCCCACCGCTAGCCCCTCCCCTTCCCGCCACCTCCTCGCGGTGCATCTGAGAACGGAAGGGCTCGGCCGGTCTTACAGTCCATGATTGTTATTGGCTCTCAACTCTCTTTTTCGAGCGTAAATTCTTCTTATTCGCATTTATGACGTAACCTGAGCACTTTTTATATTTTTTAATATAAGAGTGAGTTTATTGTGTGTGCGTTTAAGTGTGTGTGTGCGCGTGTGTGTGTATGTTTGTGTGTGTGTGCGCGGGCCCTCGAGCGTCTTTGCTAGAGCTACTATCTCTCTCTCTCTCTCTCTTTCTCTCATAACGTCCCTCCTTATTTATTTCTTTTTGTGGGTGTTTCTCTAGTGCCTCTCAAATAACTGGTTTCACCTGTGTTGTACTCGTCTCATTAAGGCAATAGTTTCAGGAATGCTAGATACGTAGCAGGTAATGTGATGGCTTCGTGATCTAAATCCGGGAGTGAACTTGAGACGTCTATTTTGCCAGCCTTCGTTCTTAATTATCTTCGGCCTTGTATCTGTATTATATACGTCTGTCCTTGCAGACCTATCGAATACAGACTGCAAATCTTCGTTTGATAATTACAAGACATAGGATGCTTTTTAAAGCATAACTTGAGTGTGTACGTTCGACATTGACCGGAATTTGAACCGGTGACCACAGGGACACTAAAATAGTAGACGCCATTGACTCATTAGAACTCTGGTGTGAAGTTTATTGTTTTTTTTCCTCAGTTGTACGCGTTTAGCCGCGCCGTTGTGGTCATTTAAGCTCGTCAGCTTAATTTTCATTCTTCCCTTGAATCACGTTTTCTCTGGGGACATGATTGCAACTCTTAGTAATCAAAATTTGCAAGCAAAGAAGCGGGGCCTAGAGTGGGTATGGTAGATAGAATTATCACTATGCAGAGAATTACCATTAAGGAATTTGAATACTACAAGGGGAAAAGCTGCTGCAACGATAAATCCCTTTATCTTACACATTCGTGTTTCGGACACCTCCTGACTGAGCTTCGACGCAACAGGAGTCTCATAGTGAACCCTTCACTAATTGTACTCCCCCCCGCCCCTTTCTCGCTGCTCGGACTTGAGTCGTTTAATAAAGTTTATTCTCTCTATTTTCTCTCTGTCTTTCTCCTTGCTGCCAATAAGTCGCACACTGAAGGTTTGCACGCTGTGTGTTGTTGTGGCGGGACTGTAGCGGGAAAAGGATAATTTGTAACCGTTGTTAATATTATGTTTAGTTCCCTACAGCACAAACATAACAAAACAGGTGGCTGTATTAGTGCATCGTACATGCAAATGCTGGGAGTTTGGTACATACTGCTTGAGCTCCGTTTTGTTTCTCAGATATACACAGTTTCCCAGCCATCGTTATCGCGCGAATGCCCTACCTTCCCGAACCAGTTGATATTTATAGAAACGCCGATTATCATAGGCGCTGCAACAGCACACAAAGGAAGCCGCAGCAGCGATTCATCAATGGCGTACGTCAAGTTCCCTCAGGCTAGCGATCAGCCGGCACACGTCGGGCTCGCATTCCAAGATAGTTCTCGTCGGGCAAGCCCTCTTTATTTTGCGCCCACGCGATGCTTCCGAACCCTACGGGCCGTCTGAAGAGCTCTCCCAAAGTAGGTCTCAATCGGCGGGCAGTCACAGGACGAGGCTCCCGGCAAGGCCACGCAGGCATCCATCACGCTCTGTGTCATCTCGTCGGGGGGAGGGGGTTATTAATTGATAGCGATGCTGGTGCGAGTTCTGGATCGTACATCACCGCGAGAACAATCTGGTCCTCCCGACGTCGCCACTTTCTCCCCGCGGAGTCTCCCGCCAGACTGCTCGGAAACAACTAACAGATGTTCGTCGAATTCGGTCACCAATGCCTCTTTTTTTCTTTCATCTTTTTTTTCTTTCAGCCTCTCGTTTTCTTTTTGGCAAAGCGTACCATGCTCCTGCTCTTCTCCGAGCGAGCGCTCGCTCGTCCGGCGCTTTTGTTTGTGCAGGCCTGTCCCACCCGTGATGGGCCGCGAGTTCGAGGAGGGTGAAAAATGGACGGTCACTGTCAAGCAGTGAGAATGCGCCGCCCTTGAGGACCTCTCGACTGCGTTTTTCCTCTCTTTGGACGCGGTGATGAACGGTTCGTAATTGGCCTTTAGGGACGCGGGAAGTTGGCGCGACTTGGAGGAAGTCTCCTTTTCTGGCTTTCCCACGTCGTATGAATATGCGAAGTTCGTGCGTGGCATGCGCGGTGCGTGCGTGCGTGTGTGTGTGTGTGTGTGTGTGTGTGTGTGTGTGTGTGTGTGTGCGTGTGCGGCATTGCAACATGAAGGACTTTTAGAAGTCGTACTGCCCGACACTGCTATACTTCGTTTCACCTTAAAGGCCGACGTACACTTCGCGCTTTAAACTTTTCCCCGCCTCCTCCTTTCATATATCCTCTCCACTTTCTACTTTGCCCTAACTTGGATCCCCCCGCAGCTTAGTAGAAGGGAGAGCAAAGAGGATTATCTTCCATGCAGAAAACCGAGGTTGTAAGTCGGCCTTAAAGTCAAAGTGCAGCCGACGCTGCAAAGCCGACGGAGTCAATCAAAGAGGGCAAAAACTGCCACGCACGGCATTTGTTATCTTGTCGCGTGTCTTCTACAGGGTGATTCAAGGAGACGTCAGGCTCTTCAAATCGACCGCGAAATTCGGTTCCCGAGCTTTCGCTTCTTATATTTTTACCACACGTTTAAATTCTCCCGGGCCTTCAGGTCATGCATGACCCACGGACACCGTGAGTCTTTAAAAGCGTTCGAGAAATTCCCGGTATTGGCCAATACTTATACAATACAATACAATACAATACAAACTTTATTTTCACCACAGATACATGTGGTGAATGGGAGGCCGGAGAAAAAGCTGCAGAAATGCAGCTTGACGAGCTCCGGACCCCCCACTCAGCAGCTATGACGGAACACAAAAACAAATAAAATGCGTTCAGATATAAACAATGCAAATATAGTGCGCACATAAGGAATACATTCTTAAGTATTAAAATACAAATTGAGTATACGGCTGTTCGACATTTTCACTACATCTATATTTTGATCACAATATTTATTCAACAAAAAAGGTAAAGCATAACGTATTGTTTGTTTTCCGTAATTTGTCCTGCATTTCGGAATTTCCCAAGGTTGGTGATGTCTAGACGGGTAATGATTCTCTGTTTCTTTTAATTCAGTTAGTTAAAAAATTGTATTGGAACGGCCGTAAGTAGCATTTCTGTAAGAAATGCTACTTACGGCCGATCAAATGCAAGCAAAGTCCAGTCCCCAGTTTGCGCAAAATTTGTTGTTTCATTTCTCGTTCATGCGCATGCGCATGAATGCGTTTACGCGCGTCTGTGTCTGCGCTTGTACGTTCGTGCTTGTCGGCACGTGTGCATCCGTGTGCGTGAGTTCGTATATAGATGCTTACATTCTACCTCTAGCATTCCATCGTCGTTAAATGTGAACTTTTTTTTCAATAAACGACCATGAAGAAGATATTTAGCACGGTATTTCATTACATTTCTTAACAGTGCGCACAAAATAAAGGGCTGGAATGACACGATCCCACCGGAAGCACTCTCGGCACGGGGGACAAAAAATGATGAGCAAGAGACAAGGGAAGAAGAATGATTGGACTCTCAGGTGCGTTCCAAGAGCACGAGAAAACGGAATACGGCTGAGAGGAATGCAGCCTCGTCATTGCAGGGAAAGGAGAGAGAGAGGGGAGAGAGAGAGAGAGAGATACCGAAGCTCGCTTCCTTCTACGTACGGCGTTCCTCGCGTGTTTTTTGCTCGGATTTAATGACGGCATATTAAAAGCTTGCCCAGCGATAAGAGAGAGAGTGAGAGAAAGAGGGGGAGTGTTCAATGCTTGTCGTTCCGTGATCCTTGCCAGGATAAAGCTCATTAAAGCTCCGGGGAAGAAAAGCAAATATATTAACCGCGTTTATCGTTCCGCTTCTGCACGGGGGGAATTTTTTTTTTTCCCCTTTTGGGGCGCGAGCGAAAATTATAAGACTCTGACACGAACGTATGCGTATCTATGCCTTCTGGTGAACATGCCTTAGCGTAAGCAAACAAAGGTATTTGATGACTGTTAAGTACTTTTGCACCATTCATCTTCTTTTCTTTTCTTTTTTTGTATGTGTGTGCAAAATAAGTGTTTTCAAATAAATATTTGCTAGTTGGATCGCGATACTTCCACCTCTCGTGTTCGGTTTTGCACGGATAAGTCAAGTTGTGAAAGAGGCAAAATGTAAAAAAAAAGAAACATCACTTCGTCAAGCACGACAAATACAAAGAGAGTCGGTCCAGCCTCCAAATAATACGCTTTCATTAGTTAGGTTTACCTGGCGTAAATAGCCCATGATCCGTTATTATAAGCTGTGCTGCTAATAATATATATATACAAGAGTTACAAGTTGTTACACGTTTAGACGCGTTTGCTTCATTACTCTCCTCTCGTAGAGTACACTCTAAGAAATTCCTGCGCGTCGACTTACCCGCAAAACACTCGAAGAGCCGATCTTTGCGATCTACCAAATCAGCTCAGCACATATTGAGGCGGCTTGCATTTCGTAATGCCATAGCGCAGACGTAATTTTGAGGTCCAAACAGATGTTTAGACCTTCGCTAAGCTGATTTTGCAGATCGCAGAGATGGGCTCTTCGGGTGTTTTGAGGGTGAGTAGGCGCGCAAGAATTTCTTATAGTGCATAATGAAACGTAAGGATCTTGGATCTGATGGATCTGCGGCATGGCTTCTAAAAGCAACAATGTAAGTATCAAACCATTCATTCAATTCGCCTATCGATTCTAGCCGTTATTTTCTCATCAAATATCGCTTCCTCCGTAATGTATAGTGTTGTCATAGGGTAATGCCACGTGCGAGCTTCCCGAGCTACCGTGGCTCAACACACAAAACCACTGCCCCCTCGGCACTCCTTGAAATAGCGTAACCCTGCCTACCAAAGAACTGAAAATAGAGCACGCTTTTTATCTGGTATACCTGCAATAGCACTGTAGTCGCTGCCAATGTTCGATAGTAACTTTGTCTCACTTGGAGTAGTAGAATAATCTGTCCGCTGCCACCTTCGAGTATGGAAGGGAGTATATTGACTCGAGGAGATCTAAACTTCGAGTCCGAGATCGCGGCCTGAAGTGGTTCTCGATTGCCGTTTGGCGCGGGGACGCTAAACCAGATCTCGATGGGAATTCGCAGTATACGCGAAGTGTCAAGCATCTAGAAAGCGCAGCCCTGCCCGAAGGGGGAATCTAATGAAGATCGATGGACGGCGCCTTCAATATCCGGCATCGTGCTCTCTTTCTTCTTGCCCCGGTCTTACTGTTACATACTTGAGCTGTGTCGTGACTGCTTCTTTGTGCGGTACGCGCAATTGCCACGCGACTCGTCGCTTACGGGTTAGTTACGACAAGCTTTTTTGACACTTAAATTTGTAACGTAAACACTCGAATTAAGTGAGACGATACACTCTAAAGAAAAAATTGTTTTCTACATAAAACTGAACCCACGGATTTCTTTTTAAGCGTATAGTTACGGACAGTTTAAGAAACGCTGGGGTTCGCAAATATCGAGAGTTTTAAAAGTTCGTCTGCTTCTTGCCCAGGGTAGGCGATGATGTCAGAACGCCAAGTTCTTATTGGCTGATTGAAAAAAAAAAAAATAGTGGGTAACTGTCGAGGCGTCTAGCATTGAGCTCTACCCACTATCCTTTCAATCAGCCAATCAGAGCTCAGCGTCGTTCTGACGTCACCGCAACCCCTGTACAAGAAGCAGACGACTTTTTCTCCGTATAAACCCGCAGCCAATAGGAACGCGGCATTATCTGATAAGAGCGCATAGGAACAAGTGAAGGATCAAGAATTGTCAACATAATAAGCCATCACCTGTACTGCTTAAGTTGTCAGGGATTACATCTTTGTGTAGCAATTTATGAAGCGCCATGTACTGATATTTTTCATGCAAATGACGTAATACCCTACGCTGAAAGAAGCGTTTTTGTGGAGCGCACGGTGCCTGGACTATACTTTCGTTCAACCGACTCCCTGAGACACGGGCTGATTTTGAGGGTCGTATTCTGAAGCACAGCATTGTAGAAGATTCTTTAAAATAATTCACGAACAACGATGAAATCAATAAGAAAAACACGTGCTCGGTTCGAGGTGGCGTTGTTGCGTGAAGAGAAGCGGAGTTCTTTCAGCAAATAGGTTGAGCCGATTCTCCCTGGTGTGCGGTAGCAACATGGGTTGTAATCAGCGGTCTTTCCGTCGGAAAAAGCGAACCGTCTTTCTGTAGGATCACAATGATTCCAGTTGTAGCGCCCGCGGTTTGGGTAAGACGCACAGTTTTTAGAGCTCAGCGTAATCAAACTGAAAAATTAAGAGCAATTTTTAATAAAAGTTTCGAATGAAAAACGGGCGGCCAGAAAATACATAAATAGCGTACGTAGCAAAATTTAAAGTAGTACTGTTCCTAAAAGGTTTCAAACTCTCTCGTATAACCTTTGAATGTTCGCAGTCTCTAGCTTCAATTTGGAGGTATAAAAAGCACGATTCGCTTTCCTCGGTTGAAGTCCAGTACGAAAGAGGGCCGGGTCTTTAGTACATCGCTCTACTCCCCGTGCTTGTCGATCCTGTTTCTAGTTCTTCGATTGGTTCTGCTTTTCATTTGCCGTAGAGGCACTTTGTAACATTCCGTTTAATGAAAATAACCTGGATCATCGTGCCTACAAACTTCATTGAAAAAGCGCGCTGAGGCTATCTATTTCTGATTTCCCCGCCCCTGTACAATAACTGTAAACAAGACAAGTTCGTCGACATTCAAGACGTATATGTTACATTAAAACCTTTTTACCACTTACGTGCGACCGTTCATGCTGGCGGGATGAACGGTACTATTTCTTTACACCATTGAGATGCTTGCTTGCACGCCTCTGACCTCGCCTAATCAAATTCAAACGGCTTTCTCTCTTCGCACATCTCTGTCTAATCGCATTATGGCTTATACATCCTGTTTCCAAGCAACGCGCGCCATTTTCGTTTCTGTTTCGTTTCTGCCGAGGTGTTAATCAGGAGCGCCAGTGCTGGTAAACGTCCGAACCAATAGGCTTTCTTGTCAATGACCGCCTGCTGGGGATGCAGGTTGAGGGGGGGATATTGCATGCAGTGCTGCTAATCTCGTTACTGAGACTCATGCGTCAGTTGAATGGACGCACCGCGCTTCGTTCCCGCCAGGCATTCGCAGCTCTCTGCTGGTATTATACGCGGGGACGTACGTTTGAGGGCCTGGCGCGTTGGATCAACTGCGCTTTCACGCTTGTTAGATTGACTCGAGTCATATCTGTTTTTTTTTTTTTTTTACGTTTTGGGAGTAGAAGTGGGAAGAGGGATGTGCTTCGGCTATGTTGATTAATCCACGAGGCGGCTCATGATACCGAAAGAAGCTGCCTCGGATTAATTTTTGTTTTTCTGGGTCTGATTTCAGATACTTATATAAGGACAGGAACATTCGAATTGATTGTAGTATTTGTTATCAGAGTCACGTCTTGGTGTCTCGTTGCTGGGTGAATCTGCTGCTATTCGGCACTTTGATATAACTTGATATTGGGAATGATGCAGTCCAAAACTAGAAGGTCAAAATGCTTCGTTTTCATGCGTCACTCTTGAGGACATAAACACCAATATATGTAAAAGAAAAGAAGCGTCAATAGGGAGGTAGAGGAGTTAATGTGGGGCAATTGTCCTGTTCCTGTTTTGACGCTTTGTGCTCGAGAAGCGGGCAGGAGAAATCAAGAAAGGGAGTGCCATTGGACTGTTCATATAATTTTGTCCAGAGCTTCTTCCACATTTGCACATACGGCTAGATACAAATCCTGGAACCCTGGAATCCTCTCTTGCTCAATTGGTTTCTTCTCCCTATCGATTGGACATCTGAACTTCATTACCCCACTGAATATAGTCCATAAAACTTCTGGATGATCGACAATGAAAGCAACACGCTGGGTGTAGAGCTTCTACAAACAATCTTTCCCTTATTAACACAGCGCGCCTGCTCAGCAAGAACATCGAACAGAATATAATTGGTCACTTTCCGTTGTAAAGCATGTTTAAGGATTACTTGTGTTTTCTTTTCCTTAAATTGTTACTATGCGTTTTCTTTTCTTGCAGGATTTTATATATTATCATCTCGGTGCTATCATGGTAAAATTAAAAACAAGCACCCGACTCATCGTGTCATGTCATCATTAACGAAAGCCATTTGCCTACAATCACGAAGGCTTGTCACTGTCATTAATTACGACCGTAGCTTAAACCAGGTATAATACATAAAATCGTCTAATGTGTGGGTGATGTGAATGATCGACAATATAATCGACGATATTGTAGATGAGTAACTTATCTACTAAAAATGACCGACAACGCAAACGGAACATCAACCCATAGCAAGGACAGCCTGTGCACACGTTATGCCTACATGACTGTCGGAAGTTGCCGGCTCTGTAGTTTATTCACGCTTGTAAAGTCACAAAAACATTTTTTATATAGTAACATTTTTTTTCTCTGAAGTATGATTACTCTTTCGGATAGTTTTATGAGCGCCACCTTCTCACCTGGTTGCCCCTACGTATTTTCTGTCAAGCTTTTTTTTTTCGCGTTTGTGCAAACTGGATTTGACGGAGCAATTGAGCTGGAAGCAGTGGTGCTTCATGTAGCGTGGCTAAAATTCCTAAATGGCGGGAACGAACTTATCGAACAGACATTCATGCAAAAAACAAAGCGAGAACAAGTATGAACAGCTGGAAATTATGTTCAGCCCAGCCAGGGCTCAACAACCAACTACATATCAGGTAGACTGGGCGTATTATCGTTCATTTTAAATCGTCCATAAAACAATTTTCGTTTCTCGACAGATAAAAGAAAACAACCAAACATAAAAGAGTGACGTTAAGCTTAGGGCTCAGTTTACGGACATTATTTTGTTCTGATTTCGGCAGTCAATTCTGCCTACTCCATCTCGAGTTACTCTCAATTTTAACGCAAGCAAACAGTATAGCTTTAAAGAAAAAAACAACAACAACAGAGAAATACTTAGTTCTCATTTATATATTTCGCCTTCATAGATTTGTAATCCCTTCCGTGTTGTTCTAGCTGTCTTTACCAGGCCGTCAAACGGTAACTTCAGAATTTTGTTTTTTCCACCGATCTAACACGAGAAAATCTACAACAATGCATCTCTCAAATGTTATATAATTTTTTTCGCCCAATCTACAAACAACACACGCACATAAAAAATAAGAAAAAGTAAAACAGGTTTAGGAGAATTTGATGGTAGGGCGACACGGGGCTTTTGTTGACTTTTAATTAAAAAGTTGGGCAATCCGCACAGAAAACGGTCGAGGCGGCGATGGCTTCGCGGCAGTTCTGTGTGTATGTGTGTGGGCGCGAAGGGAGCTCCTGCGCTGGGTCCTTGCCGAGTTGAACCACAGGCGCCCACTTCGACACTGTCAACACGAAGGATTAAGTCAAAGGGGATTTGCCGGCGACACGCACACCGGATGCCATGGTGAGAGAGAGAGGGCCGGGGGGATTAAGGGAAGGAGAAGCGGGTCCTTTGTTTTCATAACGAATTTCCGCAGCCGCTCGCTCCTCGCTTTCCGCGCGAGATATAATGGTGGGAAAAAGAGTGCGCGCATATTCATGAACTGTTCCATCACTGTGTTTTCTCGTCCCTGAACTCGTGCCGTCTGCTCGCTTATCTAAAGGATAACCGAAATAGCGAAGGAAAGAAAAACGAAAAAATACGTCGAAACACGCGCGCTCCATAAACAAAAATACAAAACAAAAGACATTTGGAGGGTAAAGTGAAAATTTGGTTGAAAAAGATGCTGGCAAAACAGAATCATTTCCCCGATTTTAAATAGGCAGACAATCTTCTCGAAGCGAATTCTGATCATCGAAGCGTTTGCACAAATATACTCAGCTACACGCGCGCACGTTCGGGCGAGATTTTAAAGTCTCCGCCTGTCTGTGTTTAATTTACCTGTTTTCGCCGGGATTGTTGTCGTGAGGCATTATCTGGCTGTTTTGCCTCGAACGTTTACCTTGCTTGTAATTACAAAGTTATAGCATCAGAGTGCTGGTTTTGGTTCTCTTGTTACTACATTTTGGCATGCTGAAAGACACCCACAGCTCGTCGAACTACTTGGTGATATACAGATAAAAAAAATAATGTAAATATCAACCCACAACTGTATTATTACTACGCAGTTTCGTGCGGAAATCTTACGGCTTCACAACAAATTCCACAGCGCATAACGTTGCCTCCCGCCGGTCTCAGGTTATGTCCCCGCAGCTGTCAATCCAGATCGGCCACGATAAAGCGTTTCGCAGAAAATACGAGCGCGATTTTTCAGCGATTCCATTTCCTGGGATCGCGCGCAGAACATTCCACGTCGACGGGAAGGGGGGAAAGGGGGGGGGGGTGCAGAGAGAGAGGTCGGTATGCTATATCATAGGCTATATACGAATAAACTCCTCGGGCTCTCGCACTTCGCGCGGCTCCCCGACAGGAAATCCCGGGCGCACGCCAAATATATCCCGGTCCTCACACCTCGTTCCTTTTCCCGCCTGCTTCCTCACGACGTCGGCAGCGACGCTACGTGGCGGCATTACCGACAATGACATTAGCCGCGGTAAAGACTGCAGATAAGACTCGGTCCCCCTTTCCCCTCCTGCCGTCTCGTCATAATTACGAAGTCCGCCGGAAATAGGATCGGTTCTACCCGGGGACCGCACCGGCCGTTGACGGTGATGACTGCGCTCCCTTAACGCTTGACCTGACAGTGCGGTGGGGGCTACGCTCTCGCCTGACCGAACAACCGCTTCCCCTCGATCACCTGACCGTGGTCTCTGTGCCTAAGTAGGGGCAGGAGCGTGATCACGTGGTGCGAAAGAGTCGTATCGACTTGTCCAAAACAGCTTGTAGCTTCCGCCGCAGCGTCGGCTTCGGATTGAAAGGTGCGTAGGGGCGACGATGTCTTCCTCGGCGTCGTCGATTTGTGCGCCTGCCCCGTTTTTTTTTTTTTTTTTTTTTTTTTTTGGTAACCTGGACGAGCAGCTTTGAGTCTCAGAGAAGCTGCCACACCTCGCTGCTGGTGCCGCTAGCGTCGGTGGGACTTGGAACTTCCCCGTAAAGTTTCCGGTTTGAATGGCGTTTACATCGTTGGTATTTCCCGATCGGTTCGGAACGTTTATTGGATATGCCGTATTTCTCTGTGCCGAATAAGAGTAATGCATAAATATACTATTGTAAGTAACGCGAAGTAGGGAGCTGCTACGCCTTCTCATTGGTTTCTGCCCAAGGAGGCGTAGTCGAATAGCATTTGGCATCCTTTGCTCGCTTATCCGTCGACCTTGGTGCTCGGTGTGCCTGGGCGTGACGCCGCTTTCACGATCATTCGTCCTCGGGATCCAGCGATCTCTTTCTCGGAGGCATTGTGAAGACAGAGCAACTGCGCACTCCTCATACTGAACCCCCATGGGTTCTACCTATTCACACCACTGCGCGTTCCTTGTACGCGCAGATATTATGGGTCTCTTCTACAAAACTCGCAATCTTCTATAAAAAAAGTTAAAACAAAACTTTAGCTCGCTTTCGCTGGAATATGTAGCCGCTATCTGGGGACCCCGGTATCACCTTTGCATCTGCAGTTGAGTCCATTCCGAATCGTTCCGCTCGTTTCATTCTTTCCAACTTTCATCGCGCTGCCAGCGTCACCTCTATGAACATATCTCTATCCTTACCTAACATCTCTTTTTGCGAAGACATTTATCTCGTTTATGTCTTTTTCACAAGATGTGTCACTCTAATCCCACACTTCGTAAAACATTATTTATGGAACCATCTTACATATTATCACGAACAAATCACCATCCCCCATTGGAACACCTCCTCATGTAGCCTTTTTTCTTCCCCAAACTTCATAGATTGGAGTCAGCTTATTGTCACTAACTAATGCTGCTGATCTTAAAATTGCGATTACTGATTTCCTCATTGGTCCTTAGCCACTTTTCCTATGTTTGGCCTTCGTTGTTGTTATACTCGTACATTTCCTTTTTTTGTGTTAAAACTCACTCATCTCTGCAGTGCCGTAGAGCCCTGAGAGAAAATAAATTGCCTGAAATGAAATGAGCTTACGTTTCCTCTTCAAATCAGGTGACAGTGCCTGCTCTGTATACGCGCTGCTGATTTGCCTTGGGGTGACCAGGTCTGTCGAAACGTGTTTCGCTAATCACGGCGCCCCACTCCTTGCAAGATGTGTTCTTCTGATCTCTCCGGTTTCAACCAATGAACGGGCGCACTATCAAGCTCCTTCGGGGGGATTGGTGGCCGAGCGGGCTAGCGCACACCAGAGCCGTTTATACTGAGAGAGTTTGGCCGATGGGCGGAGCTTGTTGGCCGCTAGAACAAGCGGATTTCGCGATAACACAATATGGCGTTACTTCTTTGTCTTGTTCGTTCTTGTGAAATCGCGTAGAGTTCCTATGAGTCAGATCCACAATATGGCGGACGGAAGTAGTCATCCCCCGGTTGTCAGACTACGCTGCTGTGGTTGTCAGACTCAAAATCTCCTTAAGAAGGCCAAACTCTCTCAGTATAAACGGCTCTGGCGCACACCAGCTCGAAGCACGTGGCGCGAAAGCTCGCACTGCAGAACCCAGAATCCTGGGTTCAAACCCCACCCTTGCCCGTTTCGATCTGGATGAGCATCATACCGGCTTTCGGTCGCGTATCACTGTTGCATGGTGGACGTTAAAGACCCCAGGGTAGCGGTTGTACTGCATCTGGCTAAATTTCTCATTTACAGCTGGGAGACTCGTCGCCCGTTGAGGCAGACCAAGTTCTAGGCTGTATAAGCATATACGCAAACCATTTTTTTTGTCGAGCTCATTATTGAACGGACGCACACAACCTCCTGTTTTGGTGGCCACATTCTACTACATTTAAAATGCTAGATTTTTGATAGCCGAGGCCTGGAGCAGCACCGACCAGCAGTCCAAGCGATGCTTAGCTGATGCCTGATGATGGTGGTAACCCTGCGCCATTATACTATGACTATGTAGAATGTATTGCTTCTGAAACTTTATACAAAAACTAGATTATATATGGGACGTTCAAATCACTTAGGAACGCAAAGCGCTAATTGACAACATTAACTACTGCACTGAACGTAGGGCAAATAACTTCATAAATTTTTATAAAGTTTATTCCTTCTAGTTACGTGGATACTATCTGATGTGTTAAATAATTTAGCCCCCATTTTTAAAAAAGAGCCGTTAAACCATCTCTACTTTTATCTTTGCAAGTTATTATAACATATTTGTGCCGAGGACACATGTTAGGAATACTGTAAATCATTCCTAATATATTTTTGCTTTTGTTGCTAGGTTGATATTTTGTTATTAGAGGCTACTGTTAAAAGCCATAAGCGAATATCCCCTCCGTTTCACCATGTAGACGTTGCTACACAAAGTCGGCAGTGACGCCAAATACAAGAGAAAAGGAAGTACCATGTCATATCCTACTGAAGACCAACTAAGAGTTTCAAGTCGCGAATCAAAACGGAACTTTCCCCGACGTACAGGGTAGTTATAACTAATACAGCAGCATGCCCAGTAAGAGACCGACGACGATGTACGCATCTCCGAGGAACGCTCCCCACAACAAAAGGCAGCCTCGGGGGACATCACGGTTCGCGTAGCCGCCGATGAGGGGAGCTTTGGTCGTTGAATCAACTCGTCGGCACCAACGGTACATTGGCTTCGCTAAGCCTCCGGCCCGAAAGAAGACATTACGCCTGTCTTATCGGACTGAGGCGGCAAAGATGTCGTTCAGCCGGCTGGGGACTTTTTCTTGCGCCGCCTCAGCGTCCCTGCCCTCCTCGCTTCGGATTACATCTGTACGAGGCTTGCGTGAATCAGTTGCCGCGCCCCTTGGCTTCCAATCTCGCCACGCTCAACGCCACTCGATTACTTTTCGCTTCATTTTCTTGTTCTTTGTGTTTTTGTTGTAAAAAAAGGGGGGGAATCTGAGATCCAGGTATTGTCGAGGTTTAGGAGGCTTAGAAAAGATTTCTCGTAGTAGTTATATGAACCTCGCGAAATGTTCTTACCTTAAATTTGTTTTCTTTTTTTTTAAATTATGACTTGCAAACGTGCAACTTCAAAGTTCAGCTACTCTCCTGTGAGTTAACATGCTTTCGCAATGATTGCGACATATATTCGTAACGGCTCAAGTCAGACTTTATAGCCAATGAAGATGGGATTTCTAGAGTCTTGGATTATCAGCATAAGAAGCTTATCTTTCTGTGCAGATAATATACGTCTTTAGATGATTTTACAAATTGTGTGTATTTTAAACGTGTACTTGAAACTTTGATTTACTCATCATGAACATATTATTTTCTTATCTGTGCGTTGTGCACTTTGTATAGTCGCGAACGTGACTCATATTAAGACTTCGGTGATTCTGAACAGAATAATGAATGATTATTTATTATTATTATTATTATTATTATTATTATTATTATTATTCGCAATGATATGATATTTTCAACAACTCCTTAAGAGCAGGAGTGTTCCCTGATATGTGGAGGAAGTCAGTCGTAGTCCCAGTCTACAAGTCTGGAAGTCGTACCACTGCATCAAACTACAGGCCAGTGTCTCTGCTGTGTACATTTTCGAAGCTTTTCGAAATGGTGGTCCACAAAACATTGTCCTTTCGTTTAAAAAATGCATTAAGTTCCAACCAACACGTATTTGTAGCAGGACGCTCGACAACAACAAATTTGATTTCATTTATGTCCATTGCATCCAAAGTTGTGTGCCAAAGAGGCCAGCTCGACGTGGTCTACTTTGATCTGAGTAAGGCGTTTGATGTGGTTGACCATGACATTCTTTTATCAAAACTTTGTGGTATTGGTGTCTGTGGAAAGCTACACAACTGGTTTCAGAATTATTTGTCTAATAGAACATGTGTTGCTCGTGCGAACGGCGCGTATTCTTTTACGTACACGGCCACGTCTGGGGTACCTCAGGGATCAGTTCTGGGCCCGCTTCTTTTTTCTATTTTTGTGAACGATGTGTGTAAGCAGATTGTAAACTCGTCTTTTTTGCAATATGCTGATGATATTAAGATATTTAAGGAGATTAGAACTATCTCAGATTGCAGGTTTCTACAAGAGGACATAAACTCATTTAGCAAATGGTGTTCACTGAACGGTCTCCTACTAAACAGCTCGAAAACCAAGGTCATGTCCTATAGTCGCAAAACGCAAACGACGTGTTTCCCTTACAGTGTTCGCTCAGACGTATTGTGCCGTTCTAGTGAAGTGCGGGACTTGGGAGTGCTTTTTGACTCCTCCTTGAGATTTGATAGCCATGTGGCTCGTATAAGTACCTGCGCCTTGCGGGCGCTCGGTATCGTTTGTCGAACGACTAGAGTATTTAAAAACCCCACAACGTTTGTAACCCTGTACCGCTCTTTGACAAGGTCTCAACTCGAATATGCATCTCCTGTATGGAATGGCAGTTGTAAAACTACCCTCCTAAGGCTGGAGCGAGTGCAAAACAAATTTTTATCTATTTATCGATATCGATATCTGCGAGATGAAACATCTCTATCAAAGGGTAACAATGTATTGGACGTCCTACAAATGAACAGCTTATATCACCGTCGAGAAAAGGCAGATCTGGTTTTCCTTTTCAAAGTCCTTCATGGTATGGCCGACTGTTCACAACTGCTCTCACAGATATCTTTGCGAGTTCCTCGGACAGCGACCCGTTTGACAACGTCTTTTTACTCTCCTCGAACGTTAAATATCTTGGACCCGATGTTTCGTATGTGTCGGGCATATAATGGCATTGGAAGTGATCTTGATATTTTTTGTGTGACTGAATTTGTCAGATCTCTCAGATTCTTGTATGGGTCTCTCTGAACCTGTCGGTGATTGGGATGTTATTATATATTATTTTAAGAAGGTATATTCGTTGTTGTGGTAGTCTTCCTACTCTGCGTTCGGACCCTGTGTTCCGTTCTTTCCTTGTTGTGTATATCGTATCTTTGTGTCAGCATGCGTTATATGTATCATATCTTTTACTCAATGTTTTGAGTTTTTTATGTTTTTTTCCTACTTTTTTGTAGTGTGTAAGTTTCGGTGTGCCAGCACCAAGACCGCATGGTCGTTCCTGGACACCTAATAAAAATTATTCTTGATTCTTGATTATTATTATTATTATTATTATTATTGTTGTTTTTGTTGTTTTTGTTTAAGACCCTGCACGGCTCGATTAACTCTCCCAGCCTTCTGTCCGAAGTGAGCCTCAGAGTTCCACGTGTGCCTACACGGCTCCAATCATCTTTTTATATAGCTCGACATTTTAGCAACCTAAACCCGATCCAAAGATCGGCGGAGTGTTATAATCGCTACTCTGACACAATTGATATTTTTAACTCATGCGGGAGCAAGTTCGGAAATGCTGTTCAAATCTTCCTCTTGCAGGAAAAGGGCTGATCAGTTGAAGCGCTGATGTAGTATTTGCTTTTTGCTCTCACACCTGGTGATGTCTCTGTTTTGTGCTTTTGATTTCCCTTGTTAATCTGAGTGTTTTTCATACTTGTTAATATTTTTATTCTCAGACTGGAGAACTACGTTCTCCTTCTGCACTCGTGTGTATCCGTGTTTGTATGTGTGTGTTTTTGCTCATTTTTTTTAGTGTGCCAGCACTAAGACCTATTGGTTGTTCCTGGACACTTTAATAAACATTGATTGATTGATTGATTGATTGATTGATTATAAATGGTATAGTGTAGTTATAGCAATCATCTCTGTGCTTCTTATTTTTCCATTTGTGAATTATTTCAAATACCTATACTGACTGCCATTTGTGAACTATTTCTGAACTTCTAAACTGACTGCTATTAGGATACCAAGAACGCCCGTCTACCCCTCACATTGGCTAACATCAGTGCTGGGTCGTGTCACACAAGCCAACCCTGGCTTCGACAGACCCGAGTCTAACATAAGGAAAAAAACAAATGCTGGAATAAAAATATATTATTATTATTATTATTATTATTATTATTATTATTATTATTATTATTATTATTATTATTATTATTATTATTATTATTATGATTATTATTATTGTTGTTGTTGTTGTTGTTGTTGTTGTTGTTGTACGTCTCTGTGATAAGCAAGTAGTTCTGCTGCTGTACAAAAACCTAAGAAGACGTCTCGCAGAACCAATATCTCATTTTCAAGCTGGCAGGACTTCTTTCTTTATATTTCGTTTAGCTCCCAGATTTCCGACGGAGCGGCCAGTATTCGTCGTCATCAATTCCGCACGAAATCGGCGCCATATTCACGACGCGTGAACATGCCATGTTTTGCTGCCATTTCCAAAGCGGCAATGTTCCTTCGGTAGCAGAGATCTACACTCCCAAAAGAAGTCACCGCAGTACAGTTTCGATAAGCCCGACTCCCTGCTCGAACAAACATCCCCCGCCATAGACGCCAGCCCCTAACCTTGGTAAAAATTTATATCCTTCGCGCTGGTACGCCTTTGAATGGGACAACTTCGACCATATTTCACGTGCGGCGACGGCGGCGGTGGCGGCCTCTTCACGTAGCTGCAGTGAACCGACGAACCAGTCATCCAAGCCGGCTGCAGTCGCATGCAGAGTTTACGAAGCCGTGGCAAGTAGTGCGGCGTGAGAACATATTCATAAATTGACTTTCAGCGTGAAATAAATAAAAGTAAAAGAAATCGCGATGAAAGAGTTACGACGATCGCGCCCTCCTGCGGAAACCGGGTGCAAGCTTCCTCCCCCTCCGAAAACCGACGGTCGTAAAATCGCATACGGGCGTACTCGCAAACACGCATACAAAATCCTAGTTTGGGGGGGAGATTACCGGAAGGTAAAGAGGGGCGTTCGGGGGTGTTTGCTGCACAAGGTGGTGACCTGGGCTCTGCGGGGCGAGTATTTCATTTATAGTGGCCTCGGAAATAAGTAAAATAAAATGTAAAAGCACAAAAAGAAAAAACAATATTCCGGAGATTTTGAGAGCGTGTTTGGTGGGGAATTCGCATGCGGGTATGCATATTTAGGATCACAGTTGTTGGTTCACTTAGTCTCGCGGGAGTGCAGCGCGCGTTCTATGTGACTTTGATACTTGGGATCGTGATTTGGGGAAGCCTATTCGATGCTGCTAACGCTGAAAACATGAGCACACCCCATGGCTGTGTAGCCTATCGATATTATGAAAAGATGACACGATGTCACCAGTGCGCATACCTAGTGTTGCTGTGTGGAGATAGCGATTTTGAAGAATGCTTGAAACTGGTAGCTATTGTCTTTATTATATTTTTATACGAGTGTTTTTTTTCTAATTCCTAATAGATGAGTATAATTTGGCAGCATGTCCCAACATTTACAAATATCTATGCTGCCTATCTTTATGTGACATTTGACACCATGTGAGAGTTGGGCCAGGCCAACGCGGGCTTAGCCTCCTAACTTTGTTATTACTGGGTATTCTTTTCTTTTTTTTTTCTTTGAGGGGGGGGGGGGGGGTGGCACACTGGATTCCTCCACTAACTGAAGCATTCACAGGAACGGCGGGGAGCTGAGAGGGATGTAGGTGTTATTAGACGGATTTAGCTGTCGCACTCTCGATATCAGCTAGGGTTCGCTGCACGCTGACGAGAGTAGAAAAATGGAGACGTGAATGAAACGGCGATACGCGATTATGACAGCAGCGTTGTTATAGATGCAGAAGAGAACCAACTGCTCCCTGCTAAAAGAAAAATGTTTCTTGAATGGGCGGATACAACACAAAGGACATGGAATCAAAAATCAGTTGCATGAGGAGCAGCTGGAGGACGGCATCGATGAATATCGAAGACTCCTTCGGGTGCTTCGGACAACATGCACGACAGCGCAAGCCACAGCAAGTTAGGCAATCCCGTTGCCTCTCGCTCAGCAAAATCTGTAGAAAGTTACCAGACGCGAATAAAATACCGCCGATTGCGTGAAGGCGGGGATCGTTTCTGCAGCCGGAGCAAATGCTCCCCCGTCTCCCTGGGATGTCTTCGTCAGCGCGACACCGCGCAAAAGCGTGACGTTGTTACCACGTGATGCTCATCCCGGGGAGAAAAGGGAGGAACTTCTCTCCCGTGTGAATACCTCTTTACGATCAGCAATAATTTTAGAGCTTTTTTTTAGCCATTTATTTTTCGGATTTTACAAACCGATTTGCTTCGCAACGGGAAGTACCGTATTTACTCGAGTAATGACCGCACTGTTTATGAAGAAAACCTGAGGGTTTGCTTTTCCGCGGAGCACGCAGATTGACAATCACCGTGATCGACAGTATGATTCCAGCTGTTTACAGGACAGAGATAAGACCTTCGTGCGGAGATACAATCTGTAAAGATTGCATTTGTATGGAGAATCGCGTTCTCGGTCTGGTTATTCGCTATGTTATTTATGCGCAACGCGATGATTGGCTGTATATGTGTTCTTTGGGAAAGTAGACGCAAGGGCCTTGTGCCTAAATAGTGCGGCTATTACTCGAGTAAATACGGTGCAAGTCAAATGAAGCACGAACCATAATTCTACGGAGAATGCACATATTCAACGTTGTGGTAGGTATGGTTACAGCTAGTTTTATAAATTTAATGATAATTACTATTGTTTGCGTCACTGCATAACTCAGTAAAAAGTTCTCGCAAAGTTTAAAGATAATCTTTTTGACTACCGAAGTGTCTATTTTAAGAGAAGCATAAGATGGTGGATACACCAATCGAATTGATATGCTGGATCATCAATTCATCGTTTTATTTGTCTCGATAAGAAAAAAAAGATGTTCTCCGACCATTGCAAAATATCGTTGTTGTTTTAAGTCCAGTCAAAGAAATTTCCGTACTGTAAAAAAAAAAAAAAAAAAAAACAGCGCTGTGTAAGTGTCCCTTTCTTTTGGTGTGACTGTGAACGTTGAGTGTTTGTTACGGGTGCGCTGTGTCCTCGTGCGTAAAAAGACAGTATTTTTGACCAACCCCATAACCCTTTGTAACGTAACGTGTCCAGTAAATAAGGCTATACCCCTCGACATCAGACGCGCATATTTCAACACGAGTATACAATCTGTGTTTCGAGGTCAGTTGGCTTTGTGACACCAAATTCTAGAATATAATTTTTCACCTCATGCCTCTACAGCAAACAAAACTAACCGTCTCGGATAAGCTTGGCGGCATCCTGGTGAAGCAGGGCATGAAATTCAAGCACACCACCTGAATAAGACACCAAAAACAATTTTGCCTAGCACGAGGCCACGAGTCAGACACGGACCCGTTCAAAACTTCCAAAACAGACGACACGAAGACCGCACTTGTGAGGAACGAAGAACGGCACGCATCTCCAGGAATGGTACATTGTACGTGTTTTCCGTCCTCGCATTTTGCTGGATTTGATTGGTGGCGGCGACGGATATTAAGTACCGGCAAACGGCTTAGAAGGAGGGGCATTTCTTCTTGTGAACCCCATACTGCTCGACCCACCCATGGTTCAGACCCCCGCTGTGGGGACACGCTCACCTGACGGAAGGAGAAATAGTGTGAGTGCGAGACAAGTGTATGTAGCGTACCTGTGCGGCTTCTCCATTTATATTTTTTCCCCATACGATGGGTTATTCGGGAATGTAAAACGAAACAGCCTGAGCGCGAGCTCTCTACCCTTCGTATCAAAGTCGGCCGGAGAGAAGCGCAATGCGTATCGCGCTCGTGACGTCAGTAGTTCCTGCACTGCCAAGGGTACCGTAGTTGCGAGCTTTGCCGCTTGGTGGAGTTAACGAGTGATAATCTCGCCTGGTAGTAATATCCGAGGACTGTACGCCCTATGGCTATACATGGTCGGCTCTCGTAACGTCCTTCGCAGCCATGCCGGAATTTTATGTGCCGCGACCATTCGGTTCACTGTGTTAAGCCTGGTTCAGACAGTTGCGTTTGACTGCGTTTGACTGCGTTGCGGCAGCGAGAAACCAGGACATCCCTGCTACTTATATCGTGTGCTAAGATGATTCTTTGAATTGAATTTCACGCTTCATACGAAGCACAGATGTGCCGGTGATGTGCCGCTTTCGGTTCTCGACACAACGCAGTCAAACGCACTCAAACGCAAGTGTCTGAACCGGCCTTTAGTTTCACACCGTCGCTGGAGGGAACCAGCAACTAGAAATAAACGTCAGTTCCCATCAATGGCGACACCTGTTAGCTATGCATATAAGGTATTTACTGGGTGCCATATTTGAGCCCGCTAATCACAGCGCATCCGGGGGTGGGGGGGGGGGGGGGGGGGGTGGCATGGTTGGCCTGGCAGAGGTCCACGTACCCTCAGATGAAGGTCCTAGCTGCGAAGAACGGCGATCTGGATGGTGTGGAATGCACGTAAAGCTTTCACATATGCAACGTAGTAGACGCGTTTACGTTCTCTGCCAGGTCACATTCAGGGGGGGGGGGGGGGGGGGGAGGTCTCCAACTTACATTCTTTTAAAACCAACATGCTCCTTAGTACTGACATATTCCCCCACAAAAAAAAAGGCTTCACAAAGCCGAATTATGCAGAAAGTAACAAGCGCTACAGACGGCAAATCACGTTAAAAATAAACTTTGATCAGGTGACTCTCAACTCCAACTGGGTGACGCGTGCCAAATCAGGATAGAAAAACTAAAATTAAAATTTTCCAGAGCTGTAGATAAAAAATTTTAAGTATTCAATTTAACGTTCTGCCTTCCTACCAAGATTAGACAGGCCGTCAGTCCGTTTTCACTATCATACCTCGAGGCATGCGAGAACTATCAAGTGATCCAGAAAACATATCAAATCAAAAATAAACGTTTAAGAACGTGTAACTGAGACTTTCGAGCGTAAATCGAACTACCTAAACTCCAAGATTCGTCACCGAGGTTTTTCTACCGCATATTCTACGCAACGAGCGAGACAAAAACACAAAAACTTGAGAATGTAAGTAGAAAAGAGGCGAGACCCTTCGAAGAGAAGACCCAAGATCGCAGGAAACGGCGGCACGCCGAGATACCTCCGTCCGTCAGACCGTGACTCCCCAAAAATGAGAGCACAGGGAGTAGATAATAATTTTCGACCCTCGAAGCGTGGTCGCCTAAAAACGAAAGCGCAAAAACGAAATCATTGGCAAGTCGTTGAAAAGCAGGGTGCGCTATGACGACGCGACTGAGTGCGGAGGGGGGGGGGGGGGGGGGGGGGGGGGCGGGCGACTCGATTGTAGGCCTTCACCGAAGGGCCACGTGCCCATCAAATCGCAAGAAGGGGGGGGGGGGGGGGGGGGAGTGAGCGAATCTTTCTCTTCGATGGAGTGTCATTCGGAGCGAGGACGCCAAACCACGACAGCCCTCTTCTGGAAGTTATCCTCGCGAGATGTCCATTCCGGATGTCCTTTCCTTTCCGATGTGTTTGCTTCGGCCTCGGCTCCGCTGACAGCTCACTTAAAACGCCTACGACGACTCGGGGAAGAGATCATGAGCAAGAGATGTCTAAAATTTGGCGTCTCTATCCTCTATTTAAGTGTGCCGGAAGAAGATTAGCACTTAGGCGTCGCAGGTTAGTACCTTTTATCACCCGTGGTGTTTTAAATGTACCGTTTTGGTTCGGTAGAGCGGAGCCATAAAGACACTTCTAAATGCTTCTCACCTGTAAGATGTCTTCGATCTGAGACTGACGAATTTGACTTTAAATGGAGTTTCACTGTTGATTCCGAGATAGTTTATTTAATTATTTGTATGTTGAGTTTCATACCAGTGGATCTGTCATCCAAAACAAAATATGAAGTTTTTTGTTTGTTTTTTCTTTTTGGCAATAATGCGAAATATTAGATAAAATCCTGTACGCAAAAAGAGCATTATTAAGAAATCAGTCTTCTGTTAGCGAAGCTTCCTGGGGAAAAACATACGTCTCCTTACGCAAGTGTAAGTGGTATTGTTAGCTAGTTTCAAACGAAAAAAAATTATGTACTTGAAAACACCAATAGCGAACTATGTAAAATCAAAACCTTGCGATGTATGATGGAACCCTAATCATTGCATTTCATTCTTGCATTTTTATTTTGATTATTATTATATAGTATCTTGTCATTCATTCATTCATTCATTCATTGATTTCTTGAGTTTGCGTGCTTATGAAGAGTTCAATTTATTTATTTATGTACTTGTTTATTTTACCCTCAGGGCCAAAGGCATTTCAGAACGGAGTGGTGGTTTTTTTGTTTTTTTTTTTTTTTTCTTTTCTTTTGAGATGTCAACGGAGAAAAAAAATACAAATATTTACAACAATAGGAACAAAATATAAATTAGTTAGGCAGTGAAAGCATATAAACAATAATTAATCGAAAGAAAACGCGGTAAATGCAGTAGAAAAAAGAGCGGAATCGACAATTGACGCAAGGGATGTGGGTAGGTCATTCCAGTCACTTGAAACTCTCGAAATGAATGATGAGTAAAACGTGTTATAACGACAAAATGGGATGCCAACCTTATGATAATGATAAAAACGTGCTGAAACAATCGATGGAGGATCTATCAGCTGATTTCTAAGCGCAGGGGTACGGTGGAAGTTTTGTGAGAGAGACAAAGGCTTGGAGATTTTGCGGCGATGTGCGAGGCTGGGAAGATGTAGGCTGCCTTTCGTTGATGCTATACTGGCGGTGCGAGTATGGTTAGCCAATATAAAACGTAGGGATTTGTTCTGGGCGAGTTCAAGTGGGTCAATAAGGTAAGCAGTACCGGAATTCCAGATGGAGGCTGCATATTCAAGTTTCGAACGCACCAATGTTTTATAAAGAAGAAAAAGCTTTCACGGGGATGGAGCTAAACATTAGTAACGTTCGAGATACCCAAGCGTGCGATTGGTGTTATTAATCACGCACGTAATATGTTCGTTCTAGGAAAGATCAGAGGTTAGTATCCCGCGCAGATATTTGTACGGGTCTGCAAGCTGTAATGGTGTACTATTAAGGTTATAAGCAGTAGTAAAGGCAGGTTTACGAGCACACGCAATAATTTGAATGTAATAATATTTAGTTCTATTGACCAGATTGCCAACCCCAGCGCATGGCTATGATTAACATGATTGGCTCCAGATTACGTTGCCGCTCGCTTTTGCTGGCTCCGAGTTGCGGGGGGTGAACGCTGTTCATTTTCCTTTAATTTGCTCTGCGGCTTCTATTGCCTGTGTTGCAAAACAAAAGCGTGTTACATGGGTCATTAAAGTCATGAATTCGTTCTAAGCAGTATTTGCGGAAATTACAAAATTTCTTGCGTCGCCGCTTTAAGGCATACCTATATATAAAAAAAAAAACAGCCTCTTATAGCACTGTGATCGTGCTGATGCCGATCTGTCCACTGATGAAGTTGCAAGGGTGACGTGCATTCGTAGCCCATGATGATGATGCTGATGTCCCAGGAGGTAGTCCAGCGTTACAAGGCCCCTGATAGTTGAAGGTGGAACTGCCCATCGCGAGTTTGCACAAAGGAGATATCTTCATATGTTTATAATAATGTACAGAGCAAAAATATCAAGAATTAGTAAATAATAAAACAAACTCAAATGCTACAAACTTTTGTGAATACCATCCCTACGCTGCGGGTGTTATGCGAGTTTGGCATGCGCGTCGCGGTACTATAAAGACGGTGACAAGATAAGAGTCTAAGGGAAGCTCCTCGCACCTCCTTCCACTTAAGCAGAGCGAACGTTAGAGATAAGGTGATCTCCTCGCCAGCGTTGGATTCGATAAAGGGGAAAGAGGTAGGTGGAGCTACCTACTATAGATGGGATGATCTGATAAAGAAATAATATCGGAGGAACTTGAAAACGCCGCAGCAAAATATGCCTTGGAACATGCCTTCCGACCCTGGAAGTGAGCCCATTTCTTTTGAATATGAGTATCGTCAGCATTTCGCAAGCCTTTACTTTCTCAGTTTCTATCTCTCTCTCTCTTTTTCTCTCTTGTATAGCCAGAAAATGTCAGGCCAATGTTTTTTTTCAGCGATCTGACGACTGGACTTCAGGTGCCTCGATTGAACCGAATAGATCTCTTGTCCAGTCTCAGTTAATCATTTTTGGTGCCCCGGGGTCTACGGGTCTTACCATTCCTACGCAACTTGAAAGGAAAGAGAAAGAGGCGGGGGAAGGGGGAGAGGGGGGGGGGGGTCAAACACAAAAAAGAAGCTATGGTTTCTTTTTGATTCGGCTTCAGCGTGAACCACACCAAACAAAAGACTTTCGTTCTACCCCAACATGCGCTGTCACCAAAACCCGCAGCTGATCACTTGGCGTCGCTCGAAATTTCCCTTCCAACGAACCAGGGAGGAGCTACAATCGAATTCGCAGGAAACAGACAAAACCCCAGCCAAAATTCAAAAACAGACGCCAGATTTTATTTATTTTCTTCAGACTTAGCACAAAGTTCTCTTTCACATTCACGGTCATCGAGAAGAAATAAAAAAAGAAGCAAAACAAGAACAAAGTACACCAAATATTCGTCCATCCCTACAACGGTTATTCCCGAAACCACGTTCAGGTATTCAAGCACGCTCCCGTTCGGCCCTACCCACCATTCGTTTTTCTTCTTCCCACCCCTCTCGCCATACCTAGAAGATAAAAGACGTTGCTCGTGGAACTCAAGAAACGTGTCGCTTTCAACCATGTTAAAAAACGGGGAGGGGTTATGCGGACGAGACGGCGCCCGAAGCCCGGAAAAAAGGGAAGCAAGGCGGAAAGGCAGCGATGCCCGCTGGAAGTGACACTTTAATTAAAAGTTGAAATATCAGGCGGTGGGACAAAAAAAAAAAAGAACCGTGCCACCGAACACGGATTGGACACCAGCCGTGCCCCGGGGCCCACGCGCTCGCGACCCTGGCGGATTTGTATCCGCTCTGTCACGACCATTCCTCGGGCCCTGGTAGCGGGCCCACGCGGCACCGAATATTCCCTCGCTTCTTCTACCTTCGGCTTTTTCTGTTCACGTGCTTTTGCTAAGGTCCCTTACTCCCTTCTTCTGCTCCTTCGTTGGCTTTGCTTTTTATCCGGCCACCCTTTTTAGGCCTGCCTTCCCACCCCTCTCCAGACGCTTGCCGTTACAGTACCGTTTGAATGCTCCCAGTGCAGGTTTGTAGCTAAGACTCTCAGCCGCTGTTCAGTGAAAAGAGCTTAAGTATAGAGCGAGGGCCCGCTGGGAATCGCCATATTTCGCGCTAAGATAAACGGCATATTCGAACCCGCATTTTTTTATCTTTCTTTTTTTAAAGATTGCGGAAGCTGAATGAGTTAGGGTGTATCGGAAAGAAAGTAGCAGTAATTATGGTCGCCTCTTCAGAGCAAATGTGCTTTTAATTAGCCGTTGCGGAACGTGCGAAGATGGCCGCTTAATTACCCCAATTTAAAGTCGTGCCTTCGTATCTTTCTTGCGTGGATCGATGTACTCTTTCTCCCTCTCTAAACGTACTGGGAAGATGGCCAATAAGATAGCTTTCAATATTCATCGAGGACGCGTGTAATGACCGCCCATCAAGTGGCAAGGGGTTTCGGCCAAGCGATCCATACCTTGTCATATCCTTTTCACCAACGCAAGATAGAACAATGTGACATAAAAAGCTGGCGCTGTAACTTTTGTTGATTTGCTTCCCTGTTTTGTACAATCCCACAGAATTCTGTTTTGAACGCTTAATGCTGGGAATGGGGTCACAAATTTGTTGTCTTTAAGGGCTGCTGACACACTTTAATTTGGCTGGCGATTGGCGTGAGCAAAATGGACTGTACATATATTTTCGATATGATCGCACATGCCATCGTGACCTACACCGAAATGCGTATAATCGTAATTAAAGAAAGAAATATGTTCACGTAAAATTGCACGCGTAGTTTATAGAAAGCGTTGACACGCCGATGCTTTATGAGACAAACGTTATTTCTGGAACGACTTGGCGTGCAATTTTTAGAGCCAAAACAGCCGTAAAACTGCGTTGTTAAACAGAACTCACTAGACTTTTATCGCCCATAAAGCGTCGCCTACACGTCTTCGTTCTCTGATTAAGCGGTGGATCAAAGACCGGCGTTAAGGAATCTCTATGCCTTCAGTCTGCATCAAAATACAAACAAATCTCGTCTATCTCACCTCTGGCGCACACTAAAGCACGTAGGCTCCAAACATAAAAAATGGGTATAAAGTGTAAAATGTGTCCAAAACAATATACCTACCTATAAAAGAACCAGTAAAGTAAGTGAGTTTCGAGAGTAGAGAAACATAGAGAGGACCAGAAAAGTAAAATTGCGAAGGCGAGGCGGCGGGGAGTTGGAATTTGCAATCGGCGTAAGGGCGCCAGACAAGAGCGGCTGAGTTATTGCGGGAGGCGCGAAGTGGCGACGAAAATAGAGGCGTAATTTTCGACTCATGAACACGGCCCGCGATTCAAGTCGCACATAAATCTCGCCCGATGGTGACAGTGACGGGCGGCGTCACGTGGTTAACCGCGGCGCGTCGTCGGAAGAGTTCGCCGCTCAGGTGCCTGCAGCCGCGCGGCGTAGCGACCCCTCGAGACGTTCCTCCGCATCTATTTCAAATGTGTGAAAGTAGCGACCAGCCCGCCGCTTTCTGGCACGGCATCAAGAAGTTATGCCGGTTGAAGACAGGCAACACCTATTCTTTTTTTTCCCGATCCATGTATTTGCAGTTTTACGGAGGCAGCAAAAATGGAGTTCGTATTTTTTCTATTTGTAATTTTGAGTGAGTGTGTTCGCTACTTTAAATATATTTGGTACACATAATTTGAACACCACTTGACTGTGGAGAAAAGAGTGAGCGCGACTGACTCTTTCCGGGTGGAAAGAAAAGGGATTTCGAGCCGCAACTTGTGTTCTATGTAGTTTGGCTCTTATCGACGCCGAGATGTTTCGGTGGCGCCCTCTTATGGGGTCCTTTCGTGACGTCACGAACGGGATTTGCCTCGCCGTAAACCGGCGATTGGGCAAGAATCATAATGCAGTTAGCTACGGTTTGGCCAATCGCAAACTTCGACCACACCGCCGCTTTCGGTTGCAGACGTCGCTAATAAATAAAGACTTCGGTGAGCATAAATACCCCTCTGTCAGTTTCCATTTAAGAAACGCTGGGCGTAGCATCTTATGTTTATGCTTCTCGCTTTGTGATTGGATTTTCCGCGTTCTTATCGGGTCATACGGCAATCTCGTTGGCCACGCCTCGGTGAATTAATATTACATTTCAAGGAAATGTATTCTTTTTCTACATATTTATGCGTGTTGCGCTACAAAAAGAAGACGTAAGCGTGGAACACACTTTAACATATTCGAAGCAAGAGTAAACATGCGGAGGGTCTTCCCGCTAATGGACTGTCGATTTTGCGATGCAGCATTAAGTCCCGAAAGAGTTCTTCCTGTCCCAACAACGCAACAAAAATAGTCACTGATATTTCGGTGAGCGTATACCCTTTGAAGTTACGTGGGCCGTGAAAAAGTGTTGTACAGATGATGCAGGTTACTCTCCATGTTTAGTGTAATCGAATGGAGAAACTGCCCTAGTGTCAGAGAGTGAAGGTATAAAATGAATTCCAATGTTTTGTATTGTTTTTGTGCCAAACAAGTAGAGCAAATCCAGTTTGACACAACGGGGGGAGGGGGGGGGGGTGGCTGATACGAATTAATTTTAAACACGCGGGGATTTTCATTGTGCAACCAAAGTACATCTTAAACGGTGTCCATACCACAAAGAGCCTCTCATATTTCAGTCGTTGGGAACGGGACCTGATACCTCCAAATTGGCATCACTGTACTTGTGCATTGCCCTAAAATGACCAAAAAGAGTTTATTTTTTTTTTTTTTTTTCAGTGTCAATGCGAATTTTAGTTAGTGTTTTCTTGATGGAATGTCGCCAGCTCGCTACCACGAGCCTATGTTGAGGCCGAGCAACGTAATTGCATATGCTGCCTTTCCTACTTTTTCTGCTTCCCTGCAGCACGCAGCACTGATTCTAACACTTCGGTATTCTCGATCTCTCGTAAATTTATGTCACCTTTTTGTTTCGCGCAGGACCACATCAACATTTTTCGTCGTCATGTTTTTGTTGGTAATCAATATCTGAAACCATTACTCGCAAAAAGGCCAAATCAAAACTAAATATAAAAATTGAAAAAAAAGTGTCTCGAGTGATTACATGCGCACCCCGGGGTGACAGAAACTAAAATAGACTTTATGAATTGTCTAACGTGATTTAAGGCGCAGGTGTAGAAATGAAGAATTGATTTCTTTTATGTAGATATTTTGTAAGCATTCAGGCTTATACTTTACATTCATTATTCTTTGCTTTGTTCATTTTCTCTTTGTATAAATTTAATGTACACTGCTGTACATTATATATTAATGGTTCCAAACCAATGCTTAGAGCACAACAATAATACCTTGTTGTGCATTAAGAATGATAGTGCCAAATCATTGCGAATACCATATTGATAATACAAGAAACTTTGATAAGAGGGGCGAAACAAATGTACACGAAAGTAACAAAAACATATGCAGTGCAGGACAGTCAACTACAGTAAGCAGATACGATACATCAGACACGAGAAAACGATTAAGTTACGAAACACTAGAAATTATTAAACGTTTGCCACCTTTAACCGCAAGCGCCTTCATCAGCAATGTTAAGAAGACATAGTGCTCTTCGTTATTCAAGGTGCATATACAGATCGAGGTAATTATTTCAGGCTAAAGCCGCGCATAAAGTACGGTCCCATGAAACATGCGCATCTAAGTTCCCACCGTATTGGCCAAGAGACCATACAAGTTTCCGTCTCGGATCGTAAAGAACGCGAATTCACATCATGCACCTGGGAACAAGCTAGCCGCCATCTTTAATGAAACACCCACACGAGACGACCAGCGTCAGTCCCGAGCCGCCAGACAACCAACGCACCCCCGCCAAAGAAAAGAAAACGTCAGAATAGCAGCATCGAAAACGCTATACGCCCCAAGAAATGACAGCCAAGGGAAGAGTTTCCCCTTCACCTCGCAGGAACGCCGGAACCGTTTGTTTCATTACCCATGACAACGGGCGTGGAATTCGTCTCTCGCGCACGCGCATTACCTGCCTCCTGCGCCCAAAATGGAAAGGACAAAGAATAAAGAATGAGCGTCGTGCGCGAACTGCAAACAGGACGAGCTGCTTCCATGCGAGTTCCTCGGAATTAATGAGTGCGGAATCTCTCCCACGGAAAAGCGCCCTTCCCCTCACCACCTTCCGCCTTCCTCGAAGGCCCGAGGTGCCGTTCTGAGTCCTTTCATTTTTAATTCCCACCGTCGGGGGAAAAAGACGCGCACTGCCGACGAGAGCGAAACTCCCAACGCAGTGCAGTATACGCCCGTCGGCCATACTGCGTTCCGCCTTACCGATGGACCTCGTCGGACGCCACCAGCCATCCCAGCCGATCAAGCGCTACGAACCTGTCACGTGACTACGCGTCTTGCGCGTCCCCGCGCCTCTCCCAATCGTCACGTGACACACTCGCACGACGTTCGACTGGCTCAATACCACCTAGAATAACCAATGTCCGTGCACCAGAGTGTTGACGTCATCGCAGTGAGACCGAGCGAAGACGCCGATTGGCTACGAGGGCGGCGTCATTGCTCGGCTGGGCGTCGTGTCCAATCAACGTGTCGAAGCACGACTCGGCTTCGGGCTCGGATCCAATCGCCGAGTCGGCGCCAACCGACTGTGATGACGTTCAGGGGAACAAAAGGAAGATGTTCGTAGGCAACGATTGTTCTTGGGAGTGCTGACTGGTTTTGCTGGTTCGTAGCATAATTTGCCGGTTCATCGTTAGGATGAAACGTGGTTTGCATGAATATAGAAGCGGTTGAAATAAATAAAATAAAATAAAGCTCTTGCGCGCGCGTGCGCGCGTCTTCTGGGAGCCGCTTGCTCACATTTCTTTAATGTATGAGCCGCTAGCTGCGAAAACCGCACACGTATTCCGTTGTTACGGCTTGACAACAGCACGCCGGGGAGATCGGCCCAAGTTGGCGTAGTGCGGGGAAGGAGCCCGGCCGAAGGGGATTATCGGAAGCAAGGAACGTCAGCGAGCAGGTAATTCCGAGGATGCTTCGCCTGCATGCAACCGTGCACTGCGGGCGAAACAGCCAGCCGAGCAAGTATGCATAATAGAAGAGTCGAAGGTATCGCGCGGGGCTTACGTTCCCGCCAGAAAGCTAATTACAGAAGCGCAAGGAAAAGGGAGAGGGGGGTGGCGGAGATAGCGTTCGTGGTACGCAGGTTCAGCCGAATATATCCTTTTGTCGGCCAGCCCCCGCCGATTCATCGAAGCGGGAATTCTTTCCTCTGCGGATAGTTCATGAATCTAGCAAAGGTGTAATTCGGTGCGTGCGGTCCCGTCCTTTGCATAACTGAGGCCCCTGGATCGTTCTTTCTTCGCGTTCTGCACCAGTCATCTTGCGGTATTTTGTTTTATTTATTTAAGCTTTTTTTTATGGATTTTGTGCCTTTCCGGTAACTTTATCTACTTCTACTATTATTTTTTTTTTATTTTTTTTTTACGAGAACGAACATGTTTCGGACTCTCTCTTCGGCGCGACGAAGATCCGAGGAATTCGTTCTGCGTAATTAGTCGTTAATTAATTAAAGTTATCTTCCGTGCGGAAATAAAATACAAAAAGACAAGTCCCAGACCATGCAAAAAAAGTTATTTATGTGTTTTGCTACATCCTTGGTGTGGAATCCGCGGTCGATGTAGCGGCTTTTCTTTACTGCATTGCGCTTGCCGCCTTGCTAACGCTTGCTACCGTTATTTTATGTTCCCGTAAAGAGATCGCTTCATATTTTGTTATAAAGAAAAATCAAGCGTCAACTCCCAATACTAGGTGCTGCAGTAACACCGAGGTGGCAGAAGACACTTGTTTGTTCTTTGAACACGTTCGCGTATAGATTGCAGCGCTAAATAAACACTATAAATAGCGTTGATGCGGCGTTCTCTTGAACATGGCTTAGCGCCGACGCAGCGCTTCATTATTGCTGTATCGCTAATGTAGCGCAAAGCCAGCGTTGCACAATCATGGTCAGCGCCATTTTCAGCGCTGAGGTAGCACTTTGGTCTGCTTGTAGACATGCCTTTATTTGATAAAAATAAACGGTTCATTACATCTAATTTACAATTGATTCTTGACAGCGATCTACTGCCTATGTGAAGCGAACTGTATACATTGTTGTGCAAAAAACCAGCGCGTGCTTCTGGTTGTACAAGGAACCTTGCATCGATTACTTGTGCAAATAAACGGGCTTGCCAAGATGTAAAAGGGTTGACAACTGGGCTAGTGGGTAGTTAGACATATTAACGGCATTAGCGCACACGTATGAGGAAGAGAGAAGGGACAGAAAAGAGCGCTCTTTTCTGTCCCTTCTCTCTTCCTCATACGTGTGCGCTAATGCCGTTAATTTGCCAAGATGCATCATTTTGCCTGCGCCAATGACAGTACCACGCCACGACAACATCCCAGTAAGACGAGGCATGGTTTGCCTTCAAATTCAAAGTACACCCATATCCGTTCGTCCCAGTTATAATCACGCCGGATAAAATTTTGTATGTAACACGTGTGTTTTTGCAGTCTAAGCTTCTGTAGTGATAACGTGGTGGAAGCTGTACAATATTGTACAAACTCGAGGAGAACAAAGAACAACGGACACAAAATATAATAAAAAAATTGTTTCGTTACACTTTTTTTACAACAATGTTATCTATGAGAAACAGCTTTAGCCTACCCCAAAAACCATTTAGCCAGAAAAATACCAACAAACCCAGAAAGATACCAAGGAAAATACTCGAATACACATTCAACGCGATAATAGACTGTGAGTTGGAATCTTACAGCCACATAAAAACTGCAATCCTTGTCATGTATCGTTTTTTTTAAACATTTATTTGATACTAGGATTGAATTGAGACCGCCTAGAAAACATTACCCCCGCCCCGAACTGAAGGGAAAAAAAAAAAAAACAGCTGCACAGCGGACAAAGTGGAGAAGCGCGTTGTTTGGAATGGTCCCTACACGCTGACACGGGGTGTTGAAAGGACAATTGCCCGAATACGCTTTGCATCTTGCAGCTTGGTCGCGAAACGCAACAGAAAAGCCACGCGCATCGGAGTCAGGGACGCAGAGTCTCCCTTCCCCGCGGTACAGTGCCCCGGGAGGGGGGCCAGCCAGGCAGGCGGCGCGGAGGAGGAGGTAATGCGCGCGATACGTACAGGGCGCAGCAGCACGGCCCTTTGCTGCGGCGATGTGCTGCGGTATCGCGGCACACCGCCGCGGAATGCTACGCCGAGAGACTTGAGCCGAGGATCCGAAATGGCATTCCTTGCTGGCTGCCGGGGCGACCGCCAACCCCAAATAGAGTTCCACAAATGGCGGAACGCCGCTGCCTGGATGCGGTCGGGGGGAGGGGGAGGCCATCGCTGCTTCTGTGTAGCGATGTGACAGCAGTGCCAAGAGTGGATAGCACATACAGACTGCTTATTTTCTTTCGAGGTGTTTTTCTTCAATTTCTTTTATATTTTTTTTAAATCCTTTAAAAAGTCACAGACAACGCAGGATTTTGATTACGCGGGTGCTACGGATTCTTTAAATTTCCAGCGCTTCGTTCGGAGTCTCGTGGTTTCTCTAGATCGGCGTCATGATATGAGTTTCGGCCTTTTCTATCGGCCATCTTTTGTGGCTTTTATTATTTTTTTTTCTCCGACTTCCTGATTTTATTTTTTATATGTCTTTTTCTGTCGTGTGCTTTGGATGGTTCACTCTATTCCTCGAGCCAGAAAAATATACAAAAAAAAAAGGGGGAAACATTGAAAACGAGTGTTCTCTGAACAAAAGGTTTGCGACCCCGTAGGGGTTGTCGGCAAATTCTTTCGCTATTATTACGTGTGTGTCGGAACTTTGGAAGCTCCACGTAGGGAGCTCGTAATTGTTTTCCCTAATTTTTCATTGCGTTTTATTTGGCAACAAGAGGATTGACACTTATAACTTATACATGCATAACGACTCAATTAAGAATTTGATAAAGCTTTTAATGACTAATACAGATTATAACACGTTGGATAAATCGGTGTTTCCTTTATTGAGACAATTAGGTCATGACTGGGCCTTTGTACTTATGTTAGCCAAGCTTCCTGTGTTTTAAGTACTCTCTGAAAGGTAAGAGGTTTTTGTTGAATGTAAAATTGATTCTCCGCAATTGAAAAGACGCAGCGTGAGTTTTAGTTCTTCGAAATTAAAGGCTGTTTGACGGACTCAACATTCCCCCAGAACGAAGCACAAACACCCCACGTCAGTCTATCCTTCAGTGGCACAAAACATTTATAGAAATAAGATATATGGTAAACTCAGATAGAAAGACTCATTCGAAAATGTTAAATAAAACTGTATATCGTATGCACGAAATATTTCTTAATGCCAGTTGCGAATAAACTGTCGGGATGGCGGACATTTTCCATACACTGCACGGCAATTCCGCTTCTAATGTGTAGGAGTTTCAGTTTAGGATATCCAAAACACATACGGCTTCCTTTTTATGAAGGCTGACTGAACTCCATCGAGGGAATATGCTGCTAATAGGTGACGAATGCCGCTCGGTGGCGTTCGCTATGCACGTGTTGTCAGAACAGTGGCTCTTATCTCCGTCCACGAAGCGAATGCGCCATCGGGTAGAGTTTGTTAGTGCTTCTTCGAATATTCGCCCCATTTCACAAAGACGCTGTTTATGTTTAGTTGGGATTACATTAAATAGGTGATACGACTAAAAACTATGGTAGTAATATTTTGCATTTAAATCTTGTTATCTTAAACATTGTACTCCCCGTATATATATATTTTTTTCTTTAAGAAAACGACTTTGTATGTATAAATCGTTAGTTGAGCTTACGACACTAGCTAAAACAACGGATTCAAATTTTTTCACAGTTCTTTATTCCGCGGTGCCTTGGTTTCTGGAGGAATATAGGTAAATGTTCCAAATTAGTTTCTAAAAATAATGTTTTTTCCCCATGTTGCTATTATAAGGCAAGAAAACAATTGTAGGGGTAACAAAAAAAATGTATGTACTTTCGGGTGTAAGAACAAAATATATGAGGACAAGTCAATCTCTAAGGACGGAACCAAGATGTTTCGCGCTAATTGATTGTACGAATTACTCAAATATACACAGTTAAAAATATGTTATAAGTCGCTTTAAACTCATTTAAATCTGCTCACCAAATATTCAGCTTCTGAAGCTTGTTAATCTGTTGATGAATGCAGTATATATCGTTTTCTTGCGAAACTAAATGCGCGAGTTAGTCGCCGAAACAATATCCTGAACGCGACCAGCCAAACATTGCTTTTCTTTCTTTCGTTATTTTTCAAATCGGAATCTCGATTGAACGCGAAAGTTATCCGGAAGTTCTTTGGGGCATTCGAAAGAGTATGATAAACATTTATTGTGACATCGGGGAAATATATTTAGTTGTTGCATCCTTTCGCAGCCAAAATTTTAATTCTGAAACAATCCTGAATCGTTAAATAAATGATATGTCTCTCTTCCTCGCCCCTCCCCCCCCCCCCCCCCCCCCCCCTCGGTCAATGACGTAATTGCAATGTTCTCTTTCCGAGTTGCAAAAATGAGACCGAAAGAAGCGGGTCAAATCTTGAGGGCGCTCACAACTTGACAATCTACCATTGTGCCCGGGGACTCGTGGAATATCCTCTTAAGGCCACACTGACATAATCCGAACCGGTTTATAATTGCCAAGCAAAAAGGGAAGATCCGCGTTAGAACAATTAATTAACCCCCCAGTCGGGAGCCGCAAAGCGCCGCGTTAGGAAAGAGAAGCAGCAGCTAAGAGAAAAAGAATTAAACACGAGCAAAAACGTACGGATGTCCCTACTCCGTCTTTGTTGTTTCCGCGACGAAGAGGAACCGCCACTCAGTTAAGAAGAAGCCGACGGCTGTAGAGAAGAATGGACAAAAAAAGAAAAGCAGGGTCACGATCCGTCACTTTACCACGCCCACTGGAACCCCCCCCCCCCCCCTCCCCCCCCCCCCTTTTTCTGCTTCAGCCTTTGGTTAAGAGGCAAGTAGCGGTTGAAACATCGGGTCCTCTCAGGCAGCGATGAGAGAGGCGGTCTCCTGCAAGCGGGAGAAAAATGATCTTCGAGAAAGGCGTCCTGATCTCATCCTGTTTTCATTCCGTGTGGAGTTTAACTGCCATTTTCAATGGCCTTTTGCTGGAGGAGTATGAACGTGCGGTGTAGGTGGTGTGGGGGGTCACGCCTGGAACGAACTGTAGAAGGTGACGGTGGCCTCGAGGACATAACTCTTCCTTTGTGAATGTATCGTAAGGTTACGTGAATGTATCATAGGGAATGTATGTGCGTTTTTTTTTAACACGTATGGTACCGGATATTTGTTTTTTCTTGTATAGAAATAGATTTGCTGAAATAAATAAAGGTGCGTGCATAAAGTTACAGTCGAGGCCAGGGCACGTCTTGAATATTAATTTTAGAGGCACTTATTTTTTATTATGCTTTTATTTCGTTAACTAAAACTCTTGTGTTTTCAGAGCCTTTTTCAGTCGACAATTTGAGGCTCTTTCCGTTTCAAGACACATATGCATTCCGTTCTCTCTTGCAGGAGGTTAGTTGCTTCACATTAGACGCCCACTTCGGCATGAAGTCTGTGGTGTATTTACAAGAAAAACGGGTTACAGAAATCAGCCCGGTTAGAACACGGCTGCATGCTGTCGCTCGGGTAGGCAGTCAGTCAGTTCAAGCGATAGTCTCGCGCGCACGCTGCACGTCAAGGCACGAGCACTGCCACAGATATAACATTTCCCCCGGCGTAATTGAAGAAACCAAAGGAAAACACACACTGCACACAATGCCGAGAACGTTATGCGTCGTATCTGTCTGGAGGACGACGATGTCTTGTGGGGTAGCGCTGTTGCACAGCGGGATTGTCGGTTGCCCTCTGTGGGGTGGTTGCAAACTCACTGACCACAGGCTCGTCGACGCAGTTCTCTGGATCCCTCAGGTCGGGCAGGAATCCGTCTGATGTGGCTTGCATCGAGTTTTCACGATGATGAAGCATCTGGTCTTGGTGACGGCGCCAGATATATATGCCCCGAGCAGTCGTGACTCGAACCTGGAACGACACTGGGCCAGATTGCTTCAGAATTGTGCCGGGAATCCACTTCTGGGGGCCTCTATAGTTCCTCACGAGAACATTGTCGTTCACACTAAAAATCCTTGTTCGCGCCTTTCGCTGCGAGTTCTGGACGAACTGTTGATGTCCTACTCTTCCCCCAACGGAAGGCTTAATGGCATCGAGTCTTGTGCGAAGTCTTCTGCCTAAGAACAAACTGGCAGGTGTTTCTTTTGTCGTCGTGTGAGGGGTATTGCGGTACGTCAGAAGAAACGTTTGTACCGTCAACTCCAGGGAGTCTTGCGGTCGTCCTTTTCGGAGAGCAGACTTCAATGTCTGGACAAACCTCTCCGCGAGGCCATTAGTACTCGGGTGATAGGCCGCGCTCAAGATGTGACGGCCTCCTAGATTCTTAATAAAAGACTTGAATTCTGTTGAGACGAACTGAGGACCGTTGTCCGTAACAATGGCCTCAGGACACCAAAACGACAAAACAAGTCCTGAAGACGTTGGATCGTGTGCTGTGATGTCGTCTTCTCCATCACATAGACCTCGGGCCACTTTGAGTGTGCATCTACGGCGACCAAAAACATCTTCCCCTTGACTGGACCCGCGAAATCCAAATGCACCCTTTGCCAGGGCGATGTCGGCCATGCCCAAGGGTGGAGGGGCGCGGGGACTGGCTCGTTCGGCTGTTGATAGCATTCTTGACATGCTTTCACTTGCTCTTCCAGGTCATTGTCAATTGAAGGCCACCAGATGAAGCTCCTGGCTAATTCCTTGCTTCTGACAATACCTGGATGACCCAGATGTATCTCTTCAAGCAGGAGATTGCGCAGTTTTGGTGGTACGACTACCCGCATGCCATACATCAGACACCCTTGATGCACAGTGAGCTCCAGACGTCTGTCAAAGAAAGGCTTCATTTCCTTGTCAGTGATGGACGATGGCCAGCCCATGTGTGTCAAGTCGAGTACATTGCTTAACAAAGGGTCGTGGCGTGTGGCACGAGCAATGTCACGGCTGTTGACAGGTAGCGTATCTAGACGCAGAGAATATAAAGTTTCGTTTCCTTCGGTAGATTTATCTGCCACAATGTCAAGTGGCAATCTTGACAAGCAGTCTGCTTCAGTGTTGTCACTTGATTTCTTGAACTGGAGCGAGTAGCTGTACGTAGACAGCGTCACTGCCCAGCGCTGCATCCGTGCAGCAGCCATTGCTGGAATACCTGTTTTCGGGCCGAAAATGGTTTGCAAAGGCTTATGGTCTGTAATCAAGGTGAAGAAACGGCCGTAAATATACACGTGGAGTTTTTTAACTCCAAAGATCAGGGCCAGTGCTTCTTTCTCAATCTGACTGTAGTTCTTTTCAGCCTCCGATAAGGTGCGAGACGCGTAAGCCACGGGTTGAACTTTTCCGTCCGGAGAAACTTGAGAAAGAACGGCGCCTATGCCGTATTGCGATGCGTCACAGGCGAGCTGCAGGGGTCTTTTGGGATCATAATGAACTAAGATCGGTGGGGAAGTCATCGCAGCTTTGATTTTCTGAAAAGCGGACTGGCAAACTTCGTCCCACGTCCATTCTTCTCCTTGTCTCAGCATCTTGTACAAGGGGTGTGCCAGCGTAGAAAGTTGCGGAACGAACTTTCCGTAGTAGTTCACCATCCCAAGGAACGACTGCAGTTGCTGCTTGTTTTTCGGAGCAGGAGCATTCAGTAGTGCAGACACTTTCTCAGGGGATGCGCAAACACCTTCAGCGTTGATGACGTGGCCGAGATAACGTAGTTTGTGCTGAAAAAACGAGCACTTGTCACGCCGCACTCGCACACCACGTTCTTGTAATCTCGACAAGACGGCTTCGAGATTGCTGAGGTGTTCTTGCTTGGACTTTCCGGTGATCAGGATGTCATCGAGATAGCAGCTGACACCCTTCAGGCCCTTCAGCATATTATCCATTATCCTCTGGAAGATGCCTGGTGCTGATGAGATGCCAAAAGCAAGACGGTTCATGGCGTACAGCCCTTTGTGCGTGTTCAGCGTTAGCAACTTTTTTGAGTTGTCCGCCATAACCACCTGTTGGTAAGCCCTGCTGAGGTCGATCTTTGAGAATTCTTGTCCACCAGCTAAGGCCGCCAACAGCTCATCAATACGTGGTATGGGGTACCTGTCCACCTCCAGGCAGGGATTGAGCGTAGCCTTGAAATCTCCGCAGAGGCGTATACTGCCATCCTTTTTTACTACAGGTACAAGGGGTGTCGCATACTCGCTGGTAGCCACGGGCGTGATGACTCCCAACTTTTCCATTTTTGCCAATTCTGTTTCGACTGCTGCTTGCAGTGCGAATGGAATGCTTCTAGCCTTCAGAAACTTCGGCTGTGAACCTTCACGAAGAAAAAGTTCGGCTTGTTCTCCAGAAATGGTGCCAAGCTCATCTTTGAACAGGTCGCTGTGGTTCTCCAACAAGGCGTCCAACTTTTGTTTGAGACTATCCGACGTGTCGAGCCTGTTGACAGTGACCAGGTTCTTCCAGTCTAGCCGAATTTCTCGCAGCCATTCTCTGCCAAGCAATGCCGGTCCCTTGGTTTCCACGACGTACAGTGGAAGCTCCTTACTTTGGTCGTTGTGGTGCTGCACAAAGACCAAGGCCCGACCCTTCGGCTTCACAAAGTCTCCTGTATACGTGCGAAGTGTCAGCGTTGTAGGTTGTAGCTGCTTTCTTGGGAACAGCTTCCGAAATTCAGCCAAGGAGACAACGGACACAGCTGCGCCTGTGTCAAGTTCCATTGTAAGCTTCACACCGTCAACGTTTATGGGTACGGTGATCGGTTCCAAGCCCGCAGCCTTGACCGCTTGCAGAGATACCGCGTCGTGAACGGACGTCAGCGTTTTCACCTGCCTTTGTCGTTTCGATTTTGTCGGCTTCTTGTTACCCGAACGGCAGGCGCGCTGAATGTGCCCTTTCCGGTTGCACTTGAAACATGTGTCACCGACGTGGGGGCACGCATCACTGCGGTGGTTGGTCGAGCCACAACGGAAACAACTTGACTGCTCTGGTACTTGCTTGTCGATCCGCGCTTTGTGGTCGACCCGAACCTTGTGGACGTCAGGGACCGATGCACCGCTGGTGTGCGTTAACGCTGCACTTTTAGATGCTATTTCCATCGCAAGAGCCCTCTCTACGGCTTTCTGGAAAGTCAGCTTTTTGTCTTCTGTGAAGAGGACGCGCTGTACATCTTCTCGGCGAAGGCCCCACACAAAACGGTCGCGTAGCGCCTCATCAAGAAAGCCTCCAAAATCGCAGCTCTGTGCTAGATCTCGAAGTACCGCTACAAATTCGGCGATGGACTCACTTTCTTCTTGCGAACGCTTGTAGAACTTCGCCCTTTCCGCTATGACGGATGGCTGCGGCGCAAGATGATCGCCCAGAAGCTTGAGTAACGCGGTAAACGACTTTTCGGACGGTGACTGCGGGGCTGTAAGCGACTTCAACAAAGCGTACGTCTTCGGACCGATGAGACTCAAGAAGGCATGGACCTTCTTACCTTCGGGAACCTCGTTTACCAGGAGGTATGAGGCCAGCCTTTCTTCATAGGAGCGCCAGTCGCTCGTCGTATCGTCGAAAGACTCGATGTGCCCGATGCGACTCATGGTCTTCGCTGAGGGGTTGCCGCGTGATGGCCGCTCCAGGATTCCGAGGCTGGACAATCCTTGGCTCCAGTCAAGCCCCCAGCAGTCAGACGATGATCCAACCCGTGGACCCGAACATCCTCGTCGCCAATAAATGTGGTGTATTTACAAGAAAAACGGGTTACAGAAATCAGCCCGGTTAGAACACGGCTGCATGCTGTCGCTCGGGTAGGCAGTCAGTCAGTTCAAGCGATAGTCTCGCGCGCACGCTGCACGTCAAGGCACGAGCACTGGCACAGATATAACAAAGTCCATTCTGTGTAATACAGTAACTACAGAGTGTAGGAAACACTCACGAAATGTCAACTGTAGATCTATCACTTGGTGGTATCGTGAAATAACTTTTTCAGATTCTTTTTGAGCCCATGGTTAGAATTAGTTAAGAATAAGTAGTCTGGTAGTTCATTAAAAATCTTTGGTAAGTAAAACGACCTAATGCTTTCCCCATAATGAATATAGATATGAGGAATTCCATAGCGAGTAGTGTTCCTAAAAGTACGTGGGGTCACCCTCTTAGTTTTAAATTCACTGCACCAAAAGTGACGAAAAACGACCGTCTGAATAAACAACGAGTAGAAACAAGGCAATTTGAGTAAACTAAACAAGTTATCAATTGAAGAAGGTGTTGAACCGGAAGCAACGCTTTTTAACATCCCCCTCAGAATGCTATCAACTCTGCAATGCCATTGCCGAGAGCAGTTAAAAAATAGATTAACACCGTACTTAAGGACACTATACACCACAAGTGCGTGAGCATTTTTCTACTTGCAAACGGAAGGACCACTTTCAGGTTATAGAGCTGACAAGATACACTTCTTAGTCGTTTCAACACAAAAGAGAGGTGCGTAGTCCAAGGCAGATCAGAATCAAAGTACATTCTTAGATACTTGACAAGAGAGACATATTTACGAGGCTCGCAGCAACGTGATACACAATTGGAGTTATGCAAAAACAAAGGCGGAAAGAGTTTGACTTTTTTCCACGGGCTGCGGAAACATACCAGCTTTGTTTTAGAGGCGTTTGCACTAATTCTGTTATTTCTAAACCAATTCACGACAGCAATGTCATTTTTCTGCAGGTCTAAGATAGCATGTTTGATATCAGTATGACAAAAAAAAAAGAAGTGTCATCTTCATATTGCAATACGTTACACGTAACCACTTGAAAAAGCTCGTTAACATACACATTAAATAAAGAGGGGATAACACGGAACCTTGTGGGACTACAGAGCTAAGTTTGGCCTTTGTGCTCTGAACTTTTCCAACAGACACGAGTTGAGAACGTGCGCACAAAAATATATATATACAAAAATATCACCAGAGGGACTGCGTTGTTAATCAATCCTTTGATGATGCGTGTCAAATTTTCTCCTTTGGTAAAGCACCATAATAGTCCCCTACATTATAACAGCCTTAATTAGTTCAAGGTTTAAATTTAAGAAAAAGCCTAGGATTTTTTTTTTTTTTGTCTAGAGTGGTTACTAGGGCTCGGAAATTGTTCGTTATGCTTCCGATTAATCAAATATTGCTTTAATCGCGATCAAACTTTTAACCGGTTAATCGGTTCAATTTTAACAAACCCAAACAGGAAAAAGAAGGAACATTCAACACTCATCTTATCTGACAAATTGTATTTTGACATAAAAAAAAAAGAACGACTACAGATCTTGCCCAGGTCCTGGAGAAGTCAAGTGAAAATCACTTGAATACTCAAGGGCCAATTTTGAGCAATCCGCCGACTAAGCTTCCCGTAAAAATAGCAACGCAAAACGTCAGGCTTGCATTCTTAATGTCACAACTCAGACTACTTTTTCTGGCCTAAACGTATGTTTCGGCATCGTCATTCGCTGAGCTGCCTCCGTACGTTGCGGTGATTGGCTCTCCAAGTGTTGTGCGGAAAAGTAGACGCACGGTTTTTTTTGTTTTTTTTTTTAGAGTGGATGTCATTTATTCAATATCATAAATAGCCCCATCAAGTTTAAGCGTTTCAGCACAGTTGGAACGCCTGACGATGTATTATCCGCTGTAATAACAAATGAAACCAGAAGAAGTAGCGATATTACTTCTGAAGGAATCGGATTTACTTTTTTCGGAACTCCATTATAATAATAATAATTGGTTTCTTTCCCATGTACATTGATGGTGGAGGTCGGGGAAAAAAGCTGTGAAGTACAGCTTGACAAGGCCCTTGACCCCCTACATAGGCACAGAGGTACAAGGGGGAAAATGCTACAATTCATGCGAAGCTACAAAACGGCTGGATTATACATACGCACGCAACACACAAATAAAAACAGATTGAATAATCCCGGAAACATTAAACAACCCGCCAGATCACTGGAATTTCACCCATCTAGATTTACAGAATATTCGGTGAGCAAAGTGAACAATACTAAGTCAACAATTCTAAGGTTAACAGCGCAAGATCAGTCACTCACACCGACACACGAAAGGACAAACACACGCGCTGAGCGCTGACTTACTTGTTTTGTGTTCTGTTACTTCTTTGTTCTCGTCATTGGGTTGACTCTCCCAATCTCCATGACCAGCACAATAGCACGAATACAGGAACCACGTCTGAATATGCTTCTGAATCATAGTGAAAAAATTGTAAGGGTGCAGGCGAGCTGGTGGAGGTTAACCATAGTTATTGAGACGTCGCCTCCTTGTGGCCTCTTTTCTTCTCGTCCCTTTTCCGAAATACCCCAGTCTCGGGTTAAACAAAACTATGGTTAGCTTCTGAATCCTCACCGCATTTTTCAGGATAGAACTTTTAATTACCAACTCGCCCAAGTTTCCATTTTTTAAAGTCAACAATCAATGCTGGCAGTTGATTGAAACCAACTGATTGATTACGCAAATCAGAAAAACAAAAAAAGCGCAAAAGACAAGGACTAGTATAAGAGACGACAGCGCTTGTTCTGTCTCTTCCCAATAGTCCCTGTTTTTCACGCTGTATTTTATTCGTTATGCGAAGTTTCGGCTCTGAAATCGTCACAAAAAAAAAAAGATGAAAGAAAACAGCGCTCATCTTGGGTTGTTATTGCCTTACTTGGACCTGTCTTGTTTAGTTGCGGGAACGCCAAATCTACAGCGTGGAAACACGCACTGCGCACACACTTTGTTCACAGATTACCACCTGTTACTTGGTCGTAACACACAGCAGTAAACTAAAGTTGGGTCTTAAAAGTCTTTAGCGTCGAGCCACGAGTGAAGCTACCGCTGAGATTTACGAGAAACTTATTTTCGCAAGTACACACACAAACACACACAAAAATCGAAGCCTGCTGTAAAGCCGCCAGCACCACAAAGCCCCGGCTGCCCACGAGACAATGTTCCTTTTCCCGAGATTTTCAAACGACTTCCCGGAGGCTACAAAGATTTCTCGGAAGCTCCGGTCTCGCCTGACGAACGCTGCTTGTTTTAGGTCGTGCTTACACAGCATAAAACTTGGCAAAGCGAGCAACAAAGAATGTTCGCTTACTCCCTGAGAGCATGGTGCTGCTTGCAGACGGTCGTCGTCGTAAACGCAAGGTCACCGTGCTTTTAAGTTTTCTTGGCACGCCATTGGTGCGCCTTGTTATGGGCGTCCCGAGTTCTCGAAGTACATCTCGTGTATTCTCGCCGTTTACGCGTTGTTCCCGGATTCTCCGTCGCGTTATTGGCCGTCTAACGAGACGCTTCCTTTAAAGTTTGCTGAGGCTCCAGACCTCACATGTTTTTTTTGTTTTTTTTTTTCATGATAGGTTTATTTTCTCACGGCTCCCTGCTGTCTGGCTTTCCAATTCATGTAGTTGCATACAATGTGTTATGTTTGTGTCCTGATTGTGTTCTATTCATTTTACAGGTGAAAGAAGCCTCTAATCAAGCCCCCTTCTTTGAAGCGGTAAGTTGCTTGGCTCTCCCTCGACGCCGTGTTCGCCTTCTGGGCTGTAAATATACATAGAATACCAGAATCAGGCATAACAATTTTTCTTTTGTTCGTATTTTGTCTCTGTGCTACCACGCTTCTGCCCCAATGAGCTATAAAGATTTTATAGTCCTTGCTCCTACGCGTACATTCACGTATATCTTAAACTATTTATTTGTTATCTTTTTATATAACAATGGCAGACATTCCACGAATTTGAAGACAAGAGGATTATGAACCAGCAGGTTTATAAAACGGGAGTTATCATTGTGTGCTCTTCAAATGCAGTGCGTGCTCATCAATGTTTTGTTTCATGTGTACAAAATAAATTTTAGTTTTGTCAATTTTTTAACAAGCTGTACAGCTCATTTCATGCAATCCCAAAAAGCATTTTTGGGTATTTTGAAAAAAAAATTGTAGATGCACGTCAACACAACCATAAAAGTGTCTGAGAAACCAGGGTTTAACTCACAAATAGCAAAAACCAGTGGCTTACGAGGCAGACTTATGGAGGGTGCAGAAGTCGTGCCAATAAAGACTATTAATTTACAATTCTGTAATCTCTTGAAGGTGCGAGCATGCTAAAAAAAAGATAGATTGCACGAAGTAGGCTTGGCATTCTAGAGGCACCAGTTTATAGCGTATCGTAATCGTTCTTTATATATATATATATATTTTTTTGTGCTCAGCCTCGTTTGCTAACTGCTCATTTGATGGCTGATATATGTGGCTAGTCATTCCGCTACGCTCAAACAGGGCACGAGAAAGGACGGCAAGGGAGTGAACTGCTAAGGCAGCATGCTGCGATATTTCCGGCTTATAAAATATGCCGAGTGAATTTGGTGTTTATAATCATCACCTAACCCAATCGAAAGTGAATATTCCTGAATGCGAGGCAACGAAATTAACTGAAGTACAAACCCATTTAAGAGGTGAAGCCGGCCCTACTGAAGAGGACTCTCTTGCTACCTGCAAGCTCTTAAAGAGACGAAGTACAAGTTAAAAACAGCCCCCTAACCTTTTCTTTAAAATCCCTTTGTGTAAAACTTCGATTATAGACCAAAGGCACTGCACGTGCGTAGGATTCACTTCCACGACAGGTAAAATTCGCCCGCTCATGTTGCGTGGCATAGGCAATGCAGCCACTGCTGTGTGCCGTGAGAGCCGCGCGTTGCTCCACGCTTATGTTGTTGAGGACGACCGTTGCGTCCTCCAGCGAACGCGAATCACAAGAAGATAACTCATAGACCCTGCTACCAATAAAGACCCCAAACAGACCAAAACGATGTGGGTTTGACGAGCACGTGTTGGTGTCAGTCACGGAGCGTACCATATCGCTGCTAGCTTCGGCATGAGATACGAGGGACTTGGGGGCCGGATGCGTATACAAATTGCGTCCGAGTCCCTTGCATTCACGCCGTATACACTACCTCACCTTAACAATGGACCGCAGAAGACGCCATGAGCCATCGAAGCCAATCCAAGGCCGCGTGAGTATCACGTGATCTTCACGAAGGACGCGTGGAGAGTGTAGTCACGTAACACGTTCTCAGCTCTTGATTGGCCGGGATGGGTCGTAGCGTGTGCTGCGGACCATCGTGAGGTGAAACGAGGTAATGCGCGATGTGAGGGTCAGTTCCTGGCGCTCAGCCTCAAAAAAGAGAGCGCGCACGGACTGTACGCGGGCGCGATTGGCCACGGTGATATACGGTGTCCCTATATATCAGCCAGGTAGTTGCACCTGGCAGTCTTCAGCCGCTGGGGGGACGGTATGCCTGTTGCGGGACCTGATTTACGACTGGAGACCAGGCGGTCGACCCGCGAGAGTGGGCGTCCTCAAACAAAGGCAATTCGAGAGGCCAGATAAGCAGGAATGTCGCCATGCCCCGCCGCGGCAGTAGAGCCGTTTCCAGCAGGGAGAGTTGGGCTTCGGTGGCGTAAGCTTGCCCGACTTGTTTGAAGAGGGACTAAGATACGACCGCGGGCCTCGGTCGAGGGCCTGTCAGCCCAATCACGTTCCCACCAAAGTTGGGGCTTCTGAGGAGCGATATTTTACTTGAGGAAGTTCTGACCGGATCCCTCTTCTTGGGACATCCTGTTTTGAGGCGCGTTATTGGTGTACTTCGAGGAATTATTACGTTCGTAAGGATCTTAGCTGTCAGGCTAGTCGGCGAGTCCATAGAATAATCGGGAACGCCTTTTATTTTTGTTTAGTTGATAGTTACGTAAACGTTTTTTTTTACAAGCTTTTATGCTACCAGATTAACGCTAAATTATCATCGCCTGTATTAGTCTTGATGTGACAGCACGACTCTTGATTGGGCTGTCTAGTTCATACTGATCACTATTAAATAAGGTGAACGACACAAAAAAAATGCTTAAAATAGTGGATTGACGAGCTGATTGGTTTTCGACGGAAAAGGTAAAAAGGTAGCCCATAAAAGACGGGTCACAGGAGTAGCAAAATACCGGACGAGCGCTAGCTTGCAACTGAAAGGTTCATTGAAAAATTCTAGCGAGCAATGAAATCTCGCGTACACACACGTGGCATAACGTCACAACTATACTGATGAATAAATACGACACAGCCTTCATCCGCTCTTAACACCACTAGAAATGACGTTCATTCCCGTAGTATGGTTGTAGGCCGTCCGTCATCAATATATTGACAAATGCACGAAAAAGATCGCCCGCCATTGCAGTGCTCTCGGGATTCGATCCTGGGTTCGCTGCCTGTAAAGCAGGTGCCTTACCACAACAGAGATGCGCCACAGCTTCGACAACCCGTTTTGGGCTTTTATGGAACACGCATGCCCGTATGAGTCTCGCGTAGTACCGGCTACATAGCCACAATTGCTGTGACGTCGCGATAAAAAAAAATGTTTGTCATTTTAATTAATTCTAAATATAATCGGAGTGGAAGTGTTGAAATTAATGCGCCGAGAAACTTATAGAGAGGAGGAAACGGGACCGCGCGAGGACTTCAGATTTCCGAACTCTGGTTGGAATGATTAGTAAGTACACCTAACGCTAGCTGCCTCTGTCCCTACTGTACCCGTTAAAAGCGTTAGAACCTGGAACGGCGGCGTCAGGCCAGGGGCTTAGCCAGGCGGGGGGGCGGGGGGGGGGGGTTATGGGGCTTCAGCCTTCCCCGAAATTCAGCCGACGCTATAATATACTCATGCATTTTGACCCCCCCCCCCTCCCCCTCTCCACACATCAAGTCATGGACATCCCAGACCTCAGCCCCCCCCCCCCCCCCCTCCTCCGGAACAAAAGTCCTGGCTACGCCACTACGTCAGGCGTTTGCCTTTCGCATTCGAATGCGTTCCACGAGTCCAGTGGAGGCAAAGACATGACTTTATCTCCACTCCACTCATCGAACGCGAAACGCCGGCGACCGGCGTTTGGCTCTCTGATCCGAACCTGTTCGACGAGTGCAGTGGAGACTAGTAGTACCTTGGTCAGGCGGGCACGTTAAAGGCCTTCGGAACAAACTCCTTTAATGAGTCGGCGAACCATCGCGCGCCGATGAGCCCAAGGTCGCGAGCTAATTCGCCGATTCTTTAAAGGAGTTTGTTCCGAAGGCTTTCAACGTGCCCGTCAGACTCTGGTATTTGGCTGCAGGTAGCTTTAGGTCTACCCACTGATCCTTCCAACCAGAGCTCGGCCTCTTGACCCCGTCCAGCTCGTTCTCTTCACTTTCTCGGCGCATAGCTTCAGCTGGAAGTCTGAGGCGAGCCGCCGCCCGAGGAGAAGGGTCCAGCCGTATCCATCCAGCCAATAGACCTAGAAGACAAGGCCTGCGCTTTACGTCAGCGTCAGTGGCCCTCTAAGCCGCCGCAAGCGGCAATACGCGCTAAAGCATCACGGGAGGAGGGGTGCGTAAAGCGGCAGACGCGTGCGTCTTGGCGTCGACGCGTGCTAGCGTCGCGCCTACTGTGAAACGCTAGAAGAGGCGTTGGCGGCGACGCCGACGCGTCTGGCCGTTTGACGCAAGGAGAACAGTACTTCGTTCGATTTACGTTTACCTCGTGCATCGGTAAAGAAAAGTGTACGGCAGTGACACTTCCGGTATGTGTATTGAGATACGACCGGAAGTAACCGCCCTACACTCTTTTGCACCGGTGCAGGAGACGCAGGTAATTTGAACGAAGGTGTGTGCTTGTGAGTGCAATCAGGGAACATCGCCGTCACGTCACCGATGCCCGATGACCTCGCCGTGACCTGTCGCAGCTATCGATGTGACTGTAGTCTGGATTAACGCAGGACTGCTAATTGTTTTCATTCTGTCCTTCCCTTGTTCGCGCTTTTTAGTAATTATATTTCTGATGTAATTTCAACAATAGGACGAGAGACATGGCAGTTCAAAGAACTTCGAGTAATGGCGTCCGTTTATATCTAAGATGCTTTCACCTCGTTTTAGTTTCTAAAAAAAGAATAAAGTACGGCTGATTCAATCTCTGTCTCTCTTTTCCACGAACCACCGGATAATTACTCCGAGCTGGTTAGAATTTAAATCGGCGTCACAGAGTCTTAGACAGATGTGTCCTTCGGAATGAACTCTGTTTAATCACTAACTTTGTGAGCATTTGTTTGTTGTTTTTTTTCTACTCGCTATCAGGTAATTAAGGCAGATTCGGCACAAAGTTATAACTGTCCCTTATAATTGTCCACGTTCTTTTTTTTTTTTGTAATTTTCTTAATATATTTTTTTTTTTTTGTTATTGCATGTCGACAGTGTAGCAGGGAATCTTGGCCACCGTCGTCAGGGAGACGCAATCGATCTTTTGTCACGTCAGTTATCGGCGAAAGGAAATAGCAGAGAGCCCCAGTCGGCGGTGGCCTTCCATCGCTGCGTGCGACGTCGTCAAGTACCCTGATTCACGGCCCGAGTAAATTCTGGGGCCGATTCGGCAGGCCACAGAATTCCACTTCCGAAGTGTCCGGAACTTTCTCTTCCTGTCCCGTTTCCCTCAACCGTTGCGGTATTATTTCCAAATACGTATGCTTGTGCTTTTTATATGTTTTACGAAGTCGTGTTTCACCTAAAGTAATATATATATATTTACGTGAAACAAGCTGAAACGAGCTTGCCTAAGTTGCCTATTATGTTAGACTGAACGAGCTCATTCTGAGACTTACTAAGCTCCATAGGTGTTGCGATACTGCGATAACATGCACTGGTTGACTAGCTTGCAGATACCTTGGGGACATTTTCCCAATAATCGTTAACTGAGTGGCACTTTCAAGTTAAACTGTGAGTGCACAGGCGAGCTGGTGGATGTTGATCATAATGTAGAAAACCCGAGACTGTGATAAAAGCAAGGCTGAATTTGAGACGTTCTTTTCCCCTGTCTTTCTTCTTCGACTCCGTTTCCTTGCTTTTACCACAGTCTCGGGTTTTCTACATTATAATCAACTTTCAAGTTGTTTTCTTTTATTTAGTAACGCTTGTGCGGGATGTTTCTGCCAAATATGCTGTTAGCATTGCCCAAAAAAGGTCATTATCCTCTGCTGTAAAAAAATCGTCAGGCTATGAATCGCCATAGTAAATACTTACGATATAGCGGACCGAGTGACATCAATGCGTCTAGGTCTGGGCCCGTATGAACAAAAATGGAAAAACAAAACAAAAAAGAAACATTATTACTGGGAGGGTTGCGTTCATCGTGCTTTGAAATGCGTTCGTGCAATCTCATCGACCTTTTCATTCGTCTTGAGAGCTGTATGGAGAGCAAAATATGAGAAAAAAAAAGTATACCTTCTTTCTTGCTTTGTGACTGAATAGTATGATCGTTTTTCCTTCTTCTGGTAATAGTTAATCTTGTGTGCACTGCGTTCATTTTTTTTTGTCAGGCTCCTAAGACAGTATGATAGTTTATCAGGCTCCTAAAGACAGACTCTCAAAACAATCATATAATTTACGGCACAGTCTAGTAACACCAACGCCAAAATATTTGAACTATACCCAAGTTCTTGGTTCTCCGATTCGTGCTGTAGCACTCAGTTCCGACCGACGGATATGCTCGATTCCTAATCAAAATGGCCGATCCGTTCAACTCGCTGTGATAGCAAGCGACAGCCTCTTCTCCTCGAAATACGGTAGGCAACACTCTCGAATTAGAAGAACTGATTCCCGGCGAAGCACAATGAGCCAAAAAGAGCGCAGCTGTCTTCTGAGATGCTTCGGTCCGTGGGTCGTTTCGGTCGGCCTGCTTTTTCCTCGGGGCTTCCTGTGCGTCCCGAGACCCCAGCCCCGAGGGAACTCGCCTGCCTCTGGAACACTAACGAGGCCCCTGACTTCGAGTCCGTGACTAATTCGAAACAGCTTGAGCTCGCCTAACGAGAGGCGACCGAGCAGCGTATCCGATATATTCGCGCTTTGCCGCGTTTTAGGCACCTCAAACTTCTCAGTGGTTCTTTCGCTGGATCCAAAACACGTTAAAAAAAAAAGCGAAAGGTTTTGCTTGTTCAGTTTCCTTGACATACGCAACTTCCGACCAGGAAGGGAACCGCATATGAATTGAATGAACTGAATTGAAGTTTATTTGACATATGAAATGCCGGGGAGGGAGGAGCAAAAGGTGGCCAGGCTACCTGACGAGGCTTCATTCCCCTTTTCGGCGCTACAGCAGTCGCAGCAGCAGTGTGGAAGTCATAATAAAATTCAAGGTGAAAATATTTTCACAGAAACGGTTTTGACATAAATTAAACACAAACAAAACACAAATTAAACTCAAACTAAACACAAACCAGACACAAACTGGGATGGTTTGCCTTAAATCGATTCATAAATGAATGCATAAAATAGTAATCATCTGAATCTGGAGAGCAAGAAACAGCGGCCCAATATTTAAGCCGAGAGCGTAAAAATGTACTCTTTTATTTCCTTTTTAAAGCTCCGCAAAGAAGAACAGCAATTTATAAAATCTAATACTTCTGAAAATTTGTTTAAATATTCCGGAATCAAAAAGCTCAATTTCTGTGACCCGTAATTTGTGCGAATTCTCTCCTGAAGGAATAACTCATGCCGTAAATTATGTGTCGTAATTTTCTTTGGATACAAATCTATAGACAAGGACCCTCATGCATATCACCTGTAGATTCGATATGCATGAGGAGTCAAAATTAGGTTCAGATTGGCTTGCCCGAACCAAGCTGATTTCTGCCCCAATTTTAATATGAAAAAGAGAACTTTTCGATTATGTACGGGACTGAAATAAGAATTGACCTCATAAGATCCGTTCCATTTTTCTTAAGTCTATACTTTGTTGTATTTGGCATCTACACGAACGATTTGTGTTCTCTTTTCCCTACTATCACTTTTCTCTTGACCCGGACCAGATAAAGGCAGTAGTTTGTATAAGAAAACCTATGAGTCGGCCAATCGAATTGCTGTAGATATAACTCTTAGCGGAGTTTGAGACGTTTGTCTTGTTCCGTTTTTTTTTCTGTCTTCTTACACATTTTCCTTCATTTTTCCTTCTAGGTCGCAGGAGTTTAACATCATGATCAACATACACCAGCTCGCCTGCACCCTAACAATTTTTTTTATAACAATGCACCCATTCCAACATTCTCTCCACGTTTCATTTAGGCCGCTAAACTCGGCTGCAAAGGTCAAAAGGTTAAAAGTCACGTAACGTGAAGTAACGTTGCAACTTGCCAAGTGCAGTCCGTAAGCGCATATTGCGGTTAGAAGTAAGATAACGAATAAAGGGGTTTTGATAGGTCGTGGCTGCACGGATGCACTGGCGCGACCGGTCCCCGCTGCAAATGGCCGTCGACGAAATGCAATAGTACTTAGGCGCAAGGCCGAAGCCTGCTTCGGGCCGCTCATCGGGCCCCTTGCTCATCGGGCCAGGAGGCAGATAACCTAATGGGCCGTGGTTGAAAAAGGCACCGCGGCCTCTTCGCGAGACCCTGGGGATTCCGTCCGGCCTGGTTAGGGCACCGGATATTGCGGAGTTTGGCCGCGCCGCCGCACCGTCCCTAACGAGGTTAAGACCCGGCGCGTCCGAGACCCGGGAACGGCAAGAGTCTCTCCCGATGTCGTACCGACTCGGAAGCATTGTTTATAGGATGACGGCCAATCCTGTTAGCCGTTCCTGCTGCTCGCATTCATGAGATTGCGGCGGCGGCCGCGGTGGTGCTAGCCCGGCAGCAAGTGTGCATCCGGAATTAGGAGCTACGAGGTATACGGCCTCACGCCGCTGTCTGCCTGGAAACCGCGCGGGGAGGAGACGAAGGCTGCGTTTCTTGGGAACCTTAACCGGCTCGCCTATTTTCTTATACCATTTTGTTTAACTAATTAGAGTGTCTGGAACTCTATGGTCGGGGACAGGTTAAGAGTTCAGGGTGATGGAAAGGAAGGCTGGGAAGGAGGAAGAGGAGAGGAGGAAACATCCCCCTCTCTATTATTCTGCCTTCTTCTCCCTCCCCAGCCTTCCTTTGTCTCGCCCTGAACACTTAACCTGTCACCGACTAGAGTAAACTTGACGACATTGTGATCTTGGGGGTAGTTAGGTATTCTAAGTGGTTTGGGGCTGATGATCGCCAAGTGTAACATATGACCGTAAGTGAATAAAAGTAAAAGTGAGCGCGTGAAATAAGGGACGACACAAGCACAACTTTTTTTCGTTGTTATTCGGTGACTTACGCCAACGCCTTCATCAGTTCATTTAAATGCACGTCTCACTTTCATCTTGTTTACCCATATTGTATAGTGTAACGCTTGCATCAGTTTGCATTACAGTTTATTTCTTGCGCAATTACGCATCTACTCTACTACTCTAGGGCAGCTAAAGTTTAAAAAAATCACGAGTAGTTAAAAGATACAAATAAAGCAGTTTCGTTTTATTTATATCATATTTATATTATTATACCAGATCAATTTGACGTAAATCCCGCTATAGATAAGCTTTATTTTCTTTAAATCAGATTTATTTAAGTATACCAAATTGATTTGATTTAAATCACTAACGATTTGTGACTCATCATCATTGCATGCATTTTCAAACATGATAGATTGATGATCAATTCGTCAGATCACTGATAACAATGCGGAAGAAAGAATTACTGTAAATTTAAAATACAGTGTATTTAACAACCTTTTATTGATGTGACCCCAGCTAGAACAAAAGCAACTTGATTTTTCTAGAGAGCTAGGAAATCGTATTTGCTTTTTTTTTTTTCGAGTTCTTACTTGCTTGCAATAAGACATTACCTTTCTATTTTTGTTACTTTCTTACACGTTCTGATTTGCTTGCAATAGGACGTTTTGTAACTGACGAACAAAATGGAAGGTTGAAAGAAAGCTCAATGATGCGGTTTGCTCAGAAGAGCAATGCGTTCTGCTCGCATTCAGCGCACGATAAATAATAACAATTTTCGTAATTATTTTTAGAGATAAATTCAAAAATACTCCAAAAGCCGAGAGACGTCATAACTAAAACTAAAACACCGACTTGGCATAACATTTAAAAAAAAATCGTTAAACGCTTCACCTCTTATGCGGGAGCCATCTTCCGTAAGTACAACAGCAATGCAAGGGTCTGTCTCGGCTCAGTTCTATTTATCGGAAAGTTACGTGAACGCTTCGGGGAAAGGGCCGCTGTTTTTGTTGCGGGATGACGGTTTTACCTGGATCTTTGATCTAAATTATCATCAAGGTTTGATCTAAACCATTATAGTAAAACTGGTCCTATTTATATCACGATGTACATCATCCTGATGTGTATTCTCCGCCATACCTCTGGGGTCTTCATATTTATATACAGTAAAGTATGTAACTGTGTTATATTAGCATGATACACAAAAGCATAATGATATACAGAATTGCTTACGGCTCATCACTTTCCTGTCTAAATTTGTTCTCTACAATCACCTCGCTTGCCGATTTTCAGCGGCTTCTCATGCGATTTTCGCTGCCCTCCTCCTGCATGAACTTAAACTTCCTGTCAGCGTCTGCTACTTTGTTTTTTGTTATAGACATCACACTGTGTGTCCTAAACAACTGTTTTCATTTCGCTTCGTGTGAGTGGTCACGATAAGGCTCTGGTTTATTATTTTTGAGAGCGCACTCACGAACTTAAAAAAAGAAGAAAGAACAACTTCCTAGAACTCGGTCACGCTCAAACCTTCTCGGTGACCACCGACAGACGCGCTCATACCGTGTTTTCCATCTGCAGTTCATGAAATTGTGAGCGAAGAACCACCCGAAAGACAAGCCGACGACATCAGCAACACGCGAACCATAGTCTGAGCGAACAAACAAACAAACTATGAAAACGAAAACAAAAAATTAAAGAAACTAGAGCAGGAGGGAGGGAGGGGAGGATGCTGGACAAACAAAAGCTCCCCGCATCGAACGCTGATCCCCGTCGCCCCAAAAGCAGAGTTTGCGTTCTCTCGAATATCGGAGCGGCCGCGACCGCCCTCCCAACGTGGATCCTCCAAAGCTTCTCATTCGTCAGGACGGACGCACCAGCCAGCTGCCGATGTTCCATCACTCGGGGAACTTTTTTGTATGTTGCCGCAATGGGCCGTACATTGTAAAAAAAAGAAAAGAAAACATAACATAGAAGAACCACACGCGCCCGCGTACGGAGGGAGGCAGGCGGCAGGAGGATCAATACACTCATCTCGCTAGACCACTTGGTTCCTTGATAGATCCATAAAACAAACTTCTAACTGAAAATACCTCCACCCGCTCCCTCCTCCACCACCCCTAACTGCCACCTCGGCTTCACGGCCACGTCTGTACCGCTGCGCCCGTACCTTGATTCTCTTCTCTACCCGCGGCGATGTTTGCAGTGCACGTACCGACTCAAACTCGAAAACTAACGTCGAAGGAAAAATAATAAGGCACAAAAGAATATCGAGCACACCACTCCGGAACGCTTTCAAAAATTCATGAAGCGCCTCCCTTCGGTATATTGCGCAGGCTTACCACCACCCAGGTCCACCACAGGGATCGATGCAAACCTCGAGTATACGTTCCTCGGTTGCCTATTTATATGTGTGTACACGCTATCTGAATTCAAACATATCCCACATCACACATCGCAAACACCCGCATCTCGGGGTACCTATACACGACGAAGCGCGGCCAGCATTGGAATACCGCACGGAAAATTAGCCGCTCAAATGACTTCCCTCGCCGCCACCTCCTACCGCATTTGCTGCCAGTGTTCTCACACTTATTCCTTTACGTCGTCGTAGCTACCACGCATAACATCCGTATATAAAATAATAATATAGAAAGAGACGACGAGGAGGCTTCGAGTTAACGGGGGCGCGTACAACGTTGGTTTGTTGACATTGAGATTTGCATAATGCTACGGCGAAATAGATCCTTCGTCCCAAGTTCCCTTCCTTCTTTTGTGCGGTTCACGCCGGTGCCACTGCAACTTCTGTGCTTTGCCGGTTCTGTTTGGCATCAAGCGCGGACAGATGGTGCCCGCGATCAGCGATCCTCGAGAGATTCCCCCCTCGAAACGTGGCCCGTTCGCCCGTGCACTGGATGCACCCGCCCGCCCGAGGGCAGGAAAACGAGCACGGGGGCCTTTCACCAACGGTTTTCGCCCAGAGCACTCTGCACACACATGCACGGCCAAGCCCCGCACTCGCGCGCTGCATCCGTAAGGCATATATACCTTCAGCTGTTCGCACGCGGGAAAGGTGTCTTCTCCCCACGGGGAGGAGGAAAAAATAAAATATACGCGCGACGACAAAAACGCTACACAAAAAAGTTGAAAACAACGGGAGAAAGCTAGGCGACAGAAAATGACGACGGCATAAACACGAAATTCAATTTGAGATCGGGAAGAAAGAATGGGGAAGAGCGAAGCGAGGAGGAGGGGAAAACGAAAGGGGAAGACAGGCAGAACTCTGGGGAACTCTGGGGAAGGGGAGGGACTAAAGTGGGGAATAAGAAGAGGGAAGAAGAGGAAAAAGAGAAATTGGGATCTTTGTAATCAGTTTACGCCCCGGCCGGTTTTAAGAGCGCTCTTTCCCTTTCTTTTCTCTTTTTCTTTTCCGCCTCCTCCTGGTCGTTGGTGTATATACATACTCTAGTGACCGTGTGCACCCCCTCGGAATGTAATAAGGATCGACCGCACCCTCCCCCTCGCTCCTTACTTCTTCGTTTTCTACCGCTCACCATCTTGGCTCGCTTCACTTGTCCCCCCTCCTCTGCAAGATGGGAGAGGCTAGGTAAGAATGAAACACACAAAAACACGGATAAATGAAGCCAAGAGACATGGCGAGGAAGGGGCAGTTTAGGTGCACCTCGCCTTGGTCTGGCATCTTGCTTGGCTCGCTTTCGCGAGCGAACCGAGGTTTCGCACTTTGGATCGCAGGTGCGTTTCTTTCAGAGGCCGGAATACCGGAGCGTCTGGGATTTCTTCTTTTTCTTTTTTCGGGTGTTTTCTTTTTTTTTTTTTTTGGATGCCAGGACTCAGCGGAGCGTACACCATTGGACACTCCCTACCTGGATTAGAGCATTTGTGGGCCGAGAGAGTACCTCTTCAAACCGTCCGTCGTCTTGTAATAACTCACCTAACCAAAAGGAGCGAGTCCAAACCACGAAAAATATATTTTCTCAAGTACTATAAGAGACGCCTATGTTACCTTCCATCAGATGTATCGTGTTTTCGGCAAGAGTTTGCATTGCAGCTGTGTCTGTTGCTTCTGCCATTCTTATTCTGTAAGTTCAGGGTCACTCGGTAGATTGCATGTAGGCTGAGTATAGTAGGACTGAATATAGATCACAGATACTGTTTTGTTATAGCATTTATGGCACCTCGACGCTATGGTAGTCATATTTAGAATGATCATAGATATATTTTTATACGATCAATTAAAAAAAATAACAAATTTAGCTCAATGTAAATGAACTATAGTAATATCAGCAACTTTGTGCATAGTAATGACTTGGGTTTTATGTTTGTTTTTATGCGGAATCTTATATCACCTTCAGTTTTATTGGCGAAACAAATGCGTTTTTAACATCGTCATTTTATCACGATTTATCTTTCAATACCTCCTGAAGATGTAGTATCATACATAGTCGTATTTTAATATACATCCGCCGTGCTTACAGTGGGTCTCACAATTTTTTTTTTCCAATTGTCTTTCCAACATGATGAGGGTTAAAACGTGAAGTACTCTAACGCCAACTTCCAAGCATACGATTGATTGGTGAACAGATGTCTAGGGTATTGCCGACTATGCGAAAGTGACTGTTATTCAAGCATTGTTATCCTAGAGCTTCCATAAGGCGTTGATGTGGGAGTGCTTCAAAGTGCAGGTACAAGACGCATCCTGTTCGCTTTTCCGAATTAGTACGCACACATGATATGCCAAAACATGAAAGTGAATATGTTCCATACTTAGTTTTTCACTTCATGAACATTCAAATGGAAATTTTGTAAAACAGAATTTTCGCTTTACAGCGGTTATTAAAATCGTCCGTGCGCCAAAGTGACAGCAAAATTTGCCAAGTGAGCTGTATATCATTTTTTTTTGTTTTCTATTGAATTGACATCTCCCCTTTTCACGCGTATCTAAACCGAAATAGGTCCCTTCGACTCACCATTTGCCAGTTTCTAGCCGAATAATCACAAATATCGTATTAGGTGTTATTAGCTGTCACAGATCGACGCCTAAAACCCAACCTCGTCATACCGTAAAGTTTACGGCATGACAAAGTTAGTCGTAACAATTCATCGCTAAACTGCGAAAAAAAACTAATAATATTTTTAAGCTTTGAGCAAACGCCAAGTAGTTTTTTCTTTCAGTTGATGCTATCAATTCACAAATTCCTGCGTAGCCATATGATAATGACCCACCCTCATTGATTTTGATAGAATACAACTTAAAAAAAAGCCCCCGAACATTTCAAAATCACGTTATTATTTGCCGTCGTCGGCGTAAATTATTTCAGAATGACGTCTATTATAAACGTTTATCGTATTTTCTCAGGCTTCCGAGGTCAATAACTTTTTGTTTTGTCCGTAAATGCAGTTTGCAAAAATTTTCTGCAGAATCAAAGACAATGGAATGCCGGAAAGTTTTATTTTATTCGGTTGGTTCCTACATTCCTGAGATAGAATTTTAGGCCTATACGTGCATGTTTCATGGGCATTTCAAAGGCACCTATAGCGAAGGACCTTATAAAATCGGCGAAAAAGAGCGTGACGTGGGTCATATGCAGAGTCTGGATTGCGAGCTCATTCGCCTAACTTATAAACACCCTTGCTCTAAATGCCTCACAGGCAGACAGCATTAATAAATGAAATGACCGCGAAACACATGTATTTATTTCTCGCGTACGAATTAAAGTCTCGTTTTATATTACTTAGTTATCTTTTGGAAAAGTATATTTATTACTCGAACATATAAGTACACGTATTTATGGCTACCGTAAGCGTTTGGCCGTTACCAGTTGTAACAAATACAATTTTAAAATCTTCCGTTGTACGAATTGAGTGAGACATCGCACGGAGTCTTTCGCACGTGCAGCTACCACTGTCTGTTCCCGAGCTAAATATGGCGTCCACTCCTCTGGGAACTCTAAACCCGGACCAGACAGCCACGGGCACGCATTGTAACGCGAGGCTTCCCGACCGCCGTGCTTGCGGCACCTTCTTCAAAATCCAAAAATTCAAAAAGCGACCACGTCGCCCCTACATGCGGCAGAAGCAGCAGCAGCAGCAGCAGGCAGCGCTCGTCAGAAACGGAACCGCACACAGCGCCGCGGCTGTCTGACTCTAATTGGTCACAGTCTATGACGATGGCTGTGCCTCGTAATTGCTCGCTTCATCCCGCGGCACAAAACTACCAAAACACAAAGTGGCCGCCGCCGGGGAAGACGCTCACTGCGCGGTCCCCAAAAATGAAACTGGCGAGCAGCTTCGTCTTCGCCCGCAAATGAAGCAATATAAACACCGCCGTGCGCTCTGCTCCGTGCAGCTCCGTCCTCTTTCATCGTCGGGAGTTCTGAAGACGACTGCCTCAAGAAGGGAGGGTGTGGGGGCGCAACTCCGTTTCGACGATTGGAGAAACGCAGTGCTGCACACACACTCGGAACTGACGGAAGGGAGATTTTAGAAACCGTGAACTTTTGAAGATTACTGCCTTGCGAAGACGGTGCCGTAAAAACAAACATAAAAAAGACTAAAAGAAATTACGAACGCAGCCATGGGAGCTTTTGCTCGAGCATCTGGGAAGCATTCGTTAGTCTTCAACCCGGCGCTTCCCGTCCTCAACCGTCGGTTTCACTCGCGGCTCGAGGCGCCGTCAGTTGTTTCTTTATATCAGGGGGGAGGCCTTTCGTAGCGCGAATTTGGCGGCCCGCGTTTATAAATACGCGGGGGCAACCGACGCACTCGGCTCTTCTGGGCGGGTTTGTTTATGCCGCTGCGGCGTCGGCGGTGTCGGCGGAGGCATCGGTGGGGGGGGGGGGGGGGGGGGGGGGGGGGGGGGCGGTGTTGGGGAAGGCGGGAGTGGGGGGCCAACAGGAGGTGATCCGGTCGCACGTGATATGATATGACGGTTGGGATTCGGGCTCGGGTATTTTTAGAGGGGGCAAATCCCGATCAGTTCCTTCTGCGGCTGTCACTTGTCTGGCGTGTGTTTGTTTGCGCCCGCGGTGAGATTTCAGGTATCTATGGCCGGCCCCTCCATCACGCTGACAAGGAAGGCAGGAATGATTGGTTTATCGTTGCGGCGCGAGACGGCGTGGAATTCGAACAGGGAGTCGTGCCGCTCCAAAGATACCTTTTTTAGTTTGTTTGTTTGTTTGTTTGTGAGCGTGTGTGCCTGGTAAATTGAAATGTCGGTTTGATACGTGGAGTGTTGAACGTATTATTCTCACTTAAAATCTCTCTTCTTTTTCTTCTTTGTTTTTTTTACTTTTTAAGTACATTTCGCAAAGTGTTGCTTACTAAATCCTTCCGATAGCGCTGAAAAGAAAAATTGAGAAAGGAAATAAGCGATGCGACTCAACATTTACGAATGTGAATTCAACTTTAAAAGAGTTTTTTCACTTAAAAAATTCAAAAGGAAGTCTGTAATGTTACTCTGGGAATGTCGAGAGAGTGTGAAACCTCGCGCCTACTGTATCACATAAGAGGCTTCGTTTTTATACGAGAGTGCATTTTCATGTCTTCTCATTTGCTCAGCTTACTCCCTTGATCGCAACAATTACATTAAACTTTTCCCAAAAGCTGACCTCGAAATGAAGTACGATGAGCTTTTATTGAACAATGTGCATGCTTAAAATATGTACTGTTAATTCAGAAACTTTATATATTTGATACCGTACGGCTCTTTATGTGCGTGTGATCACACTAACTTGCCCACTTAATAAAGTCCTTTTTTATGCTAAGTAAACCTTTTCAAGAAACCCTTATTCACATCATATGTTTTCAGCTTACCTCGATAGTTTTTTTTTTTATCTAAGAACTTGCCAGTAACACACATGATTTTCTTGAAGTTGTTAAGGTAAATTATTAAATGAACGCATTTTAATGACAGCCATCAAAACAGCATCGGCCAAGCAAGTAATTTTATTATGATTTATATTTACTTGCGGGTCTAATTCTTTATTGTTTTTAGGTCAGTTGATTTAATCTTGGTAAATTATCATCTAGGTATCATCAAAGCGATTGCCATTTGATATTGGGCATATTATGTAAACGTTCCATCTCTCTATACGTCGCACGTGCTTAAGAACTGTCTTTAAAATGACACAATGTTCACGCGTAGCGCTTTACCAAAAAAAAAAAAAATGTGACAACACTACAAATCGAAGTTAGCTCAACGACATGATTGAGTCTATTAATAAGCCTACTGCGATGAGGCAAGAATAGTGTCGCACAGAACACGAGGAAACCAAAACAGGTTTGGTAAATGTTTTGAAGAAATAGAGCGTATGAGAGAAAACAAACGCGGATAATATCATTTTTCTGTGTGGGCGTGTGCGTATGTCTCTGCGTGTATGCATGTGCTTGTGCCTGCGTTTGCGCACGTGTGTATACTATATGTGTGTATGTGTATGTATGTGTGTGTGAGAAAGAGGGAGAAGAATTTAAAGCAATAGTGCATTTATGATCGCGTTGGCTACAGATAACAAAAACAAAATTGTCTGCCCTTTTTCTTAGTCAACACAGATCCCCCAGAGGGATTGCATGCGCTGATGTCGATAGCTTCCCGCAAACATCCTGCTCCACTCCGTCGACGCTTCCCCGAACTGATAATGGCACGACCGGACTGGAAACCTAATGAAAACCCGGTAGAGTTCGGCGAAGCTCTGGGCACGACGTGCTTGTTTTCAATCCCTGGAACAAACCGTGCGTGCACAATGCGTTCATTAGAGAGAATTAGCGAGGCGGGACACGGAAAGCGTACTACAGGAACGCCAGTAAGAAGCAAAACAACGATTAAATATAAATTGGAAACCAGAATGCCAATGGAAGAGGCGATACTCCGTTTTTCAGGCTATCAATGAGACTCCGACTTTCTCTTTTCAAGGCCCCGTGGGTAGCAAGGAAGTGAACAAAATTGAGTTTACTAACTTGATGGTTTTTGTTCCCCCATTAAAGAAAAGTTATGTATTAGTTGCGATAATATGCAATTTAAAGGTAATTCGCCATTGCTGCCGTAAATTCAATCCTCGTTTAATGGGAAATTTTAAGGTGTAGAAGAAGTCATTGTGCTTACATTTTAACCGCTGGATGCCTCAGTTGCACAATGTGTCGCCCGAATATCATGAGCAACAAGGTGTCACTTATTTTTTTAAACATGCCTCAGATGTAAGTATATCGGTGCTGCATATGATAATATGCCCATGTTATTCTGCTGAGTAGTTTATCAATAAGTTTTTTTTTTTTTCAGCACAACAAAAATTTGAAACGAACGTAGTTCAAAGAACGTTCATACTAAAAAAGAAACAATGCTGAGAAAAAAAAAATTATGGTATAAACAGGCGTGTGAAATATAAACCGAAAATCGCTCTAGAATGTTTGAACATAAAACAAGTCTCAAACATTTTTTTTAATTAACCACGCGCGGACTTTAACATTGTACAACAATTACGAATATGCATTTAAGAAAACGATATTTCCGATGTAATGCGTGCAATAAATGCCTTCGGTGTTTGAGAAAAACGTGGAATACCTTTCTTTTTTTGTGTGTGTGTCTTTTGTGATTTCTGGCCAATTTTTATTTGGTTTTCTACACATGTGTTCTTTGTACCCAATTTCGGTACGTTTTTGTTGGTATTGTTCTGTAGCGGTCGTTAATGCGCTACGCGCGCTGTATTAGATTTGACATCTTGTCTCGGCCCCTCGAAACCAAATCTTCTGCGCGTCGTGCCGCGCCCTTGGTTCCGCGAACATTCCATTCCCCGACTGCAGGCCCCGTATCCAGGGTGCCCATTCAAGCGAAATGCACCTCAGTGCACGAGAGACGCCAGGTTAGCGAGAAAAGAAAACAACGTTATCGAGAGCAAACATCGTTCGATACATACGCGCTCACCTTTCTCTTCGGGCGGAGTCGCTCGCCGACGCGGATGCAAGCTTCGGCTCCTCGCTCTGCTGCGAACTTTGCGTTCAGGGGTCACGGATCGACGGCTGCATCGATCACGTGGTCTGACATCCAATTGGCCGACGTAGCGAAAGACTCCGGCCCACGGCCTCTCCGGGTCCCCGATGTCCAGGTTTCGTTTCGTGCGCCACGCCGGATCGAGCTGATGTCGATCGCGAGATGCCGATGGTCTTCTGGACCTTGAAGAGGAACCTTCTGGAAGCATCAGAGTGGTGTACGACCTCGACTTCCCGAAACGTCGGCTACCACCTAGAAGGTCTCGGAACATTTCTTTTCAAGTTCGTTCTATCAGCTTAGATTGTCGGCATTCTTCATGAGCTAGATCAGTAAATCAGGACGTTTGCAAGTACGACACCTGGGAACGCCGCTGTCTTGGTTCTGGCGTGCTTTTACTTAGCCCGTTCCAGTATTTAAACGACGTGTCGCGTCGTTCTAATGTGGTAGTGACCAATTAATATTAACTTAAGTCTTGTTTAAGGTTTCCACTGGTTAAACCACTGGATAAACCATCGGCCAGCCGGGGGGAAAGGGGAGGGGGGGGGGGGAGTGACACGCAAATTTTTGGCGTCTTCCTCATCCCACTGTGCAAACCCGGAATGGGTAAAAGCAGTTCCGTATATGTAGAGAGTTAGGCCATTCGTTGGGAAGTGTAGGAGACAAATGAGGAGGCGCTGTTGGCCGAAAGCGGGCTGGGCGTGTTCCAGGGCGTCTTCAGAAATTCGGATGTGGCCAACCAGACGGCGGAAACAATACCCTGGCGGTGGTCGCGAGAAACAATCCTGATAAGTGCATCGAAGTATTTCTCGGTAACTGAAAATATGGTACACGTGATGCTTCAATCACGCTCATCCAAAATGATGGTGGAAGAGTGCGACTAGCGGAACGATCGACATAATCCTTACGCCAAGCGCCGAGGGCCGGGAATCTGCCGTCCGAGCGGTCACACTCTGTCCGAGCAAAACAGAGTTGAGCGGCCGCATTCGCTTCTTATATCTTTCTGCATGATCATGATCGAAACATCACGTGCACCCGATTTTCAACCACAAAGAGCTACTACGCTTTACTCTTACGCGCTTATTAAAACCATATGCGAACATATACCTTCGATCAGAACTGTTTTTCGCCACCACCGCTAGGGGATTCTTTTCGGCTTCTGGTTGGTCAAGAGAGCATGCCAAGCCCTCTTTCCGAGTCAGCCGCACGCCCTGGCTCTGCCCCCGCCTCCCATTGACCAAACTGTCTCTATACACGGCTCCTGATAAAAGCAGTGGCAGTTTTAATTTTTCTGATTCTCTTTTCAAGTTCTCGGTTCCATCAATTGTACGGCAGGTCAGCAACAACGCCCGACATTTGGATGCAAGTAAAATACCCATCGAAAGTGTATCGAAAGTGCATTCGCTTACTCAGCCCCTCCGCGTCTTCGTAGAGTTGAAACGACCCTCGATATGCGGGTTCGGCCCTGGTACAAACACAAACATCGGGCAGCGAGCGGGCCAACAGATGGGAGTGTCGCGTGTGCTATGTCAATACCACGAAGCCTGTTACCCCAGAAAAGGAAAGAAAGAAAAGCAACCACGGACCGAAGAAGAAAGCCACGATAGCGGCATGGCGTTGCAACCGAAGGACAGACGACACGCCGCCAACTCGGCCGTGTAATATATTCGGGGCTTATATTCTTACGGGACTCGGCGGCAACTTAGAAAACCTGGGCCGCTGGAATCCATCTTCTTCGAACGGACAGGTCGGGTCGATTACGCCGTGGGGACAGGGTACGTGGCCCGCGTCTGGCGATGAGGCCCACGCTGCGCATGCGCGTGCAAGCCCCTGTAATACACCCGCCTTCTTCTTGCGTGCGTCTGTTCGTGATATGAGCTCGTGAAGTAACGAGAAGCTGCATCTCGTGAGTTCGTATCGCGGGGGTTCCCCAGCAGCAATTCTTCTCGCCGGCCGCCTCCCCGTACGAGCGCTCTGTCGGGTCGAATTAGCGCCGACTTCGGAGGCCCGGAGCCACCGCTTCCTGAAAGTCAGCGATCGGAAGACTTTCCGCGCCGTCGTTTTGGATGAGATCGTTGGCGCCGGTTTCCTTGTATAGTTCTTTTGCTTGCCCATCTTCAACAGAAAGACACGTCAGAGTCGTCATCTAATGCCGATGCCGAGAACTTCGCGATTAGTGTATGTTGAATAGATATACTGTTACAAAATAGGAAAAAAAAAATTTTGCTCACGAAAAAAAAACATAAACAAGAAAAATCACTTTTTTCATTGTTTGGAGGCGTGTTGGACACTATGGATTTTTGTTTTTGTAGGTGCTAATCGTGAAGAAATGGTGCTGGCGGGTGTTCGTTTCTTTAGGTGGTGTTAGGAAAACGATACGTTAGCACTAAGTGGCCTTGGATAAGTTACTTTCAAAGAATAATTCCTTTCAGTTACACAAAAAGTAATTTCTTGCAATTACTGTAACCCTTACCGTTAGAGTAACCGCAACGACAATGTAATTTTTTTTACAGTTACAGCTACTTTTAGAAAGTAACGCAGTTACTTCTAAGTTACATTTTTATAAAGAAAAAGGTAAAAAATCCCCCTCTCCCCACCCTCTTTCTTGACTTTAATACAAAAAACGCGGGTAAAGTTGGCGCACGGTCACACATGGTGAGCGTGACGCTCTAAGTATCGGAAAATATTATTTGAGATGTGCACTCGTTCACTGGTGTCTAAACTCTTAAAAAGGTAGGAAAAGCAACGCCACAAATAGCGTCGTTGCTCTCGTCCTTACATCAGAAAAAAAAAATAATAGAACTACAGTTACAAGTTACGTTTCGATAAGGTAGCGCGTTGCAGTTAAAAGTTACCGACAAGAGTAACGCGGTACCAGTTAAAATTGGGATTGGTGAGGTGACGTTCTTTCTAGGTAGAAAATAAAGGACGGAGCCTCACCTGGATGCGATTTTAACACTACAACGAACTCTTAATATTCTAATTTAAAAATCATCCTGTTTCGTGATTTTGTAGAGAAATCCGAGAAAGTTCTGAACGATCAGAAATCTCTAAGAAATAGTGGTGTATTGTGTTTTTAATCTCCGTTTCTCTGAAATGAGTGCAACAGTGAATTTCCCACATTCTGCGATACTAAACAGTATCTACTTAGAAACTCAGCACATATAGGTTAAAGCCCACGCGTGTCATTTATCCTGACCGAGCGCAGCAAACGCGACAGCACTCGCAAAATATTAAAGACACGGTTTTCCTGGAACCGCTCGGAGCTCCGTTAAGAGAAACTTATATTAGGTATACCTTTACTTCGCTCTCTACCCTTACTCACACTCAAGCGAAGCCGAAGCTAGGGTTCCGATTCAAAAAAACAAAAATCCCAACAAGTTTCGTGTCCGACGTGTAATTGGTTTTAGAAAGCATCCACCGCCCGTGTCCTCAGTATAACTACGCGTGAAATTACCGGTCCCCCGATATTTCTTCCCCGCAGCACCTCGTATAACCCTCCCTAATCCAGCATCTCCGAGGTACACATTCATTTCCCGACTAACACGCGCCTTTCCCTCGAAAACTTGAGAGTAGCTTCTTCCTCTCAAAATTAATCTCAAGTTTCGTTACTTTCCTGGGCACCTCAGGAACGGGACACACGGCTTTGGTGGACTTTGGTTCGGCCCATATTGAAAAGAAGCAGTCCCTCGATCAACTCGAACGACAGGAACCACCATCGTGCTTTGCACATAAATATAAAAAGATCTCATTCGTCGCAAACTTCAAACTTTTCTATCAAACTGCCGCACCGCCTCCCACTTCTTCTCTCTCTCTCTCTCTCTCTAAATCCTACACAACTTCTATTATATAAGGTCCTCCGCTATTCTACAAGTCTTAGTTTACTCCGTCTCACTTTAAGATGGACCGCATGGGACGCTACGGGCCCTCGCAACCAATCCACCGCCGGGAATGTATCACGTGACCGGGCATCCCGCGCGTCGCGGCGCTCCTCCCGAAGGGCACATGACATTCACGCACGCACTGGATTGACTCGTAGCGTCCGCTGCGTTTCATCGTAAGGGGAAAGAAGGATAATCCTGGATTCCCTTTCTCTTCCCCTTTTCGCTCTGAGGAAAGATGGAGAAAAAAAAATTGACAAGAAAAAGGGACTTTTCCCCCGAGACCCGGGGGCGTCTGAGGGAAGCCAGAGTCCCCACGTCTTCATTTTGTCCCCCCCCCCCCCTTCTCCATACAGTGACTCAGCAAGTTTGCTCGCTAGCCATCCCTCGTCGCGCGTTCTGTGTGCACGAAATGGGAGTAAAAACAAGAAGGTAAGAAAATTGGGGGAAGAACCAACCTTCTTTCCGCAATCACGGAGGAAAACTGCCAACCGCTGCGACAGGCTCCTTGCCTCCCTGGTCCTATGGACCTTCAGGGTTTTGGGGAAAAGGGGGGAGGGGGGGGAAGAGGGTTCCGGGGGAAGCCTGACTTTTCGGACCATGCTTCATAGGCGCGCGGCGAGGTACACAAACAACCTCCTCGCGTTCATTTTGCGCACCAGACCCCGCGGCCTGGAACAAATGAAATCTCTCCCCGGTTTGCTCTTGGCTTCCTGTGCTCCAAGAGCAGTCAAGATGGAGTCGGGGGAAAGTCGCCTGACATAAGGGAGGGGGATTTAATGAAGAAAATGGCAGGCGAACGCATGTTCGACCATCTATAGACCTTTTCCACAAGGGCGCCGCCATCTTGAATTTACGTCACTTCCAGTATGGGCGAAAACGTAACTTTGCCGTTGCCACGCCAATAGAAGACATTTAGGATATAAGCCTAACCGTCACACATTCTCGTTTTGGCTCCACTCTATTTTTTGACTGGTTACAGGTTGAAACGTTTTACTTTTTTTTCGTCGCCCATACTGGAAGTGACGACAATTCAAGATGGCGGCGCCCTTGTGGAAATGGTCTATAGGCATGGAAATCCTCGGGAAAGCTTGGCGATTCAAGAGGCTTCGTTTCATCCGAAGTCCGAATGTAGTCAAGGGCTAGGACAAACACAAACGCGAAAACGCACGCACTAAAAGCGCTAAGTTGTGCATTGTGTATGCGTGTTTGTACGCTTGATTCGTTTATCTGATGAGAGCACATCACATGTACGGAAATGTTACGAACGCCGGGATGTTGCGCTTTTGGAGCTACATAATTGGTTGTCTCAGTTCATAGAGTAGGCTGCGCTTGGGCCCAAGGTGATACTAGATATAAATTGGAAACATGGCGTAGGTCTGGTACTATATATGGTTTCTGGGGGTAGTCGAAAACAGAGACTAGAAGTTATAAAGCCAATATCGTGTTACCGGTTGGGTTTCGCAATATTAGCCCTGACGTGCGCCCTAATTTGTTTCGGGTCTCGATTTCTGGGGAGGTTATCCGTCAATGAAGTGCTATGTCGCCGGTTTTCTGTGAAAACTATATAGGCTTGCTTTGTTTTTAATTTTTTTGCGGGCTGTGTTTCGGAGTGGTACGGAAAGCTCCCGAGATGTTATAACGGTATAGCGGAGCCTAGGACTTAATTTTTTGTTGTTTGTGGCTACAATAATATCGATTCATGATCAATATGTTTAGTACTGGCTTTATGTGTTTTGTTCCGAATAAGATATATACAGCATTGCCAGGAAGGGGAGGGGTAAGCGCTTAGTGCGGGTTGTATACAAAACTAAAACATAAATCAAAGTAATATGTCGGTCAGAATTACCAGTTAGGAACACTGTTCACTGGAAGATTCAATCCAATAAAGTTATAACGTTACCCTGTAGCGTAGAGGAGCGAAACTTGTTTAGATGCAAATGTGCTACATTTGCGGAGTATATTTACACTTAAAGTAAGCAAAATCTGTGTTGTTTTTCTTTCAACGAGCTTCGAAATTACTTTTAGAATGAAAGAACGTGATATAAAAATTGATCGTATATTTCGGAAGTCGAGCTTGTAATCTAGTTTCTGTTCTGGTTCTAGCAAGGCATTTGACAACTCGGCATATTTATTTTTTCTGTCGGCTGAGGAAGTATAGATGGACGAAAAGGACTGCTGGTTTGTTAATCTTGCGGCAATCTCGATAAACCAAGATTCGCACGTCAGACGTGATTTAGAGTCCCTAACACTAAACTTATGCTGCTTTTTTCTGAGCGCTGAGGCTGCCAACTTTTATATAGCGATACATGCCACACGGATATTGACAAGTTCAACGACACGACGCTAACCATTCCGGTGAGCATCTTACAAAATTTTAATGTTGTAGATCTGCTCATCTTTGGAAGAAGACACTGAATAGCTTGAGGTTAATTTAATCCAAAATTTTAAACTTTAATTATTAGCAGTGAGTCACAATGTGTGTCGCGCGATGGGCTCATGTAAAACAGCAGCGCCATGTTCTGTAAGCACACTACACGACGATGGAAGAAGAGAAACCATACAAGAAGAGTAGTTAGGAAACATTATTTATAACCTAAACCCTGAGTGAGTTAATTTATTTTTCTTGTCTCGGGGTTTATAACACAGGTGAAGTTCACCGCTATTTATTTAATTTTACAACTGTTTCTGTTGTTTTATTTTAACAGCATTACCTCGTCAAGTCCCTTGAACACCATCAGCCGATACGTTGTATACGATATCGCCGGCAGATATCCATACGTTTGTCTGCAAGCTTTGCGGAAACAAAAACCTCGTTTATTTACCTGGCACCGGCTTACGCCGATGCATTAGGTTACATCATGCACTTCTCTTACATGTTGTAAGATAAGCTGCACCAGTTTTTAAGTATAATAAAACGGCGTCAATTCAGCTTTGACTGTTGCATGGGATATAACTATATTGAACCACCCTAAAATATGAGACGGATCTGCGAAACTGAATAGCGCACTAAACGTCACCGTGGTTCGCGGCAGATAAAACTCGCTAATTGAGAGCGGCTGGTGCCTACCCACAAATTCCAGGTGAGGCCTAAGTAGTGTTCCGGAGAGAATAAGCTTAGCAGGGTCGACTGTCACCGCAGTCGACTTTTCTCCTTCTGCTTTGACGCGGCGTCGGACTCCGCCCCAGTGGGCGGCTGTAATGCGGGAAAGCTAGTCTGCGAAGCGTCTGGTTTGAGCGATATTTGGGAGCGGAGCGGTACGATTTTCTTTTGGATACGTTCAAATCTTTACGTCTCGATAGTGTTCGTGACATTTAGTTGAGAAGTCTTTATATGAGATGTTGACTTTCATTCAACTATGGGTTCGATATAAACCCACCACATCAACGCTTCTATTTTACAGTTTTTGTTTTCGTGAAGCTGTAATTGAATTGGCGCAACTATTGGGATGTCATGTGGCGAAAACAAAGCCCGGCTTTTCCCTTTTATTTTGCAATCCCCGATTTTATTCGAGGCTATGATTAAAAACTCCAGTAGAGTAGAATGTGGGGCATCCACTAAAACCGTAACAGAAGAGTGGATGATGACAAGGCGAAAAAGCGCGAAAGTCGTGTTCGCGCTAAAGTCGTTTCCAATAAACTTCGACCTGAGCCTACACCCAACACCGGCGCGGCATGCAATTGTCTCCAATAGAAATCCAGAGTGCATGTAGGGGGCCATGGGCTTGTCAAGCTGTCTCGACACAGCTTTCTCCATGGTCTCCTCCATTGATGTATCGTCGATGGAAATAAAATGCCTTATTATTATTATTATGTTCAAAAGATGGCGGCATCGGCTAATAGGTGCCGCAGCTACTAGATATAAAGCGCGAAAGTTGTCTAATTTTCGTAACAGTCCTAACGATGTCGTAAACTGACCCTGGCGGACTTCTTGATTAGTAAAATATCCGCCAGGGTTGTGCCCTTTCGCAGCCCTTGAACATCAAAATGGTGGTAACGGTGACCCACGAGTATCGAAAAGAAATGCGGCTTCCTTCCCATACATGTTTTATCCTGCACCAAAAACTACCGCTGAGCCGTTCACATTCGAGCTCCGCGTTTTCTCCCCTTCTTTTAATAAGTAAGAGATGGGCGAAAAATGTTCGTCTTTCCTAGCAACTACGGTCTCGTCGAGGTTGGCCTTCCAGCACGCAGCACTTATTTCCAGGGCCCGTTTGAAATGCGCGTAGGGACTTTTAAGTACATACTCTAAATGCCCGCTCGTTGCCTTTGCAGCTGAGGGGGTCGTACGCGTAGGGGAGCTTGAATTTTAATGCCTCCTAAAATAAGAAACAAAAAATGAATAGGAAAATAAGAAACGTATTATGAAAGCTACGGACGGAACACTGCTGCGGTCCAATTAGGGAGGGATCAGTGAAAAAGCAGATCGTCATTTGCCCTTCGTCTTCGTGTCGGCGTTCCCCGAGTTGGTTTTCAAGCCACGTCGTAAGTGTGGTGTTCTTAAAGAAAATAAGAGTATTTTATTTATTTCTGAATCGTATCGTTTTGTTTTGTTTTCGAATACTATGATGATTGCAAATCAGATGCGACCAAGTTGGGGTTCTGAAAAAGACGAAACTCTGGAGGGAGTGAGGTCAACAGCACACACGTAATATTAGAATTACCGTAATGCATGCCCTATTTGACGCCTTATTCATTACAATGCCTATCGTAAAACACGTTTCTTTAGCGAGCATCATATATATCTGTTGTCTCACCTTTAAAACTGCGAAACGTACACCTCAAAGAAATAGTGTACGTGAAGGAGTTTGGGCTATGCTTTTGGAAACGCACTTAACCCCGATTCAGATGATGCAAATTGGCTTGCGAATTTGCGTTTGCGACGTCGGGCACCGTAGCTTCCCCCGGGATTTTTTTTTTTCTGCACGAGCGACGCCGCAATTGAGAAATGACAAATAAAACCGCACCATGTGATTCAGGCTTAACCGACAATATTAATGCGGAACCTGCATGCACCAACTAACATTGGAACTCCTTCAACGCTCGCTTTACGCCATCAATGTTAACATTCGCGTCCCATGTGGGATGTTCACAACTAACGTTATGATTTCCTAAATCTTGTTTATCAATTTGTCAGTTCCGCGTGAAGAAGCTCATCGTTCTTGAACAGAAATGCTAGTCGTATTTTATTGTGAGTAAAAGCACCAATACTAGCCTGGAGTCTTTAACGAGCATCACCCAGTAATGCTCAACGACGATACGATACTCATACTAATCGAAACTGGCCGAGGGGGAGATAAAGCCATGGATCCCCCGGATCTGCAAAGTTAGCCTCGGCTCCTCGTGCTCTAAGCTCCAATAACACTCGGCCACCGATCCCCCCCCCCCCCCCACCCACCCACCCACCCAAGACATATCGAGCTCTCTTTAGCCACTTCCGTACGTAGTACGTATATCCTCATCATAACATGTCATGGTTGTTGGAGCTGCTGCGTCTTGTGGGGCACAACATACACCACAACAATAACCAGAACTGAAAGGCGGCTTCGTTGAGAGCGTCTTTTGAGTGACGCCGGAATTTATGGCGACGTTTCGGGAACAGCGTTCACTCACGCGTCCACCACCTTCACCGCTAGCACATATTGTTTACAGTGCAGCGGCAACAGAAAAAAACAAAAACTGCTTTACACCGCCAGCTCGCGCAAACCTACACTTCAACAGCAACATCTCAACGGCAAACCGCCACCTTAAACTTGACAAAACACAACGCCACGAAAGTTTTTAAAAAAATGCTGCGCTTAGTGAAATCAAGTGTCGCGTGAGGAGCATTAATGCTCGAACGGTCGTACTTCAGAAAGCAAAGAAGACAAAATAAAAACGAGCGCGATTGAAACAATGTAATGACGACGAGCAGAGAAGTTCGTCTCTGCTGCTCGGCTTCGCCGGGGAGAGCCGACAACGGCGTCGACGGCGGACCGACGAAGAAACGTCGCCCTGCTGTCCGGACTCTGATAAGGCTAATGGATCCCTTCGCTCCCGCGGAAGAAGGGAGGAGGGAGAACGAAACGAACATATTCGCCGGCGCGATAAATGAGCCGCTTATGTCCGCTGCCCGTGCCCTGCGTCGCCGAAAAGCTGCTTCCGTAGTCGCGTCCTCGAAGCGCTTCTTCGTCCCACTCTTCGCGTCGAGGAGTAAAGGGAGACAAGCCGGACACGTCCCGAAATAGTGACATTTTGGTGTAGCTGCGGCGCGAAACGGTTCGAAAGCCCACGGATTTAGAGTGAAATAGATCGGTTGTGTCGTGGAGAGCGTCTTGCAGTTGGGAAACGTGGCAAAGTGGCAAGTGCAATCTCCCAGTATAGCTGCTTGTGTGCCTTTCATACAAAGGCAGGGGCCAAAAAAAAAAAAAAAAGCTGCGGCAACAACTTGACAGGCTCCCAGTAACTGACAAGAATAGCAGCGACGCGTAATTATAAAACCCACATTCCTTGAGCAAAAAAAAAAAAATGATACGTTATCCGGAAGAAAAACAGTAAATCCAAGGAGTAAATCATCAACTATAAGTAACTATCATTCAGTATACAAAAAATACAATCGCCTGTTTTGTTACGAATGTTGATATATCTATGTTCGATAAGTTGAAGCTTTCAGCTAACCTTAAAATAGTTATTTATACAATTTGAAAGTCGTATTTGGAACGAGAATTCAGTACTAACTAGGGTTCAGATTGACGGGTTGCATAAGACACCAAGAAAATAAAGCAGGCTTTTTTTAGTTCACATTCTATTTTGTATTTTAGGCAAGCGTGACTTGTGTTGGAGACTGGGCTGTACCTTCGACACAAAACGCCATTCAATAATTGCAGCAAGAAAAGGTTTATCCACTCCAGAATGAATTGTTTCGAGTGAATTTAGTCACCTCTGCCATTGGGTTTGATGTTTATTTACATTTTTATTTTTATTTCCCGAATGACGACATTTCTGGAATTTTAGAGCGCATCTGTAAGGCGGTTTCTAAATGGAGCTCCTGGCTAGAAACAAAAAGTTAAACGTATGGTGTACAATATGTGTAAAAATAACACGGGAGATACTATTCCTCAACAAAGCACGATATAACATGTAGGCTATTTGTGTAGGAGGAAGCGCAGGAAAGCTTCCCATCACTCGCGTTTCCCGCTTACATTCATCCGAAACGACGCCGAGATTTCCCGTTTCCCCAGAACAATAGCACCGACACGGCCCGACATTTATCCGAAATTCCCGGCCGGCGTAAAATTCGCTCCGGCTGCAAACATCTGCGCTGCAAGAAGACGCAGCCGAAGCTCCTAAAAGCGTTTCCGCATAATCCCGCGCAAACAGACGGCATCCTTTTTCGTTCCTCCAGCGTATCCGATTCGCACACTCGGTGCTCGAAACAGCATGCGGCGGCACCTTCGGGGGAAAACACAGTCGTTGCCGCCGAGCGCGCGCACCCCAAACTCCGAAACGCGCCAAAGCGTGGCGAATCTCGACAAAGCCGGGAGGCGACAGACGGAGCACACGCAAAAACGACGACGGCACAACACTCCCGAAACAGAAACAGCGTCGACCAGAAGCTCCTCGGCTCCCTCGGGGGTCAGGCAGGCAGACAGCCAGCCAGCCAACCAACCAGCCAAGCCAAGCCAGCGAGGCAGGCAGGCAGTCAGGCATCCTCTGATGAATGTCCTCGGCCGACGCTGACTCCACCTCAGACTCTCTTAATTGAGCTGGCTTCCCAAGAATGCTTTTTCTTCTTCTGCTCCCGGTCTTCTACGTGGTCCTCTGCCTCTTCCCACGGAGCCGTGCATCGCGAGAGAGCGGCTTCCTTCCTCGATCGTCCGAGGTCTCCGGCCCGATTTTTCTTCCGTCCTATACAACGGCTTCTCGACGCTCTCTTCGTCGCATCTTTCGATACCGAGAAGGCTATTTCCAGAGGAAGGGCGACTGACTTCTTGTGTTCTTTTGCGCACGATGGTCGTCCTTCTGTCGGCGGCGGCGGCGGCGGCGGACCGAAACATTTCTAAATTTGCGGTCATGCATCGAGCCTCTTAAAAGAAAAAGCGCAATCTACTTAGACCACTCCGTCAAAGGGTACACGCAAATGATTAACTTCAATGGTGATCTGTGCGTGCTATAATTAACTTGGGCACGCGTAGTTTGGACAGCACTCTGTCGTATAAGAGCCAACTATTAAAATGTTCGCTCGGTACAAGTTCCTGAGTAGTTAGCATACTAAATAATATAGAAACCCCATACGCCTAATATTTTAGCAAGAAGGCGAATTATATGCATTTTAGTAAATACTCTCAAGTGCATCACTATCTTAAGAAAACAACACAGGCAGCCTGTTTTTAGATGATTCGGGTACTCTCAGAACCCAAAGAAACTTGTGTATCGCAGAGAGTGCTAGCGCACCGAATCTCGGAGCAGGCGGGGCGAAAGCTCGAGCTGCAGAACCCAGGGATCATGGGTCCAATCCCTACCAACGCCCGTTCCGATCCGACTGAGAATCGTACCGGCGTGCGGTCGGAAGTGTATCACTACTGCATAATGCACGGTAAAAAGCCCAGACTAGCAGCGGTACTGCTCTGGCTAAATTTCTCATCTACAACGTAAACCAGTGCCGCCGTAAGGCACACCGATTTTACGCTTACCACGAACGCCATGCTTGATCTTCATATGCGCCAGGACGTGCAAAACATAAAACCTTCTAATATTTAAGACCGATGCCTCTGCATGGAATATCCGTGTTGGACTCCGTACCGTGGAAACGAGATTTTCTTGTTTTTTTTTTTTTTTAATCTATACTTTAATATAAAAGTTGCTATGCAAAGCTGTGCACTGCGTTACGTGCACACAGGCCTTGCCGTCTGGCTTCGCAGGATGCTTGTCCACCATCCTTGTTTAGCGAGGCACAAACAAGCACTACTCACGTACGCGAGCGCAGATGGCGTAGTTAAGGTTTCAAAAAAGAGGCTACGCGTCTGCGGTGCAAGCGGCAGCAGCAATAACAGGGCCCGAAATATTCGCGTTCTTACACCTTAAAAGTCTATGGCCAGGGCCCCTTCAGCTCCCTTTGGACCCCAGGAGAGCACTTGAGCGTTATTTAAGGAGTTCGCTAACGAGACAGTTCCCGGTAGCCATTTCCACGCTCGTCAGTAGGCCGAAGGGCAGCCACTGTCTGGAATAATAGGGTTTGCATCGCCACGCGGGGGCCCCATTCGACGGGAAAAAAATTTACGCATCCGGGGCACGTAGAAGCACTAAAACCGAAGCGCACCCACAGACGGCTATTTTCGAGTCTGCCCACTTGGATTCCCACCGTCGAGCGTTGGCAACGACTTTGTTTTCGAGCGGCGCCAAAGCCAGACACTCAAAGGGGGAAATTTGCGAAGCGTCAATCGAAGTGAGAAATTAATGTTTACAAAATTAATCTATCTAGGGAATGGCGTACCTCGTGAAGCCTGAGAGAGACCTTGCACAAGAAACGCTTCAAAGTCTAGTCATTCAGTAATTTGATCCTCGGGTTAAGAATATATTTGAGGAAGCACAGTCAGTAGCAAACAGTGGTGAAAAAAAAAGGAAAAGAAAAGACGTCAATAGTATAAAACCTTTTTCTTGTTCCATCCGAGATAGTGAGCGCGTTCCAAGAAATGTGATAAAGCACTTTCTACTCATAAAAGGTTGTGAATAACGTGCCTTTGTATGCCTATACCTTTCTGATTTGCTTTGTAAGTTGTGATTCATGTCAAGCAGAATTGCTTGAATATATATAGACATTGGTTATCTAACGCCAAAGCTTGAATACAATAACAGTGTTGTCATTCTCTTATCTTCGTTTTGACTGTAATACACAAAAAAAAACATTATCGACCTTCATATTCTACGGAATACTTTTGCCCACTTGGTAAATAGCAAGGTGACACGGTTTCTGCCGGTTGCTGAATTCTATTTGTAAACTTTGGCTCTACGACAGCTGGTCGTATCGATTTCATCAATGCTTTGTAGCTTAACTTGCAGAGTCAGATGATCTAAAAAACGTGTTTACTAAACTGTTCCACCACGACACAACTGAACAATTTACGGTATATGATACACAATGCAAAATATAGTAACTTCATTATTATTAATAAATTTAAAATAAAACAACGTATTTCGCACCCATCAATTTTACTTCCAAACTAATTTCCCCCCAGAGGTCAAGAAGGCTAAAAAAAAAAGCCCATGTTAAATTGCAAAATACCTTCAGGTGCCTATAGTATAAGGCACGCCTACGAGGCTGCATATTGTCGAAGTATATTTAGCTACTACAAAAACTCGGTATCCGGAGGATCGTAACTTTCATATTCAAGAAATTAATTCACTTTTTTTTTACAAACGAATTTTTTTTCATTTATTACGTACCCAGCGAGATACGCTTCCAAAAACGAAGTATGTCAGCCTCCGGTATTCTACGCCGGAGGCTTGTATGAAGTGTTCACTCCCACAAATCAAGAGGTGTCAAATGTGAAGCTTGGCCAAAGACTGCCCTGCAAGCCAAACATCGGTGGAGGGGAACTTCGCTTCTGAGAAGAGAAAGAAAAGAAGTAAACTTGACTAATCGAAGCGTAAGGGGCAGTGCTGTAGCCTAGCGAAGCCTACAGGATTCATCTAGTTTACTAGACCGAAGCGTGATGCTGGTGGCGATAATTTCGCCACCATTTTCCTTTCCTCCTCCGCGTTCACTCTCAACTGTTCAATCAAAACTCGCGAACCGCACCTAATCTTGACGTAGGCGATGTTATCAGTCTGGAAACTTCTTTTTCGTCTCGTAAAGAACTAAATCAAGCAACCTCCTCCGAAACGTCGCTCACGAAATTGGCGCTGATAAAAATAAAATAAGGAGCGCTCCAACACCACAACGGTCGAAAGGAGGGCAAGCACGATAACCTCCTAGTATTTTGTGGGAGACCCCAGTTGACCATGGTATAACGGAAGGCGGTTCATCAAGGAGCCATCAGTTGTCAGTCAAACGACCCTTCATGGAACTATTGGCAGCACCTGATGGCCTGCGCATTTAGAGTACGCCCCATCACGAATTGAGGAGCACATGGCCGACGTCTGAAATTGCCGCAGACCTTACGTAGACACCCGCCCCTAAAACTTAAGAGTCACGTCTGACAGGTATCCTTGAAAAAGGTCGGTCAAAGTCGATCCAAGGTCAACTAGGTGGTTCAGTAGGACGGGATCGCATCTAAGGGCGGGGGCATTTCAGTCTGGATGATGCTACGCATCGCTTTCAGTGTCGCCGTTACTTCGTGAAGTCGACAATTGTCTATTTGATGATTATTAAGCTGGTCCTAATGGATATGCTGGCGTTCGTGTCATGTCGAACTCAAAATATATAAAAGGCCTTCTTGAATCAGAGTAGGTCTCTGATGTTACTGGAAGAATTGGGCTGTGGCGAAAACTACACGGTCCGAGTTATACGAGAAGGTTGTTGACTATAAACATTCTTTTTAGAGGGAATTTGAAAAAAAAGTGGCACAGTTTAGCATCAATAATCAATACCAGTTTATCTTTCGAGTGAAACATTTCCCATAAGGAATGGATGAAGGCAAAAAAGTTAATTTCCTATCAACTTTCGTTCGCTCCTAAGCGTGGTAGGAGATGTGTAAAAAATTCTCCACTAAGGTACTGATAAGTAGCAGCACAAACTTCTACCACGAAGCTCCCCCTGCCCTCTTCTAGCCATAATGGACGGTTGCCTCCTCTCCACTGGCGCCTTCTCCCTTTGCTTCTCCAGTTTTCGATCTTGTAAAGTGGAAAGATCGGCGGACTTTATGGAAGGACCTTACCTTACTATTATTGGCCTGCAACAGACTATAGTAGATTACTATCAGTTCTACACATAAGCCCTTCTAAGACGTACACTGCAAGCAGTATGAAAGCTCACAATAATTATTTTTTTAAGATTACTACAGTTAAAAAAAAAAGGCCTTGTAAGTTGAAGGCGGGTCACGGCAGTTTAAGAGTAAACTACTAATGCACGTAGAAAAGCTAAGCAGATTCACGGAGAGTAAAGTGCTAGAAAAGACAAACAGGTAGTAGTTGTTTACGAGCGAACCAGACGAGTTCGTAAGATTGATTCATGTACACATCGCGACACTGTTAGCGCGAACACGACGTCCGCGCATTTTCGCCTTTTTCTTCTAAATAGTATTAGCCAGCACGAAATTTTATCGCTTACATTATAGAGCTAATTGAGCTCTTTCAGTAGCAATAATGACTTGGATGACATCCCTTAGTTTCAAAGAGAAAAACTGGAAAAACCGGCGATCGCTTGTTCGCGCTAACAGTGTCGCGCTCTGTACATTCTGTCAGACACAGACCAAACAGCAATCAGGTCTGTTTGTGTTCATCTAATTCCCTTGCAGTCTAGATGATACGATTGAGTAGAACACAAATATACAGAATAAAGCGTAAGCGCCACTTACCGTCTTCGACCGTGCTCCAAACAAGATTGGTCAAATAATTTGCCAGAAATAACTGGACCCTCCTAAAGAGAAGAGCGGTAAGAAAGCCGATCCTACGAGAGACAAGTTGTCATTAACGTCTTGGCGACGTCGCCATTTTTGTGCTATTTGAGAGACGCCGACAAAGCGTGCAATGAGAGCCGTCCCCACTTTGTGAACAGTGTCTTCTTTCTTCCATCTCTACACGTCACTTTGACCCTAGTAATCAGAGCATTAACTTGTTACTGGCTTCTACGAAGCGGTCACTTCCTGGAGCGAAAGTGGTCCGACCAAATGACTAACAAGCTTGACGATGACAGGAAACCGCGTGAGGTCATATTTCGAGACCTTCGTTTAGGATGCGTACGCCGGGGGGTGCACCGGTTTGTGCTCCAACCACATACAGCAGGATTCCTCGACGTACCTTCCAAACCTTCAGATACTTTCTATTTTGCTTTATTGTGTACGATTTCTTTTTTTACCTCCTATTTCTCCGCGAGAATCGCATATTCTTGCAAGGTCTGTCATTCTCCCCGGAACGTATACTCGAAAAGACGCAGCTGGTGATGCGAAATGAGTCATTCTCGTAAAGCGGCGCAACGCATTTTCATTTTCAAGGGAGGTGGGTCATTTGCGCGGCCTTCGCTACGCCGTTCAAATATTCAGGATCAAAATATGATCCCGAAGACGAAGCCGAGGATTCAAAAAGGGACAAGATGACAACCCACTGTTAAGTTTATTGCGTTTGTCTAAACAAACGGCTTCCCCACAACTCAAACAGGGAAAAAAAAAAAAAGTTGTTTCTGAATATGTAAGTCCTTCGGAAGCGGGCACGAATATCGAATCTACCAACCCCTCCCCGCAGCGTTGTGCAGTGTCGTGCCTCGAAATCCCCGAACGACCCAATAGGATTTACCCACCTATCTTACGAACATATACTATTTTTTCTTTATCCTTTCCGAGGTGTACGTTAAAGTTTTGAAGTACTGTAAGCGCAGTTATTCGTTTACCTAGTTTTTGTTTTCATTTTTTTAGTTTTTAAGTTTCTCTTTGCTTTGCTAACTTCACTCAAAAGTGGAAGCTTGTCTCTTTATTTTTTTTTTTTTTTTTGTTCCCAAGAGAATCTTGAACACAAATTGCGGCAAGGAGGGGGCGGCAAGAGAAGGATCACTTTAGACCGCTTCTTTTCGGTTCCTAATGAGATCACGCACCCACGAAGGATAAAATAATAAAAAGACTTGGGAGAGTTCGAGTGGACGAGACTTACCACGAAACGCGGCACGGCTAGAACACAAATTTTAGATTCCGGGCTTTTAAGATTTTTTTTTTGTTGTTATGTTTAGGTTTTAAGGTTCGCAAGAACTAACCGACTCACGTTCTCTCCTGATAAAATATTCACTGCGTCCACTTAGGTATACACATATAGTCATGGAGAGCAGATCAATGCACTCACGCCGTAGAAGAGCACCCACGTAGAATCCCGACAACACTCCACGTCCAACCGCGAAAGGTGCACCCTCCTTGAACGAATGTTGAGATAAAACAAATTCCACGCGCTACATCTCTTTTAATTCAAGACGTGTTTTTAGTGCGCATTTTTCTCACATCGTGCACATACTCGATGGCGGAAAAGGAAGAAACACCATTTGAGTAAAGGTATTTCTTATTCCACATTCCCACCAAAGCAGATTAACAAGATACAAATCGTATATTTTATCTCTCTCCCCCTTTCCTCAAACGCACACAATTATGGAGTGGCCTCTTCGTATAACCGTGAAGCCGAGTTCTATAGACCTTACCAGGAATCGCCCTCTGCGCGTCGCCATCTTTGTCTGCTGGGATGCGGAACGCCTTCTGAGCATGCGCTGTAGCTCTGTTGTGCGCTGTATATCAGACGCTGCGCGCGCGTGCAGGGCTCGGTGACTCAGCATTTTTTGCCCGGGTGATAAGCAATGCGGAGGTCTATAAATGTCGAGTCATATCTATGACGTCACGTCGAGGGGCGGCTCTACGTCATAACACCGAGCTCTGGTTGGGACGATTAGTGGGGAGAGGCAAAGCTAGCTGCCCTTGTCTCTACTTGCATCGCTTGCCACGTTTGGTGAACATTTGTACCGGTTACTTTGTCGTTGCTGGCGTGTCGGTTTCCTGCGAACGGAACCAACACAACTGTGTAAACTAGCCTTTACGATCTCATTGAAGATGATATTATTAATCCTATGTCCACACCATGTAGCATTAAAAAAAACACAACGATGACTTCTTTTTTTTTTTTTTTTTCTCCCCCGGTTAGTATATAGTACAAAAACTTCTGAAATGATGTATGCATAGTGTTGCAACTTGTTTGGGATGCTCACATCAGGGTCCGCTTAATACCGGCATACTGTTTCGAAAACAAAGAAATGTATCGATGTTCTTCTATAGTATAATATTTCAAAAGCATCAAATGAGATTCTGAGTTGTTTTCAAATAACCCTACAACGAGTCAACAGACAAGGTAAAATATAAACACCATACACTATCTGATTATTCCGTCTTTTAATTTACTGATGTGGTACCCACAACATTCTTTAAATGTACAGGAGAGCAGTGAGATGGAAACACATAAAATTGATCACTGAACATACATAATCGTCATTGGTTACATTTTCATAAATCATGGGGACAGGGGAGTCATTGCTCATAAACATATTATGCTCGATTAAGTCCTTATTCAACTGCCCACTTTGCGCTGAGTCCTTTCGGAGGCATAGGCTGAAGAGCTCCTAAAATATTCTTTAGGAAAGCACTCACGCAGGAAGAGCAGTCACCAAACCACGTGATCGTAAACGTGGCACTTGTGTATTTATTACCATGTACACCACTCTTGAGGCTGGCTATAGTAGCACTAGGCCGAACATTTTGTGTATCCTTCTACCTACCAAACACCAGTAGAGTTATTTGTTGGCAAATGGTAACAAGTTAAAGGCTACCTTGACCAACAACTTATATTATTACCGGTTGCTGACTGTGTAGCAAACTGGAGCTCGCCAATAGGGTGCTTGTGGGTGGGTGTGTTTGTGTGCGTGTGTGTGTGTGTGTATGTGTGCGTCAACAGGGTGGAGTTTTTGTCGGTTGCTCGAATCGAAAGGTTATATTGCTGGATGTGTTGCTCCGACCGCTCGATTCCATTAGAATTCTGGGAAGGAAGTAAGCATCCCAACCGCAAAACCCAGTATAACCGTTCAGTTTAGGGATTATAGAACTGGAAATCTAACTGAAATCGTGTGTGGAAACCCGAAATCCAGATTGCAGACAGAGGAATAATTTCTAAAATTCTGAAAGCCAGATTGAAGTCACATAGATTTCCACTTCAATAATACAGATAGCGAAAAGTTATGCTGGATTTTTCGGTAGGGATAGAGACGCGTATTTCTCAAAGAAATTAGATTCAACTTATGAAGTTTTGTTGACACATAAAAAACAAAAAGAACTAATACATTATTTCAATACATGAAACATAAAGAGGCAGCCGGTAACGCTCGTAACAGATCAGGGATAATACAACGAAACCAAGAAAAAAAAATTATGTGGCTGATAAATATTTTTTTTAATTTTTTTTTTCACTGGTTCTTAAGCCGCTTGCACTCCACGGAGTTTCTTTATATCATCTCCTGTAAACAATGCTAAAGAAATGCCCGTTCCTTTATATAGTTTGTTACTAAATTCCAATTGTATTTGTTGTTTTATTTGTCATGGACAAATAATGGACAGTGGGACAGTTGGGTCGGGAGAAATTTGCCCTGTTGTTAAGAACTGTATGCAGGATGAGGACGAAGAATTTGTTCAGAGTTTCGAATATACCCTTTTCGAAATTCAGTACCACATTGTGGCTCCAATACCAGTTTATCCTTTACCCTACAAATGGCGGTCATCGACCTCCAGTCTGGTATTTTGCCCGGCACCATCAATTTCGAAAATGTGCGTTTTTACCTTACAATTATTTCTGTATATCCCAGTTTGGATGGTGATAAACATACAACTGTAAAGGACGAAACACCGACCTACATTGACGCCGTGATAAACTTTTATACATCAGGGGGCTTTAGAGCCGATAATATCACGCCAACAGATTGGCTGGACCCGAGAGAGAAATGAACGCTTATACGCAGCTCTTGTATTCAATATCTTCGTCGCATTTTACTAACGTCTCAGATGTAAAGGCCTCGCATCATCCGCTTCGGAGCATCTTCAATTTCTTACAGCATCAGCAACCATAAGGCTACACAAGGCCGACATCCGTACGACGCATGTGCCATTTCTCATGAATGGATGGATGGATGGATGGCAATGGCTATACCCTTTGTAACGGGCGGCAGCTTGCGCCACCTAGCCTAACATTGCATCGTTCCTTTTTTTTTTAATTTGTATGAATTTTCGTTATAACAGACCCCCCCCCCCCTCTCTTTTAAATTGAATTTATTGCTTATTTTTATCTGTATTTTTTTTATCCTTCCCTAGGTCTCTTCCATCTTGATTACCGCAATTCTTTCCCTATCCATTCGTCCATCCATGTCCGGAAAACCCAGTGCCCCCTCAATGATGATATTGATCAAAGTGGCCAGACTGAATTTCGGAAAGGCTCCATTCGAAACTCTTCACAAATTCTTCGTCTTCATTCTAGTTCATAACAAAAGGGCAAATTCGCCCCGACCCAACTTGCGTACACACACACGGACATCCGAGCCCACACTCTCTGCGTTGAAAACAAATAACCCCCACCTCGTGCGCAAAAAAAAATTCCGAAAGTCTCCACTTCCAACGAGAGGAGAGTCACTCTTGGAGGAAGCGCTGAGTCGCTTGCTGCATCTTCCGCTGCAGTGTAAAGAGATTCCTTAAGCCGCTATTTTCTGCTTGACTTTTTTTTTGTTTTTGTTTCGAGCGCAGGAAATATTTTTTTTTTTGTTCGCCTCTTGCTGACCCCTTTCTTCCTTGAAGTGAGCGCGCTGCACAGAAGCGGACGCATCGATTTAATCTCGCTACTTAGATAATTAATTTCGTACGGGAAAGAAAAGGAAGGAACGCAGCTGAGGAGGGAGAAAGGCCACCGCGTTATCGAGTGAGCGGAGCTAGAGGGGAATTCGGGAAAATGGATTCCATTAGGGGCAGTTACCTTCTGCTAGCCTCGACCAGTATTTCCTTGCTTTTTATATTTTTTTATCTCTTTTGTCGTGGAAGAAAGGACATTTAGAGAGCTTGCCGCGTGTGGAACCTGGAGGCTTAACGTACCACTCGAGGGTCTTAGTGTCTCGGGAGATGCAGCCAGACGCTTATATAACTCCCTCTCTAATCAAGTTTCTTAATCGTCCTGCTCAAGGAACTTTTTGCAAGTTGATCTTACTTTCGTTGCGGCGATTTTTGAGACAAAAACGGCGCATATACTCGAGCTCGGAAGGGACTTACTATTATTCGTCTGGAATGCCAGTAGCATGCCAGATTTCTCCCATATCCGCGAAGAAGAGGATCTAATAATAATAATTGGCGTGTGCATATGTTTATACATCCTAGAACTTAGTTTGCCTCAACGGGTGACTGGTGTCTCAGCTGTAGATCAGAAATGTAGCCAGTGCAGTACAACTACTAGCCTGGGTTCTTTAACGTGCGCCACGCAGAAGAGGATCTGTTCTGTAGTATCCTGCGTGTGTGGTTCGGGCATGGTAATGTTCAGAAAAATTCGCTTCATGATTCAGCTGATGCTATACTAGCCACTGGTATCGCGTTAGAAAATAATCAATGAGTGGTTTCTATATTGTCTCAGTAGATCACGGTAAGTCGGTATTATTTTATGAATAGCAGTTGTATAGCTATACAAACAAATACAATTGTTGAAATAAGAAATTTTGACTAACGAAGCTTGAGATAAAGGTAGAGATATCATACTCTAAGAATTGGAGTAGAATGGAAGGATCCGCCAGGTACGCTAAGGGTGCCAGGCAGCGGGGCCATAAAAAATACGTGGGGTGCGCTATTAACAACTGAACGTTAATGCGACTCAAATTCAGTTGTACGTAACGCACTGTTCACCTTGTTTCCTGTCGTGTTTCTGAGTACTTTTAGCATCCTTATAGTATGAGACTTCACTTTCAAGATGCTGACACAACCTTGAAAAGGAACCTCACCGACCAACACGCATCCCCCAGAAAGAAACATTGCGAAACGAGATGCTCCACCCAACGGAGACAATCCCCGCAGATTACGAGCGCCACGCCAAACATCATCAAAAAGCTCGAGACTCCGAGCCGTCTCTCGGGGCACATGCGCCATGCGGACGTGAACGGTTCTCCCCTACTATCAACGTGGCGGAACTCTATAAATAGATAAGCGGGAACGATAAGGCGATCGATTTCACGGCCAATTAATGAGTCCAGCCGACTGCCAGCGAGCGCTGTTCCTCCTCTGGCAGGGCGGACGACGCCGGCGCGCGCGCTCTCCGACGTGAGGGCCTCTGCCGAGCCATTACGCCAAGAGATGGGTGGACCGCAATTACACCGCGCCGACCGAGAGACGCAACTACGTGTCACGATCTCGGCCAAATCTTCCGATGGGTCCCCCCCTCTCGCTCCCCTGGTTCCTCTCCGCTCGACTGTCTTCTGGTTGGCGCACACACGCACGCAACACGACCGTGTCTTGGCCAAAGAGGGACGCGACGACGGCCCAAGCGCCGTCGGAAGCTGCGTGCGGATGATGTCTGTTCCTTGCGGACGTGCGGGAGAAAAAAAGTGGTCCCCCGAAACGTGGCGCCGCCACTCCTCGCTTTTTTTCTTAAAGGTGGACCGAACGCGAGGCTAGAACCTGACCCTAGACCAGGCTGTGTCGTGAACGCTATGCTATACGCTTCGTGATTGGACCGGATGAAGTTAAAAGAGACGAAGACTTACCGTGACAGGACGACCTTCGAGACAACCGAACCAATTAGAAGTATAGCGAAGGAATTCGCAACGCTGCGTATTTGTAGTAAAAAAGGGGCGCGCGGGCGCTTGGTCCCGGTCCATCTTAGCGTGGGGCCGAGTTCAGCTCGCGATATAGCCTGTGATCTTCGAAGACGATGGAATGACAAAAAACAAGCTTGTTCGTTTACGAGCGCAGTGAACCTAGCTCCACGTTAATAGGGGCGGTCGGCGACACGGCGGATGCTGTGTATAAAAGAACCGCTTGATTTCGGCGGAAATCAGATCGCTGTAACCCTTTTGTTTTTCGGCTGGAAGATTTTGTAATTTTGGCTTTGGAAATGGCTGGCCTCTACCTGCTAACGACACTGTATTACAACGATCTAGAACGGACAATAAATTCGGAAAAACGCACTACGAAAGAAGGTCTAGAAACATTTCGGGATTTTGTATTTTGGTCCCGTTCGTCTACTCTAGACTGAGTTATCTTGGACTGCCACGCGCCTGCCTCGTAGAAGCTTAGTCTTATCAAGGTTAATCCGTGGAGCTGACCCCTTAAAACTCAAAGGTAAAAGATAATTTGATATCATCCAAACGTATCGCTCGTTTACTGCACCATTAGTAAACTCCGATGGATGTGTGGATTACCTGTTACCGTTTAATCCGGAGATATAGGGACTAGGACTTTAAAACGCCGATCAGGGTATACAGTCAGTGTGCCTTCAGTATGACAACCCACGGCACAACTTCCACCATAAAAAACCTCCCGGTACACTATAGTATACCCCATCGTCGCGCGATATGTTATAATCATTTGTACCCAGCCGGAGGATTATAAGCAAGAAGGGTGGTGTAACTAGACGGAACATCCTTAGGCATATTCACCAGTCGTGACTATAACTAGCGCTCTTTTAAAGTTAATATCACGTTTAAGTAGTCGCCAACAGCGAAAAATCGGCAGCTAAGGAGCGAGTTGTGCGGTATTCGCAAGCACGAAGCAAGCGGGTGACTTTCTAGTGGGAAGTAACGAGCGGAAGTGAGGTAAAGAGAGATGTCACGCCTTCGCGTACTTGGACGCCACTGCGTGAATGAGGAATTTATCACGTAAAAACTTATACTGTATTTAAATATCTATCAGCAAAAATTAAATGCTATATTGAGAGGCTAATTGACCACAACAAAGTTTCTAGAAGGGAATGAAAAAACAAATCAAGGGAGAAGACACTGTCTCCGCATTGCCAGCGACATTTGCAAATATGGAAGCGCCCCTAAATGCGGGCTCTCTCGTTGTCCAGTGCCCTGCTGAAATCGCTCTGTCACTACCTCTGACCTTTGGACATCTTTATTCCCGCAATATTTGCTGCTCGCATTCTTTCTGGATGTGTCTCCAAGGGTTCCAAGACAGTAAGTGCTTCGTTAGCACTGGCGGTCAGCGGTGACAGGAGTTGGCCATGGCGCCGAACCGAAAGCCACCCGCTAAACACCGGCTAGGCTAGCCGTACCCCCCGACTGAGATGTTTCAGTCGCCTTCTAAGTCGCTCGGGGCGACTAAGCCCTAAACATGGTTTGTGAATACCGAGTGTTTACTTAACTGTGATTACCGCCTGCCACGTGATCATGTTAATCGATGACATAGTCAGCGGATTAACAGGCACTAGTCACGCCTGGTGTATACGGCTACCTGTCTCTAAGTATGTGTCAGCTACTATGAAGAGATGCGCGTTATGGTCTACATTTTAAGGTTTATGTAGAACGCTGACGGGTTACATGATGTTGATATTGGGGACTTTTAGCAAACCGTTGCCGTGTTCTTCGTGCCGCACTACCGGGGCCTTTGAAGCATGCTTTTAAGCACGCTCCACGCGGTCACGGTATCACCTGGGCGGGCGCTTAAAAGCATGCTTCAAAGGTACGCGGAACACGCTAACGATTTGCTAAAAGTCCCTATTAACTTACTGCAGTTATCTAAGTTGATTTCTTTCTAAAACAGAGAGGTATGTAACTTTATAATCAATATTTAAATTATTACGCGCTTTTTTTTCTTGTTTTCTCTCTTTTAGCCAGAAAAGTGGGTTTGACAAACGAGTGTCAGAGCAACCTGTTGAAGAAGTCTAGAGAGTGGACCCGGTCATATTTGTTTTGTGCGGGCTTCTATAAAAACTGATAAACTAGTGAGTGCGCAGGCGAGCTGGTGGATGTTAACCGACTGTTGGATGTGGATGGTGGATGTTAACCTACTGTTCATTTTTCTTCTACTTTGAAACTCTCCTCTTTTCCTGCCTTAGTCTCGGGCTAAGAACAAAATGGTCTATAAAAACGTTTGATTTTTCCTGGGCCACATGTTAGCCGTAATTTCTCACTTGAGTAAGCGCATGTTAGATCGAGACGTTATCAAGAACTTGCCTTTCCTGGCTTCTTCAATAAAACGCGCTGATTGGCGCTCCTTTCGCGAAGGGCGTACACACGGAGAAATTGTCTCAAAAGTATTTACAATCTCTCGAAAAGCTCGCTTAACGACGTTACCTCATCTAGAATCCACCTACGTAAACACTTTTAAGAGAAACCTGGCGGAGATAATGAGTTTCCATTCGGAGTAGTACATTCCATCAAACCGTAACCGGGCCTCCCCTTTCAAAAAGGAAAAAAAAGAAAGAGAAAAGGTCACGTTTGATTGCCCCAAGCGAGTCACGCCGCGAGGCAGAGTGGCGATTTAATGGCCCTAATCCCGGGCTCTGTTTGGTTTTCCAAATTACTGCGTCGAGTCTGAGCTGCGGAGTCGGCGGCGCTGGAAATTGATATATCGAGGGCCGAGATTACAAGGGCGTCAAGACCCGCTTTTGTAGTCATAAAATCGCGTCGTGAGAGAGAAAGCGTTGCGCTTGCAGAAACTGCGTCTCGCTTAGAGGACGTCAGACACCTCATCGTTCATATTAGAAAACATATTAGTTTTTTTGCTGTTTTTTTTCGATCCGTTGATACACCCGCGTTATCCGGGCCGAAACTAAGCTGATTTATTATCGCGAGATTCGAGAGGCCGTAATGACCTCACGCTGTGGATATACGTGGTGCTGTGTAATGCTCGGGTGGGGCGGTCGGTACCTCGCAAGTTTTATCTGCGACTTCGCTTCTTTTCTTTGTATATATCGTCGAGGTATAAACGCAGGAAGCCATCTTTCGCATCATCAGTTTCATAACACATTGTGAAAGGCATACACATACGCGCGAGGATGGAGCTCGAAAAAAAAAAAAGATCTAAATGCACAACTGCGCGTGCAACAAAAGTGATTGTCACAGCTTGTCAAACAGTCGCGACAGCTCGTACGCTTGGAAAAAAAAGGTGAGTATGACACTGCAATCGTTCGACTGAAGCGGCATCAAAAGCCGCACGACAGCTTGACTTCGCATACTTAATAGAGCCTCTTCAAATGTTCATCGAGCAACATTGGTGATCGCCATTTCTTGGGCGTTCACCAATGTTTCTTGGGTAAAATTTATTCAAATTTTAAGAAAAAGAAGGGATGACGAAATGTTAGCCTAGGTGGCGCTAGCTGCCGCCCGTTACAAAGGGTTTAGCCATCACCATCCATCCATCCATGGGTACGAAGCGCGTGATTGGTTCCGAGTTCACGCCGAACGCTGACGTTACCTTTGCGTCCAATACTTGCTTTGAGCAGGTGATCAAGCAATGGCGGACTGGCGTTGGAGCAGGCTTTAGAAAAGGGTCTATTGTATCGCGCTCGTACTATATTAAGTTGTACTTGTAGTCTCTGAAGAGATGAGAATGGCAGGGAAGAGCTTCAGTTGTCCCGCCCCCAGCCCGAACTTTATGACTTCGATAACGCGTTGTACGTCTCGTATGCTCGAGTATGCGCGCGAGGCCGAAGCACGACTGAATTCAATGTGATCGTGCTGGAGGCCGGGCGTTCGAAAGGGTCGGCCTGCCGTTCTCACCTCATCAGCGACTACCTAACTGTATTATATTATTTTCTGTCGTTAGCAAGTAAAAGAGAATCAGGAAACGATGTTTCCTAGGCGTTAAAACTTTTCCCGATGAGGGGAAGGGTAACCAGAAGGAGAGAGGAGCTAGGGGGTCGGTAAAGAACGCGAGATGAAATCCATAAAGGGCTAGCAGTAAAAACTTCAGTCATATCTCGCGGATTTTTGAGAATCGGTAATCATTCCAAGGGTTCATTCGAGTGGACACGAACCGCTAGGGTGTTCTTGTTTATACGTCGAACTGATCACTCGTTTTTTGTACTAATGCTGCAAAATGGCACTCTAATATTCTCACACGGACCAGAATCTCTTCCGTTTTTGTTTTTTTTTTCACTTTGCTTTTGCATTAAATCTGCATGAGAGCGCAATGCATGAGATCAAACCACTTGCAGAATCCTTGGATTTTGGCTGTTTTCAAGTAATGTGATCGGTAAGCCAAGTGATTTCTTTCTTTGTGACGCCGCTCACAAATGAATAACACAACTTTGCGACGTTTTCTCTAGGCTATAAACTGGGAGCACTTACTTATTCTTTCGATATTAAATGAATCTATAAAGCCGGGTTTGCAGTGCTCACCCATTATACAAAAGACAGTCTGCAAACACCAGCCACCGCAATATATTTGGTTCGAATGCCGCGTGCCAAGCTTCCTCATTGAATTCAGTGCCATGCGGCATTTGAAGCACGGATCTCGCGGTGACTCGCATTCGAATCAGTTTGCAGACTGTCTTTTGTGTGATGTATAAGCAGTGTGACCTCGGCTTAAGGCGCTGCATAGTTCATTATATTTAACCAAACTTCTTTCATTTTCACTACGTATTTTGTTACTTTTTTCTTCTCCTATTGATTTTATATCCTACAAGGTGTGCCGCGATCACGAAGTTTCGCAGAACACTTTAACTCCATGTACCTGCGCGGCATGAAACTTTTTTTTTATAAAACTCTGCGTCTCGCACAAAAAAAAAAAAAAAAAAAAAGAAAAAAAAGGGGGGTACAAGCTGCTCCGACGCACGGAAACTTCAGAAAAACGCATCGAATGATCCATCTACGTAACCCCTCAGGTTCGTACCAGAAATGATAACAACAACACCCATGGTACAGGACTAACCGAACGTCTGGTCGTGTGATCGGTCATACTCGTATCCAGGGAAATCTCCCGCTATAAATTTAACTTTTTTTAAGGTGTTCGCTGGAAGCCGAAATAGCGTGCGTCGCAATTTAATATCAAAATACGTAACAAAAAGAAACCGTTCGCAATGTTTCTCTAAAAAAAAAAAAAAATGGCCCGAAACTTTTTTTAATTTTTTTTTTTTGCCGATTCACACAAGTTCTACGGCATGCAATCCATCACAGCACCCCAACATGTAACACATCGATACAAACACAGACAGGCAACATCGCGAGATAGGGCGATGCAACGCCGTCAGAACCCGGACATTACACTGTTCGGACGAGAGGAGTAGAAAATTGAACGTATTCGGACGTGTCACTTAAGGCACAGTGCTCGATCGCGTACTCCGGCAGTTGTGTACTTAGTGCTGAGGAAAGGAACATGGTGAACTCTTTCTCGCGACGTGCTGGCCGTTTGACTGAAACAGTGACCAGAAGAAAACAAGAACCAAGTACAGTCATGTCCTGTTAATATGAACACCTGCTTTCCCGCAGTTGTTCATATTGATGCGAGTTGTTCGTAATAACGAGAGAAAAGTGCCCGCATTTACTTAGTTCGTTCCTAAAGATTGTGTCTACACAACGGGCTACCCATAATAACGGGGACCATATAAAGGAGACATCACTGTAAGCAGTAGAGTACCTAGAGGTGATGGCGCCCATGGCAAGTATTTTTTTCGACCCCCTGATTAATATAATAATGATAATTATGTAAAACCAACTTTTCCACGAAAGTGGATCGGCTGCGTCAACAGATGTATTCCATTGCATGCAGATTGTACTGAACACACACGTAAGAAAGATACCAAACAAGATAAGCTCCTGTCAAATCACCTCGTATTTCTTGTCTGGCGTCCGTCCATATCTCCTAGCAAAAAAAGAGTATACTTTAAAAACTGGATTAGTTCCAAATAAGTTTAAATTACACAGAAGAAAAACAATGTGGGCATGTAAATAGCTTGATACATCGCGAAGACGTTTGGATAATGTTACTGGTGTAGCGTCAGCAGAGAAGTCTTCTTTTCGGTTTCCAAAATTTTATTTGCCACACTTAACAATTCAGGAACAAACATAAAATGTAAATTAATGCTTTATGGCACTGCATGAAAACTACGACAGAACTTTTCCTAATTCCGCTTAAGCAAATGGGTTTACAACGCCATCGCAGTCAGTTTGCTCAGTTTCTTCTCTTCTAGACTAAGTTGTGTGCGATCACAAGGTATCTACGTGTCCTTAGTCCGATACAGGGCTTCCGCCCCCTGCCCCCCTCTCATATGGCGCCCGGGGCACGTGCTCCCCGTCCCCCACCCTACAGGTACGCCGCTGACTGTAGTCCGTTCCGCCTCAGCTGTGTTCCAGCGAACTCCGAGCGTTAGAACGGGTTTCTTCTTGCCTGTTGCTACGTTTGCTTTTCTACCAAATCACTCAAAGTCAAAGAATTATTAAGCGTAGGCAAAATCTCGATAGAAGCAGCAGTACGTAAAGATGCGGGGTTTCGAGAGACTCAGAACTGGCCACTGATAAAGCGAAGGCTGCTACGCATACGAGCAGACAGCCGCGCCGTAATTACGTATTACGATCCTCCCCAAGAAAGACGCCAAACTTCGTGCGGCGTTCTGTAAATGTAAAAATGAAAACACGGGCTGCTCGTTTTATACCTTCCCAGGATTTATTACTCTTAAATGGACCCTTTTGCATCGTAACAAGACGGCCAAGATGCTTGTCTTGCTCGCTTCAACTCTGGCTTCAAATTGGGGGCCCTTCGAGAAGCCTCTCCGGTTATAAACCGAGTCGAGTGTTACGCCGCATCTTCCCAAGGTTTTAATGCTCCAAAACGAGGTTCCAGCCTATCCACGCACGCGTGCATGCCCATCACCCGATGCACGCTCGTCGCATCCGATCCCAGGACTCAGCGGGCCCTTAAATATTGAAAACCATATACTTTTGCTCCACGAAGGGGCGTGGCCCCATTCGTTTGAAAGTTCACTGGCGCCTATAGAGCTTTCTCCGCACACGCCTACTGCACCTTTTTTTCCTCTTTCTTAAGCCGTACCTTAAAGTCACGACAAAGAGGCCGAGTGGGAAAGCAAAATGAAGAGGAGGTAGCTGCCCTAATTTGAAGGAGCGGACAAGACTTCGTGCGGGCGGGTGTGTATTTGTGAGGGCGTGTGCTGCGCGGAACGCAAGTGTCGATTTACGCGTGGACACGCGCGGGTGTGGAAGCTTAAAAAAAACGTTCTGGGAAATTCGCATTCCGTTTCACTTTATTACGATGGACCGCAGCAGACGCTGAACGGGTCATCCCAGCCAATCAAGGCGCTGCGAGCCTGTCACGTGATGGCGAAGGTGACGGGACGCTCACCGGGCGTTAGATTGGCTTCGACAGCTCGTGGCTTCCTCTCCGGTCCATTGTATACGGGAAATCGGAGTATGGCAGCGAACCCGGGAGGGACTCTCTCCGCCTGCTCAGTGGGGAGTGCTTTGCCAGAGAATCTAGGCCAGGAGTCGCAACTTGACTGCCGATCCCTGACCGGTTAATATCAGGTTTGAGCTTGTTTACTACCTCCTGGATACGCGTGCGGACAGGTAACGTCCTTTTGCTGCGCGCACCCGAAGGTGTGTGTCCCCTTTTTATGCTTACCTCTAGTCGTTCGACCACTTACCCGCTTGGGAGCGTATGTTGGGTGGTTGCGGATGTGCGTGAATGTATGTTTCCTTTTTTTTTTTTTGCGTCTGAGAGGGAATGAGCGTGGGTGAGTGCAGTGTTGTACGTGTTTGATCAGACAAAGGGAGAGGAAAATAATGCACTAATAAGTGGGATTAAAAGCGTCTGAGTTTGTCATTATCAAAGTGTTGGCACGATCTGCATCTCAAATCTAACACACACGGCTGCCGAAAAAAAAAAAAAAAAAAAAAGCTGGTTTACAGAGACATCAATTGTCTGATTCCCATCAGCTGTGACTGTAATCTGTATAGAGAAGTATGCTTGTAACACTAACCTGTCATTGAAAGGTACATATTGCGTATGAAAAGTCATTCAGAAGGTAGGTATAACTTGGTCAGTTGTTTTTGTTTAATTCTTTAATTACTTATATTGCGCTCTGCATGGTGTGTATTCACGTTCAACACCCCATGATTAAACGCTAATGTATAGAGACTACCCTCGTTATACGATAACTAGTACAACCAAAGTCATTTAAAAAGTCCCACGCAGTGAACACTCAACAAACGCACGAGGCTTTACTTTCGCATCAAAAGATTCCCGCGTGGTCGATATGAATAACCTTTGTTAGTCTGGGCACCCCAAACCTTACTTTTTGTTTTTACCATGCCCGCTAAGCACACCTTTTGTTTTAATCTCATCAGCCCCTCCCCCCCCCCCTCCCCCCTCCCCACCCCTTTTTGCCACCCTTTTCTCACACGGGTACTCGGTTGCTGAACTTGCTAAATCCTAATCATTCACTGTGCTACGCAAGTGATATGTTGCTAGCAATGTGCAAAAAGCAACAGTGAACATCAGACGGAAAGTGCGGTTACTTTAACAAAAAATAAAAATCGCTCCAGGCTGCGTTAACCAGTTGCTCCGCACTGGGGAAGCGGACTGCAGAAGATAATAAAGAAAACAAAGAGAGAAAATATACAAACACATCAAATTAACATCTAGCTCTGTGTATGTTCCTGAAGACGAAGGGTACGTTGGGTTTTCCCTTAAAGTTGTAACAAGGTTTAATTGGCATATTTACGAACAGTGTTCGTCGAGAGTTCATACAAAAGGATAGACCGTCAGAGCGCAGCTGACTTTTCTATCTTGTGTGTCTTCAATGCTGGCTCCACTTCGCTCTAAGTTTACCATTTCTGGAACAGACAAGTCAAAGCGCGACTAAAAAAGCTGCTCATATGTGTTCCTCCTGTTTTCCAAAAAGCTCGTGTCCTAGAGTATATGGACATGAAACCTCCAAGGTCATAAAAACTAAATATTAATTTTAAATTAAATAATAACTGCAACGCAAATCCTGTCAGTTCTGTCGTCGCGACAAACAAACTCTATTTTCATCTCTTCCTAGTTTCATTAAAAAAAGATTTGGCAATTTATCATGCGTTGCAAATCTAGAGAAGCGCATATTTTAGCGTGGCTCGATGAACAGCTAAGTAATATCCCCGGTGCAACAGTTCGTCGACGACGAGAAGCCGGCAGATTTGCACATCATGTGCCTCCATGAACGGGATTGTTCTTTTCAAAAGTCCATGAAATAACCGAAAACCAAATCGGACGCGCGCGCAATATTTGACAACGTCAGCAACTCACACGCTTCAAGTCCCTGAGAATTTTCGGAGAAATGTTTGTATCTTTTCTTGTCGTTATTTTAACGCCCAACGCGAAAAGAGTTACGTCGTTTTTATTTACTTGAGAAGACGACGCTGACTCAAGTTATATTCGAAAGGGTAGGTTTCCTTATCTTTATCGTTTAAGCTACACTTTATCTTTTGCGTTTTTTTTTTTTTTTTTTTTCTTACACACAGTTGTGTTTAAATATATCCAGAGATTGATTCTTTTTGAGGGGCCTGTGGAACGAAAAAAGATACGGTTGAGTCCCAAATATTCTGAGCATTATTTTTCTTGGCAAATCTGTAGCAATTTGTTCGTGCATTCTCTAAAAAATTTCCCAGTGAATAGCAATATAAGTTGGTGCTATACTGCGCTCTACTGTTTCGTTCAAAACCGTCTGTCTATTAACAGGTACGTACTTGCTGGACGTCTACTTCTAATGCACTATTTGTAAACACGGAATATAATTCTTGCATGTCTTCCTTAGTTATTTCGATTTATTAAAGGGCAAATAAAATATACAATATCACCGTATCGCTTTTTTCCCCAGTGCGCATTTGGGTATTGGGTGATTCTGTGGTTTGATCGTTTTTCCTATTACGACAGTAGATGAAACAGGAAACAATAGATGATTATAATGACTCGGAATCAGTAAGATGACAAGAAGAGAGTCGAAAAACCTCGAGGATAATATAGAATCATTCATTACGACCCTTGGATACAGTTTCTTCATGACTAGTTCAGTTTTCATTCGCTCTAATTTTTAGAAGTGTCACATTAAATCTTTCCTGTGACTTCTCTTTTCTTCATGTATCAGTTCATATGTTGATTATTTTAGATGGAATAGCTAGAATATAATACAGCACACACTTCTGGATGCTATATCGCTAGATTCCTAATTGCAGTAGACGCACGGACAATCTGTAAACAAATAGCTGGAGTTCGGGAATGGGGCCCGTGCAGTGACCGATGGTTTGAAGCAAAGCTACTGTACCACCGCGAACATATCAGCTGAAACTCCCAATTCAGATATTTTTCTGCGGCTGCAGCCTACACAAGCTCTGTTACTTTTCATTTTGTCAAAACGTCCGAGGTATGGGACCCCAACTGCATATCTATTCCTAGTCCCCCCCCCCCCCCCCCCCCCATCATACTAGTTCGCTCCACAACTTTCTAAAAAACTGGCGGGTGCGCCATAGGAGCACAAGGGACTGTTTCAGCTTATGTAATTGTCCGCCATAGTACATGAACAGCGCTCACAGCCGTAAAGTTTATTTCTAACCTTTACAAGACCTTACGGGTAAAAAGAATTGATGGACATGAAAGGTGACAGATAGTGAGATAAATAATCGGAAATCACAGAACTTTCTCAGTGAAAACTTGTAAGCGGGGCGTTTTGGCCGCCGACACATTTCCGCCAATTAAGATAGCTTTAGCTAGTGGTTTTCTGCTAATAGTGAGCGACACTGTTAGCACGAACGTGTCGTGGCTAGTGCTTCGATTGAGTACTTCTCATCACACGTACAGTTCCGATGAGATCCTTTGTAGTATAGAAAAAAAATCTGAAAACAAAAAAAAAAGTTATTTCTTCTTCTTACAATATTCCGTTTACCCTTAAGGTCGGTTCACACAGGAACGCGTTCCCACGTTACGTTACGTTACGTTACGACCGCTTACGACCGCTAATGTCGCGAGTCAGAGGCTGCTTCAGAGGCTGATCCGTGCTTCGAATGAAGCATCGCAACCCGTTCAAGGAGCAGCTTTGTAAAAACGCGACTTACGAAACACGAAGGTCCCAGTGACTCCTCATGTAACGTAAGGAACCGTAAGCAAACGCCCCTGTGTGAACCTACCTTTAAAGGGACCATGAAATGACCTTTTTTACTTTTTCCAGATAACTTTTACATTAAACCGTCAATGTTCACTGAATGCCGAACAGGCATCCGTTTTCGTCTCGGTTTATTAACTTCTACCCAAAAAATTAATGAAATATCGACTTTTTCTTTCTCTCCAACTGACCGCAAAACAAGCCGTGACGTACGCTATTTCCGGAACGGGAGTTCTTTAGGCAGTAGGAGAATGCGAGCGTTAGCGGCGACGAGTTGCGGTGCGCCGGTAGGTTTTACTGCGCTGATGTCACCGACGTATTTCACCGACGCGGCCTCGGAGATGCAGGAGCGAGCCGACGTTAAAAAAGATACGTTTGAACTACGAGTGTCAGCAAGAGCCACGTAAATACCTGTTCACACCCGGAGCGGACGCGCGCGTTTGATGGAAGTGCTGTTGGTAAGCGCTGTTGGTAAGCGCTTCGGGACCGATCTTTTACGATTGCAACTCGATGCTGACGCCACACTCGGCAAAGAAAGGTTGGACCGGCATTGCACGTATACCTCCCACGAACTGTTATAGCTCGACAGTGACGTGCAGTCTGTCAGAATAAAAATGGCATACCAATAACAAAGTGTACATACCGGTTACGAAGGGAATCCATACGGCGTTTATTTCAGCTCTATATCACACAAAACAAGATAGAATCGATGAGAGTCCCTTTTCGACGAGTGTTCGTCAACACTGCCTCGGAAAACAAGGGGAAGAGATCGACCTCACCTCTTAATCTAAAATTGAGGTCAGCGATCAAACTATAATACGGGAAGGGTCCACAAGGGTAGCGCGGGCATATTCCATTCAGCACGCCAGCCGGTCGTAGGCAGGCGGTCTTGCGACGAAGCAACGCTGCGCCGAGTCGGAGTGTCTGCTAGGCCTATACTCTGAGCAGCTCGCTTCGTCGGAGTCGGTGGATTCGGGTGTTTGTGGATCCAGCGTTCTTGTTCGTCGTGGTCTGTTTTGAGTACTTTTTTTCTTGCTGCTTGAAGTCGGCACGCGCGAGAAGAACACGTAGAAAAATAAACGTTCAGTCAGTCAGAGTTTTGAAGGAAGGAAATCAAAGGAAATAAACGCAATAAACGTTCGTCGGCCATCGCGACCGAAGTAACTGCCCTACTGCGTTGGTTCGTTTACCACACGATAGATGGCGCTTGGCTCTCGGCATTATCAAATTTGGCAATTTTCGCCACACATCTTTAATTATGCTACAAAATGTGGATCTGAATATTATTTAACAAAACTTTTAGGAAACATTCGCCGGCTATTTATTGTTTATGATCGCGGTGCTGGTGAGGTTGGCTCTTACCCAATAGGCGACGTGGATTCGGCTGACGTGCTCCGCTTCCGCGGATGCATCGCAGTGAAAAGGCGAAGGAAAGAAGGCGCAAAAGAGTCCAGTTTTCTTTTAAAAGTTCTATAGCAAATAATTATTTTGGCCCCCTATTTTGCGGTTTCTGTGTTTCTTTTCACACCTTTTACGACGTGCGGTGGATGAAATTCGATTTTAAAATCATTTCATGGTCCCTTTAAGCTGACATTAGAAGCCCCGTCTGCAGCGCGAGCTCGCTGACTTCTGCAGTGCTTTGGTTGCACGTTCCTGCGCGTTCACACTTGCGTTAGCAAGGTCCGAAAGCTCGCGCTGAAGGCGGAGCTTCTGTATAGTCTCAGCTTAAGGGCGAATAGAATATAACAGCGTCGCGCACTGTACCTTCGCGAGCATACTACACATGCAAGACGGAACGTGATTTTACTTTAAGCACCGAGCCACTTGATTTGTACCGCCGACGAACGCACCTACGCAGTTCGTCGGGCCGACACAAGTCGGTCGGTTTGACGCCTCGGTGTCAGTGTCACACCTACGTCCCGCCGCAACCACACACCCGGAAAGCCGGCCCTCGCTCGCTCGCAATCTCCGCGCTGTGTGGCGTCGAGAAGAAAAAAAAAGAAGACGACGACGGCCACTGCAAGCCCACACACTTTCGTCCACGCGTACAGTAGCCAGGTCTATGTAACTCACGTAAATAAAGCGGGAGAGTGAGCAGAAGAAAGGGAGCGGAGCGGCCCAAAGCAGACAGAAATGGCCAGCGAACAGCGTCCATCGATAAAAAAGTGTGCTCCGTGGGCGCGGCCACCTCGCGACCGGTTTCTCGGACTGGATGGAAGCTGCATCCTCCTTTCGCGAACCTTGCTGCTGTTATACTTCGTTCAACCCCAAGCTGATAGTGCGGTGCTATAGCTGAACGCTTGCAGGACCAACCAACCGCATCCATATCATCACCTGACCCTGCCCTCAGCACGTGGCTAAGGGTAGAATAGTGATCATGTCGTGAAAGATGGACGTATGAGTGCTCCAAGGAGCACGTATACCTTCCACCAAGTTGTCAGCTTGGGGGTGAATGGAAAATACCCGCTGTCAGCTTTATCTCCGGCTTCATGTCAAGCACGTTGTTCGTTCAGATCGGTCTTTCTGCCTCGGACGTTTTTGTCTGTCTTCATTTTGCTCGTTGTGTCCTTGTTTTGTGGTCGCTTTTTTTGGGGTAATTTTAATCTGCTTTGTACGATGTTCTCGTGAACCGCAGACCTTGTTCTAGCTGTCCCCCAGCCATGTATCTTGTTGGGGGATAAGCTTAATCCTATGATTGGATTGCGACATCGGCATCCCGTGGCAGTGGATACAGACACGTTTTGTGGGTTGGTCGATTAAGCGGTTTTCTCCCTTTGAAACTTTAATAATAAAATTGTGAAGCAAAACCTAGCGTTTGGTAAAAAGGCCAAAGAATAGAATATTCCCTCGAACGTTTCTCCGAATAAAACGGTCCCAGCTCTATAAACAGCCGATTTAAACGCTGCAAACGTGACCATAAAGATTTGTAAGAAAATTATTTTGTCTTCGGTTCATCTGCCGTTTTCAAAAAAGTTTTTCTCGAAGTGCCCCGAACTTCACAAGTACTCTCTAAGTCTGTGCTTTATATAATTTTTTGCGGCCTGGTTCTCAAAAACGCTTTCTATATAAAAAAGATGTTGCGAGTGGTTTGCATTTTATTATCCCTCAGAAGCTATAAACCGATAAGAACGCAAAAAAAAAAAAAGAAACGAATCACGAAGCATTAAAGCTAAAATGATTTCAAGAAGTGCTGACCTAGGTGTATCTTTTTTTGTTCGTGTATCGCCTTCAGCTCGTAGGTCTCAAATAAAAATGTGAACCAATCCTGAAGCGCACACATCTAAGCCCGTTTAAAAGACCCAAAAGCCGACCGTCCATCATTCGATGGCCGACGCTACCGCCGCAATATCAACAGTCACATTTCGACATCGAACTCGATTCCAAGACGATGCACGAGCCGTCTCGGGAAGTAGAGCGGAGCGCGCTCTCTCGACAGCCCCCTTAGCAGTGGCTAACACGGCATCCGCTCATCAGACTGCACAGCAATCAGTGCCTGCCGGACTCACGACGCCTATCTGCAGCTCGCTCCGTACAATGAGTCGACACTGCTGTGGATGCTCCACCTGCTCGCTGGACCAGTCATACGGCTACCTTGCACCACGCGATCACGGCGCTTCCGCCCCACGTGCACAGAGAGGGGTCATGTGACGAAAGGAAGGCGGTTGGTTGGTCCGGCGAACGCGTAGCTCCTACCAGCGCACTTCTTTTAGCTAAGCGGTGAAGAGAGTAAATTCCCACCTGCCCGACGGCCAGTTGGGAACAGGGCGGCGTCGCCGGCGGCGGCGTCACCTTGATTAGCGAAGACTTGGCCGCGCACTCCGGAGGCGTAATGACGTTCTATTGTGCGGCCCATCAGGCGCATTGTTAGCGCCGTAAAACCCTTTCGTCGCCCCTGGCCACGTACGGGCGATTGCGCCAAGGGGCCGCCGAACATCGCACGCCCTTCGCCTCTCCGGCGGCCGAAATCCCGCGCGAGCGAGCGCCCATTTCCCCGAAATGCTTGGCCATCGAACCGTTTTAATTGGATGAAGCTCAGCAGTTCGTTGGATGCGTACGATGGGACTGTCGGGCGGGCTTTGTTTTGCGGACGCTGTCCCGTGTCTTGTTCTTGTGTGCTTGCTTCTGGTGATATTTGGGACTTGATGCGTAATGTACCGAACTGGAATATAGAAATGTAGAAGAGAACGCGGAAAGGCCCTAAGCCGATTGGCTTCTGTAGTAATGAATGGCGACGTAACTTAAACATTCAAATGTTGGCTATATTATGAGGTAGCCCCGCGGCATACGGGTGACCTTCCCCTTAGGTGACCTACTCTGGTGGCGTCCCGTGAAACTAGTGGTTGTATTTAAAAAGAAAATACCAGGGCTGGTAACCTGGAGGGTGATTGGGACCTGTGTTCTAAAAATTTGTTGGAGCGGGGGTTAGCCGATTTTATCTTCGTTTACTTTGTTTTGTGACCTGAGTTTACTAAAGTAGTAGGATTGGTTTTAAACCAATCAGCAGAATTAACGAGCACTGACCTAACTTTACGGGAAATACATTTTCCGAGGACCCACACAATTCCGGCCGTCGTTTCAGTAAGAGACTGATTTTTTTTTTAAAGCGGAAATTTGTCATTGTTTATGATTGATTATTGACAATTGCATGGTTTTTGTTATAGGACAGCTTTCAAACCTTTTGAATGTGCAGGTGAGTGAACTACATTAAATAAAGTATTCCAATGTAAAGCTTGACAAAAAAAGTGCCCAAAGTAGGACGCGATCCACTCGCTTCTTTGCTTTGAAGCTTTGGCTGGAAGTTATAAATTATGTTGGTTTAGTATTCTGCACATCTGAACCATTCTCTTCTGAAACCTGGTTATAAAATCGAGCAAAGCTACCATTATGATTATATAATGTATAAATACAGCGTTTATTTGTAATGTCCTAACCAAAAGGAGGGATCGGTGGCCGAGTTGGTTAGCGCACACCAGCTCGTAGCACGTGGGGCGGAAGCTCGCGCTGCACAACCGCCTCGGCTCAATCTTCACTCCTGCCCGTTTCGGTCTGTATGAGCATCGTACCGGCGTGCGGTCGTGTATCACTACTGCGTGGTGCACGTTAAAGACCCCAGGCTAGCGGTTGTACTGCACTGGCTAAATTTCTAATCAACAGCTGGGGGACAAGTGGCCCGTTGAGGCAGACTAAGTTCTAGGCTGTATAAACATACACACACCACAATTTTTGCTTGTCCTAACCAAGCTTGGCTTTTCTTTCTGTGTTTCTAGCATTTATTTTTCGTATTTTACTTAAAATTTTTACCAGACATTCTTTGGAAGGCAGCAAAGAATTCTGGCGACAAAACGTTTGGTATGTAGATTGCTTGTCCTGCTTTCATGGCTTGTTTATTGATATGCTTTTAATGAATTAGTTCTTGCCAGAGAAAGTCATATCTTCGTTTACCAGTTCACACTTAATGTGTTGAAAAAAAAAAATTTGCTACCCTGGCGTGCTTATGTCGCTCGCTGTCTTGTTCCGTAGAAGCTTTCTCCTGTCCTTCGATCGGAGCTTTAAGTGAGAGGTCTTTTGGGCACCGTTTTGGGGAGTCCCGATTATGATATTGCAAATTGAGTAGTCGTGTTTCTCGGGTCGAAAAGATCTAACGAAAAGAGAAAATAAAAGATAAGCAGAGTTACCGTCCATTCATTTATCTTGACTTGTTTGCCCTCCGGACTTACGCTTCCAGAGACAAGTTATCTGGCTACGCTGCCAGAAAGGAAACAGAAAATGAAAAAAAACAAAATGCCCACAGACGTGAAAACACGAAACACGCCCTTCGTATCGTCACCTGGCCAGAGAAAAGTAAAAAGCTTTATCTGTCATCGCCAACTCGCAGCCGTGTCTCGCACAAAACAAGAACACCCGCGAACACATGCTGCACTTTTTGTGTTATTTTGAAGTATTCGCTCAAGGCGACACTCGTGAACGCCGTATGCAGCGCACACACATGTTTAGGCATACGGACTGATACATCGAGTCGTTTAAATGTTACTGACTAATACGAATGAACTGTTGAGCGAAAGAGAAAAGAGAAGTCGTCGCGATCGCAGATAGCCACGATTAATTAAGGCGCTGCAACGGGAAGAAAACTGGGTCGACGTGGGTGCTCTCAACGTATCTCCCACACAAATCTCAGGGGGAAATGATCGGATCGCAGTTAAAGCTTTTTTTTCTGATTTTGCGAATAGATTTGTTTATTGCCCCGTGGTTTCCCCTTCCTGTGTTACGATATCGGCTGCGCGCGCAGCCAAAGGCGTCACTGTGGTCGGCCATCCGCGATTGGCTAAGCACACGCCATGACGTAAGCAGAAGGATTCATTCTGCTTTCGTTGACGGAGATAACCGTAATGCCACGTTCCCACCTTTGACGGTATTGGTTTAAAGGAGCCATGAAACGATGTTTCTGCTTTCGCTAAATACTCTTAGAATCACTCTTTAACGTTAGTAACTGAATAAACTTTCCTTCGATTTTTTTTTTTTTTGGCAATGGCAGTTGCCAAAAAAAGTTAAGGAATATGAGCATCGTTCATGCCCTCAACTCGGAGCCAGAACAAGTAAGGGGCCACGTGGCCTGGTGCCTACCCTATGCTGCCAACGTTAATCGTAGCCACGCGCTGGGGTCGGCAAAGTAGAAAACGCGTGCTGAGCTCCAGGCATTCTTAAGGCCGGTTCAGACACTTGCGTCTGACTGCGTTACGTCGAGAACCGAAAGCGAGTCACCGGCACATCACTGCTTCGTATGAAGCTTTGAATCTAATTCAAGGAATCATCTTGGCGCGCGATATAAGGAGCATGATGTCCTGGTTTCTCGCAGCCGCAACGCAGTCAGACGCAGTCAAGCGCAACTGTCTGAACCAGGCTTTAGGGTTCGGACATTCTCATCACCGCAGTGGTTGGACACGAGCCACTACTCGAGTGTCGCCGAGGCAGTGATCGCTACGAGCCGAAGTCGAGTGTTCAAGCAGTAGGGATATCAAGGGAAATAGAAGTGGCAGAGGAAAGGAGGAAAACGAACTTTCGACTAGATTCGGGAAATAATCTGTCGTAACTAACGGATTCCTTGTATTCGTTACTTTTTTAAGTAATTTTTAATTGACAGGGAACGTTTTTGCGGCAGTAATTTGTAATGTTATTTCGTTGCTAATTTTGATAACGGGTTACTTTAATTACTCGTTACCCTTTGAAAATAAGAACATAAGCATAATACCGCAACTGGAGAAATTTGAGCAAGCAATTCAGAAGCATTGAGATAGCAAGTTCGATCAGAAAATAACCAGAAAGGAAACACTACTTTATTTGACCGGTCAAGAGAACCACTAGGAAAACGTGCAACGCATATGCAAATTTGCAAAAAAACAAAGACCAAGAAGATAACGCCAGCCGATACATTTTTTAGCCCATGCATTTTTCAGTTCTACTTCCAACAATACTCCGTTCATGCAGAAGCTGACAGTGCGTCAAAGCTACAGGCACGAGACCGCAGCTCCGAGATGTTGCGCTAAACCTTGAAAGGCTCGTTTTAAAAGGGAACTTTCGTTGATTGGTTCCTCACCTTCGAATTTTAGTAGCGAAGGTAGACGCTGCTACTGAGCATGCGCACCGCTAGCTTTGTCTGCAGAATTCCAGAGATTATTTCGGGTCTCCGTAAGCTGGTGGAGGGTGTGGTTGCAGCTTTCGCTGCCTTGCCGGCTTCCACGTGAACGGATCGCACCTGCATTGTTTCTCTTAAATTCAATGTTTTATTTTTACTACGACTACCGTAATGCGGGCGTACGAGAATTGGATAGTGTTATAATAATAACTTTATTTTTCAAATGAATTGGAGGGACAGAAGGGAAAAACAGAACAGAAAAACAAAACAGAACAGTTTAAGTACATTTCTCAAAAACATTGAAATTGTATTGCTTTCTTGACAAATGTACGAGAAGAATAATATCAAAGTAATGTGTAACGTAACAACAATAATACGTTAGTTTTCAGCGAAAGTAATTTGTAACAGTGATCCATTACATGTGAGGCTCGGTAATTTTCTAAATCTAATCCATTACATTATTCAACTAACGGGCATACGTCAGCTAGGTTTTGACCAAACGGTCCTCTTCAGGCCTATACCTGAAAAAGACCGTTTGGTCAAACGTTGTCCCCTCCTTTCTTCTGGCACCTCTCTTTCTCTTCATAATCCTGCTAATATACTTACAGTGCCCGGCAGAACCTCACATCTTCATGTTGCACGCAGTTTTCGTGTCCAATTCATGAGCCGCGCTCGACTGTCGTCAGGCTGAAAGTTTCCATTCCACAATTACGTCATCAAGTTGTGCGAATGCGAGACTGAAAGAAATTGTCCACTTTTATCCTCGAAGTCTCACCTCGAAAAAGAAGCTTCTGAATCAGTGGCGGTTTGTGCGAGTGTGACTTGGGCCAGACTAGGACCAGTACGCCTCTGCAAAAGTTGTGAACATTCCAACCCGCTATCGTTTCATGACTCCTTTAAGAACGCGATGACTTCAATCTTTTTTTGTGCTTTTAACCCACTCGCACCATCAAACTTGTCGTTCACAGCTGATAATGCTGGTCGGTACGTCGCGGGTATGAAGCGTAAGAGGGCGCCACCGAAACATTCCACAGCCAATAGAACCCTGTTCAAGCGAATGTGACTTGGAAAGCACTCCGCCACATGTGTTGCCTGGATGTTTGGACGGCAGTAAAAACTGCCCTAAAACGGAGTCTGGTATCTCCGCTGTGGGGGTGTAATTTAATCAGCGCAGTAGTATAGTTAATCTTCGGTTTTTCGCGTGCATCAGACAGTAAGGATTACGCAACCGTACACTGGTACACCCTTACAAAAATATTTCAGGCAGTCTATACAAATCCTCTTTACATTTTAACGACTCTTTCAACTTCCTATCCAGTCACGTCGTATCGACAATTTTGAATAACTTTCTATAGACTTTCTTTCAACCGAAGTCTATAGAGTACAGACGATAGAAGTGCCATAGGATTTCTGTCACGACCTTTCAATATACTTTCTTTCACCATATTTCTATTGGATTTCTATAGTCTAGAATCGACAGACTAATAAGATGCAGTGCAGAGAAGCGACATCACACCCAGTTGAAGCATCTTTGCGGAGGATGCTTTTTTCGACTGTGTCAAAGATTATCGCCTCTTGCAATGCTTTATGGTTGGAAGTGCAGTTCATCAACCTCTTTATAAACCACATTTCGGGTAAATTATTTGTGAGAAAAAAATCAACATACTTGCAATGTTTTTATCTTCTGGGATGGTCGTCGTCCAAGTGATTGCCTTTCAAGTGTAGGGTATATTATATATATATAGCGGTGGAGCAGTCAACACTACTGAATTGCTATTGTTATGAGTGCTCGGTGGCCTGCGTAATTGTGATGTCCGCGTATCCATGAATGTGTCGTGTCAAACCTAAAATTAATAATCAGAGTTAAATGTCTTTTCGCGAAAAACGAACCTATTGTTGTTAGAAATGGGATAGAAACGTTAATAAAACCTCAATCTGTTTTCTATACAATTTCTGTTCAAGCTCTATACACTAACTTCTACGGAAAATCCACTGAAGAAAAGCGACTAAAAAGCAATAGGCAGTGGATAGAAAAGTGGATAATTTTCTTAGAATATCTATAGCCTTTGTGCACGAATTTCTATATAAATTCTGCAGAAAGTGGATAAACGTATTTGTAAGGGCGTACAGCGCCCCTTTCATAACAGAACCGGCAGGGGTGAAACTTAAACCCCAGTGCGTGCTTCAGCCGCAAGTGCTTTCCAGATGTGGATCTATCTTGCAGATATATGCATCGCTATAGCCGCATTCTCTTCCTTTCCTTTTGAGCCACTGAACTTTCAATGAGCTTATGATTTTGTAACGCCCGTTTGAACTAAGGAATCGAGCTATTCGAACTTACTTATTGTATCACATGGAGGGACCATGTTGACGCTGAGTAAACAAATAAATAAAAAGAAGCGAAAACATTTTTTTGCGTGATATCTCATTAATTATTGAATTATCTTCGGTCGTAAAGGTTTGTGCTAACGATATTTGTATCAAACTAAAGCGCAATCGAGTCCCCGACAAGAGAATGTGGGTCTGTTCGCCCGCTGCGAAGCGTGCTCTGCCAGCTCTGCCCACTCGGTGTTACTCGATTGCTCACGGCTTCGGTTTCAAAATCCTCAGCTGCGCCATCCTAACGCTATGTCGAGTGAAAACTTTGCAGTTAATCCATTCCGTGAATATTCAGTGATAGCTAATTAGCCATCTAGATCGGACATTGAAGCTAAACCATTTTTTTTCTGGCGCTCTTTCTATTTCTTTCCTCTTTCTTTTTCTTTCATAAAATCGAACAGAAATTGATAGGGGTTGAAAGCTGTGTTGTAGGTATAAAAGGGCCAGCACGTTGTTGCAAAGACCCAGAAAGGTGCATTTAGTTAACAAAACAAAAAACCTGGAAACTTAAGAGTACAACACGGAAGACTAGAAGCTGATGGTCCTTTAGTAAAAATTTTATTGAAAAAAGAAGTTTCTATAATCATCGGCATTCCGAAATGCAAGCGAAATTTCAGGCAAAGTCGTCAGAAAATATCAAGAGCGGTGCTGACAAGAAAACAAGAGGCAACGAATATTGCAGTGAAGCGAGGCAATTCAAACAGATAAAAAGAGAGAGAGAGAAGAAGGAAAAAAAAGCAACATGCACAATCAGCTTCCCTACGGCGAAACGTCGTATCGACGCAACATCAATTTGCAGCCCACGCGCGGGCACGAACGCACTGTCTGCGCCACGTTCGCTACGATTGCAATTTCGGCCGACGGGGGCCCCTCAGTAGAAGCGCGAGGGAGGAAGCCCCCCTTGCTCCTCAGCCCAATTTCGGATCTGTCCATTCATTTTCTTCAAAAGGGCCCGCCTTTTGGCAAACATGACCCCGGCTAAAATTTCTCAACAAAGGCACAACAGGGAGAAAAATAAAAGAGGTGCTAAAGAAAAAAAGAATGAAAGAAACACGTTTTCGCAATTCTGATGCTCAAAGCATTGCCGCGGACGTTACATGTCACGCCGTCAAAGCTCTTTTTTTTTTTTCTAATTTTTAATGCCGTTAATTTTCTCTCTTGACTACGCGGACCTGGAACACGTTATCTAATATAGAGGTTGGAAAACTTAACACCCGCAAAATCTGGAGCCACTCTTCTTTGTAGGTGCCTGAGCCCTGCAGAGTAATATTTCGCCTGAAGTTAGAAACTGGTCTGAGATTAAACGCTACTTTAGAGTACTGCTTCTTTAAGACGTACGCTTATTGGTAAGTCTGAATATAATGTGACGTGTCCTTCCTCACACTACGCTTTTCCGTAATTTTTAACTTTATTTATATATATATATAATTCTATGACAGAACAGAAAAGGAGCGTGCGATCACCTGGTGAAACAAGGAGAGCACCAATCGAGTACGGGGAACCGACTGTTATAAACAAGACGTCTGAAAGTAGTGGAAACGTATTAATAAAAAAAAAACTATTATTCTGGCAAGATAGCATTAACCCGGTGGTTATGAAGATTAGTTGTTTTTGTTTTTTTTTCTAAATCAGTTATAGTGAGCAGCTTAGCTTGTCCGCTCCCTCTATAGTAAACACTTACACCTTGAAACGTATTATCTATATCTCAGAAGCAACTACGCTGTGATTATAAACTGAATAGTGTCCTATTAATACACATGAGGTAGAACACACGTCAATATTCGCTCATTAACAGTGACACGCTGACTGACAGGATATTCTCCCAATGCCGCCTCCGGGTTCCATCCTTCTGTTCTGCGGACGAAGCGCGCTACACCTTGCTCGACATATAGTTGCTACCGCAACTCGTCGCAGACGGGCTTAATCTTATCGTCTCCGACAACTTCACAAACACAAGGTTTGGCAAGTCTCCAGCATCTGATTATCGCTTTCCAACCAATGCAATTACGACTTTACCTGATGTCGAAAGACGATTCATGAGGCAACAAGACGGCGTCGCTATTTGGCCAAGCAGACGTTGGCTTTACGAGATAAAAACAACGATCAATTTAGCGAATAATTAGGTGAGCACATCGATAGATGCTCATCCAATAGCGTGATCGCCATCGTAATGCAGTTTACTGGTTGGCCGCTTTCTTTTGTGTGTGTGTGTGTTTTACCGTGGAGCCGATCATTTCAAGCCCGCTTTCTTCACGGCCGTGGCCAACGAGGTGAAATTACGACCGATTTACAGACGGTAGACGCACGGCGTAAACACAACAGCCCGACAGCCATATATATCCAGGCCCAAGATATAGCAAAGATATAGCGGTGGTGGTCTACTTCTCACATGGGAGTCACGATCATATCCGCTTATGCGAAGGGTGCGTTTCTCTTCCATGCCCTCATTATGCATCGGGATATATAAACGTCGCTGCTTCTTCTCCACTGCTTGCGCTAGGCTACGCGTCTATAGTACGTCCTACCCTAAGCTGACAGTGGGGTGAAAGTTACCAGCTCGTTGAACCAGTCACAGGTCTTATCCTTGACCACGTGATCACGCTTCCGCCCTATATACCCCCGCGTAGGAAACGGGATGCACGCGATGCAGTGGAGGCGGTTCATTGGCCCGGTGACGGCGTAGCTCCCACCAAACTGTCAGCGTTCCGGTGGACGGAGTACATCGGGGGCTACGAATCCTCGGCGTTGCGCGGACAAATTACGAGGGGGGAGGCCCCCCCACGATGCGGCGATGCTATCTGCGCGATGAGACAACAGATACCGCGAACGGAGCAGGTCTGCGAGTTTTGTGCCTCGAGAGCCGTAAGGAACGGATAGGTCTCGCCAGGCATCCGGGCGCATGATACACGCATCGGCGGGGCTCGCGGACGGGCAAATGCAGCCTGCCCTTGAGGACGACAGGGGTCGACAACCAGGCCTGAGATATTACGGTAGCGCGCCGGCCTGTAACGTAATCTGCCGTGTTCGCGATTCGCGCCCGTCGTCGTCGTGGATCCGTTGGCCCAGCAGCTCCAAAAATAAGTCTGGCTTCGGTTGCGACTTTCGAATCACGTTATTCTTGCGGCGTCGGCATTTTTTTTTTTTTGTCTATTTGGGGAGGAGGGTTTTAGTTCTTATTTATTCAATGTCCCGGGTCGATTTGTCATGTTTCGTGTCAATCTGAGGGAAGGCAACGCAGCCAGCCAAACCACAACATCGGCGGAGTGAATAAAGAACAATCAGATTCGTCGCTCCCCTTGGAAACTTCGAGGTCCAAAAGTACATACCTGAAATTGGATACGAGAACGAAGTTTTACAGGAAGTTTTATGTCTATATTGTGTTCAGAACTTGAGTCAGAGCTGGTAAAATATTAAAACCGCACACTGGCTTGTTAGCTTGCTCCCAGGTAGTCGTCCTTCATGTATTTCCTTTAAAGTATTAATTATCACGATTATCTCGCTCATTGCCAGCCTCTGCTATTGCCGTTTTTGCGTTCAGCAAGCCACCACGGAGCGGGCTTATAAACCAGCGTCCAAACGACAAACAGGCGGTATATAGGATCTAAGAAATACACGGCCTCCGATTTTGCTTTTTTTTTTTTTTAATATCTTCCGGTTGAGCTTTAAAAGAAACATGCATAAAACTCCTGGCGAAACTACGTTCGCTATCTCCGGATTTAAAGTATGTACAGTCAGCACGGAATGAAACCCGAACGCCGGAACGCGTGGCCATCGATACAGGCTGCTCCACCTGGAGGGCCCCTGAGAACTAATGAAAATGCACCTGGGAGCGAGGGTACGGGTCCTGCTAAATTGTGCTCAACCCTCGCGGTGGGCGTCTGGGAGTTCCGCGTTACGCCGGTGGCGCGCTGTAAGCGCCGTCACTCGGGGTGCTTTTCTGTCGCCGCACTGTCGCCCGGTTGACACTGGGCGGCCGCTTAACCTGGCTATAGCGAGTGACAGTGCTTTTTGTATCGGATGTGACGGCGCTTACAGCGTGCCACCGGCGAAACGCGGAACTACCAGACGCGCCGCGCGAGGGTCGAGCTCATTTTAGTAGGACCCGCACCCTCGCGCCCCGGCGCATTTTCATTAGTTCTCAGGGGCTCTCCAGGTGGAGCAGCCTGTATCAACGGCCACGCGTTCCGGCGTTCGGGTTTCACTTCGTGCTGAGTGTACGTACGTTTGGCATTCGGATTTGTCGAGGCGCGCCAAATGTGTCGGTCCTGACGGCCGCACCAGGTACACCTCGCGGCCGCGTCGCCACCAGCGCTCCTTCCAGCGTCTCACAATAAGGGCGAGACTAGCAGCCGGCAACGCCGGACGCACGCGTCGTGCAATAGCCTCCTATATACTGACAAAGCCTGGCAGATGGCCACGTGAAGCAGCCGCCGAAACGGAAAAGGTGGAGAGGCAGACAACGGACGAGAGGAGAGCCACGTGACTGGCGCCCCGCTGTGGCAAGACGCCGAAACACACTTCTCCCGAGCGAGCAACTGTGTTTCGGGTGCTCGCCGCTGCAAAAGCTGTGCGCTGACGTCCAGGTTCCCCGAGAAATGACTCTTGGGTCCTCTGAGTCTCTGCTACCAGGTCCTCGTGCTCCAAATCTGCGACCGGGCACTCTATGGCTCCGTCGTCGAACTGCCAGGCTTTGTGAGTATAAAGGAGGCTATGGTCTGGCGCTTTGAAGCATATTCTCGGTCAGTTTCTGCGCCCCTTGGTGCGGATCGGGAGCCACAAACGATGATGCCATGAGCAGGCTTTGTCTCCTAGGTGGGCCTTGGGCGCGGTTATCGAAAGATGCATTCTCGAAAGCCACAACAGATTGCCAGATAAAAGTACAACCCACGCAATAAAGGTTACAAACTGGGAAATGCCGCCAAAATAAAGGTCGCATACAGCGTGCTGAAATCTTCCGAACGTGTTTTATGTTACACTTTTAAAAAAGCCCGTGCGTCTACCCTCGGAGAGCCAAACACCGCAACTTACGGAGACAGCTCGGCGAATGACGACGCCGTAACACATGCTGAGACCAAAAAACGCGGTCTGAGTTGTGATATTAAGCAATGCAAACCGTCACGCTTACATTGCTTAATGTCACAACTCAGACTGATTGGCTCTTCGAGTGTTACGCTGGAAAGTAGACGCACGAGCTTCTTTTAGTGTGCGAGAGATATACCTTTTCCTAAACTTTGTTCCACGTTAAACTCATTTAGCTTGCAACTTCCGGCTCTATGTTTATACAGCCGGAAGTTAGTCAGCCCCAATGGCAGTCTGGCGTCTCAGCAGTAGATGAGCATTTTAGCCAGTGCAGTACAACCGCTAGCCTGGGGCCTTTAACGTGCACCACGCAGTAGCGGTACACGACCGCGCTCCGGTACGATGCTCATCCAGATCGAAACGGGCAGGTCTGGGGTATTGAACCCAGGGTCCCCGGGTTCTGCAGGGCCAGCTTTCGCTCCACGTGCTCCAAGCCGGTGTGCGCTAAAGTGTCCCTAATGGCGGGCAGCCATCTCAAAGGCTCAGGCGTTGGAGCTCTTGCGCTAAAGCATCGCATACAAATGTAAGGCCCTTGCTGAACGCCGGGCAAAAACAATTGAATATATCTTAGCCGTAACATGACAATTAGACTAAAACTGCCTACTCGCAACACCAACCCGCTGCTCGCCCTCTCGCGAACGAACTAAGAACCAGAGGAGAAGGGACGGCCGGCGAAGACGGTGGCAGGAACTGCCTGCCTTGGTGCTTCTGCTATTATGTGTTTCTGTGTTGTTGTTTTTTTGTTTTTTTTGTGTGTTTTTTTAGCCAAAACGTTGGGTGCGTAAAAATGGGAGTTGTTTTGTTCCGCTTCGGATTTATAAAGACCAACGAGCTCATTTTCTTAACGCACGTCAACATTTCCACCAGTGATATGCTCCTGACCCGACCACTTTGTACTTGTAGCCAAATAAATTAATTTTAGCACACTGACCAGCATCAGCGAGCAGGCGCACGGGAAAACCTATAGAAACTCTATCCCCGTCGTTTCCGGCATTTTGGCACTACCGCCCCGCCATCTATAAGGCGTTGGACTTGCGAATACTGTTGAGCGATCGGGTGTTCTCTGTTATGTCGCTACATTTCTCTCGGTATTATCACAAATCTTTGATCTTCGATGCTCTTGACATTTTTCATCCGCGCTATTGCATTCAGAAATTATCGTGCATTTCTGTAACAAAAATATTTTTTTTTTCATTAGCGCTTTTTTTTTTTTACTGACTTAATAAGGCAAGGCTCGAGGTACAGCTAAGCACTTCTTATGAGTTGTGAATGCGAAAGTATGCACGCCGCTCTTCCTCTACCTTCTTTGGTCCGCGGCGTACTTCTGTCGATGGTCGAGCGCGCGCGCTGTCTTCGGCGCGCTGGCCTTAGGCGTGGAGCGGTGGAGTCGCTGGCTTGCGGACACGCGGAGCCATGGGGTGGCGGTCGTTTAAACTGACGCGCAGCGGCCAATCGGACGGAAGCCGAAATCCATCAGCTTTACTCCGCTCTTTTGGGATAGGGGAAACTAGGTGCTGTTTGGCTAGGCTTTTCGCGTGGTTTCATAGCTTGGAGCTGGATACACTTGCAGAAAGGATTTAAGGTACAATTTGGTGCGGCTTCAAAGCTGATGACGTCGACCCGCTGCATGGGGCAGTTAATGTTTTCGCATTAAAATGTAATTTTCGCAATATAGTACGTTGCGATGCAGATTTTAAGTTGCAGCGATAGAGTACCTTCGCGCGCATCATCTAATAACGTATCTCTATTTGAAGGCTAACAACACAGTGAAAAACAAATTGAAGTGAATTTCTGGGCCTCTCATTGGCTGGAGGGAGTCAGGAGGAAGCATGCGCTCACCGGCCCATTGCCAAGCATGACCCACCTTCGCCCTCCGCCCTCCACGCGCTACGAAAATACACGAAATCTAAAAGTGGAGAGGAGGATGGCCGTGTCAGCTATCAGCTTCATGCACAGCCCACCCGTAGGTGTTGGTGTTAGCTTCTTTTCTCTTGGGGGGGGGGGGGGGGGGGGGGGTGGAGTGGATGACGGAGACGGGGAGAGGGCTAGAGAAAAAGACGAGCGCCGAGTTTTCTTCTTTTTTTTTTTCCTAAAACAATGCCTCACTGGACACTTTCTAGGATAGTGAAAAACTGCAATTTCCAAGCCAAAAATATGAGTCTGGTACGAATAGGGGATTTTGAGTTCGAAGCGAATAGTACGGTTTTGGCCGAATATTTTCGATTCGAATATCGAATAGTTTTTCCGCGCCTTCCACTACCACTGAGGCAGCAGTTTGGGCCAGTCGGTTCATGATCACCTAAAAAAGCGCCAGAAAAACACAAGGACGAGGAAGTAGACAGAGCGCTCTTGTCTGTCTAACTCCTCGTCCTTGTGTTCTTGGGTGCTTTCATTACCACTGCATAATGCTTAGATGAAAACCGAGCGAAACCTTTGAAGGTTGTCTCACTTGTTCATTTATAAGCCAAGTTAAATCTATCTATATTTATGAACTGTCACCTTAGAATGTATGGTGTCTGGGGGTGGCAAGTAAACAACGGATTTGTCATAAAATGAATATTATAAAAATTGCCAACTATACCCAATTGAGTGAATTTACAAATATTACTCTGTAAAATATTGTTTCTTTCATCTCGAGTTAAAAAAAAAAAATAATCGCGCATTATGAACGCAGGTTGTAAGGGCATCGATGCCTAACATAGTGTACTTTTGCATAAAAGTTTAATTTTGAAACTTTTACTACATCGTAGATATACAGATTCACAAAGTTTCTATTTATTTTCAAATACAGTCGGCACGGGTGCACCATCCCGCTCTGAATTTATGCTTTTGTTTCAAGCACGCAATTCGATATTCACTTTTTCAAATGTGTATCCCGGCGGGTTACCCTGTTGAGTGCGCTTCTTACCGAGCACCGATGTAATGCAGAGAAGAAACCCACAGAGCTCGCTTTCGCAGGCATGGCTTCTCCGCAGCGCACCAGTGCTTGATAAGAAGCGCACTCAACGGGACTGACCCGGCGCAATCAACACTTCGAAAAACGCGAATAGTGCAGTTTTTCTTGAAGCGAATATCGAATAGTGTATCATTCGGAACTGCTATTCGAAATTTCGAATATTCGCACAACGCTAAAAAATATTTGTCTATTATGTACATACCGGACGTAAATTACAGCTTCAGAAGAAGCGCTCCCGCCTGAAAAATGTATCAGAACTTTGGAGATGCAGAACCGTTGGTGACGCTCGACCATGTGTAGCCGAAAACAGTCATTTGTTTTGCGAAATTTTTTACTCGTAAAAGAAAAAAAAAAACAAAAAAAAACGTTGTAGTAATTTTATTGGCTTGTGTGGGGTGCACCAAGAAGAAAACAACTATTTGGGTTGGTTGAGATGACACTGCGTGACGATTTAACTCTTTCCAATACAAAATGCGCTGTTCTGAGGCATTATCTATCGTTTCACAATACGACTTTAACCTTTACTTTCGAGTTGATCTTAGTGCCCGCGCTCACTTAGTCTTGTACACGCGTTTCAAAGTGGCGCGACACCACCCACCATTTCTTCCGAGAACATAAATCTCCAGCAACCTAAAATTAAGTTCTGGGTTTCCTTCCAGACAAGATGAACACCACCGCATAAATCTAAAACGAAAGGTTTCCGATGCTTTGAAACTTTATATCTGTGCCTTCCTCTTTCCGTTGTCTTTATCCGTTCGAAGACGGTAGCCGGTTGACCGACCCTTCTCGAACCATCGGTCATAGCGGCATGATGTGCCAGGGTTCCTCACACGCCCAACTATGAATAACTTTGCACGTTTGCCAAAGAGAGCTGAAGCAAATCCACCGATGCCGCCGACAAAACCAGCAGGACCTTCCTGCCTACGCACGGACTTCCCACCTTTCGCAGCGGGTGATGAGAAAAAAGAAAAAAAAAAGGAAGAAAGAAAAAACGCCGCTGCTGAGCGTCTGGCGTAGCTCTTCCTAGTTTTGACAGCACTAAACGGGAGTCTAACAAATTGCACGCACGAGCATACAAACGCGCTGGTACAAATTACGAAGGCGATATACGAGAGCCGGGAACACGTTCTTTCGAACGTCAGACGTTCAATCTCTCGGGGTCTAGAAATGGAACGCTTTTCGAAAAACGTGCGCTCTGAGAGTTGACGCGTTTTCCGAGCGAAATTCAACCTTGAAGAAGCCGTTGGAAATAGTGGACGATGGAATGGTGTTCGTTACATTTCGAGCGCGCTAAATTTGGGTTTAGGTTCCATCATTTTTTTCTATGGGTCTAATTTGGGTCTCACAGTCTGGGGTGAAGTTAAGGAGAAAAATGTTAATGTAACTTGACTTTGCTCGGATTTGGGTAGAAATGTTTGGCTCGCTTCTCTGGCATCCAACGACTTTTTTTCTCATCATAAGTACGCATTGGCATAATTTGAAGAAATCGCTACATTAAATGAGAAAGAAAATGTACTGAAAACGAATAACCCCGCATAAATTACTTCTTTAAAACTACAACCAATTGTCACAATTTTTTTTTTTTTAATTAGACAAGTGAACAACGTCCGTGGTCCTTCTAAACTACACGCCGATGATATATTCTATATTTACGCATGTTAATATGTGCTTACTTGCCATGGTATTAAATTTACATTTAATAGTAATATAAAAGCATATACTCAATAAAAAAAAAACAGAGGCATAAAGTTTATTTATACCTCTGAGCTCCCATCATCTTTCTTCTTGCTTTGAATCAAAATCGCACGCTGAAGTTTTATACCATATGTTCTACTATAATTCAGCTCAAGAATGTTTTCGGCTTCGAATCTTCTCGGAGCTACGATATTTCCTAACCGTGTTCTTTTTTTCTTTCGTTTACAGAAATACCCCCCAATGACCAATCACCGAACGTAAGTACGTGTCTTTCATTCCCTAAATCTATTCAAATAAAACTGTAGTTAGGAAAAACCGACGCACCAACTTGGAGTTCTGAAGTTCGCACTTCGATTTCTGTTCGCTGTTTACCCAACAACATTTGCTGTCACTGAACGTTTTAATGCTTTGCCACTTGCTTAGGTCTTTAGACAAACTCCGACATTTCGAGAAGTGGAAAAGACGCTTTGAACCTGAACGCCTTTTCTTCTTGCTCTCGTGTCCATGCCTGTGACAGGAGTTTAAACATTTCTTTCCTTCTATTTCGGTGGCATTGCGCCGGTTTCTGGCTGACTTCAAAATGAAAAGGCATTCAACGACACACAAGAAAAGCCATTTCCGCGCGGAACTGCCCTGACATTCGCACTTTTACGTATAGGCGTTTGTGTTTCTGTCCGATTTAAAGCTTTTTTTCCGCTCTTCCCAAACATGCGCGCATTCTATTGGAAGCGTTTAACGGAACTTATTTTGATTGTTTCTTCAAAAGTGTGCGCGGAGGTTTGTTTACTTAAATTCAGCTTCTTTCTCCAGGCAGCTTTTACGAGCCTGGAACAGACAACAAGCATAGTATTCGTGTAAATCGCAGTCGAACGGACAGGGTTTTTTTGGGTAGACGTCGTGTGACATTCGTTTCTTCTTTTCCAAGTTTAAGCACGATGTTTAATGCTTGCTTGTTTAATTTCTTCTTTTTTTATTTTTTTATTTTTTTTTTTTTATTTACACTTGCATCTCAGACACTGAACGTCGTTCGCCGCCCCGTCTATGAGGTTTACGGGCCTGAACTTCCGTGCTACACGTGTCGTGTTCTTTCTAAGAATCGAAAGATTTAGAACGAAGGCTACAGACGTCTCCAACTTATTCTCCGGTCTTGTCAAAGCGTTCTAAAGCTTTTAAGAACATATTAAGCCCAGACGTGAACTGACAGCAGGAAGGTTGGAACTGCGACGCACTTTTGTACTCTGCCATTTTTTACGTGTCTATACCTTAGTCAGACTCAATTGTAAACTATCGTATAGGCATTCAACGAAAGAGCATAAGTGCTCCGCTCAATTCTGTTAGGCAATGAGTTCTAAACGCTAATTAACAAACGATAATGAGCAAGTTACTGAAGGCTGTCTTTGCGTCGATACGCACGGCTGTTTTAATGAAGCCCATCACTTTATGGTTCGTTTCTTCATCCGCAGGGTGTGGGTGGAACGGACGAAATTTGTCCCGTGCTTGTTTTCTGATTATATCTGTCTTATCTAGTTATGAAACAGAGGGTTCGTAGTTTGTTCCGAATTACTGAACTAGGACATCGAAGCATGCTCACAATTAGAATTCGATTAGCTAATCAATTCACGTACAAGACTAACACAACAAAAGATTAGAAAAACGCAGATGCCGCTGTATAATGTAAAGTGTATTTTTTTAAAAATTAATATGCTTCAAAAGAGGCATTGTTTTCCCCATTAAATAGGAGGTGGAAATACTTATAACTCACGAGTCACAAATGACGCCTACGCTTCCACGTGTAAACGTCGTGCCTCTCCCTTCAACGAACCAGAGACAACAACAAAAGAAAATAAATAAAAAGTGGCACTCTTTCTTCTAATACAGTATATTCTGGCGCGGACAAAAGCGGTCGAGACTAGCATTCAACTAAAAAACACGCCCGGCGAACTAAAAGCCCGTAAACATCGCAAAGCCTAGGGAGAAGAACAGGAAGCCGAAAGCCCCCAAACCTCCAACCAAGGGGGGGGCCCAACTCTGAAATTAGGCGGAAGTTTAACCAAACCCCCGACAGGAGGCGGCAAAATCGACTTTTCCACCTCCTCTCCCTCCAATTTGCGCCCCTTCCCACTTCTCAAACAGGAAGAGAGAAGGAAGAGTTTGAGGGAAAGGAGGAAACGCGCTTCCCACCCCTCCGTCGGCTGGCTCGCGCGCGCTCCCGCAAGTCCGTTTCCCCTCCGACAGAACGGCGCAGCCAACTCGACGACGGACCGAGCATTTTAGATGGGGTGGCGCAGGGGTTCGAGCCAGTCGCTCTGACGTTTCCTTCGTGTCCCGGTGTCGAACGTCGAGCGTAATTGGCGCGGGTTTTTTTCGGAGACTGTTTCGAGCTGTGATCGGTTTTGTGAATGGGAAATCGGCCCGGCAAGAAGTGTGGCTGAGAAGCCGGGGGACGCCCGAGAGGCTCGTGTGTGTTTGAGAAGAGGGGCCGGTGTACCGCGTGGATATCTTCTGGTGCGGCGGGTGCGTGTGTGGTTCGACTTCGGCGTGGTCAAGGGCGCGCCCCGCTGCTCTGGTTCCTCTCGTTCTTCTCGACGGGTGAGTGCCATGGCCCTCCCTGCCTCTCTGACAGCGCACGATGATGTGGTGGTGTGCGATTGTGTGTTCCTTTTATAACATGAATCTAGAGTCGATCCTTTCTCGGGGCGAATCAATGACTCTGTTCGAAGGAGAATTTTTATGCGGGATTTTTAACTTTCTTCCGGAACCTCCCGAGTTTCTTACTTTTCTCGATGTCGAATTGGAAGTTTGTTGTCAGAAACCTTGGTATGGTACATTTCTGATGCTGTTATCTATAGCCTACGTTAGTTCGATATTTAATAGGAACATACTGGAAACACGCTGTTCACACGCGCTTCTGTTCACTACGACTCCACATCACACATGAGAGTATACAGAGCCTTTCAACTTGATCATTGAATCTAGCAAATCGTTGTCTTTCATCGATCTCGCCTGTTCTTTACATTTCGTGTTCGTTGAGTCATTCATTAGCTAGCCACGATTTCTACAATTGATTTCGATGGTATCCTCCGTCTAAAGTTAAGGAATTTACTAGTTTTATGCTGCATTAAAGGTATTTAGAAATGACAATCCTTAAAACAAAATATCGAAGAAAGCCTCGAGCAGTTCTTCAGGTTAGCGTGGAAGAAGCCTTTATACTACGTGCGGGAATTTTATCTACGCACAGTAAATAATGTGCCCTCTTTGACACTGCGTAAACAATCTTAGACTCAGTCGTGGACTATCGGTTGGTCCATCTTCTCAGGATAAGAAGCCTCTTTGACGGCTCTCGGGAACCGAGAGAATCAGGAACGCCTCTTTGGGGCGTACGAAATGGATCGCCGGCGCCGTTGCGTCACCCAATTACTCGTTTACGTGTCTCTTCTTTTCACCTTTTAAAAATAGTTTGATTCTCGCCGTTATTATACATCTCCAATCATCGTCAATCAGTTCCGGATGGCCATGTCATTTTTCTTAGAAACGTCAACGGCGTACCCCGTCAGGTTTGTTTACTGCTTGTGGCGGTCATACGCTCGATTAATTGAAGCGCGCCTGACAAGGGCAATGCCTCGGCGAACAACAAGGACTCTTCAGTGTTCGTAATTATAGCGGCGCCCTTCTTGGGGCGAGACCCGGAGTTGTCGATGTTCTCGTGTAACCACGCCTTTCATTTTACGCTTGAGCTGGCTTTTTTTGCAAAGTGTAACAAAACTTTAAAAAGAAAACGCTTACCGATTTTTCCGCCCTTTATGCGAAACATTTTGAAACGATGCACTGTTGTGAACACAATGAGCTCAAGCTGTCCTTTGTGCTTAGCTGCTGGCTTTTCAGAGAGCTGTGGTTAGAACGAGGAAGGGGAGGCGAAGTCGAGTTCCCATACTTTGAACTTATTGACAACTTGAGAGGTAAGAGAGCTGAAGGGAACTGCAGACGCAAAGAAAGGCTGAATAGAGAGTTTTAACTCATATCGTCCGCGGGGGTATCTCGTCTGCGCAGACGCAACTTATGTGCGATCCAGTGTTGGCGGTAACACGTTATTTTTTTTTTTGGTAACGTACTAACGTACTTGTTACTTTTCCAAAACTGTAACAGGTAACGTAGTTACGTTGCTCGTTACATTTTCCCAATACATGAAAAAAGTACACTTACATTTTTTTCATGTTTCTATACTTCGTTTTACCTTAACCCCAGTCGCGGCCGAAACTACGAGTGGATGGAACCAATCAAACAGCGTCAAAAGGGCACTCTCATGGTGTTCGTCATGTTTCTGTACTTGTTCTATCATAGCTGTACCAATCATAAACAGGGGAGGTCCAGTGACTTGCACTTTTTGAGCTGCTCAGGTGGTCCCATTAGCTCCAAGTCGTTCATTTTCGCACTCATTCTGCGCACCTTAAAAGTTTTGCCTGTCTTTTCCCCGCACAAAAAGTCCAACTTTAGAAAGAAAGAAGAAAAACAACGCCCACGCCTTTTGTCTTAATGTCAACAAAACGCTGTTACCGTTAATATATAAATAAAAAGTAACGCAAGAGAAACGTGCGTTACTTTTTATCAGTAAAGGTAACGCGTTCCTTTAATTTTACAAGTAACGAGTAACGTATTTCCTTAATTTTTATCGGTAACGCCTACAACACTGATGTGATCTCACACAATATGCGAATCATCTGTCTGCTTCATAGCGCAGGATTTGCGGGAAATACCTTGTGCGTTCATAGGAATTGTTCCATGCCTTTTCAACAGCGCAACTTTGATGATTTCCTATTTTCAATAAAAAGATGGATGTATCCGTATATCAACTTAAAAATTGGGTATTTACTGACACAGTAAATTATGAATGGCAGGCCTTATGTGGGCTTCTGTATCGTGTATACCAATCCCGATGCGAATCATTTTTATCAGTCTTCAATAAGTTTCCATTGTATGTATACGTTTTGTGATTTCTTCGTTCATCGTTCCTTATTTTTTTTTTTTCGTGTGTGTATACGAACTTATTTAAACATTTTACATAAAAGAGCCAATGTTGTAACACAACGCGCATACGATTTGCGACAATGAGAGCCAGTTTTTTGGCAGGCCGTTGGATGCACCCTGAAGATTGCAGCAAGTCTCTTTTTAGTATAATATACAAGTATCTATTCCATAGTGGCAATTCTTTACATGCATACATTTTGAAAGTCCTAAACAGGCCCCTTCACCTAGATAACAATAAGTTCGATTTTCTTGCCCTCAAAATATGGATCTCATAAAAAGTTATATCGTAACTAAATCACATGTTTGACTAATATCACCTTCTTCAGCGTGTGTTTTCTTTGCTGACTAGCGTCTACGCACTACACTTTTCTATCGATACAGAGTATCGTGTGCGCAAACATATGCCGGTGCTCTTTTCACAAACACGAGAACATCACACCCGGGAACCTTTCTCTAGCCACATTCCCCTGCGTGGCCCTCGACGAACCGGCGAGGTCAGGTCAAGTCATCTTTCATCCCCGAGTTGGCGAGAAATGTTTCGCTCGCTCGCCCACTTTGTCGCCGCCACAAGAGGAGGAGCTCCTCGGATCTTTCATCTCCTCTCTGTTTGGCAGCGAGCGCGAACGGAAAAGAAGCCGGTTGAGTGAAGCCACGTGAACGGACTTTTCGAGGGCCGTACATGTTTACACACGGCTGAGAACAACAGTTGGGACCCTCTGGCTTTCTCTTCTTTCTTTTTTTACTTTTTCATTTTCTCTCGCGGTTTGTTGTGCAGTGTCAGCATAATCTTATCGGCTTCCCCGAAGCGCGACGGCAGCTCTTTTTCCTCTCCCCCACTTCATGGTTGCCTTCCCTATCGTTCGTGCCTCGACGAACAGTAATTCTCGCGGGCGCAGGAATTGTCGTTTGTCAGCTGCCGGGGAGGGCGCTGCAGATACCGCATCCATCCACTTTCTGACTCGCGGATAGGTTATCGTCGGCGGCTGCTTGTTGGCGTTAAACACGCCTGTAGAACTTTATTACACCGATAGTAGGAGTAGTTACCCCGAAATTGAGTAGTGCAAAAACAATACTGAGGGACAGCTCTTAGGGCACGAGAATCAACAATTCTTCACTCACATTTTCAACACATTACATCACGTCATGTTATGCTACTTCCTCAATGTTATGCCATGGTAAGCTTAGCACATTATCTGCTTTCGATGTTTTGGTTAGGCCCCTGTAGTAAAAAAATATATGTAGGAACGACTCGCGATGGTTCATAAGACGCGTGTATAGTATAGTCTTTTTTCCCCCAAAATCAAAGCTGTTCATACTGAAGGTTGTACTCAACCCTGTTTTTTTCTTTATTGGAGCCGTGCAATTAAATCGCTTTACCATATCTCTTTATGTTTTGTTCCCTTGAGCAGACAAAAGCTGTTGTCCCGTATAGTGCGTTGTCGAAGGTAGGAAGCCCACGATGGAAGCGAGGCAGTGAAGGCTCCTCCTGTCATTCGCACCTTGTCACTGACTGAAACACTTTAAGCGGTATCACCTGAGTCGGCAAACACGAGGCAACTTTGTTCATTCTGAATGTTGCTGATATCTAAGCCCTTGACGTGGATCACCTTAAAGGAGCTGTGCAACGATATTCAATTGGAATGTTTTTCACTCTACACGAGCTTACTGGCACACCTGGGACTCAAGGATACTCACACGCAACGCCATTGGCCAATAAACTCCTTTGTTGCGGTGTAATTTCAAGGACAAAAGCGATCATTTTCATTCAATCTCTCCTTTGCAAAATTTGATGACGTTACTCGGGGATCGCGGTACACCCAAGTGACGATATTTGAATGCGGTTCATAGATTGGACCCGAGCATTGCATGGGCACTCGACTTGGGCTCGTGACAATTGCTAGCTCGAGAAGCATTCGGGTTGTGACCCGCGTCCAATCGCTGCAACGACGACAACAGCCGAGCCATAACAATGTCTGGAACTCAGCACGTGTCCTGCGCTTTGCCAACCCCAGCGCGTGGCTATGATCAACACTGGCGACATATAATCGGCTCCAGATCACGTGGCCGCTTGTTCTGGCTGCGAGTTGAGGGGGTGACCGCTGCTCGTTTTTCTTTAATTTTTTTCTGGGACTTCTATTGCGTGGGGTGAAGAACGAACGCGTGTTTCATAGGTCAATAACGTTAGGGATCCGTTTTAAGCGGTATTTGCGCAAAGTACAAAAATTGTTGCATCGCTCCTTTAAGACATAAACGTTCAGCTTGATGTTTAAAGAAGTATGAATACAATATTGAATTCGGCGTTTGGCACTTAAAACAATGGACGAAATGAGCGGCAGACCGTGTTGGCGGCTGCAAGGGTAAAAAGAAAGGCTCCCCTGTTTCTGTATTCTTTATTCTTGCCAAGGCTTACACGAACAAAAGTCGGTTCACGTTTGGCGGTGGAGAACAAGCTGTAAAATCGTATGTGCCCTAAGCGGGCGTTGAGAATGATCGTGTACATCCTCGCACTGAACTTAATAGCTGTACTCTAAAAGTGACCGGTCCTACCATCTGGTGCCTTATGTAAATTCAGCGGATTCGCAGAACCTCATCCACTTCCCTCTGGGAGATGATAATCAAGAGGGCATGTAAAAGATTCCCATCAGCTTGTCGGCAGTGTAAAATAAAATAAGCATAGAAATAATAAAAAAACAATTCGGGAGTGGTGCAATTTACTTCTTGTGTAAATGCTTCTTGGAAAGGCGGGGAGGTGGAGTTAGAGTCGCTCACATGCTGATGATTTTTCTACCTAAGATGGTACTTAAATATACATATATCATTGTAGATAAGACTGCGTTCACCTCTTTATTATATGTGGTATAAAGCGGGTTTACTAGTCCAGATATTGTGTTTAAGCACGTCGTATTTACTGGCATCCTTCTAATGTTGTTTTTGTTTTCTAAGCCGCTAATATGCATTTAATAATACCCAGTCCCAGTAAAGCACTTACTAGGAAACTGACGAGTCATTTTCTTTAATTTCTAAGATACTGCCATATTCCTGCCTAGGTTTTAACATTCTTCGTCATATAACGCTACACTCAATTTTGGTGTTTTTTTATATTAAAAAAAAGAGCAGATACTTAAGAAGAAACATTTAGTATTACTTTCAGTACAAAGAATTTCCGAAAGTTGCCGAGCAAACACGTCTGCATCGAATTTGTTTGTTCGCAAAGTTTCCCGCTCCCACTAGTCCCTTCCGTCGTACGTGCATGCTATCATGTTTCGTTTCTTTGAGTTGAGTAAACAGATGTTTAGCGTTCTTAAAATAAAACAAAAATAAAAAGTACTTTACCGTGAAGACACCGGGTTGTTTTAGAAGCCTGCCCAAGAAGACATATTACAAGAGCTCAGGAGGGGGACGACGCACTCAGTGTCAGCTTGTTTTTCTAAATAAAACGAGAGTTGTATTTAGAACGCGTACGCAAACAACATCACTGTTTTGAGGAACGCATCATAAAATATTTGAAAATGAACTCAAACTTGGTGAGATCATTCATTGGGTACACAAATGTTGTGTAAAAACAAAAAATTGTTGCTATACTGAAGTGCCTTTATCAGCCTTCCTGGAGAATAGAATAGCGTGGGCGCAATTTGATCTGAGCAGATCTTACACATTATTGTCGGTAGCTTGTCTGTGCATTGCGATCTGTTAGGAACGAAAACTCTTAACTTTGGCCTATATGGACAGCAAAATTAACAATCACAAAAAAACACGTTCCTTGCTTATACCTCGCCTGCAAGCATTGCAAGTGTCTATCGTAAGAACTCGACATATCCGAAGCGAAAACAGGTGTGAGATGAGAAGAGTGGCAAGATGGGTTAACAAAGGATTCGACCTTTTGAACTTTCTAGTGACAGCTGCAGCTCAGCTAACCTTTTTGGCGTGAGTATAGCGAGGTGAACATAGGAATACACGCAGACGAGTCCATCATGAAAGGGCAGAAACATCACAATCCCAGGATACATGACATATTCTATATATCCAGATGGGGAGTATCTCTCGTCGCTGCCTCAACTTTTTTTTTTTTCTTCTAACCTTTGCCAACGCGCAACTTAGTGTTTGAAAAGTAGCATCCATGCCAGGGTTTTCGATGTCATTAGCTTACTTTTGTATCTCAACTAGATTATTACAATAAAGATGTTGAACATAAACAAGGAGCGATGACAACTGGAAATCGGCAACCTCAGCTGAACCAGTATTTGTGTAAACATCTACAGTTAAAATAACGTTATATCACCATTACTCTCTCGGAAGACAAAACTAGAAGTTAATCCTTGTCAATGCGCGACTAACTGTTTCCAAAGCAACCGCTGTACTCGTGTTATTGAGGTTATTGATATTATTTTATGCTTTAATTATACTGATTCAACACAGATATTGAATGAAAGCAGGAGACGATGGCAACTGTTTATCGGAAAGCCTCCACCCTTCGTTGTGTAAACAATTAAACTTGACATTACACCATATTCATCGCAATTACTATATTCTTTCAGAAGACGAACTTGGGAGTGTCGTAATTTTACTCTTCTGAATCATCGCGAGAGCTTTTCAGGATATGAGCCTTCTCTTAGCCGCCCACACACGCTCAAACACGAGAGAAAGGCCATTAGTTCCTTGATGTTGCACGTCCATCGGCTCGGCGGTCTATAGCCCGCAATTGGCGGCAGTCCTCGCCGAGGTGCGCTAACCTGGCGCCCAACGTAGGGTGGGGCTCACTTGCACGGCGTCGGCGTGCACGCACGCTGGGAAAGGAATGACATCACCGCCGGCAGTGCGGGCATTCGCCACCGCCGCAGTTGCTGCCGCGGCCACTCCCGCGGTGAGAGCGAGCCCCGCTCGTCTGGGTTGGACGGCAGCGCTAAACCTGCTTCTGAGGCAGCTCGCCACTCCGCATGTCATCGGCGCAGAGCCGAGAAGCTGAAATATGAAATCGGTTTCCAGGTCACTACCTGGGCTGCCCCGTTTGCTCTGTTCTCGGCGCTCGCTCCCGTGGAGACGAAGAGTGCGTTGGCTCCCCCGGTTCGCGTCGGTCAGATGTTCGTCACACGCCATTAGACGCCGCTTCAAACGGTCCGCCCGCTGCTTTCCGCGGTGACAGATGTGATTGGAATGAGTCGGATGGGATTTGTTCGGGCACATTGGGTCAAGCTTGACTAATATTTTTCGAGTTGAATCCCAGCGTAGCCGATGCAAATGAATTTCTGGGAGGCAGTGAACACGTTGACTTTTAAGCACATGGTAAGGGGGAAAACTAGATGAGGTCGCTGTTCTAAGAACTTCGATCTGTCTTTGGAACCAGAATTGATAATTAATCTTTTTCGCTGCTTTCTTGTTTTCGAGGGAGATACTAAACGTTGCATTTACAGAGACTGGCTATCGTAGAAAAGATTACATCTACTTTGATTTTTGTCACCTAGGTCACTAATATTTAACTACGGGTGATTAAACTAGCTATCGGCGTTTATCGGTATTCGTTATATTTGTCATGTTAAGTGAATTCATGTAAGCTCCAAGGACGGCTTTATATTTTTTTGTTTAAAAACAATCGGAACAATTCTGAACGAGTCGATGATTTTAGCGATGTTGGAATCGCTCACTGCTGAACGACATCTCCTCTCTTATTTCCGAACTCATTCCTGGAAGGTCATGAAGAAACACAGAGACGGCACCCAATAGTGCGATAATATGGAAATGAAGTGTGTACATCGGCTGAGAGTGTAATCCAGATTTCAGAAACGGGAAAGAATAAGCTTGGAGCATAAGCTTGTGGCACTGAAGTTTACTCTTTCTTATGCATGTGCACGATCATCTCAAACCTGTTTTGCATACCGACTGCATAAGATAATATGGCCAAGAAAAAACAGATAATCGTAGCTTTACCTGCTGCATAATCGCGCCCCTTATAATCATGGAAGTAGAATTACCGGAAAAAAGTGACCAGAAACAGGATATATGAATTACGTCGTCTTTGAGAAACGTTCGTCCCGCTGTATAAACTCGAGAAAAGTAATATATACTTGGCATTTCACATGATGCATCGCAGAAAGAGGGCATCGCAGACTTAAAACACAATGAAGAAAGAAAAAAATATAAGAATATGTTGGGCCGACGAGTGCGGAGGGAACATGTGTTTCAGGAGGTTGTCACGGACAAGATTAAGTTGCTCGCTGGGAGTTCGTCTCATGCCTGTGGACTCGCTGAACGAAAGATGGTTGCTGCGTGTCAGCGCCAGCCTTCTCATTTTAACAGCTTTTTCTTTTTTGTTTCCTGTGAGTCTTTTAGTCAAAATCAGTCAGGTCCGCGCGAGTTTCTCCCCCGCGCGCTGGAAGTCGCACATTTCTTTCTTTCGACATGAGCACTTGCGTCGTTCGTCTTGTTGCTTAAAAAAATGTGGTACCATCTAATCGTTTTCTACTTGTTTTTGTAAATGTTGTTTTAGACCTTAAGGTTAAACTTACGCTCATCGAGTATTTCCGCGACCATGGTGAAATCGCCTTCTCGCTACCATGTGCCGCTTGTATCGTCAGCCAGGTGTCTTGTCATGTTGACAGTTTTATTGCTTTTCTATAGTCGTACAAACACCTACACAATGAACCGATTATGTCATTATGCTTTCTTTTTCTTCATCATGGTGCTATCCTCGTTCAGAGATGTGCAGTATTTCAAATACAGGTATTTGACATTCGTATTTAAAATACTTTGAGTATTTTGTATTTCGTATTTAATCACATAGGGGGAATGTATTCATCAACTGCATCAAAATAGTGAAATTGAGTATTTCAAACACATGCATCTCTCCAATACAGCACCAGGTGCAATTCTGGGCACTGTTTTCTGCAATAAAATGTGGTAGTGGGCACTCCTCACGAAGGAAGAAAGGGCAAGAAACTTACTGCGCTTTGAACATAATAAATATTGAAGGAAAAAAGGGAAATAATACCAAGGAATTATTGAAATGGGTTCAATTATTACCTTTTTGTTTTGCGAGTTAATTTTGTAAACACGTCGAATTAATGGCATGTTGTTTGAAAAAACTGATGCATCAATTTAACCTTTTTAAGTACTATTACACTGAATACAGCGTTTATGCTTTTGTTGTATCCGCCTACAAAGTTATGACAAACAAAATTTATCTTTAGAGCTGAAAAATTATTTCTAAGCAATTGATTATTATATATAAAGTCCACTCTTTATTTGAGCATGGTCTTTCTTACTTGGGCTAAATGTAAGTCTTAAGGTGTCAGTCGCTGTGAAAAAAATGTAGTCAAAAACGTATTTTAAGATGATCAAATGCGCTCGTATAGTATTCGTATCTTCTATTTAAATAGTCTTGAAATTGCAATTTGTATTTAATTATAAATATTTTTGTCGAAATATTTTGAGTTCGTATTAAAATACATAGTTGGAAGTATTTTGTCCATACCTGTCCTCGCTGTAGATTCAAGCAGCAAAAAGGAAAGAAAAAAAATGAATCGCGTAAACTTTAGTAACCTTCTGCTATACCCAGTATCTGAACAAATCAAAACGAAATATGTAGGGTGAACGTATATATTTTTATATGGCTTCCCAATGAGGAAGTAGCCGCGGAGTGTCTAAGTTTTTTTGTCATTCGCAAAAAGTAGACACCCCACCCTAGATTCCCTGCTCCAGAACTTTTCTTCCAGCTGCGCTGACGCATAAAACACACGCACAAAAAATTAAATAATCTCTCACACGCAAAAAAAAAAAAAAGAAAAAGTGTAGTCAATTTGGCCTCTTTCGAAATCAAGTTCATTTGTGGGGAAAAGGCAATATCGTGTTTCGAGCGAAAACGAGTAATAAAGCCATCCCAAAGTGCTTTACTTCGAACACTCTAAAATGTAATATACTTTCGGTTAAAGTGACACTTCGTAGTCGCCGTACCCATGCTTCTACCTTACGATGGACCTCAACGAACGTCAAGAGCCACGGGAGCCAATCCAGGGCCGAGAGAGTGTCACGTGACCCTCCGGTAGCGGCACCGCGACGCTCCGGGCACGTAGTCACGTGACAGGTTCGCAGTGCTGGATTGACTTGGATGGCTGATGGATTGTGTCCGCTGTGATCCATCGCATAGACGAACGGGAGCATTGGCGGGCTTATCCTTACAACGTTTATCCAGCGTAAAAAGCCACCAGGTGGCGTCAGGCCTCCGTTGAAACCTTTCCTTCTTTATTTTTTGGAGCGACAGCGTGTCTCAAATGACCGGTGAAAGCTGTCAATCCTGACAGAGGTGGCTTTTTTTTATTTTTTTTTTTTTTTATGTCGAATTTTAGACGATGAAACTCCAGGGGATGTTGATGCCGTCTGAGTGGCAGGTTGAAAGAGATGAGTCTGCTCTCCTAACCAGTTTCTCGACTTTGGCGACGCCGTCTGGCAATTGCGCTGCACTGTTTTTTTTTTTTCTTACATTTTTATTTAAAACATTTGTATGCACGCGATGCCAGCTGCGATGCGGTCTAGATGCACATATTCGTGGTCATTCACGAAAAATGTGTTATCTCTAAAGTGGTGAGTGTGTTTTATCTTCTTGCTTTCTGGCGAATCCTACTAACACTTCAAATTCAAAGTTAGAAGCTAATTTCCAACAGATCGGAATGCTGTAATCTCCCTCACTCTTTGCTAAAAAAAAAATGCTACCGTAGATTTTTTGTCTTGTTTTAGTCTAGTAAAATAAACTGCTAGTTTTGGAATTCCGGAATATAACTGTTCATTTAGTAAAGCGAAAGGGTCAGCTTCCTCGTATTATCAAGTCAGTGGGGTACAAAAATTCCGATAACTTATACGGGAAACACAAAACAAATTGATCTGCTACGTGTTTCTCCTATTAATCTTTACTTTGCACTCAGCGATTGTTTCGCACATTAAAGCAAAACGATCGAAGCCGAGCTGTCCATGGAGGACTTGAGAGGTCATTCCCAACCACTGGTCGGGTTTGGGGTTTTAGGGCGGAATGGTGGAAGGCGGCAAGACGTCTACTGAGCGGTGCGTTGTCTATCCTCTAAGCAACCATCACACTGCGCACGCGTCACACAAAAGACACGGTCTGCAGACACGATGAAAGAGTTATTCTCCACTCTAGCGACCTATAGGTGACGCCACTATCGGGCAAAAACGGCGTTCTAAAACAGGACGTGCCGTGCCATGCATGTGCCAGCCCAACGCTGGGGACATCAGCAAGCATGCAAGCCTTAAACTTACAATGGTTTGCACCAATTTTCATCCTCCGCGTTTCGAACCAGCAGCTACGCGTTGTCGTAAAGAAGCGATCTTCCAGAGGCTCGACTTTCTTCGAGGCAGCGATTAAAGGGCTGCCTATGCGGAACGCAAGTTCGTCTGCATCTTTTGCAGGGGTTGTGGTGACGTCAGAACGCCGAGCTCTGATTGGTTCTGAATGAAGGATAGTGGGTAGACCTCAAGGCAGCTTGCTTTAAAGTCTACCCACTATCCTTCAGTCAAAACCAATCAGACCTCGGCGTTTTTCTGACGTCACTGCAACTCGTGCGCAAGAAGCAGACGACCTTGCTCTTCGCATACTGTTCTTCCTCGGTGCCGATGAACGTTGATAAACGCGAAATGCCCGGTTCACGCGGTTACGGCTATGAGTTGCGTTCGGAGCAACCTGGATAACAAGCTTATACTACGTGCACTTACGACAGAGGCACCCGGACTGTGCGGAGTGCAAGTTTGTCTGCTTCCTTTTGAGGGGTTGTAATGACGTCAAAAGGACGAGTTCTGATTGGCTCTGATTGAAGGATAGTGGGTAGACCTCAAAGCAAGCAGCCTTGAGGTCTACCCACTATGCTTTTATCAGAGCCAATCACAGCTGGGCGTTCTGACGTCACCACAACCCCTGCAAAAAGAAGCAGACGAACTGGCGCTCCGCATGCTGTTCTATCGCGGAAACCACAGACATATATGGAATCGCGGAACCCGGAGGAGACGAGCAGAAGTTGTAGAAAGGAAGGGCTTCGAAATGCTTCGAGTATATTCGAAGCACGTTTGATTCGTACATATGTATGCTTCGAAGATTTCTGCTGACGGATGGATGGATGGATGTCAGGGGAAGTCACCTGATGTGACTTCACCTGACATGGCGCAGTGCCACGTGACATCGTGACGTCACATGAAGTCATGTGCCGCCAAGTGAACTTTCATGTACCCTAAACAATTTCATGCAATCCCTCCTTAAACACTGCTTTCCGTGCTCTATAGGACTTGGAGATAAACGTCGCTGTCAATATTTTTCCAAACGCTTTTTATCAGCCGCGATAAATGACCGACACTTCCTGATGAATGCCGCGTTGCCGAATGTGTCTATACTAAGTAAACAACGAACACGCCAAGGAAAGTGAAAACTCAATCATTGCTAGGGTCGAAGGAAAAAAGCAAACAATTGGCTCAGCTGTCAACGCTTGTTTTCAGAAGCGAGACATACCATTGTGACACACGCGAATCCCAGACTGTATAGACAATGAGTTTCTTTTTTTTTTTTTTTCGTCTTGTTTGTTTAGACATCTTTGGGAAACATGCACACGCGCGCGCACGAATAAGGTGCGAGCGATGCGCCGCTCAGAAATGGCACATCGAAATCTCTCGCGGAGCACGGAGAAATCGAATGCGGGATGTGATGTTTCCCAAACCGTCTGCACCGCGCTATACCTGCACCAGAAAGACAAACAAAAACACTTTTTCCTATTGCTTTTAAAATCCCCATATACGCCAACGGCGGCATGGTAAATGCGCGAACGCAGCACCAGCAAAGAAATGAATGCATGCAAGCTCAGTTCTGCCCTGTTTTCATACATATTTTTTTTTCTTTGGCACGTGCACGGCTTTCGTTTATTTATGCATCTCCGATTCACATTTTGTTTTTCTGTTGCTCGTTTTGCGCGTATACGGTTCCCCTTTTGTCGGATGCCCTGATTACGAAAGAATGAAATAGCTAGAAACACGAAGCAAAAGAGGAACCTTATTGTTTCGCACCTTAAGCTTTTTGGAACGGCGAGGATTTGCGAGGATTTTTCACGCTGCACAACCCCCGCGGTGATTGCTTGGTTCGGGTTGGCGTTACGCAGGGCGCGAACGGGCGCACACGCGTTTGCCGCTTCCAAAGCCGGAGGCAATTTTGCGCAAACTAGTTTTTTATCCTAATTTTCTTTTATTTCTCGCAGTGATGCGCTAGGAAGGGGCTTCTAGGTATTTTTGTTTTCATCGTGTATTCATTATCACTTTACACTTTCACAAACATGCGTCAGAGACGGCGCCTTGGTGAACTCTGGGGTGTGAGAATTACAAAATAAGGCTTAAAATAATAATATAGCCGCGGAGTGGGCTCCCGCAAAGCTGAAAAAAACAACTATGCTCCATTTCATACATAATGAACAAGGCTGTCAAGGTTACTGGCCGGAGCACGTGACTTAATCTAGCGTGATCACAATGAATAATGTATGTTCACAGGCACAGGTAAAGATATTGTCGGTTTCATCTCGGGATCTTAATTATACATTTTTTTAATATTTTAAGCTCGTGTAAAAAATAAAAGCTTTAAAAAAGTGACCTAATTTTTAGAGCGCATCTTGCAATTCGAAAATGAAATCGACACCGCACAGCGCTACGTGCCGTAAAGTCAATAATTGTTTGCAGAAAAAAAAAAAGAAATGAAACAACAACAACAACACACTGTAGGTTCTTATAACTTCTGGTCCATGTACGTGCTCTCAACCAGAACATCATTGAAGGAAACTCAACGTTTGGCACGTTATAAACGTCTCGAACAAACTGGTTCACGTATATCTGTCCTACTCATACGAAACAAAACGTTCGAGCACCATATGCCTGCAGCTTTCGGCTGCGCATTTCGTCCAGAAACACCGCTGGACACTTCGACAACACCGACAAAGAACGACGAAGCAAAAATCGGAACAACACGCGGCCCGCCAGGCGGGAACGCCACCTCCCCTCATCGGTGCCTCCCCCCAAGGGGAGGCAAACGACAACGATGGACGACGATCCCCGCGAACTACCGGCGACCCCCTTGACGCGAGATAGAACCGGGCTATCGATGTGATTCAGAGCTGTCAGCGAGGGTCTGGAGGGAGGGCGAGGTCTTCCACCGCCTCCGACGAAGAGCAATGGAGACGCATGACCCGCGCAAACACGCGGCGGCAACCGGACGGGTTAGACGAAGAGCGGCCCAGGCCTCGCCCCCGAGGTACACACACAAACGCGCGGTCCGCCATCACGCCCTTCGCAATTTTCTGGCTGCTGCGATGGCCGCTCGAACCGCTTACTCATCATCATCCCGTTGCGGTGGAGAGAAGAGCAAGGCTCACCTCCGAGGGCAGCAGGCGTTGCCAGGCTCGCCGAGAGCTCCCGACGACCGATCCGTTCTTTGGTTTATAAATGAAGGGGGGGGCCGTGCGTTTCTTCAAACAGTGACGAATTATCCTAGCTCGCGTTGTTGCTACTCCGCTTGTTAACCTCGGCCCGATTTAGGTCTGCAAGACGCGCTTAGCTCATGTCTGGAAGCGCTCTTCATATTCGGTGTTGTTGTTGGGATGAGGCAGGCTACGCGGTGCTCCTGGTTGTCTGGTCATGGGCGTGGCCTGGGTATGGAAATGAAGAGCGGGAAAATGATGAGGAGCCCAAGCCCACTCTGCTTAGAATGCCTCCGAATGTTTTGTTGTTGTTGTTGTTGTTTCTAGGGTTGTTCATGTTTGTGTGGCTGTCGCAGTCGAACGGGGGGTAAGGTCCGATGCAGTTTTTGATGTGGTTTGCCAATCCCCTATCAACAACAAGAGTCAACCGTTTAGAGTTTCACTTTTCCGTTCTTTTGTCGCGGAAACTACATAGGGTCCAACCGGAGGTCGAGACAACCTAAAATATTTACATTTATTGTCCGTTTTTCGGGGCACTTATTTCAGTTTTAGTGTCCAGTTTAGGAGCTTCTATTGGCGTATATTTTCTTCGTGACGCGAAATGTGTTCAGATCAAGAGGCTGATCACTATTTGTACGTCACGAATTATTTACATATTACAAAATATCGTTCATATTTTCTTTTAGTTTGTTTCTAACTATGACATTCCTTGCTAAATTTTAGTTATTGATTTAGGCTAAATGTTCTTTTAAATCAAATTAGGCTGCCGTTAACACTGTCAATACCGTCTTGCAGCACCTCTGGTAAACATACCATAAATTTAACGATTTGTAGAGGCGTTAGCTGACCACCTTTGCTAACGCGCCGGTCTAATCATTTTCTAACAAAATTGCTTACCTTGTTTGTATTCAAATTGTGCTAATCTTTCCAACTTTAATTTGTACGCCCTCCCTCTCTGTAATGCTGTATGAGCCCTGATGATGTTGAAATAAATATATAAATAAATCCAATTACATAGTTTTCGTAACTGAACTAGTCGTGCAATCTGTCTGTGTTTCATTCAGCTTGGCTTTTCAGCCCTATCAATACGATCTGGGTGAGAGAATAAGGCGATTAACATTTTTTTTATTAACAAAAACGGGTTGTGTGGCTTAATTCTTTGGAATAAGTATAGAAGAGAGTTCAAACTTGAAGTTCCGGGGTAATTACAAGAAGGCTTTTTGTTAGAAACACTGACCGCACAATATCTGTCTACAAAGGGCAGGAAATAATATTCTCGCTTTGCATAATTATAAATGATGTAACAGGCGTTTGAAGACAGGAATCCCATAATGATTAAACACATAGTAATTTCCATTGCACTATATGCTATTGTTGTATACAAGTCTAATTACAATGGCAATGAAGCAATAAAAAAGTTTTCCTTTCACGTCCGGCAGGTGTTGCGCTACCATGAAGGTTTTCTAAAAGCCCTTGACATTCTCTTGCTGACAAACGCGAGTTCATGAACCGTTTCTGGGGCTTTGGTTGCGTCATTCTAATTTTTTGCCCCAGTATTGCCACACATGCAGTGATGTGATTGCTGCGCCAATTGCGCCAAACTGCGCCAAGGGGCTAACCCTGCTACATCCTGCTACATTTTGCCAAAATATTAGTAATCTGCGCCAAGACTGCGCCAAAGGACCAATTTTGGTCGCCTTTCAAAACCGAAATTAAACTGAGTACCGTAAATGAGCACGCATGAGCTACGTGGCGCAAGCGGCCGCCCGACACAAAGTACCCTGCATCAATCGTTCATCCGGTCTTGCGTGGTTATTCCCGCCGTCTCTCGTTTGGCGTTCTCGTTGTCTCGCGTCTTTTTTGAAAAAATTCAGCGATAGACGTGTTCGTGTGCAGACGCCCCGAGGCTAGCGTGCCGGGTACCAGCCATGCCGTCATACTTTGAAACGAAATTATGTTTTTGTGCGGCGGGAGTTGCTTTGTGAGCTGAAGCACTCGCTCCTGAAAGCAACAGCCGTGGGAAAACTATATTTGGTCCCTGCCTGCCAGTCACCGTGGTCGCGCGACGTCGGGTGTTGCCGTCCGCACGTGGCTGCATATATGGAGCTTTTTTAAAATAAAACTAAGTACCGCCACAAGTTCATCAACATTCCTGTTCTTGTTTAAATCACGCGTTACTACAAAAATCTACCTTTAAAGACTGATGTGTCGAAGTATTGATTGCCTAGGTTTCTCTCGGTGAGCCTTCTTTTGGGATGGACCCTAGTACGTGAAAAATCTGCCGCGAAAGAAATTTGGTGAAGAGAAGTGAGCTAAAGCAAAGCAGGCAATGTCTGCACTCTGAACCCGCACAGCGCACTTGTTTGCCTTGAGTTCAGAAGAATGTTCTGATCCTGGCTCGCGATGTCTTGCATCAATGTGCTCAGGTCCTATTTTTTTTTTCTCTTTCTCTGTGTTGAGCTTGTATTTCGCCTGATGGCCTGGCAAGCGCTGAACTGTTTTTTGTCGTATGCTGGACAATTACATTTTGCAAACAATTTTGGGAACCAGTTGGCGACGGAGCAGAGTGGCATGGTTTCGATCGAACAGCCCTCTCCGCTCGCGCGACAATTTTGCATTGCATTGCAGTAGGTACGGGTTTAATCAGTTGGAGACTTCTTCCATTTATTATATAACTAGTCTACCTAATACTGTGCTATTTACTACTAAGCTGGTCGTTTTGAAATAAATTTTAATATGTGCAGTTTGGTTCTTATTTAACTATAGTGCGTACATATATGTGTATAATTTAACTGAAGCATTGCAAAATGTGTCATGTCAAAGGCATTTCAGTTACATGTTGAAAGACTCCCAGGGGGTCTAACTTGACTATAATTTGTTGATTGCGGCGAGCAAAGTGTTTTTCGTCTGTCCAACACTTAAAGCGATCATTTTTATTTTTTCTAAGAATGTCTGCTCCAAAAGCCACTTTTGCTGCTCCAAAACACTGTTTTGGCTGCTCCAAAGGCCACTTTTGCTGCTCCAAAACACTGTTTTGGCTGCTCCGAAAGGTGCTCCAAAACGGCTTAGGCCAATCACATCACTGCACATGTCCCAGTTTGTTGTCACGTATAAAACGTATAAAAATAATGCTTGCTTAGCACTCTGTTCGTGGCAATTTTCTCTCCAGTCTGAGATTGACAAATATGGGCGCATACACAATATTATGAGAATAAATTAGGAGGGCTAAAAACCATAAACTGGAAAATACCAATGCTGCTGAGATGTGTTGAGTGAGCAGTGCCATAGAGCAGCTGCAGCAAGAAACGCCAAGGATTCCCACGTACGAGCATCCTCTGCAATTTGCTGTGTTAAAGCCTTCTGTGAAGCGCTTCAGCCTTAAACCTCGTACTGGAGTTCAACGTTCACTAGGTCCTCTGGGAAAACGAGGGCTCTGGGAGGAAGTAGTCGAACAAAATCTTTAAAGCGCTTCCGCCTCCGATTTAGTATCACTCCTGTGGTTCTATATTTACTTGCTGTGCGGTCAGCGTGCTTAGAACTGACCGTACAGCAGCAAATAAAAAAAGAGCCCTCGGCGTGTCGGAGTTAGGACAACGCACTTATATAAAAATTATAAATGATGTAGGTGTTGTTTGAGTTGCTGATATTATAGAGAAAGACAATGCTGACCTTGTGCGGTTGGGATTTTGTATGTAAGGTTTTTGAGAAAATAATTCATTCACCGCAATGCTGATTTCGAGTGGAAAGGACAAGGCGGCTTTGCTCCGTACGTGCTATATAAGAAGGCAGGGGAAAAGGGAAAGGCTGGGATTGAAGCGTCTTCCAATTAACAGAACCGATTCGCCGTAGTTGCCAAAAGAAAATGGTGTTTTTTTTTTGTTTTTTTTATGAAGTGCATTTATAAGGAGATAGCCGAAATGAGAGGAAACATACATTAAGTTCAATTTATCTAAGACTGTCAGATTGATGTTTGCTGGACACCATGTGGCCAATGTAGGTTGGATTCTGCCATAACGTTTAATAGCAGGTTGCTGTCTAATTTATTTGCTGGGTGGTATTTGTCATCATTAGCGCGACATCAAAATTTTAGGGGACAGATTTTTTATTTTTTTTAAGATGCATTATTGATAACGGGATGTTCGAGTCATTACTATGAAGTGAGATTGCAGGCGCACATTTGCAGCCGTGCATCGGGTTACAAGAACAATCCACTGAACCTCTGTAAAATATTTTTTTTGTAACAAACTTTTCGAGTGATATTGAACCACACACCAATATTCTAAAGAGCCTTGCTGTTAACATGGAAACTAGAGCTGCGATTCATTTTGATAATGTATGAACAGGCATTATGCGAACCTTTCTCTTACTACAAAGTCGTTCATATAATGGTCTGTACATATTAGGTACGAATTCACAAAGAATCAAACTCCCCGCCTTAAATTTCCATTACTCACTTAGCCGATGTAATTATGTTTGTTCGTGTGGATACGAAGTCGATTTTGTACAATTAGAACCCGCATGAAGAGAAAAAAAAAAGAAAAAAGGCCTATATCTTTATTGTATACAATTTAAGAAACGCTTCATATCCGAGTTATACATGATGGGGAAAACAGCTCATAAAACACTGACTACGAAGAGGAACGTACATGAAAGAACAATGCTGTACTCGCAACTGAAGAATTTTAATAAAGGGAAGAAAGACAGAAAAACACACACACAGTATCTTAAAAGATTGCTCGCAAGGAAAGGACCTCTTTCGCCGATCGTGAAGCGTGTCAATAGATCACCCATTCTATATGTGACTCATTTCTTTAGTAATCAACTCTTTAGTAATCGTATTGACGATCTTAGCCGTAGGAGTCACGACGTATTTAGGAAATTTAAAGAAAGGTGCTCGTTACTTCTTTTTTTTACCTTCTTGATATGTGTCCTTGTCTTTCTCTCTACGAAGAACAAAGTAAGCAGAACAACAAGGGCATTTCTGGACACAATACTGAGTGATGAACATTGTGCGCATTCTTAAGTTTAGCAACGGCGATAACCAAGCTGGTTCCCGTTTTGCAAACTCCACGGGGCAACAGCGGCGATAGGTGGCGAAACATACCCACAGTTTCACGCCGCGGAAAACGCAAGGCGACGCCGAACAAGACCAGCTTTCTAAATTACCGCAGTTTGAGATTTCCGGAGTATCTGTCGGGACAACTCCGTCCCGATTCGGGGAGGGGGGGGGGGGGGGGGGCGGGCGGGGGTGGAATTCGGTTCTCACGGGCTCGAACGTGGAAACAAACGACCACGAGGCTTTCCAGTTTTACAGTCGGAAGAAACGAGGAAGTCGAGGAACGACCTCGGCCGTTTTCCGTTCACGCTTCAGCTGACAGCGCGGTGGGAGCGACGCACTCGCCGAACAAATAAGCCGCTTCTCTTTGATCACGTGATTCCGCTTTCTGCGCGTGGACATGGGCAAGTGCGTGATCAAGGGGGGCAGAACCGACGTGCGATTGGTTCAACGTGCCCGTAGCTTCCACCGTCGCAACTGTCAGCTTAGGGGTGAACGGAGTCTGGTGGCGTGAACCGAGACACGCTCTTCGGCGGAAGCCATGGCGACGTCCTCCTTCTCTACGGCGAACCCCGGACCCAAGAATGCAGCGAGAGAGTCGAAGAGGGACGAGGCGACGGCGACGTAATGGCGGCTGTCACTCAGGTCCGACTTTTGTTAGAGGGACTTGGAGTTGCTTTTCTCGCTTTTCTGTTTCGAGCCTACAGCACATGCGCTGCTCTTTTCTCTCGGTCGAATTGGCACGGCCACATCTCCTTTTTGAGTGACCGTTTTTTTCTTTTCTGCTTCGTTTCTTTCTGGAGGCGCGCAGCGGCGCGACTCTGGAGGAAGGTGTCGCCGAGAGACAAGTCGAGGCTTATTCCCGATGCGGTTCGGGCGATTGGGACGTTGAGGAGGCTTAGCAGCGCACCCCGCTGCCACCGCAGCTTTCTTTAAAGCTTTGACGAGCTCACGTTGAAGACCGGAAATTTCAGACTCTTTTATTCGAAGGTTAATGGTCTCCAGGTTCTCTTCAAAAAAAGTAAAAGCACTTTTCTGACACTCGTTGTCCCGTTGCAAACGCTTTGAATGGAGAGCTGCAGTTTCCTGGAGACTATTTTAGCGAAGCGTTCCGCCGAGGGGTGCAAACAAGCAGAGGAAGAAAAACTTGGAGGGCTCTGAAGCTTCGCCTTTAAGAGTGCAACGCGATAGCGAAACAGATGAACATACAAGGTCCCGCTCGTTCCCAAGCCGAGCAAGCGTGCCTTGCGTGACCTGGTCAGTATAGCAGGTGTGGCTCGCTACCGAAGCGTCGTGGGTTCGAATCCCGCCTAAGATTCTTCAAACTTTCTTTATGACAAATGAATTACTTTATAAAGGGTAATCATTTGAGACATTCGGCGACCTTTAATACGAATTACGTGTCATGTTTTTTAATCACTTTCATTCCACGTGTGACTTCACGTGGGCGTTGTGGGTTGTTTTGGAAATCCCCGCGCGAGGTCATCTGGCTGCAACGTCATGACCCTACCGGCCAATTTTGGATTTTAGCGCACGCCACCGTCGCCGGCTTTTCTGCGACACGAGCTCCTTAACGCTCTCGCGTTAAAAGTGTTCACTTGTGGATCGGTTGTGTTAAGAGCCACACGGTAATAATCGAAGTATTGGCCAAATGAAGGCCTCTAGGCTCGGTCCCATTGCTGATAGATCTTACAAAGGACAGCAGCTTCGTTCGGTAGCAGGTAGCAGTAGCTTCCGATGTCGTCCAAAGCGGTCACCGGCACGCCGCCTGACGTAGCACCTAGCAACCGAGGTGCAGCGGGGGACAGCGGGGGTATGGCGAGCTTGGGCCACCGGCGGGGCGCCGCGAGGTGGCTTGTGGGGGCGGCCCAAGGTGGGTTAATATCTTGTAACAATCCATCCGCAGACTGTTGCCGCGAAGCGTCGTGAGCGGGAGGGATCGGGTGGCTGGACATGCGCCCCAGTGATACACCCGTCGTCCCCCTCTTCACCGGCGATCTTCAGTTGTTAGGGCTATGGCGCCATCCCGTGGCAACGTTGCGAACTCTATTAACGCTCCAACCACGTCTAAGGTCAGCCTATGTACCAGAGAAGTGATGCTAACGTATTAAAATGTTATCTGGTTTAGAGACACGCCAGCAACGGCACTTCGAATAATTAAAAAGCCAGAAGACAATGCTCCCAAAATATTGGCCGCTGTCTCTCTTCGCACTGTTAATATTTCTGATATTGAGGCGTCGGATCGCTCGGTATAGCACCTTACTATACAGGATGCTATGGACGTTCCATTGCACCGCCGAGAGAAGTTATTGTGCCTATGAACGAGATAAACAGACCGGAACCCATAACATCAGCCTTATCTAGGAGCTGTCTAATTATATCACGAACGCGAAAGTGAACCTCCAAGTACGCCGGACGCTTTCCCCGTATCTCCTGCGCCCCGATAGCGACACCACCAACAACGTACAACGCCCCGCGTAAAATAAAGCTTCGGTAAGCATGGCTGCCCTATGTGTGTATGCTCACACACAAAGCGGACCAAACTCCCCGAAAGCCTCACGCAGCGGCACGGGGGACCTTTCGGTCGCTCCGATCACTTTTCTGTCCTCTGTTTGCACCCATTGTGTCCTCTCTTCCCGGCCCGTTTTCATCGCACAAAGTTTCCCATATCGGGGGGCGATGTATCCGCGAGCATGCCCACATAAAGAAATGACCTCCGCGCTCTCGCTCATACTTACAGACACACGCACACACTCTGGGCCTTTTGGTTCTTCTTTTGATGCAGAGATTTTTTGCGCCGGCATAATTTTTTGTCTTTATGTGTGTGAGCAGCCAGGGGCCGGGCCGTAAAGATAGACACATATGAAGAAGAAAGAAAAAAAAAATGTAAGGAGGCGGCTGCAGCGGCGACGGCACACACAGACACACGAAGGCTGTATATAGGTTCGCACCTGTCCTTTGTGTCGTTGGCCCTTCCTCCCCGTGTCGCAAGATCCGTATGGCGTGTAGTACCTCACAACACGGGACAAACGTGGGGAGCCTCGACGCGGCTGGCGAGCACCTCGGTTCGCTGATAAGGTATATGCTCTGTCGGATGTGTGTTCCTGTGCGTGTGTGTGTGTGCGTGTGCGTGTGTGTGTTTGTGTGTGTGTGTGTGTGTGTGTGTGTGTGTCGGCGTGAAAACGTGAAAATGAACTAAAATAAAAATATTCGAGAATGTTCGTTTCCTGGAAGCGAGGCGCAAAAGTGTCGCGTTTAGCTGGTCGTAAAGCGGCTCTAACTTTTGTTGACGGGCGTCCCGCCCGGTCGTTGGAGCTGGGAAACGTGGGCGTAAAGTCTGCCCGCCGGCGTTGTGGTATACGCGCGTCAGAGAGCACTGACCGTTGGTGGGATATTATGTTGCATTTTCTGCCGCTATAAGTATAGTAAGCCGAGGTCGCACGGTTCGAAACATAGCATACACGACGAGAAAGAAACGCGTTTAAAAATTAGAGTGCGCGTTTCGTTTTGCCTTGTCGGACATGAGGCGTCCACTTCCCGTCATATCGTCGTGAAAATTAAGGAGACATCCACTTTCAGGGTGCAACACGATTGGTTCATATTGACCGAGAAAACGTAATCTGTCAAAAGCCCAGTAGACCTTTCCGAAAAATCCCGGGAGAGCTTGCAGCGAGGGGAATTGTGGGGCTGTTCAGATGTGTATACACTCATGCGGACTCCAACGCTTCCAGGATGCTAAAAAAATAAAGCGAACAAAAAAGGAAGTCATCACTCGATCTGTTTTGCTTTCCTTCTGCCGTCTCTGCGTTTTGAGGTCACAAAATGCTAAATCAACGCTACTTTCAAGGCCCATAGGAGTCGCAATAGTTTCTATCAGAATGGTTGTCGTGTGGATGATCGTCGTATAGAACAGCAGTACGAGGTTGGATCTGCGCAGCGTAAGTAATTCTAATTTTGTGAAATACGAGCGCTATAAGCCTGGTACTTTCACGTCAGGAAGGTGTAAGCAAGTACCTTCATTCTGAAACCGGTCACCCTGGTGCTATAGAGAGCGCGAATCAGCAACTTTCACCATCAGTGAAAGCTGCTAATTATATTTTCGCACTGCTTGCAGAACGAGAGTATATATCAATCTCCGTATCACTTTAAAGGGGCGATGCCATCGTTTTTCTGATTTAAAAAAATGCGCTTTAATTAAGAGTACTCCTTGACGTTTATGACATATGAAATAGAGGTCGCTTTTCTTTCAACGAAAGGCATTTTTGCTAAGGCGAGGCTTTTAAAAAAAGATTGAAAAATAAAAATGCCTCAATCGGTACCGCCTCGTGGGCACACCCGATTTAAAGCCAATTCAGATAAAAATGAATTAGATCGTATTATCAAGTGGGAATTTTCAGGAAAAGCCAATTGGAGTTAAGTGGGGATAAATGAAACCAACTATTGTAACAGCCTATTTGTATTTGCAGAACAAATACGAGAAAAACGATCACCGCTTACATCCTCAATCTGCAACCAGAAAAATTACATGAGGACGCTTAAGCTTCGCCTTTGAGAGTGGAACGCGATAGCTAAACATCGAAAGCGTCTTCCCAAGTCGAGGAAGCGTGTCTGGATCTCAAACGAAGGTTCGCGCGTACAATTCCGCTCCGCCAAAAATTCTTCGAATTTTTTTCTTGAAGGCAAATGAATTACTTATCGTTTTCCTTAAGGCAAGTAAATTACCAATCAGGAATTTCCGCTCCCGCCGACACCGATGTCGACACCGACGCCGGCTCTTCTCCGCGCCCATGATCTGGAGCCGAATATATGTCGCCAATGTTTTTAACATAGCCACGCGTTGGGGTTGGCAGCGCACAGGGCGCGCGCTGAGCTCCAAGCATTGTTGAGGTTTTGGCCATTCCCGTCATTTCACCGATTAGGCACAAGCCACTACTCGAATGCACGTCGAGGCATTGATTGTCACGAGCGAAAATCCAATGCCTACGCAGTGTTCGCGTCCCCTGTATGACCAGCATTCAAATATCGTCACAGCGGGGACCGTGAAGATTCATGACGCACTTCTGGGGATCGCCTTGCTGGCATTGTCCATACAGTTCCATCATCAGCTTTTGCAAAGGAGAGACTGAAAAAAAAAAATTTCGCTTTCATCCCTGGACTTTCACCACGGCGAAGATGCTTCCTGATCATTGGCATTGCGTTCGAGCATTCTTGGGTCCCATTTGTGCTAGTAAGCTCGTGTAAAGTGACAGACGCTTCTATCCAATGTCGCTGCACAGCCCCTTTAATGCGAGCAAGGCCGAAGCTACAGACTCAAGCATGTGGCCTCAAGAAATTGCTTGCACTGCACGAGCCCACGTGCTTAACATGAACGCTGAAAGCCGGAGCTCGCGCGCTCTTAAAGTGAAACGGAGTATAAAATAATCTTTAGAAAACTCCTATTTTCTCTTTGACTCTTTCACATGCAAACGAAACATGTGAAAGCAAACATCCCATAGGTTATACGCGACACTTTTTAACGATGACAACGGTCAAGGACGTCAAGTCCTCTAGATCCTTAGCAATTGGAATAAAATATTACTTTAAAATATCTGCAGTTCTTCCAAGGATTATTTGCCCAAGTTTATCCACTAGGTGTTTTCGATATACAGATCGATAACACCACCATACGAAGGAGTTGAGCTTCTTCGTATCTACGACTGCATTTCTGGAAATGATATGGAAATTGAAACACATTTGTATTCTCGTGCCGAACAGGACAATCGAACGCCATGGAAACGATTGATTACCTCGTCTTAGAGGGACGCCTTTATTGATTGCGGCGTAGTCGTACGCTCTTTATACCTGTGAAGCATATACAAGCTTATTCATGATACATCTCCCATTGACGGGTTTGTAGGGATGAGAAAAGTGGTTAAATAATACAGCCTAATGATGCCAAGGACAAGATAAATAGCAAGTGGCAGTAGTAAGAGCAGGTTCGTTTTCTTCTTTTTGTTTCCATATTAAGCTAAATGTCGGCACACGCGTACATTTTGAGGACACCCTTCTGTAAGTCACACTACCGGCGTCAAGAATACAAGCATAGCAATTTACACAAATAAATCCGCCAAACGCTCAAGGAGAAATTTATTAAATATTAACTAGGAAGTCAACCTGAAAATACCGCATTTTTGGTTATTTTATTAGCGATATAATTACAGCGTGTGTGTCACTATTCATTGCCACGTCTAATGTTGGCACCGGTAACTGCTGTTAGGGCGTTTTCTTTTTTTTTTACTTTTTTTTATTGGCAGTGTAAAAGGCAATAAACCAGGAGACAAGCCATGCAGCCACCTCAGCGCGGTTCTGGGTATTGCCTCCATGTATTTGAGTATGAACATGTGCTCTACACTATCCAATGGTACACGTAACGTACAGTTTTCTTCTTAATAAATGTTTTTGGACGCGACATGCATTGAAATGTTCGCGAAATTATGGCGCTTTGTGTCACGTCAAAACCTTGTCTGTCCCAATAAAAAAACAAAACAAAAAATAACTTAGCCTTTTCTTGTGTAGGCGATACTTGCGAGATGATACTTGTGAGCGCTTTAAGACAAATTAAATAAAAAAAAAACAAATGGCTAGTAACTGTCCATGCCGAACTTCAACAACCTTCCGCGAGCTTCCCAGGCTATAGCACGAAAGAAACTGGCGGTCCTGGGCTTCTGAAGTGGACATTAGAGGAACGCCATCTTTCCCGCTTACTAACTTCAGTCGCCGTTGAGCGAATCTCAAGTTCAAAGCGTAGGCATTAACTGAGCGGCGGAACTTTATCGTGCTCTCTCATAACCGCTCTTAACTCTCGTGCGTTGGGCCAAGTGCGGTGCTCACTGGGCCGGCGCTCGCCGGCAGACGAAGCCCTCATCAAAGAGCGCCCAAGTACCTCGTTCCCAGTGCTCTTATAAGACGTAATCCGTCTCAATCTCATTAGGGAGATTTAGCTCTTACACATAAAAGAATAAAGGCAAAGAAGGTTCAATGTGAACACCAGTAAAAGTTTGGAAAGATATCGGGTGAACTTGGCCGGCAGCGAAACATCTTCAGCTTATCGATGACTTCATTAAAAGAACTTCCAATCAATAATGAGGGTGGGAGACTGTGAGCTCATTTTGTTTTATTATAGTGATGACCACTGTTTGGTTGTGTTTGTACTATAACGTTTATCGGCCGCTTTCTTCTTGCAAACGTTGACACGTGGAGTGGACTACTATTATTTTACGGCAGGTCGCAGCAGATTTGCCGTTCGTTAGATATTAAATGCAGGAAACATGAGACAGAATACGTCGTCAACTCTCGCGTTAAGTTAAACAAAAAAAACGAGCTTAACGTTTACCTGTGGTTATAACGCAATATCAGATTCCTATCGCTATTACTAAGTCTGAGTAAGGACACCTTTATGCTTCTTCTCATAAACTCGACTGTAATCAAAATAAGTGTCCTTCTTGCTGTTATCTCCCTACAATTGCAACGGCCACTTTTTTCTATTATTAGAGCGCAGCTCGGCGCCCGTTTCCGGCTTGAACGGCGTCGGCGTCGACAGCGGCGTTACCACGCGGTGCAATATGGGATGGTGCCGAAACGTCACCGCGACGAAACGTACCGTGAGGACGCGCGTTTCGCGCGTGAAAGCAGGAGAATGGGAGGAGGAGGTGGTACGGATAAGGAGGAGCTAGGAGCTAACCCTCCCCTCCTCCTCTTCAAGAGCTGTGCTCTATATTGGCTTCACAGAAAGTTGTAAGCGTGTTTAATTTTTTTAGTGCCTTTTATCGTGCATTTTATACGTTAAAATAAATTTATATTAGGCAGAAGAAATATTATAAATAAAAATACTACCGAAGATAGAAAAAAAAAAAAAAGGAACAGCTAAAGTCGACTGGAATGGGCAAGCCTTGAGCATACTTAAAATATGTGTGCTTCAACTGTGACTTATTTTAATTATGAATGATGAAATGATCATCTTCACTGCTGAATCTACGACCGTGAAAACGAGAGCAATACAAAGCATAACAAAAAATCCATTGCTGGAAGAAAACAAGTGATCAAAATCGCGTGCCAAGGAGCGCAATGATCAACTTCCTTCTTTCTGTATTCTTTTTTTAGGCTGAGCAAAACCAATTCTTACCAAACCAAGATATGTAAAGTTGATAATCAGACCACGTTCTAACAAACCACCCTAGATTAAACGAAAACAAAACAATAACCCGCTCAGATTTCACTTCCAGAAAAGTTTCCGTGCATATATCAAGTTTGGGCAAACTACCCCACAGTAAACAACCAGAAAAAGACCAACCCGCTCATATTTCACTTCATCAGCTCACTGGCGTCAGGCGCAGCTTCTGGCTAGAGAAAGAAGTAAACTAAATGGAGCATTAAAAGAAGAAATAAAAAAAAAGAAAGCCCACAGGAAATAAACGGAGAAGAGCCTAATCAAGTTGCACGTGAGAAGCCTACGAAGTCATGGAAGCGTATCGAGGCAATGTTGGCAGCTGAGGAGCGAAACTTTCGATGATGGGGCTTCGTGGACAGCGACGCGTCAACGTGTGTCACACGCAGGCCCCAGAAACCCGATGATGCGACCGAGCCGGCCCAGCTCGCGGGCTCCATCACAGCACCACCAACGCAGACCCCCGCTACAGTCGCCCGGGAAAGTTACGTTACGAAGTTACGAGGAACCCATCGTGAAAGCGCGTAGGGAAGAAAGCATAGAATCAATAATGTCTGTCTAGGCTTGTTTCCTGCATTGAATGTTAAATTTTTTTTTAACGGTTTTGAATCTTCAATGTGGCGCCAGGAAAGGCGGGAAGAAGAAACCCCCCGGCGTGTAGCCACCGTAAAAAAAAACAAAAAACACGCACACTCTTCACTAAAATGAGCACGCACATGTTGCCCGAGGTCGTAATGTTAAGGCCATAGGGGTCCTTTTTTCAAAAGAAGACATCGTTTCTTCGGAGTGTTTTGGGGGAGTTTCGGTTTCCCCAGTACACGAGCTCTTCTCTAGTTTCTTCAGTCGTCGGACTGCGTCTTCCTAACACACTGATAACACAGAAGCCGTTTCTTCCGCCGACTTCGTTTCTTCTTCCCTCCCCTCCTAGTAAATACAGAATTCCGCGAATACACGGCGGGAGAGAGCCCTTACGTCTCCTGCGTGCTCCCTCCTTGACCACTCCCAGCTCTCCTTGCGGCGGCGCCCGGGCACAACTCGCCACCGCGCGGAGACGACCACCTGCTCCACCCCGAAGCTCGTTTCAAAGCCCAGTTGCCGCCGCCGGATAAGCCTGTCTGGAGCAGCAGGTGATTTACTCGCACTTCCTTTCGGCGAGGTTCATATCCGAACAAGCAACCGCGTGCACGCACAAAGCCAGGCTCTCTTGGACCTCTTTTCCAACAACGGACCGCCTGCTGACAAGCTTCGACTGAACCGGACCGTCCCGTCCCGTGCCGCGCCACGCATCCCACTCCTCCCGCTTCTTCTGTTCCCTTTTTGATGGGTTTAAATTTTTGTTCGTGTTTTTCTTAAAGTTCTCCGCCCGGCAGAACCTCGAGGGCGGAAACGCAGCGGAGGTGGGGGGGAAGACCCCAAAGAGTCGAGAGCTTATCTGTCTGCGCGGCGACAAAGGCGAGCTGCTTTCGGGTGTTAAACGGTTCCCTGGAACGGAATGAACAGAGAGGGCCAAGTTCGGACTTTCCCCTCCCTGCGGACAGCACCAGCGTGGCAGTGGCGTGAGTGTGTGTGTGGTGCCTGCGCTTGCCGCGCTCTTCTTCTTTTATTTTTTATATATATAACTGACCGTATTTATATAGTTTCTTTCTTCTCGCGTTCTTGCTTTCGAGAGCGGAAGGATCTCTCCTGGGACAAGTGGGTGGAGCTGGTGCCTCATTAGGGATAATAAGGGCTGAGCGGGGCGTACGAGACTAGACCAGCATGCCCCGTGTGCGCCTTGGCGGCGCGCAGGACAGTACCCAGTTTCGACTAAGGGAAGGAAGAAAAAAATGTAAAACAAACAAACGAGAAAAGCGAAGCCGAGCGTGAAAGTCGAAAACCACGAATGATTCTCTGCTGTCTTTCTCTGGTTTTATTTTGGCGCTACTAATTATATAAAATAGCATTAGTGATGACTGTGGACGGGGATATGTTTGGCGATTTATTGTTCTGTTCGCTATGAAGCTCTTCGATAATCTGCTACTTTTGGGGCGATTTGTGTTCGAGACCTAATAATGGAAGTTGGCACCCGTATAACAGACGCATTATGGGCAGGTGGGTACTGGGTGCGCGTATTGGTAAGTTTCTGCGAGGTTTACCTTTCGGTGAGGCTCCGCAACCCAGATAGCACGAACACAACGTGAGTGCTTTTTCTGTCTAGCTCTGATTCCAATATTACCGAATAACGTTGTGATTCGGCGAAGCCCCTTTTGACACATCAGTAGTTTTGAAGACAGCCATTCATTTCGGAGAGATAAAAGGAACAAGAGCCGGGGATTTCTTATTCCTGCTACCTTTGGCACGCTGTGTGAATCGCTAGCAAGAGAACAGCAATCAAAAGCTAGTGCCTCCAATGACGGAGAGCCATCTGGTGCTACTGCAAAGGCACGCAAGACTACCAGGGGAAGAACTTAGAAGTAGCATTCTGACATGCACGGAAAAATGTGCATGCAAATGAGATGCGATGAGTTCAGATTCATAACAGGAAATTTACATGTGATTACAAATAGTAAGAGAATTTCTCACGCCCTAAACAGTAAAAACAAGACATATATTTGAAGCGGAAAAGCAAGCAGGGCAAAGTGAAGACGCCATTTTATAAGCCCAAAGAACGCTGAGATTCCCGTGCAGTTATGAATCTGATCAAATCACTGAAGTCACTGATAATTCTAACGGTTTCTAGCGTTTGATAAACATCAATAATACTATTGTCGTTTGAAATGCCCCAACACAACGTGCATATTTTTTTTCCCCTTATACAGGTACCAAACCAATTCCTCTCTCATTCCAATCGCTTTTTCCAGTCTGAAGGAACTGACTGCGTCATATGCTTCATGTGTGGAATCATGTCTTCTGGTTTGGTAAAATTGAACTGCAATTAAAGTTGCGCTTAGTCAACTTCTGCAGTCCACCCTCTACCACGCAAAAGTCGGGCTGAGATCATGGATTCATGGTGTGCTTTCGTTCCCCGGTTTGCCATCAGAGGCCCTCAGTCGACCCTAACTCTATCGAATAATAATGATACAAGGCCCATAAATTTTGACAAATCTGACGTTTTCTTCGAGTTTATTAGTGTCCTCAATCACTACCCGGTCGTCCAAAAATAGTTGCCCCGCCCTTACTAAGGTGCGGCCACGTTTCTAAAGCGAAATCAGGCTGCACTTTGCCGCCACAGCTGTCCCCCCCTCCCGGAACACTAGGTGGTTGGCCTTCTTCATTTCCAGCCCGATGTGGTGTCGTCGTGCCCAACGCGCCGACGCCTGTCCCGCTCTGCGACCGTCCCCACCTCCACCAGAGCGGGGGAGGAATTCTTCCCCTATCGCCACGGTCTCGCATCCACGTGGTCAACACATGGCCCTCCTCGAGTTCCACACGCACCGCCGAAACCGATGGCCCGCGAAAAAAACCGACGGGAGGGAGGGAGGGATGGTGTTTCCTCTTGTCCCTCGGCGGTCCCGCTCCAGTGACTACTTCTTCTCCCCGCTAGGTTTGCGCCGCGACGGCCACCACCGCCGCCTGTGCTGCGTGCTCGCTCTAGAGACCCTAGATATAAGAGAGCGAGTAACTTTTAAAAACATGAACGTTAGCAATTTGATGGCGGACGCGTCTTACGTTGATTGGTGGGACGTGCGCGTGCATTACGTTATCACGTGGGGAAGAGGAACTCGGGTGGAGAGTCGGAGGCGATTGCAGACGTTCAAGACTCTCGTCACCTCCTTGCAGCTTGTATAAGAAACGCGGTCCATAAGCCACGTGACCCCGGTCGAGCAGTTGGAAACACTCTGTAGTCCAGGCACACCAGCTCGCGCCGCTATCTCGCGATTAGTCGAGCGACTCTAGTGCCGGCCTCTTCGCGCGTATTCGAGTACAAGCTTCGCAGGGTTGTGGGGCGTTCGTCATTTGATGCCTGGCTCTCCGTCGGCGCAGGCAGCGATGCGGAGACGCTTACTCATTCGCGAGATGGTGGTCCCTAAAGAGCGGGATGAAAACTGGCGCGGCGAAGGGGGTCGGGTGGCGACGGCGACGTCCCGTGGAGGCGAGAAACGAACTTCCTCCCCCCCCCCCCCCTCCCCTCTCGCTCCTCCTCCTCTTCGGCCTCCTTGTAGACTAACGCTCACATTTGGTGCAAGTGTACTTTTGAGCAGAACAGTTCGCTCACTGCTTGTATATGTGCCTCGCTGGAATAAACTGAGCTTTCGTTGGAAGGGCAAGCAGTTCGTGCTTGCTTGTCGGTGTCTTTCTTTCGTGGGTTATATCTGGCGGTGGGAAGCTTAGGAGCGACAGGCACACGGAATAGTTATAAAATCGGTTGCACGATCAGTCCTTGAAAAGCTTTTATTTAACAAATAAAACACACCAATGATGCCGGATTTAAAGAAATAAAAAAGATATTGGGTTTATTGACGATAATACTTACTAGAGAATGGGAACAAGGGGAACAAAGGACAAAGGCAAATCTCCAAACACAACTTGGTGACTGGTGCGCGACCGAAAAAACAAACAAAAGATCCGCCTGTTCCTGGTATCGAACCAGAGACCTCTCCATTTCCAGTGGAGCTCTCTGAGTCTGAGCTAACCAGGAGTTAGACGTAAATACCATTATTCTTGTCTAGCTCGCTTGCCACCTTTGCATTCACTGGATAAGAATCATCATTGGCTCTTTTACGACAACAAACACTGTAGAATAGTATAAAGTTTCAGGAATTGGTGATGCATCCAAAATAAAAAAAACTGCACCAAAAGACGAGGTACAAGTTGTTTTTTCCTTTAACTGTCCATCGTCTTTTTTGTGTTGTTTTAATTACGTCAAACAACGGACAGATTTGCGAGCTGATATTATATTTTGTTGCCCCCCTTTTTGTTGAACGTTCGCGTTCACATTATTGCCGTAAATAAATTAAGTATTCTAAAAAAATATATGGTGTGCTTTTGCTAAGAGAAGAAAGAGAGTAAAGTATTGAAAGATGTGCTCTTGCATTTACATGTTTGCCGCTAAAGTATCGAGGAAATAAGAGGTTCAAGAACATCGCGCCCTGCATTTCTGAAGCTTTCAATGAACTATAGCGTCGCCGAGTGGGACGACACCTTTAGATCGTGACATTGCAAATTAAAGATCGGGTTGTTGCGTATATTTTTTTTTTAACTTTTATTTCTAGCGTAAACGTTTTTTGTTTGCGTGTCAATTCAATTTTCCGTCCCAAGTCCCGAGACTCGCTCACGCAGACAAGAAAACAAAGCATCCGAAGCAACACGACACGGAACGAGCATAGAAATCAAGAACTGAAAAATCGCTGTCGCTGCGGTACCTCGGAGCTGGATGCAACGCTGCTGCAGGTGAAAGATAGAAACGACCGCAGCAACACGCGTTCGTGGCGGCTCTTCCCCCCCAAGTTTCAAAAGTCGTGGGGGATCGCGCACACTTTCTCCTGGAACGCGGAAACGCTTGCCTCGTCACGTTCGTCGGCGCTAATGAAAGGCCTCGTTAAGCGAAGACGCATCTCTGGGCGCGCTATTGACACGCCATCGATTCAGCGGGCGCAGAAACAAGAATCATTCGCTCCCCGGGGCCCGCGGGGCAAGAGCACCGTGTGCGCGCGCGTGCTCGAGAAACCTTTCAAATGTGAAGTGTGGCGAAATGGAGAGGACTCAGATGCTGCAATCGATGAAAGGTTTTTTTTTTCTTCTTCGTTTTCTATGTGTCTACAGTTGCATTTTTCTGTGTGTGTTTGCGGTTCTCTTAGAGAGACGGTGGAGTCGTCTCCTATAATCGTCACTTCAGTTATTACGACTAGCTTGCTGTCGGTAACCGATTCATTTCCTCGGCGTGACGCTGGTTCTAGGTGTTCGTGCTGCGTTATTATAGGTTGAATCGGTGCGGTGGCAGTGAACGGCGTGCACTGTATGCGCTCTACAAATAAATATATGTTTTCGCGTGTCGCGAAGGAGGAAGCTTTTTAAATGGAAGTGTTGAATGCTGCACAGGCAATGATGTTCGTAGTAACAGAGTCGGGGAAAAAAAGAGGAGAATTAAATGTGTGGTGGCGGTGTCATCAAAATGGGTTTTTATAAATTGAAAAGAATATGTTCATTCTGTTTTTTTTTTTATTTTTTACATTATAACTAAAAAAAAAAAACTCGCTACATCGTTGTCGTTTTTTTTCATGTTTTTGGTGTCATCTTGTTTACTATCGTGCCGCTGAAAATATGTTCGAGGTTTAAAAAAATAACGACTGTGTTGGTCTTTCGAACTCAGCTTGCTGAATGCTGTGTTCGTCGTGTATCTTCGTTTTTTTTTTTTTTTTTACATTGACGGCCAGTTCAATTGACTTTTGCTTTAATATCGCATCCCTTCTCATTCTATCCTCCTCTTCCTCCCTCTATATTTTTTATTTGTATTTGTCTCGCCCTCTCTCTTTCTCTCTCTGTTTCTCTATCTTTATTTCGCTCTCTCTTACTTTCGCTTTCTCTAAAGAAAACTCAAAACGCAACATATAGCCATGCGCTTCTCTCGTCGCGACTTTTTCCGCCTGAATTTTCGTTGTTGGAAACATAACTCAAAGATATGGGAAGCGAGAAAACCGTAGGGAGTTTATTTGCTTTCGCTCTTCACAATGGTAGCCAGTCAAGACGTGAGAACATAAATGTAAAAGGACGCCCAAAACCAGACGATGGAAGCGAAACCTCGCGGTTCAGCCTCCGCGTTCCCCTCCTAATGAGTTGTCGCGGAGGGCACAAAAGAAGCGTCGCGAGTGTCGTCACGGTGTCGATACGCCTATGCCTCCCCCCCCCCCCCCCCCCCCACACACACACACTCACACATACACTCACACACACACACACGCACGCGCGCACGTCGTTTCTCTTGATCTCCACATTTTGAAAAAGCCGTGTCAATCTACCGAGAGTGGAATCGAAACCATATTTCAAAAACGGTTAGATGAGCTCGGACCACGCCTAGACGACGTGCCCGACCTGACTGTTTGACGAACCTCTTGATGAGTCCTTTTTGCGTATATGCATACTGCAGCGCAAAATATACTTGTTTGCGCACTCGATCGAAACAGTTCGCTGCTACAGTTCGTGCTTTGTCACCAGATGTAACGTTTTTGCCTGTCCATATCTCGAAAATGTCTTTTACATGCGATGAGTACTGCGAACCTACACGATTAGCTCTGAGCAGGTGACACCTTTCATGATAACTATATATACATACATACATATATATATATATATATATATATATATATATATATATATATATATATATATATATATATATATATTTTAATACCTTTTTTAATTTTTTATTTGTTCATATCTGCTCGTATAAAAACCCCTGCTTCTATTCTATGATTCGTTACAAAAGCTAACGTACAAGTCACCGGGAAATCTGTTCTTCATATGAAGCGCGGCTACGAGTTCAGGGAGAAAACCTGGTTCGCGACATTCAAGATGCGAACGAATGGTTCGGTGACTTATACTTAACGTAAGAAAACGTAGGGGAATAGTGAAGCGTAAACCAGCCAAATGAACGTGCCTTTACACGCAAATACGCCCGAGAATGACGCAACCATTGTAAGCGACTTTCTATAGAATAACTTAAGTTATAAGTCACTTTCGTTTAAACAAAAACCCCCAAAAACGACCTAAACAAAAGTACGTTTTTTGTCATGCAAGAATCCTCCACTGCAGTTACTGCATCACAGTGAAATATCCGCACGTATAAGAACATCTCACAATTTCGGAAGCAACTTTTGCATCCTTCCAAACTTTCCGGCGAACAATTCCATATCGACACCTCGGAGTTTCTCAGATAATACAAAGTTACTTTTGTCCAAGACCAAAATAGAAACAAATCTGAACATTATATAAATTCTGCTTCTCGTTCGCTACAGATCCCTCGAGGAATCCCTCGAAACATCCTCCCAGGTCGTCGCATTCACGCTCATCCTCTTTCTTCTACGGGGCGGAAACCCCCGTCGCGCTCGTGCAGCCAAAGCGCGTATAGATCCAGGCACGCCAATCTCGCGTCCGTGAGCGGCCTCCGCGAGAAGATGGAGGACGCATCGTCGCGTATACAAGAAGCGCGATGACACGAATTTCAAGCAGAGCCGACGGCTTTCACACGAAATTCAGAGCTCGTCCCTGTATAGAAGAGTCCCAAGTCCTCCCCCTCGTGTAGTATGTATACACACACAGATGGGTGTTAGGTTTACCACTCCGTCTTGTCGGCGACCCTTCCTCAAAGCCTGTTCCCACCGCACACACCTACATATGTACCCTTCTTGTCACCATACGACGACGGACCGCTGAGCACCCTACAAGCCATTTAAACCAATCCAGTGTCATGCGAGTACCACGTGACCGTCCCGAGAGGGCGCAGCAATGCGCGGGACGCCAAGTCACGTGGTATAGTTCGTGACTCTGGATTGGCTGGGACGGCTTCTATCATCCGCTGCGGTTAGTCGTACGGTGAAACGGAGTACGGTATAAACAATCCAACGGCTGTAAACAACAACAACAAAAAAATATATATACATTTTTTTTCTTTTAGTGCTATACGCATTGCTGCTATTGAATAAAAGGGCCAGAGAGCCGATTTGCTCATCGTTGTATTTTACAGCAGTGCTGGGTTCCTCTTCCGTGTTTAGACCGTGTCCGTGAGTCGTAGTACGTTGTTGCCTCCGTTTGAATTTTAATGGCGCTCGTGGTTTGGGGTCGGATGCTTTCGTGCTCGGGGATTTTCCGGGATTAATGGGAGCCTGGTGGCGCGAGGCGCGTTGGGATTAACCGAGGCTGCCGGACGATAAATATACTTCACCGGGTACCCCGCTGTGACGGAACTGTAAATTTGGAGCGGAGAGGCGACTTGGGACATGTTTTCCTGCTCTATGTGTTCCTGAACTCCTAACTCTTCTTTTCTGTCTGTGTGTATGTGTGTTTGTGTGAATGTATGTGCGTTTTTTAACGCGTATGGTACCGGATATTTTTTTTTGTAGAAATAGATTTGCTGAAACAAATAAAGCCGCGTGCATAAAGTTAAAGTCGGGGCCAGGACACGTCGTGAATATTAATTTTAGGCGCACTTATTTTTATTATGCTTTCATTTCGTTAACTAAAGCTCTTGTGCGTTCAGAGCCTTCTTCAGAAAAGTTGTCTCTTGCAGGAGGTTAGTTTCTTCACATTAAACACCCGCTTTGGTGTGAAGCCCACCCTGTGTAATACAGCAACTATATCTTTCCTTCCATTCACGATTAAGCACCTCTACTGACGATCTAAGACAGGAAAACAAACTATCGTCGAGGCGTGCCGGACTTTTGACCTTGATCAAACTTTCGGGGGTCTCACCTCATTCAGCTGTTCTCATGTTTAGATTTCGCGTGCCACTTAATCTTCGCTTTATTTCTGCATCTCTTTAAATTCAACCTTTCTTTTAAATCACCGTGCAGCGTTACCCCCTCCCCTATCATAAAAAAAAAGTTCTGATTTATGCATGTACGATGTAGATAAAAAGCCACCACCCAAATCGCAAAATAGAAATCACAACCGCCTTTCTAAAATGACAAAAAAAAAAAAATCGCGAGCTGTGATAGCTGCGTAAGCGCGCCTGCTTGCTCTCTTCTCTCTCTTTTTATATCAAAAGGAAAGAATTTCTCCACCGCGCCCAAAAATGCCCGTCGGATCGGCGCAGCCCGGCGCCTTTCCCGAAGCGTCCATCTCTTTCCCAGCTCTTTATTATTCCCTCGGAGACGGTCCGGACCGCGTTTACGACATCGGCGGCCATCTATAGAGATGTTGGCCGGACAAGTAATGCACTCACCCTTGACCGCGTCGCCGAATGCCTCCTCCCGTGTCAGCGGCAGAACCATAAAGTAGTCCTCGCAGCCCGCTCTTCGGAGGAAAAGCTCCGCCTCCGCGAGACCTCGACAACCTCAATCGCAGTCCATCTAGATCACGTCGGGGAGAAGATTGAGGCTATGCCCTTGTATGCCGCGACAACCTGTGTACACTGATTCGCGAGCACTTTTGGGTGGTGTTGGTATGTGTAGCTACCGAGAAGAGCGTGCGTTCAAAACGGGAGATGGAGGACACGGGAAGCGGCAGCTGTTGGTGCTGGGAAGCCGTCATGGCATTCCAAGGACGAACGGCCGGCACGAGGTGTCCCTATATCTTTCAAAGAGGTGCCCTTTTCTGCGGTGTTTTCGGTATTCCTGTTTGATCGGGAACCCCGTCGGTGAGATCCAGCCGTGCGATGCTGTGGTAGTTATTTTGTTGTTTCTCTTCTTGTTCGGCGTAATATATATATATAGTTTTTTTTTTTTTACTTTTAAGTTGAGTGGAAGATGCATATCTCCCGTCGTGGTACGGAAAGTTACTTCTATTTGCAGGGAAATTAGTCGGATTCGGATAAAGGGTTTATGGCGACCGGTTCCCCTTTTTTATCAACGTAATGAATCGATGTCAGATTGAAATGAATGTCGTCGCTTGGTCAGCGTATGTGCTCTCTGGAAACGTGCAGCATTAGTCACGGGTTCGACTGCGGCATATCTTGACTATCAAGAATGATGCGAGTCAACTTACCACAAACCTCTCTCGGAGATACATGGCTTCCTTAGACTTTCCCCTTCATTTTCATAGTTGACAAGTGAGGTAAAAAAAGAAAAGGTGCGTTCAGATTAAGGCGAGCCAGGAATATAGGTAGTCTATAGATTGTCACGAAATATCTTAATCTTAGGACGTAACTTTGTCGCGTTGCTTATTGGATGAATGTATTTAAACAAACGCGGCGTTCTATTTGTCCGACAAGTACGACGCAAAAATAAGACCAAACGATTCGCATTGCGTGAGAACCAGAAAAAGGCAAATTCTTCCTGCCATGTGGCACTCTACGGAAAATTTTAGGGTCTTGTGTCCCCTACGAAATAAATATCGGTGAAGCAGTTTAACAGAGCATGTTTTCATTGTACGATATTGGTTGTAGAAGATCTCAGTGCGCTTCGAAGCGCAGTGCGGTAGTGTTGTGAACAGCAGAGGCACCCGGGAGCTCACCTGTTAGGTGAGCTTTGTTCCTTTGGAAGCGGATACAAGAAAAGCGAACTCTAAAGCTGCGTGCTCGGGTCCGCAGCTGCGACTGGTGTTCCCAAAGCACGAGTGCTCGTACAGCTGAGACGCGATGAAATACAAGAGGCTCGGGCTTGTGACCTTGGGAGTTATAGTCACTGACAGAAATTGAACGGCAGGGATGTTTTTTGGTGTTCCCGCCTCCATCGCAAGCTTGGGCGCGCCTCGTGAGAGTTGAAAGTGCGCGCGCTGCCGATGCACTACGGAAGGCAGCAAGTGCGTGGAGTTCGCGCGTTTGTGAGAGACGCCGTTCTTATCCTGTCAGTATTGGCGACGAGCGCGACCGAAAGCGTCGCTGTGGTCGGCCTTCCACGATTGGCCGAACGCTGACTTATGACGTCGGAAAGGGTATATCATCGACGGAAATAATGAAAGACCTTTAATTTTGACGGTGTTGGCGGTGTTCCTTTGAGAGCGCAATGATTTCAAGCTTCCACCATGCTATTTACAAACACCATCGAACTTGTTGTTTGCAAGGTAATGACGTCACAAGGGGGAACCGTAGGAGGGCGCCACCATAACTTCTCGCCGCTAATAGTTCCAGGGCATTGAACAGTGGGCGGCACAGACAGCTATTTGTCAGCACCGGTGGTGGCCGAAAGGGGTACCTTTGGGTAGGCCACGGCAATGTTCTACAGGTTAAAATTCACGCTTACAACTACCGCCAAACATTGTTATGGAAACCACGTGCCACGAGCGGGTGCTCCGCCGCCATTCGCTTCCAAGGGCCGCTCATTTTAGTGCTGCGCCGCCATTTGCTTTGAAGGGCCGCTCGGGACACTTGGTCTCGTGCATTGACGCGTTTCACGCTTCTTGCAAGACAAACGCAAACACATCGAGGGGCTTTTGGCCACGGCACTGAGCAATTGGGCACGTGCGCCACGTCACAATTCGGCGGTGCACTCAAGCGTTCGAGCTCAAGATCGGGTCTGATAAACCGATTTCCACAGCCTGCTTTGCTACGCTGCTTCAATGCATCGAAGAAACATTAGTCCGCATAAGAATGCGCTACCTGTCGAACTAAACTCCAATGCCCAATCGGTGTATTTCACGTTAGGATGAGACCAAGTATAAATCCTTTCAAACGCCCGGCGGCACGTAGTACAGCTTTAAAAAAGCGAGTCTATTAGCACGATCCCTCGTGCTGGTCGGGAAGGACTCGGATCGAATGGAGGCCGGCGGCGCTGTCTTGAAACGGGAAGCGACGAGCGGTCGTGGGCCCCAATTGGCCCAAGGCCCGTCCTTCCGTGCCGCACGATATCAGGGGGAAGCGGTGCGCCCGTGTTTGGCGTGATTTACGCGGATTCCGGCTGTCCCGGAGGTGCACGACCGCGTCCTGACGGCTTAATTGCAGTCACGCCCTGCCCGGGCCGCGACGTCCTCCCCGCCGCGGAAGGCCCGGGCTTTACACGGTATTTCACTCGCCGTGATTACACGGACGAAAAAAATGAAATACATTACTGGTCATTCTCCCCAATGGTACCACAGAAAGTATTATTTTGTGAATCGTGTCGGTGTTGAACTCAATTGTTTGAATAAAGGTATCTTCAAAATCTACTTCTAGGTATCATCGCAGTTTACCGTGCCATATGGAACGCAAAAACTGAATTAAGGAACAAAATGCTTAGTGAGATGAGATTTCCCTGCCAAACTACGAAACGGTTCCATTCGCCCAAATTCCGGGTGTATTGAAACATCCGAATCCTTAACGCGGTTCGTCAATTGCTTATGATCACGAACTTGTTCGGCTTCGGAAACCACAAACTTTAACCGATCTTTTTTTTTTATCTTTTGAACGACATTGGGAAATGCTAGAGGCTACGAACGATACGTTAGGGAAGAGAAAAGGCACCTGGAAATTTTCTTCCGTTTGCTATGGTCAGCGACCGGTTTTGGCTGCGCCGAAGAAGGGAGATGAAAATTGGGGAGCTTCAGGCTTTTAGATAGGACGATATTGATATTAATTTCGAGACCTCAGTAGCCAAATATCACCGATGGGAGAGCCAATCAACCATCAAATCTAGTCATTTAAGAAACAAGGTTCGTTGGGCGCCGCACGTTTCACTCTCACTCTCGGTTGTGTGTCATGAGAGACGTTCCCGAGTTTCCGCTGTGCAGCTGCTGAATCATTGGTGTTTCTAGCTCATGAACAGCATTACGTTTGAGAAGGTACTGCACATCACGCGCCCAAAGACAAAATGAAAACAATGTAAATCCAAAATGAGAGGCAGAATTTGTTTGAGGCTATTACTCCGTCCTAATGAGCTCTCGATCGCTTCTTGCCCGAGATTACAACACTTAAAACGAACAAAAAAAAGACTAGTCTACAACTTGGCATTTTGGGGTGACTCTCGTTTTCCTCTCACGAGTAAAAGTGAGACATCAAACGGGACTAAAAAAAAAACATTCGCTTACAAGTTGTGAGAACTCGGTGAGAAAGTCATATACCTGCTTTACTGCCCCCATTCTTGACCGTCTAAAAGCGAAAACGTAAGAAAAAAAAATAAAGACGTAAGCGCCCGCAGTGGGGACTTTTGCCCGCTATCAACCTCTTCCGATCTGCCAAACTGTCCGAAAAGAGTGAGCGCTGATGGACCCCAGGCTAGAGCGACGGTCGTTCGCCGGTCGCGTCTTTATCAGCCATTCGACTCGGACATCCATCCTGCCGGACAGTCTGCGGTTATAAAGATGGAAAGCCCCCCACGAAAGCGGTTGCCACGCAGTCACCCCGAAAAGGACACGACTAGGCGCACAATGAAGCAGCGGGGCACGAGTTTAGGACCCACCCGAAGAAGTAAAAATCGCCGCAGGGGTCTGCGAGTCCGGCAGAAAACGAAGCATTTGTAAGAAAAACGGGTGGCGGCGGTGGACTCATTGTATTTTGTCGTGTGGATGGGTGGCACATGTACCTGTGAAAGTGTCTTTTTTTTTTCTGCGTGATGTCGTGTTTTTTTTTGGAGGGACCTGCGTGTTGGGTTGCACAGGTGATAAATGCAGAAAAGTATTTGGGGAAATAGGACTTTACAAAACAAAAACAAAACAAAAAACAAAAAAAAATGCTACTATTGACCCCGAAGATTTGGGGCGAACTTCGTGTACCTGGTGAAGAGTGAAACCACGGGAATAATAGACTGGAGGGGTTTTGCTTGCTGTACGACGCCGTCCTTTTCAGTGTATTGCGTAAAATTTCTTCCTCCAAAAAACAGAGTCAAGATGGACGGCTGAATCTAAAATACGCTGCCCGCCTTGAGAGTGGAATAGAAAGTGGAAACAGGAGATAACCATATTCTTTCCCTGATCTCGTAGCTGTGAAATTATTGAAGGGGTTCGTTTAATTTAATATACTGTGTTAAGAAGAAATCACATATTTATGCGTGCTTAGGACTTCCGCTTGCATTGCTCAGAAAGCTGCGCAAAGACTTCCGCTTGCATTGCTCAGAAATCTTTAACCTAACGCGCACTGGGGCTGCTTTTAGAGGTTCTTAAATATTCCACTTCCCTTTAACAAATATAGCTATTTTTAGGGAGTGTCATTCGATTCAAAATTACGAAACCATAAATACCAAGACGTTTTAATATATACATAACTTCAGAGATGGCGGCTGCATCAAAGAAGACGAGCCCTACGGCCCAACATGTATGCGATACGAAGAAACTAACATTCCAGAACTGACGACGGAATAAGTTGATCACGATAACCGCTGCAACGTGGAGTTGATGCTCAAGCCGTGCACTCCGGAAGAGAGCTGGAGGCACCGCACGCGAACTATAAGACCTCATTGCCATCGCAAATTACGCTAAGAAATAATATTGTGTCGGGCGCTCCATCACCGCCGAAACGTTAATGCTGATCGCACATAGGAGTGCATTTTAATATACACAAATAATAAACCATAGTTACGTGTGGAAGATAAACATCTAAGTAGTCACTTCAGCTGCACATCCATCAAAAATGTGCGTGATAGCACATGCTTCTCCCTGGTCCGAAAATACATAGTTTCTTCCCCCCTCTAAGCTTAATAACCAACACGCTCCATCGATGTTGCCTCATCAAGCAGGCGATGCACTCGAGTCAAGAACGCTGCAGCATAAAATGAAATTTGCTTTTCTTTGTGATGAATGCCGCGTAGAAGATGGAAAGGGGCCTGCGCCCGCCCACCCGCGGCCCGTCACATGCACTACAGGTGATCGACTCGCAATCAGAGTTGCCCTGGCACGAGCACAAGCGGGTCTGACGCAGTGTGTCGCGTCGAATTAGGCGCCCGCTCTCCCCAACACGTCTATTGGATTACCGATGCGAGCGAGATTAACGCCTCCACGGGGCAGATCCCCCGCGCAGATATCGTGGCCGGCAATCCTCGCCGAACAACGCCCGGGGAAGCCTACGTCGGGTCCGACAAAACCCCCGGCGCGCTCTTCGGCCTCACCTGCTCAATTCGTTATTTATCGCGAGCGAGAGAAATGTGGTCTTTGAGAAAAAGATCGGAGGTGGGCGTACGTGCTGCTTGCCACGAACGCGGGCATGGCGGAGCCAATCGGCGATTGCCGTTTTAGTTTATGCGACTCTAACGTATCGGGTGAGCGTGGCACCGTAATGTTTTATTTATTTACTTATAAATACGACTAACCTCCTTTGGGAGGACGTGGCAGGATAGGTTTGCGTACGTGTACGTCACAGAACGTTGTACAAAAGTAATTGTAATGAAATCTTGTAAATATTCAATAATAATACAGCAACTCATCAAGAACAATAATACAATAAAAAATTATGGTCAACTTTTCACAGATAACCTCCTGTGCTTTCAAGAATAGATCGACTGAAGACGGAATTGACAAGCACTTCACAAACACTGCTCCCATTCCTTAACCGTCCGTTTGAATGTGTGCATGTGTGACGTAGAGTTGAATAAATATATGTTAATATTGTGAATACACTAATTAGAACATTGGACACTAACGACTTGTTTCTTTGACCTAAATATTGCAGTTATTTTATGAAAGAGAGCATTTCGCGGTAAGCGCTTATTTGGTTTGTCTGCAAATTCGACGTCAGAGGTGGGAGATACAAAATGTTTTGTACAAACTCTATTTCCCTTGTTCAATTCACCGTCTTATATTTGAACTTGCGTCTCTGACAATTTAAAACAAAAAGAAACGTTTTTTTTTCTTTCACGAGACTTCATTTTTTTTATTATTATGTCAATAACTTATAAATCCCGCACAACCTAGTCATCGTCATTCCTAACACTGTAACTCTAACATGTTTCCTAATATTTCTTTCTTCTTATCCTTGGCATCTGGCCCGCAACGCAAATACACAAAATAAAATCGACTCCACGGAACCCCCTCTACTGACTAGTGATATTTCACAAAGCCGAACTAAATTGCGACAGGTCACCCTTGCTAAAAATGAAAAAATAAATAAAAAAGTTGTTACTGCATACTTTACTAATCGTTCTCCGGTTACATAGTTAACAAATACACAGAAGCCTTTTCGCTAATACTAAAACCAAACAAATTGGGGTCCAGCAATATTTTGTGCTCTGCAAGAAACATTAGGTACCTAGCGATATGCTGTAACTTCGAGGTTAGCGATATTCTATCATTTGATATATTTTTGTTGTGTATACCACGAAACTATTGACGTAGCTCTTGACAGGCCGTGATTAATCGCTCGTCCTTTGTCTCCCAGATTTTTCTTTCAAGGTTGTCTCTTTTTCCGCTGCTACGCGCGGCTTTTCCCTAATTATGCTCGATAGGGCAGTTATAACCTGGAAATTTCGGAGGACAAAAAAAGATATTTAGGCGATCGATTTGCGTAACTTTAATACAAGTCAAAACTTAGTAGAGATTACTTTTTTCTGAATTCCTCACGCCGGTGTTATGGGAAACTCGAGTTCACCAAATGACCCATATTGTGTTGGTATTACTTTCTCTAGACAATTTTCACAGTTGGCTACAATGTTCCATAACGCAATCTGATAGAGTAACTAGCTGATGCCTATGACTGCGCGTCACATTAAGTAGAGTTACTGGTTTTCGGCGTTGATTTGTTACACGGAGCCGACTGCAAAATATGCGTAATGATTGTAACCGATTATCAAGTGTTAGCAATCTGTATTTCACGCAACAAGAACTGCAACCCGTTTTTTTAACATCTTTTTTTATGCAAGCAGCGGTGCACAAAAGCGAGTAAATGTGATATGACGTGAACATTAACAATGTGTTTTGTTAGTTTGCTTTACCCTTTTTTATCTTATAACTTTGCGAAAACGGAGTTACCAGGAGCGGTGGCAACATTCCGATAAGCTCTGCTGCAGTGCTGAAGAAGATATCAGGAATAAATATATGACATACACCGGCATATCCTTATTTTGTTCCCCTGACGCGTCAAAACATGTTTAGCCGCGCAATTATTGGTATCTTATTTTTGTAGATGATGTCGCAAATTAGAAACCCTAGCTCCTCTATGCTTGCGTATCACGCAGATGGCGGACAAAGTTTATGATATGTTCCTCGGTGGGGCCTGTTCACACCTACCGCAGCGCTGCTTGCTGCCGTCTTGGATAGAAACATACACCCATTTTATACGGAAAATCCGTGACGTCTCGGCTCTCGAATAGAATATATCTGCGGACAGGTCCTTCGTGTCAGAATACATCTAGCCATCTTTAACATATCCAACCTAAAAAACATGTCGCATAATTCATAATTAAGTATAAAAACGCAGATGCTCACAGGGACAAATAGGCAACACATTCAAGATCACCACTTAACGTTGATTTGCGTGATGCGATTTGCCTTGCGAATTTGCAGTTGCGACGTCGCTCGTACGTGCGGCAAGAAATGCGTAGTGGAGGCCGCGGTGCTCCCTGCCGCCGCTGCAAAATCGTTAGCGAAATTGCACCACGTGTATCAGGCCTTCTCGCTCCACCTAGATTCACGCAATCGTCATAAACAACGCACGTTACTTTGTTATCATATACGGCGAAAGGAGCCGCCGTAATACAGATGGCGAAATCTATTAGACAAATCCAGTCAGGCCACGGTTAACCTCGAACCAAGATTGAAGAGAACATATCACGAGGCACGTGCGTCCCTCGCCATCTGCGCTCCGAATATAAAATCAGAAGCCGAAAAAGACAAAAACGCGGCGGCTCAGTCGAACGTAAAATGAGACCAGACGGTAAAGAATGCCCTCGACAGAAGTCTGCCCGGGGAGAGCACCAGACTCCGTATAGCCCAGGCTAGCGACGGGGTGGGGCTCTACACACGCTCGCAGGACCAGCCGACCACCTCCCCTCTAATCATCTGACCCTGCTCTCTCCGCGTGAGCATGGATTTGAGCGTGATCCTGTAGCGAACGATAGGCCTACGATTGGTCCAACGAGCACTTAGCTTCTATCACACTGTCGGCTTAGCGGGTAGAACGAAGCGTACAGTCTACCACGAAGATTCGGGTTGGGTTTCCGAGCAGACGGAAATGCAGAGTCTCGAAACCTCGTCGTGCGACGAGGGTGGTCCGCCGGCGGTCGGCAGAAGGCCAGGCGATCGACCGTGGCGGCCGAGAGGGCTGCGCGAGGCGCGGGTCGCTCCGTTTAGGACCCATTTCCATACGGACGCTCCACTTTAAGGCGACCATGTTTGCTTTCACATTGTGATGGACCGCAGCCGATGCTACGAGCCGTCCCAGCCAATGCGGCGCTGAGGACGCATCACGTGACAACGCTCGCGTCGCTGTTCCCATCCCAAAAAGGTCACGTGACACACACATACGCACGTCATTGGAGTGGCTCCGATTTCTGGTGGCGTACTCTCCGGGTTATCATAAAGTGAAACGAAGTACAACTCGGCGGGGCGAGAGGACCACGTCGCACACGGGGAACTCGAAACCGATTCGGGATGTTGCTGTGTGTATGTGTGTATGAGTGTGTGCGTGATCTTCCCCGCCTGCGTATGTATGTACGTGTGTGTGTGTGTATTCGTTGTGTGAGTCCTGCGTTCGTGTGTGCGCGTATGTGTGGGAAGCGTGCGGGCCGCGTTTGGGGACGACAGATGGCTGGGTCAGATTACGATGTCTACGAGCCCGTAGCATGAGACGCAAGGAGTTATATTTGAGTCAACCCGTTACCTGAACGGTTGCAATTGTTTCGGGTGATTCGTGTGTTTTTCTTTTTCGTTTCCTTTTAGAATGAAAACAAAGAAAGATCTCGTTTTAACTGCGTTTGATTTGTCTGCACGCACGCGGTAGTGTTGGAATGGTAATATGATGGAGGGATACCTACAATCGCATTAACTGACGTTGAACGTGCTCAATACGCCGTCTAACAGGCAAGGTTTTAAAAGTCTTTTCGAACATACACCCGCCGTCAATAACTCCTCATCGCCTCGCGCAGGAATGCACTGGAAAAGTCTCCTTGACAACATAAGCCTTCTTTTCTGACCCTGCTGCATTTCGAGCTACTATCTTAAATTTCTCGAGTGCTCCATATTTGAAATTGCTCTTGATGTTCTTACATAAATGGTGTTTTATAGTTTACATAATACCTGGATTTTCGTCGCCGGTGGCGCTGTTCTCTCAAGTGTATTATAATGTATGAATTCCGTTATGTTTGTGCTAAAATTGTTTGTAGCTGGAAGAACGAGAGGCCCTCCGTTCTTTGTGTGTGCTTTTACGAGTGTATATACTGTACCATGAATAAATTCCCCTCTTGTAATACACAGAAATGTACATGTTAGGTGTTTTCAATGATTAAATAAATACATTTTGAGTACGTCAAACCGATATACAGCTTGCGGCGAATATTGAGTTGTTTTACGGCTTCTTGTAACGAATTGGATATTTCCCGTTAGGTAAAGTAAGTATGAGCTCAGGAATTAAAAATGCCAGTCCATTTGTTTCACGCCAATCACCTAGCAGCGTGAGCAACGAACGAAGGGTCCATGTTGGCGAGGCAGCTAAAAACGTACAGTTCCTCGTTGGGATGTAAAGGAAACAACAACAAAAAAGTGACTAAGTTTGACAGGTAAGCAAAGCAAACCCATGAGATTCGCAAGTGTCAGACCCAATTTTACGCTACATTTTGAGCGGCTATATTGTCGATTTGGACTTTCACTGGCCTTTGTCTCTTTTTGAAGCATAGCCGGAAGCATGAAAATCTATCATTGAAACGAAACATCTTCTAAGCGCCTGCCCTATCGGAACATTTAATGTTTACGCAGAACGACCAGGAAAATGTAATTCTTGCAATCGTCCACCCTTTCTTTGTCTCGGCTGCGAATAATTTCAAGACTTACGCCTCATGCTATGCCGCTCCTACCTTAGCTGTATTTAAAGCTTTTTCTTTTTCTTTTTTAAAGCCAAAGCGCGGGAGTTGAGTTCTTCAGACTGTTTCGTTTGCGCGAGCGCTCGCAAAAAAAAAATATTTCCTAAAGCCATGTGTTCGTATGTCCGTCCCTGCCTGAAGGCTACACAAAACCTTTAGGATGAGCTGAAATCACGGAAACTCTCGCAAGTTTATTTGGCTAAGTAAAATTCAAGTACGTTATGGCTTTGACCTCATTGCCAACTCCTGTCCTGACGTTCGCCGGCGTATCTCGGGCCTCTGGCAACAAATAGGCATGTTATTGACGTTCGGGCGGCATAATTAGGTGTTCCGTCAATACGCTCGATCGTTTTACTACAACACTGAAATCGACCCTACTCGGAAACACTGTTCAGAAAACTTCGTGCACATCCACCTTGTCCTCATCGATCTCGGCTTTGACATGAGCTTAATTAGTACGCGCACTTCCCCTAAGCTATAGATTTGTTCCGAAAGTCAGAGCTGTTCATCGTGTTCCAGCGAAACTCCTCTGCCACGGTTTGTAACTCCAGGAATAATTTTTATGCCATTTTGGATACTCTGTTTGCTCTGTAGAAGAAGAAAAAAAACGCGTTACTGCTTCGTTAGTTTTGTTGTGGGGGAAGAGCTGTCATGATAAATTATGCGTAGCAGAACGAAGCCTCTGGAATGCGAACGTGCTTTTAACGAAACCGGATTATGAAGGCCAAGGTCCGAGTATTATAACATCTGCACTTTCAGATACTTTTTTGAATATACACTCTAAAAAAAGTCTGTGCGGTTTGCATTGCTTGTTTTGCATTGTTTGAATTGAGTTGTGACAACTCAGACTCCGTTTTTTGGGATAAACATATGTTTCGGCATCGTCATTCCTCCGTGAGTTGCCGTGATTGGCTCTCCGAGCGCTGTGCGTCAAAGTATACGCACAGACTTTTTTTAGAGTGGTACCTTTCAAATATTGTGCTATTTTTATATATTTCTACTTTTCCCTTTCATTGTTTTTTTTATATATACATTTGTTCTGCGACATTTACATTCCACGTTTCTTCACCTGTTTTTCTTTGATTGTCGCCTTCCCCACTATCAATCCATTAATTGTTCAGGAAGGTCCACCTTATTGTCTAATGGTCATTCACTGTATGAAAACCACATAAAATAATTGGAAGCTATTGTGTATCCAAGTGCTCCACAGTTTGGAGAAAAAACAAATGCTCAAGGCACCTGCGAAACGGCTTTTTGCGGAACGCAAGTTCGTCTGCTTCTTGCACAGGAATTGCTATGATGTCAAAACGCCGAGCTCTTATTGGTTGATCGAAAAAAGTGAAAGCCGTTTACAACTTCCTGTAACGCCGAATTGGAGCGCAGCTCTTGAGGAGGAGGAGTGGAGGGTATATTCCTCCTCCTCCCTCGTGATCATGCCTGCTAGTCCTCCTCCCCTCCTGCTCCCCCTCCCTCTCATTTACCACCTTTACCGGGCGGGGGAGGAGGGGGGAGGAGGAGGAGCGGAGGGGGAGGAGGAGGAGGGGGAGGGCCGACGCCAACGCCGCACAGGCTGGAAACGGGTCATGTGACCCCCTCCCCCCGAGGTCACGTGACCCGCCCGGACCATACTACACAATGAGGGGAGGAGGAGGAGAAGGAGGGGGGGAGGATGAGGGGGAGGAGGATGGGGAGGAGGAGGGGGAGGAGGAGGAGGAGAGGGAGGGGCGTGGTTACGCCGACGCCGACGGCGACGCCAACGGCGATGCCGACGCCGCTCAGGCTGGAAACGGGCCCCTAAGAGCTGCGCTCTAAAAAAAATAGTGGGTAGACCTCAAGGCATCTAGCGTTGAGGTCTACCCACTATCCTTTTAATCAAACCCAATCAGAGCTCGGCGTTGTTCTGACGTCACGACAACCCCTATGCAAGAAGCAGACGACTTGCAAACTCTTCAAGAGACACTGGAAACCTACAACCGTTGGGTCAAAATAACACAAGGCAGCATTTCGAGGTGCGAAAAAAAGAAAATCCTCATCGTCTCCAGCTGGGACCTCGTATATCTCCCACGAACAGGGACCCACCGTCATGTCTGGAATTCAAACGCACAGAGTCTGCGCGAGCCACGTTGTTACTCCCCCACCAACCACATCATACTGCCGACGGGGGATTTCTGTCCCTCCGAGTAAGCAAGTTTGGAAAAGCGAAAGCGTGGTGGTGATAGACTAATGTTTTCTTTTTTTTTTCGTTTCTTCCTACATTGAAAGAGGAGACTCTGGGTGAGGCGAAAGAGACGATCTATGGGGGAGCCGAGGGCCGTCCTGCTAGCAGCGTCCCCTTCGCTGACCTCTTGTGTCGCTCCGGAGGGAGTGGGGTCTTTGTTGATCGTGAAGCATGCGGGGTCGCGGTGTCAGGGGGGCCAATTTTTGGGGTGGGAAACAGCTTATTCCGCAGTGTTGGCGAAAAAACGTGAAAGAGCTTGTTTTCTGTTTTTTTTATGTTAGTATGCGACGTCAATAGAGTTGTTTGCTCGATGTAGTTCCAAGCATCTTATTCTCTCTCTGCAGCCAATCAGATCGCTTTATTTAAGAATGCCGAAGAACAAATCGTAAAGCTCGAAGACAATGAGGCACTCCACGTGTTTGCCTGTCAGTGACTGGACACGATGACGATACATCTCCTAGCAAATAACACGTAAGAATAATGGCGTCAAGGCAGCACGTAGCCAGGAAGGGGGGGGGGGGGGATGGGGCCCGGCGCCCCCCCCTTCCCCTCCTCCCCCCGAAATCTTCCATTTTTCTGGGACCTCCTCTCCCCCCTCCCCCTTATACAGCATTCTGTCATAGGTGCCCCCCCCCCCTCCCCCCCCCCCCCCCCCCCCCGAAACACAATCCTGGCTACGTGCCTGCGTCAAGCAATAATGAAAAAGATGTCTCTGTGATGTTTTCTATTCCTACCCTTTCGATATGAGGGTTGCTTCATTTTCTCGCTAATTTCTTCCCGAGTAACACAGCCGGACGCCACTCGCGATCCATCCGATCGCCGGCTCTTCGAGAATCCCTGCCGTGAAGCACGAAACATGAAATGGAAAACGCGCGTACACCGCCTCCAACGAAGCAAAAACCGTCGCCTTGTTTAAGCAAAAAAAAAAAAAAAAAAAAAAAAGACCGGCATACAACTGTCGTATATTTTGACACTGCCCATGCCGACGCGTTCCTATCTCGAGCGGCTTTCACTTGTTACTCCCAACGTCTCCAAACATTTTTATTGCCGCTCTGCGAGTCTCCGCCGCCGCACCTCGTACAGAACCCCGAAAACAGCGGACGATTTCTGACGTGCAATTTTTTTTTTCTTCCTTTTTTGTTTGGTTTTGCTTTTAAGAAGAACCCGACGAGCGATGCCATATTTCAACAAGCCGGTTCTGCAGCCGCTATCAAATGTCGCTGCGAATAAAAAATAACACGCACGAGCTTTCACTGTGCTTCTCTCTCTCTCTCTCATCCTCCCTCTCCGCTCTTCCTTTTGAATGAGTGGCACTGTAACTGAATACGGGGCAAGCATCGCTGCTAGTATCCCTTTCTTCAGCCCCTTCGAGCTGCACCCTCCGCCGCGCACACGCAGCATTCCCAGGCACAGACTTTCTTTGATCTTTTCGACTTGGTCAGAAAGCCATCGGACGTGCACCGGCATTGATTTCGCCATACAAAAGAGCGCTCGTACTTGACCGTATACGGTCAAGTACGAGCGCTGGTTTGTATGTCGTCGCTTCGATGGGAACGAGTTCCTTCTTGTGACCGGTACGTTGCTTGCGCCACAAGGACGACACCGCGAATAGGAAAAGAAGGACGCTATGTGTATCGAGTGAATAGCGAAACTATAGTCGTAACAATGGCTGTCCTTGGTTTCAAGCGCCCGCGGCAGCGAGCGTCCGGTATGATTCCCATCGGAATTGCTGAAGCGTAAGTCCGACTCACGCAGCGAGCAGAGCTCAGAAACGAGAAGAAAGACGTGCGTGCGTGCATTTTATAATATGTTATGTGCACCGATAGAGAATTTTGATTATTTTTTTTTTTTTTGACTCTGATAGAAAATTGTTTTCCACAATCGCTAATTCAATGCTCCGCAACGGGGGTTTTACTAATAAAAATAATAAAAATAATAGTAATATCGATCAATACTTACACTCCTTGTAACGCAACACCATCCTGCGGATGACAAGTGCATAAAAAAATCAAGATTGTTTTTTTTTTTGTTTTTTTTTTTTGCACAGCTTATTATAATTATGGTGTTCGAACTCTCCTTTTGGATGCTCTCAAGTCTAGCTCTACTATCTTAGTATTCCTTCCTTTCAAATGTATACTTCTTTCTTGTTCTTTATATTTTCAACGCGTTGGTATTCGCGGCCTCTTGCAACGTGTCCTTTGACTCAACTTGAATATGAGCCTCCTAAAAACATCGAAAGTATCAGCCGGTGTTTCGCTAAAATGCCCAGCTCTTCTGAACTGTCGCTTAGCGAAACGTCAGCTGGCGCCAAGGTAGAGGCCTTTATGAGGATTTTTTTAAGTGCTTCCTACCAGTTATGACGACTTTCTGGTTTTGTCCGGACATCTTTACGCTGGTGGCACTTAACAGACCTGCATGGCTGGTGGTTTCCGCGACGGCCAGTTTCCTCGTGATATTGTTATTCTAAATGAACTTCCATACACTCGTAGCTCCTATAGTAAGCGTTCCGGCTGTGCTTGGACGGAAGAAAGGTTGCCACGCGTGAGTGATGACCTCCGTCCGTAATGACCAGGGAAGTGGACGGGGCCTGGTCGAGCGGATGCAACTTTTTCTTCTGTCCCCAGCACGCCTTTCAGTAAAAACATTAATAATAAAAAAACAGCTACACTTTTATCTTACACCAGGCCGCTTTCGTGTTAGTCGAGACGACCTCTGAGATAATCAACAATCCATGGAATATTTGATGTCCATCATTCGTTTCATTACCTCGTTAGATGGGTTGATGTTCGTGTGTACTGGCTTGTATGCACCGACGCGACACTCGTTATGGCGAGGACGAGTCAAAATGCTCGTTATGCTGCAGACGAGACACACACATACAGACACACACAAGAAAAGGACACGTAGGTTAGTTCAATGAAAAACCTGCTAGATATGCGCGGCAATAGATGTTTTGCGTCTGTCCGAAGGAAGTATTTCGAGAAGCATATGAAATCTCGTTCTCGAGTGATTCCACACATTTGAACACAAATTCCTGGGGAACACCAAAGCATAATTTTTAGGGAATGCCTTCGCACTCTGTACGAAGCTGTTTTTTTTTTGTTTTGTTTTTTTAAAGAATTTTAGTTTTAATGTGTCGAACCAATAGAGCGAAATGTAGGATCTGCTTTTCGAAATATTTCATTCCGGCAGGCAATATCAAAGCAAGACATCGATTTCCGTGCATATGGAGCAGGCTTCTTATTCAACTAGCCTACGTGTACACTTTTTTTCTCCCGAATAGTACGCCACAACCAAATCACATACCATTTCTAAAATGGTCCCAGCGAAGGTTATAGACCCTGGAAACGTTTTGAACTAACTGAGCGAAATGGCTGAGTATTTCTTTCACGTGCCAACTATCCCTGCGCAGTGAAAATGATTGGCTTCGACGTGGTTCAGGAACTACACGAGCGGGTGTTGTTATAAAATTAAAATATCATAATACCGTCAATGATTTCCAGTGTACTGGCAGCAAAATGTGTGGTGTATTTGAGGGTGGTAGGGCCAAGCATCTTGTCTCTCTGTCCTCACGCATATTTGTGCGATAGAATTTAGAATATAAACGGACGTGCACTTTGCTACCCAGCTCACGAACACAACGTTTGCGCCTTTTTTGTCGTTTGATTAGTAAATGTAAGTCTTCAGCACCAAAGTTTACCACCTATGCCCGTGCTCTATACCTATACGCACATATACTTACGCTAGCAAATTCGATGACAACTCCCCGGCTGATTAAAAAAATAATAACAAACACCACCAATCTTTCATTTGCGCTCGATAACCGTGTTGAGCTTTGCATTTATTTATTTATTCAAATTCCCTTAAGGAGCCTCGTTTGAGGGCATTACACAAGGGGGGTACAATACACGAGAACATATAAAACAGTAACAACATCAGAAATGAATGCATGAGGTGTTGGAGGACAACGCGGCCAACGCCACGGGCAGAAGGTAAATATTCAAATTAGCTTGGGTACACAACCAGTAAGCACGAGGCAAGTGAAACACCACAATAAGAATTAACAGAGGTGAGAGCAAAGAGCGGTGCGAAAGGCGGTTGAATCCGCCTCGGTTACATTATGTAAGGGAGGTCGTTGCAGTCTATTATAGTAGGGGGGAAGAAGGAGGAGTTGCAGTAGGTTGTGCTGACTGAGATGGGGCGGGAAACGGGACACGGGAGATGTAGCCGCGAAGAGGATCGCCTGAGGGGAAGGTGGAGAGAGTCCCGAAACGCAGAAAGGTAGTGGGAAATCTTGTGAAAGAAGCCAAGGCGTGCTTTCTTGCTTCGGACGTTTAGTAAAGAAGGTTCATTTCGTTCTTGAGGGCGGATACATTAACTGACCGACCGTATGTCTTTAAACTAAACCTGGCAGCGCGTTTCTGAACTTCCTCGAGATGGTTTCATAAGGAAATTCGGTGAGGGCTCCAAATGGCCGCAGCATGTTCCCATTTGCGTCGAATGTACGTCTCATATGCCATTTTATGTACAAACCCGGAGGAAAGGGGGGGGGGGGGGGGGATTTAGGTTACGTCTTCAGTAGCCGAGACGACGAGACGCCTCAGCAGAGATAAGCTTGATATGAGCGTTCATGGTAAGATCGTTTGTTAGGGTCACACCGAGGTATCTATAAGATGGGGCGTCCTGTACGAAGTTATTTTCTAATTCGTACGCCTTGATATAGTGGAAAATGGCGGGGGGTGATGTCGTGAGGTCCTCCAGAAGATGCCAGTTTCAAGTTATCAATGAACTTGGCTATTCAACCACTTGAGATATCAACATAATCCTTTGACTGGCACAAGGATGATGGTAATAAAGAGACGTCGGCGTCTTTTTCTGTGAACATAAACGAAAAAGAGTTGTTTAACACTGTGGCACAGCTTGTTTCAGATATTGGGAATCCATCTTCATTCGTTAGTTGGATAGAGGAGAGATATTTAGGAGAGATTATCTTTCAGAATTTTTTACTATTGTTACGCAGGATACTTGAAAGGTCCTCGAAAAATAACTTATGTTTAGTCAGACGAAGGTTTGGAGTGTAGGCGTTAAGACACGAAAAGTAGTCGTGCCGGACAGCATCGCTGTTTAGACGCCTTGCACTTATACAATCGGTTCTTTTTGTTGTTGAGATACCTTAATACTTTGTTGTACCATGTGTTGCAGCCGTCGCCTTGTATATGGACCTGTGGGTACAAATAGGTCTACGAAGTTATTTAACTCGTTTTTGTAAAGTAACCAATTTTGTTCCACAGTCTTAGAGTACAAGCTAGTAGTATATAAGGGTAGATATGCAGAAAGATCGCTGTTTATTGCGTCGAAGTTGGCTTTGGAGTAGTCCTTAATAGTTTTGAGGTAGGATTTCTATTAAGGAAGGGTAAGGATAACTCCATAGTCAGCAAATTATGGTCGCTAAAACCATTCGTTTTACTGATGGATGTCACCAGATGGGGAGACGTCGTAAGAACACGATCAAGGAGGTTGTCTTCATGTGTAGGTTCCTGAACGACCTTGGTAAGATTATAATTTATGCATAGATCGAGAAAATCCCTGGCTTCATTGGACTCACGAGCTGTTCAACTACGCCAATCTATGTAAGGGAGGTTAAAGTCTCCAAGGACTAAGACATTTGATCTAGGGTACCGTTCGTTGATCTCAAGCAGGAAAAAATGAAGCTCGTTACAAAATATGGCGCTATTACCCGGGGGTCGGTAGCAGATCCCGAGAATTCTTTTTGTGCAGGACGATGTAATACAAACAAATGTTGCCTCAATATTGGAGCTGGTAGTAATATGAAATGACGAAATGCACTTGAGTCACGGGCGTGTCAATTCCGGAACCATGCGAGCACCATCTGCAGATTGCCTCCGATGAAACACGTCGATGGCTGCCATACGGTCATGCGGACGGATTCAATGAACCTTCTCGCCTCCTACGGCCGCGGGGCGGAGCGCGGCCGGGCTGTCGCCTAATTGTTAGGCTGCTGCTGCTGCTGCTGCGGAGGCGGCGGCAGCGGCAACCGCGCCAACGGCGATCGTGCTTTATAGCCGACTCCGCTCACGTCAAAGCTCGGCCAGTCCAGGGATTCGTGTCAGCGACCCTGTCGTCCCGCTCCGGCGACGGCGGAGGATTGAGACGACCGTCACGTTCCGCTCTCTGCCGGCCTGTCCGATCCAGTTAGAGGGACGGACGTCGCTCGGTGCCGGACCATCGGTGCCCTGAACGACGTTTTCAGAACTGGATGATTTATTTTTTTTTTGTCTTTTTCTCTCGATGTGTCGTACTTCCAGTTTAATTTTTTGGTTCATTTGTTGGGATGGCTAGATTGTTCTTATTGAATCACTCGCGTCACCACTTGTCTAATTAATTTTGAAAAAAGAAAAATATCACACGTGAGGTTGCAGTTTGATTCGGCAATCGATGAACTTTGCGGTCGACAATTTGAGTAACGTTAAAAAGTTTAAAAGTGAATGGTTCGAAGTATATTATTTTCCTGCGGTTTCTGTGTACCTTTCACGTTTGTGTACTTAATTTTGAAGTATTTTCTCGCCACGTGTTAAAAGGACGCTGACAGGGTATTTACGGTCGCCGAGGTTTTCATTTGAACATGACGTAAAAGAGCCCAACTATACCCCGAACAGAATTTAAGGCTCGAAATTCGTTTTCTTTCCGCCCGAATACAGCCGGTCGAGAATTGACCGGTTTCAGTTGCGCTCACTCTCTTTTTCCGAGGTCACATACTGTTCAGACTATGTCTACCAAATACATACCAAGTAGTAGGCCACCTAAGGCACGCACTTAATATTAAAATAAAAATGAACACGAATTCCATTTTTGTAGCCTCCGAAAAGCTGAAAATACATTGATAAAAAAGAAATGTTTTACAGATCACAGAAAGTACGTATACGCGTTATTCTCAATATGGCGACGTACCGCAGGATGGACGACACAATGGCGGTTCACGACGGATCCACGTTGTAACGGACGTAGCGCCGCTACTTTGGAATTGTCGTTCCTGGTATCGGCTAATCGATCTTCAAGCATACAGAACATCGAGCGGAAGGGATAGAAGTGCAAATCAATCACACGACAAAACGGTACACGGGAATTCGTCCTTTTCGTCATCTGCTTCACGCGCCGGAGAAGCGGAGAAAAACAAAAAAACATAACGCTGTCGGATGGAGAGTTCTGCCCACGACCTTCCGTGCTCGTGTTTCGGTTTCGGCTTCGAGCATTTGAAGTTTTTTTAGCTTTATTAAAAATATACTTGACTGTAGCCAAATATTGGATGGATAGTCTCCTGGCACCATTATAAATCGCATGAAAAAAATTTAAAAAAAGTTTGTTGATTTGAAAGAAGGGGGAGGGGGCAGTGTTTCTTTCAGAAAGAACGGCCGACAACCGTTTACAAAAAAAAAAAAATATAGAAGACGTTTTTTGGACAGCTACATTTAGCTTGTTGGACATGGCGGCTACGAAGTATGTAAAACCGTACTGAAATCTTCGGTGTGCTAGTTAGCTACGCATCCTGGTGAAATTAGCGCAAAAACAAGGAATAAAGAACTTAGACAGGATATAGCGCTATGTAAAACCCTTTATTTTTGCTGCCCCAAATTTTTACGAATTCGGCAGCGGGGTCATGTTTGCGACAATTAAATATTAAGTTCGCAAATTCTTAAAGCAGGAATTCACCTCTCTAGACAATAGAAATATTCGCCCCCTTCCCTCCGCTAAATTTCGCCAATTTTATAGGTCGTGAACATCGAGCAAATCAGGGGCTCATGAACATTAGGAGTCTTACAGTATAGTGAAGCTATCGCAGACGGACCTGCTCTCTAGTATCCATCCGTTACGTTAGCTTTTTCATAGCTCTCTAACTCGGAAACTCTCGCTCAACTAACATGTTCAACTTCGAACCATGAAACGCATGAGATCAGTGCTCACTTACCTACAAGTCCGACTACAGGACCTGCTAACAATGACGTCGCACGCAAAAGGTTTCACTTCGTAATTACAAAATTACATTGTTGTTGTTGTTGTTTTTCTTCTTTTTTCGCTACCGTAATTTGTCCTTGAAGCGTGTCCCTCGAGGGTTGGACGAAAGCGATAGCTTTATATTAGCTTCTAATCTGGCGTTCGCTCTTCCGTGAGTTTTACGGTGCTGTGAAGGATTCTTGAGAGAGAGTACATGGTCTTTCTTCGTACCTCATCGAGACTTGCGTACCAGCATGTGTCTACATTAACATCCAGTTCCACTGGCTGTTTATTACCCCGCGAGTGTGGAGCTCACGCGGACATATTTGAGGTTGCGCATATACTAATTTCATCACGTAATTTACAGCTTTTTTTCCTTAGTAGGCTCGTTTTACTGCACTCTAAAGTATATAGGTCCCTACCGATCACTCAGCTAGTCTAGGAAGAAACGCTAACGTGATATGATTTTTTTTCTTAACATGTCGTATTCCCTTTTCTTCGAATTTTTTGTTGTCTATCGACATCATTTCTTCAATGTCTCTTGCATCATGTGCGGTAGCTAACTCTCATGCTATGAACGCTTTTTTTTGGTTTCATTTTTTAGTGCCCGCCCTACTATACTACAGAGCCCCCTCACCTTTGCAAAAACTAAAGAAAGCTCAGCAACGAAGGCACTCCAGTGTACCGTATCTGCAGTCGCTGAGATTGATGCATTGTTCGCTGATTCTGATACAGAAAGAAACTAGGTCAGGGAGGAACTTTCATTTGTTCTGCCTTTATCGTAGACCTTTTACGACATTAAAACATTAGAAAAAGACCAGGAAGCTGTATGCACAAAACAACACACTAAAAAAAACAAGATCTGGAAATTCTTTTTTTTTTTAATTTTTATTCTGTGAGTGAGCATGATCTGATATACTTACACTTAACTATACGCTAGAAACAAACCGTAGAGCATAATTTCTCACTTCAGAGGAGAGGTATTTCTGAATTTGTAGATTTCGTTACATGGGAGGGCAGACTTTGATCATTGAATTGACTTATTTTAGTTATGTTTCGCCATATTTTTAGAAAAAAATGGGAATTCATTTCTTTATTGGTAGATTTCTTTACAGACGGCAGATTTCGATATTTGTGTTCACCAATTCAAGTTATATAAGTGATGCATTTTTTTAACATCGTGTTCGATTGACAAGAAAACGAAACACACCAATTTACTTTTAATCCTAGTCCTTCCGATCGTTCGCAACTCCGCGTGGGAGCACTCCGACAACGCGCAAGAAGCCAACCAGGGGCACAAGCAGATACATCAAGCGCACTCCTCATCCTTCATGCTCACACGATCGCCTCCTTCCCTCCCTCCGAAGCGGAGAACCCCTGGAGTCAACCCGGGTCAAGTCTCGACGACCGTCGCCGGCAGGCGGCGATGCTATTTTCATAAGGTCCCGCATATCGACACTCGTCGGGACGGATATGCGGCTCCCGGAATGTTTATACGCTCGACATGCCGCCGTCGGCTAGCCATTCCCCGTCGCGGCCGCGCCAGCGCTTCACTCTTCGACGCAGCGGCTCTATATTTGGAAGCCCGCCGCCTCCAATCCCTTTTCTAACCCCCCTCGTGATAGGGCGCAGTCGTTGCGACTCTCGTTTTCTTATTGTTATTGCTTCTTTTGGGGGACATTCGAGGTGGGGACAAAGTTTCCCGAGGATCTGCGGTGCTCGCCGCTTACGTTCAGGGTAGAGAAGCTCGATTAAAGAGAAAAAGCAACTCAAAGAATCAGAATTCAGTGGCGGATACCTTTTGCGAAAATTGGTTGCTCATGCCCACGCGTTTGCTTCCGCGTGTCCAAGTGGATAGCGGACGTAGGGGCTGAGGCAAGCCTTTAGAAGCTTCTTGTAGCTAGTTTTGCAGCTTGTAAACGCGGCCCATGAATCACGTGAGACCCTAATCCGGGCGGTTGCAAACACTCTGAAATCTAGGGGCACAAGTTCAGCGCGGTTTGCGGTCGCGAGTTCGCGCTCGGAGACGGGCGCGCGTCGAGTTTCGTTTTGTCTTCTTACATCAAGTTATGACGTGCCGTAAAACGATCCCTTGTTTTATGGCGTGTGCAGAAGGGGGTTTGGAATTTAGCAGTCGGTCGCCGCCCGCACTTTCCGGGTGGGTCGAATAACGTGTTTTATTTGTCACCCGCAATGTGTTTTAGAGTGTGAAAGAAAGGCGAGTGCGAGCAACTTGTTGTGCCGGTCGTTATCGCTGGACGGATGTTTGCGGCTTTCAGTGTAGGGGAAAAGCGGCTGATGGGAAAGTGATCCGAATCATCCAACTATATACTTCCGCGATTGGCTTCTTAGAGCCGCGAAGTAACACGCTTAAACTGAAAAAAAAAAAAAGGGGGGGGGGGGAAGATAGAAGATAAGTTTAAATTGTAATGGTTGCGTGCCAAATAGAGTTGTTTTACTCAACCAATCAATTTACAAGGTAACGTTTTCGAGCACAAATCGTACGATGCCCGTGGTTTATTGCAACGTTAAAAGAGGCAAGCTACACCAGTTTTACAGACATAGCAAGTGCTAGAGACGCGACACAAAACACGAGTTGTCGGACACTCGCGGTCCATTGTAACGCCATAGTTAAAGAAAAGAAAGCCAGAGCGGCAAGTGCGTCGATTGGACCGGTGTAATGCTGCGCACACACACACAAAAGACATAATTGTATTGCAGACGCCTAAAAATATGATTCCTCAGCTTGTCCACACTTGGCGCTTTACTCCTTCGTATGTTCGTGATAAGAATTACAAAAATTGGTATCCCTGAATGGCAACGCGTTAAACTGACATTTAGAGAAGGGTCAGATTGTGTTGTCCGACATGAGATTGCTGATTATTATCGAGCAAACTTTCCTTTCGAATGTGGTGGTTCTTTCGTAGCCTACTCGCATTCTCAAACCTCCGCAGTGGCTGCACACAATACGACCCTTTATTTACTCAACCTTGTTTAGGACTTACGGTTTGCCGAACGGAAGCACCCTTATATCTGTGTCATTGACCCACACTCGAAAAAATCTGGAGCCTTTTTTCTTTCCCGCATAGCAGTCGGGAGAGCAAGTCACTGTAATCTCCGGAGAAAATATGTTACAACCAAAAACGAAAAACAATCTCCGGTGTGACAGTGAGTATGACGTAATAACGTGCTTACACCAAACTCCGTCACAGCGCTTATACGTCTTTCTTAGGTCTAAACATAATTTCCTGCTCGTCATTTCGCCGAGGTCACTTCTCCGTCGACTCCATGGATTAGCTCTCCTAAGTGCTTTGCTAGAAAATAGACGCACCTAATTAATTGAAGTGCATAACGCACAAAAAAAAATTAATTACTCTACGTTGACAGGGGAATTTCTCGGCGTTACTAAATGTCTTTTCTTCGTTTTTCCTATCTGCAGGTGACGTTTCTAGAATGGACGTCGACAGCACCTGGCCCAGCGTTCGATGAGCCGAGGAAGGCGGAGTGACGGCTGACTCGGCCAGCATCAGGCATCGGCCATGGCGTCGTTACCGGAGAGGACTTTAGTGCTCGTCTCTGCCGCCTGGATTGTGCTCCTCCAGATACAGCGGGTGTGCGCCTTCGACTGGGGTGAGTGTCGCTTCCGCTCGCGGATTTTCTTCTCCGCGTCAGGCGCATGGCGCGGTCGCTACGAAGGGGAACACGTGGACACCCGCGACCGCTCGCTCCCTATATAGTAAGTAGTCTGTGGACATGAAACGAGAGATCGAACAACGATTTGTGCCCCTTGTTGCGTTATAATATAGTATGTCCATCCTTTTTTTCTATATATATATATATATAAAAAAAGCTGTTCTGGTTGGGTGGTATTATAATCGCTGTTTTTAAGAGATTCGTGACTCTAGTCGGCTCGATCTCCGAGGACGCGAGCGGCAAAGATGTCTCTTAATTGTCCTGCCTCAAACGCGAACATATTCTACAAGTTTTGAAATGGCCTCGGCGTCTGGTCAACTTCGAGCGTGCGCGCCCCGCCAAAGCACGCAGGGAGGCCCAGGTTTTATAACACGAGCCCTGCGGCTCTCAACCTGTCAGTCAATGCACGAAGCAAAAATTTGTTTCCCCATTTATTTCGGGGAGAAGAAAATTAAACGACATAAATTTATTTCCTTTTTTCTTTCTTTCTTTTTTTTTTTTTTGGGGGGGGGGGGGGGCAGTGGAGAGGGAGTGATTTATACTTGCTGCCTTACTCAAAAAAAAAAAAGAGAAACGACGCTGAAAACCTCGCTTTAAACCCTGCCTACGACAATGGCCAGGCACGCTTTAACCGGCAGTCACGAGGTACTAAAAACAAAACAAAACAAAAAAAAAAAAAAAAACGTTAAAAACGTGATGAAACAAACGGCGAGGCAAATAAACACCGACGCCAGCAATACGCGAACTGCCACCTCCTTTTCCGGAGAAGGAGGGGCATCGGTCCAAGAGCGGAGTTCGAATCGTGTAAACGGGGCTTGAACTCGGATTCCCGGTTCGGAGGGTCGGTTGTCAAACATCCGTGCGACATGCAAGGAGAGGGGGCGAAGTCTTCCCTGGTGAGGGCGACTGAGACCACGGAAGAAGGCGAAGAAAGAGGAAGGTTGGGTTTGCTCTTGGCTCAGTTTGTGATTTCTGGGCTCGTCAAGACCCTTTCTGCAAATAAGCTGTCTTTGATAGGTGGTATTTTGCTGCAAAAAGAAAACAAAGTTGGTAAAACAGCCTTCGTCTTCACAAACACACTTTGGCTGATTATTATGTTGTTTCATTTTGATTGTTCTGCCTAAGCATTCTTTATACACTTTCGAATTTTTGCTGCTGTATACTGTAGAGAGGATAATCGCGGTGCTTTCAAGATATCGACCTAACGCAAAAAAATCGTAACCTGCCGAGCTCGAGGTGTCCAATTCGGTCAATGAACGGACCTCTTTGATTGCGTGAGGATGTCGTTAGAATCAACAGAGGAACGTTTTCGAAGGGTGTGCATTTACAGAAAACCAAGAAACAAACTATAGGGTCAGGCATTGCGATCTCATCTTCGCTAGCAGCTGACAAGCTTCGCTGGATTCTCCGATACGAACAATTAAAACCAATCTGGAAGCGCCATATGACTTCCTAACTAGGAACGCATTCTCAATTTATACTGTAGCTCCCGAAATCAACACGTTTGTTTTTTTATATTTACAGCAACTTTATATTTCTTTCTTATTCCTCTCTACTCTACAGTCCTACGTACAAACTGAATGTGAAAACCGCAGATGAACTTAGAAAGATCCCTAAGGGATTCACTTGCGCTTGTAGGATGTATTGTTTACTAGCTGGCGCTTGCCTTACTCGCACTTGGTGTAAAGGAACAAAGAGCGTTACGATCCAGTTAACTTAATGGAAAAAAAAATAAAGTATGCCGAATGTCCCTTGACATTTATCATAGCATTTGGTGGCATGCAATTCCTGCCACAATGACACTTGAAAGAGTGACGTAGTCATTTCGGTTATGTCGTCACTTGTTTCATAGCATTTTTAAATCGGTCGTCGAAAATACGCAAAAACTGACTGATTATTCCTTTAAAAAGAAAATTTCTTAAATAAGTCTGGCCTTTAATAGTATTTGCAATCAATACTGCAATTCTAATATGCCTCTTAAAATCCATAACTAAAATGTTAAGTAGAAGATTTTAGTTGATTAGTCCACTTAGTGTGACGATTATCCCGCCATCTATTGTCCGTCGAGTCTGGTAGATAGATGGCGAAGACAGAAACCCTCAAACTCTCACCCTCTACTTTAAAAAAAAAATGTTCGAGCACTTTTACAGTTTTTACGTGAACCACAGCGTAAACTGGAGCTATGACTTGAGGCTACATAGACATAGCTTTATTAATTTGCAGACGCATTTACTATATTAGTCGTCCCGGGCTTGCAGCTTTGTTGTGGTTCATGTTCAATAGAAATGAGGTATATATGATGCACAGCCGCGGAAAACATGAAAAAGCTCAGGCGAGTCCGTGGCTTTTAAGGCCGGCCGCGCTATCAGGAGAAAGCTCAACCATTATCGAGGCTGCGGTGCCTGTTCAATTCTTGTCGTCTATCCAAACTTGAAACGCAGTTGCTGAATTAATGCAGATTTCGTTGAATATCGGAGCGTCCCACAACGAAATGAAAAATGAATCGTGGTTGAATACACCAGGTCGGCAGGTTGAGCGGTCAGTTTTTGCGGGTGCTCGATACTAATTTCGCGGGATCAAAGACGGTAAGCGGTTTTTATTTTATTTCGACGAGTACTTCTACTATCGGTGTTGACTCAGCAATTTGCCGACCAAGTGGGAGTGAAGACCAAAATCGAACAGCTTCTACCATGCCGCTGGTTCACACGATATAGCACCGGTGATAACTCAGTTTTCTTCCGTTCAGATAGCACTGGAGGTCTTCGTAGGCCTGGGCTTTTTCATGATGTCCACGACTGTACTACACCTGGTGCCTTAAACTCGTCAAACACAAAGTTGGAACAGGAAGTTCGCTTAGCGTGCCGACTTAACGTCGGTGAAAAAAGCGCGAAGATAGGCCAATCGGTGCGCTCCGTCAACTTTGGCCCCAACTTCGTGTTTGACGAGCTTAGAGACCCTGCAGATGCTTAAGATATCAAGTAATGCGATTGATGCGAGTGACGGAGCCAGGGTAAATAATCTTTTCACGGTAAGAGGAAGCCAATGGGAAAAATAAGTGTCTCTCAAAAGCTGCGAGGGAAATCTTATAATTCCCCCGTGCCGACCCAGTGGACAACCATCAAACTGACCCGTATAGCAGATTCTCCTGTCGCATAAAGTGCACGTAGTAGAAATCGATACCGTTGCTTCGAGCTCGGGGTTAGCAAAAAGATATATCGCAAAACACATAGGTGAACCCAAATATCCAACGCTGTTTGTTCCAGCCTATAACGCTCGCTTGCAGCAAAAAGTGCACATTTCTATGCCGTCTCCGGTTCCTGAAAAGAGCCAGAGTGCGTTTGCGTGCTCTGTGTTTGCCTTTGAACTTAATGGTGCTCTCGTGTACCTCGTCTTTTTATACGTACACATATATATATAAAAAAAAAACAAAAAAACAGACCAACGACAGAGACTCGCTCCGTTGTTGTTCCGCCGATGTCGAAACGGCAACACCGTAACGCATCCTGCAAAAGGGGCCCTAGCAGCGGGAGGGGAGTGGCGGCCGATGTTGATGTTATTCTCATCTCCCTATCAGCGTCTGTCATCGCGCGTTGAAATCGTAGACAGCGTTTAGGAACAAGACATGTCTTAAGAGAGCACAAACTAATGACGTCGCCTCTCCCCACTTTTTCCCGGGCGGCGCTTGGCAGCCGCAGGCAGCCGCATGCAGGAGCGCCCCCTGCGGGGCTTCTTTCCTAGAAGATGATCTTTATCGGATTGAAGGCGGTGCGGAGGTTTGTGTGGGTTCGGGACCAGCGTTTCTCGACTCCACGCGGAGCTGTTGAAACCCGCGGGATGACTTGCTCGCTTAGCTTTCCCCCCGTAGAAAACAACACGTGACTTGTGCGGAACCGAGCGGCACTCATTTATCCTGAAGTCCGCATTACTCACTCACTTTCTTTTCTTTTTTTGTTATCATTATATTTTTTTGCTTATCGCAGTGACGCGGTTCTTTCCCACGAGTTGAACAACCACTAGCCGCACAGAGATTTTACACGAGGATTAGAGTAAAAAAATCTATCCTAAAAAAAAAAAAAATGACAAGGACAAGGTTTGAGAAGCAAGCTGTTTTGCAAGTTGCGGTAGCATTCGCGATTTTTTTAAGGTTCTAAACAAATTAAATAAGAAAAAGATTATTTATTATATCAGAGTTATTTCACACTGTCAAGGCCTCACCAACATAAACGAAACAAAGCTTGCTTGAAGGCAGAAACTTTTTTTTTGTTTTAGTCAGATGATACGTTATATGCTGCGCTTTCATTCTTAAGCATGAGAACCACGCCGCGAAATTCGCTCTTTACAGCCAGCAACAAAAAAAAAAAAAAAAAAAAAAGGAAAGACTGTTTCAGATTGGCAGAAGGCGCCGATCGAGAGCAGCAGCCGTCAGATTCGGCCCTCTCACCGCCGCCCCCGCAGTCAAATCATTTCCCCCCGCCGCGGGCAGCTTGATCTGCATACCGCTCCAGTAAACCTCGATCAAGTCGGCCATTAACCCTCCTCGAGGCCGCAGCCGTCGTCGCTCCGTCGATCCTCGCCCTCCCGAGCAGCCACAAACGCGCCTCTGGCTCAATCAGACGTCAGGATATGAGTAAGCGCGTCCAAACAGAAGATGGGCCGAAACCACCGCCGCCGACGCCTCAAGAAGGGCCCGACTGTATACTCCCCGGTCACCCCTAAGCTGACAGAGAGGTGGAAGTTACGGGCTCGCCGGCCCAATCAGCGGCCTCCATTTCATCACCTGACCCCACGCTCCTCGCGTGCGTATGGGAGGGAGCATGATCACGTGGCCAAAAGGAGACGCGCGGCTGGACCGACGTGCTCGTCGCTTCCACCGCACTTTCGGTGTAGGGGTGGACTGAGTGCAGGGCTCGACTGGAGCGAGAGGAAAGGCGGGCTGGGCGGCGGAGCGCGATGAAGCGAGCGCCGACGCAAGCAGCGGAAGCGGCCGTCCCTCCGGATGTTCGTGATCAGCGTTCTTCTCGTATCGCCCACCGCGGAAGACACGCCATCGGCCAAAGGCGAGGAACAAAGAGTTGTACTAGTAGCAGCATGTACGCGCGCGCACGCACGACGGGAAGAAAAGAACGACGCGGGAGAATCGGTCCGATCGGTCGCGGCGTCGGGGATCAGCGGTGCGGACAGCGCGTACCTATACAAATGCCAGCGGTCCGCGGAAGAAAGAGATCGAACGACGGCTTAAATTGGAGGACGGGAAATGTTCTCATGAAGAGGGTGCGCCGACACACGTCCTATCTGTTGCAATGGTGCCAGGTTAGCAGCGGTTCGCGGAAGGCCAGTGGATTCGTTGCGGCGGCGGTGGCGGCATGTATACACGTTTGTAGGCGGTGAGTGTAGCAGGCCGGGAAACTTTTCAGGTTTTGGGAATCGAAAACACGCCGGTTGGTTTCTTTAGGTGAGCCGCGACTGGCGCGACGAGAGTCGGTTATTAGAAGACGCTATACAACGCGTTAAGGCATCAAATAATGGTGTGCTTTATCACGTTATAGAACGAAACCCAAATGAATCGAATGTCGTCGGTCACAGAACGAGAGTAGCAACCGTGAACACTTTCTTTCAATGTATGTTCACCTTAATTCACGAGAAAAGCACGAGAATTCGTCCCCTTGTAATGTGACAAAACGTCTCGCGAGCCTACTTCTCTGGCGCCGAAGGCCTGGAAAGTTAATCACTACAATCAGCTCAAACAGTCAAGCGAATGATCGGTACAAGACAAATTTCCTCCTTAGTCAACAAGTTCACTGAGCCAAGGGCCAGTGCCAGACAACAGGGATCTAGAAAAACACAAATTCCGAGCCGAAAAACTGGCATAAGCTACGACCTTCTTTTTATTTATTTATTTATTTTTTTAGTGGGGGGGGGGGGGGGGGGGGGGCAGGTTCGACGGTCGATTATACCCTTCCGAAAATTTCCTGCGGACGGACACGTGAGCGATTCTAGCGAAGCCATTAGATCACGCAATGTGTTCTCGCGAATGGTTGTTACAACGAAAAGGTGTGTTGCCACCTCCTCTTTGTTTGAATTCACAGAAACGAATGGGGAAATCGATACGAGCTTAGGGGAAATTCCCGTAGAGTATCAAAGGTCTCTCCAAACGTTTGGGCTAAGGGACCTATTGCGGATTGGGGGACATATTGCGTCCTCGAGAGCCGAAAAAGAGTTTAGACAATCTAAATAAGGATGTATTAAATAAATACACCGAAATATTAATTTAAATACAAAAACTAAAACTATAACAAAAATTATAAAAAAAAATGTTGATGAATACATATTTTTTTTATTTTTAAGCGTAATATTTCGCCAATTATGATGTTGCAAAGGAATTGTAATCCAGAGAACTCGTCAGGCATAGATCAAAGCCGCGTAGGAACTGGATCATATTTCTCACAGGACACAAGACCCATGAGAATGGTAGACCCGATGATGACAATATGCAAGAGATATGGCATATGACCCTAAGCGCAATATAGTATATGAGAACGCAAATAGTTTCATCACAGAAAACAAAGAATAGTTAGGCTGCATAGTGACGGAAAGGTACAATATATAATATGACGAGATTCCGTAAATACCGTCTTAACTTTTTTTGTGTGCATGATTATTTTTGCATTTGTGACAGCGGGCCGCGGGCCGGATGACACTGGAAAGACCGCGGCCATCCGCGGACGCGTCTGAAATGCGTCCGTGGGCCGGATCTCACCTGCGGGTCAGGGTTTGGAAACCCCTGGTCTTGACATCTTTTGTCGTGTGCGCTTCGACATAATATTATAGTAGGAACTTCATGTTTTGTGCTACCTTCGCTCTGGACAGCAGGGTATCAAGCCCGCAACTTGAGACGCAGCCGTTGTCGCGCATGAGTGTTAATCCAGCGTAGTTATTTTCGTACCTGCGTGCTTTCGTTCTACCGGTTAAAGCGTTGCGAGACGGAGAAAAAGCTCTGTCGAGGCGGAATGCGATGATAGTCTAATCACCCGTATTTTGCCACAGCTAGCTTTGCGCAGTGCTGCACGTGCGGTGACTATGGTGCGCCCCCGAGTTTCCCACGAGCTTCAGGTCGTTCTCGAATTGATTGATATATAGTGCTTTTCAGTTATGCTCAGCATGTTCCTAATTGAAACCATATGATTATGTTTATTAATTAAAACGTTAATTAAGAAAGTTTAGTGAATTATCCGACTGTTCGCAAAGATTAGCCACCCACATAATGTACCCCGGGCCGTATAATATATATATATATATATATATATATATATATGTACATCAATATAGATATATTTTTTTTTCCCATCTATGTAGTGTTTGGAAGCCGTGGCATCGCGCAAAATTGTAATATACAAAGGTACGAGAAGAGCACAGAAATTCGCGGTCACGGTACGTTTCTTACAAAAATGCTCATAATATGGAGCACATCTACGTGGCCTAATTACAAGCCATTAGCCACGATGCAGTTATTTCACCAAGTATACGACAGTACGTATGTTGTTTCGGGGATGCGTTTCGACTTTACAGGGGGTTAAGGGAACTTAGTTTCAGAACGGACGTTTATTAAAATTCTCTGACTGTTGCGCTTTGGTAAGAACGAGAACAAGGGCACCTTCATGAGCCTGGAACGATGAATGGATCCGAAGCTGAAAGAGGCAATGTTGCCTTAAAGTTTTACTGCATGGATTTTAATATATACACGGACTTGAACGAAGAAGAAAACAATCATTTGACGACTTGGTGTTACACCAATCAATCAATCAATCAATCAATCAGTCAATCTATAAATTAATGAAAGAGCTTTATTGTGTTTTCCGAAGAGCTTTAGGGGCCTTCTTTTAGGGTTACACTTGACATAATATTTCTCAAATGTTTAAGGACTCTCCAATATATTCGCTAATCATTACGTTTCCAACCTATCGGTGACATTAACTTGGTAGGGTTGCTTAAATGCAATGTACAGGCACGTAGCTAGGGGGGGCGGCCCATGGGGCATGCCCCCCCCCCCCCCGAAATCTTCCATTTTGCTGTGACCTCCTCTCCCCCACCCTCTCAAACAGCATTTTGTAATGCCCCCCCCCCCCCTCCAAAAAGAAAAAAAAAAAAAAATCCTGGCTACGTGCCTGGCATTATATGATCTATAATTCCTTAACTGGAGAAAGAGAAATGTTGGAAAAATGTTCGTTTACGCCACGGTTTAAAGACCAGCTTCAGCGAGACGGCGTTCGAACTCTGAAACAAAAAGTTTACTTCTGTTCCGCCACCGACGGCCACAGGGGTGGCGGAGCAAAGGCTCTGAATCCCTGGAAGCGACAAGGGGAGGCCCACGCTTTCGACGAACACATTTCAAGCAACGCGACAGACAAAATCTTCGCCCTTCTCACCGCTGTCACCCCTCACTTTCTTCTTATTGTTTGTCCTCTCCACTACTGCTTCTACCCGGAGAACCTTTATCACTACGCAACACGCGTGATTCACCCTCCGAAATATCGAAAGCATCGCGTCTGGCGCCCGTTGCGTGCAGTCCTCTTCACGCTCGACTCATAACGGACGTCCAATTAGACGCGCTTCCCATAAGCTCTATTTCGAGACTTTCGAGCGGCAGTCCTTCGGGGCTTCGTAGAAGGGACCCTTCTGGAAGAGCGCTCTGGGCAGAACATCGAATGAACTAAAGAGAACAAGCTGGTGCGGCATCGTCGCCAGACCACGAAACGGGGTTGACGATATCGGTGACCGAGACGTGAACGGGAGGCAGACGGAGTCGTCACGGCCCACGTACCGGAAGCACGGCGATCTCTGCTCCTCGCTCATCGGCGGTCCTTTTGGACCCCGGCTATTTTGAGCCCTGAGACAACGAGCTATTGGAACGCGTCCTTTTGTTCGGCGAAACACTGAAGAGGTGCTTGGCTGCTTGTCATAGAGGGGGCTAGTGGTCGGGTGACTCTCAGTGTCGTTCAGCTGCAGAAAGTTGATGCTCGGTTCGTATCAGGATGTTTGGTGCAGTCTAAACTTCAAACTCTGTTAGGGTTTGGATGGAAATTGAATGTGTGAATTGCTTCTTACACGGAGTATTTGTTACATTGCTCTTACTTCATGGAGACCCTAGCGTATCACTTTCTTCCGAGCCCTTCCAAAAATAGTCGCGGGATTCAGTTGCACATACTCGAGCAAGAGGTATTCAATGTTGAGCGAGCGCAAGTACCAGCCAGCATGTCGATTTTATTTATCTATTCTCGCGGAGCTTGATTCTGAGATAGTAATGTCTGCTTTTCTGAACTGTGGGGAATATCCCAAGAAATAAATTTTTTTATTATTATTAATATATGCTTTACAGATAACTAAAATATCTGAACTAAAATCAACACATGTAAACTGAGCTTAGACGAAGGAGGACAACCTTCTTTCTTTAAAAAACTGTGTAAGTATAGGGTAGAGATACATTGAGCTTGCTTCATTGGTGTCAATCAGCCATTATTGAAAACACAAAGTGGAAGAAGCATCCAAGCTCTTACGACAATACACCACACTCGCAAAACTGTCGCAGCCATGTCACTTCTAATATAGTTCCCTCAAACATCCTTTTAATAGCCTTCCAACGCGTTAGTGAAATAGCGCTCTCTAACAGCCAATTGCGACTTCGTTGTATCCAGGTCGGCGCAATTTTCCCCCAAAGTCGCACGCACGACACTTACGAAAGATATCTGCAGACTCGACCCGAACTCAACTCCGAACTCGCAGATGCACGCATGCCAGCCGACGCATGCGCGCTGGACTTCCAATATTCGTGACTCCCCCGGTCCGCAATAAGGACACGCCCAAGCCGTCAAAAATTGCGCGGGAGGAGAGAGAGAGAAGAATAGGAAAGGGTGCACGTAATGCATTTGGCGCATCTGTCGATTCCAGCGAGCCCCCGACAATTAGGCAGTCGTTGGAGGCAACGAAGGCAGCGGGCGCCGTGATCCGTTAATTCCCAGACGCGGGCATAGGCGTCGCCGGCAGCAGCGGGTCTCGGTGTTGCCACCGCAAGTTTCCATTAGGATCGCAGCACACATCGGCGGCCGACGCCGGGGGTGCCGCTAAACTGAGAACCGGCGGGAGGGGAGAGTTTGCACTCGGGTCGGTCGGTTCACATGGCCGGGGCAATTCCTGCCAAGGCTAGGTCGCAATTTCGACGATCGATGCAGCCTCGGAGTCACCCCGCGTATTAACTATACTCCGTTCAGGCTAAGCTGACTGCGCGGGGGAAGCATACGTGCCGTTTGGACCAGTCATGCGTAAGTATCTTTTGCCACGTGATCACTTTCCTCCTGCCCATACCCAGGCACAGAGAGTTGGGGTCACGTGATCAAGGGAAAGTGGTTGATTGGCCCTGCGTGTGCGTAGCTTCCACCGCACTATCAGCTTAGGGGTGAACGGAGTATCGACGGCGCCCTTCGTAATGGCTGCACGCTGGGAAAGACACTTCTTCCTGAACTGCGATACTTTCTTTTTTTATTTCGATTCATTGCTTCGAACTGCCTCCCCCATTTTTGCGTCCCTCCCCCTCCTCAATCTTGTCGTTGTACTTGAAGGAGTAGCCATTGTTCTGAGGTCCCATCGTTTTACTTATCTCGACGACGGAGAGGTTCACACTTTAGAGTTGACAAGCGGTTTCTGCTCAAACGAAAGAATAAAATACATTGAGGTCGAAGGCGGACATTGGTCCATGACGTTTGTGCGTTTGAAGCTTTCATCTTACTTGTTTTACTTGCTCGAGTAACCAAGCATTTAGACTTCATTTTTTTCTTTTTTGTCCTCTTTGCTGTCGCTTGCCAAGTGTCGAGCTCAGAGTCCTAGATCTCTTCATGTTATCAACTGTAAAAGAAAATATATTAGAAAAATGTATGCAACAATCAGCCAATGTCTTGGCAGATATCTTCTTCGCCATCAGTAAATGAAAAAAATTTTTTTTTAATGTCTGACGAGCAAGCCAAGTAATATATAATTTTAAATACAATTACTTTAAAGTCAAGTAGACGTAAAACAAAAACACTACCACAGCTCTGCAGAAATACTCCTTACTAGCTTTTTGACAATTTCTCTAAACCGTGTCATTTCACTGTGCATTCATAAAATCGTTAAACACGAAACAGTGATTTTTATTTCGCGGTGAAGAAATGGCGTCTTCACATTTCGGTTGTCAATACAGTTTAATGACACCAACTCCTCATAGTTCGTTTTAACAACCACTAAAAAACTACCGAGCGCCATACAACACACTCAGCCATCACATGACAAACAAAAAGGTAAAAAATAACGTATCCAAATTCGCTCCGTAGCTTGAGAAGCCCTGTGTGCATCCAAACGCGCGTCGTGTACCCACAAAAAAACCAAACTTGCCCTCCTATCCCCGGACGGGCGCAGCGAGGGTCCCACATTCCCGCCTCCCCACCCCGATCCGGGACGAAGAAGCGACGACGTCTACGACGACGGTGACGACGCCATCAGGAGGAGGCCTCCCTTCCTTTCAATTCATCTCTCGATTTCTATTCCTCCCCGTCCGCCGAACCCCGAGCTCTATAATAGACCGCCAGCGCCACACATAAGAACGGGACAACGCCGGCTCATCCCAAGACCCTAAAAAACAAAACAAAAAGAAACCTTTAATATCAGAGATGAAGCATGCAGCGCCGGAGGAACCCAAAAGCTATAGTAGTGGCAGATACTCCTCTCCTCTCCCCACGCCGCCTGTCTTAGGACATCTTCTTGGTAATATCTTTCGCGGCGTCGGCTGCGGTAACCATTGTCTGCAGTGGAACCCAGGGTTGGTTGGTTGGTTGGTTGTCTAGGGAACCCATAGTGTAACTTTTATTTTCATCTTCTTTTTTTTTTTCTTCCGGTGGTATGGTCGGAGTCGTTTCATCCCCCCTCCGCGAACGCGGTTGGATGGATTGACCGAGCGGCTTTTCGCTTCGTTGACGATGGGACAAGTTTCTCCTTCTGCCCCCCGGATCTCGTCGATTCTGGCACGTCGAAGAAGGAAGCGACGATAAGCCAGGCGGCCGGGGCTCCCTGTGTTGCCCGCTACGTATACTATATAAGGCAGCGAGATGAAGATGCGGTTGGGGAACACCCGTAGTACCGAGGAACCTCGGTGCTGGAGTGCGCGTCGAAAGCAAATGACCGTGAGATTTGGCAGGGTGGGTCGGGCTGGGCGGGCGGGGGAGATAGTTATGAACGAGGAGAGTAACCTCGGTTTCCCCCCTAACAATGCTCGAGCATTGTGAGAGGAGGAATAGCGGCCCTCGAGATCATAACTCCCGTTTGGTGACGGTGACGCCTTGATCCGAGCAAGAAGCAGAAATGCTGCGCTGCCAGGCATTGGTATCCTCTTTCAAAATCACTCGTTCGCCACTTGTTCCAAGTCTCGTACGTATAGTCCGAAGTTGTTGTGTGGCGCAGCGGAGGGACTCGCCGACTTTGCCTTCGTATGGATACGTGTATATATGACTGTATCACGTCTGGTTCCGTGATTAAAAACGAACTTTCAGAGAAGAAGTGCAACGGTTGTGAAACGGTTATTTTTGGCCTTTCTTGGACCTTTTTATTGTAGATGTTATTTATTTCTATACAAGATGCTTAAAATACTATTAACGCGACTTGCATAACGTAAGTCATCTGTATGCAGAAATGTGCATCCGAGTCGTACCTGGGGCTTGTAGCAGTGACAGTAACTTTTGGACGCCTCTCCTTCACCAGACTTTTGATTTTGACTTAGTAGGCGTGTACGCTACGTAGTTTACTTATTTCCAAGTTGAAAAAAAGTAATATTGAGGAAACAATTAAGAACGTACCATGTTGTATATGGGAAAAATCAATAAATATGTAGGACGCATTATTCACCCAACTCTATCAAGGACACACATTCTTACTTCTTCGAGCAAACGCTTTAACAGAAGGGGACAATACGCCACCAGCATCATACAAGAGCAACCTTTCCTCAAAGCTCCCTTTCCTACGGCTAAGATGGGTCTCCCCCTACACGCTCCACGAAACTGTAACGTACGAGGGGTCCATCGCTACTCTCCACCTGCAGTCTACATTCCTCCCTTTTCAATTAGGAGCTACTCAGCGCAAAAAACCTCGCACGTCGGCGGATAGGCGCGCATACATAAAAAAAGAAAAAGTATAAGCGAGAGTTATGCCTTACTTTTTGACGCACAATGGGAAGAGAGGAGCAGCCTCCCCACCAAAAAGGGAAGCAGAGCTGCTGCCGCGGCTCAGCGGGTGACGAAAGTAGGTGGGCGTGTGCTGGTCCTTCTCTCCACGCGGACACCGAAGCACAACAACATGCCCCATGCTGCGCAAATAGGAAACAGCAGGACCCCGACGGGAACTCCAGTCTATCCCCAGCGGGACTTCGGCGGCGGGATTTCGGAGGGGATCAGGGCAACAAGGCCGGGTCCTCTCGTCTCCGCCCTCCCTGAGGAGCAGCCTTAAAATGCTCCTCGTGTGTCCGTCTGCTTCACTGTTGGGCTGTCGGTAGCGGCGGCGGCACCTTCTATTTTGGACGGTACTTCGCGCGTTCCCGGAATGCTGTCCTCCGGCTTTTATGACGGATTGAAACTGATGCGTCTTTCGGCGTGAGTGGTGGCTCGTTTCGGGAGATAAGCGCCCAGAGTGAGTGCGCACTCGTTCCTAGACTGTTGCCATCCTTGGGGTTGGGCAGGAATGTTGTTGAAAGTCGAGGCACTCAAACCGAATGTCGGGAGAGCTGTGTTTCGGGTTCCAGGTGAGATACGAGCTCTGTGTCGGGATGTTGGTGTTTTTCTAAAATAGAGCGAAACGAAATTAGCGGTGGTTCCGCTTTTCCAGAGCTTGGCAGTTATGGAAGAGCTGAAAGAGGTGCACAGTGAATTCGCGGGGTAAGGCAGCGATGACAGAATTAGATTGATTCTAGGATGTGCGACGAAATTGAAACACGTCGCGAGGTAAGGTCAGAAGGATCGTCGAAGCATATGCTTAATATACGTTGTCAACCCCTTAGGCGGATGGTCAGAGCAAGTACGATTCACAAAAGATACACAAATAACAAAAGCCAGCCCACAAGATAAAAGTCGAGGCAATAAAGATCATACAAAAAAAAAATAAGAGAATATTTCACGTTATCCTATAATAAGGCCCCTGTAAAACTGCTACATTAACTTTTCTTTGAGGCGTTCTTTTTTTTTAACGAACCTATCATTTGTTTTAATGAAAACCTAACTTAACCTAAATAAAACGCGACCTGTGAAATCATTCACATTTTACCCCTAAACGGGAACCGTATTCAGCGATGAAACCTAAGCTAATTTAGTTCAGTCGTCGTTGTGTGTCACAAGAAAAAAATGTAGGTCGCCGGTTTGATGTGAGATGGCTAAACCAATATCACCAATAGAATACTTTTTTTTTTAATTCTGAAAGTGTCGTGGCATTATGTTAGTGCTGTCCACGTCGAAACTTACTTTCGTATACTAGATTGTTTTATGGAAATTAATGACGGGCTTTCCAAGTTCGTCTTTGAAAACGACTCGTGCTGTGGTTAAATCCGGTTAAATAAACGGCACGTGCTGTTGCCAAGTGCCAAGATTCCAGAGCTCCAAACATTCCGGAACCTTGCATTTGTCGCATGGTCACGTCGTGGGACGTCTTGAACAATCAAAGCCCTCTTTCTCTCCGCCCCATCGTGGATCGAACGGATGTTTCTCGGGAATATACACGTTCATTTTTTTTTGTTTTAATCGGCCAGGCTTTGAATGTTAATATCACGGTCATGTTTGGGAAACGCTTCGTTGTAGCACCCGTCCAGTATCTGTGGATACGCCTTGACGAGGCTTAACTATCAGACGATCGGCACATAGTAACCGCAAGGTGCCTGCCCATGGAGGCCGTACTTTCAAACCGGTATAGAGGCATGAAACGTTATCATTCTGCATACATCGAGTCTCCAGGAAGCTTCTCGAGAAATACAAACCGGGACACACAGCGCATATTTTGACAGCATTCTTTCTTGGAAATGCCGCAGAATCCACGAACCAAAAGAATGAAATATAAATTTTCGCAGTCAGCTTCCACCCCAGCCCGCAGACGCGAGTCCAACAGCCCAGAACGGAAGTCTCTCTTTCCACCCCGGCGATGGTCCAGCCCAGATTGGGACCCGAGGCGCGTGGGCGCGCGCAACAAGCGCCCGGAGGCCTCTCCCGAGGAGCACGGCAGCCGTCCCGCGGGCACCGGGGTGGGTCCCTAATTCCTGGTCGCTAATCTGCTTATTTTGGGTCGGTGGTGGTGACGAAATTTTCGGCCGTTTATTTGGGGATTACTTTCTCATTTTTATTTTTTCTTGCTCATGTATCAATGCTTCGTTTCTATTATAATGCTCTTTCTATGTTTTATCCAGGCGCGTTTAGAGCTGAGCTGCCAGTCCTCAGGCAAACCCCATTGAATCTGCCGCCCGTGCGCCCGGCGGGCACCGCCGTAATCAGCGACGCACCCGTTCGGTGCGCGATGCTGGCACGCGCCCTCGAGGCCCCCTCCACGGATGGCAGCAGCAGTGGCATGCGCGAGGAAGCCCCGTCAAGACGCGTGCACCTCCGGCACCGAACAGCAGCAGAAGCCTGCACGCTCTTCCATCGGGAGATAGCGCCCGCGTCTGGAGGCGAACAGGCTGGATGGAAGGCGAGCAAATTTAGCGCCCGGTATTAGTCGGAAAGGATGATAAGAAAGCGCGCGCGCACCGCAAAGAAAGAAGCCCCCCTTCCCGGTTCAGGAAGGGAATCCTCCTTTCCCTCCGGTCCACTGTCTATATCCCCCTCAGCGAGCATTGAAAAGGCGCCAGGAAGAAGAGAACGCGTGCACTTCCTTTGGCACCACCAGTTTTTCCCTCCTTTCTCGGCTCTGCGGCGCCCGTTATGGCCGAACTCTCCATTTTGCTGCTTCTTTCTTACTCTTCCGACTATCGTTTCTTGCTTTTTCTTTTTTACTCTTTTCTTTTTTTATGCATATTTTTTGATCAACGAATTCCCTTTGCCCGCGCCATAAAGGCCTCCCCGAGATAGCGGGAGACCGGAGTCCTAACCGCGTACTCCGAACCTTCCTCCTTCCCTGCTCGCGAACGACGGTTATGAGCGAGCAGGCCATAAAACTCGGCCTGGGACGCCCACTCGCGGCGTTATACCGTCCCGCGCGCGCGCGCGCGGCGTGCAATGGGCACCGAGCTTGCGTTTGGACGTCTTCGAACGTGCGGGATTGTGTATTCAGGATGTTGCGCTTCTACCCAGCGCGTAGGGTCGCCAACGACTCACGCTGAAGATAAATCGTAGCGATGTGTCCGCGAAACCGCTGTTCAGATTCTGCTACTTCGCTCGTTGAATCTAGGTACAAATCCTTACACCGAACAAGTCGCTGAACGGTATATACTGCAAAGAAGCAGCTACTGGTTCCACACCCTTTTTTCCTAAATCCTGCACGGAGTTTATTTTGTTTTTCTTTTTCGTTTTGCACTGTCGACGATAAACTATCGGTAGCTTTGCTTGACTTGTGCTTAGTTTCTTCAGATATCAGATATAATTATATTATATTTTTATGGGAGCTAAAAATAGCACGAGGGAACATACCCGTGCCTCGCAACAAGTTAAAATAAATCCCTAACAAAGTAAACATTTTTTCGATAAAAATAATATACTTATTTACTGGCAAACGTACGGGTTGCTATACTCTCTTCATATTTTGAAGGCAAATTATTCTTAACTGGTCATGATTAGACGACCCGCTTAACGAAGCGTTTTGATTGGCCATCGACGTGGCTCGCTGAGGCGGTATAAAGCTATTTCTCGGTATTGCCGGGCAGGGTCCGTCAGGCCGATAAGGAAGAGGCCGAGTGCTGACGATCGGCTCTCTCCTAAGCGGAACCGTCTTGACGTCTCTGTTTGCCTCTCGGATTGGTGTTCTGGTGACAGGATGTCTCCGCGCACGACCCTGGACTACGCCCGCGCTAGATTGAGGCTCTCGAATCAGCGCTGGAAGCCGACGACGGACCGCTGTTGTCGTGAACGGGGCTATATCAGCTCGGCGCCGATGTGGCGAGAGGACCAAGACTGGAGAAAACAGAACCTTGTTAGAGTTCCCTAGTCGTGTTTCTGTATTGAGCTCAGTATAAATAAGAATACTAGTAAAAACGGGAGACCACGAGCAACGAGTTATTTTTATGTATCGGGTTTATTAGGGAGTTACGTTCATCCGCTTTCAAGTGTTTTTTTGTTTATCATTAAATACCATGTGTTTTTTTTTACCAATAAAAGTATTGAAATCAGTGAAAAACGCCATGATTTATCTTATAACTTATCAGTACGTTTGCCTTAAATTTCAAATTCTCCAATAAAAACTAGGCTCCGCAGAAGGCTGAGTGCAGGGACATCGATAACATATGCCTATAATGCACCCGCGTACAACTAACCGGTCTTTTATTAGCTTTCTGTGGGTGCCAAGTGAAAGCGTGTTGAAAACATGCAGAAATCTTTATACACAATTAGCGACCATCTATATTCCATCCAACAAGTTGTGTGCTATTGCGGGCCTTCGATCGTAAGTAGTGACTCGATCGCCTCCCAAGTGCAACTCTGCCAAACGTTTTCTTTCGCGCGAACGCTCCCGCGTAAACGGCATGTGCTCAGGTGCGGTCAAATTATATGCTCACACAGGCAGCAAACCTGTTGCAATCCCGTTAACGATTATGATCAAAGATAAAATGATTTTCCTAGAGATATCCCAAGAGAATCGTTACTCGTGGCATAGAACAGTCCGCTAACGTCGGTGAGGTACCAAAAAGGGAACTTGATGTAATATACACACCTTTTTGCGAAACGTGTAGATTGCACCGAGTTGGAAATTATCTCACGAACAATGATAGATAGGCTAGATGTATCACTTGGAGACATCCGTAATAGAAAGACGCAAAGTGATTCGATGATGTTGAGATCTCTCTATATGGTTACTTTCCGCGCTCGCTTTGATAGAACGAAAGAGGCGACTTACGGCTCGTCTCTTCTCCCCTATCTTTACGGCGTTCCCCCGAGCTAATAGGAAATAAAATGGGCAATATAAAGACACCCGTATACCCTGTTTGTATCTATTGATCGTCTGGGAAAGGCGCCAACCGAATGCGATTGTTCTTTTACTGTGTATTCGCACGAAATTCCCAAGAACAGTAGGCGGAACGGCACGACTCTTTTGGTGGACGATCAACGAAGGCTTATTTAAAGCCACACGTACCTTGAGGGTTAAGGGTTGCGAAGATGCCGACGACAATAGCTTCTGCCTTCCCAGCGAGGCGCTAAAAGTTCACGTTGACGAACAGGTCAGTTCATCGAGCAAAGAGTTGAGATGTCCAACCTTTTGTTCCGCTTGTTTGTCGTTCTTCTAAATGGTTGGAAGGTGCGTATTTGGTGTCAAACAGAAACACACAAAAAAAAAAAAGGGTAGATGTTCAAGTATATTGATTTAAACGTTACTTAACAACCTCAGAAATTCCATTGCAGTTTTCTTCTTGAAGCAATAAGACATTTTATCTAAGTTACTTTAGGATCCCGCAATAATTTATGCACCAAGGGCTTGTTCTGCCGAGACGGCCTGCTGAGAAATAGAGGACAATATGCCATGCTTATGCCCAGATTTTCTTGCGGCAAGAGTTTCCATGGCTGAAATACCTGGGCAGTTGAGTGCGATGACGTACGTGAACGTCTTCGGAATTCTATTTTTGACCTCAATATTTTACTCTGACAACAAGATAAGTAGAATATGTTCAAAGATCAGAGCAGTGTCGCTCAAAGTTTAAGAATATTTTCAATATCTTGCCTTTTCTTTGCATACCTCATTTCTTTTTCCTCCTACATTTGTGCTTTAGAAAACAATGCGCAAACTGGGAAAAAAAAAAAAAAAAAAGACCGAGGAGAGGGATCTATCGCGCAAATCCAATTTGCGACGTAAACACTCCGCTTTATGTAAAACAACGTGATTCAGAAAAAAAAAAAAAAAAAAAAAAACACGGCGGAATTACGGAGTCAGTGGAGAAACAAACAGGCCGCCTGCCCCACCGTAAACGAAAAAAAGCTCCCTGAGCCACCACCTCGTTGCTTGCTCCGGCTCACAGACCACGGCCAGATGCCGCCAGGGTTCGCACCTTGGGTTCGCCAAGCAACACAAACACAGACGGACGGAGAAAGGCGAACTCGGGCCCATAACTGCCTCGCCTCCGCGTCGATCTGGGAGCTGGAATCGTCCCAGAACCGGGGAGGAAGCGGGGAGGAAGGCCGCGAGAAAATGGGATATCGCCACGCCGACCTTTCGTATCTTCACACCGTTTTTCTGCTCTTTTGGCCCTTCGGCAGTTTGGGTCATTGTTTTCGAACGGGAGATGCTTTCGTTCTCGAGCGGGCGCACTGCGCGTTCTCTCGGTTATTCGCAGATTTTTGAAGTCTCATTTCGCTGTTCCATCGCGACGCTGTTCAGCGTAGAGATGGAAGAGCTTCGAGGCAGTACGTTTAGAGAAGAGGCTGTCCATCTTCGCTGCGCGTTGAACGGAACACGCTGCTGACGTTCAATCGGGAATTTTGTTTTCTTACGAATTCATGGAAGCCTAACATTCAATTCTATTTTTTATATATATATATATATAAGCATAAAACAAAACTATAAGGCATGGGACGCTATTAAATCGCGCTTCCGGGAATGTTACTTCTTCGGAGGCACATGGGAAGGATGGGGCTGGAAAGCATATGTGCTTCAATATCAAATTTCGAACTGCGAATCAAACATGATTTTTTTTTAATGCGAGCATTTTATACCTTTTTGTGAATGAAGCGCAGATGCCCTAATAAATCGCGGTTGGAAATGTTAATAGAAATCACGTCTATAATGGAAAGAGTTCTATTGCACGAAAAACATTACACACCCCTCCATGAAGAAACGAAAAGCCCTGAAAGACTAGTCTCGTAAACATAATGTAACGTACACGCAATGCAATTACTACCTCATTAATTTGAATACAGTCCGATGATTTCTTTTCCGGTACTTTTACCGAAAATTAGACGTTAAACTCTGTATAATCATCACCAAAGAGGACTGAATAAGAATAGTAACCCATATTTCCTGGCCCAGTCAGCTAATCAAGATGCTCTGACTCGTCAGGAGTTTCGCCGAGCACAGCGACGCAAAGCAGATGAAGCCTGCCACGCGCGCACTGGTGCAAAGCAGTGAAGCTTGACGCAGGAGCGCAGGAAGGTACTGTGAAGCCTGACGGGGATAATCTAGGGATTCTGAAGGCATTCTTCGTAATTTTGGAAGATTAAAAAAAATTATATGGAATAGGTCGAACAGTAAAGGTGTGCTGCGAAATTAATCAAATAGCTAACGCTATTCGGAAATTATTTGAAATTTCGATCACCCTCCTCTAGTGAAAACAGGTGGACAGTCCGTTCTGACTAAAGGATTATACCTGGTTTTTGGTGAGGCGAGAGGATGGAATATAAGTAACAGGTAAAGAAGAAGCAAAATGAGGGAGACATGTTTAATATAGTTAGAATGAAGGGGACCAGATGTTCGTTGCAATTACAATGATGTTCTCCCCGATTCTTTGTCCTAAGTTTAAGGAGATCGGTCAGAAGTGTTTTACTTTGGTCAGATAATTCTTTATGGGAGGACAAAGTATGATTTCGTCAGAACGTGAACAGCATCGACTGTCGCGGCTGATATTTTACACAATAAGCAGTTTATGTATGCTTTTCAGCTACGGACGCGCATCTGAAGTGAGGATCGATGTCGCGTGGAGCTCTTTGTCAGGCATACAGGGAGTTGTAACCTAGACGCTCGAATTTTGTGTTCCCCGTAAATTCCGGTGCGGCGCCTCGAAGCCTACTAGATTTTAGATTAAAAAATCAAGGCTGAGAGCATTTTAAGCGAGCTTGGCGGCTTTAAAATGACCAGCAGCGACTCTCGTCAAGTAAAATATACGTGTGAAGATAGTAAAACAATTTGTTTTGATTCGCGTCTGCCCATTGTCATTCATGGGATCCTAGTTTAGGGATTACTTTGTTTTGTTCTTCTATGTGTTATATACAGACTAGTCGGTTGGCCGCGCATTGTGTATAGTGATAGCAACGAACCAGAGATTTTCAAGGCGTGAAGGAGCGTCCAGTGCAAACATGCGGCGCCGCGTGCAGACCATTATTTACAACGCTCGTCGGGCGCGCGCCGACTCGCTCGCGACGTCAACGGCGGACAACTCAGCGTCTTTTGACTGTCGCCGTGCCGCCCTTCCTCCCGCTTCCTCTTATTCTCCTCCCCCTCTAATTCACGGTGTTGCAAATGAGCCGCCCCCGAGGGGCGCAATAAAAGATCCCCGCCGCCGGCCGCGGCCCGTCGGTCGACGGCCGCTATCATAACGGGCTCCTGTCTCGGCAAGCCCATTTCATTTTCCAAGAATAAGCCGAGGGATGCCATCTGTCCCCGAGTTCATAAGAAAGCGCGAACGGCAAGCGACACCGCGACCTCCCGAAGCAAAGGCAGCAAAAAAAAAAACAAAGCTGTCCACACGAACGCAAAGTATTTTACGGCCCTTGCCGCGCTGCATCTCTTTGTCGGCCTCATCAAATGTGGCGTAAGCACCCCCCCTCCCCCCTCCGTTCTTCGCAGCACGCGGGGCGTTTCCCGTCCGCGCCTCAAAACAAAGAAGCAGCTACCAACAGTCTTCAGTGAAGCGTTTGGACGCGCCTGCGTCAAGCGCGCTCGTCGGTGCTTATACAGCCGAGGCTCAGGCGCACGCACGCACACTGTGATGCTTCGACTGTCGACATTCAATACGACGGCGCAGTCCCAAAGCGGGGTATCCTCTCTTCCTCCGGGACCACTTGTCCACTTCCGGACGGTTATCCCCTCGTTCCGTTTCTGCCTTCTCGACTTGGCCGAGATGCGGCGCTGCTGGTGCGCGAGCCGCTCTGGCACCAGCGGTTTCTGGGACGGAGGGGCGCAGGCATCCTTCTCATGTTCCCTGCCTAAGTTCCGTCTGGTCGTCGCGTAATACGAACCACCGAAGAAGAACAAGAGTAATAAGAAAAAAAAAAAGAGTCTTCTGCCGATCCGCCGCTTTCCGTTTGCGTCTATTTCGCTCGGCTGGGGATGCCGGCGCGGTTTCCTTCCGTCTCTTATGTTACTCTCATGACCGGCTGTCGTCCTTCCCTTTTGCGGGCATCTTCGTTTTGATGTTCCCTTTCCTTTTTTTTTTTTTGGGGGGGGGGGGGGGAGGGGGGGAGGGAGTCTTTGGAGGATGAAGAGGGAATCGGGGCCCCTTTATAATTTTTGTTTCTGTGGGGGTGTGGCTGGGTGCTCTTGGGGTGTTGGGTGGGTGGCGTTGGTGCGTCTTGTGGGTTCGTTAGTGCGTGCCGGGGGCTCCTGGCCTATATGAGGCCCCCGCTGAGAAAATATCTAGCGTGCTTTTTAACGGGCCATTAGTCATCGATAACTTCATATACAGCAGACTGACAATCGCAGAAATATCTTAGTTGCTCCGTATTTATTAGATGGCTTGATTTTGATAAGAGTGGTAGGAGCACGCGATGAAGGCTGATGGCTCGGTTGGTATAATAATAATGAAGGCATGGCAATATTCATAGATCTGGAGCCGCCCCTGTGGCCTGTACCTTGCCAACGTCCATAACATCCTTATTCCTAAACCACGTAATCCTTCAGGTAGTTGGGGCGCGCCAACCTCATTGAGGGCGGCTCTATGGATATTAATATGGAAGACTTCTAGGTGCCATTGTACCAACACAGGCGCTGGTACAATGGCACCTAGAAGACAAGGCTCATTAGCTTTTACTGTGAATGAGAACACCGTTTGCGACCCGGATGATTACGGTGAACCATAGCAAGGGTATCAATATCGGGTTTGTCTGCTCGCAATCGGATATATTGTAGACACCCCACTCCCGACTCCGGGTAAAGTGCGCAAGTAGCCTGCGCAGACGAGAAGCGCCGATATGCAGACGTTGTACGACGCAGAGCCGGTGCTCTCCAACACGATCCCAGGTAGACACTTGGGGTTTGTTAGATAACAGTGGACGAAGACGGTTTCCCGCGGCTTCAAACCACGTGCATCTTTACTCTCCCGCTGCGCAAGCCTTTCTCGGTTATCCACCATCTCCGTCTGAAGAGGGGAAATTGATCGAGCACCGTACGAAGTCTTCTACCCCTCGACGTTTCTGCGGGACTCCTGCTTGTTTTGGACTGTGGATAACGTGCTGGATAAAAAGAAAACATGCCAATTTCTCGGTCATGTTTCCACCACTCATGCGTCTGAGGATTTGTTTTGTGTCTTCGACATAGCACTCGACCTCGCCAATTTGATGAATGATGATAATTGGTGAAAAAACGGTTAAAGTACAGGCGAGCTGGTGGATATTTACCATGATGGAACTTAACCCGAGACTGGGGTAGAAACAGAAACTTAAAAGTAGAAGGGACAGAGACAAGTGAAGAAGAGAAGAGAATTGGTGCCATTTTGGCATGCCAGCTCTGGTAGTTCTGCATAAATTCTTCAAACTCTTGCGTGACAAATGCTGTTTGGGTTTCCGAGATTAGTGCCTGGAACTCTGTACACTGGAAACAGTACTGACAGGTTCTGAGAGAGAGTTGCTAAAACAAAATAGAAGCTAGCTGGACAGCTTCCAGCCCCTACGAGTGCCCATCCACGACGAATTCACAGAAAAAAAATTCACGGGAACCATGGGATTGATGTTGGACGTCATCCTGATGTTCCAATTTGAAGACTCCTATTGATGACGCATATTTCAGGAAATTAGTTCGGCCTGTTCGCTTTTATCTGACGACTGAGCTGCTATCTGTCTGAGTTGAACTGTAGCTTCTCTACTCATCCATAGAGCCACACTGCGACCGTAGAGCTCGTAAATTGTAGCGACTCGCTACCTCTACCTTACCCTCATTTGAGGATGAAATAATTGCTGGAGCTACAGACAGTTAACAAAGCTACGAGGCAGCTAACAGTTGACTATGTTCACACACGGAAGCGCCTGAGATCTACAGGTCTCCAGTTGGACGGTTGGAAGATTCAAGTCCCGGCTGCGGTATCCCGTTAAATGAATCCCAGGTGGTCGTCATTAATCCTCAATTTTTCACTGAGGCGCACTAATTGCCCTTTGTTGGTTTCGCGCCAAAATTCCCCCCAAAACTTCACTCCTTTTGCTCTAGTGTCTCGCGCGTGACGTTGGCACCGATGGCAACAAGTCTCCGCGTCTGTCTCCCCGGTCGCCTACATGCCCGAATCGCCGAGAGGGGGCAGAGGTGGCGGCGGCGGCTCTGATGAACGACGTCGCCGGTTCCGCCCGATACGTCTTGCCGCCGGCATGCCGAGAGCGTCGGAGTTCTCTCCTTACGATCCTGGGACCGCCACATGTCGGTGGAGACCGCTTGTGTGACTCCCTCGCTGGGGCACCAGCGTTCTGCGCAATCGGACCTACATGAGCCGACGTGAATCTCGACATTCGTCTTCCGCTTTCCGAAAAAGAAACGAGATGCGGGGTGTGACCCCGAGACGAAGGAATGCGGGCTTCCCGTCTATGCATGCGGCCCGATTAAGCAGAAAAAAGTAGCGCTTCTCTTCTTTATGTTTTTTTTTTCTTTCCGGTGAACTGAAGGGGAAAGTTGGGGGGTTTCATGTATCGCATAAGTGGGAATGCGCCCCTTATTCAACTAGTCCGCTTGGTGACGACATGCTGCGGTGGTGCGCGGCTGTGCAGGTCCGTATATTGGGCACACGTCGGCGCCGCGTCTTTAAATTCGGGACAGCGAGCGCATATACCACGAACAGCGCTTATGCTTACAAGTGTTCATCCAGTTCGTCTTATATGCCGGAGGGCCTCGTTTTAGCAAAACCCGTAGTAGGTATCAGCGTACATGTTTTCGTTCGAATATTTTATTCCCGTTGTTCTTAAATGAAACAACGTCCTCATGAAAAGGGGAAAATAAAATTTTCGGCTGTAAAAAACGTGAATCGGGAACTTCTTGAATGATTAGAAGTTCATTTTTAAAAACAATACAATTTCTTCTCGTCGCGTTTGGGCTACAAAAGGTCCTAATTAATTGAATGTGCTTTACGCAACGGAAATCAGTTTTGAGATATGCATTTCTAGCAACAGTGTTGGGTTACGATGGACTCCCGTGGGGTTTAATATTATGCTGCATAGCAAAATTTCCTTTAAAAATGTATGGTTAGATTGCCAAGATAATTAATGTACGTTTTGTGCTTCCTGCTCATTTGGAGCAAGGGGGAGATTTGTCAAGTATTATTTTCAAGATAAATATTCCGTCGACCTTTTCTTTATTACTGTAAAAAAATGTATTTTCTACAAAGTTGATACTTTTTTTTTCTAATTGCTTAAAAATCAAATACGCTCTCCTCTGATAAATGCCTGAAACCGAGGCTGATAAGTATAAGCATTAGAAACACTGACATATAATACTTCAGCACTTGTTGCTGCTGAGACTTTATATACACATAGATGCTCAATTACTGAAATGTCGCACTTAAATATGGGAAAGTATCTCGTATTTCTTTATGCCGTTTGGTCGTTGCTTGTGTATTTTGAAGAAGGCTCGCATAAAACTTGGATGTTTTAAAAGAAGACAGAAAGCAGACACAGGTTCGACTTAATTGAATAGATTCTTGCTCGCTTCTTTCTTTTTCGCTGCTGCTGATTCTTTCTCTGTTCAGGGTTGTTTACTCAAATTAGAGCAGACGTATTGAAAAAAAAAAAAAAACTGTGGTAGACAGCGGTTTTTGCTGGTTAGTTATACAGAAAGAGAACATAAAATAGGGTGCTAATTGTCCCGATACTTCAAACAATTAACGGAAATTTAGTTAGGGAAAGAAAACATATGGCTCTAATTATGCACTTGCTCAGAGTCATTTAAAACCTCGAAATCTGTCAATTTTAGGAAGATTTGAAGCACGCGGTAAGCCTAGGGGTGCGCTAAGGCTTCCAATCGTGCAACAGGCGCAACCGCTGGCAATTCTAAAACGCGGGCTGCCAGCGTTGCGCCTCTTGCGTGTGTCGAAACTTTAGCGCACTCCCGAGCCTACCACGTGCATGCGTCAAATCTTTCTAAATGTGACCGATTTGAAGGTTTCATATGAGTCTCAGCAAGTGCATAATTAGAGCCATATGTTTATTCTCAATCATTAAAAATGTACTTAACAATATTTAGTTCATTGTTCAACTCGCCGTGACGATTAGCCCCATACATTTGTCCCCCTAGCCATATAGCTCGCCTGTGTAGATAGCATTAATGTACACTTCAATTTTTTAAAACAAATTTCAGTGATGGAATTTCTGCGCCATTGGCGCCAAATCGTGCCATGGACGAAAGTCTGGTGCATCTTCCGGCAACCTGCCATTTTAGCTAAGAATTGCGCTACATCTGCGCCGAGGTGGGCTTAAAGCAAAAATATGAACGTTTTAATATTGGTCGACCTTAATATTCGGAGAAGTAGAAAGAAAACAAAATTATACGAATATTAATTTCACAGTGTCTCTACTCATCGTATAGTTTGTTTCGTCTTAGATCATATCGCAGTCGAAAGCTCGAACACATACAACCACAAACACGCATGCTAAAAGGGCGAGTCAGGGGACATGCGCTGCACTTGATTGGTTTAGCCGATGAAAGAGCAATGAGATGAGGAATGCCTCGATGTCACGCTTTGATGCCGCAAATCATCCGGCCAGAGCGGTTAATGCTGGGCATCAACCGCTCTGGCCGGTTGATGCGCTGGCTGGTTGAGCGCTGACATCATCTAAATTTCCAGACGACGTCGGCGATGTCAGGAACTAAGGGTCCTGAGAAAATTTTGCAAAATAGTAGGACGGCTGATTGCAGTTACTGTGACAAAACAGAACCAGGGTCTTTTACTCCTGATAAGCTCGCTTCATTCTCATGTATTCCACATGCCTTCGTTGCCTGGTTGCAGAGTACCGTGGCACTTGCGCGCCGCTCCCGTCAACCTGCACGGCCCCTCACCAGCGTGCGCACGTGGAGCTTCACCGCTTTGCACTGGAGTGCTAGGAGAAGCGACTGACCAGGGGGAGCAACTGGCTTAGCGCGATAGGCACGCAAATTATGCTCAGGATTATTATGGGTCGAACTTCTTTGTCCTAATTGTGACATTATCTCCAAACAAATAAAACTGCAGAGAAAGAGAGAGAAGAACACAACGGTCTATATATACTTACATAAATACGGCAGTCACTGCACTTCCCGTGCAGCTGTCGATCGAAAGAGCAGCGAAGTTTGGCGTATCTCTGGTGTTTACGCCGCCAAAGGGCAGTGTCACCGTTAAATCGTGAGTGTAGGCTTTAATAATATTTTTCGGTGGCTGTTTTTGTAGCTTATGATATTAGACTCTTGAGTTTGGGAGGTTCATTCAACTTATGGGACGTATTTTTATTGGTAGACGTGTTTTGGATATGTTGGCTCTTGTTGGGCATTTTACAGAAATGGTATTTGCAGGCTAAACAAACTACCGGATGTAAAAGGGGTAGAGATAATTAGAAAGCAAACAGCGCAAAGACGAGGACAAAGTAAAAGGTAACCGACAGGACAGAGCGCTCACTCTGAACTGAAGGTTTATATATCTTATCATCCAGTATAGATAGACTACCTGCCACACCAAATAAAATAAAAATAAAACAATGCGTATCATGTTCTCAATACAACACCGTCACTGGTTTGCTCACCTCGCTCCAACTAGTGCCGCTCTTCATCTGAAAGCACGAGCGACGGTGCGCTAACACAGTCTGGTCCCAGTCTCGCGATGTGACGAGCTGCAATAATTTCACGCGTGACTGTCTTTATTTAAAAAAGAAAAAAAAACACCTGGAATTTGTCAAAGACTGGAATGCAACCACAATCTCTGCAGTGTACCCAGAGGTGACCCCCGACACAACTTTAAAAAAAGTTATATCGGTGTTCTCTGAGCCGATCGTTGACGCACCTTCCTGTTCGATCGACGTAACGACGGCCGTAAGATAGTAAAATGTAGTAGACCGCTCTCTGCATACAAGCCACGAACCACCGGCTCAGACAACACCGATATAATGTTTTTTTTGAAGTTGTGTAGGGTCACCTCAATGCAGAGATTGCAGTTGCATCCCAGTCTTCAAAAAACGCCAAGTGGTTTTCATAAATAAATACAGAGTCACGCGTGACATTATAGAAGCTCGAAACATCGCGAGACTGGGACCCCACTGTGTTAGCGTCCCGTCGCACATGCTTTCAGGTAAAGAGCGGAAGTATTTGAAGCGAGGAGGGCAAACCAATGACTCTGTTGTATTGAACACGCGATATGCATTTCTGTGTTTTTCCTTTATTTATTTGGTGTGGCATGTAGGCTATCTGCAATGGGTGCTAAGATAAACAAATCTTCAGATGAGAGTCAGTGCTGTGTCCAGCCGGATACCATTTATTTTGTCGTCGTATTTTGCGCTCTTTTGTTTTTAATTATGTCTGCGTAACAACTAGCCCAAACTTCTACGTTAATCAGGGGGGAGAGGAGTTTTTCAAATGAAATGTTGGGCTCTGGTTTACTTTTCAGCCATTTTCGATACCCATTGTAAATGAGTATTGTGACTCCTCTGACTTAAAAAAGGCTGCGTTCTTTTTATGTCATATATTTTTATCACAAACTGTTATAAGTAATGTGTTCGAGTATCAAAAGGAACCTTTGATCACTATTATAAATGAACTCATTGAGAGGCAATCACTTTTTCATGATCAAGTGATGTGCTAGCGGATGTTGGCATCTGCTCCAAAAGCGTCATTGGCTGCTGCAAACCAATATTTTGGCGGCTACAGAACCTTCTACGAGACGTAAAATGCCGCTCCCATCTCTAAAAGTTGTTTCGAAAAAAAAAACACAAAAAAACAGACTCCCTGTATATTTATTTACTTACTGCGCTGGATGCCACCATTTAGGCTATCTCGACTGCTCAGGGAAAACGGGGCGCATAAATGCACACTCCGCGCGCTGACCTTCAAGGTGCGTTACTCGGAGTGGCTCTTCGAGGCAACGAAACATGATTTTCTATTGCGGCGTACCGTGGCCTTCGGCGCTACCGTGAAGCAAATTGCGCCTCCGGAAGAAGGTAACCGGGTCCATTAACTCCCCGAACCTTTAGGTCAAGGACATCCGTAATTTCGAAGGTTTATCGATACCAAAAAAAGATCGCCAATGCGGGTTCCTTTTTTTTTTTTTTTTTTTTATTGCGCGAGTCTATAGCTATTAATTCGCCACGAAAGTAAAGGACTAAAGATAAGCTCCAATGAAAGAGAGTAGGAGGACCTCTCTTAGCAGAAAGACATTTCACTCGCCGCACGTTCCAAGGTCATTTGGCCCCTAACAGCTCTGTCGGAGGTAACTGCGACTGCGAGTATTTTGGAGCACTAATTGGGTCTGGAGAAATGCGACGCCGTATCTTCAAAACCTCTCAAACTATATCTCATCCATACTTCGTTTCACCTTCCAATGGACCCCAGAGGACGCTACGAGCCGTCGTGGCCAATCCGGTGCCACGTGAGTGTCACGTGACCCGTAAGGCGCGCAGTCACGTGATCATTCACGGTGCTGGATTGACTGGGATAGTTCGTAGCATCCGCTGCGGTCCCTCGTAAAATGAAACGGAGCATAAACGTTGTCGTCTGCTTCGCGCCTATCAGATGACCAAGTGGTTATTCGATCACAAACTGGAAGAACAATTTACCTCCGAGAGGGTACCACAAAGTCTGATTTCTTTCGAAGAGCCACGTGACGCAGGGAGTGAGGAGCGACCACCACTCGCGTGTTGTAGGCAGCTGCGTCCAACTTCCCGCAAAACTTCGAAAACTCGCGTAAAAAATAAATGAGGCGTCCCATCTCAGGCTAGGTTTCCGCGCAAGAAATGTTCGAGCACGTGGGGTGCTCAGCAGGGCGGGCAGACTGCCAGCCTCCGTCCCACCACAAACCAGCAGCTCAGTTTTCCGTGCTGCTCGTTACCCGAGGAGTTATACATAGAAGTCCCGTAATACATCACGCGGCATTCTTTAAGCGCAGTGGACACAGCGCTCGGGTCACAAAGGTCCTGACCCGTCACTTGCCCCTCTCCAACGCGGCCTCCGGATGCGAGCGCCAGATTTTTATGCCGATGTCACACCCGCGAGCGTCCCCGCGTCTCAGAGTAGAGTTCTGAAAAGATCTCTTTGTTCTCGTGTTTGAGGAAGGACTTTTCTTTTTTTCACGTTTGAAGCGCGAAGGGGGGCCCGTAGGTTTTTTAATCCTCAAAGAGCCTCAGTGTTGCCAGATATGCATGCGTGCGTCCTGTTTCTTAAACAGGCTCCCTTTTTTTTCTGTTCCGAACCGCCCGTGAACTTTCTGAGCTTCTGTTACTGTTCGGAGGCGTTCAGGCCTGGCGCGACTCTTCAACGTTGGTACCTACACGTCCTCCCTGCAGCATCTGGCAAGGGAGGAACTTTTCTTTGAAAAATGCCGCCGAGTTTCGAGTATGAAATTCGACTCTCACACTATCGGATAACTCGGGACCCAAGGAGGCTGCGATGATGAGTGTTAATGAGCGCTCCTGGCTTTCTTTTTCGTGGCATGTTCTCGGAACAGAAATATGCGGCGCATCTTGGAGCTACATCTGGGAAGCGTTGCGCGAGCGATTCTAGCAAAATTTGTATACGTGCCTGTGACATTTTGCCGTAGACCGAGTCGTAAATCTTACAACTTTCCTGAATCCATAACGTTAAGGTTTAAAAGCCTCTTTCTTCAAGGCTGTGGCGAATTGACCGTACACATTACGATATAAGGGTATGATTAAAATAGCGCAAACTTGACAAGGACAACAAAGAAAGCACACGTACAACAGGACTGGCGCAAAGCGCCAGTCCTGATGTACGTGTGCCTTCTTTGTTGTTTTCCGCTGTTTTAATCATGTCTAGTAAGAACCAACTAGCCCAAACAAAAGTCATTTTACAACGATATAAGGGTGTCTGAGTTGACGCCCTTCAGTGGCTTCTGTTCTTTGCAGTAAGTGGTAATGACATAGAAGTAGTCTCCAGTGAAAATATTCATGAACTGTTCATTACGAGTTATGTAATGATCCAATGCGATACATTTATGGGCTCGAAATACTATATCATTCTGACTTCTTTCTTTAGCGCTATAACTTTTTTTAACAATTATGTGAGATAACTAACAACGTGAAGTCTGTTAATTAGCTTGATATAGTAGTCACGGTGGCCCCCTTATGTTTATATAATCGAAGCATGAGAAGACAGATTCGTTCTCATACATGTCCCACAGTTATTTTATCAGTAGCACCAGACGGGGAGAAAATCTATAATTTCAAACGTGTCATTCGTGTTTTTGTTCTTGTAGTGCTAGTACTTAATTAAACGTAAGCGTCTGATTTATTTAGAAGGCCCCCCACCGTTGGTGGAACCACGACTGGTTCAATGAAAGCAGACGCATTGCCAAGCAACATTTATGAACCGTTCTCGCGAGACCTCCTTTTTCAGTGTGTTGTGTCGTGTTTCAAATATGTGTGCTGCTCTTTTCACTGGAAGATTCCCAGTTTTAGCATCATACATTGGAAAAGAAAGCAAGACTTAATGCATGTTCTTTTATTTGTGCCCCCTTTCGCACTCTTCCACAATCTGCGCAATAACTACCCGAACAGAGGCTGGCGACAGCAAAAAACATCAATTAGAAAATTTAGTGAATTTGTTTCACAGTCCTTATATTTACATCACCATCTTGCGCCTCCAAGCTGTAGAATGTCTCCAGGTGCTGCTCACAATTTTCCGGACACCTGTCCCGCAAAAACAACGCCAAGCTGACGAGCGAGATTAAATAAATGCGACAGCTTGAGAACCCGGACTTCTTCACACGCTCTTTTTTGTCAGAAAACAGTTAAAAAGACGTGCTACTGTTTTTTTCCCCCTTGTTTAGGAGGAGGGGGGGGGGGGGTACTTCATGCGATAGCTTTTTTGATACCAACTTCCTCTCTTTGTTTAGCTTGTTCCGGTTTCGGTCGTCTATGAACGACCGTTTCAGACGTGGAACCACGAGCGAACATATCAGTGCTTTCCCCACCTCAATCATGGGTGGCTTTTCGAATCTGCCCGACAACGAGGATTCCAAAACCCAACGGGGGTGGCGGCTTCGACGTCCGCGCTTCGCTGAAAATTCAAGAAACAAGCAGCTCGAAGGGCTTCTTGCCAGAGAGCGACGCACTCGCGCCAGCCCCATCAACAAGGCACGTCCTTGTCCAGGCGCGATAAACGGCCTCCTCACCTAGCCCCGGGTCCCAACCCCGCGTCGGAGGGGGGACCTTATCGCGCGCGAATTCCGAGGCTGCCGTTCCGGGGATACGGTTTCGCGTCCCCCCTCTTGGTCGCCATGTAGCAGCGGGGACCTTCCTTCCCCCGGATGCTTCGGCATGCCCGCCGCCCTTTTTGTTTCCCCCGTCGGAGCAAAAGTCCCCGCTTCGTTACGGTGCAACTCCGGCGGAGTGGCGTCGTGGCCCAGCCGCTGCCGCTTGCTGCAGTCGCGCAGATCGCGTATCAGGAGTGCTTTGTCTCGGCCGAAAGCTCCGTTTTCAGCAGTTTTCCCCTCCGGCTCTCTCTCGGTTGCGTCGCGATTTGGGGCTGGCGGTCCCTTTTTTGGGCCGTCTCAGCCGCCGTGTCTCACTTGTCTCCCTTTCGTTGCTGAACCTCGGCTGAGTTCATCTCGGTCGGGGGGTCATCGTCTTAATTCCCGCTTTCCGTTACCGAAAAAAAGAAGAATTCAAACATGCGCCAAGGTTTTAGTTCCTCCCACCCACGTACCACTGTAGTGCAAATTGTGTGACTGTGGAGCTAGTTTGGGGACAACGGGACAAATGTACCACTGAACTCAGTATTATCATGCATCATTGCTGTTTGCATGGGACAGGCATGAACTGCAACGCGTCGTGCACTCGTTGAACTTTTCTACATCGAATATTCCCCTCGTGTCTTCTTTCATCAACTCAGATTTTCTATTCGTCATGTGCAGACCTTTTCGGTGCGCCTGAAGTATAAGGACCTCCGTCTTTCGATATACCGTACTCTTTCCAGAAATCTCTCGAGTAATTGCTTTCTCGTAAAAGTGATCGTACACTGTAGAGTTCGAGGAAAAAGGAGTGCTACATTCGAAAGAAGCGCCCTCATGTCTGGCTACATTTTGACTCACAGCGGAGGTCATTCCACATAAAATCCTAATTTACTAACTATATTAATATCTCTTTTCGCATTCGTTTACAATTACATTTATCGTAATTAATAAACGCAGGCCACAAAGATGACTGGGATTCCATAGATTTAATATTGTACGCGATTCTTTCGAGTCAACGTGCGGATACAGCATCTGTTATTCACCGCGTACACGCGCGCACATACACACTCAATCATCTAACGCACCAACACCTACGTGCACGCATGACCCCGCGTTTGTACGCACATTTTCTACATCTATATATATAAAAAAAATAAAACATTAACATCACGCTTTATGCTTTTGGTTCATTGACCTAACATACACGCGATAGGGCTTTCTTTTCCAGCACAGCCTTTTTCAGGCGATCCAAGGCGCTTATCGCGAAGAAAAGTAGAGTGCTTGAAGGGCGTTTCCCGTCCCAGGTGCTTTCCTCACTTCCGATCAGTATGGGAAAAAAGTTTCCTTCTATCTCATGACTCGACGTTTTCAATCAAGACTCCTGGCTACCGCGCTCCCCATCGCTTGTTTTGATAATGTTTCTTTGCTCCCTCCCTTATACAGTTCCCAGATAACTATAGCACGCCGAATTTTTCAATTTACTTGGCCGTTGCGTCATCAATTTTCACGCACTTCTGGCCCGAAATCTGATCAAGTTAAATGAGTTTTCCGGGATTCGCTTCCTTTTTCATCTTTCTGGTTTTCAGAACGCTCGATATTGCGTTCTAATCAGGCATGTCTGGCTTATCGTCATCGTTCCGAAATGTGCGGAATAATCTCGGCGGATAACATATGATCGCACATTTTTCAGTATGCTACGTTAAGGAAAAGGCGACATTAAAGGAATCACTCGCACACAAAAGAAAAAGAAAACACACCACCTATCTTCACACTGGATATAGTCTGCTTTGTTTCCCTTATAATTCACTACGAGATTGTATTTTTCTGTTAAAATTGTGAACTTTGTTTAGATTGCGAACTACATTAAAAGTTTTAGAACCTTTATTGTTTGTGGTTAGGCACTCGGTTAGTAATATTTTTCTTCTGTTTTTATCTATTTAATTACGTCGAATAAGAATACTTTCGAGGTAGCCTGCAACTTGAAGGGATGGGTGCCAGAAACTGCTACGTACCTTATACCAAATTATTTTGGAGCTTCAATATTTAGGTTTAGGCTCTTGTTTAAACTTTTCACCTGCCCGGTTTGCTTTCATTGTCTTGCTTTTGGGAAAATTGTTATCTTTTGGTTAAAAAAAAAGACTTATTTGATCTGAATAAAGAAAAATTTCAGCCTTTCCATTCTGGTAAAGAAGAAAGAGCAGCGAAGCTGTAGCTTCTGTTCTCGACGGTGGCTTTCCACGCAAGCGATCTGCTCTTCTTTCGCAAGGGAATCTGAAGCGCTCGACGCAGTGGAACTTTAGGCGATAGCGGGATCGCGGCGGTTGCGGGACCATTCGCGCTGCTGCGCACATAACCGCTCGTTCCGCTCCTGTTCTTCTTCCTGATGAAGGTGATGGTTTGCGGCTCTTCCTTTTTGAATCGGGCGGTCCCGCAGAGTTTGGAACCTAGCCAGTGGGGATTCCTCCGAAGAAAGGCTGCTGCCATCTTTGAGCGACAATGGCAACCATTTGTCTGATTGCCACCGTCGCTTATAGATGGCGGTAGCTCTCTAGAGTTCGGTGTCATAATGTTTTTGCTAGTGGACCCGATCCCGGGGAACCTAGCCCTTAACAGCTCCGCTGTAAAAAAAGCAGACACTTAAGGTCGGATATGTAATAACATTCCAGCAAACTGTTTGATGTAATGGTGCACCCGCTCCCACTGCTTATCACCTAGACAAATTATGTACAATCACTGGGCTAACGTATGCGCAACGTCTAATATTTAAAAAAAAGAGAGTTAATGCGCATGTACAGAACGCGTCCCACAACTCAGTGGCCAAAGTAGATTTTTTTTTTTCGAATGGCTTATGAAGCAAGGCAGTTCATAACTGAGTATGCACTTTTCCGTCGCTTATCACTCGGGCAGAAACTGCCCAGCCTCTGGGGCACACATCCGTCGCGTCTCAAAATATTTCGAAGGGAGCCACATCGCACGCGTTCCACAAACCAGTAGAGAAAGCTGGCAGCGCGCCAAAGGCGATTGTTGGAAGGGTCTATAGACCTTTCTCAAAGAAGGGCTCCTGGCCGGTCCCATTTTCGGTGCTCGTGTGTATGGCGCGTGATTTGCTCGCTTTCCAAAGCGACGAACATGCACGTGCTGGGCTGAGGACTCGTAAATATTGGAATGCAGAACCCAGGAATCTTGGATTCGATCCCCACACCCTGCCCGTTTTGATCTGGATGAACATAGAGTACCGGCGTGCGGTCGTGTAATCACTAATACGTGATGCACATTCAAGACCCCAGGCTAGCGGTTGTACTGCACTGGCTAAATGTCTCATCTACGGCTGAAACAACACGTAGCGTGTTGAGGCAGACTAAGTTCACGCTGTATAAACATTCACACACACCCCAGTTTTTTTTTATTATTTGAATGGTGTTTGTTTAATCTCCGTTTCACACTAAGTCTGACCACTGCCAACGCTTTTATTCAGATCGAGCTAATCAAGCAGCGGCAAAAGTGTCTTGCCATGGCGCTCGTCTTCTTGGTAGCAAACGCAGAAAGATGACGACCGCCGTGATTATGCACTTTTGCTGATGCCTGATTGGCTCCATTGGATCCTTGGCTGTGGTTGGGCTTCATCTGAAACGGGATGTAATAACTCCGTCTAATAGCCTAGCTACACGAGCGCTCTTAACTGGCATTAAGCCAACGACAGTTGAGTCAATCGCGATCGGCCGGGGTTACACGGCGGAGCCATATGTCATTGAGCCGCTAACGATCATCGACTTCAACTGAACTTGCCTCAGTTGGACGTAAAGTCTCCGGCAATATGAAAGACCCACTGGGAGCGCGTGGCCGAGGCGGTGGCTGGCGGAGGCGCTGCGAGCGCTCCGGGCAATTCCATTCTGCTTCGAGGAGAGGACGCTCACTCGGGCTCAGCTAAAGCGAAACGCGCTTATCAGATTGTGCTGAGCCCCGAGTGAGCGTCCTCCCCTCGAAGCAGAATGAAATTGCCCGGAGCGCTCGCAGCGCCCCCGCCAGCCACCGCCTCGGCCACGCTCTCCCAGTGGGTCTTTCATATTGCCGGAGACTGTATATCTTGTTAACTGATGGGGGTTCACCCCAATGGAGCTAAAGATGGCGGCGTGCGCCGCATCGCCACCCGCGGCCAGCGCCAGCGAAGCACTTACTACTGCGGAAGGTTAGGGGAGGTATCTATACGAAGAAAGTATCGTGGCGGCAAATATTGTCGGAAAGAATATGAATCGGGGCCAGACCTGTCAAAGCTCGACGAGGGGGGTCATTGTGATATCGGTGCCGATAGTTATGTCTCTCTTGCTTGAATTCCACTAAAACGTTCCGATTACGTTTTCTTTACTCTAAAAAAAAGAAGTTAATTTTATTTTGTTTTATACGTTTCTACCGAATGAGAAGTGCGCATAGAATTAATTCGCATCACTTATAAAAGAAAAACAAAAACCATAATGAGACATCAGTTTTGGTTTCGTCTCGGTTTCAACTGTCTCCCGCGACGCGCATCTAAACTGCGGTTGTTAAGCTTATGTACCGTGTAACACCGGACAACTTAGTCGAGCTCAGTGACAGTTGGGGAGATTCCAACGACCGTTGACTCAATGACAGTTGATAGCACTCGCGTAACTAGGCCATTAGACATCGCGACGATATAAGCACGTTAGAACACTACCTTCCACAAGTCTGTATATTCTTAAAACTTCCATTAGCTCTATTTTCGATCAGAGATCGCTTGGACGACGGTGGTTCCGTCCGTACACCGTACGCGAAAGCATTATTAGCCCCCTGTTTATTAGAACTCGCTGCCACTCGAGGTACCGGCCGGGCAGTAAATGTGTATATCCGTGCGGCGGACGGTATGGAGACAGCGGCGGCCAGAACCTGACTGCTCTTGGGTTCGTCGCCGCGCGCTGAATAATAGAGAACCGGGCTTCTCGACGCTTCCGCAACTTAATCTTTTAAAGCGCTCCCCCGGACCGACAGACGTCCCCCATATATAGGCTAGTATAACGCATTCGTACACGCACCTACGACACACATCAGAGTGGGAAAGAGCTCAACCGTAAGAGTACGACACCGAAGCACTTTTTCGACACAAGAACATCCACATCGCATTTATGATCGTATACACTTTCTTCCCGGGGCGAGAAGTGGCAATGAATGGAGCGTATAGTACCTTCCTCGATTATTGAGGCGTTGTCTCGACAGACGTATATCTTGTTACGTTCGCTATTTGTGTTCGTTTGTGCGCTGGCGTTGGCCGAGTCGTGCGGTCTCGTAAATGTTGATTAGAGCGAACAAACGGGCGCAGACGTAAACGCGCGCCTCACGATAACGACACGGGGGCGGCCATTTTGCGGGACGGCGTATACCTGTACGGCTGTGCGCGCTAGCGGCCTTATTTATTCGCGCCTGCACATGGTCGCAGGACGAGATGAGCAAGACTGTAGTACTTACTATATCCCACGGCAGGTGTTCAGAACGAGTTGGAGGAAAAGGGGAAAGGGGGGGGGGGAGGGGGAGGGGGCTCATAACCGGATCATTAACGACTATGAGCGCCTAAGTAGAAAAAACAGCAAGACGAAGACTCGAGCGATCACGAGAAAACAACAAGGTAGATAGTATATCCCAGATTTCCCGTCACTCTTTTATTATCTTTTTTCTCGTTTTTCGAAGGTAGTGTTGGTGTTGGAGATGTTTCTTGCTTTCTTTTTGTTGTTATTTTAGCGAATATTTGGTTTCAGGGCCTCGGCGTAGGGTAGAACATTTTTACGTTGTGGCGAAGAGCTAATGGCGCGTACATTTTGCGAAAGCTCGCGCGGTAGGTGTTCACGAAGGTGCACTGAGAAGCGGCCCCTGACGCTAAAGCTGCGGTATATAGGAGCAAGAGCTCGGCACACACACACACGCTTCGTCCGACGGCGTCTTTTCCCCGACGGTAGTCGCTGCTTGCTCTCTTCGTTTTAATTAATCCTCATAAATCTTCTTTCTTTTTCGCTCTGGCTTCTAGCACTCCCTTGCGTTCATGCGTATACGCCGCGTGAAGGTCCACACGATGATGCCACCCTGAAAAGCAATATATCCAAAAATCGTGCCCTTTAATAATCTTTTTTTTATGTTAGGGATGGATACTTTCCCGCGGTGGAATTAAGGACACCCGTAGCGCGGCGGTCTGTTCAAACGACGCGACACCCCGCGGAGGATTTTAAATGCACCGCTATGCTAGGTTTACCCAGAAGCTGACAGTGCGGTGGGAGCCACGCGCTTCCCGGACCAATAAACTGCCTTCCTTTCATCACCTGGTAGTACTGCTTTCTTCGTGCGGGTATGGTCACGTGATCACGTGGCCAAAGATAAACGATTTACTCGCGCAACAAGCAGGGATAGCTTCCAATTCACTGTCTGTTTAGAGATATGGTCCGGTAAGTCGGTTCGACCCAGCCCTCGGCATTAGAAATTTTGTCTAATGGCGTTTTTGTGCTATCGTTTCGTACGCGTGTCGATTCTTAGTTATTTTTTTTGCGCATAGCGGAAGATTAAACGTTTTATTTGGTTCCGCCTTCACGGGGACTATCTTTCGAGGTGTGTAAGCCTGTGACTACAGCGACATATGTGGGCGCGCCCGTACAACACACACCCAGACGCGCGGGCGCTCCAAGCACTAGAGGGCTGAACCTGCATCGAATTGCCTTGGCGCTGGATCGCTAGGAGGCTTTATTGAGCGTCTTTTTTAAACTTAGGTATAAGAACCTCGTAGCGCAGCAATTGCACCAATGTGTTCTGATACACGGCTATGAAATATTCGGCGGTTATGAGGGTTCTCAATTCGCAGGATAGTGACGGCGTGGTTAACCGCACTCTCACGCCCCAGCGGTCCTCGGCTTTACGGGTATATTTGAGTGCTTTGTGGACAAATAAAACCGGTGATAACACAGGTTCATAAGCTATTGCTGTATTTATGAGCTCACGCGCTTCACTTTGCGAAAGCTACGTTTTATAGGAAAGGCAATCTCTTGACGTCTAGAAGCAATTTCAACATGAGGATTTATTTTGTATGTTGACGTAATAAATAGAAGCACTCGGTTACTGAATTATACTACTTTAATTTGGATATATTTGCTCAACAGCCTTACCTAAAAAAAAAAAGAACGGAATATACAGGTTTAGTGGTGGAACTGCTGCGTCATTTGCGCCAAACTGCGCCAGAACGAAAACCCTTCTACATGCTGTTTCAAAGGTTATATTTGTGCACAATTTGCGCCATATTGCACCAAGAGAGAACTGTTCTCAAAAATGAAAGTGAAAGTGTATTCCACTTGGCATCCTTTGCGATGCCACTGAAAATTAAGAAAGTACAATTGATTGCCGTTTTTACGGATGCCTAACTGCTCTGTGTGAAGAGTAGGGCTGCGCGAATATTCTAATTATCAAACACTAGTTTCAAACTACACGGTATCTGATATTTGCTTTAAAAGTAACTGCAATGTTCGTACTTTTCGACGTGTTGACCGCGGCGGATGAGCCCCCTTGAGTGCGCTTTTCCACAAGCCGTGTGCAATGCGGAGAAGCACTACCCACGGAGCCGACCCCGCGATCTCGCGACTCGCTTCGCCGCAGCGCAGCCGCGCACTTAGGCAAAAACACACACTTTCAAAGTGTTAAAACGCGCGCACGCGTCTGGTGTAATAAGAAAGAAAACGTTGTGATCGTTGATATTTATATTGCAGTAAAATCTTCAAGACTTTAAATGTGGCTTTAATGCAAGGCTGTATGTTAGACACCGATGTTTTAACAAGCAGTGTTCACTAGGTGTACTTCCTTTGTTTTAACTCAGAATTTAAGAACATCAAGATTTTTAAATCCCCTCAATTAGGTATGGCGGGGCTTCCTTATAGGTTATTTTATGTCACATCTGTCATTTACTTGTCGTCCCAATGTAGGCATTACACTGTCTGAGGCCACAGTCTATAAATATAGCTAAATTAAAATTTAACGGAGCTCATAAGTGGGCAAGTAGAAGCTTGGCAACAACTTTTGAGAGTTCAGCTGAATTTTTGTTTAAGCAATGTGTAACAGTAGTGAAAGGTATGGAGAAAGGCGCAGCAACTATATTCAATATTTTATTAAAAAATGTTCGGCCTATACCACTATTCACTTTGAATTTACTTTGAATCCAAAATCTATAATCTGCACATTCCTAACCAAGAGTTATCGGTTTCCGTGCGAACGGTGCTCACATCGATTGCACGAGTAGGTAGTGCTACTCTTGACCAGATAGAGTAGCCATATGCTCCGCTTAGCTGCTCTAAGAACAGTAGCCGGTTGAATATGAGCGAAAGTAGCGTTAGACACATTTAGCACAAAAGTGTCAGTTTGATGTCGAACTCGCGACAATTAGCTCACCGTGATAAAAACTGTACAAAGTAGCCCAAAACATATTTTTTTACATCAACCACAAACCGAAGACAACATCGGCTCCCCTAATAGGTTAATTGAGGCATCTAGAAAATTACCAGCGTATGGTAGTTCATTAAATAAATAATCTGTAGTGGCCAGGTTCCCGGTATGTATGATACCTTAAATAGACTCATAACACTCCAAAAACTGAAGACTTTCCACAGGCTAACTTTCAAAAAAGATTGTATAAATTGTTTTGGCATGAAAGCTCAAGACTATCTGCACCAAAAGTGGGAATTTCTGCTCCAACGCCCGTTGTTTTCTGCTACAAGAGCCCCTCCAATTCACCATCTGTCCGTTCCACCACTGTTTATTCGTGCTGCTAGAACTTCGTACTGCTAGAACCTCACGCAGGTAAATCGTCTAAAACGAGGAGGGTACCCCGATCGCTTCTTGGTGGAAGTAGCGGATAACCTTGTTTCCAAGATGAAAAGAAAACATGACGATCATATTCCTTCCAGACAACTAACAAGACCGGCGGTGATTCCTTATATTCATAACCTTTCGCACAATCTAAAAAAAGTGGCGGCTCATTTTGAAGTGCCAGTGGTGTTTTCAGCGCCGCATAAGCTGTCTCACTTGTGTTCAAAAATAAACAACAAAAAGGGAGAGGGTAAGGTTTGTAAAAAGAAACACGCTAATCAATACGTGGAGTGTGCAACGTCAGTGGTGTATAACATACCATTGAGTTGCGGGAAATCGTATGTCGGCCAAACGGGGCGTTGCATAAATGAAAGGGCCAGAGAACATGCCTGGTCAGTCAAACAGTCCCCGTCGGGCAATCTTGCGGTGCATTGTGATAGGTGCCCATGTAGCCCGGAATTGGAAAAAACAACAGTTCTGGGCAGATACGAAAACAAAACAGCGCGAGAAATACACGAGGCATTCCGCATAAGAGAGCAAGGGGTGAGTCTGTGTATTAGTGCGCCGTCACTGCACTTAACTGATAAAGAGTTTTTCTTTTTGAGCCAACACCCTGATAGACGGTATTAATAGTCAATGTTGTTTTCAATAAACCTTCAGTGGTGAGTGCGCTTCGTCTCTGTCCCCTTCTTGGTCCTTGTTTATTCGGCGCTTTCCATTCAAAGAACTTCGCACTATTTTCCCCCCCGAGCACTAAGCCGGTATTGCACTACTTATACATCATACGAAAGGCAGTCTGCCTGACATCAGTCACCGCGATATCCGTGGTCGAAATGCCGAGTGCCAAGTCCAAGTTTCTCCTTGAACTCGTTACCATGTGGCATTCGAAGCACGGACCTCATGGTGACTTGCGTTCGAGTCTGTCTGCAGACTGTTTTTTTTTTATAATGTATATGCAGTGTGACTCCGGCTTTACGCTCTTTAGTGTCATTTTTTTTTTGGGGTACTTAGGTTATCTGCACTTGTTTTCCCAGACTCTGGTCGTGTTCCTAAGTGTCCTATACCAGTGCTGCGCCACGTTTAAAACTCAATATGCAGTTTATTATTATTACTTTTTTGGCTGGACTCATAACAAGTACTGCGTTGTACACTGTACACTTTGTACACTTCACTGGCCTAGCTGATCTCACGTTCAGCAAGGGGCGGCAGTCAATATCCCACAGTCAATATCTCAATATCAATATCCCACAAGAAGCGAAACATCTTGTGTCATCCTACGTCCTCCGAAACAATGCGATGACCCCACAGAACACGGCGCACCCTGCCATCGCTTTCCAAGACTCGTCGTTTGTTTCCTTTTGCGTGTTTGTATGTAGGACACGGTCCCACGGCTACAAACATCTGCTTTCCCATCAAAACAAACAACACGAGATACGAAACAGTTTGCCCTAAGTGCCGTGGCCAATACTGTCCGAAATAAAAACCTGACGACCACTACTGCTGCAGACGAAACAATTGTACACGTAGGGCATCTCTGCTAGCTCGCTGTCATCGCAGCGGGCTCTCTGATATTTTTGTTTCTCTAGTTACACTCGTTTGCCCTCGGTCTTTGTTTGTTTTCGTTTTATTTGGAGGCCTACATTGTTCCGTTTCCGTTGAATGATGATGCTATGTTCCTATCCACGTATGGGCCCCATCACCGTTCTTTTTTTCCTTTTTTTAGTTTGTAAGATCGATGTTTCCGCCATTAGGGTATTCCCGGTTGCGGGTTCGCTGACCACAGAACGTACGACGCATAGTGCTGTCTCCGTCCTAAAATTGTCGGACCTTCGAGATCAATTTAGAGGGATACACTAGAGCGGGCAAACAAATGGTTGCCGGCAGAACATGCGAGTGTTCCTGCCGCCAGCACGAGTCGGCATCGTGTCGGTGAGTCGATAGTCTGGCGAAAGCGAATAAAAGGAACCAAATACGATTGATAGTTTATCAACCTGGACGATGATGGTGAGTCGTTGACGGCCTATCGGTCTCGCTTCGAACACACCATCTACTCAAGAGGAAAACAAAAATGTGGTCCGTTCGCATTTTACGCCCGTGCGCGCGGTAGTCTTTAATAGACTATACTCATGGGCCTTGCACTTTCCAGTTTTATTTTGCTTGTAGATACATACGTTACTTTGCTTATGTGCATATTTATGTTGTATAGTCAATAGATTGCATGCGCAATCCGATTTTTTCCGCTCTCCGGTTGAAGAGTGCCACCCTTGAATAAGCTGCAAGGTGTGCTGTTTAATCTCACTCCCCATCTCGACAGTTCACGGAATCTTCAGCGGCCTGGAGTTGGAACGCTGCGACGACAGCGACACTTGCCCTCTGTAGCCTCTTTTGCCGGAACTTCCATCACCAAATGCCAGAATCGCAACATCCGACAGCATGACACGGCGAATCCTGTGACATCAGTTGTTGCTACTTCGGGATCATTGTTAACACGTGGGCAGTGTAGCACGTTAAACACACCAGGCAAAGACGTGTTCCGGGCACCCTAAGTAATATAGTGTCTTCAACGACGCAATATATATATATATATATATATATATATATATATATATATATATATATATATATATATATATATATATATATATTATTTTCTTCTTTCGTAGGGCTAGTTACATGACAAGTGCGAGTTCTCTGAATTTTCTCCCCACCGCAAATCGTTTTATTTTAAGATTAAAGGTCGCGCCCACCGCCTTAAACCACCCTACTGAAAGGAACGTCCATTCGAGTGTACCAGGCATTTAGTTGCTGGACATGACTCAATTAGACTGATAACCTAGGTCACGAACCACAGCTTTCAGACACAAAAGAAAAAAAAAAAAATATATATATATATATATATGGGAATCCTTTAAACTTTTGTTGAGAGATGATCTCGGCCTCTGAAAATAATATAAGAACACCGGGCATAAAACATCATCCGTGACCCACGAATCGTATCCAGAGGCAGAAGTATGTTTCCTCGACCTTCAGGCCTTCCCCGTCGGTCTATTCACGAAAGGAGAACAGCGTGTGGGAATGCAGAGGAGGAATGAAAAGCAAATAGAGGAACGCCTCCTTCCCAGGGCTGAGGACAATGCGGCGTCAAATACCAATATCTTGTCGATTCTAAAGAGGGTCATAAACTGTCAGCGCTAAATACGCCTCGTAAATAAGAGGCTCCACTACGAAATAGTTTTTTGCAGCTTCGATGTCGCTGCAGTGTGTGATAGGACCCTCGGACCTCCGCTTTACTTTCATTTTCTAATATGGAAAGCATAGAATAGGTAAGGCTTGGTATAAGGTGAGGAATAGAAGTGAGTTTTACGAAGATGGTTATAGTCTCCACAGCAAAAAACGCGAAACAATCTGTGAAAAGGGGGGGGGGGGGGGGGGGGGGAGTTTCTTGAATATTTAGATGGCTGCATCTTGCGACCTATCGCGTCTGATACTTGCTAATATATTTCTTATTTATTTTCTTATCTAGTTGGTTGCTTCTTTATGCGAACAAAGAAGGCGAATCATGCGCGCAAGAATATAGGAGTATAATGCATCAGGTCTTTCGCACCTGGCCTTTGGATAACGCAACTTTCTTTATGTTTCATTGGCTCAGCTCCTGCAGAAGGTGGCTTCTAGTGGGCTAGCTTTTTTTCTCATTTCGCTCTTTGCTTTATGTGTAGTTTACATATAGCAGAATTAAAATAAAGCAAGTTAGTATACATTTGTTTCTTCGATTCTACAAATGAACGTTTCCTTCGTTCTATAATCATTTAGTCTTTCAAGACGGCAAGAGGGGGTTATTTGTAACTACATACCTATTTTTTTTAAGGACTTTTAGATCTGAACTATTTGATTTCTTTTTAAAACACTTTCTTTGAAACAGAAGTAATATTTAATATTTAAATAAGCTCTACTATTTAAAGAACCTCTAGCTGCACGTCAAGGGGCCTAGGTTTCAAATATGTAGTCCTCAATTCACAGTTAAAATGGAAAACCTGCGAGCCAAGCAGTCTCCAACTTGCAGGGAGTCTCCGTGTTGCTTAACTAATAGATCCTTCGGAAATTAAAAACAGCGCGGAAAGACGAGGACCAGACAAAGAAGTGACACGGACGTAGCGCTGACAGCCTGTCAGCGCTACGTCCGTGTCACTTCTTTGTCTGGTCCTCGTCTTTCCGCGCTGTTTTTAATTTCCGAAGTATGTACCAACTCGCCCAAGCCTCAACTTTAGCATCATTCATTAATAGATCCCTATTAGTTCTCTTATAGTCATGGGAAGATAGGCTCCCTATGACTATAAGACGTTCATAAACGTAATGAAAATATTCGCAGATCGTGAGGTTTGTAGTTGGCTTTCCCGTCGGTTTCAATTATATATTTAAAAACAATGGATTGAAATCGGTGCTGCCGCCACGCTGATTCTCGAAGAAATGCGCCAGCATTTCACGCAGCGGTCGTATATATAGCAAAGCGTGGTGAATGCAACATCTCAGACCCTTTTCCGCGGAGTGAACATACCCGGAACCGGGCCCTCTTCTCCCTGGTGCGAGCAGATCAGGTCACCTATCGCGTGCATGAGGGACGGCGGCCGCACAAGATTCACCGGTTATATGGCGCGTAAATTTGTCTGCTCCTTGCACAGGGGTTGCGATGATGCCACAACGCCGAGTTCTTATTGGTTGATTGAAAAAAATAGTGGGTGGACCTCGAGGCATCTCGCATTCAGGTCTACCCACAATCTTTTCAATCAAAGCCAATCTGAGCTCGGAGTCGCTCATACGTCAACGCAACTCTTGGGCAAGAAGCAGAAAACTTGCACTCCTCATAGAGAGAGGCTGGCGGCGTGGCGTAACCACCGAGGTGCAGTGGGGGTCCGGGACAGCGGGGCTAGGGCGTTCTTGGGCCGCCGGCAGAGCGCTGCGAGGCCGCGTGCACCGGTGGCCCAAGGTGGTTAATGTTTTGTAATAAGCTATCTGCACACTCTCGCCACGAAGTGGCGTGAACGAGGAGGTGGGAGGGGGGGGGGGGGGGGTTAACACGTGCCATAGTGATAGAACCGCCGTCCCGCCAGCGCGCGACGCCGAAATTGGCGAACGGGGATGTCGCCGGCGATCTTCGGTTGCTAGGTGTTAACTCATGGCGTCGTTCCTTCTTGGCGGCGAGATGTTTTGGTGGCGCCCCTCCTACGGTTCCCTCTCCTGACGTCCGTACCTTGCGAACAAGAAGTTCGATGGTTTTTGTATCGAGCGTGCTGAAAGCTTGCAATCATTGCGCTCAGAAAGCAACACTGCCAACACCGTCAAAATTGAAGTTGTTACATTGCTTTTATTTCCGTCGATGAGAAATACTTTGTTGACGTCAAAGTCAGCATTCGGCCAATCGTGGCAGACCAACCACCGCGACGCTTTCGAACGCTCGCGTTGCCAAATGCGTGCGTCCTATCAGTGGGGCTGTGGCGCCATCCCGTGGCGACGTTGCGATTTTCATACACGTGTGCTCCAAACCTGTCCAAGGTCAACGCATCTACTAGGGAGGTAAGGCTAACGTATTAACAAACAATAGCTACACTCTAAAAAAAGTCTGTGCGTCTACTTTCACGCACAACAATCGGAGAACCAATCAGCGCAACTTACGGAGGCAGCTCGGCGAATGACGCTGCCGAGACATCTGTTTAGACCAAAAAAGACAGACTGAATTGTGACATTAAGCACTGCAAGCGTGACGTTTTGCATTGCTTGATGTCACAACTCAGACTGCGTTTTTTGGTCTAAACATATGTTTCGGCATTGTCATTCGCTGAGCTGCCTCCGTACGTTGCGGTGATTGACTCTCCGAGTTTTGTGCGTGAAAGTAGACGCACAGACCTTTTTTAGAGTGTAACGCGTATCTATTATTCTTAAATTGAACAGCCGCATTTAATTAATTCTTCTTTTTTTCTGTTTCACGTTCCTACCGCGAGGCCGCGCCAGTTCTCGCTCTACACATCGATAGACTTCTCCTCTTTTTATCTTTTTCACGCCTTTTCCGCCGGGTGGCGCCGCCTCCTGTGGAGTTGCAAAGAGCCCGACGTGGAATTACAACCTGCAAATCCTGTTAAAACGCCGTTTCATGGCCTATTTACTTCGTCGCCTCTTACGTACAGTACATCGTTTAACATATTGGCGGATTAACTATGTCGGAAAATAAGGTGGCGGACGTATTGCACAGTCAAACCAAAATAAATCCGTCCGCGTTGGTGGTATCGGTGCCATAGCAGTTTACACATTTCTTTGAATTATTCGAAGCGTTCCAAATGGCGGCAGCACTCGGCGGATGGGCGGTTTTGACTAGGGCGTGACGAGGGCAGACCCACTTCGACAGTTTTCTGATTTAAGTGCAAACATCGTTCGACCTACATTGCCAGGAAGGGAGGGACACCCCGTGCCGCTTCCCCTCCTTCGACCCCCTAGCTTCCTCCGAATACCGCGAAGTCTTCTCGGGAGGATGTTTGTTCATCGGAAATGCGGACTCCGACACGCTTCCCTCTCCCATCCCAGAGCAGCGAAATGTGACACTTCCTTCGGCGTCCACTGAAGAGGCTTCGTTTGCAAGTCGTCCTTCGACATTAACGTCCGCGCATCCACACGCACACACGCAAACGCGGTCAGAAATAGCACGAGTCGTTGAATAAAGATGTTTCCGCTCTCAAGATCGTTGAAAACGAACTTTTCGCGGAACGTTAAGTGTCGTCGACGAAGCATATCGCCGCTGCGGTGTGCGGACCCTTTTTCTATTTAGTTTTGCCGGACAGAAACGCGAAACAACTATAGACGCTTTACACACGCGCCAAATTACAGCCGCCATTGCTGACCTTCTCTCATCTTTTCCAAATGCCGAGCCACTAACATGGCGTTGACGAGCCTCCAGAAGGGCCAATGCTGTGGAGAAGGACACAATAGAATCAAATGTGGCAATAACCTGGCCTGCTATAGTAATGATGAAGTGAAGTAAACGGAATAAGAGGAAACAAAAACTGAAGGTCGGTTATGGCGTCTTCCATGCACAGCTGCTGCAAAGCGTCTATAGTACGGAACGTCCTGAGAACCTTTGTTGAGAGACCCCTTCTGCAAATCTTTCGAAATTAACAAGCTCGCAACTTGTTCGTGCTCTCTCACAGATGCCATTCCGAGGTGCACAGCTGCACTCCCGAGGTACGTGCACGATGTGTGTTTGAATGAAATTAGTAGCGAGGTACAGTTCGTGTTTTTAATAGCTTATTTTGTTGAAAGTTAAAAAAAAAGCAACAACAACAACATAACGGGATATGTTTCGCCAACCTTCCACCACTTCACTTCCCCCCTTCAATTGAAAGTAGAGACCGAAATACAGGGGAAATGTAGAGCGCCACCTTTAAATTTCGATATGGCAATCTTTTAATTGCAAATAATAATAATTATAATAATAATAAATATATTTATTGCGTCTCCGTATAGCACAAAGCAAGGTTGCGTAACGGGCGCATCAAAGCCAGCATGAGACTTGTGCGATACTACCCTAAAATAACAGGTGTACGTAGCGACTTGGAACTCGAATGCGAACTGGAGCTCAATTATATGCAGATGTCATTAGGATGTCAGGGGTATCTTGCGATACAGTTTGACATACAAACACTAACACATACACACATACACAAAACCGCATGCAAATGCATCGTCAAACTTGAAAATAGTCACTGTAAAAAAAGAACAAGAATGAAAGCCTTGTTGACAGTGCAAAATTATGCATTAACTATAAAAGGAAAAGGCGACTATACTAAGCACAAATACACAACATCGAGTCCAAAGGTGAAGTGTCGTAAGCCCTAGGCTGCATAATAGTAAATAGTAAATAGTAAATAGTAAATTTATTTACGCTGTGTTAGTTCAAAACAGCAGAAGGCAGGTTCGTCTAAGCCAACAAGGGCTTGTGGGACTGAACCTAAAGGTTATCGTGATTCACAGGAAAGTTTCAGAAAGTAATAGAAAAAAAGACAATAATAATAATAATATTCAAAATAATAATTATCGTAATAATAAAAAATTCCGAGGACAACTAGCACTTCTCATGAATTGTGAATACGAAAGCATTAATGTCCAATTTAACGCCGCCAGAAGCGGCCGCAGAGTTGGCAGGGAGAGCGGCGGTGCGCCGCACAGACCACCCGGGCTCGCTGGTGACTGCTGCGCCGCTAAGTGGAGCAGCGGCTGGAGTGCGAAGCTCGGTGCGGCGCACCGTTCCGGCGGTGACATCACGCTCCCCACTGCACGGGCACGGCACCCCCGTCGCCTCCACGGCTTCCGTGACGATGCATCTGCCTTGCTGTGCTTTTCTTTGTGTTTTCCTTAACCCTGAGCACCCCTCTCACTTCCGTGAAGAAGCATCTGCGTTGCTGTGCTTTTGGCCATTGGGACTTTGGGCGCGGCTTCGCGCCCAAAGTCCCAATGGAAATTTAGCTGCCGTTTTGCTCTGCCAATGGGAATTAAGCTGCTGTTTTCCGCTGCTACAGACGGAATTTAGGGGCCGTTTTTGCCGGTCACAGACAACGCCGGCATCGCTCCATGGGAGAGCTAATGCTCGCCTTAATAATAATAATTATTACGAATCCTTAACTCAATACATATACATGTATATCGCAGAAATATTGATTTTAAGAAGAAAAGTTGGTTTCGAATGCGGCCTGTTTCTGGCTGGTCTAAAACTCGCCTGCTTCAACAACGATGCATTAAGACTCTGTATATATCTCCACCAGCAATACAGTCATCATCATCATCATCATCATCATCATCTCTTTATTCTGTGCGCTTATGAACAACTAATTGCGTAGATATTTGTTGTCACTTAATGAATTCGGGTTGAAGTAGGTTTGGTTCATTCAAAAATGGCGGGTTTTCATTTAGGCACGGACCTCAATGCGTGCGAGCCGGGTAAAACCGTATCAGAAGCTTTGCGTACACTTTAACTTGATGTTCAGGTACATGTTTATACTGCAAATATTTCTTGTGTTTTTTTTTTTTTATCAAATGCGTGAACATATAAAGCTCTTCCCAAGCCAGTAGTTCGGAAAAGCAGCGACCGTTTTATAAGACCACTTATGAGACCATGACTAAGGAATGTTTTCAGAAAAAAAAAACATTTTCAGAAAAAAAAAAAGACAAAACAAAACATAACTAAATAAATAAGAATTTAATAGACATTGTCGGTAGCCAGAGTTCGACGGAGCGCGTTTTCGTCTTCCGAAATAAGGTCGGGATGAAGCACGTCCATTAGCGACCCCTACGCGCAACACCACCCAGTATAACGAAACTTTAAGACACATACAATAAAAAACACCAAGTTTGGAAACTGAGCGAGGCTCATTTATATTGTTTCTCTCTATCTCAGGGAAAAAAAGCCCCTCTCCAAGACAGCGCTCGAGCCATATATCTCTTGCGCAACGCCAGAAGGAAATTCCACGACGGAGCGGCGGCCTAAAAAAAAAGAAAAGTAATAATAATAAAAAGTTGGGGAGGACCTCTACGGTGAATTACCGTAGGAGCGGACCTTGAAACAAAAGCGTAACAAGAAAGGCAAATAGAAAGGAAGGTAGGGTGGTGCAATGAAAGTGAGAGCGGAATCTCCCAAGGGGATCGTTTTTCAATCCAATGCACCTTAAGGAAGAAGCCGGTCTACGAAGAAAGGCGAGGCGCGAGAAGGCGACTCTGAGGAGCTGCTGCTCGTCGGCCTGTTTTCGAGGCCCAGCCCCGTGCCCGCCCTCATAAATCCCTTCGCTCGCGAGGTGTAAACCTCTTTGGCCTCGGAAGCAGATGCGGAAGGCCCGATTGACTCCCCGTATACATACACTCGGCAACGCGGGGCCCGCGACTCCCTGCACTACTGTACAGACTGTAGCGCGCAAGGCAGTTCATTGGGGGTCTTAGCATTCACGTGGAGAAAACAACGTTTACTTTTGGATTTATGTGCCCGAGTGGTGCCCACGGGAGGAATTTGGAAGACATCTTTTATTTTTTTTTATTTTCTCTTCTATTACCGCTTTTCGTTTTCTCGACATTTCTTTAACTTCCTCCCCCCCCCCCCCCCTTTTTTTTATTGCTTTTCTTTGTACGGAGAACCTCCGGAGAAGCCGCTACGGGGAAGCCTCTATTGCCATAACAGTGTGTCGGAAAGAAACAGCGCAAACTATAATGTCTGGCTGCGTAGAAAAACGAGCAAAAAAGAATCAGAGCCAGGCGAAGAAGCTTCTTTTCAGGTTGCCCCTTTGGGCGTGACGGAGTTCGTTAGGAAGGCTTGGATGGAAATTCTTCGAGAAACTCTTTTTTTTTGGTGGAGATTCATCTGAAAGGAAGAAGTCTTGTGATTCGAAACTCTGTTAGAGCAAGGAGGGAGCTTAATGGGGAGTGGTGGTGAATGCGAGCGAGAAGCCCGCTTGCATCGAGCCGAGTATACACTGTCCCGCTCTCAATGGTGTTGACTTTCATGAACTGCTCTGAGGCGCTGTGTGTCGAGCACCTTCGCTATCGAAACCTCGTTACTTACGGTCCCCCGATTACCGGTTTAGCGTCCCTATCGCTCCGAACACCGATTCGCCGGCGTCGTCGTTGCGAAAGCTGCAGGTCTTAATTATTTCGAAGCCACTGTAGTTCCTTTTTATTCTCAGTTAGATTCTCTTTTTTAATGCGTAAAGCCGACATATATATATAACAATTATTCTTTACCTAAAAAAGAAACATAGCTATGCCCTTTTGATAACTAGGGTAACTGTCCGCACCTATATATTCGGCAAAAGGTTAAAACCTCGATCCATGCTCCGCCTCCAGCACGTGATTCGTGTCTTCCACCGTGCTTCGGCTGCGCGTGCGACGAAGTATTATCGAAGGCAGAAAGCTCGTGCTCAAGGCGGAGCATCTACCGGGTTCTTAACAGGAGGGGGGATAATACAAGTCAAGACGATTTAAATTGTGATTCAAGTCCAAATTTAAATCGCTACTTAAACCGAAAATATTTCGTGTATACAGTTTGTCTTTCATTTGACGCTTTCTATGTGCCTTTTTTTTGTAATTAAATTAAATTTCCTAAAAAAATATTAGGAAAGCAGAATTTATACAAAAATTACCTCCCCCCCCCAAAAAAAAAAAAAAAAAAAAAAAAAAAAAAAGCTTTTCTGAGTGAATTGGCGCGCTGACCTCAATTTCTACCTTCGTCTTCGTTTGTCAGCTACGTAACGTCCGATTTCAACGAGATCCAAGCGCAAAGGAAATATGCCAAAAATAGAAACAGATATTCTATTAAATCAATTCAAAACTCGATAAAAAAATCACCAAAGACTTGTTTTTTGTTTTCATAATTAAAAAAAATACGTAAGCTGTTATTGCTCTAGTTTGCCGAAAATTACAACAATAAAATGTCGCTAATTAAACTCTTGTTCTTATATAAAGTAATTAGTCCTTCCGCACATTTATCAGGAACTAAATGAATCGAATCCATCGTTTTTCGACGTTGCAAAATGCATCTAGTGGTAAATAATCACAATTTTTCAGTTACGGTGATATAAATGAAATTAGCCTGATTTAAATCAAATACAGTCGTGAGGCATAATTGTACGCTTAGCTTCAATGCGCAGAACCAGGGCCAACGGTGAAACTGAAGTTTCGCTATTCTAATTATTTTTCAAAAACGTATCTTCTGGCTTCATTCGTTTTTGAATTATCAGTATATCTGGTCCCAAAATGGGACTATTTGATTACCTTCCCACCTTCGGTTCTCGAGTATGTCAAGTTATACTTGCCTCCACACGTTGTGTGCGGAGACACCCTTCAACGCTCAACCAAAATGAACAATCGCATCACCAAAAAAAAAAAATGTTTTCTTAATTGTTTTATGCACAATCACGTAAATACGCCTCTCTTGCTATAACTGTCGGTTAAAGGCTGGTATATGAGAAGAAAAACCAAACATGGCGTCCGGAATGCTTGTTACTGAGTGCAAATACCTTTTCGCTTCGGAAATGCTTCGTCATTCGTTAGGATTATTTTTACGGTCATGAACAAAGCATAATTATAGGACACGCGACTGCACCTCGTCGCTCATATGAGTGCAAATTTTAGTGTTCACGAAGCGCATAATGCAGCTCTAATAAAGATTGAAGGTTACCATGTCGTCACGAAGTTGTAGTTTTTCTTCTTTTTTTTTTCCGCGACTGTTCACCACATAGAACACTGCTCTGTCCTATTCGCAGGGCTTAATATTTCTGGTCGTTTCTTAATTATAAATACTGGTCAACATGCATGTACATTCGCGAAACACGTATTCCACCATGCACATCGATGGCCAATGATTGGCACTGCTTGACGTATGCAGGGAAACACTTTCATTTGCTAAAAGCGCGAAAAAAAGGAGCAAAAGCCGAATGTTTCAGGAGCCAGCTCTTACAGACCACGCACTCAGTGCCGAGCCATTTGGTTTTAATGGGTCTCCCATAAAACAGAACACGCCGGCGGCAGAGGCGACCTGACCCAATCCATGAGAGGCGACGCTCAGTTGCTGTACCTCTGGAGTAACACAAGAACAGAAACCAAATACGGCACATAGTATATATTAAATGGGCAGATGCCATCTGGACGTCTGTCCTGGGCGGAAACATAAACTAGAAGAGAAAAAAAATACGAACTGGGGAAAGATAAACGTATCATCCTTGAAAACAACGAGCAGAGTCGCGCAGGAATAAACGCGTCGAAATTGCCCTCTTTATCGCGCGGTTTTATACTCCGACTGTAAACAGGGCAAGAGCAAAGCGAAATTTCTCGACAGACAGATCAGATTCTTTAGCTTTATGTACGTTTTGTTTCGCAACTCACTCTAGCAAACGGCACTAGCTGAAAGGCTTTGTAATCAACGGGTCGGCACAAAGCTCTGCAAACATCGACAGTTTCATTAGAAACCGCAGCTCTCAAAGTTTGAAATTACGTTGCGAAGAACACTGTGTGTTAAAAAGAAATAGATTGAAGACAACTTCAAGCTCACCACTGTCTGATGTTTCGAAGAAGTATGCTATGAATTTTTTTTTTTTTTTCTTATTCTAAAATTGAAACCAAAACTAAAACTTTGCCTCTTCAACCCAACATCGGCAAGATCACGATCGACAGATCAGTGTTGAACTTAGAGTTGGTGAAGTCACCGACGGCTGAGAATCTTATGATTGTTCCGCAGCCCTTCAGGCTGCGTCATTCACAGATTAGAATATCTAAAAATAAACCACCAAGCAAGAAGCGTGACCAAATCAATTTCTGACAGCAAGACTTGGGAACTGATCTTCGTGCTCCGCGCGGCCGGCCACATGTACACAAGATTCACCAAGGCCTTGTAACCAGACGGCGTGCCCCATTTTCTCTCCACCTCTCAGCACACATTGTACGTAGTGCCTTGTATAAACGGGCCTTGTGTACCGGCGTGCGGTCGCGTCATCGTTTCTGCACGATGCAAGTTAAGGTCCCTATCGCAGCAGTCGCTCTGCACTCGCCAACTTTCACAAATACAGCGGAGACACCGGACGTCATTTTATATGAGTGGAATCGACTCATATAGCTTTAGGTACACTTCCACGACTTTCAATGACTGCAGCGTCTCCACCGGTTCACTTCTTGTTCGGCCTGCCGTGCCATTTCCAAATGCCGCGAATCTTTCCTCAAGCGGCACAATAATTGCCACGAGTTTTTGAGATGTGAACCTAAGTTATTTACGCAAAAAGAGGCGTTTGAGTCTGATCTCTTGTCAAATATTGACAAATTTTTCATTTACAAGGGCCACGCGTTATTTGAAGAATGAACTGCGTCCCTTTCCGGCGACCACAGAGAGAACTCCACGTTTCAACAATGTCCATTCATACTTCTACCGAAAACTCCCTTCCATGATTCACCCACCGGCAAGCAAAGACCAATATCTCCTTCAATATCTCCCGTACACACCGATTTTCGAGCAGCGGATTTCACCGCCGCAGGAGAGCGGAATGTGAGTGCCCAATTGAAAAGACTAATCTCTCGCGAGGAAAAAGCATGAGCGTCTTTCCAACTCGCCCACGCAGCGGCCTTATACTGAGGAAGGTTGCACGAGATCGAACGAGATTGAGCACGAACGCGAAAAAAAATAAAGGGGGGGGGGGGGGGAGGGGAGGGGGGGAAGCAGGCAGGGATCGACGAAGCAGCGCGCATCGAAACGCAGAAATGCATCACAAAATCCAAGCGGGCGACCGTCTGCCGCGGTTCTCACGACATGATTTATGTACTACATCACTGCTCGGCACATACGTACACAGACACGCTCGCACAGAACTTACCGCGGAAATCAGCAGAAATAGATAGATGGGAAAGGGCATGCGATTCCCCAATTACCATCGAGGTTTTTTCCTGTTTCTTTTTTTTTCCGCTATCGTCCCGCTTTCCTCTCGTTCACGCCAGAAGCGAGCTTTTCCCAACGTCTTCGGTCTTTGTCTCTGGTTGCCCTCCCGATCGTCCCTCTTCTATACCCCATCGGCACGGGGTCTCTCCCCACGGAGGCAACCGTTCACTCCTAAGCTGACAGCGCGATGGAAGTGGTCGTTGGACCAGCCAAACGTCAATCTGTTGCCACGTGATCACGCGCGCACTCACCTGCATGGAGAAAGTGGGGTCGGGTGATGAAAGTGAGGCGGCTCATTGGTTCTCCGAGCGCGTAGCCCCCACCGCACTTTCAGCTCAGGGGTCATCGAAGTATGGTCTGTGTACGCCCGACGGGGATGGGAAGGGCTACCCTCCCGTTGCTGCTGCCGTACAGCATCGCGAACGGGGCTGCACCATATGGCGATGTCCCACAGATAACGTAGCGAAGCTCTGCTTTCCAGCCGAGTTTTATTCTTCTTCTTCCCCACTCACATCACGCGCATGTCTAGATGAGGACCAATGGCCGATCGCTGCAGGAATAAGCGCAGTTCCCTGGGAGACAAATGGGAATGAACTGCAGGAATCACGGGTGTACATCAACGCTACCTGAATCTCCCTTTCCCAGTGTGCACAAATCTGTCTGGGGTCTGCGGAAGCCGAACAACCGGAACAACGCAATGCCCATCCTTTTTTTTTTTTTTTTTGCTTTTTTATGTTGTACGAGCTCTTTGGTAAGGTGTACGCGGTGAAGAGAGATTCGTGGTACATCAGTCGGGTCCGAGACCAATTATGGGATCTGGAGTTCGTTCTAGATACAACAGAAGGGTGATCCGTCTCTGATGGGCCATTGTTCGGCAGCAGACGCCGATTTGTTTTCGGGCCTCTCTTTAGGAAAAACCAATCAAAACTTTGGCCGAGGAATTTCTTTCTTTCATTCTTGTTTTCCAAAAGCGCACGCTGAAAAAAAAAATGTTGTCGATTCTTCGTTCGGGTATCGCTCCGTCCAAACCGATTACCTTTGAGAGATGAGCCACTTTACTTCTCGTCATTATAGAGAGTAAGTTGGGAAATTGGCTTCTTTTGCATGTATACTTTGCTTCGTTGCAAGTCCAACTTCAGTCCAAACTACAGGCCGATTCCGGTGATCAACCTGCCGAACGTTCCCGATGTAGGCTTCTTCTTTTCACGCATGTGGCTCCGTTCTCAGCTGGCTCATCTGAACAAAGCGATTGAAAACGTGTTTTTTTTTTCCTGTTTATGTTTGTAGAGGCGAACACGTCCGCCACAAGGAAAATCAGTATCAACCTAATATTGGACGGAAATAGGAACTTACGGAAGTCGTTGCGTATTATTTCCTAGAAATGAGGTACACGCCAGAATTTACTCCACGAAAGTAGGAATATGTTGTTTTTTTTTCATTGCTTCTATATTTTAATGCGAAAGCGGGAATTGTTTTATGGAGCGGAGCTGGCTGGGCGTCTGCAACCGCCAAAGAACGCGAAAGAAATGCCCGTTCTCCCATTGGCTGAGCGCAACGGCTCCTAGATAGCCATTGGCTGCCGCTTCACGGGGGGGGGGGGGGGGGGCGGGGGGAGGAGGTGGGAGGGGGCTGCTGTTGTTTTTGCTTTTCTCGGCGTCGAGAAACATGGCGGCACCTGAGGCATTATGTCGTCGGTGGTTGCAACCTTGGCAGCAGCGAAACGTGGCAGTCCGCGCCGGTACATCGCAGACGGTCTAAAAGAGCGGAAGAACGACATTCATGCTTTTGCATTCACAACTCATAAGAAGAGTTTAGGTTTCTTCTTTTTATTTTCTTGAGAAATCATGTTTGGTTGTTATGGTTCATCTCTGAAAAAATATCTGCAATAGTTTTTTTTCGGGCTTTCACATCTGCTCGTACCCGAGTTTTGCTTTGCTCTTTCGTCCTTGTGTTCCAGCCTGAATCACCCCCAAGTCTTCATTCTGCAGCATTGATTGAAGCAAAATACTAGCTGTCGGTTGTTGGTGCACCCTAAGTTGCCATAAGGTTTCCGGTTTAAAAAAAAATACATAGCAAATTAAGTTTTGAAAAAAGCGAAGATTCCTAAAGTGAAAGAAAAAACGAATATTAGTATTAACAACACTTGACCTTTTTTAACTGCGAGTTACTAAACTACGGAACATATTTAATTTGACAACAAGGTTTCATTTTATGCATTGCTTTTCTTGAAATGACCTTTCATTCTAATTGATTGCTTGAAACAACCAACATTAGCCCAATATCTAAGTGTCTTCTATATCTTTTAATTCGCTTTTTTTTTATTTATTAATTTTTTGAAAGGACAATTTTCGGTTTTATCCATCCACTGGCATCGTCTCTCAACCTCCAAAATCTTTTTTTTTTTAGAGCAGGAAAGTCGCTCTGCGCATCACACCTAGTCGTTTCGGAACTCGGCAGCGAACGAAGCAGAGGCGGGACCCCAAGACGCGAAGACGACAGAGCAAGTACGGGAGAAAAAGAACAAAACCAGGAATTCCCCAGACTCCCGTGTTCCCGAAATGTTTTGGCCGCATTCTGCGGCTGGACGTCGGGAACGCGGGGAATGTTTTCTCGTCCCGTTTTCGTTCGGTTGTTGCAGTGGTCCCGGATGTTCTTCTCAAAACCGCGGACAGCGAGCGTACCTCACGACGGCCGGCTGCGGCGTAGTTACGCTGCGGAATGTGGCGCTGCGGACGGACAAGTCCGCCCGAAATGTCAGGGTTCTACGAATCAAGCTCGCTTTTGTATTGCTTCCTTATACTTTGTCCGGAACTTCATCTCGCGCTGGGTTCGTGCGTGTATCTGCCGTGCGACGAGAAGGCGTGGAAGTAAATAAAGGCCAGCTTCGAGGGTCGCGATGCCGAAAATTCTTTGCTTGGACTTTGCGTGCGCCGTCTCCACCCTCGTTTGCGAATGCATTTTGTGTGGCGTTGATGAAGTGCTGTTCGGGTCACGCGAGAGTGGTACAGGTTTGAATGAATGAACCAGATTAACGGAACCAAAAAGATTACAGTTTCGATAAGCCGATACATTCATTAGTACGGTCATGTTGTTTCTTTATGCTTTAACTCTAAAAGGAAAGCTGAAGAGGTCCTTGAATTTGAAAGAAGCAGTAAAAGTTGTCTTGATTTTGTCTTAATTTTTATTCTTATTTTTTTAGTAGGGGCATCATAATAGCCAATAAAATATTTCGACGTAGACCCACCCGCTGCGGCACGTCGAAGGTAGGAAAGTGCGAGAGCTTAGAGGAAAGATAGCAAAAGGGACGATATCAGCGGGGTCAGATGACCCTTGCTTGCCGCTAAGCTTGCTCGGGGACGCTTTCAATGGCGTCACGACTTTCTGGACATATAACAGGTGCCAGAAAGGATCACCGCATGCCCGGCGGCAATCGCTGCACGTATTTTTTGAAATATGTGCTGCTTACGTTTACTTTTGCCCAAGATAAGTTCGATGCGGTGAGTGCTGTTTCTGACCTAAAGTCAAATTGTGCGTCGAATTGACGAACTCCCTGTTATGATTAATAACATAGCCGCAGTCTCGTCGCGTCTTAACGTGCGAACACACTGCTAACAGGGTGGTATCGTCGTTGTACGGTGTAGCTTTGATCATGCTGCTACATTTGACATGTTTCACGCACTATGTTGCGCGAACCTTGTGAACTTGAGTTATAAGATAATACGCTCCCAAAGCTCTAGTTTCACTGCACTGGTTGCCGGCGTGCTGCGTAAATTTCTCAACCACTCTAACCTTGCCTAGCACTGACGAAAGACGGCTCCAGTGTGCAACAAACTGTTTGCGCTGCCTGATGTCTCCAGCCGTAAAATTTGATAACACCGGTGGCGCCATAGGGTGGCGAACACTTGTATTAGCAAATCATGGCAAAATATGAAGGAAGTGGTGGTGTCATGCATGCAAGCAGTGACAGCGCCGTCTGGTTAATGTTAGTGGCCTAAGGACGTGTAAAAAGATGAAGTGCGCAATATTGATTGTTGCAGCGATGTGCCTGTTAGAGCAATAGGACGGTACGCTCATGCCTACCTTATTTTGGATGCAGGTGCCTGCAATCAGACGTTGGGTATGACCAGCGGGGAGATCAAGGACGAAGATATCACTGCCAGTTCAACACACAATGCGGCGAGCGTCGGCCCACAGTTTGCGAGGTGAGTTGCTTCAGTTTGCCATAAATGCATGGCACGGCAGTGGTGTAAGAGCAATCAGTTTGCTACTGGCCTTGCTCAGAGCAAGGCCAGTAGCAAACTTTGCTCTGCGCGATTAGAGTCAGGGAGAGTAAATAAAAAATAAAAAAAAATTAAAGCCGTTTACAACTCCCTGTAACGCCGAATTAGAGCGCAGCTCTTGAGGGGGAGGAGGAAGGGGATATGCCCCTCCTCCTCTCCTGCTCGCCCCCCTTTAGGAGAAAATTTCCCCGTTAAATTTAGCGAAACGAATTCCGCGCTAAATTTTGCGGGGAATTTTTTCGCTAGATTTAGTTGGGAATTTTTTTCCACTAAATTTAGCGGGAAAATTTTTCCGCTAAATTTAGCGGGGAAAATTTACCGCTAGATTTAGCAGGGATTTTTTTCCGCTAGATTTAGCGGGGAAATGTTTTCGTTAGATTCAGCGGGGAACTTTTTCCGCTAAATTTAGCGGGGAAATTTTTTCCGCTAAATTTAGCGGGGAAGCTTTTCCGCTAAATTTAGCGGGGAAATTTACCCATCATTCACCGCGCGGTTCCGCCGACGCCGACGCCGCTCAAGCCGGAAACGGGCGCCTAAGAGCTGCGCTCTTAAACGAAAGACGTTTACAACACCCTGTAACGCCGAATTAGAGCGCAGCTTTGAGGAGGAGGAGGGAAGGGCACTAAGGGGAGGGTATACCCCTCCTCCCTCTCCTCATCCTCCCTGCTACTCCTCCTCCCCTCCTCCCTCCACCTCCTTCTAACCACCTCCTCGCCCTACACCTCCTTCTCCTTCCCTCATCCTTCAAGCTTTTCCCTCATGCTCCTCCCTCCTCCCCCTCCCTCCTCTCCTTCTCTTCATCCCTCCTCCTCCCTCCTTCACTTCTCCTCTTCCCCCTCTTGCTCCCTTCTCCTCTTCCTTCCCCTCCCCTCCTCCTCCCGCCTCCTACTCGCCTCCCTCTCGTCCTCCTCCTCCCCGCGCGGTGCATTACGGGACATTTCCCGTGAGACACCGCGCGGTTACGCCGACGCCAACGCCGCTCAAGCCGGAAACGGGCTTCTAAGCGCTACGCTCTAATAGTGGAAATACGATTGTTAAAATAGAAAATAGGTACTAAACAGAAGACAAAACAAGTTTCAATCATGAGCGGAGTACTAGCTCCACTAGTTTTCACTTCAAAAAAACGAAATAAAAAAAAAGTTTGTTCGTCGCATAATATTTTCACTATTCATCTGTGTGTGAGGAAGAAAGATACAAATATGGGTGCACGTTTAAGATCAGGTATTTGTTATTTATAATAACTCATACGTATAAATTAGAATATTAGTTTTTGTTGTTGTTGTGATAAATAAATCTTGTAAGAACTACTTCGCACTACGTATGAACACCGCGTAAAGCTAGCATTCTCTTGAGATGACAGCGAGTTTGTACTTACTAACGATATTACTAACGGCCCGTCGCTTGGTGGCACGGGAGAAAACTTTAGGGCAAGAGGGTAGGGAGCCAGAAAAACAAATTTCGCTTTCAAAAATTGAAAATAAAAGCGGTCTATTTTTTTTATCTCCTGCGTTCTGCTGCCTTTTTACAGCGTGATTTATCCGCGGTGTTCAACCACGTCAGCTGAGCGCAGTGTACGAATTTCTATTTGAGCACACGCTGAGTCATGCTTCAGACTGCGCCAATCCGTCCGCCAATATTCGGGTTCGATTTTTGAAACCGAGCAGATTTTGCAATCTCGTAGTGTAGCACGTGGTATGAACATTGCTAGGCCAGGCACGTGGATGCGGTGAACATTGTCAGTATAGATACCGGCAAAGAACGTCTGACAGCCTGTTTTCTCCAAGAGTCAGAAGTGCGGGCACAGAAACGCTTCTGGGGCACGGTATGTGGCGACATGGAGAACCACTTGTTTCACTTGCGGGTTAAAGCGTTTAAACAAACAAGGATTCTTGCTCCGGGCTCTATGGTGTTCCACTTCGCAAAATATGTTGGGGTCTCTATATAGAGCAAAAATTGGTACAATCGTTTCATCGTCATTCTAACATCCATAACGTCCTTCTCAAGTGTTCTTTTAATCGCTTTTTTGTGCCTGGTAATCGAAGAATATCCGGTCATATCACCTTTTCATCCTTCGGCCAGAACAAGCAGTCACTTGACACCAAGTGCCGGCTCATGCTGTTAGGCTCACATCCTATTCCAAATCCGTACTGTTAGAGCTCGGCTGTTTGCTAACTGCAGCCATTGGACACAAATCCCAATATTCATCTTTGGCAATTCGATCGCTGACGCAATGCACGTTTTCAGTTCATGGGTCGCATTTGTTTGTCGTCGTCAACCGCGTTTGTCACCGTAGAGCCGAATCGTCAGCAAGCTTTCCGGAGAAGAAAACTTTAAAAGAAATAGCCTGTTTCAACTCCTGAAATGTTGTTGCAAAATCAAGCTTCTTGTTCGTTAGGGCTACATGCTAGCGCAAATGTACCCCCCCCCCCCCCCCCTTTTTTTTTCCTGTGCTACAGTTCGTAAGTTCAAATTCAAACATCAAATCAAAGTTTATTTATTTCCTTCCATTTGAGAATGGGGAACGGGTAAGAGAGCTACTATACTAACTTGACAAGGTTTCTGGTATCTTGCACTTGAATTTACAGCATTTGACATTCCAACCCAGGCGCAGAATTCATACAGCGATATACCGTGTAGAATAAATACAGCACAATCGTAATGAAAGAACAAGACGAAGAAGGCATGCAGCAACGCGTCATGCAGTCAAAGAGTACAACACGAGAGTCTACCAGGATCATAATTTGGATCACATTCAGCGATGCACTGTGCAATAATGAAGTGCAACACAAAATGTTGCATAAATTGAGGCGGAGTGTCGATAACTCGTTGAATTGAGATATCAGAAATGCAATCTAGATGCGTTAGCTAGTAATGTCCAAAAGGGGCATTAGATGTAAATAAGGGTGATTGCGCAGGCGAGCTGGTGAACGGTCGTTACTGAAAAACCATGGAGACGACGGCACACAAGAAAAGGGGGAAGTATCGTGTCCCCTTTTTCATGTCCCCTCGTCTCCGGGCTTTTTCAAGGGGTATTAGATAACCTGGAAAGGCAATATCGAAGCCCTTAAAAAGCATAGTTAATCATAGGACAGGGCACTTCCCATGTCTTCGTGTGCCAAGCAGCTAGAGTACAAGGGTAGTTTTGGAACGAGCTTTAATGAAACTGAAGGTAATATTAATATTATGTACAATTATTTCAGATTTTTTGAGAAGCGTTATAGTTATATTACTCATTATTAGGACGGGGACGAGCAATTCACTTCCACCAGATAATACTCCCAAAAATTATTATATTGAAAAGATGTTGCGCTATATACTAAGCCTTCTACCGAACGTTGAATCATTGACATCGGTCGTCGCTTAGGCTTTAATCTTCGTCCTGCTTTTCACTTTCCAAATTAAATCCCGTTATGTACAAACGGGATTAACTGCGGCATTTTTCAACCTCGCTTTCCCGTAGCTTTAACGAAGAAGACCCTATTTCCTACGTTAGATGGCGCCGTAGATACACCGAACATTCCTCGGAGAGCTCACAGAAGTAGCCCATTAACTTCGAGAACGCGAGGTCCGCGCGCGTGGGGCACCTCATTCCGCATGTCCTCACCTTCAAACTAACACGCATCTCGACCCTTTAAAAAAAAAAAAAAAAAAAAAAAAAGAAAATAAGAATGTAAAATACCATTTAAACCTCCGAACTTTCCCGAACTTTAACAGCCGTCCAAAGTAATGTGATGGGAGCTCCATCGCCTATGGCCTCCTCGTGGCTCGGCCACTCGTTTCAAGAGCTCTTCCGTTATAACGACAGGTTTACAGCTCTACAACTCATTAGTTGTAGAGTTAAGAGCCTAGATTTAAAAGAGGGAGCAACTCAAAACGTACAGAGCGTTTGCAGCTTGATGGCGAACGCTTCCTGCGCAGATGGGGTCCTCATGTGCATGCGTGAGTTGCCGCATGGGGAAGGAGAGATGGGGCGGAGAGCTTGTGCTGCGAACTATAGGCTCATAGATCACGTGACCTTATCGACCAGTTCGAAACACTCCGAAATCTGGACGCATTACTGTTAGACCGAGAGAAGAGTGAGGTGTAGAGGGAGAAAGGGTGGAAGGGGGGGGGGGGGGGGCGCACTGTGTGAATAGGTTTGCAGCGCGCAGTTTGTTTGTTTATAATGGGCGAATTTTAAGCGTTCTCGAGAGTTACCGCGTTGACCCCGAGTTTCATTTCGGCGTAAATGTGGCGCAATCGTCTCGCGAAACGGGGTTCCCATGCCATTCTGGAGAATATGTAGCGCGAAGCGATGGTCAGAGGCACAGAGGGGTCGAGCAATGATCATTCCAGTTACTTTCTGTGGAAAAAAAAAGAATAAACGACAGCCGAGTGGAACTTATGCGAGGAATAGAGGTGTAGGCGAACGACCGACAGGTCATTGGAGAAAAGGGTGGAGATGCTTAACTGGCGCTGGCTCATTATTACTTGGTAATGGAGAGAGATAAAATCGAAAAGTGTTAAAAAGTGATAAAATCGAAATCGAAATGTGTTATTAAGGTCAAGAATACCTTTTTTTAGACGACACATGAGTCCCCTAGTTTTCTATTAATATAAATGTTTAGTAAATTAACAGTTATAATATTAGTGTACGAAACAAAATTCACGTCTGGCGTTAACATGGAGTTTTAGCTGTGCATGTTTCTTTTAGGCGCTGGGCCCGTGCAATAAAATTTCTAGCGGATATGATAAAACTGCGTATGAAAAAGTATCAGCGTCTTAATATTTGAAAAGCGCAAATAGACGCTAGCTGGCCCAACTTTCCACTCTTACCCATGTCTTTCCAGTAAATTTAGAGAACAAACACCCTTCGAATCTTTTTTCTTAGTGAATGTAAAACTTTCCTGTCATGTATGTACAGACGAACCTTACTGTATCGCATAAAAACGTCTACGCGAAGCAATCCTCTTGCACGCGTAACAAAAGGGGAGAGGGGAAAATCCACAAGCTTTAAAACTCACAGAAAACTGCCTCTAAAGTACAAAGCACCGTACCTGCACTTTTAATAAGAAAAAAAATAATAATAAGAATGACATACAACCAAAGTTTTTAGGTGGTTCAAGCCATATTATGTTTCCTCTCTATGTCTGACCGACTCTGAGGTACCGCGTAGCGCCCGGTATATCCTCGGGGTGCCGACGGCGATCCTTCTAGACGTGCCCACTGAGTTCAGTCCCAAATCTACGAGGTTCAAGAGAGCGTGCGTGCATTGTTCCTTGGCTCTGACAGGCACGCCATGGATCGTGCTCTAGTGCTTGAAAACTCCGGCAGGCGGGCGGCCGCGTCGAGTTTCAAGTTGCCTCTCTTCGGAGCACTCTCCGCTCTCCCGGTGCTTCAACGGTAGGGTCCTCGACGTGCATGACAAACCCCCCATGCGGATGGTTTGTGGGTTGCCGTGTCAAGAAGCTGCAGCTCTCTGCCTCTTGTTGGACGCTTGCCTTGAATCGCGTATCAGACGACGACGACAATGGTACTTTGATGCTCGGCGACATCGAATCGATCATGTACTTGAAAGGATGTCGAAATTCGTTAGTTCGCGGTTCCGTGAATTGCCCTTTCCAGGTCTTCTTTTATTTTATTTTTTTCATCGTTGTAGCGTTTTCTTTTTGCTTATTTTGTGAACGGCCTGGTGCTTACAGGGGACAATAGTGCCATGTATGCAGAGGCTGTTTTTTTTTTGTTTTTTTTTTACAGTGTGTGTGTTTACTTTCAGTTGCTCTTTATTGCACTTGAAATCGGACAGTTTTTTTCTAGAAGTTCTTTGCTACTTAAAAACTTCAAAACAAAATTAGAAGACAAATTTTGACAATTTTGTGTAGCTATAATTCTTGGCAATTACAAAGAAAAAGAAAAAAAAAAAAAACAGCGCGAGTGAATTACGGTTGATTTAAAACGTTACGTTATATTACGAACAAGATTAAAAAAACAAAAAGGTAAACGCTACGAAAACTACCTCGGGTGCCTAAGTGCGCTAAAAAACGCTGTTGTAAAAAAAAAAAAAAAAAAAAAAAAAGTTGCGATAAAATAAGAAGTGAACTTGTTTTAAGTCGTAACTTGCATGCAGAAGTCCTCACGTTCTTCTGACTCGTTATCTAGACAGTTTTATTTTCGTTTTCCGAGTAACTGCTAGTGACGACTACATCAAAAAGTAGTATGAATTACTTCCAGTTTCGTGTATGCACCTGATAACTTTACCACTGGAAGAAGTTCGAAGCGTATTTGTGACTTAATGTATTTGTTTCTTTGCACTGTGCTCATTTGCCATCAGCACCACTTTCTGCTAGATATATACTTCCTTCTACGGAGACCATCTTTTGAACTATACGGAAGAGGGAAATAATCAAAATTCCGCCGCAATGTACCTACGGAACAGTCGATGATTCGCTGAACTTCAAAGTATAGTCCTGCTCACGCCTCGTTGGGCCACCGCCTACTACCTTCTCACGCCACTCACACTCTTTATCCGCCATTAACATAAGCAACTCTTCGATTTACCGCGATTGGTATCCACTTAGTTGGCTCCTCTGGCGCCCGGCCTCGTCCATCAACCCTCTTCCCCCTTCTCGGCAATCTGTCAAGGCGCTATACCTATTGCATTCTAATGAGTCCGGACAGCGATACACGTCAGATACGAATCACAAATGAAGCTCCCACGTCTGACACGCCAATAGACCTCGGGGTTTCACTTCCCCATCCCCGCGCGAGTCCCTCCTTTGTTTGCTTTTCTTTTAGTTTCCTGTCTCTTCGGTTAGCGTAGAATCTACTCGAGCGATCGACCGGCGGCAACACTGTCACGCGGCGCGTGCACATAACCCGACACGCTAACACAAACACGCACATACAATCTAACTTTTCTGAGCGACACGGGCCACAAACGCGTAAACACGCCTGCCAAAAAAAAAAACTAGCGGTACAAAGATAGTGGACGAATCCGCGGCACGAAGAACAAACGGAACGACGGTGTGTGTGCGGCGTGCGGATGTGCGCGGAAGATGTGCAAACAGAAAGGAAAACGGTATGGATGAAAAAAAAAAAAAAAGAACGCATGAGACAGACGCACGTATTCACGCACGCACGCTCGCATGTAGGCGGAGGGCGATATATACTCTGTTTCACTACTTTACGGTGGATCGCAGTGGACGCTACAGGCCATTCCAGCCAACCCAGCACTCTGAACCTATCACGTGACCGTGCGCACCTCGCGTCGCTGCGCCCCCCTTCGTCAGAGTCACGCGACTCTCGCGCGGCGCTCTATCGGTAGCTCGTACACCTTCCTCTACGGTCCATCCCGAGGTGAAACGGAGTAAAGGAAAGAGTGCAAAAACGTTTCCTACGTCCGCGCACGCGCAACTCCGTCCGCACGTACGCGCACACGCACATAATAAAGCGAGCTCGTGCGCTGCACACGCACGGAGTGACTGAGGCCCGGTCTCTATTGATCTGACCGCCTTCCCTTTTGCGCTCGAGCGCGAGCCGTGGCGCGTCTGTGCGTGTGCTCTGGCTGTCTCACTCTCACTCGCCCTTTTTCTCTCCCTCGTTTTTCTCGGGCTTTATATATGCCACGGCCGAGTTACATCTGTCGCGGTGATTCATATATCTGCCTGCTCGCGTTATTGCCGCGGTGCCGGGTCGGTCCGCGCGATCAGCGCCTGCTCTCTGTGTTTCCAACTTCGTGATCATAATATATCTGTGTGTGAGGGCTTTCTTTCGCTGGGCAGCTTCTTCGTCGTCTTGTCTAAACGGGGATACCGAAAAAAAATAGAAGGAGAGGGTTTAAATGCGTAGCGACGAATGCCTCATAAAGGAGCCCGCATTAAAGACTAAACGAGGCAGTGAGGCCGGCTTTCATGAGGCAAGTTTGGTCGTTGGGTTTTTGGGGGATGAATGAAGCCGACTGCTATTGGTGGATGCCGCCCGCTAAAGTGTTAGGGGAGCTCGAATGGGGATGTATGCTAAATATTCATTTGCGGTAGAAAACAAGTAACGTTTGTCTCGCTTGTCTTTTATAAAACAAGAAGGGTCAAACGTTACGGCGGATGTGCGTTGGCTGACATTAATGTCTGGCTCTCAATAGCCCACGGCTTCGAAACGTTGGCTGAGAGTGGAGGGAATAAAGGTGGTCTATTGAAAAGGGAGCTCTGCAGGAAAATGGATATACTGAATATCAAATACATCATGCTTGGAAACGATTTCAATTAAATCGTCCGTGAAAGCATCTTTACTTGGCCAGCCTCTAATTTCTCGTATATCAAAGAACTAAGCCATTCAGTTGTGTACTTTTACATTCTATGTGTTTTTCCAGATAACTGTTCTCCCCCCCCCCCCCCCCCCAAAAAAAAAAAAAATGAATGGATTTAGTTCTTACCGGTAAACTCGCGATTAATATTGCGTGTATTGACACAAATTTTAAAATAAAGTGAACTATTTGCTCGCTTCAAGCCAAAAGGTTCAGCTAACGTATATGCCTGGCTGAATTGGTGGGATATAATCTAAATATTCAAAGACGAGTTCATCTAAGCATGCACCAAATCCCTTGGACACCCGTCCTTGGAAGTTCCTTTCATATTCGTTTCCTTGGAAAATTAAGAGAGAAACAATTCTTCCATTAGAATAAAACGACATTAAAAAGAAATATAAGAAAACGCACACAAAAACAACACAGATAATTTTTCTTATGCGAACTTTACTAATACTTTCAAAATTCTTTACGCTCCAGTGCCTTTCTAGAAATATAAATACGATACAAGCTTCCCACTTAATCGTTAAGAAAATTGATGCAAAACAAAAAGAACAATGTATGTCTAAAGGTCTCCACGTTTCATATAAAGCATCAGAAAGAACAAACACAGGGAGAGACAAGACGCGACGAAAGATGTCTCGCCTTGTCCGCCCGCTTGTTTATTTTTTCTGGCGCTTTCATCGTTACTAACGCGCTCACTGCAACTTTGGTTTCATATGAAGCATATATGTCTTCCAGATATATGGTTCTCGACTATTCAAAACTGTGCTACTTTTGGTATTTGATTTTGAATCACCTCACAAGAAACCGCGGGAATTCGAACGCGCTCCATTTACATAGAGAAGCCTGTCGGGCGACGGGATAACTCGCGGAGACAGCGCAGCATACGCTGCGCAGACTACGTTAACCCCGGCTCCCTTCTCCCCCATCCCCCCCACCGAGAGCTTAGTCCGTTTCAACCAGTGGGCATAATTCCGCGCCTCGATTCGGCGGATTGTAATGAATCTAATTCAACCGCGCTATGCGGTTTAATTAAACCCGATTGTCGGAAAGCGCGCGTGCGGGTGGGCGCCTTGCGTTCTCTCCAAAGCCGAGCGAGGAAACCCCAGACTTGGGCGGGCGAGAGCAGCCTAATGGGTTTCCAGGGAGGCGTGGAATCTGCGAATAAGCACCTTGCTCGCCTCCGGGCGACGGGGGACGCACACGGGTGACGGCGAAGATGCCGCCGCGATAAGGGTTCTGGAGTCTCCCGAGTCCGTCACCGCGGATCGGGGGCCGCGGCAGGAGATCTGCGGCACCTGCGTCGACGCGATAGCAACTTTCGGACGGGGGTATGACCGTATGAGACGGCAGACAGAGCTCGCCGCGCGCTAGAGGAGGCACGTGCAGACGCCCGTGCATCCATACGCTGCTCCCGAAAGTCGAAACAGATCCGGTACGGACGAAAGCGAGGGTTAAACTTGACGAAGAAAACGAGAAGGGACGGACAAACACAAACTTTCCACTGGCAACAACATTTAATGACACCAAGAGTTTGCTTATATATGAAAACGAAGGATTTTTGCTGGGACACGGCCCCGTCTGTCTCGTGTCTTTTCGTGTGTTTGTACTTTAAACTGCCCTTTCAAGAGGTAGTTTATCTGCTATAGAACATTCCAAAGATAACGTTGTATGCGTTTTTCTTGTGATTATCATACAGGTGACAAATTCCGAATCACTAAACTCGAAACGCAATCGTAGCGCCTGTTTTTTTTTTTTGCAAGCGAGACACTATACGCATGTTCAGAACTCATTCCAAAGTCAAAGAAACAAAGATGGCAGCCTGCCGAAAGCGATTACTAATAGTCTGTAGCAAATACATTTGGGCTAGTTTCACTGCTGTTGCACAAGACAAGTAAGATGTGGCTCCTGCCACATATCCTTGGAACCAGGATTAAAAAAAAAAACACCCTGGCAGCAAAAAAAAAAAAGAAGGAAAAGAAAGGAAAACACTGATGCCCCAAATAGAAGATATGAAATGACCGCAATAGAGACGCTCTGTAGACAGAAGTTCATGAAGCACCTTCATCCAGCCTCGCGAAATTATTTTATTTTTGATTTTCTTAATAGTGTTCTGCATAGCTCTCTTTGAAGCACGGGTGGCACTGAGCTTCGAAGAAAATTCAATAAGAAGGACTTGGATATTAGAGAGGAATCTCAATAATACCTAAATGCATGTTACTCATTTTTTTTTTTGTTAGACTTACCGTGGACATTGTTTTTCCCCAGCCCCTTCAATATACTCTCAACAGCTAGTTTTCTGGCCGATGATTAGTAGAAAAATAACTGCTGAAGTATTTTATCCAATTTGCGTTTTTCTTTCTTTTTTTTTTTGGCGGCTGAGTGACAATTTTAAAATATGAACGAACCAAATGGCGTTTGAACGTCCGGAGAAGTTTGAAGCTGTAGGATCTACGGTCACAAGGAAGAAGAGGACGCAGGGATGCGCGAGAGGCACGCAAAAAATATAGATAGCACGAGAGTGAGCCAGTGTTCGGCCTTACCTACGGACGAACAACCTTCACGTTGATTTCCTTTCTTTTTTTGTAAATATGTAAAATATAATATATTGTGGCGCTCGCGACTCCTCGCCTTCATAAGAACCCACAAAGCAATGCAATGATAGAGGAGAAATGGGCCTGGAACCTCATACTCTCGGCTTACCGCGTTGGCTCATCGATTGCCGCCAAATGTCATTTCGGTAAGTGGCCCTCGAGTTCCCTGCGTGACACGGCTGCAGCATTGTTTTATCCCGAACGCGTTCACTCTGGAGCTGTATCGCACCATTTGGCGAGTTGACGAGGCTGTATCCGCGTACGTGACGTAATTTTACACGTTTTAAATCTCTTTCGTCAGGTTGCTGCGGGAACTGAACGGCGGAGCCTGGTGCCCGGCGCCTCAGATTTCGCCCAAGACGCACGAGTACGTGGAGGTGAACCTGCGCACGGCGCACGTGGTCAGCTCCCTGGCCACCCAGGGCCGGTTCGGCAACGGCCAGGGCAGGGAGTTCGCCGAGGAGTTCATGGTCGAGTACTGGAGGCCCGGCCTGCACAAGTGGTTGCGCTACCGGAACAGGACCAACCACGAGGTGGGCTACCTCCTCGTTCTTAGAAGTCGCGGGTAGATCCCGGATATATATATATATATATATATATATAAACGAATATGTGCAGATGAATGAACCGTACTTAATCCAATGAATCAAAGAATTGAAGTTATCAGGAACCCGCCGAAAGCCAAAAAACGGCGGAGCCAGGATTTTAACTCTGGGCCTCCCAATGTCCGATCGGGTGTGCTAACCTCTACACCACTCCACCTTGGCTTTCTGGCGTTTCCTAGCTGTCTTTTTAATGTACAAGAAAATTAATGTATCTAGTTGGAGGTGTTCTGGGCACACGCCGCCGCGTGTGTCCAGTTCACAAACACTGCAATAAAACTATAGTGCTTTCTGCTTCACATGTGGTGAAAACGATGATGAAATATCATTATCTGCCTGATATATATATATATATATATATCAGGCAGATAATGATATTTCATCATCGTTTTCACCACATGGGAAGTAGAAAGCACTATAGTTTTATTGCAGTATTTGTGAACTAGTTATGCGACAGTAGTGCCTGCGTGACTAATGACTTTCAAAACAAGCGAGCATCAGCTCGAATATGGTATGAAAAGGAGCGCTCACCGTGCAAAGCTTCGAAAAAGGGTGAACAAGCGGGCATAAAAGTATGAAACACATTGCGTTACCACACGATTAACCCTCGACTGGAACGTAAGAAACGTTGCCATATTGTTTGTGGCTTCTTAGAGTTTCTCCTTCGGTGTACTGTAGTAATCCGCTGCAGAAAGCTATCTTGAGAATTCCTGTCGAGGACGCACCTCTTTCTTCCCCAAAATTAATCCTAATTGGAAACACGCGGCATTCCACACACGTATAGCTTCACAAATGGACGGCAGCTGCGACACGGTGACCCAGAACGCGACGAGCAACATCGAACCACGAAATTTATGTCAAAAGACGACCAAATTTCACATCCCACAGACGCAGTCCTATGAACGAACTCCCTTCTTTCGCTGTTGTGACCAGCAAATCAACCGACAAAGCCCCCTTGTGTAATTTCTTGCAACATTCCACATACGTTTTACAACGCGCGCATTCTGACATTTCCCACGTCGCAAACACAGAAAAAAGAACAAAAGAAAACATCGGGTTTTATGTAGTAACGTTTTACCTCACGATGAACCACGGCAGACGATACGATGCTGTCTCAGCCAACCGGCGCCGCCAACGTATCAGTTGACCACGCGACCTGCGAGTCGCTGCGACACTCGCGCATGTCACGTGACGCTAACACTTGCGTTGCACTAGCTCCAATGACTCGTAGCCTTCTCCTCGGTCCACCGCAAGCTGAAACGGAGCAAATATCAGTCGCAGCGACTTAGGCCTAACCCGCGAGAACGCGGCGGCGCTTGGGATGGCAAAATGCCACCGCTAAGACCAAACTTCCAGGAGCCTACCGCGGTACACAGAGGCGACCCATTGTGGCGATCGAGAGGAAAAGGCTCGGCGCTCCGTGTAATTGGAGCCTTTCCCGGTGCGACACACCAGACCCGAGAATGCGCCCCAAATATTTCGCTCAGTTCCGATCTCGAGACCGTCGCCACAACGCGTCCTTCCTCTGGTCCCGTCTTATCTGGTCCGAAGCATCTCGGTGGCCCGAAATATTTCGCTGCCCCTAAAAATGAACCGGTGTCGCGACCATGCGACCACGGGGGCTCGGGAAGGCTCATTAAGATGGCGTCTTATCTGCCATGTTCCGTCCGTTGCTATAGCACGTGAGGAGAGCGGAGAAGATATGTATCCCGCATATTTATTTCGGTATTGCTCCGGCTGGGGTGCGGTTCTGAGTATTATTAATACGACGCGTTCCTCAGCTGTGTATTCTCGGTGGCGGGGAGTCTGGTGCTGCTGTTCAGGCGCTCATGCGAGAAGCGAATGGGAGCTATCTCTCGCGCCGCCGTGGCGTAATGTTCCGGTGACGAAAGTGCCAACATGTGCTTCAATGGATGCTCCTGTTTCTCACTTCCTCATCCAGATAATTTACCTCAACGTCTTCTCTTTTTTTTTTTTTTGCGAGGGTGATGTGCACACTAATTTTCAGCTGCGAGGATGACGCTCTATTTAGTGAGGGGTTGAATAAATCGTTGCATGCACCTACTTCAACGTTATTCGACTTGCTATAAAAACAACCGTTTCGGTGTACTCATTGACTCGAATAAGAAGTGACAACGTTCAATTCTAGCCTTGTTTTTCGAGTTCGAATATCCTGCACATCTCGTAAATTCCGGAGTTTCGAAGTTGGTGCGTTAGCGTGTACTAACGCACTATATAGAATATATATAGAAACAAATATTGCAACGTGCAATGATGATAATATTACGGGTATTTAGATAGGGCACCTAATTAAGTCGTTATGCTCTTAAAACATTGCCCGACAACTCGATTGGCCAGCACTCATCTTCGCATACTTTGCATAGATGAAGACGCGCTGCTTTTGAAACCAATTTAAACTAAAACTTGCTGCTTTTGAAACCAATTTAAACTAAAACTAAGACTCGTGTTCAGAAAGAAATTTTATTAACTTTTTTGCAGTTTTAATGAAATAGACATCAACTGTCTCGAAAGATGCTGTTATAAATACCTGTGAAGTAGCGTGGCTTAAAAATGGGTCTCTATAAATGCTGCAGTAGTAATTACCGAGCGATTGGAACGCACCTTTGGTGGATAGCACATTCAAGTGCTAAGTTTGCTCGTAATTTTAATACGCTTAGATACGATAATGCACTACCGAATGTAAACAATAATACACAAAACAAAAAATGTCAGACGAAGAAATTTATTTTCTAGCTAAATGTGCGCCCTCGAACGTTCTTTTCGTGGTTTCTAATTAGAAATTTTAAAATAGCATTTTACATTCCCTTGAATTGCCGCTCTGAGAAGCCTGCCCTCGATAGATCTGCTACACGAAATCGTGTAATGAACCGTCATGCCCCCACTTCCAAAATATATTTGTGACAGAAGCGCGCAATTTGCGACAATCAACGCTACCCGAAGGGTGCTTTCCTGCAAGATGACGGTGAGCGAGGTGAAGCCTAACCTCCGATCTCCTCCGGCTGCTCGAACCACATAACTGGCGGGAGACAATCGGTCCCCGCCAAGATAAACACGGGGCGCCCTTCTCTCCCCAGCAAGCGCTCCAGTCACTCCAGGCGTCGAATGCCCCAAACCTCGCAAGTTTACGGCTGTCAGCTCAAGCAAAAGCATCGCTCAGCACGGAGTCCACGTGCAACCAACGTGCGACGGACCTGCACACATGCAGCCGACGAGTCGGGCCTTCCCAGCGATGTCCTTATACGAAGCGTAATGTGCCCAGAACCAGGAAAGCAAAAGCGAGCTTCGTCCCAACGCCCGGTCTGCAAAGAACGGGGGGAGAAGCTCGTTGTCTGACTTTCTCGCCAGGTGGCCGGAGGCGGTCGTATTCGCTTTGCTGGGCAAATAAACAGTAACGTCGCCGTTCCTTCGGGGCGTCCTCCTTTCCGTGACATCGCTGAAATCGTAAAAGACGCTTGCCGGCACAAACGTCCTGTGCCTATGTTGCTTTCTTTTATAATGCTTACATTTGTTTGGTTTCTTTCTTTAGCGTGATGGCCTGCTGCCTTATTGCTGTTTGGTTGCGCCCTCGCCGCTGGTTTTGGCTCGCGTTTGTACTTTCGAGTTTTTTCGTCTCGTTGTGGAACCTAGGTTATTTTTTTTCCCCCGCAGAGAACGGATGCTTTGTTCTGTAGTTGGCGGGGAGGTCGGGCACAACGACGGTAAAATGTTATGCGATCGTAAACTGGCATATTTGGGTACATGAGCTGAGAGATGCGTTAAACATGGCTCGTGCGTGTGACGTGCGCCCCTTGTTACAGCGCACATGCGCAAAGTAGAGTGCACGCACTCACGCGCGTGCACATAATGCCATCGTGGATAAATTAATTGCTTAAGTATGGAGCGGAACGAGCTGATAAATGTAGACTTGGAAATGCGCACGGATGTATAGACGAGCTCCTGGCTGCTCGTCTTTAGAAAAGTATTGAATTTGAAGAACATTAGAAAGAGGTGCACCTACAAAACAGGGTACACATTTTTATACAAACTCTCTTGCTAAACCTCATGCCTACTCACGCACATGCACGCGCACATGCAGACTTGTACCTAACCCGTTACATGTAACGAAATTACTAGTGATCCCTTAGTAATCGTAAAGTAATTTCCTCCCATATTTACGTAACGGCTTTCTTGTAAATCCTTATATTTGAATCAACGAACCGCACCCCTCCTCCGAAAGAGAACAAAATGTGTTCATTTTGGTAAAGTCGACCGCAGTCACATTGCCACACGCATTGAGAAGCGAAAAAAAAAAGGGGGTTCTAAAATCCACTTTTTTTTGTAGTTCAACCTTTAAGGCGGTCCCTTTTAAATGTGAATTCCTGTCAGGTTATCTGCATCTCAGTAACCCTTCTTCGGCGTCAGCTTTTTGCGGGCACTTGGAAAACTCAATGTTTTCTTTCCCCTGCTTTTACCCCCAGCAGGAACCATCTTACTTGCAACACAGATTTTTACAAAAAAAAAATAAAGTGCATGTATATGTAGCAGCTCACGTAGGCTAGAGATACCGGGCTTGAGGAGGTAGTGAAAGTCGTGAGTGGGGCTTAGTTTTCTGCCCTTCACTGCCGGTGGCTTCGGCGGACGTCTATATAGAAAATACTGGAGTCAGGCAGGCAGCCAAGAGGGGGGGGGAGGGGGGGGGGGCATGGGGCCCGGCCCCCCCTCCCCCCTCAAAATCTTTCATTTTGCTGGAACCTCCTCTTCCCCCATGCCCTTTATACAGCATTTTGTCATGGGCGCCTCCCCCCCCCCCCCCCCCCCCCCCCCCCCGAAACAAAATCCTGGCTACGTGCCTGACTGGAGTATACTACTTTTGGCCCGTGCTCTTTGCGCTTTTCAACGCCATCAAGAAAGGTACGCGTAGAGAAATGTGCGCTTATATTATCCTCTTTTAACCGACGATCTGAATAACTATTTTGGCGAGTGGACATGGTACATTTATTTCCTTATAACTTATATTTATATCGTGAAACAGTTTATTCCCTTGTTCACCAACGCCTCAAGCGTAGTTCTTTCTACCTGTTCACAGCCAAAGGAAGAATATAAATCGAAACCTTAACCATTATTTAATTTTCACGTGTAACTACCCTCTCTTACTAACTTTGTTCTGTATCATTTGGATTGTGTGCCTGTATAGTTAGATGTAAATAAATAAATTTATATTCCAGCTTTGGTCAGTTGTCTGACAATTTCTACAGCTTCGCGATTCCGATAATATCAAGCACCGTTGCCACAACGAAGCGTTGCTTTTTCTTCGGGGTAAAGAACACTTCCATCTTTTCACGTGGTGAAGCACAATTCAGTGCATCAAGCATTCGTGAGGAACAGTATGGTACTCCCATCGAGTGCCTCATTTGAATGGGTGTTCCGCGTAGCAGTCGACATCTTGACGAAGAAATGAGGCAAGATGTCTGACGAGACTTACGAGATCGAGCTGATGCTCAAAATACTCACGGTCAATCATTGGGACTGGTGGCAACACTAAACATCTGAATATCCTTCTTAGCTTTGGTTTTTCCTTGAGGACAGTAATGTTGCAGGCAACGCCACAAAAGTAACGGATTACTTTGTGGAGTAATGGTTACTTACCTTCATAACGGGTAATTGTAAGTAATTGCAACTTAGTTTCGAGTAATTGTAAATGTAATTCGTTACTTTTTTTTTTTAGTAACATGTACAAATCTCCTCAGAAGGCGGGCTCATTGGTCACACAAAAAGAAAACTACACGCTCAGATTTGGCGTAGTTTAGGTGCTTAAGATATTGAGCGTCTTTGAACACATGTGACGCGTTGCTTGATGCAGTATCAGCGTGGAAGATTTTTGCCATAGTCGATAAGGTCTTCGAATAAGCAGTTAAATGTTTAATCGTCCTTATGACGGTCCAGGTTCTTTCCGTGGAAGAGTCCCAGTGTCTTCTCGGTGCTAAAGATTTCTGGAGCACCTGCGAGACTTCTCTAATAGGCTGTACGCTTCCACGTTAAGGGGCACCGTTGTAGAGGCCAATTTGTTTACCGAACAACTGAAAGCTATGTGAAAGACCATTGCACGAGCGTACCTCGTGAAATATCTCGCCCCATACCGTCCAAGCAACTTCTGTAGAGGTTGATAAATACTCAAGAACAAACCACAACTCCCATTAAAAGAGTGCCATTCTTCCACGGGAACGTTATGCATAAGTTTTTCAAAACAAGAAAACAACAATAAAATAAAACGACCTCATTTATCAAACGTACACTGATATGAAGAAATTTAAGAAAAAGATTAAACTGCATCGCGTTGCACCAGATTGAGATAACGTCCAAATAACAATCAATAAAATCAAAAAAGAACAAAACCGTTCTCAAAGAACCCTCATCCACCACACACCGAACGCGGAATCAACAACAAGAAACAAAAACCCGAGACACTTTGTTTCGAGCGTGATTTATAACGATACTACGTCTCCATTTGACCGCGGTTGGGAAGAAAACGAAAAAAAGACATCGAAGAAAAGAAATGTTACAAAAAGAAACATTTCACGAAACCACTTGAAACTTCCCCCAAACGTATATTATATGTACGGCGGTTTTTCTTTCCACCTTCCTCCTCTTCCCTATGCTTTCTCTCCCCCTCCTACACGACTCGGTTCGCGACGGCTAGCAAGCGTAGCTGTTTATGGCGGAGGCGCCAAAGCATCTCTGTAATGGCCCTCCAGGAAAGATCCATCTGCGGCTCCCCGCTCCCGCGTTCGATTAATCCTAAATCCCGGGCTATCCCGTGTTTCCCCCTCCCCTATTTGCAGCATCCCCCACTCCCCATTTCTTCCTCCTTCGGCGTTCCCTAATTCCTTCCTTCCTCCTCCGTTCTCAGCACGCCCTCGGGTTGCCAACCCTACAACGAAGGTTTTCTTGGGCCGCGCTGTCGCGTATGCCCCAGAGACCCAAACCCAACGTGTGGTAAGGTTAGCGTTCCTCGCTGACCCTGCTGCAATTGACGTACGGGTTCAGGGAGGATCCTAGCGTAGTGAGGTAGCAAAGAAGAGAGAGGGGATCGGAGAGGGTAAAAACCTTCCTTCTAATTGAAGCCGCGGGAATTGGGAAGGTCTCCAGGTTGCCAGCTGAACCCTCTTAGAATGTGTCTAGGACTCCGTCCACAACCGACACGAGTAGTAGTAGCCTTATACAGAATGCCGCGGTGTATGCGATCTCATTTTCTCGGAGATGTGCTGTGCCTGTGCTCGTCTCATGTGTGTTTTCGGGGAAAATTATGTGCGCGGGAGGAAGCAGTTGGGTGAGATTGGGGTGAATGCGATGAAACGGGAGCTGGCATGGGCCGGCCCGAAGCAGGCTTAAATTTTGCGGGTCTTTCGGGCCGCTATTCCGGGTGGAAAGTCCGTTGAACTGTCCCTCAAACGAGCCGTGAAATTGGGCAACCCCTTGAGTGCTTCAAACGCCCGTTGGTTTGCGCGTGTCGATTGGTCCGAACGCAAGGCTTGACCAAATGGAAAGGTCGCCTCTAGTTACCGCCATTATTGACTGTAGCCTTTTTACATATCAATTGTTTCTTTTTTTTTTCTATGCTGTATATTATTTCCTTGTAGTTTTTTACAAGATTTGATTATCCCTTTGATTACGACAGCGAACCAATGAGCACACCATTTTCAGTTCCAGTTAAAACAGCCAAAAGCAAGAAACTAAATTTCGTAAGAAGCATAATCAATGAGGTTAGTACCAACTTGCCACAACGAAGAACTGCCTTTGAAAAAATTAAAATGTGCCATAGGTTCAAGACGTTTTAAAGATTCCTTACATTTCTCGATTCTTGACTTGTACGTAAACATATATGGATATTTGTCCCCTCATAAACTAAACACTTGGTACACATCTCAGCTGCGCGGAGATAGCAAGTCGGTAAAGTCTTATTAGCCTCGGACGACTGATTAAAACTACATACTAAGTTCGAAAGGAACGTTTAGTTTGGTGAAATACCTAAGCGCTCTGTAAGAGCTCTGGCAAGAGTAAATGCATGACACCTTTCTTCGGTATGCAGGTTGACTTGACTCGTATACAGATTAGTAGACTTACAAATGTCCCTCTACGTAATGGTGATTCAATATTCACGTAAGCAGAACTTTTTTTATGCGTCTCTATATTACGCGTGTGTCGGGGTCACAAATGTACGAGTGTTGTCACCATTTCATTCTAACAAAAGACTAAGGACAAGACCAAAACCAACGTCATTCCACCCACGTTCCCTTGACGGTGGTTTCCACGAACTTATAATTGCGTAGGGACAGTTTTCCATTACTTACACAGCAGCTGCCTCCGATCAATGTCTAGAGAAAGAAAAGAAAAGAAAATAGGCGGTGAAGGGGTTGCCCTGTTGTCTTTGTGTCTGCTTTGCCCCCGTTTCGTTCGGGCTTTTTAAACCCTCTAAGAAAATTTAAAACAATTCTCGGTTTGTTAGTGTTCGCCTTTTGTCTTGTATAGCAATCGGTACCTTGTACTGACAGGCTCTCACATACCTTTAACTTTCTCTTGGCTAGGCCTAAAAAAACGCATTAGCTGTTAACTCGAACTTGTATTTCTAGAACCATGTGTGGTGTGTTTGCTTTTATATTCGAATAAGGATTTGTTTGTCAACTTCTTTACATTTCTTTCGGACTACCCAAGAATATTTGAGCTGCTGCTACCCTTAGGATCTTTTTTTTGCTCGTTGTTTTTAGGTTAATTGAGTACAAGCATCTCTGAAGCGCATCGGGTCTTGCACACAAATACATACGCCCACGCACGCACACACGCACACACACACACACACACACACACACCGTGCATCACCTTGGGATGAGCGCTTTGAATGCTTGACTGGGAAGAGTAATGTGGAAAAGGAGGGCCCGGCAGTCTTAACGGGATGTGAAATTCTGGTTCGCTTCTCAAGTGGCCAGGTGGCGGGGCACGCGCTTATGAAGAAATGCGCCGAGAAAGTGAGGGAGAAGGGAAGACGGGAGGGGGCGTCAGAACACCGAGCTCTGGTCGGAACGTTAGTGGGTAGATGTAAAGCTAGCAGCCTTTGTCTCCAGTGCACTCGTCGAACGCGTTAAAACACAAAGGCTGCTAGCTTTACGTCTAACCCACTAATCGTTCCAACCAGAGGTCGCCGTTCTGAAGTCCGCTCTCGTCTCCTCCTCTTTCTCAGTTTCTCGGCGCATTGTCGGCGACAGGTTTTGAGTTCAGGGAAAGCTTCTCTCCCCTCTTTTCCACTTCAGCTGTGCGACCGCTGGTGAGCGGGTCGCCACCTTTCCAGCGTTCGCTCTGCTAATGCAGAAAGAGGTGGGAGGAACTTCCCCTAAACTAAAAACTTGTCACCGACTGTAGTAAAGCTCCGATTAATGACACTACCGACGCTTCGTCGCAAGTAACGTTGTCGCCTATCATAAAAAAACCAGATGCAAAAAACAAGGGTATCGTACTAAACACAATCTCAGACTGCATCCTCAAGTTGTCTCACTTACTTCTCTTCTGTTTTTTGTGTTTTTTTTTTTTATGACAGCTAATTTTTAAGTTGCTTAGGGTGCATGAATGGCGCGCGCATCTTTTTCAGCCGTTTATTTGTGATTTCATTTTATTTCTTAATAACGGCACGATGCAGTGCTTGCATAGTCACATACGACGCTGACGTCTGCACTGCTCATGCGCACACCTGGCGGGGGAATACTTGGAGTTGTTTGTGAACAGCCCATCGTCGTACAAAAGTGTGTACCCCGCGGCTCATCTGTTTTTTCTTTCTTTTTTTTTTTTTCTCTTTGTTTTGGCGATAGGTGTTCGAGGGCAACACCAACACGTACACGGAGGTGCGTCGGAGCCTGGATCCTCCCGTGATCGCCTCCAAGGTGCGCGTGGTGCCCTACAGCAGCATCCTCAGGACCGTCTGCATGAGGATCGAACTGTACGGCTGTCCCTGGACGCGTGAGTGTGATCCTTGTTTCCTGTTTCTAAGCCCTAATTCTTCGAGACCATATCATCCCGTTTCTTGGTCCCTATCCCAGAGGCGTGTTTTTGTCTGCCCATGTCCTTGATTTTTATTTTGCACGCAACTATAACTAAGATGTCTTTCAGGACACACAGCGCGCTCTTAGGCACCCGCAAACGGGCGCCTAAGAGCTGCGCTGTAAAAGCCATGAAAGCTACACTTATACAGTTTGTGCGAATGAGTTATACGCCAGGGGGACATTATGTGGGTGGCTAATCTTTGCCATAAGGCGGCTAATTATTTAAAATTCACTAATTAACTTTTAAGTAGTGAAAATGGACATATGGTTCAAATTAGAAATTTTCTGAGCGTCGTCCAAAACCCCTAAATCAGTCATTTTTAGAAAGACTTTGAGCGCGTAATTAACGCAATAGTGCGCTAAAGTTTCCACTCGTGGAGCAAGTACAAGGCATGGGGCTACACTCTTAAAAAAAAAGTCAGTGCGTCTACTTTCACGCACAACACTTGGAGAGCCAATCAGCGCAACTTACGGAGGCAGCTCAGCGAATGACGATGCCGAAACATATGTTTAGACCAATAAACGCAGTCTGAGTTGTGACATTAAGCAATGCAAAACGTCACGCTTGCATTGCTTAATGTCACAACTCAGACTGCGTTTTTGGGTCTAAACATACGTTTCGGCATCGTCATTCGCTGAGCTGCCTCCGTAAGTTGCGGTGATTGGTTCTCCAAGTGTTGTGCGTGAAAGTAGACGCACGGGCTTTTTTAGAGTGAGATAGAAGACGGAAAAATTGCGCGGGCGCCTTACTGAAACCGCAAGCCTTGTAGCTGCTTCATGAGTGGGAAGTTTAAAGCACTACTATACGCTTCTCGCGTGCTAAAGTCTTTCTGAAACTGACTGATTTAGCAATTTTCAATAACGCTCAGCAAGTTTCTAATTGGAACCATATGTCTATTTTCACTAATTAAAAGTTAATTAGTGAATTCTACTAAATTAGCCGACTTATCACAAAGATTAGCCACCCATATAATGTCCTCCTGGGCGTATAACTCACTCGCACAAACCACATAAGTGTAGCTTTCATGGATTTTTTTAAGCAAATCTGTAAGATTATGTATATATATAGTCTGGATCAAGGCAGGCTGACGGAATCTCGACCGGTGATCCGTTATTCTCTTTGAAATATGTTGCTTGGCAGCGCGCTGCATTTAGTGAGCTGTCCTTCACTTCTAATATGCGACGAAGACATAATAACGTGAGTCGGAACAGTAGCGACAATGCCTCTGCAGGGCCGTGATATTATTTTGGAGCTTCGCGCACAAGACACCATCGCCCATCGTTTGTGTCACTGCGGGACTGTCCGCTTCAAGGCCGAACTTTTTATAGATAGGTGACCTGCGCATGTACTATAGACACGTTCCTCGGAATTTATCTGTAAAAGACTAATCTGTATGGCGGTGGTCAGCACTTTTCTTGAGTTGTGGTGCATTTACAGGAAGGACCGTATCTCCAATTTAAGAGTGCGCTTCTATAACTCTAGTGACTAACAACAGCTTAAGACGAAAAGACGTGCATTCAAACAGGTCCCCAATATGCTATATTAGTCCCACATTCAGGCGCAACGTAGAGTCGAATTCTCGGAAACGGGCAACGGACCGATTGAATTTTATTCTATGTGAGTCAAAGACTTAACCTATGGCAGTCTCTTTGCTCTTTTTTTTGTGTCTATACAGAAACAAGCAAAATAAAAAAAACAAATGGGGCATTTAGACCCCGAGGCACGCTTTTTCGCGTCGCAATGCTTCATTTTCGTAAAGAGCGTTTTACCGCAGTATAGGAAGTGGTACTTAACTCGTTAATTACTCGTGCGGCGTTCATTCGAAACTCTCGCGCAGAACTCACCCCCTGCCTGGCTTTCTTCTCCTTCTCTTCTGTGTCAGAGGAAGCTGACGAAAGGCCTCTTTGGCGAGTGCCCGCGCACGCGTGCACGCCCGACCAGTCAGCGAACAGTTTCGCCAGCAGAGCGCGCGCTCCGAGTAGAGTTTTGTTTTGAGGTGGTAGGCGTCGTGCGACGTAGGCCTCGCCTTAAGGGCACGTAATGGCTCGATAAGAATGTTTCTGGCCGTAATTAAGACGCCCTGATAGAATGCCGCCAGCAGCGTCCTTATTAGTCGTAACTTCAAAGGGCTTCCCGAAACTCGGTCCTTGCTTAAGCCGCTTCCTTGGCCCCTTTCACTTTTTTTTGTTTTTGTTTTGTTTCCTTTTTTGTTGCTTTCTTTTTCGTCTAGAACGCTCTCATCGATTGATATGATTTTCGCGAAAATGCTTCTGGCGTATTTCTTACTGGCGAAAAACAAATTATGATCCCTCTCAAAATTGTCCGCCCGTCTGTTTTCCCGCTAGAGCGGGAAAGTAGCGGAAACAAATGTCGAAAATTGACCCTATAAAAAAGTGAAAAGAAGAAAACTCGATGTTAACTATTTCGCGGTGCATTGCCAAGGGCGTAATGTCCACAGCGCTGCAGCCCCGCGCTGCTGGCAGAGTACTTGGAGGCTTTATTTGCGTTTCATTCGCACGCGCTGGCGCAACTCAATTTGACAGTTAGATTACTGCGGACTTAGTGACGTAGCACAAAATAGTTGACGCCGAGAATAGATCCGAAAATAAAATGTTCAAATGTTTGTTATTGGAAAGGCGGGCTTTTTTTATTTTTTTTTATTTTATCGCCGAGAGCGGTGTCGAGGCCGATAACACCCCCTTCGGCGTATTGTGCTTTGACAGAGTTAGAGCGCTGCGCATGCTGGGCTACTAAGCTAGCCTTGGAATATAGCGCGATGTAATTGACGCCGCATATAGCTTGCAATCAACGAACGCCGGTGTGGCTTTCCTTGGACTGGAAGCGCCGTGGGGTGGTGGGATGGTTACCGCCCCAAGTGTGCAGAAATGTGGCGGAAGACGGCGCTGGTTGTGTAAAGGGAGGCGGTGTCACGTGGTTATCGCTGGACGCCCATGTCTACGATCTATAGGGAGTATTCACAAGCGGCCATTGTTTTGCGCGCGATTGCTGAGCGCCTGCTGGTGGCGAGCTTCCACAGTTAGTTTTCAGCGTGCATTCCGCACCATCAAGAGTGACGAAATGAATCCCTGGAGAAGGGGAACAAGAGGGACAAAGGACAAACTTAAATCTCCAAACACAGCTAGGTGACTGGTGAGCGACCGAAAAATCTGCCTGGTCCGGTCGCTCACCAGTCACCTAGCTGTGTTTGGAGATTTATGTTCGTCCTTTGTCCCTCTTGTTCTCCTTCTCCAGGGATTCATTTCGTCATTCTTGTCCAGCTCGCTTGCACCTTTGCATTTAATTGCATTATAATTTCATCAAGTGTGCCGGTTTTAGCAGCCTATTGATGTGAGCTCGTTCTGAGCATGCGCTCTAAACAGCACCCACAAATATGGCGTCCAGTGAATACTCCCTATAGAGGCATCCCGGCGAATCAGGAGGGCGAAAATACTACGAATGAAGACCGCAGTCTGGCAGTATATGCAGAACGTTTCACGTGCTTACCTCGTGCTCAGTGTCACAACGCGAGCTTTAGTTTTGGGTCTAAAACTTCAATACATAATTTCGGCTTTGTCATCCGCCCAGCTGTCCTCGTAGATCGTAGTGATTGGCTCTCCGAGTGTTCTGTGGGGGAAGCAGACGCACGAACATTTAGAAAAGTGGTAGTCTGTAGTCATTACCTTTGAAAAAGAAGAAAAAAACGGAAAGATGAGTAGGTTTATTGGAAACCTGTGTTCCCCTTTTAAACTTTGTTTTCCTGCATTTCTGTGAGGAATCAAAGGGTGAGTATCTCCTGCAAGAGTTCATTTAACAGAATCGTAAATGTCAACCAAGAATAAATAGACTTAAAAATAAGGTGCCGTAGCTACCGAAATGAATGCAATCAAGAGCACACATTATCACACTGCGGAATGTGCTGCACCTTGGAAACCAAAACTATTGAGAGAAAAAAAAAAAAAAAAAGATACCGTGCAACATGTTGTAGAACCAGGCGGATTGCTAGGGGACCCTTAAGTGGCCGGCGAGCAAGCCCCATGCCGTTGCTCTCGAAATGCTTTTACTGCGGAGTCGAGGACTCGTCGGCGACGACGTCGTCGTCGCGGTGTCTCGCAGAACGAGAGGCCCAAAACGCGCCTGCCGCCGCCGCTTCCGGGGTTTGTGTTTGTTCACCAAAGCCTCGATAGATCCCGCCATATATCTCGCGTCGTGAGAACCTCTCGGATATTTTGGCTTCTTTGTTCTCTGCTTCCTTTTCTCGCGCGCCTTCTGCAGCTCCTCGCAGCTCGTTGATGAAGCTTCGCTATGGCTCAAAATAGACGAGAGAGCGCCACTTATACGCTCGAGTGTAAACAAAAAGTCCGGCGCTTCGCCTGTATGAGAGCTCGGGGACTTCCGGAGCGGTTGACAGTGGAGCCGCGATGGCTGAAGGGTTGAGACACCGGCCGGCTGGCCGCCCGAAATGGCAAGTCAAAGCACCCCCGCCTTGTATCAGGCATAACTGCCTGGTTGGTGGCGTGCAATGAACCGGCGACAATGAAACGCCGGCGAAACAAAAATTTCGGGGGTTTGTGTGCTAGCCTCGCGAAGGGCGTCTCGTACGCCTCATAAAGGTCTGGATAACAACTTTCTTAGTCTACAGTACTTTTAGATACTCATTGTTGAAACTGAGAACTTTCTGACTTGCATGTCAGCTTGCTGAACCTGTATAACAGCATGGGGTGAAATTGAATTTGTTTTTACTCTTTAAAACCTTCGCAGTTTGATTAGATTTCCTAGCTCGTCATCAGAAGTATGCCTTATAGATTCACGTGTGCCTACATGGCTTCGATCATCTTAAAAAAATTCCGCGATTGGCTTGTTATGTTGAGACTTCTTCCTTCGTGATTTGTTTGGCGGTGTTCTATCTGCTAATGCCGAAATGTCGTTAGCCGTAGAGCGATGATCAGATGGTTGCGATCCTGCGTTTTGTCAGCTGTCAAGAATGACGGCCATCGTAACAGGAATTATTTGGACCAGTTAACCTCTTCATTTCTCTAATAAACCACTTCCTCTCCAGGCATCTCAAAAAGTAAAATCAAACTCGGCATCAGACACCATCTACACCACTGTAGTCTCCAGTCAGATTACGTATAACCTTAACAGACATTTGGACTCTGACTAAATATCTGTAAGCCGCTTGAACCCACAGTAAAAACGAGGACAGTGTGCGTGACCCTTTTTAACTTAGAAATTTTCGAAAGAGCAGCAACTGACGACCAAGAAATAAGCTGGGGAATCTGTGGACAGATTGATCAGATAGCCCTGTTTCTGATGGTGAACGCGTGCTTTCTGAAGTTTCAATGTGCTCAGCCAGTTTAGTGATGTGCATCGATAAAATAATGAGTTACAGCACTGTCAGATCTATAGTGCAAGGCGTCATTATTGTTTTGTACGAATAGGAACTAGTACAAATTTTATTCGCGTCCGATGCAGATATTAGCTACGCATTAACTGCGTCTGAGTCTTTCAGCATTCTGATGATTGTTTGAAATTCACTCACTTGCCGTTCCCTGTGACGCGAGCCTCTCACAAAATGTAAGGTGTGTCGACGCAGCAATGCGAAGGCGCGATAAAAGCACAAAAATAACGCTCAGGTACAACTCCAAAGAAAGATGTAGCGCTAAAACACTGAAAAACACAGGTAAAGAAAAACCTAAATTTTTAGAAAACGTTTGCCTCCCCTTAATCTTTTCATCGAATACACGAGCACGATTCCTTTTGATAAGAGATGCCTCATTATCGTTTCTTTTTTTTTTTTCAAGTTCCCGCACGAATAAGTTATGCTATGCAATCAGATCGCTCCAAAGGTTTCACCCGTTCCTCTCGCAGAGGGCATCCTGTCGTACTCGATCCCGCAAGGCGAGCGCAGGGGCACGGACGTGGACTTATCGGACGTTACCTACGACGGCATGAAAGACGACAGCTACCTGCACGGCGGCCTGGGTCAACTCACGGACGGTACGGCTGGCAGCGACAACTTCAAGCTCGACGTGTCCGGATACGGAAAAGGTGGGCGTCTCCTTCCCCCTCATTGCTGTCCGCCATTATGCGAAGAGCGAGTCGTCTGCCTCTTGCGTGGGAGTGGCGGTGACGTCAGAACGATGCCGAGCTTTTATTGGCTGATCAAAAAAAAAAAACAAATAGTGGGTAGATCTTAATGCTAGGTGCTTTGAGGTCTACCCACTATTTTTTTTTTTCAATCAACCAATCACAGCTCGGCGTCGTTCTGACGTCACCGCAGCTCCGGCGCAAGAAACAGACCACTTGCTCTGCGCATACCCCGTTACGCACTACGTCCAAGCGCAGCCTCTCGATCCGGTGGAGCCAATCGGGCAGCGTCAAAAGTGCAACGTCATGACGCTCGCCGTCTTTTTTCTTTTTTTTTTGCGTTTCCAATCCCCGGCTAGACCAATCACGGCTTCCCTCCTTCTTAAGTACTACTTCCTTTGTTCCTCACCTCTGATGCGCCTATGCACAAAACGTGGGTCTATAAATACCAAAGCAGGGATTCTCGCTGCTCCCCCGGTTCTAAACTCCTAGATGAACAAAAAAAAAATAATTATCGGCGCTCTTTGCTTTGCTTTTTTTTTTTTAATAAAGAAGGGTGGAGAGGGCTTTCTCTCATTTTTCTAGAAAGCCAATTTGGTAAGCCTAATGCGATTGCTTTCGAGGAGGTCTTCAGTCACAGTTAGTTATAAGCACCGCGTTATAACGACTGTCGAGAACAAAACCGGTAATTAAGGGGTCTTTCAACCATATAACACCCGGGCTGTCATATCGTGAGCTTATTTACTGAGACAGCAATGTGTCGCGCATCGTTGAGCTTCTGGTTTTCCTCTTGGTGTAAGATGAGAGGGATTAAAATTCGTAGCATCATCCCGGCAAAGAAAAAAAAATGGGTGCCATTTTACTTTTTGAGGGTGTAAGACCAGCAAAGCTGTTTAGCACGCGACACAAACGTGACAGAAACTTTCGAACAAAGGTACGAACACATTTATTGTCTTGATCGGTGATCGTCGTGACGAAAGGTGCGCACACACATGTACCGCCCGCCGCCGCCGCCGCTGACATTCTCGTTGACGTTCCCGCCGTTGCTTTTCGTAGCCGCGTTGCTCTTCGGGAGTCTGAACTGTACGCGGCCTCCTCATTACGACAAGAGAAGTGCAATTGAAAATGGAGAACGGTAACCCTAGCTTCAAGGAGAATATAGAGAATGGTGTTCCACGCGCCGCACGCGCACGCCTTCCCCGTATAAAAGATTCGAAGTAAATAACCAAAATAAAGAGTTGACGAACACGCGTGCAAGATGCCATCTGTTTTAGGCTTTTGCTTTAGAGCAGTTACTGCTGCAGACGCCGGCACGTGCGGCGTGTGGGTGCGCTGCGAGCGTAGAGGTTTTGGTCACGCTCGCGAAAAATCCACGGAACCCTATAGCCATAAACAGCTTCGTTGTAAAAAACAAAACAAAAAAAAAACGCAAGGTTTTAGTTTATAAGTGCGCAGACGGCAGTGAGGATCGCCGATAGAATGCACAAAAAGTAAAATATCCTCATCGTGGTTCCACATTTGATGATGCGGTAAGCACACTAGTCGAAGACGCGTTCCGAATCAGCACCTAGGCTTTACACCATCGGATAACAAGAGTCGAAACATACCATCTGGACGTTTCCTGCATCTATATTTCCCACAAGCTCCCTTTGAAATTGTCAAAGCGTTCAAAGACGAGGACCCAAACTTCGAGTTCTAAGACAAGTTTGAATAAAAACTTCTTTAAAAACTCTCAGGAAAGCTGAAGTAGTGTAAAGGGCTGTTTCAGCTTGGATTGTCCGCGGTGGTACCTAACGCACGCCTGACTTTGCATACTTCGCAGGATACGAATGGGTGGGCTGGCGCAACGACTCGCTCCACTCCCAGCCACTGGAGCTGGTGTTCGAGTTCGACACGGTGCGCAACTTCTCGGCCGCCTTCCTGCACTGCAACAACATGCACAGCCGCGACGTGCAGTTGTTCCGCGTGGCGCGGCTGTCATTCAGCGTGGGCGGCAAGTACTACCTGGGCGAGCCGCAGCACTTCAACCTGATGCCCAGCCTGTTCAACGAGAAGGCCCGCAACGTCACCATCCGCCTGCACCACCACGTCGGCAGGTTCGTCAAGATACAGCTCGAGTTTGCCGCCAAGTGGCTGCTCGTCAGCGAAGTCTCCTTCACCTCAGGTGAGGATTCGCAGCGCCGACCGAAACCGTTCTCCGGGACCGTAACATTACAACTACAATGTTTTATCGGGGTTCGTCAGTGTGGCCGAGATGTTTAGATGGCACAGCTCAAACGTGCTGAATCACCAGGTTCTCAAGCGGGCGAATACACGCAATGAACTTTTAAAAATCAGGCATGACAAGTGTGGTGGTCCTTCTCCTTGGCCATTAGCGGCAGAGACGGGTGAAACAAAAATTTTGTAACCCATTCGCAATATATGTACCTGCCGATATTTAGATCTGGTTGCGGTTGATATTGTGCTAGGCGTGAGTGGAAGTTTGTATCGACATTTTTCTGGTGGTACTGTGACTACTGTCTTCAACGAAAGCTGCTTTTGACGTATGTATATTCTTTTTTTTTTGTCACCACTTAATTGAAGACGATATTTTGTGGCGCAAACAACATAACCCAAAAAGCGTATATTCTATAAGATTAATAAATGAGCTTGAGGTGCGAAGTCTATTTTCCGAGTCAAACTTCTGAACAAACCAAAATAATAAAGAAAAAAAAAACTTCAGACGAGATGCCACTTATGCAGGCAATAATAAATCTCCTTCATTTGGCGCCTACAATTACGAACCAAAATGACGCTTAGTTTGCGCGAATGTACTACATTTGGTTGGTTGGTACCTATTTCTGGCTAGAGCAATAAACAACCAAACTCAGTTTTGAATTAGAGCGTCTTTCAGGGCCTTAGACATGACCAGAAACGTCTTATAATATAGAAACTGGCTACACCACATATTTTCCTACTATTATTGAGGTCCCGATGGCAGCAGCAATATTTTTTTTAATTATAAATCATGGAAGTTATTGTTTCTGCTACAGTCCCGGCCAATTTACTCTGGCATGTGGGAACTGATACACTTATATGTCGCGTAGAATAACTGGCGCCAGCTTTTCCTATAATTCGTCTGTCGCTGATATGAGCCCCGCCTCGCGAGAATTGATTTCTGATACTGGTGCTTTAAAACTAATATTTCATTTCATAAGATGCTAGCTCAATCTATGATCAAACTAACAACTGCGCATAACTTCTCTCTCTGCGTCTGCAAACTGTTGTGGTCATCATTTTCCCATGGAAACCTTTAACTGATTTTGAAAACGAGCATTTCCATGAAAACGCAGCAATTATAGTGCCCACAAGCATTTTGTTAAAATCAAAAGTGAATCTACTTTTTTTGCGTGCTTAATTTCACGTTTGCTTACCACAGAAAGGGGGTAGCCCTCTAAGAAGCTCATCGTTAAATTGTTGAACGCAATCTAAAAATTCCCAACCGTTAGTCGAAACATTTCACTTAGTGGTTCTTTATAAAAGTACAGATAAATGTTTTAAGTGGTAATTACAAATATGCGAGCTATCTTTTTCTTTTAAAAGAAGCACCGTTTTGTTCCATCAGCCGTATGCATTTGTCAGAAAATATCTATGTTGTTTCTAATGGTTTTTATTACATCAGACGCATTTATTATTAATATTAAATTCTAACGAGAAGTGCATTGACTAGATAAAATAAACAAATTTATAATCCGCAAAAAAAAAAAAGAGAGAGAGCAAACTCTGAAATCATTTACCTCACAGCCGGGCACTTCGACAAATCAAATCTCAATTTGCGTTTTATCAATTCGTCCTATCAGCTTTCCGCTCGTGTGTAAGAAGCTATACTCGTATATAACATTCCATTCCAAATTGCCTTTCATAAAATCGAAACATAAAAAAATTCAAAACAAACTAAGTCCAAGCGCTGCAAATATGAAGAGAAAAACAACAACAACCAAACATATATGCCTCAATATTATTCTTACTTCTGCGTCGTTGCTTTTCGTTCTTATATATCATTTTGTACGTATAAAAAAATCGAAAACAAGATTCTTCACGAACGATTTTAATCAAAGTTTCGAAATGCTTGGAATCGAGCGATTTTGCACGGAGAGACGCGCGCGCTAGAGCCGGTGCCGATGTGGATTCGCGCTAGTGAGCCGACAACAGACGCGTCGAGAGTAATCGAGCGTTACCGTCATCGTCGCGCGAGCGTAGCACCTTCCATACTTAGTGCGCGGAAGGCCACGGCTGTACTCACAAAAAAAAAAAAAAAAAAACTTGGTGGTAAACATTGTCGCAAAAGTTTTGCCAAGTGAAGCGCATCGAGATTCTCTCGATGTCTGCTCTTCTTCTAAAAGTTCGAACAGACGCATCAGGCTGTGCGGAGAAACCAAATTCTGAAACAAGAAAAAACAGAGAAAGAAAACATACAGAGGAGAAGGACAAATTTGTTTACTACGTGATGTAGGAAACTGGGCTTGTTACACGTACAATGTGTGTCTTCTTTTTTTTTTCTTTTTTTTGTTAGGGATGATAACATTTTTAAAGAAATAAAGGGGCTTTTCCGATAAATAATTATTTTTGTTCGGAACAATGGTTAAGGACGCCGCGGACATCAGGACATATTGTAATCTACTAAATTTGTAACATTGCATATTACATATTGTAGAAATTGTATCTCCCGCAGCAATATGGCCGTGTGTAATGGCGCAAAAAAAGTCCTCGAGACGTGCGCGTGTGCGCGTCCTGAGGCGTCGGCGCGTCGGCTGCACGCCCGCTCTAGAACTTTCTCCTCGGGATGTGCCGAGACCAGCGGAGGGCGACGAACCTCGGCGACGTACACGCGTAATATACGTCGCGAGGACGAATCGATGCGTCGTCTCGCGCCGTGCCGCTGAGCTTTATGGAAGGGCAAGGGGGCGGAACAGTTCAGGTAAACCAGTATGCGCGCCCTATCTGGCTCCCGACAGGCGCCACGGGGATCGATGAAGAAGTGGTGCCCCTGTAGTAACACCCGACGAGGATCTCCGGCCAGCGGTGGCAGAACATGGGATGCGGTCGCCGACGAGCAACGTCGTGAAAAGGGCACTTCGTTATTGGTGTAAATATTTCGCTACAAGTGGCAGTGGTACCAACTTGATTTTTGTTTTCGGTGTACGCTGCATCAACCTGTATTCGCATCTGATTCGTAGTTACACGTGTGGAAGGATTATTAAATGGCATAGCGACACTGTCCTTCGAGCCTTGAATGTATCTTTTTGCTCATTTATTTCGAATGAAAATACGCATCAAAATAAAAAAAAAAAAAAAAAAATTCGCATATAAGAAAAAAAAAAAAGCAACAGAAAATGAAAAGGAATAGCTCTACGAAGCGCTATATTCAATAGAATTTGAAAGTAGCACTTTCAGGTTTCCAGCACAAGATTTTGAATTCCTCATCTGAAAGATCTACCGATTAGTCTCTTGTATAACTGTTGGCACAATGTACTTTTACGTTGAAGGCTTGCTTCAAGTTATTTTACAAATTCTGTGGTTGATGAACATTACCATTTAGACCAGCCTACAAGTCCCGTGCTCTCACATCATGACCGCGAGACAGGAGTGCTAGGTGTGTTCGAGGAGACACCAAGGCTGCGTTCGCATTCGTTTGCATTCGGCTGGGGTTCGGGTTTAATCAGTGAATCCGGTGCATGTTCGGCACCCAATCGCTGAGTCGACGCCCTCTTCGTGTAACACTTCATGAAGAGGAAGCAGTGAGCAGGCTTTGATTATATCTAGATGATAGTGGCATACGCATCTATCATAATTAATAGAAAAGTGACCAGAAAGAATACGACTGTTCCACTGATAAGGACCTGCACTATCAATAACACATCATCCTTTCTTTAGCGTACACACTGGCGCAGGTCATTGGAAATCTCGGATATTACAAAAGCTGTCCTTGTAACGAAGATTTTATTCACGTCAAGAACAGATAAGGAACCGCATGTTATTGAGAATCCTAGGCGTTACATGTTTATAGTCAAAGGTTTTTGTTTTATAAACTCGACTTTAATAAGTTTAGCATTTCCAATTGGAAGTTACTGATAAAAATAAATGGTTTCAGTTAGGTACAAAAATGTTGTCTTTATTTTGCCTGGCATCTGATTATGCACAAAAAGCAATTTCTAAACAACTATATTTTTGTCACTGGCATGAAAATATGAGATTGCAGTGAGATATCTATACGGCGAAAATCTATCACAACTGGCGGTTTCTGGCAAGCAGTAAAAAAAAGAAAGCTGCTTAAAGTGTGCATCGAATCAAGATTAGCGCTGTTTTCTTAAAGATGTTTGGCCACCTCCGCTGAAGAAAGGTCCAATACAGTTAATTTTTTTTATGAATACTAATAGTCCTTTACTCTTTCATCTGTTTTCTGCTTGCAGTACCCGCAGCTGGAAACTTTTCAGAAGAAGAACCACCTGTGGCTCCACCAATTGGTGAGTACACATTCAGTCACTGTGTTCGAAAGAGCATATATTTATCCTAAGGGTTTGAAAGAAAATGAGTAATATAACTAAAAAGGATGAATCGAATAAAATTGAATTTTTATTCGGAACTAAAAAATGAAAGCCGTTTACAACTAACTCCCTGTAACGCCGAATTGGAGCGCAGCTCTTGAGGAGGAGGAGGGAAGGGTACTGAGGGGAGGGTATATTCCTCCTCCCTCCTCCTCCCTCGTAATCCTGCCTGCTACTCCTGGACGAAAGGGACAAGAGATAAGTCTTTTAAACTAATTTTTCGGAGTAAGGAAAATTCGGATTTGTCCCCCCTGCTCATCCTCACTGCTCCCCTCCTTTCTCCTCCTCCCCTCACGGGGGTCACGTGATCTTGGGGGGAGGCGGAAGGGCGTCACGTGACCGGGGGTTCGCGTGACCCGGGGGTGGGGGTCCGTGACCTGGGGGGATCACGTGACCTGGGTTGGGTGACGTGACCTGGGTGGGGTGACGTGACCTCACGGTTACGCCGTCGACGCCGACGCCGCTCAAGCCAGAAACGGCCGCCTAAGAGCTGCGCTCTAGAAAATGAAAGCCGTTTACAACTCCCTGTAACACCGGATTCGAGCGCAGGTCTTGAGGAGGAGGAGGCAAAGGTACTGAGGGGAGGGTATACCCCTCCTCCCTCATCTTCAGCTCGTGATCCGGCCTGCTACTCCTCCTCCTCCTCAAGGGGGTTCACGTGATCTCGGGGGGGGGGGGGGGTGTCACGTGACCTCTGGGGGCCAAGGTCACGTCACTGCCCCCCCCCCCCCCCGAGTTCACGTGACCCCCTCAGGTCACGTAATCCCCTCCTCGAGGTCACGTGACCCCCCTGAGGTCACGTGACTTGGGGGGTCACGTGACCTCACGGTTACGCTGACGCCGCTCAAGCCGAAAACGGCGCCTATGAGCTGCGTTCTAAAAGTACAGCTCAATAAGCCATAATATAAGCAATATATTGCCAGTGCATGATGTGCTTCCAATAACTCTGTAAATAGATTGTACATTTTATTTCGATATCTTTCAATATTGTGACAGTGAGTTACCGACCCATAAATTCCTATTTCCACGAATTAATTCTCTTTATACATCACAGAAATGCATAAACTGCCCACTATCATTAAACAAAAACGACAACAGCATTATGACTCTGATGGCAATAAATAATTTTCATATTATTTTAATGTGAGGCTAAGTTATCTTCAAGATGCGTCCTGTTTCATTGCTTTGCAGTGAGCACCGCCATGAGCGAAGATCCGATGTCAAAGCAGTACGTGGGATTGGTCATTGGGGTACTGGCAGCAGTCATCCTTCTGCTCATCCTCATCATCTTCGTGATAGTCGCGCGAAACAAGCGGAGAAAGCACACGACGCCCCATGCCATCCTAAAGCCCATGGACAGCAGGGTCACCATTAACATGAAGGTGAGCTTCGCCTGGTTCTTCACGGACTGCGACTGCCAGTTGAACTAGCTGTCTTTGTCAATCATCTCCTGCACCGATTCAGTACAAGCGTTTTAAGACCTATCCCGAGTTTGTTTGAATGGAAAGCGTACAGCCCTGGTTATATTCCTCTACTTAATCCCCAGAAAGGTGAAAGGTTTTTCTCTCTAGTAAGTAGATAAACCAGTATATTGTTTTTAGGTGTTAGATAGCACTACTTAGTTCCCTGGGACATTGATGCTGCTCTCCGTCTTACAGTAAGGCTTCCTGTTTTCGCAAACGTGACAGTTGTTTAACAGGTCACCTGCTTGGCTTGGCGACAGGTCTGAAAAAAAATAATTCAACTGCAGAAAGAGAATTAGATCGTGTTATTTTCCTTAACTACAATGTTTTATCCCTGTGAGTGAAAAAAAAAACGGTCTTGCTTTTACCGTTTGTACATTGCTGACGTTAGGAAGCAATCATATCTAGAATGACATCCTTTATTACAGCATTCTGGTAAGCTAATTAATACATAGGTATTTTTACGTTCCTATAAGCTTAAACGTTCGAACATGGGACGGCAAAGCTAATTCACGTTGCTAACGCGACTACGTGGCTTCCGTTCTTTGCAGGACCTTGCGTTAGCCTATTCCCCCCAGTACGTGGCACGGGAAGCTAATGGGAATCTTTATGGCCAGGTTGCCCTTGAAGACCCTGACCCCGACAAGCTTCTCTACCACGAACCCCAAGATTTTAAGCCCATCTACCCCGGCACCTACAGCAACGGTAAGGTTTTGTTGTATCGGCTCTGTAGCTGATGGAACTTCGTCGTCTGACCTAAAACCAATTTTTAACGTCTTTATCAATAATTGCTTTATCATTAAGCCCTAGCTTTGAGTATCACGAGTACCTGGTTTGGAATTGACAAGGCAACTAATATTAGAATTAGCACCATAGTTGCATTGATTTGCTAGCCAATCTGTCAACCAAATATCACGAAGCCAAAGATATCTCAAAACTTTCTTGGGAGTCCTACTTTACACAAGTACAAAGTGTAATGTAAATTAATAACTTACTTTATAGTCCATTATGGTCCTGATTGAGGCTATCCATGCAACAAATGCTAAGGATCACTAATTACTCGTGCTTCATCAAAGTTATGATCTCGCTCCATTTAAAAACAAAGAATAGCTGACTATCTACATTTTCTTGATAAAACAGGTTAAAGCAAGATTTAACTGTTCCGATTGTCCATGTGTTATGCTGCTGTAGAGGTGAAAAAAAAATTAAAAGGGGTGAAGGCACCTTGAAAGTGATTAAATGTCTGTGTCCTAATTCTTTTCCTAATTCCTGAACAGGTCCAAGCAGGTTCTTAAGAACTTAAGTAGACCTCTTGTTGGGCTCTTTTCTTTCAGCAGGATCCACAACGTCCCGCGAGTACGCGGTCCCGGACGTGAGCAAGAGTCCCATTCTCAACTCGCACAAGTCTTCGCCATTTCCCCAGACCAAGCCGCCTCCACCTCCGCTGGCCGAGCAATACTACGCGGCAACGGACGTGGTGGTGAGCTTGCCCAATATACAGGTAAGATATACCGCGCTTCGTGTGAGCAGTAAGTACCGCCATAATAGCTTTATAAATTAGCCAATGGGAGCTTTATCTATTCAGTATTCTTTTTTACGCATAAGCTTGTGGAAATAGGCAGTGTCTGGAATATCTCTGTTTTTTCATATGGATACCGCATGACACCCTTTCATACGTGCGCACACATCGCCCTGGCATGCTCAAATGCTTCAGGGCCAAGTACCGTTTCACTTGTTTCAAGAACACCCTCGAGTAGACTTGCCTAAGCAAATATCTGTCGCACTCGGAGCGCAGTCGTTCAACTAAAATATTAAAAAAGAAGATATACGCAACTTTTACTAGCCCATGAACTCAGTGAACTCAGTGAAAGCGAAGTTTAATTAAAAAGTTTTGTTTCGTTCCTCGGGTATATATTGCACTAAAATAAAACAAGACACTTAATAGCTTAAATTTGAGTTGGAAAGTTTCAGAGAATAAAAAGCACAATCTTTCATGCAAACTGTGTTTGCCCTAGTAAGTCTACAGCTCCTGTTTTCTAGTGTTTATCACAATGTTTCTTTGTTTTGTTTTTCAAGGGTTATCTGGTCTGAACATTTTTAACCTGTATCAATTCGTTTATTTCGTGTTGAAGAAAATTGTTTTTTTTTATATATAGTTTAATTTATTGATACTCTCTGGACGTCGAGGGCTGTTACTGGGGTTGGAAAACAAACACCAATAGCTAAAACGCACAACTCAAATAAGGAAAAAATCATCGTCATATCCATGTATAGCAAAACTGTTTTTCATCGGCCGATGCCTGGGTGATGTTGCTTTACAGATTCCTGCAATGTTCTGTCATTTGATGACTGGCCGCTGTCTTTTGGTCAGGAAATAATCAAGTAAATGCTGCATAGTTCTTGTTTGGTGATTAACATACAAATGACACTCACTTGCCAATGGTCAAACTAAATGCAAGGCCCCGGATGCCTGGCATTTTCCGACCTTGATTTTTGCTCGTTGTCTAGGGACTTAATGGGCCGAGCTCTCCCAGTATCTGTTTAGGAACAGCCAATGAAGTGACCAACTTCTGTGCTATATAGGAAGTCTCTAACACCAGCTAAAAGCTAAGCAGTTGGTTACCGAAAAGCACTTCATAATTTCATCAATAAGCAAATCGTTCGACGGTATTAATTAAAAATGTTGTCCAAAAAGCGATAATGCACTTGCAACGTCATGGTGCATAAAAAAAATGAGGTTGCGGTCTTTTGATTGTGCAAGGCCTTAAAATGTTCAGTATTGCTTCGGATCAAATGAGGCCAAAATGTATCAGCACTACTTGTTCACGGCCATGGTATACTCTGGCAGACGCAACAAGGCAATAGGACCAAACTATCGTGGCTAGAAAAATACTAAATAAATGTCGCTGTTACCGGGGAAGCGATGGAACACAGATATACCAAACAACAGACACCGGCCTGGCTACTTTTTTAAATGAACGTTTAATAAAAAAATATAATGCAGCGGTAATATATTGTGAACATTTGTATAAAAAGAAACATCTTTGCCTTCAGAACCAGACAGAGACCTGTTGCTAACGTGTCCAGCTTGGGTTTGTTCCTGTGGGTTATGTAGGTTATCCCAGGGACTGAACAAGTCAAATTGAAATCTCTTACAAGCTCGATAGTAGACTCCACGAGAGCGTTGGAAGAAAAAGTAAAAACGACTGTCACCGAAAGGCGCGTTTGTGTGCATTTGTGGTTGCTTTTTGTGGAGATGTCTTTTGTGTAACCATTGCCATGTCCCAACGTGATGCGCAGGGTGTGAGCGGAAACACGGTGTACTCCGTGCCCAGCCTGGACGTGTCATCGGGAGAGGAAGGCTCCGGAGGTGTCACACTGCCTCCTGTACGGGAAGTACCCCGCCACAGGATCAGGTTCATTGAGAAACTTGGTGAGGGGCAGTTTGGGGAGGTAGGTGCACTTTGTTTTATGCTCCTAGACATTTTGTTTTAGGAGTCGTTTAGTGTTCTAAGATTAACTCGTTTCTAGAAACGATTTGTAATTTATTCGTATTACAGTCGAGATAACTTTTGTTTTAAGCACCCAACATAAAAAAGTAAATATTATTGTAAAAAAAAATAAAACATTGGCGGATACACTTGAAGCTTTTTAAGTGTGGGAATGCGAAAGCATGACGCACGCACCAGACCCAGTTTTAGTTAGCCGGACCCATGGAGCCGCCGCGGCGTCGGGCAAGCGTGCTCCTCTCGCACCCCAAAGGCCCGGGTTCGATTCCCACCTAGATCGAAATGTACGAAATTTTCTTTCCAAAGCTTACTTTGTTTACAGGAACCTCCCTGGTAAAGTTTCGAAGCCACTGGGAATTTAGGTGCCGCTTAGCTGCTACAGGCAACGCCCAGCCAATGGGAATTTAGTTGCCGTTTTTGCCGGCTTTGCTCCATAAGACAGTTAATGTTGTAGTGTTAAGAATGCTAATAAAACAGCACTGTTAATGCAAAATCATTAACACTGCTGTTTTATCTTGTAAACAAAGGTATTGTATTTTCATGATGTAGAATGTAGCCGTTGAATGACTAACTTAATTACTTATGTGTATGACAGTTACAGTGGTGTCTATTTTTATTTCTCAAACTCAATACAAACGCTGTACAAAGAACGATTATGCCATATCCGAACTTTTTTTAGAAGGCCATATACACTATACGTCTTCTCTGTTCCTGTGTTTAGTCTCTCTTAGCTTTAGTATGTAGAACTAAAATGAAGAATCCAATCTTCTCTTACTTTCGATTTGTTTTACGATATTCTAGAAAACCTAGCAGAGAACATTGCAAGTTATCCAATCTTTGTTTAAAAAAAAAACATTAAAATTTAGAAAAAATAAAGCTTAGAAAGGAATTTATTAAAAATCAAGACTACGCTTGTTTTTTCAGTAAATATGCCAAATTATGCTACATTTTAAATAATAAGCAACGATTTTGACCTACGTAAAAAATATACCTCGTTTGAAAATAAAAGCTAGGTACCATAACAATCAACATTTGTATTGCAAATAATTATTATTTTACGTCCTCTTGTATTCTGGGACTGCTACCTTTTTTCACACATATTAAAATATGTCTATGGTCTGTAATAATTAACAGTCGACTTGTGCAGAAAACTGACGACACTTTCTCTTATTGATATCTCTCTCTTTGTTTCTCAAGTTGTGAGTGTACATCGGGTTTTCTGAGTTTGCTATTCCGGTAAACCTGTCCCAACGTAGCTTTCATTCACTGCCAAGGAAACTATTGATGCTCTTTCTTTATTTCAAGTTCGAAGCATTATTGATTATCCCGAGTATTTCTGAGGTTCCCGGCAACAAAAGCTAGCAATGGCAAGCAGACCTTTTAGGGCCGTACATTGAGGTGCATGGAAAGACATGCTCATATTCGTATAGTAATGAGGTAAAGCACGCACAATATAAAGATATCAAAAGCAAAAAAGCCCTTACGACTATAAAAGGCATCATGATGTGTCAGCATCCAGGGAAACAAAATATTTGGCAAATATACACTCTGGCGCCTCTATTTTACAGCAGTAGCACACGATTATGTGAAGGAAACCTCTTGAGCGTGTTATTTAGCTCGCCTGCTAGCCTTGACAATAGATGTAATGTGAAAAATGTAATAAAAAATGTTTGTTTTAAGAAGGTGGTCCCTGGCCACATCAAACGAAATATGATATTCACTATTTAGCTTTGCGTCTGCTTAATGAACTATCGCTATGCTTTGTTCAACCCACCAGGTTCACCTGTGCGAGGCGGAGGGAATCCCTGAACTCGTAGACGTTCCCGTTAGCTACGGCACCAAGAAGCTTGTGGCCGTGAAGACGCTTCGCAAGAACGCCACAGAGCATGCGCGTGCTGACTTCCTCAAGGAAGTGAAGATACTGTCGCGGCTGCGGGACCCGAACATTGTTCACGTGCTCGGCGTCTGCACACGGGACGAACCTCTCACCATGATTGTCGAGTACATGGAGAACGGCGACCTGCACCAGTTCCTGCAGCACCACTTGCCTGACACGTTTGCACCTCCCATCGCCAACAACGTCCTCAGGTAAGAACGTCGTGATGCCCCTACTGCTAGTGGTAGCTTAAGACACGGAGGGCGTTCCGAGTCACGAGCCCCTTATTCTCGCTTCGCTACCAACGGGATAGTGGCATGAGCCGACATTTCAATTCAATTCAACTCGTTTTATTTACTCCGATATTGAAAATGGGCGAGGGAGGCAGGGAAGAGAGCTCCATAAGTGCAGCTCTACGACAAATCGGCCAACAGGAAAAATACCAAGTTATAATACCGCCGAAGTACAGATCATCCAGCAAAAAGTGTATAGATTAGAAGTGACGTACTGCGTTTTTTAAGGCAGGATGTAGGGACTAACAAAAACTTTAGTTTAGGGAAGATCCTGATAAATATTGGAGTAGATCATGTAGGTAATGCATGTATGGTGGAACAACCAAAATATTATGGTAACTTCTCAATTATTGTTTTTACAGAACAAGTCTGTCTTTAACTTCGTAGAAACCCTGCAGAGTTAAATAAATATGATAGAAGGCTCGTTAGACTTGGACAGCATTCCCAAATATTTGCTACACAACGTGACATTCTGGCATTTTAGAGTTTCTTACATAATCATCTTCAATTCGCATTTTTACCTCGTTCGTGCGGACACAAATGACATGCGGGTGAATTACCACGTTATAAATTAAGAAGTAACCTGACAAAGTTAGAGTCTCACGTAAAGGAGTGAAACTCGGAGAGTGTAAGCAAATGAATGGAAAAAAAAATAGTTCATATAATTGCGAAGATAGAAGCTCCATGAGCGAAACAGAATAAAAAATACCGCTTCGAGAGATGGGCTTCAAAGTAGTATTTCACTTCCTGAGCTAGTGCAATGTATTATTTATTTCACTTATAAATAGTATTTTCTAAAATTAATTGTAGATCGCAAAGAAGAGGCCTTTGATGTAAAATACTAAACTTTAAACTTTCTAAAAATCACGATGTTATTTTTTTTTTACATTTTCTACAATTCTAGTTCCACAACTCGCCTTAGTCAGCCAGGGACTATAATAGATTCCGGAGATCGCAGTGTCAATATAGAAAGGGCCGTACTTTTACTACTACTTGGAGCACTGGAAAGGCCAGTCACTGCGTTCTACAGAAAGCGCCAAAAATGTGCCCTAGGTATGGGTGCGCGAATAGTGGCTGCATCATTCGATATTCTTGACACTGCAAGCGAAAGCCACAATGACCGGTTTTTTAACAACAAACAAGCTAGGAATTACTCAGTGTTTTTCAATTTAAACCAGTCTTCCCACATCTTTAGTTTTTGGTTGAAAATATAGTATGCGATGTTACACTCAGCATAACCTGGACATGTAAGATGCCATGCTGAGTGTCACATCCCCCACTTTATTTTTAGGTCTCAAGTGTTTACGCGTTGTCGTTCATTAACCTCTTTTCGTAGATTTCAGTGATTGGCTTTCCATGTTCTCTGAGGGAACACCTGGTGCAAAGGCAGTTTTCAAGTGTAATATTGCACAACGGCGAAAGCGTTGTTATTAGTCCGAATTCAAAGGCTGCTTTTTCATTTGTTTGTATTGGCCTAGCAGGATTTTGTTTTCACGACTTATTGCACCAACAAGAACATCAAAGAAACGTAGAGGTTGACGTTCATATAGAACCTTCAAAAGACGAATGGTACCAAGCAAGCTCGTTTCCTATCTGTGTCTCTCGATTATGCTCACATTTAAGCCATGGTCAACTATCCTTTTTTTAAACTCTTCTGGAACACTGCTGATTCGATGTAAACCTTCCGGTAGCCACCAGGGTATTCTTTTAACCCATGTTGCCTCCTTTCCCCCTGTTTGATATCTTGTCTCCCATTTGTTCCAGTTACGGGAGCCTAATCTTCATGGCCACCCAAATCGCGTCGGGCATGAAGTACCTGGAGTCGCTCAACTTCGTGCACCGGGACCTGGCAACCCGAAACTGTCTCGTGGGCAACGCATACACCATCAAGATCGCCGACTTTGGCATGAGCCGGCAGTTGTACGCTTGCGACTACTACCGCATTGAGGGGCGTGCTATGCTGCCAATACGCTGGATGGCTTGGGAGAGCATATTAATGGTATGTGGGAACTGCTGTTATCTTTTCCACACCGTTAAAAAGAAGTAGAAGGCATTATATTTTGCTTGCCAAAATGGTCATTGTCACCTTGGGTACACTCTTGAAAGAATCAGTGAGTTCAGTCTCCTACTCGAAAACATACAATCACAACAAAAAATGATCTCAGCGCAGACAAAAAATATGTTGTACGGTGGGACAATAGGCATGACGTTTCAATTGCTCATTGATACTATGCACATTAGAGTTTTCGGGCCTAATCACATTCTGAGCTTCGTCATTCTCCGTGATCCCTCTATTTTTCGCGGTAATTAACTGTAAACGTGTTCTGCAGGAAAGTGAGCCTTTTTGAGTGAATCCTGTGGGCATCGGTCAAGTAACATAATGTGTCTAAAAGTAATGACATTCTGTGGGCATACGTCTTGTATACAACAATGCATGCACTGTATCGATAGGGTCTTCTAACACAGCCGCTAGTGGGTGGGTGCATGCCACTTTTTAAAGGTTCTCATTCCACATTCTCTTCTCTTTGTTATCGTATGTAGTGCTGAATCCTCGACAGGACACCGAAACTATTTTTTTTCTACATTGTTTTAGAGAAGCTTACTTTGGAACCGATATTAGTACCCCGGTCGCGAGGAAGGTCATAATATAAGGGTGCTCTAATTATGTTTTTAAACCACAGGCAATGCGCAATTTCCCAGAACCCATGAAATTTATTTTTGACTTGAAAGCCCATTCGTCACGCTTAATAATCCTGCGAACATGCTGACCAGAACACGAAAATGTGATGTTGTTCAGATTTTTTTTTTTTTGTCTCTAAACAAATAATGCATCATGAAAGCTTAGATGATCGGAAGAATGACAATAAGCCAATGACGTTGAGGGGATTCTTTAAGTGAAGAGGCTTCTCTAGTCGGCACTTTGCTGAGTAAGCTTAAGATAAACAGTAATTAAAAGCTGTTTTAACTTTTAACCCCTTCCCCTTTCCTCATAAATTCACAAACGGCAATCACGCGCCTTTTTTTTTTTTTATTAAATTTGTTCCGAGTTTTTTAACACACTAAAGCACCTGTTTTTAACCTACCATCCTGTGACACCGCCTGGTGTACGAGAAGAAAAATATTGAATATGGGCTTGTCATTCTGTCTCTACTAGATGGCGCTCAGGCATGCTAGTTTCGATCTCTTATTATTCCATTGCTTCTTATTTAAAGAGTGCTACAGCTACCTATCCACAGTATTTCCTGTGTAACAGCTGTGGCTGTGAGCCCACGCACTGGTGAGCGAGCTCAGGAAATGTACCGGTCGTTATGATCTGCCCTTAGATCTTTGTAGCTTCGGCAGCTGCAAGCCATGGAGAGTATTGCAAATCCTAGGAAACAAAATTTGTATTTTAGAGCGACAAAATATTTTTTTGTCGGAAAGCGACTTTCGTCAGAATTAAATTTAAGATAAATTACAAGCGATTTTCATAAGTAAAGTGGTGTGGTAATAAAAGGTAACAAACCCCATATATTAACTTTCTTCATCTTGTGACTATATGTCATATGTCCATTCATCAGGTGACGGAGGACAGATGCACATTTATAAGCTACTAGCTAGTATGTGCAACAATTTTCACCATACAGTTACTGCTCCTAGCTCGAACTGATCCTAAGTAAACAGGTAGATACGTAAATGTTGGTCTTTCGCATGATGTTGCTGATTTGTTTTATTACAAGTAGGTGGAAACAATTTTTTTCTTAATGCTGCTGGGTGACATTGTAATTCAATATTTTCATTGTAATTTTTTTATTATAAATACAGTTTCTAGTTGTTTAATTTCCTTGCTATAGTTATGATACAGCTTGAAGTTTCTTTTGGGGTTCTATGTGCGAGAACAACGAAGGGCATCTGGCACGCCCCAGCGGAGGACTAAGGAATAATTTCGACCACGTGGGGACCTTTTGACGTGCAACCGAAATCTAGGTTACACGGAGCTTTCTTCGTTATAAGCTTCCATCCGACTGCGGCACCTTGGCCGGGATTCGAACTAGCCACTTGAGGGTACGCAGGCTGGAACTTTGCCTCAAAGTCACCGAAGCGGCTGACATGGGAGGAAATTAAATGTTTCTTTTAATGCATGTAATAAGACGTTAATTACTATTTTTGTTTCTAAGTCTTAAGATAATTTATTGTTCCATGCGATGCAGGTCTTAACTTCTAATTAAACTAAAAACGCATCATACCCCACTGTGTTCTGTGGGTCAAGCAGGCTTTCCTTTTGTACATAGATGAGTCAGTCGACTTTCGTTTTAAAGATAAACCAGCGTTATCTTTGAATGAAGGTATTCTTCAATGTCTCGTTCTCTTTTTTTTTTTATTTCCCAACAGGGCACGTTCACCACAAAAAGCGACGTGTGGGCCTTTGCCGTCACTCTCTGGGAGATCCTGACGTTCGCTCGGCAACAGCCATTCGCGTCCCTAAGTGACGAACAAGTCATCGAGAACGTGGGACACTTCTACCACAACGACGCGCTGCAATCCACTCTGCCACAGCCACCCAACTGTCCTCGAGAAATCTACGACCTGATGCGCGAGTGCTGGCAGCGCAACGACAGCGAGAGGCCCAACTTTAGAGAGATCCACCTGTTCCTCCAGCGGAAGAACCTGGGATACTCTCCAGAGTCTTGAGCCGAGATCTCATAAGATCGCCTTGTCGGGCGTTGCGAGCACACGGCGAGATGGTCGGCGAGGTGATCAACGAGACGCTGAAGGCGTGGCAAAGATATGGTGAGAGAACGTTTGATGTCGCCCGAATCCAAGCCCTAGAATCTGCGTTGTGCTCGTCTCCATTGGGGGTGCCTCTTGGTCCTCACCTCGACGAGGGAGTGGTTTCATCAGTGTGTGTGATCCCTCAAACGAACCTGAATGTCCGGCGCTGGAGTACTACGGGGTCATAAGCCGAGGCTTTACCCCGGAAAGCAGAGCATGCTCTCTGGCTTCGCAAGCCAATGCTTTGAAGACACGAGGCATGTGACCACCGTCAGCCGTGTAGAAGCAGCTCTTGGAATTCTCGATCAACTAACAGAAACTTGGTCTTTAAGCTTTCTTGGGGGCTTCTGGGCGAGATACCAAATGAGACAAGTCCGGGGCAAACCTGGACGCTTCGACTCACCCTTAGAATCCGATAATGCGACGCCTCGGGTGACACTACTCTGCTGGAGTACAACTGTGCACCTCGCGAAGAAAAAACTGTCCTTTCCCCATTTGTGTATTGAATCCAAAGAGATCTCGGCTCCCACCTGAGTCTGGTCTGAAAAACGGGGCTCGCCTCCACGCGTTCGATCCGGAGAGTGTTTCGGTCAGCGTGTCCATTGTGCCATTACGACTTTCCCGGCATCGGGAAGTGCGACTTCCTAAGTGTGAATGCAGTGAACTGCTTATCTCTCCCTTGTAAATACGACCAGCCAAAGTATAACGAGATAATGCACCGGGCGTGAAAACACACGGCCCTATAAATACACTGCACAGAATGTAGTTTTTATCTGGACTGTCAATGTTCTTGGACATGCTATGCCTTTGTGTTTTTGTATACAGAGTTGGAGTGTGTGTCGTTCCTTCTAGTTTCTTAATTTATTTATAATTCCTCATCTGAGTGTATTTCATACTGTTATCACAACCCATTGCACGGTGCATAGAACAAACATTAAGTCAACCCGAACAAGCGTCCAAGGCCGTCTCCGTCTTTGCCCCCTTGTCATAAGACTTCATAGAGAAACACCCCCACAGCTCTCACATTTCGAACTCGAAATGAAAACATATTTTTTCCTTCACTGTTAATGCTCCTCTTAAGTTCTTTCCTGCCCTTCATTGTTCACATGTGATAATACGCTCAACCACTGTACAAAAAGTCTCCCAATATTATGGCAATATTTCCACACTGGCAGTATCTTTTTTTTTATAACTTCAGGTATATTCGCCTAAAAACAGTAATCTTAACTTACTGCATTCTGCTAAATAGACAGTCTACCTCCACCCTGCGTGGTGCACAAAATCGAGTAGATGCTGCACGTCAAAGTCCCCCGTTGTAACAATAAATATAAATCGTTGGCCCATTCATTAAAAAATAAGCCCTTAATAAACCCACGAACTTTCCAGTGATGGTGTTCATGGACTCTTGCAGGCAAAATTGTAATAATGAAGTAAAGCAACCCTTAGTTCGCTGACTGCTGGTTCAAAAATGTTGTACTTTCTTTGACTTAAGTTCTCGTGCGTAGGTCTATGCACATTCACACCAATAAAGCCCCAATACAAACGACTTACTCATCCCGCATAATGGCTTCCACAGCAGTTTGGTGCAAACTTCACTTTTTCTTTAAATTAGTTTGTTTGCGAAACACAGAAGAGATATGTGTTTAGCTGCTAATATCTCGTGACTCACTCATTGGAGTGTTCAGGACTTAATGACGTCTGCTATGCAGGCTGTGTAATAAGTGTTATAAAGTGTCGGTTCTAAGCTATCGAGACGTGTTCAATGCAATATCACACTACCCACACATTTGGTTTTTTCGTTCATTTGAGTTCTTAGGCGAGTTGCAGTCTCATATTCAGAATGTAGTGCTTCTGGCAGTGGTGCTGTGCTCCGTGTAACTCGCCGCCTGTTTGTAAATAATACGCGCAGCACACCTGAGTATGAAAAATAAAAGGAGTGAATGCAAGAGAATGTCGGAGGACAAACAATTCAGGGACCATGGTAAAAAATTGGCTATCTGAGACACAAAAATATAAATACGCTAGAGGCCTTTCCGTCTATTCGAAAAAATCGTGCACTTCTTTGTTTAACCTTCATTTAAACTTTATCGCTTGCGATGCAGGAGAGTCGTATGAAAGCGTTCTGTGATAATATTTCCCCTTCTTCAAACGCTTTCTTGCTAGCTTAATTTTTAACAGAGATTTTGACAGTTTCTTGTTTGATTAAATAAAAGTATAAGCGGAAAATTGAACAGTTAAATCAGGTACGTAGAAAAAGTTAGTATGTACATGTGTAGATCTGATAGCAAGTGTCGGCAAGTCAAAATTACGCCGGTCAGGTTTTGAGTCGCTGATCAAGTTAAAATCGTTTGCTAAAGAAATCATGCATTACGTGAGAGATGGCACAGGAAAAATTAAGTTGTTCGTCACCGTTCACGAGTGATTTAGTCTCCCACACAAGTTCACAAGCTAAGAAAAACTACAGGGTGATACAAGGAGACGGCAGGCTCTTTAAATTGACCGGAAAATTAGGTTTCTTAACCTATCGCGCTACGACTTGGTGCAGCGTTGCCCACAGATGGTGCATTTTTTTTGTAACATTTGCAAAGAGCCAATTTACCTGAGGAAAAAGTAAAGAAAGAAAAAGGCTTAGCTCCTATGGAAACGCAGCGACGCCACCGGTCTTCGAACAGCACGGTGCCGTTTCGCACAGGACACAAGAGATGACGCAACGAACGCCGCCAACGAACGAGCATATGGCGCCAAGAGCCAGCGTCTTTAGCAAACATTCTTTTCGACTCAAAAGCACCGCGCGCTCCGCAGGCGGCGACAATCGCAGAAACAAAAACAGGCGCGGTAACAACAAGGAACTGCAGTTCCTTGTCTGCTAAAGACGCCGGCTCTCGGCGTCGTCTGCTCGTTCGTTGGTGGCAGTTGGCGTCGCGACCGCTTGCGCCATCTCTTGTCTCCCTTGCGAAACGGCGCCGTGTTGTTTGAAGACCGGTGGCGTCGCTGCGTTTCCATAGGAGCTAAGCATTTTTCTTTCTTTACTTTTTCCTCAGATAAATTCGCTCTCTGCAAATTTTACAAAAATAATGCACCATCTGTGGGCAACGCTGCGCAAAGTCGTAGCGCGATAGGTTAAGAAACCGAATTTTCCGGTCAATTTAAAGAGCCTGGCGTCTCCTTGTATCACCCTGTAGTAGTAGCGTACAATTACAGGAGTAGCGGCTACAACTACTGATGTTTCTTGAAAAAGTGTCAATAGGGCAGTGTCGTTTTGTCGATTTGGCAACATCAACCCTCCTCAAGTAGTTCCGTTTGTTACCAAGATAAACATCATATGGTGCGTGTGTGCGTGTACGTGCGTTTGTGTGAGTGTGTGCGCGCGAGTGGGTGTTGATGCAAGCATGTAAGTCAAGTGTAAACAGTTTGTCTGCCGACATCAGTGCACCACAGTTCCTTTTGTGCACAACTCTTTCAGTGAAGCTTCTAGAGGAGTACGGACAATCGACTGCCAATAAAGCACACACGCGAGAAAATACAAAGCACAGATATTTGCTTCTTGTCTGTTTTCCTTCTTTCTTGCTCTACACAAATTGACCTCTGTCTTAAGGCGCAGTTTCCCCAAAGTGTTACCATATGTACGGACCTGGTCGTGACTAAGCATCATTTGATTAACTGAGGAACACTTATGATCGACATTAAAATAATATGTATAAATATTCAACCGACGCTATTTTCTCGCGGGGACATCGATCTGTCGCTGTGTACCGTCTATAAGTTAATGTCTTTTATGTAAAAATATTTTGAGAATTAGATTATATCTTGGTTTCTAGTAAACTCCATTTTACTTAAACTCCGCCTTGCTGCGCTTTTTAAATTGATTTCTAGCGTTATTGTATTTACAAAGCGACCCTGTAAAGAAAACCACAGAGTAGCTTCTAATTACAATATAAACGTGTCAAACGTGAGGCACGTGCTCTTGCTTCTTCTAAATATTATTTTTACCGCAGCAAAAATGTGACTATTGTGTATATGGGGCAAGGTTTACTTTTTTCTCTACCTGCGTAAGCTGATAGGCTTTGTGAAGTGGACAGCAATCAACAAGTGTCCACAACGTGTGAAGAATTGCTCATCCCTCCTTTTTTACGTGGCACCAATGGCTCCTAAGAAATCGCACCATTGGTGGGGTAATACAAATTATTCACGTTCCAGATGAAGTGCTGAACCTTGATAATCTGAAGCAGCAGCTTCTCGAGAACTGAATTGAGTTTCATTAAAATATGACTCACAATCTGAGTGCTTGCTTACTTTAATGTTGATAATCAATCGCGAAAAGACAAAAAACGTATAAAATGTTATTCGTAGCATCCGTTACAACACTGTCACCAACGTTTCTGATGACACCCGATTTGATTTTGCTAGTTTCTTCGTGAATATTGTTGCTGACATCAGTCCCTCTAACGTTCCTTTTTGTCACTTGTCTTTGTATCGCTGCTGCCAGGGAGAGGGACAAACTTCTAATAGCAGGTTGTCCCTCAACGAGAGATGTCTTTCACCGAGGTTGGTCGGTGCCGGTCGTTGATATTTGTCCTTTTGGCTCGTGGAAGCATGATTCTTCCACATTCCGGTTCGCATGGCGCGTCGCACACCCATATCAATAAGTGATGTAGTTAGTTAAGCACAAACTGGGCAATATAGAACCAACGGGTTAAAGGGATGGTGAACCGTAATTTGGATTTTAAAAAAGCAATGCTGGAGATGTAGGCGGGACGCTGCAAACCCTCAACCCTACTAGTAAGGCGATATCTCAAATGGACGGCCGTATTTTTGGAAAAAGAAGTCGAGATTGAACCAGGCCGGCGAGGCGCGTGACCGTCAAGATACCTAGTTTCTTCCTCTCTTCGCTTTGCTCCCTCAAGGCCGCGAGGCGGAGAAGACGCGAGGCCGTTCCCTCTCCTTCTCGGAGAAATATGACGTCAACATTCCTGCCAACTGCGCCTCTTTTTTTGAAAAATACGGTCATCCGCGCGAGATATCGCTGTATGAGTGATGCTTTGGTGTTTGTAGCATCCCGTTGCACGCTTTTGCCGCGTGTTTTGGGGAATCCAGATTTCGGTTCAGCATCCCTTTAACACGAAAAGTTCAAGAGCCTACCAGATTATGCGCCGGAATAGTTCCCTCTTCGAAAGCAGAAAGACCATGTCCGAGTTTACCGAGACTTAAACCAGCTGAAGCAGAATGCCCTAAGATATCGGTACATGGGCTAAATAACGTAGCCATCACATTAAATTTCCCTTTAGTGGTGCAGCAGTCTTTCTGAAGTTAGAGGCATTATCCCGGTTCTACCATATGTAACTGTCAAAAGCCAGTCAGCTTCTAAACGCGTTCCTAACTCCGTAAAGTTAACGCTGCTTCGAACGATTTTTCTTCCAAATTGTCTCGTCGCCCAATATTTTCAAAAAATAAGGCTTGAACTTTAATGAGGTGCACGTAAGGTATCGTGTTCCTATTGGACAGTGTCTTGGGTTATGGTAACACACCATCCAAGCTGGACGAGTCTTTTCACAGAGAGTCTTACCATTCGCGAAGGTGGGACGCGTGTGGCAAAAAAGATATAAACAGCGCAAAAGCGAAGGACCGGATCAAGGAAGACACGGACAGAGGGCTGCCCGCTTCATTCCCTTGGGTTTAGCGCGCGCCCTCTGTAGGGCTTTTTAGGGACGGCACTTTGTTTTTTGTGCAGCGCTCTGTCCATGTTCCTTCTGAATCCGGTCCTTTGTTTTTTGCGTTGTTTTCATCTTTTTAGCTATGTAGTACCAACTTGCCCAAACTTCAAATTTAGCAACGCCTGAGGAACCTAAACGCAGTTTTTTTTGGGGTACCATCGTTAATTAGCTTTATTTCTTAATTCCTCGCGTATTAAAATTAAAACGTTCTCTGTTCCGGTAGCTTCTGCTAAAATATTGTTATGTTTAGTATGGATGAACAGTGCAGGATTGTGTATTGTCACGGGTGGTGACCAAAAACAATAAATAAACAAGAAGAAATAAACGTTTAATGTGGCGAACTTGTGCCAAAAATAAAAGGGTACAAAAGGTAATAACAGAGCGTCGCGGGCGTCGAAGTCGGCGTGACAGCAGAGTCGAACGCTGGGGCGAGACTGACTGCAGATCGCCACGCGGAGCCCCTTATGTACACCTGTGGGCTTCTGGAATGATCGGCGTAGAAGGTTCGGCGTGTAGAGTATTCCGACGTCGAACAAGCAACATGGTTCTCGAATTTACCAGAACATTACTTTACAGAGTCAACAAAAATGTGCCTCCGCGGCCAGGAATCGAACCCTGGGTTTCAGCATGGAAAGCAAGCGCGATAACCGTTAGGCCACGCGCGCGCTGCCTACTTGGCCAGCTGCGCGCGCGGCAGTATATAATAATGCTTTATAATAATCCTGCTTTATTTGCATCATGTCCCCAAACAATCAATAGCTTATAGTGTGGCGACACATAAAAGGTAGTACAAGAATTTAACACAATATCTGCCATTGGCAAAAGACATGTAAATCTGGAACTAAAAATATATTAATTCAGCTCTGTTTTAAATTTTAAATTATGTTAAAAGATGTCAACATGAGAGGACAGTACATTACTACAAATGTGCACCATACCAATGGCGACAATTTCAATTCAATGGAGATATAAATACACTAGTCTTAGTCCACGAACAAGACGAACTGGTATATAAAATTTTAACGATGATACTAGTTCACTACCTATACGACCGTGTACAACCTTATGTTAAAATAGAACGTCACGAGCTATTTTTCTATGAAGAAGTTCTGCTAAAGAAGAAGAGAAATAGAACGCTGACGAAATAGAGCTGAGCGTATTAAACGTGTTTGACCTGTCATTCACCATCGCGTATTATTTGTTGAAGGGGCTAAGACCCCTGCTACAGGCCCTCCGCATCGCCACGATACTTCAACCAGGCCACCAACTGCAGCTTTTCCCACATCGCCTTGGAACAATGATGGCCAGCCATTAACATCCGCCAGCGGGACCCACTCTTGTTCCCTGGCACCATGAACCAAAATGCCATCGACCGCCTCCCCGACTGCGACAGCGGGATAAGACTCCTAAACCCGCAAGCGTAAACCTTTAGCTCAGACCTGCCAACCCTACAATGCTGAAAATACTACAGGGATACCAAAAACACTGCAATTAGGTGAAAAAATACGAAAGCTGTTTTATTCTTCAAAAACTTGGTTTAGGTAAGAAAAATGTTTCAACTAGGGCACAAACACATCATACATTCCACGAAATGTCTTATTCTTTAGAAGTAGAAGGTTGGGCGAACACTGAGGAAGTTGCAGCTTTTGCTTTTCTTAGGAAGTTCCCGTCGAACACTTGTTCATGGCACTTTCCAGACTGGCTGCATCTCACAACTAACAACTGTTCAAGAGGCTTTTTCGACATGGAGGAGAGGAACTGCGTGTGTGCCTTCTTCACTTGGCTGAAAACTCTTTCGCCTGTGCTTGTTTAACGGAGACATTAAAGAGCGAAGTTCTTACTCTTCAACGTCTCTACAACAACCGCCGTGAACGGCACGTTGTGTTCAATCGAAAATGCCGTAAAAAGGCATTCTGCTCAGGTAGTGTCGTAATCCGTTGATTGACTAAAGTACCCTCAAAGCTCCTCGTTGGTTTCAACTAATTTTGCAGAGTCCTTGTGCTTTTTTGTATTCAGATGACACAGAATGGTCCCGGGCGACCGTCGTGCGAAATGTTGACATCGCAGCGGCACAGACTACAAGATGCGTACCTTTCGCCCTTGCGCGAAGTCTTCATAAATGGAAAGTCGGTTGAATAGCTGGGAATAAGATGGTTTCACGGGATCATGAGTAAACGTTCCAGTAACACAACGCACAACGTTCGCCACAACCAACGTCTCCACAACAAAGGAGATTTCCTAAACAGTTCTGGATTAAGATGGATGGATGGATTTTAGCGGCTATACCACCCCTTACAACACTGGAGCGGTAGCTTGCGCCCCCTGGCATGCAAATCGATGTATCAGTGTTGCCAACCCCAACTTGTAAACAGGCAAGATGCAGCTTAAACAAAAACTTTTTTTTTGTACATGGGGTGCTGAAAATTGTACAGATATTGTTGTTAATACGATAACTGTAAGAAAGCGCTGGAAAGCGGACATTTTACAATAAAGTCGTAAAACTTGGCAGGTATGCTTTAGCTCAAAGACACCGCAATGACTTGGTATAATAACAACGAAGATGCCTTCGCCTCTTGGGATCACTTTTAGCAAAAATGTCTTGAGGTGTTTGCAATTTGGTGTTTGGAAATTGGTGTTTGGAAAACAAACAACCACACTCTAAGAGATACCTGCTCATCTACTTACCCGAGAAACACTCAAAGAGCCAATCTCTGTGATCTACTAACTCAGCTCAGCGAATAGTGAGGCGGAAGATCTAGCTGTTTAGACATCAAAATTAAGCCTGCGCTGTGGGATTATGCAATGCCAGCATGACGGTTTGGAATGCGTAATGCCACTGCGATGGCTTCATTTTAGGTCTAAACACCATTCGCTGAGCTGATTAACTATATCCCAGAGATTGGCTCTTTGAGTGTTTTGCGGGTAAGTAGGCGCGCACGCCTTTCTCAAAGCGTATCCGAAGGTCGCCTCGCGTATACCGAGGGCAAGGTCCCGAAGAAAACCACATCACCTACAGTTAGGGTGTGCCGGAGCTCGCAAATTGGCCAATGCCACAGTGGCGAAGTACAAGTTCGGGCGTATATTAAAGGACATATCAGAAGACAGGTTTAAATGTCTAATGGTCTGGAACGCTACGACAGTCAGTAGTATAACATGCAATCCGTCGCTTTAACGGGGCCAAACGCGCCCGCATTTCAACGACAGCAGCGATTCCAACGTCCGCTGTTCTGAGGGCACCTTCATTGCTGTTTCCCATCACTGCGGCTCTCCTGGGCAAAAATAAAACGCCGAAACCCTCATCAGAGACCCCCCCCCCCCCCCCCCCCATCGTTTGCTAAGATCTACGTCTTTTGTTTCCTAAGAATTCTCCTGCTCTTAAATGGATAGTGAACCGGAATTTGGATTTCAGAAATCAATGCAGAAACTGCAGGCGAACCGCTACTATCCTACAACACTACACGTAAGGCGGTATCTCAAATGGACTACCTATTTTAGGAAAAAAAAAAAAAAAGGTCGAGATTGAACGAGGCCGACGAGGCGCGTGACGTCAAGATATCTTGCTTCCTCCTCTCTTCAATCCCCTCCCCCCCCCCCCCCCCCTCAAGGCGGGGAGGCGGAGAAGACGCGAGGCCGTTACCTCTCCTTCTCGACGCTTCTCGGAGAAACAAGACGTAAACATAGCTGTCGAATGCGCGTCCTTTTTTTTGAAAAATACGGTCATCCGTTCGATATGTCGTTGTATGAGTGATGTTCTGATATTCGTAGCATCCCGTTGCGCGCTTTTGCCGCCGTGCTATGTGGAATCCAGATTTCGGTTCAGCATCCTTTTAAAGGGATGGTGAACTGAAATTTGGGTTTCAGAAAACAATGCAAGAGCTGTAGGCGGGACACTACAATCCCTACAGCACTATTCGTAAGGCGATATCTCAAATGGACGGCCGTATTTTTGGAAAAAGTGTTCGAGATTGCACGAGGCCGACGAGGCGCGTGACGTGAACATATCTCGTTTCCTCTTCTCTTCGCTTCGTCCTCTGAAGGCGGCGGGGCGGAGAAGCTGCCGAGGCCGTTCTCTCTCCTTCTCGACTCTACAAGACGTCGGAATATCTCTTAAATTAGCTTTCTTTTTTTAGGAAATACGGCCATCCGTTCGAGATATCGTTGTATGAGCGATGTTTTGGTGTTCGTACGAGCATCCCGTCGCACGCTTTCGCCGTTGTGTTTCGTAGAACACATATTTTGGTTCAGCATCCTTTTTAAGGGATTAGAGCACGAAAACAACATAAACAAATAGATTATTCTTGAAATGGAATGCTCATAGGCTATTTGGTATGTACACCAAGTTACAAGATTTTTAAAGCTCTGGTAATTGCAATAATACATTTACGAATTTTTATTATTTTCATTAGCAACCAGGCAACACTGCCCAAGTTAGTCACACCATGGTGTCCATAAACTACGTGATCATGAACGCTCTTTCATTTTAGGCGCCCGCATGATCGCCCAAGCTCTCCTCGCCGCGGTACGATCAAAACCGCTCACTCAACTCGGTAACCCCAACGCTATACTCGCTCTCGCCCCCAGCCCGTTGACCTTCCACCTTGCATGCGCCTGCGAGATATTCCCGTAGGACGGTGACCACGGCGAGTTCGTCCGTAACTCACCGTTGCTGGAGCTGGTCGCCAGCGGGTCTCAGACAGCTTCCAACATCTCTTGATAGCTACCACGCTCATCGCTGCTGCGATCAATGTCGAACACTTTGACAAGGCGAGCGATGCAGTAGATGTTATTTTCACGGTCCGCACTCTCGAAACCCGGAAGGTAAACGAGGAAGCTGAAGCTTGAGACGCCAAGGGAGCCAAGTCTATGAGTGCGTGCAAGGCGACGCCGCGCGAGAGGCTGACTACGTCACCAGCCTCCTGCTCCGCCCGGATCAGCCCCGCCGAGAGTCCCGCATATAAACTGATTTATCCACGAAAATATCACGCCATTTTCAATACAAATTTATCAGGATGTTAGCAACATGCATTGGGTCCTAGCAGTATTGTTATCTCATAATTTATTTTTAGCGTGTTCTTTCTCTTCAACCTCTTCAACGATCCCACCGGCAATCCTTGTGCGACGTAAATACGAGAGGAGATTTCAGCAGCCACTCCGAATATCTCTTCGATTGCCATAACCTCTTTTTCACGGGTTAATACGATCTTGCAACCACCATCACCACCACGCATCTCTTACCAGCCTCCCCTTTCAAGCCCACCGTATCAGAGCTCTCAGAGACCAACTCCCGTTGCCGATCAGTAATCTCCAGTCATTCGACGTCGCCCCACCTGCTTCCACCGTGGCATTCACGATCAAAGTGAGAAACAAGCGAACCGGGAGTACCTCTACGCATCTCCGTTTGATTACAACCCCAGGACAACGTGCACTTCAAGACCCTATGAGGATAGGTACACCAATCAGAGTCTTCCTGTTCGCCCTCGCTCCCCTTCTCACAATCCGTTCCCAAGCAGGCCAAACCCATCGCCCTATCCACGCTCGTCCACATCGTTCAGGCCTTCGTACGAACCTTCCACGTCCTACCCTAACATGGAAAACTAGACGCCGCGGTTTTAGTAGGTCAAACCGCTTCGTCTTATTTCTGTGGGCCTCCGTCACCATCTCCCAAAATATTGTTTTCATCACAGTCCGTCAAAAATCTTCCTCCGCTTTAATCGACACAGGGGCCGCAGTCTGAGTTATGAAGGAGTCCGTTAGGCGCGAACTTCCTTTTGTTGGCACTATTCCCGGCGGAAGACTATTGCGAAGTAGAAACCGTGTTCTTTTCTCGCAATGCTGCTTGTGCACAACTCGAATTCAATTAAGCGAAGTTCATACCGTTTCGTTTATTGTTGTTAAAGAATGAAGTCGCGATTTTATATTAGTTCGGGTTTTCTTATCGCCACGCAGAGCCCTCATTGACTGTGGGACTGCTGTGCTTAACATTCCCACACATGCAAACTGTTCTTGTAAATCGCACAGATTGCCGCCCGTCACAAAATTATAGCCTGCTTACGACTATGTGATTCCAACACCAACGTCCGTTTTTATAACATCGAATCCCGCTAGCCATTCCCACTGATATCGTCCAAGTAGACAAGATGAAGGCATACACATCTAGATCCACCCCAAGCTTATTAGCGAGTTTTAGAATAGGGGGCCCCAGAGCTTTGGGTGCCCCAAACTGCTTGGGGCATCCAACTGCGCATGCCCAGAAGTTCTGCGCATCCGCAGTTGGACGCCCCAAGCTGTTTGGGGCACCCAACGCTCTGGGGCCCCCTATTCTAAAACTCGCTAATATCGTAATCACGCAATTCGCTCTTCGGGAAGAGGGATAGGTTGTACATTTAGTTTGTTGGACATTGAAGGATTATGTATGTATAAGAGTAGAAATAGAAAGTTGTAACGAAATAGAGCACAGCGTATGTGAGGTCTTCGATTTGTCTTTCATCATCGCCTTTTAGTACTGCCAGCTAACCTGGTGCCCAGCCCAGGAAATTTTCCTAGATAGTATAACAACGCCGTTATGGTTAAACCATTACATGGCCAAGCAAAACCCTTCTACAAGCAACAATACTTTCCCCTGACGCACCAAGATTCGTCGTAGATGGAGTCAAGTTTAATAAAACACCAAAGAGAGCCATCAAGGAACACTCAGCCCTAGTTCTAGAAGAGTTGTATTCTGCGCAAATGAACAAAGGTATCCTTATCTTGAACTTTTGTTTTGAACGTACCTGCACTCCCAATCACATATGATACGGATATATTACACGGTGTCTGCAAATAAGGGCGCGAAGGAATTTTTTTCTTTATTTACCCCAAAGGGCCATGACGGGCATTACATAGGGGGGAAGCCATGGTACAAAGTGTGATACAATTGGGTCAATTGAACAAAAAATAAAAAGACACGTTTACATAGTTGGCATAAACAATGTTAAACAAGAAATCTACAATATAAATAACAGGAACACTGGATGAAAACATAACACAAAGCTCATAAAGCTAAGTTCATACATATTACTCAAAGAAGTAATGACCATATCAGGTGAAGTGATTAACGCGATTTCTCTAGGCAAGCTGTTTCATTCGAATCCCGGACAAAAGCTCACCGGACAAAACTCACAAAGTTTTTCACAGACCCGGAAAAAAGCACACCAAGAGAAAATTTTCTGTTGGTCTTACGTTTTACGTTGCGTTACGTTTTATGTTAGACACACTGCAAGTAAGGGGGAAGTTGCGGGTCACAAATTTTGCAGCTTTATCTTGAAGTGCCTCAATCAATCACTCTATCAATTAATGTTTATTTTTCCCTTTTGCTAACCAAAACAGTAGTTTTACAGTCATATTTGTTCATAAAGAGAAATACAAAACAGGAAACTACGGTTGATGCCTGCATCATAAATAAAGGTCACCCCACGAAACCCACACGTTGTCATGCAATGCAGGGTTAGATCGCATATCGAGGGGAACATTGGCAGGAGGAATAGACGACGCGTTGTAGGTGGCCAGCTTTGCTAGGAGTCGCTCCACAACCTGAAAAGAATTAGTAATTATAGGTTAGCCATACAACATTAATCACATAATTATTGTGCGTAATAAATGACATTAATTTTGCAGAATGACAATTCTGACGAAGTTACCAAATAGCTGGTTCAAGTTACATATATTTAAACTCGAGACTTATTGTGGCGTTACCCTTTTTGTTCTTCTCTTATTACCGGTTTAAAATATGTGCTTCTAATTGCCTTCTGAGAATATGTAAAATAATAGTTCCTCGACGAAAGGGTAAAAAAACAGGCGAGCTGGTGAAGAACTTCAATAGTAACCGGAGACACGGAACGATAAAAAAAAAACGGACAAAACAGCAAGTCTCAAACACAGGTTATTGTTTATTTGAATGACGAACGCTCTTATATATACGGCAACACCTTCTCCGCCAATGAAGAAACAGCTCCTCACCACTAGGTCACCAAAAGCCGGACACTAAAACAGATCCAAGCTGATTCATGATGGCCCCCTTCTTACACACCAATCAGCCACCCTGACGGCCTCGTTTGAAGGCTGAGCAGCCACAAGACATAACAGGCAACACTAGCAGATTGCTATTCTTTAAAAATAAAACCTGAACACCTTAGAGACACACAAAAAAAAAAACGCTTCATATCACTGTCCAATGCCAAGGACGGTGTGCTTACAGACTTGCCAGAGGTCAAAATACGCATAATTTCCCTCAGAACCCTCCTACCCAGGTTTCGCACAAAGGGAAAGAAAATGGTAGAAGAGTTCTGAGGCAGACCAGGTGTATTTTAACCTCTGGCAATTGTGTAAGCACACCGTGCTTGGTATTGGACGGCGATAGGAAGTGTTTTTTATGTCTCTAAGGTTGTTGTTGTTTTTGTTGTTGCTGTCTTTTTTTTTTTTGGGGGGGGGGGGGGGGAGGGGGTTAAGAATAGTAAGGGTTGTGCTATAGTGTTGCCTGTTATCGCTTGTGGCTGGTCAGCCTTGAAGAGAGGTCATCAGGGTAGCTGGTTAATGTGTAAGGAATCCCCGTGAATCATTTTGGATCTGTCTGAGTCTCCGGCTTTCGATGACCTAGTGCAAAGGAGCTGTTTTTCTTGTTTTTTTGGTGGAGAGGGTCTTGCGGCAAACTGTAAACGAATTCCTTTTCGCGAATTTCGCGATTCGCCTACAATTCGCGAAAAATAGATCCCGCGAACAATTCCAGTAAAATGTAAACACATTTGAATCTACATTGAGTTCCCACCGCGTCGCAAAAATTAGAGCCCGCTAATTATTTAAAACCTTTCGCGTTGACCTATATCGCCAAATATTCAGCACGCAAAAAATAACTCGTTGGCAGTATGCAAGAGTGTTCGTTGTTCAAATAAACTAGAAGTTGGGTTTGACACTTGTTGTTTTGTCCTTTGGAAGAATAGTTCCTCTCTGATGAAATGAGTAAACGACTTCTTCAGCATTGCACGCTCTGCCGCAACGATCCAAAAAAAAAAACTACTAAAATAGGTGCGTCATGGCTGACCAATTTTAGGAGGTAGAAAGAAAACAAGTTTGATTAGAATGTTCTTGAATTTCCCTAAACAACATCTTAATGGGAGGAAGACTGAGGTCAGTGCAGTTCTAATCATGTTGCAAAGAATGTTACCTCTGGATGTTGGTCAGCAACGTTGTTGTACTCGCAGGGGTCCTTAGACAGGTTAAACAAGCAAAGCGACTTTGTCGGCACGCACTCTCTGCTAGGGTCTCGAGCTCCACATTGGACAGGCGTTGCGTAGGCACCAGTCCTGGACCCACAAACAGGTCTTACACCGTGATGCTCCAGAACTCGTGCGACCACTGATTTTTCGCATTCTTGTCGGGGCTTGTCCGACTCCCAGTCAACGTGTCCCAAAAGTGGATACCAATTCTCGTACAGGCCTTGCTCGGCGACACCGAGCACGAGTTTGAAGTTTCCTTCGATGATGGCGGAACAATTTTCCTCCGGGTCGATGTTGATAAGGACTTCCTTTCTCGGAGCAGTTGTCTGTCTGGTCAGAGCACCCAGCTGACTCACGCCGTCGATGGCACCCAAGGAGGAAGGACTGCCTCCTGCGGTTACAATTCAGCGCAGCACGTTGTCGGAAAGTCCTCCGAAAGTTCATTTTTTGGTGTCATTATTACGAATGTGTTTTTTACAACGAACGTATGAGGATCTAGCAGACGCTCGGAGCGTAAGATGATTTTTTTTTCTTAAACCCGTTGTTGGTAAGCGCTTGCGACAATTTTGATTAACATATCTGGCGGCACCATTCACCCCGCATTGCGCGACCGCGCTACAGCTATTGCTTTCGGTTCTTCGCACATTGCGTGCGAAAAGTACGGCTTTCTTTCTTCGAAGCTCAGCGTATGCCGTGGCATTGTCAGGCTTTTCAAAGCAAACCCGTAAAGCCCGCGCCTGAGTGCTTTGTCGGTAGGGTATGTTCCGGGACCAGACGATTTGAGGCAGCCGTAAAGGTTCGTTGACAGTCTTGCGACCTCTTAGAACCTGGTGCCATGGAACCTCTTAATATATTTTACAACGAGAGGACACACTGGCTGGCGCCATCTATTGGGCAGCAGTGTTAACTTGGCAGTCTGGCATAATTTCTATTTCTCTCGCGCATTATGCGTCCAAGTTATTGCACTGAAACAAATAAGCGAACGAGACGCACTTTAAACATAAAAACAAAATTCACTGGGTAGTTAACGTATAATACAAGCAAAATGGAATGTTAAAAAAATATATTCACCTTACCACACATGTTTGAAACTTTTAATCAAAGCCGTTATTCAAGAATGAATGAAGGAATATTGCCCATTGTGCGAGATACACATGACTTCCTCATAGGTTATAACTAAAAAAAGATTCCATAGACTATCTAGCTCCTTATTTACTGAAATAAAGCCAAAATATTATTTTTCAGAAACAAATTAAAATTAAAATTTTATCCAAACATAACAAAATGTGATAGGTACGACGGCGAGAATATGGCAAATTCACTGCATGACTAGATGTCTGCGTTTGGACTGCCCAACAGCATTCAACTTATCGCTAGCTTCATCGCCTATATGGGTCGCGCACAATTACTTTAAAATGCTTCCTATTTCATGAGCGGTATTTTAAATACACCATTCATTTTTAAGTAAAATATAGCTAGACAAAAACTGAAATTTTCAGGCAGATGAAAACAAATGTAAGGAAAGCAATCGTCTTATCACGGTACCACCGTCTTTTGGAAACAGCGAGTTCACATAGAATGGAGCGTCCTTCCAGCACCCTTCAACGAAACCTTCGCGATTTGATAAGCTCTTTACGGCGATGACCAGAAGACTCTCTTGTCAATATGTTCTACATGTTAATCACATAACCACCTTCCATACACGCAGCTCTGTGGGTATCTAGCTCAACAACTGCTGGCTTCCTGCAGTGCCGTTGTTCTCCTTGACGAATAATGAATACGATTTCAACTTCACAATCACTATAACTTCCATAGTGAGATCCGGGCCCTTACAAGTTATCGGACTGTTACAGACTACGAGGAATAATTTTCTCTGAGGTGGTGAGTCCTATGTTGACTGGCGCTACCCCACCGAACCCCGGCCCAAGGGACCTCGACGGTTATCCCATATTTGCAAAATATTTAATGATTCCACTCATTATAAACATCTAGAACCGATTTAACGTGCTATTCAATTGCAGCACAAACCGCGATTAACCGAATCGGCGTAGTCACCTCAATGCATTTTACACTATGCGAAAATGCTCCTGCAGGATAAGCCTCGAGGTTCATTTGTTACTCACGCTAATGGCGCCATCGCTAGACGCATGAAACGCTGCAGCGCTTTATGCTACGATCAACATGTCCTGAGGCCGTGTGACTCTTTTGAGCTCAAATAAGTACGAGAGTTACTATGACCATTTCAGCACCAAATTAAAGAAACGCGGCCACAACGCCATACTCCACAGAAACTGAGGCCATAGGAAACTTGCTAAGAAAAAAACCTCTTTATATCAGTTTTGTCATATATTAATACCAATATCCACCCAGAAAAGAAATTAATGGTTATTTAAACATATCAAAACATATATTTTACACAAAGCATACAATCATATAAATCCCAGTTCCACAAAATCAAGATTTAGGTTTTTTTGTTTTTTTGTTTTTTCGGATGTGTTTTTTTTCCCCAACATTTGGTTTGTTTTTATTTTCACCGCTTTAATTATATCCTATTGCAAGAGTTAGCTGCTTACCCGATGTGTTTTCGAGCTCTAGTATAGTTAAACATAAAATACTAATTTGTTTTGGCGGCTCGTCTTGATCTTGTGAGCTTGCATTGTGTTTCTGTTCTATGACGAAAACATGGAACTTTTTTTACGTTATGGTTAAACTGCTTAGGGCAATTACCGATTGATAACGTTTTGCTCGGTTGTATCTAAAATAAACAGACTGTAAAACTCGCCTAATCAATAATAGCTCACCACACAGTCTCTGCTAAGGGTAGCTTTGGCTAGATAAAGGTAGCTGTAAGGTCATTGGGCTACCCGCGTGACACAGGTATAAGCGCATCGTTACAAGCATCTGCAAACCATTTCCCGGGCTCTCAAGATAAATCTCAAACCCGATTGCGCGAATATGTGTGAAGTCCCCTTATTCTCCTATTTACGCTGTATGAGACTGCTACTCCGCGACTAAACCTCGCGCAAAGTTTGTCGCTTACCCGCGAGCTCGTAGAATGTGGGCAGCCAGTCGGTGATGTGGAAGAGGCCGTCAAAGATGGAGCCCTCGGCTGCGGACAGAAGAGGACTCCAGAGAAGCGCCGGTGCTCGGACCCCTCCTTCCGAGAGTGACATCTTCTGTCCCCTGAGAGGCCATGGGGATCCACTGTTGTAAGTTTCCTCATCCGGGGCGCCGCCATTGTCCGAGCTGAAGACCACTATGCTGTTGCTCAGCATTCCTCGTTTGTCGAGAGCTTCGAATACGGCGCCTACGGACTCGTCGAGCGCAGACACCATGCCTGTAAAACGCAGGGCATGTACCAAGAAGAGAAAAAACACCATAAGCATTTTGATCGCACCTACCAAATCATATACTGTAGTATGCACAATATTAAGGAATGAAAGATCGCCATTTTCATTTTACATGCGGGGAAATATACAAATTTTCAAGATAAATATTTTTAGAGTGGATGCGTTCTAGGTGACTCAGGAATGGTTTCGGGCAGTGTTATATTTTAGCAAGCATATTACAGTTTAAAATCAAGTAGTGCACACTGTGCAGGCAATGATCATAGGCAGATTCCCTGCTGGACCAGATTATGGGTATTTCGAGAAAGTTTGGGAGTCTTCGCTCACACGGTCGCACGGGACTACTAATTGTACACCGAGTATCCTAGCTGCTGCTAAATAGAATGTTCAATGCGCGCCGTAAAACCGCATTTTCTATCACATGCACAGCATTTATACATTCCCTAACCACATGCCGTCTTGCGCAACAGTCGTGATTTTAACATTCAAAACGCGACTAAGTTCCCTTTGTTTTCTTCGTTGCATTACAATGATTACTTAACATTTTGATACGCTTCCAGAGGCAGAACATGTACGTCACCACAGGGTAAATAACTTTTGTCACAGTACCCCGTGATGCATGTTGGGAATATTATAAAAAAAACTTTCACCCTTTCCGCTCTGGTAAGGAATGAAGACCAGCGTAGCTGTACTAGGGTGAGAATGAAGTAATGGCCGGCCGCAAGTCGGCAAGCCAGAGTGGAAAGGCTGGAGAGGTGGCCGCCATCTGTGAGCGACGGGGGCAACCAGACGACCGGCAAGCCGGTTGTCTGTTTGCCGCTGTCACTCATAGATGGCGGTAGCTGTTCAGAGTTATGTGTCATAATTTGTTTGTGACGGACACGATGGAAACCAGCCCTTAAGAGCTTTGCCGTAAAACCAATGTATCTTAATGTTCCGAAATGTATGTTCGCTCGCGGTACATAGAACGTTCATGAATTATTCGGGAAGATGAGCGCGTCAGCACGAATGTCCATGATTGCACAAACACGGCAAACGGGGACATAAATAAGCGATATACTCCGTTTCATGTTACGACAGCAGCCAACGCCACGATCCGACGGAGCCAATCAGGGAGCGCAAAAAGGTGCATCGTCAAGCCGCTCGTCATTTTTGTGTCGTTATTATCACGGGCCAAACAAATCACTCGGCGCAGAAACAAGCCCAAGATCACGGCACAATCACGATGTGTGATTGTCCTACACGCGATGGAGCCTTTGCTGCTATGGGTTAAACTCAACGTTTTATCAACGTTTCTGCTACGTTATTTTTTATTTTAAACAAGGTATGGTAAATTGCTGGGCACTTATGTAGCATTCGTTAAACGTTTTACCATCACAATCGTTTAGCGATACTCCGAGTTTCCAAACGCCAGACGTCTACGTTCACGGCGCTCTTCCTCAGCTACACTCTAAAAAAGGCCTGTGCATCCGCTTTCCCTCACAATACTCGGAGAGCCAATCACGGCAATTTACGAAGGCAGCTTGGTGAATGACGATGCCGCAACATATGTTTAAACAAAAAAACTTAGTCTGAGTTGTGACATTAGGCAATGCAAGCGTGACGTTTTGCATTGCTTAATGTCACAACTCAGACTGCGTTTTTTGGTCTAAGCATATGGTTCGGCATCGTTATTCGCCGAGGTGCCTTCGTAGGTTGCCATGATTGGCTCTCCGAGTGTTGTGAGGGAAAGCGGATACACAGGTTTTTTTTTTAGAGTGTAGTTTAACTCGTACCACGTGTACACTTGATAAGTGTTCCTAGAATAAAGCGACACTATCACTAATCCGACTGATAATCCAGGCGATCTTCCAGAACCTTCCATACTCTCGAGCTCCTCTCCCTCGGTGCGCACAGGTGGTCGAGATCCTCCTCGCCTACCCCTCAGGTCGCATGACCTCCCCGTTAACCAATCGAGCATCGAGCCTCGCAGCCACGCTTTTATCCAGCCATCAGGAAATGCCGAGCATCTAGCCATAGGACGTTTCACGTTAATATTTTGAGGATATTTTCAAGATAGACTGTCAGTCCCAAAGACGCATTTTGCATTCTGTCATAAATTAAATTAAGAGCAATGGCGGGTACGAGAAGGCCATCATAATCTTTGTCGGGGGCGACATACCAGCATACAAAGTCCTATTTTTAGAGCCGATGTCCCGGTACTGCTCGGTGTAGGTTTCAGGCACTTCGAGTCTGACGAAGTTGCCCGAGTGAGGAGCTTGATGGGCCAGATACAGGAACAGTGGCTGCCGGTCGTCATGCGAAAAACATACAAGACAAACGGGATGGAGACATAAGGCACGAGAAGGGCGAACTTCTCTATGGGCGTGTTCACACTTGTGGATCCGCAGGTGAATCGGCGGGGAAATTGACGCCAGGAGAGGGGGGCACCTCGCCGGCGACAGAATATTCGATCGCGGCAGCGATCGGTCCGGGACCGATATTTCCCGCCCAAACCAAAATGTTTTCACGCCGCCGCAGCGAATGGGAACGCAGGGGGGAAACGCACAGAGGACGCACGGCGCTGGACGGCGTCACACCCTGGCCGAATCGCCCGAGTTGTTTTTGGTTGCCGCCGGAGTTGTCGGAGTTCCCAAGCCTCGGCAGTAGCGAAATCTGGGCGTCCACGCCAATACAGCGCAGACGAACTAAGGGAGTGGAAGAACGGCATTCATGCTTTCGCATTCACAACTCATAAGAAGTGCTTTAATGTCCTCGGAATTTTTTGTTTCGGAGTGCACGAAAGCGCGTCTCCCGGCAAGGGCTCGTGACATTGACAGTGCTAAAACGGCATCTTCTTATTGCTTACTCTTATTTTTTCAGACAACATGTGCAGTGGGCATCAGGTGCACAAAACTCCTGTGTTTAAAGCGGCTCGTTAACTCTTTGGCGTGGCTCAGTGGTGATGCCTCTGCTTTACACGCGACGGACGAAGGTTCGATTCCCGCGGGTGGAGGGCAATCTTTTTCAACAATTTGACAACGTCGACGACGGACGGCCTACATCGTCAGTTAAAACTACTAAATCAAAGAATACTCGTACTAGTACTATGCTCCATTCACCCTTAAGCTGAGACTAGAAGCACCGGGTTCAGCGCGAGCCGCTGGGTTCCGCAGAGCTTTGGTTGCGCGCGCCTGCGCGTTCCCACTTGCGTTAGCAAGGGCAGAGGTAGGCAGTTACAACATCAACCACATATGTCATTTCCAGTGGAGAGAAGAGCCTATAAAAGTTATTGCTATAAAACGGTGTTTTTCTTGTTTATTTTTAAAGCTGTGCATCGCGATTTGATATTACATTTTTAATATGAAAAAAAGCCGCGCATTAATGGCATTCTCAAATTTTCTGGGATACTTAGAGGAGTACGGAAAGTGAGTTATCGCCCTGACATGACGAACTGCAGAACGTTTTCAGATCTTCCTTAAATTTCGACACAAGAACGCTGTCACTGCCCATTCTCGTGTCTAAAGTCGGTGCAGTTTCAAAGCATGTGTGCGACACCAGTACGTACGTTTTCTTGGCAGTTTTGATTGTTTCATTATGTATTCCTTACCGCATCTCTCTCTACAGCATGCCAGCCCAAGAAGTGAAAAAAACATTATGGGTATATGTAACATATAATGAGACAAAAAGTTTTGTGACTTGTCGCTTGCCGATCGTTTTATGTAATGACGGAGCGAGGAAAACTCCTATTTCCCAGGGTTGCACGCAAGCCCGAGAAACTGCTATGTCCCAAGGTAAGAACCCATCAAAACGCAGAGACTACATCAAGATCCTAATAGATACCAGACTGGATGGCGAGTGAAGCAAATGTGTAAGCGCATTGTGTGACGTGCGAAAAATTTGTTGTCTCCCCGATCTTACACATTTTCACCATAATTATTTTAAGCTGAGGCTGGGGCAGAACGAGGACTTTGTTTTACTGTTGAAGAGAAAGTAACAGGGAGAGACAGCTACTTCTTTGTCTGTCTCTCTAACTTTCTATTCAATTCCAAATAAATTGTGTCCTTCTGCCCCAGTCTTGGGTTAATATAATCATGTTAAACTTCCACCAGTTCGCCCGCGCACTGGCCGTAATGTCGTTTTATTAGTTTGTGTTTAATTTAATTTATTAAATGTAGCCCCCCTCCAAAAAGAAAAGAAAGTAATCACCTAAGTCAACGCAAAGTTTCCAAAGAGCTCAAACTGCTTCATACGCCTGGTCAGGATAATTTTCAGTATAACGTGTTCTCCTAAAAAAAAAAAATGCATACTGCCTTTCTTTTTCACCTTAAAAATAAACTACACATCGCCGAACGTGCATTCTCCTCCCAAACGTAAAACTAGCTATCCGAACCAGGTGCCAAAGTTACAAAACTAACCGTTGCCTCAATAAGTAATTTTCTTAAGATTGTCAGGTGAATAATGGTGCCAATATTTCGCCCGTTTTCGGTAACTGGCTCCATAGAGGTCCAAGTATTCGAGACCTCTGTCCGCCGCCATTTTCCCATTGCATGTTTCGAGTAAACACGTATAACGTTTGACTAAGATTACGGTTAGCTCTGAAACTTTGGCAGCTCGTTCGAACCACTTGCACTACACTTGGGTGGAGAATGAGCGTTCGCCGATGCGTAGTTTATTTTTGCGGTGAGAAAAACACTGTAAATTGCTATTTGGGGCACCCTCTACATTGCGGCTCCTGATATATGGCTATCGCAGCCATACAACTTGTATGTTGCGGGTTGGCTTTGACTTCACTTGGTAAAACAGTAACAAAAGCAAAAACAGGAACACGTGACGTAGTTTAGTATTGTCATCCAAGTAACCAGCTACAGTGCTCCGGTGCTTTTTGTCTTAAAAAAGTGAGCGATTTCACAGTTAGTTAGTTTTTTATTGTTGTTTTTTGCATTAACTTGTGCGTTGAATATACGCCAGATGTGGAAACGGAAAAGGAACGCACATACTGAGGCATCATACCCTCTTTATTGCTGAACACGTAGACCGACTAAATTGTGGCGAATGGTTTCCCGCTGCAAACCTTCAGCAGACAAACACTTACCGAAGTGTATGTTCGGTTGGCATTTTGTTTTCTTCCCGCCTTTTACACTGTTCTTTCTTCAACTATAATATACAAAACACGGGTATCTGCCTGAAAGACTGCCTACGTCGTATTATGCTGCAGTCTGGCAGCTCATACGGCTGTTACTGTTTAGTTTTAGACTCCCAGAATTGACGCGATGACCGATGCTTATTTCGGCGATGACAAACAAAAAAGATGGCTTTTTGCTTTATTTTTTTTTCTGTGTGTTTACACTTAGTTTTTGTTTCTCAGCAAATTATCTACAGTCGTCGGTGTAAGATACGAAAAATATAAACATCGCATTCTGTCGCGCTCTCCACCGCCGTTTTAAGAATGATAACAGGACTGCAGTCATAATAAAGCACTGAGACATCTGGGCCTCTAAACTCGTCAAACACAAAGTTGGGGCCGAAGTTGACGGAGCGCACCAATTGGCCTATCCCGACGATGACTTCGCGCTTTTTTCGCCAACGTCCAACCGGCGCGTTCCGCAAACTTTCGGCTCAAACTTTGTGTTTCACGAGTTTAGGGCCCCTGGCAAAAGAATTGAAGGTGACCTAGCTTTAATTTCTGCTGCAACATCGCTATCATTAACTTTTATTGTTAGGCGGCAGCTTTCGCCCACCACCTAATTGTTGTATTTAACAGTTGAGCGCACTGTACTTTTTTTTTTTAGAGCGCAGCTGATAGGCGCCGGTTTCCGGCTTGAACGGCGTCGGAGTCGCCGTCGACGTCGGCGTAACCGCGCGTTGCATTATGGGACGTTTTGCATAATGACGTCACACGTGACGTCACGTGTGACGTCACGAGTCAACGTTACTAAAACACTCAGTTGGGAAACTCCCACAGAGACAGCTTTGAAAAAGTGGCCCCAATCTGTCTCCGAGCACCGAGCTAATGACGAACACAACACCACCATTTCTCCCGCAGCGGTCACTCGAGGAACTGCACGTGACTATTTTGGCTTTAAGAACAGATACAGCGGTAGAGATACAGCGGTAGAGGAAGACGCGCCGCGTTTAGCTACCGAAGTTAAAATGCACCTAGGGCGGGACGCGCCAGCTGAAAGGCCCGCTGAGGCATGGTTGTATAAAAACAATATTAATTGTGCCGCAAAACCCTGCAAACTAAAGATTTTAAAAACATAACGCGCCCCTCTTTTTTACTAAACTCCAATAAATTTCATACAAAAAGAGTCTTTTTTTGTTTGTTTTTACGCAAAAACAGGCTTTCAAAAAGCTCAAGGTGACCACAGTACAGACAAATGATAAAGAGTGGCGCTGTTGTCGCATTTAGCTCGGTCTCGGTGGACGCCAGCGACCCAGGTTTCGACGGCGAGTTTCCCAACTGAGTGTTTTAGTAACGTTGTCACGACTTAAGTCACCAGTGACGTCACCGCGCGTTGCGTTATGGGTAAATTTCCCTGCTAAACTTTGCCGAAACAATTCCCCGCTATATTTAGCTGAAAAATTTCCCCGCTAAATATAGCTGAAAAATTTCCCCTCAAAAATTAGCGGGAAAGTTTCCCCACTATATATTGTGGAAGAATTCCCCGCTAAATTCAGCGCAAAAGTTTTTCTCTAAATTTAGCCGAAAATTTTCCAGCTAAATTTAGCGGGAATATTTGTTCGCTGAATTCAGCGGAAACATTTTCCCGCTGCATTTAGCGAAACAATTTCCCCGCTGAATTTTTCGAAAAACATTTCCCCGCTAAATTTAGCGGAAAAATCTAACCGCTAAATTTAGTGAAAATATTCCTCCCTAAATTTAGCAAATAAAATTACCCGGTCGAAAACTAATTTCCCCGCTGTTTAGCGAGGAAATTAGTGGAACATTTCCCGGATAAATTTAGTGGGGAATTTTTTCCGCAAAATTTAGGGGAAATTTAGCGAAAATTTTCCGCCAAATGGGAGGGAAGCAGGAGAGGAGGAGGGAAGGGTACGGATGAGGAGGAGGGGCATACCCTTCTTTCCGTACCTTCCCCTCCTCCTCCTCGAGAGCTGCGCTCTAATTCGGCGTTACAGGGGATTGTAAACGTCTTTTATTCTTTTTTTGTTGCGGCTTAACTTCAAATTTGTGAGATAATTCTGCAGTTTATTTGGATTTCCATGTTTGTTACCTGTACCCCTAGAACGCAGTGAAGGGAAAATTAAACTATATATAAAAAAACCAAGTAAACTCTCAACTTAACTTTACTTGACCGACGTCACGCAGCTTATATATTAAACGAATTGTTTATTGTTTGCTTTTTCTGCGTGTTCTTCTTCAAACATAACACTGCGTTAAAAAAAAAGCGCGAGCGCGCATTTTTGAAAAGCGCTTTTCTAGAGCACGTTTTCGTGCCACCAGATAATTTTGCAAAGTCGAGCTAGTGCTTCGATACGCTGCGTGTAATCTGTCGTATGCAGCGAAGCAGTGAAATGTACATATCATCAGCATCGTGCTTCATTTCTTCTTTCTCACCTTTTCGTCCGGGTGGTTCATGATGAGTTTTGTGGCTTCGTCGGTCAGCAAGTGTGTCAGATACTTTCCGGAATCGAAGTGGGAGGCACGAAAATCGCGCCGGAAGTCCAGTCCTGAAGGGATGCGTGGCAGGTCCACTCCTGATGTGCGTAACATTTCTACGAAAAAATCCTTCGAAGAAAAGCAAAAAAAAAAAAAAAAAGTCTCAACCTTTGTTTGCAGAAACCGAAAACGAAGGCAAGAGCAAGTGCAACGACATCGGTAACGACAGTTTCTCTATCTTTCAAGCTGCCTCTGTGCTGGTATTCACCTCGGGAACCGCAGCGGCTCCTCTCGGAACGTTCGCCATTTTTTTCCTTCGTCTCGTTATATTGAGTCATACACTCTAAAAAAGGCCTGCGCGTCCACTTACCCGAAAAAAACTCAAAATATCTCACATGCGATAGCCGATGCAGCACCTGACACCAAACTTACCGATGCGAATGACGAAGATGACAAACCTACCACTGTATGGGTTAAAGTACCAACAACCTTAAAAATGATGAGCCCTATGCGGTCTTTGATAGAGTTACACGTTAAACATTAACGAGGAACATGTTATATAATTTTACAAACAAATTGGAACATCCAAAGTATTATAGTTTAATGTTTTCTGGCGCAAGACAAATGAAATCATTTTTTTTTTTTGTTTATATATATATAGAACCTGGTTATGCTACTATAATTTCCCTGTAGTTAGAAGGTGCAGCGAATCCTGACAATGTAATTAGACAACCGCAGACAATCAGATTTGGCCGTTAGCCGCTAGGAAGACCAAGGAACGGATCACGAAGTAACAAGCCTGAAAGTAGTAAGTGGCTTACTATGCTCGACTTTCTTACTTTTTTTCCTATTTCTTTACTACGTTCTCTTAAGCTGCCAGTCACTATAGTGACCAAATTATTTCGGGCTGTTGCAGAGTAGGGTGCTTAATACGACGGAAGGTTGGCTTTTATAAATAATAGTTTAACGATTTACTAACACACAGAAATCCCCACCTAATAAAGCGTAGTAATTTAGCGGCTCACTCCGAAATTGAATGCTAGTTTATAAAGGGCGAGCTCTGACACCCAGATTATCCCACGTTCTGCTGAATATTGGTGGACCTCGTGTGAGCTTATAACACCTGTGCCAAATGGTGAAGCGCAGTGACTAAGAAATGGCGGTTTTGACGAGGTCCTCTCATCGCACCGCAGCCAATGGGGTTGCTCTATTAGCCGGTACAAAATGCCGAAAAATGAATCACGACGCACGAAGCGCGTAGATAATAAGCCTTCTTAAGCCATGACTGACTATTGGAAGCGTGCGATGGAACAGTGGCGCCACAATGCGGCTCCTTGCAGAACCAGTTCGTGTAGAACACGGCCGCGGACAAGCATGGACATCCTGCAGTAGCAGATAATCTTCGGTTGTAATGAATGTTAGCTTATCCGAGCGCTGCGGTGTACAAAACGTTCGGGGCCACATTCGGCGCTAACTTCTTTTATACGAGTCCCGGAAATTGAGAGCACAGGTCCCCCACATGTCCCGGAGAAAATCGTCGCGATCATCTCAATCCCAGCACGTCTACTAGATCATCCCGCGAGCGAAGACCAATACGAAAAATACTTCTCACGCAGATTGTATCAATTCCCGGCAGCGATAAGTGTCGTCTCGTAGTGATTTCGGAACCGTCAAACACACAAACGCTTCGTATAGAGTTTCTTCCGGCGCAGATAAACGAAAAACGTGGCGGTACACTGGAGTTGTTGCCGTTCACGTTGCAACTGCGGGACACACGTAGGGGTCGAATGGCGAAAAACCCGCCCAGAGCCACGCTGGACCGGGGTAGGTTTCGAATGTCAAGGTGCCAAACCTTTACTTCAAACTTTCAAAGCAAGATCGGGAAATACGGCCGCGGGAAAACAGCGACGGGGGCGAAAATGCTGCATTAGAAAAAGCCGGATCACGTCAGAGCCGTAAGCGCTTCTCTATGCGGCGTGTACCGTTGAACCTGTATTTGGCGGCGCTGCCACCAATCTGTCGAGGCTTGGCGCCGCACCCCCCTTAATGTGTCGCACGCTACACGCTCTCAATAGGAACACCGTATGCTAAGTATACCATCCAATGCCAAGGACTGTCCAGGGCGTATAGCTAAGCTCAGTTACCTGCATTGTCTTTTCGTGAGAGTAGTAGTCGACGAAGCAGCCCCAACTCCCGACGTGAGTTCGGAAACCACGCATTGTGGGCGTGTACTCTTTCTTGTAGAATCCCAGGTGCCACTGAAAGTACAGAGGATACCTGTAAGGTGCCTGGTGTCTTAATGCCTTGAAGCCAAGTTTTGCTGTCTCGTTTTAAACGTTCATCCCTAAAAGAGGAAATTTCACGCTACAAAGAGAGGGGGAGTTAGACACACCGCAAAACGTTCAATAGTCACCCAGATTTTTTTTTTAATGACCCCCTTATCTCATTGTGTGTCTAGAAAAACTACTCTTCCGAGACGAAAACATAAATTGAGCTAGATATTGGGCTTGCTTAATTCTTCTCGTGGCTCTTCTGAGCGCGCGTCCAGTCTAGGAGTTCACAGCGGAAGTCCACGTGCGACACCTAAAGGAAGCGCTTCGATCCAACTGATGTTCCAGCCAGTGGCGCCTCACCGCGGGGCCACTGTCTCGTCGCACGCTTAGAATTATCACTCCGCAGCCAATCCGATGGCAGCCTTACTCATTATGAACGCCAAACAACGAATCAAGCAGTGAGAAGTATAAGCATAATGAGCCAGTCCGTTCTCACTGACAAAGCAAGAACGGCGTGGCTTATCATGTTCCTGCTTCTCCCTGCGTAATTCGTTCTTCGGCGTTCATAATAAGTAAGGTGCGACTTGACTGGTTGCGGAGTGAGAATGGTAAGCGCGCGACAACACAGTGGCTACGCGGTGCGGCTCCCAGCAGTGCCATTTGGCGCAGACATCACTTGGGTTGGTGGTCACCCTTTAGGTGTCGCATGCCCTCTATTCAAGTCTACACCCCCAGCCCCCCCCCCCCCCCCCCCCCGGGCATTCCGCCGATACTACACGTAGGTTTCACGTGACGTCACTTTCCTATTCCCACCCGCCGGCCGCCATTACCAGGTACTGAGAAGCAAACACGGACGCCGCCACCGCTGGTGCGCTGCTCGATTGCGACATCGCTACGGCGTGTGCCATCCTGCTGTCTCAAAAAGGCCTGCACGTCTACTTAACCGAAAAACGCTCGAAGAGCCAATTTCTGCGATCTACGAAATCAGCTCAGCGAATGATGAGGTCTAGAAATCAAAATTAAATCTGCGCTGTGACTCTACGCAATGCAAGCATGACACTTTGCATTGCGCAATGCCACAGCGCAGAATTGGTTTTTAGGTCTAAACGGATGTTCCGCCTCATCATTCGCTGAGATAGTTTCGTGGATCGAAGAAATTGCCTGAGTGTTTTGCGGGTAAATGGACGCGCAGGCATTTTTTTAGAGTGTGCGTATGACCTTTCTATATCCATTTATATGCATGACTACAACATAAAGTTCCCATTCGAAATGCAGGGTCACGGAAGTGAACATTTTAATTCAAAAGATATATACAATGTATTATGCAAACCGGCAATCTCTTAAAGGGCGGAGGTTGTTCAGCACGTTCTTGCCAGCCGCTGGGTGGGCACCCAGTCGGGGTTCGCATCGTGCATGAGAGTCGAATGTTTGCCCGTACATTAAAAGGCGTGCCTGTACTTGAGGTATTAAACGTCGCAGCGTCTGAGCTGCACTAACTCGCGCCGTCGCCGAAACACTATAAACATAAGTGGGCTACGTTCACCACATAGATAAGGAAGCTCGATGACAAAGAGAGCAGCGGCGGGTGTCCGTAATCTGGTAGGAGGCCCGTCAGTTCCTGCAGCGTGACACACCCAGACACTGTAAAGCTGCCTTAACCGTGGTGACAAAGCGCACATAGGTTTCAGCAATCCATGTATTGCGGATGACACATACGTATACTCCTTAACGAGAATGAAGCAACGACCACAGGCGTGGTCGTCGTCGAGGTTCTTCAAAGCCTTCCCGTGTAGGCGAGCAAGAGCTCCGGTTTTCTTCGGACATCGATTTTGTGCGCTGAAACTATCGGTGTATCACTTTCGGCAAACATTGCAGCCTTCTATATATTTGGCATTGTGTTACTCTCCCTTGCGGAAAACTTGCGTCTGCTGCGACAACTGAGCTTCGCACATATCGGCATTACTGCACTCCCGTGACTGCAAGAGCACATAACGCGAAACGTGAAAGAAACGCGCCCACCGAAAACGATGCAGCAGCGGCCAGCGCTGCCGGCGGCGGCCTGAAACTGAAACTACGTCAGTACCTGGTGACGGCGGCAACATATCCCATAAGCCCCGGCAGTGACGTCCGTGAAAACTATGTAATGAGGACGGGATGTTTCGGCGGTGAACGTTTAGGCCACGCTCACGCTGCTAATATATCGTTCAAGAACAGTCTGCATACACTGTCTGAGGCGTGTTTTTAGAGCGCAGTTCTTAGACGACCATTCCCTTATTTACCGGCATCGGCGTAACCGCTAAATGCGGGACCTTGCGCCTAAGAGTCCCATATTGCAACACTGCGCACGTTGCATTATGGGGTCCCCACCGTACCCCGATATAGTCCTCCATGTGTTACCGTCAAACAAAAACTACAAAAATAATCAATATATATACATATATATATATATATATATAAAACTGAGAAGAAAAAAACCCTTAGTGAAAAACAGCAACAACGGACGATTTAATCTTCGACGTTTCGGCCGGAGTCCGGCCTTCGTCAGGAAGGCCGGACTCCGGCCGAAACGTCGAAGGTTAAATCGTCCGTTGTTGCTGTTTTTCACTAAGGGTTTTTTTCTTCTCAGTTTTATACATACGCCTTCGGCCTCGCGCCACCATGCCCGTTATATATATATATATATATATATATATATATTGCCGCGTCCGAATAGCTGAGAAAGCGGCGTGCTATAGACTCCCACGCCGCTCGCTACTGGGCTTTAATCCCCGCCAGCGGTCGCCCTTTTATCTTTCTTTTGTTTGCATGACTGGAATGTTCTGGATGACTCGAGAATATTCTTGTTTGTTCGAGCTGGGAAACTTCTAGATACCCACCCGCTTACAAAAGGGGCTTCGCATAGCTGCCTCAGTCAGTCGTCCTTCCCTCGCCGTCATAGAATGTCTAGTGGTTGTTACTTTATGTTTGTCGGCTCAAGTTCGTCGCATTAAACATTCATTTTAAGTTTTTGTAATGAAGTTCATGTTCTTATTTCTGACAATATATTACTTCCAAATTATTTACGATGGTATATCGCAAAAGCATAATACCTCAAGAGCTCCGCTCTAATTTCGCATTACAGAGAAGGGTAGCACTATTTTGTTACATTGGTCATACACTAACTTTGTGCAGACGTCTGTGAAGCGTACGTGTGGAACGAACATGCTTCGAAAACTCTTGCGGCCGTCTGTATTCAGCGAATATCGTGTTTTTTATTTGATGTATATGAACAGCGGGACAGCGGCTTAATATGGTTCCTACTCGTGACAGCGTGACTGTAGGATTTTCGAATGGGAACGATAAGCCCAGTGGTGTGTGCAATATCACGGTGGAGGCTCAAAGCCATCGTGTTAATAAAACCACCACAGTCAAAGTTGGCAGTCTGCGTTACTCTTATTTCCGTCGATAAAATCGCCATATTACGACGAAATGACTCCGATCCTTCTAACATATGGCACCCGCTTGGCCAACCAACTTGGCAGTTAGCCGTTAGGTCAGGCACAATGTTGGTGGCCATGGCAGCCGCCAGAAAACGGGCAAAATGATTTAATTAGACAGCTAATTAAGTTAAGTTCCTAAAAGCGCCCGTTTCAATCTTCTAAAGCCATAGCTCTGTAGGCGAACTCTCCACGGACATTTCATGCTCTTTTTGGTCTCTTCGCGTGACTTCATACTGTCACGTGACACTAAATTCGGAAAGAAGGCTTTTAATGCATTTGCCGAACGTATAAGCCAGATGATTGTTTTATTTTAAATGAAAATATCACCACATGGCCAGACCACCTGTGGTCGAGTGTCAATTCACTGATGACGGACTGCCTTTGAAACTTTTAAACGTTAACTCAAGTTTTTGGTTCATTACATCACTAATGAACCTTTCTCACCTATCCTAGTGGCCACCAAGGCCGCCAACATGGCCCCAGGGATAAAGAATACCCTAAATCAGGTTATTTCCGCTTTAATTCTAGAGCAAGCGAAAAACAAAACACCCTGTATATTGGGCCGGGCAGTCTGCACCATTGGACCAGTGAATCCTTCACAATGCGAATTACGTGCCTGCCGGGCCAATCAGCCGCCTCCCTTTTATCACCCGACCCGGCTCTTTGAGCGAGGATAGGGGCGGCAGCGTGATGATGCGGCGAAAGTATGACTTGACCGACGAGGACCTAGCTTCCAGCGCAGTCTCAGTTTAGGGGTGAATACTCCGTTCACCCCTAAGGGACGCCACGCCTTTCATAGAAAAAAAGTCGCGTCACGTTCGTTTCGCTTTCTTTCTTTTCTTTTTCTCTCTTTTGGGGTGGTGGGGTACGACGATGGTTGAAGTATAAATTCCAAATTGAAGTGACGCGTTGAGAATAAATTAACGTCAATACTTTTCCTATGATGTGGGCGTCATATCCAAGATCACCCAACCACTGAGGAAGAAGCTTTAGATTGAGTGGAAGACCCCGTGGCTCTTCCTGGAAAAGGACCGAGTGCTGCATTCCTGGGCATAGAAAAATAAGTTTGTGCATGAAACGCAAATAACAAATGTTGGGAATAATTAAGGTAGGCTTATCAATTTAGTAGACAGCCTGTCAGTCGTTTATACATTTGACATAAGATGTGTTAATAATCTGGCTTTACTTGTTCGTTTCCACTTCTATTTGTCTTACAATCGCCGGCAGGTCTAAAACAACGAAACCTATTGTTAATAGTTCAAGAACCATACTCTATAATGGGAAGATTCAAATTTAGCGAAGTGAAACTCTCTAAGCAATTCTACGTTCCCTACTTCCGCAACCAAATCCGGTCATATGCACTCGCAACATATGCTCGTATTTAATTATAGTCACTGACCGCTTTTAAGCAGCACGGGGTGGGCTTTATTATCTTTGGCGTTAAGCGCTCGAAAATCACAACGTACTGCGTTTTTTATCAACTGCTAGCAGTGTTGGAAAGTAAGTTAAGTGCATTATACTTAAAGCACTAACCCAAGTAGGTTTTAAAAACTTTTACTTTACTTGAAGCACATTTTCTGAGCATGTACTTCTACTTCATTTAAAGTATGCTTTTATACTTTCCGAGGAACGTACAACTCCCGACTTCAAAGTACATTCTCCGAAATTTGGTATCGTTAATTTTGTATCACAAATGATGCTTTGTCAACTCTTTGCAGCCAAGTTGTCGCCATTAGCTAACCTCTCGTGAACCCTTTTCAGAAACCTTGTCGCTGCTTCCGTGGCCGTCCTAAAATCACCCAACATTGGGAGTGAGTCCACTGTTCTTACCATCTGTGGTGACGGTCAGCGGCGGTTTCGTCAAGTGAAAGATCAAGTAAAACACTTATTATCAAGTAAGCCTCATCAACGCCAGCTGCTACGCCCACCATCTATCAGCTGGCGCTGCCGTCATGTAGCCGCCTCGGTGGCTCCGAGGCGAGAGCGCCGGCCTCCGGATTCCCATGTGGCGGGTTCAAATCCCGGCCGAGGTGCCCGCAATCTGACGGAGGCTTATTGTGGAGAAGGCGCCGTGTAACCGAGCTTTCGGTTGCCCGTCAAAAAATCCCCTGATGGTCAGAATTAATCCCCAGTCCTCCGCTGGGGCGTGTCAGATGCCCGTCGTAGGTTTGGCACATAAAACCTCCAAATTCGACTTCTTCTGCCGTCATCTACTCAACCCAAATACAAAAAGGATCGTCGCTCCCCAACAGCGCCAAACCTGTCGTGAACCCTTTTCTGGTATGTTTACGCTATATATGTCACTGTGATATTAAGTGTATTTTGTTTTTATTCCTTGATGTAAATTCCCCGGAGTCTGTGCATTATGGGTGTCGATGTATCAATGTACCGGGCAGGCATCGGCAGCTTCGTGAATAGATCAAAACAAAGGTTACACCACGCAGAGCCATATCGTCCGAGCCTTGCCTGTTTCGGCGCTTTCAGTTTTTTTTCAAGCCGTTTACTGTCGCAACTCTTCTGTTGGTGTTGTTTTGAACATCTGTGGAAGTAGAGACAAACCCTGGCCCAACGACAACCGAGCAAATATTATATAAGCTTCAAGAAGCTATCCAGGTATTAACAACGAGCACCGCTCTTTTCCAGCTGGAGAACTCGAAGAAACTGGAGGCGATCAATTCCGGAATTACTGGTCTGGGGATACGTGTCCCTAACTTAGAAGCAAAGATTATTAAAATCGCTAACGTCAAGGAAACTTTGGACACTCTAGGCGCAACTATAGCTGATGTGCAGCGCAAGTCTGTGGGTGTGTATGACCACTTGAGAGCTTGACCACTTGACTGTACTCTCTGAAAGCCTTGGAGACATAAACAACGAATGCGAAGAAATAACCTAATAATAAAAGGCATGCCGGAAGGAGAAAATGAGAATTGGAATGACACAGAAAAATTGCTTTCATACTTCATAAAAGAAAACATCACCCAACTTGGTGAAATTGAAAGAAGTCATTATCTTAGTCAGAAGAGGGTAGTATCAACCAGGCCAATCATTATCAAATTGTTGAGCACTAAGAGCAAAGACAAGGTCATGAAAAATGCTTCAAGCTTAAAAATTTGCCTTTACCGAAAGTCTGGGTCTCCTAGGTTTTTTCATCAAAGGTGTTGTTCGCCCGGCCAAAATTGTGGTAGTTTGTGTCCTTCCGAGCTCAGAGCATTATATATAAGCTGTCATATAACAAACTGCGCGTTGGTAACAAAACGTGTGTACGAAAATGAATGCACTGCCGTCATCCAGTTGTAACCTTCCTAACGTGAGGGCCAACGTCCCACCCACTGACTTACTGAAAACATTGAACTATCTCGTCCACTCCGCCAGAGAAACGTGCCAACGTTATCCTTTTTCGTGGCTAACTTCCGCAGCTTTGTTTCCAAACAAGATTAAATCTAGTGTATCACTTCTTCTTGCGAGCCAGATATTATTCTCAGTACGGGAGCGTGGGTCACGTGTAAGATACAGAACGCCGAATTAGTATTAAGAAAAACGATAAACTCTTCCGAATGGATCGAGTTTCTTCGAGGGGAGGAGGCGTGGGTATTACCGTCAAAGATGACATCCCCTGTTCCTTCATGAAGTGTGATTCCTCTCCTAAATTGCTCTGGATTCGTCTGGAATTGGACTTCCGCCAAGTTTTGAATAGTGTTTGTTACCGCCTTCCAAGTTCAAACCCTGATTTCTTTAACGATGACTTCTACACATTTCTTAGTACCATAAGAAGTGCTTACTCAAACGAGGTTCTCACACTCGCTGGAGAATTTAATTGCTCTGAAATAAACTGGGAAACAATACAACCCTATCCAAGTTCTTTGTATGCCGGTCGCTCAAGCGAGTTTCTTTGTCTGTTGGAAATGTTTCAACTAACACAGATCGTAAACGTTCCTACACGGGGCAATGCAACACTGGATTTGTTTTTGGTTTCTAATCCTGAACATGTGAATTCAACTAACGTTATCAACCTCATTACTGATCCCGCCATTGTTCATGTTAAAACATAGTTTACCTTAAAACGACCGAGAACCTACCACAAGCTCATTCATAATCACGCTCACACTCATATTAACGCCTTAAAGGCGGAAGTTGCCTTTTTTTCCGATCAATATACCATGACTTGCATGCGTCGTTAGGCGAAAGATAACTTAATTGAAATGAAAACTGCATTACAGTGCCTTATTTCGGCATATCTCCCCATAATCAGAATAAAGTCAAATGCCCTTTTACCTTGGTTTACGACAAACTTAAAACGCCTACTGAATGAAAAGAAACGGATATCTGCGAAAGCCAAAAAGAGTGGTGACGACAATGACTGTTCCTCTTATTTCGTATTCTCGAGACAGACTAATAAAGCAGCAAAAATAGTTAAGAAGAATATTTACTGATGTATATTATTACATCTACTTCGTACTGACTCTAGTAAGTTTTGGAAGGCCATCAATCCGAATCATGCTCGGAATGACCATTGGTTTCTAGGAATTGATAGTCGCCAAATGAACGAGAATGAAGCATCAGATTTTCTTTACTTGTATTTCTTTCTTTTTTTTTTTTTTTGGGGGGGGGGTATGTTTATAGAGGAAGACTTCCCTCTCCCTCCGTATCTCAACTTCCCTGTTATTACTCTACACCCCCCCCCCCCCCCCCAACCCAATCCAATGGCGACGGTACCAAAAAATTAATAGAAACGCTTCCTTCCAGCAGCGCTCCGGGAGAGGATCTCTTCTCAGGGACGTTTCTGAAGTTATTAAAGTGTTTTGTGTCGCCCATCTTTTCTAAACTATTCGGGAAGTGTTCCACTCAACTGGAGTTCCGCCACTGTTAAACCCACCTTTAAAATGGTGACCCATCAAACCCGTCTAATTATCGCCCCATCTTTCTCATCCGTGCACCCTGCGGATTGATGGAACATATCATTTTTACTAACACCACGTTACACTTGGATCAGACAAGCTAATTTTTCGAATCAACACGGTTTTAGAAAAAGCTAGTCTTGCAATATCCAGCTCTCCAAATTTGTCCATGATTTGCATATTAATACGCATGCAGGAGGACAGCCGAGTGTTATGTTTATTGATTTCGCCAAGGCGTTTGGCACTGTACCTCATTAACGATTGATTTTAAAACTTTTCCACCTCCAAATTGACCCATCCATGATAAATTAGATTTCAGCCTTCCTCACCGACGGAACTCACTCCGTAATTACTAACAGCGCAGTCTCCTCCCAGATACCGGTGATTTCTGGAGTAACCCCAGGCGAGCGTGCTCGCGGACCACTACTCTTTTTGTATTAATGACCTGCCACCAAATATTCCACAAAAAATTGAACTCTTTGCTGACGATTCGGCGCTTTACCCGAAAATATTATGCCCAACAGATTATGTAATTTTTCAAAACTGTCCTAATGATATCAGCGAAGGAGGTGTTCTTGGCAAATGAAATTTAGATCAAACAAATGCCCCGTTTAACCGCTACAAATAAGTAAAAAAAAAAAACATCACTAATCCTCTACTCCCCTTTAGACTAAGTAATTGAATGTGGAACATTATATAAGTACTTATGAGTTAGCTTTACCAACAATTTGGCCTAGAATGCGCATATAGATTGTATAGTAAAAAATGCACCCCACAAACTAAGATTTAAAAAAAAAAAAAACATTCTATCTGTTACCGAAGAAACGAAACTTCTTGTTTATAAGCCAATTATACTTCCGAAATTCAAATATGCCAGCATGATATGGAATCCTCACCAAAATTATTTAACCTTAGTATTGGAAGCTTTACAAAACAAGGCCACGAGTACGCTCCCCTAACAAGTGTATCAGAGCTGAAGAAAAACCTGGAACAAACCTTTAAGCAAATGGACGGAAGATTACTCGTTTATGCTTTTTCCATCGATTTTACTGCAGCGAATCACTTTTCAGGACATCTTTCTGAATACCTGTATGGTTCATATCTCCCAGGCTTGATGACACATGCAAAGTTGAACCAATTAAATCACGTACTAACTTGTTTATGTTCTGTTCGTGTTCTCGCCACTATTATGATATATAAAAGATTGGAACAGTCCCTCAAAGACGCGTACTGACTCAACCCGATCATATAGGCTATTTAAGTAAAGCTGCGCAGATTTGTTTACTTTATTTCTTTTTATCCTAACATCAGTCACAGCTTGGCCATTCAATTTCCAGTCTATCATTGCGCTCATCGTTCTATTGCCTAATCAATGGAATCTCTCTATATTCATTTTGAAGTTTTTGGTTTTAGTAGTATGTCGTTCGTGAATTTTTATATGAACTGTTCGCTCCTTGTTTTTTTCTTTGACATTTGTTAATGTTGCTATACTCTCTATATATTCCTCTCTTTTTGCTGTCCGCGATTCATGGAATGCATCATCAGATACCTTTGAGGTAAATAACTGAAATGAAATGAAATGAAATTAAGAAATACAGAAAGGGATATTATTAGGTATTCTACCCTCACCAGAAATGTGAGCGGAGTACGCATCGCTCCGTTTTTACGAAGGGGCGGGTTTCCAGCAGCCATTTCTAACTCTCGCTACTTCTCCTTCGGTCAGCGAAAACGAGGGAGATACTCATATTAGAAGAGAACACTCTCCACGAGAGGATTGCTTGTGGACGCTACGTGGCTGACGTCATCTTAGTACGTTCAATCTGCGCGCAGGCCAGTGCAAGCGGCGTCAAAATCAGAAGTGGGAGGGACTCCTGAATTAGGCACCATTTCCGAAAATGACTACTTTCTGAGCGCTCGATTTTATTAAATATTAGCCGCCACTTCCGAAAATAACTTGTGCACCCCCGATTTCCCTTGGCGTAATGTATACCAGTTAAAATACCCACTGTATAGCCAATAAGAAAATCAAAGGCCATCATCAACAATTGTGTCAAAAAGTACTCGTACTTTACTTTGAAAGTACATTGTATTTATAATACTTTACTCCAAGTACATTGTGTCGGGTGTACTTGCTATTTTACTTAAAGTACAAACATAACTTTTTATTTACTTTGTATTTTACTTGAAGTACTTTATCAACACTGGCTGTTAGTGACTGTAGTTTACCTCACAACCCCAGGATAGAAATAAAAGCTGTTGTTTTTTCTTCTTTTTTTTTTTTTTGCTGTATTGAATACCCGTATGTCGACATAATGAACCCGGGTTACTACAAAATATTCTGAACAGTTATTTGATGACATGCACGAAACGGCCCTGAAACTAGCAAACCAAAATACGACTTTCCTTCGACTCTTGAGGTTGCTTCACACACTTGCTACCGGTTACAACCGTGTGTATTAAAACATTAAAAAAAATCTCTTACAACGAAAGAACACAATGGTGTCATCCATCGGGAAGCCGTGGAACACTTATTTTCTGTAAATTTCTTTTTTTCTTTCCCAAATCATTATTTTTTTTGTGGCACGAAAAAAACAATAAAACATTTTGACAATGTTATAAACGACATTTTTTTTTCAGAGACAGTCCGTACATTTGATCGATGAACCTTCCCTCTGGTGAAATGCACTTCCAGGTTCCAGGACCGCGTCATAGATGGCGCCAGCGTGCCAGTTTGTTCCCTAGAGAGCCTAGATAGTTGAGGGGGTCCAACTCCAACATTGGGGAGCGTTCGCAATTTGGTGGCGGAAGCCTGCAACGGAGATTGATCGCTGGTGCACATGGGCTGCGCTGTCGCGTGGCGAGGAGGAAAGGCGGGGGCGTTTGCAGACGATCAACACTTTCGTCTCCTCCTAGCAGCCCGTATTCCAAACGCTGCCCCTCAACCACGTGACCCCAATCAAGCGGTTGGACACCCTCTGTAATACATGCCCCTAAAGTCTTCTCGTCGCAAAAGGTCAATAGAGCTCGGCCCCAACCCAAGCAAACGCAAGTCTGCGAACGGGTGTTGAATCAAGAGGGCGAGAGTCAACCTGTGTGGATCGGGTACATTCCAGTGAGCAGCGCAGCCCTGGAAGGAGTGCAGAGGGCCTGGGTGTAGTAGCGGCTCAGGCGGACCCCGTTCCACGCGAGGGCGTCGATGTTGGGAGTCCGGATCTGGGGACAGCCATGGTAGCTCACGTCGTTCCATCCCTGCCATTGGAAGGCAGAACGCCACAGTGGCGCGTTAGATCACACAGGCAAGAGCCTATGGCAGAGTTTCCCAAACATCGCACCGTCGCAGCACCCCTGACAAGTCATTTCTGAATCCGCTCTGAAAAAAATTTAAAATCGCATCAACATGCGAAAAAAAAAATATTGTCGCCGAGATTGCCCGCGCCGTTTGTCGTTGAAGTGCGATAGCAGTTTGTACCGCCTTGTACTCTGTAAACATTTCATTACTAAACAACTTAGGAAATGCTGTGGAAATTCTAGCAATAATTTTCTTCAGAGATCACGGATTCTGTTAATCACATTCACAATCAAATCACATAATGTTTTTGATGGGGCTATCTACTTTTCGCAGTTGGGCCTCTCGCAACGAAACAACGTCTTTCGCTATGGTATCACTGCAATTCAAAATTTTCTCTCTCGCTGCATCCATATACATCCATATAGACAGAAGGAAACCCTTGGTAACTGCGTTTACCGCTTAAAAACTAGTATATCATATTACATTGGATGGGTGCGCTACCACTGTATGCATAATTGAAGTAAGTCTCCATCAGATGCTCGCCCCACTTGCTTTTTTGGTTACAAACCAATATACGGATGCAAAAGTGCGTAGGGCTCGCTCAAAAATGCTGTCGCATTTTTAAGCGAGCCCTACGCATTTTTGCATAGCGCAGCCAGCCTCTGCTCCGTTGCGCGACAACAGCGCAGCAGAGGTTGGTTGCACTATTTCTCCACGGGGCGCGGTGCCGTCGGGGCCGACATGTGCTCCGATAGCAAACCGAAACTTTAAAACCCGTCGAATTTGTGCGGTTTTCAGAAAGCCATAAAATGCTTCGCGTGCCTTCTATTGTTCTGCGATTTGTTGATTTAGTGTCTTTCGATGATGGTAAGCAATTTTCTAATTGAAACCATGTCCTTAAACACAATGTTAAAAAAGTTAATTTCACAAAAATAATGAACAATTTAATTATCCCCGACTTTAATAATTTTCCTAAATAGGCCCCTGGCCTAAGACCAAAACGACACAAGCCTTTTTTGTTGCGAGGCGAAGTTTGAGCAATATCGAATTTGTCCACTTTTCGTGAAATACCCTGTATATATCAAAGCATGGTGAATGCAGCCTCTTATCACTTTTCCGCTGGGCGAACATCCCCGAAACTGATCTTCGTCCTGGTGCTTGAAAATCAGGTCACTTAACGTGTGCACGAAGGACGTGTGCGCGATGCACGGAAAACGACAGAGCCATTTCGTTGTTGTGGGTACATGTTTTACTTACAGGGGCGACGACACCGTGCGATTCCTGCCCGGTGACGTGGTACGACGACTGCGCGTCAGGAACGGCGTGGCAGGCCGAAGAACGAACCCGCAGCCCGTGTGCGGCCAAAGGTCTCCAAAGCCGACAGCTGGACCTTGCGAGGGCCTCCAAAGCGCACACTCGCACCCCGGCCGCTGACGCTATAGGCAATAGGACGCATAGCAAGGGTGGCCCTCCCGGATTGGCTGGTAATAGAGAGGGACGGCATGAGGTAAGACCCAGCAACCGAGGTGCAGTCATGCAGTGAGGGAGAGTGTTCTTGTGTAGGGAGGCTCTAGTGAGGGTGGGCGCAACTCAAAACCTGTAAGAGCGTTTGCAATTTAATGGCGGCGTCTGAGGGAGATGATTCGAGAAAGGATATGCGCCGATGTTGCCTGCACGAGAGCAGACGCCCGCTCTGTTGCAACTCTGTTGTTCCATGCGCCTTTCCTCCTCTCGCCTCCCATTGCAAGCAACGAAAGCCTTGGCGCAGCCTCTCTCGCTTCCTTCTCGCTCTGAGAATTTCAAACGTCGAGAGGAGTAAACTGGGTTGCCAGACAAGCAGCAACGTCCAAGATGGAGGAATTTACCATTTTTCGCGTTAAAAAAAAACTTAACCTATCGCAACAAAACTGGTGGCTATGAAAAAGTAACCATTTATACCTTGTGTAAATTATTCAAGACCCTTAATGGGCTCTTAGACCTGAGTTAGGAAAGAAAACGACCCTTTGCGCCATAGACTCCCAGCAAAATTTAGCAATTAAATGGCGTCCATGTCCCGTGATCCCCGATCTAGCAGTTGCACCCACCCTCACTTGAGCCTCCCTATTCTTGTGTCGCCGGAGAAGCGCCACGAGACGACGTCTGCGGGTGGCCCAAAGTGAGCTCATATTTTGCAATGATCCATCCGCAGACTGTCGCAGCAAAGCGGCGTCAACGAGAAGGGCGGGGGGGGGAGGGACCTAGGTTGATTAGCAGTTAACACACGTCCCAGTGATACACCCACCGTCCTCCGCTGCGCGGCGTGGAAATTGGCAGGGGGAACGTCGCCGGTGATCTTCGGTTGCTAGGTGGTGCGTCACGGCGTCGCTCACTATAGCCAGCCAATCCAGTGCGGCCTCCGTTGCTATGCGTCCTATCGCCAATCCTCTCAAAATATGCTCCCCGCCGCCATCTCTCGGCGCTTGCAAAAGGTGTTTCCTAGCCAGTTCCCATAGCCAGTGGGGTTGTGGCGCCATCCCGTGGTGATGTTGCGAACTTTAGACACATGTGGTCCAAAGTAGTCCAAGGTCAGCGCATGTACCACGGCACTATAGCTAATGCATTGAAAAGAGTCTGCGTTGACACTGAGCCTGATGACACCATACTGACTGCCAAAGCGTAAATGTTTTTTTTTTTTAAGTTTAATTTAGGCGGTGGGCGAATGGTTGTTCGAATCAAATAGCGCGATGTCATTCCCAGTTTTAATTATTTAAAAAGGAAAACAAACTGCTGTCATGACTTTGCTTTGCGCAGCGAAGGTTACGATTCACAGAGTTCTATCTAATTCGAACCAATATTCGCGCACCCCTATAGACTAAACATATTTTCGCTTGTCATTCACCGAGTCTTCTCCGTTGATTACAGTGATTGGCTCTCCCTAGAACTTTGCAGAAGAGCACTCACACTAGCTTTTTAGAGATAACTTGAAACGTACTCGCAGCAAGAAAACGACGAGAGGCTCCCGGGAGGGTTCTAAGAGCAAATATGTGTTGTCAGCTACAATCTTTTTCACTGCGTTACGTGTCCCCGGTGGAGCGATTCACGAACCAATCTGGACCTGTCGTCCCTAACCGTCCGCCGATCACAGTTTCGGAACCGCTATAGTCGGTAACCGGTTAAGACTTCACGGCGAGGGAAAGGCAAAGGCTGTGGACGAGGAAACAGATGGATTGCTGGAGCAGAGGAGAGAAGGAAACATCCCCCTCTCTCCACCATTCCGCCTGCTCGCTCCTCCCAGCCTTTCCTTTCCTCGCCCTGAAATCAAAACCCGACTCTCTGACGTCACTGCACTCCGGTGGCGCTGCTGTCGGCACTGCGCATGCGCAGATGCCTTGCCTCCGACGAATCTGGTTTTTGCGGGCGCGCAGTGCCCCCACCTGGTGTGGGCAAACGCGGCCTTGTTTGTAAACAGTGTGTTCGTCGATAGCATTAATCAGTTCGAACTCGGCGCTTTTATGTCAACGGTCGCCCATGTGAACGGTCTCGCGCTTGACACTAAAGTATACAAATATTTGGCGAGCGCTGTTTTTTTGTTTTTTTTATTTCTCATATTTGGAGAGGTGCGAAGTATAAGCAGGCTTACTCATGTCTAGTCGCATAGTAATAAACTATTTTCACCTTCAAGTTATAATATTAAGTAATGTGTCTGAGTGGCACGCAAAATAATTAAATTCCTCGGGCTTGTTGAAAAATAAAATATTTATACGACCATGGAAACATGTCCTAATGGGTTGATATTAACTTCAAACAGTCAATATTTTGCCACTTTAAGCATTACGTGTTCATCTAGTTTATCTATTAGCGTTCGCAGCGCGTTCAAGCTGCGAGGCCCTTCCTGCATGTTTACATAAATGGGACGTTTCAAAAGCCACCAATTGGATGCGCGGTTTTTATATGGACACAAAACTCCCCAAGCTCACCTTTTTCTTCAATAATATTTTTGTCAATAATTAGAACTCGTGTTTAATAAATAAATTGACCATTCTAAGCTTGAACCAGTGTCGCAAAACCTCAAAAGTAGACCAAGAGCTGTTAAAACATTGAACACCTATTTCGGGTTTTCCCTTTAGAAAGAAATAATATTACCTACCAGGCAGGATCATATAAACCATTTTATGTGCGCCAAAGCGCCTCATTCAGGCTTAAAATAGAAGAAACCTCAAACTAGGTACGCATTCCAGCTAACATTAGAAACCTGTAATTAATTAGCTTTACAAGTAATTTTGTTGCAGCTTCCTTTACTATAAACGAATTGCTATAAACGTTATAAACAAGTCAAGGAGGGTCAATCAGTTTCCGCAGACACAGTGGCGGATCCAAGGGGGGGGGGGGGGCGGTGGGGGCGATCGCCCCCCCCCCCCCAACGCCTCGCCAGGCAACCCCCCTTCCCCCCCCCCCCCGGGGTTCTTCGTCAGCTCGAAGGAGAAACGTAAGCAATCGACGCGAGGGACAAAAGATTAAAACAGCGGTGGGTGGATGCGCCTGCTGGGCGCTTCCAAAGTGGGGTTTATCTCCATCAAGGTCACGGTACGTCTTCCCGACAGGGACGGCGCCAGGAGTTTCGAAGTGGAGAGACAGTGGGGAAGCGCACCAAATATCAGGGTCCTCGACTGCAGGCACACTTCCAAACAAGGCCAGCACGTCGAGCACGGGGGGGAAATACCTTCAACATATCTAGTCCCCTTTCTCTCTCTCTCTCTCTCTCTGTCTCCCGCTCTCTCTTTGGAGGTTGTCTGCGAAAAACTTGTGCCCTGAAAGCTCCCAAACGCAGACGCCAAGCAGCCTTCCCCGAGGGTACGATACTATACACGGCGGATTATCCTTCCTCCCTAGCGGCCGCCTTTTCATCACTTTTCGTTTGATGGTTTCTTCGTGGTTCTGGGCTTGTCTTTTGGCATGTCTTTTTTGGCTTGCTTCGAGATGCTGTCGCCCACGGGCTCACTTATTGGCACGGTGTGCTCATTGCCAAGGGAAGTGCGGAGGGGACGTACCAGGAGGAGACGTTCCAGGGGGGGGGGGGGGGGGGGGGGCAGCTTGTACAACGAGCCTCCAGGTGACCAATTGGTTTTCTTCTCAACTGAGAGAGGAAGCAAATGCTCTGGGTACAGTGTAGTCTGGGTCTGAGCTTCTCCTGAAGACGCTCCGGACTTTCCCACGATCTTGGCTTAAACATAAGCCCGCTTTCGTCCTCGCCTCCATCCCTCACTGAGGATCAGCGCCGCAGCGCGGAATACAGAAAGAAGCCGACATTCCAAATATACGGCGAACAGCCGACGAACTTGCCTGGCAGCGTTCGTTTCGCTCGCTGCGTCAACAGTGTTTTGACGCCGCGAGCAGCGTCAAAGCCGCAGGGCCATTTTTGTCGCTTGTTTGGAACGTACTCGCTCCATTGAAGCAACCGGCGACAATGAAAAGTATGTTTTAAAACCACGTTCTGCATTTTGGCACTGAATATAAAGTTCTAACTTCTATGCCAAGCTTAATCTCAAAGAACAGCCGAGTTTTAGATTAAAACGTTTTTCGCATTGTCATTAGCTGCATGACCTTCCTCCGTACAGTTGGTAAAGGTTGGCTCTCCGTACATGGTCTGCGGGTGTAACGAGAATATATAAATATTCAAGCAAAAGTAGCCCAAAAGTTGTAGCCCGCCGGGGATATCTGAGTCATCAAGTTACACTGTCTGCAATTGTCACAGCCGCTATAGCACCAAACATTCATCCCCAGTAGTTAAACTTCTTTTTCTATTTCTAGCGCGCTGCCACGCGAATGAAGTAATCCCGTTCCTTGCGTTACGGTGTTCAGAAACGATAGTGCCACCACAATTTTCTGAATAGCTACCTCTAGCGTGGTCACCGGAAAGGTTTTAATTCAAAGAGTTCACCCCCGACAGGTGAACCGATACAAAAGGTCTCAAGATCTATATTATGTTATCAAAGTTTAGTGAAAACGATAACTCCACAAAAAATATAAACACTCCCCCCCCCCCCCCCCGCCGTTTTACACCGAGGAACCACCCCCCCCCCCCCCCCCTAAAATGGAGGTCTAGATCCGCCCCTGCGCAGACAGGCCTTTTGCGACGAAGCAAGTGTTTTGTTGTAGCCTCACTGCAATTCAAATGTTTTTCTTTATTTCTTTCTCTATCGATATAAACACGATGTGTATATTGACATAAAGAGACGCTTGAGAACTGTGTTTACCGTTCAGAAACGATCTCCTTTTTTCCCCGTGCATGACAAAGATGGAACGCTTTTCCGTATACCTCTAGAATATTCGTTTTTACTCTTACCCTGAGGGTAACAAACAAGGAGCCCAACATGACCTTGCCGAGTAAGTCTCCCAAGTGTTCGGCACTCGAACATTCCAGACTGAATGTTCGAGATCCCGAGTGAGTAAGTGAGTAGATAAGGCGCTCAACGCAGCTTTGCCGACTCACTCCCTCACCCTCACGCTAGCCAGCTGTCACTGCCCCTATAGCTGTCACGCCGACACCTCCACGCTCGCTGCTGCCGCCTTCGACGCTCGCTGCGGCTCTCTTAGCGCTCGTTTTTTTCTTTTGTAAACAAGTTCGCCAATTAAATCTTTATTTTTTTGTTTTACGCTCGTCAATCTTCTTCCATCCGCGACAATACTACATTTGATGGGCGGATTACCCCCTGCATTCATAATTGAAATAGGTATGTAACAGCTAATGCCGCACTCTTATTAGCGTGACACCGAAACTTTTTGAACCTCAGTTCAACAACTTTCGGTATCGCGTAATAAACAACTTTAATAAAACGACATTTGAACACAACTAAAAAAAATGTCATCCACGGCCTCATCTGCAGCTTGTAACAAGTATCAACCGCGAACGTGCGTTTATTCCTTCCGGCGGTTGCATCATGCACATGAGCGGTCTGTTCAGCGTAAAGTACGCCACATATGCCGCCGTTTGAATGTCATGTACATGAAGACTGGAGATCAAATCTATAGTGCTGCCGTTGCGCGACGTGGCCTCGTTAGTTCGTTTGTGTCCATGCACAGAGTCTTTCTGTACTGAGACTGCATGTGCCCTAGCCACTGGCCGTGTCCTCTAACGTTAACGTTGAAATGAAACACCCCGCCCGCCATCTGTCGGCGCTTGCAGAATGTGTTTAATGGCCAGTTTCTACAGATGCTCCGGCTGTGGCGCCATCCCGTGGCGACGTTGCAAACTTCCGTTAGTCTAAACCAGCGCATGAACCAGGGCACTAACGCTAACGCCTTAAAGCGGTATCCCCGAGTTTCGTTTCTTTAGGGCGAAAACAAAAGGCCTCCATTAGACGAAGCAACCACATAATGCCATCGTTTAAATTACGAACTAGAACTGGTGCGGCAGTGACGTCCGAAGTCAACGGAGACACCTGTGCGGGACGGGAATTGAGTGTTTTCCTTGGCGACAGCAAAAGAAAATTGTTGATAACAATTGCAGGTTGATTAAATAATTACTAAATTATTTTTAGGCAAATGATGAAAATAATTTACGTTAACATACAAAATAAATGCGGCATATTTATTTATTGTTTACGCAGAATTAGAGGTTGTATGTTTGTACCGTCTAATGTAATTTCGACTGCACTGTGTTTGTTTAAACCAGTATTCGGGGCATATTAAGAATGTACGAGGGCTATTTGCTGTTTCCCTTTTAACCTCAGATGAGGGGACCAGAAAAAGAAGGGTGATAAAAATAAAATCGTAGACACATCTTTAGACACACATTGCGGCTATTTCTTCGGGTAAAAGGTGCGAGAATTCGGGCACATATCGTGACGTGGTGCAAGCCTTTTAATGCTGTCCTTAGAAAACGTTACCGCCGGGGTTCTCAGTCATCTCATCACACCGTCAACAAGAAAGTCTGGTGCCACAGCCGTTCTCCCCCGATTCCTATCAACATGGCCTGCCGGTTAATCCTCCCCAAAACTTCATGCAGCCTCCTCTCCACGCATTACACGTCTGCGGTGACCGAGGGTCTTGTCGACGCTCAATGAAATGACTGCAATCCTAAGCTGCAACCTTCTTTGAAGAGGGCATTCACAAGCTCGTTCCGCACCATGCAAAGTGCCCAAATTGGCGCAGTGACTTACACGGAGAAGTAGCTATGCGACAAGAAACCAAGGGAGAGAAGGAGACGAGAGCTTGTGGGTACATCAGAACGCCGAGCTCTAGTTGGAATGATTAGAGGGTAGACGGAACGCTAGCTTCATTTGTCTATGCTCACAGCTCGAACGCGGTCAATTGCCAAACGCCGGCGTCCAGCGTTCCGCGTACGCGTTCAAAGGGTCACTAGAGACAGGGGCATCGAGCTTTACGTCTTCTGCCCACTGATCACTTCGGCCACAGCTCGGCGTTCTCACGTCCCCGAGCGTCCTCGTCTCTTTCTCAGTCTCAGCTTCCCGGGGGACACCCCTGGACAACGTTCTGTGTGGCATTTCGGTAGGAGCGAGGAGTGCACGTGCACAGCTCGAATCGGCACTGAAGGTGCGCAAGCAACTGGCTGCCCATAGCTTTGCCCTCATAGCCGCAGAACGTTGTCCCCGCGAGTAAGAGTATGTACCTAGATTTCGTGTACACTAAACCAGTTTTAATTACGTTTGTTTATTTTACCCAGCTCATTGAAGGCCCCCCCCCCCCCCCCCCGAAAAAAAGAGCCATCCTTTTTATTTTGTGGCCGAAATAAATCCCTAAAAAAGAAGAAAGTCAAGTGACGTCCTCTTACCAGGTCATCGGCCAGGATGAACACAATGTGAGGTTGCTTTGGGGTTCTCCGGAATCGCCAAAATGACAGAGCGAGGGCCACTGCAACGAGAGCCCAGCGTAGCTGCATCCTGTGCGTCCTCTTTATGTGTTTCGGGCGGAATGAGCCGCATCATGCGCACCTTCATTATTCGTCTGGCTTCGTTCATGAAGAGAAGCCGGAAACCTTGGCAGAACATGTGGATCCAGGCTGTCATAGCACCTGTCATTGCCGCTCAGCCCTGTACCGTTTGGCGCGGAACACGCTTCTGCTTGACTCTCTTTTTGTTTCTTTTTTTTTTTTAATGCATGGGAGGATGCGGCATTCTCGTCTGCAATTTAATAGACCATAAGCTAAATGCACAGCGCCATCTAGTGGGGCGCCGAAGAACATGCTCCGTCTCACCGCGGCCGGACTGGATACGCGCTCGCTGTCTTACGGGCTCTCAAGTGAGGCATGGTAACACTTATGTTTCCAAAGCGGCGCTCGAACATAGTTAAACGCTGACGACCAGGCCCGAGAGTCTGCAAGGCAGAAGATCCTGCTCACCATGGGAGAGGAGGAAACAAGCAACGGTGGGCAGAGTAGAGGGGGAAGAGGAGGAAGAGGGGAAAAGTGGAAGCGAACTGGTCGCCAGTCTTTAAAGCCCCTTCATGTACTAAGCGCTACTGGGCGGCGGGGGGCTGCGCCACACCACGGCCGTAGGATGTGTTACTGCTAAACTCGGGGACAACTTTCTGCAGTTATGCATGCAATCAAAGGCATACAAGATCGCGCTCTTGAGTGCTGATCAAAACTGTGCACGCGTGCTCTCTTCTCCGCTTTGGAAATGCCAAAGAAAGTTAAGCAAGCTGAAAAGTGGACAAACAAGCGAACGCGTAAATCGATTGGAAACTCTCGCGGAACCTGCTATGCCCAATTCCTTAGGTTGTGCTGGAAATGCGACATGCGCGTAAGGTGTTGCTAGACTCTTGGTGACTGGCGGTGAACGTTAATTCTGAGTTTGAATTCCGAGAATCACTAGAAAAAAGCATAATTACAGCGCTGGTCGAATTCCAGAATGCTGACTTCCCCCAGATAATACCACAACACAAAAATCGCAAGGTATGGGCATTTTCTCGTTTATCCACTTCATAGCCATCAAAGCAATTCTCTGCTAAAAGTCTACACTAAGGAAATAGACGCCTTTCAAGATTCGCATGCCAATTAATAAAAGGTCAGAACCACTGCATAATGGCGGAACGTCTGACATCGTGGAACGTGCAAGTCATTTCATAAAATAGCGAACTTTGGAAAGCGGCCAACGCTGGGAGCCTACGAGTTAATCAAAGAGAGTCGAAAGTGCAGCGTCACTGCGCTCATCAGTTTTTCTGTGGTGTGTTTTTCTTCTGCTCCAACCAAACGAAGAGCATATATTGTGCCGTGGCGTTCCGTTTTTAGACCGCCATTTTAGAGGGGTTCCACAGCTGCAACAGAGCGCAGTATTTCGAAACAGGTTTATGAGGACCTTGCGCATACACCGTAGATGGGTAGTTGTTGACAACAAGGTTCTTTCTTGATATCTGATTTTTTCACGCGGTGCTTATGAATTCATCGCTGAGGAGCTGGTAGAAAAACAAGCCAGAAGTCTTCCCAATGCTGACGTGCGATTCGGGACACGGCAATACATCATTGGGCCACGGAAGCAGACCCCTTTCAGCAGCAGGGTTAGCAGGGTGGAACAGCGAAAATTGTAGGGTAGAAAATTACAGATCTCTAATCCTCGGACGCCTCGGATCTCGGGGAGGGGCACGCCAATCAGAGAGCGACTTGAAATGCGGCGCGCCGTGATTTGTCGAAGGTCAAGGACACAAAGGCACGTGCACGCATTTGGCGTGTAAACAAACGCAAGAGGTACGCAAAGAGCAGACGAACTGGAAGGCTGCATCAGCCGTTGGCAGAGAATAAAAAGAAATATGTTCTGAGCATCCGCTGCGAAGAACGACGAGCTCCAATACGGCGTCCCAGTGAATACCCCTTACATACATACTTTCAAAATTTGATATATTGTTTCATATACTCTTACTGCAGTCTATGTTTTCACGGTGCGCTGCCTCGCACCTAAGCTTTGCGCATTTAAAATCCGTTTAAATATAGGAGTCTAAGACACCTCATATATATGCTTTACAAAGTATGTTTCTTTAGAATACTAAGTTAGTATATTTTAGCATATTGCTTTTGACCGAGGGAGGGTATAAGTTAGTGAGCACGTAAACACCATGTCCACTCAACCTGCTCCTACTGCTGTTTTGGGTCCACGCGCCAGCTGCGGATTCCAGTTCACCGCTCCTTTTCCATGAATCACAGGGATTGACTTCCGCTTGCAAAATGAAAATGAAAGGAGCGGGAATATTTTTGGAAGCTGTTTTTCTGATTAGCGGAAGCGAGTACCTCTCTCCAGTTTAGGAGAACACGAACTCCCGCCAAAAAATACCTCATAATCCCATAAAAGCGGCCAAACTTTAAAAAAAAACCGAAACGCAAGAGAACAAGATAATTTTTTTTTTTTTTTACTTTTTGTAAAGACTGGTACGCATGTCTGAAAAGGAAAACAGCAAATTGAACATAATTCTGAACATGTGAAAATAGTTGGACTTTGTTGCTAAATATACGAACCACGCATGTGTATTGGCCGTACAAAAATCTTAGTGCAATTTCAATGAGTGAGATACCACGTGTAGCTTGTTTATAAAACAAAACAAAAAAACAAAAAAAAACCCTAGCATTTAACAATTTTTGCATTTTCGAATTTTCGTTCATTCCTTGGTCTTGTTTTCGGGTAAACACGTTACACTGTTTTAGCATGGTCAATTCCAATCGTTATAAAGACAGCTCAAAAATAAAAATCACCTAGGGGAACCATTAAGGGAAAAGACTGCGATAGACATGCACACCTTTTCATGCGAAAGCATTATCTGTCCCATAGAGCGGAGCCGGCGGCGTCCGTAACCGCGAAAGAACGCGAAAGAAATGCCTGTTCTCCCATTGGCTGAGCGAAACGGCTCCTAAATAGCCATTGGCGGCCGCTTCACGAGAGCGCGTGCTCGGACGCCGCTCTCGTGTCAGCCGTTGCCGGAGGGAGGGGGGTGGTTAGGGGGCTGCGGCCGCTTCTGCTTCTCTCGGCGCCGAGGAACATGGCGGTGCCTAAGGCATCTATATCGTCGGCGGCCGCAACCTCGGCAGGAGCGAAACGTGGTCGATCACGCCGGTACACCGCAGACGCACTACGGGAGTGGAAGAACGACATTCATGCTTTTGTATTTACAACTTTAAAAAAAATTGCTTAGGTGTCCTCGGAATTTTTTTTTTTACCTTTTATATTTTAAAAGCTTTTATATTTTATTTTCATTAAACATTTTTAAGCATCAAACAAGCGCACAAGCCTACACTCTAAAGAAATCCGTTAGTAAAAGAACTTTCAGGGGTTCTCAGGCTTGTCCATATGTTGCACCTTAAAACGTTACTTCAAGCACCCCCTAAAAGGGTTCTTAGTAAAAAAAAAGCCTATAGTCCGTTGCAACCTAAGAACGAAGGGCGAGGGTGAGACAGGCCGGGGAGGAGGAAGCAGACGGAACGCTGGAGAAGAGAGGGGGAACCTCCTCCTCTCTTTAGCGTTCCGCCTGCTTCCTCCTCCCAGGCCCGTCTTACCCTCGCACTTCGTTCTTAGGTTGCAACGGACTATAGAAGGGGTACTTTTCTGCTCCTTTTTTATGCAAAATAGTTCTTCACCACCCAGTTGCTCATGTATTGTGTCAGGGGACGATGGTATTTGAGACGAAACCGTTCTTCACGAGTTGAAAGAGTTCTTGGGGCGTCGAAAAACCTTTCAAGAACGGATTATTTTTATAGTGTGGGGTTTTAAAGGACCACTTAAAATAAATGCCTGCCAAAGCTGTCATATCAAAATAATTATTAAAATCAGGAAACTTGGTCAAACGTGCAACATTCAAGTCACTGCGAAAACGCCTAAACGCAAATATCAGGCATGCAAAAGTTAACAACTAATATAAACGCATTTACTTTCGGCGTCTAAAACGTTCTGGCCTGCCTTAAAAAAAAAAAAAAAAAAAAAAAAAAAACTAGTGTTTTTGTGTGCGCCATGCATTTACACTATCAGAGGGTTTTAATTGGTATTTTGTATTCGTTGGGGCTTGTACTTAACGTAGCGGTTCTATCACAAACAGGCCCAGAGGTTGTAAGACTATAATTTTACCCAAATGATGACTGTAAAGCCTTTTTCAACGATAACCGATTTTCTCTACAGTTACAGTTGCAATGCAGATATCGTAAACATTAAACAAGGGAAACTGACTTTATATTGCCTTGTTTAACAATATGTACAACCTTGTGCTACGTCAGCCGTGTTTTCCAAAGGCATGTAAATAGTAAAGAAAACGCTCATTTGATAGAAATGGCATGAAAAATCATCACCCTCTTTTCATTTTACTGATTTATTATACTTAAAGGGGTCATGAACCTATATCGTGTTGGAATGTTCATAACCAGGCTTACTCCTCCTAGTTTGACCCAAGCATACTCGCACAGACCTCCACCGCATCCGAAGCTTCTTGCTCGCGTTGAAATTGCGAGGATAAATGGGGACTCTTTCTTTCAATCTCGCCTTCGCAAAGTTTGACGACGGAATTGTGGGATCGTAGCTACCCACGTGACGACAGTCGAGCGCAGCTCATGAACTAGACACAAGAACTGCGTGAGCTCAAGACCTCGGCTCGTAAGGATCAATGCCTCGGCGGACACTCGGATATAGTGGCTCATGTCCAACCACTGCGGTGCTGAGAATACCCAAACTTTAGCAATGCATGAAGCTCAACACCCGTTTTCTGCTTAGCCAGCCCCACCGCGTGGGTATGATAAACGTTGGCGGCATCGGATAGGCCCCCGTCAACGTGGCCACTTGTTCTGGCTCCGAGTTGAGGGAATGAACGATTAGCGAAAGTAGGAGTTCTGGCTCTTTTAAAGGGCCACTCAAGTGCTTCCTGTGGAAGCTTGTTTTTAACGGCATATTGTTTGTTGGGCTCTAGTCAATAAAAATGACGAGTTCTAAATCCCAGGACGTCTTAGTAGACCCACAGCAATAGAAATTAACTCGCACTGTTTTCCCATGGCGGGCTATCCTCGCGTTCCCACCACCTCCATAAAATGTGAGCAATAAAAATAGTTATTTGCACGAAGATTCCGGAGGTTATTATTATTGCTCTTTTGAGGCGCGCAGTACATTATATGTTTGACAAAAAACGTCAAATCTTTGTGAGTCGAAGACGTAATACAGCAATTATTCTTTGAAAACGCCGTCCTACGGAGCCCCTTGGTGTCGGCGCCAGTGCGCAGAAAGAGGCGCATATCACGATGTTTAATTAATTAATTAATTAAAATACCGTCAGGGCGATTGGCATTACAAAGGAGAATGGGGGTTAGTACGCCCTGATAATCAGTCGGAACACACTCTAAAAAAGGTCTGTGCGTCTACTTTCCCGCACAACTCTCGGAGAGCAAATCAGCGCAACTTACGGAGGCAGCTCAGCGAATGACGATGCCGAAACATGTTTAGACCAAAAAACGCAGTCGGAGTTGTGACATTAAGCAATGCAAAACGTCACGCTTGCATTGCTTAATGTCACAACTCAGTGTGCGGTTTTTGGTCTAAACAGATGTTTCGGCATCGTCATTCGCTGAGCTGCCTCCGTAAGTTGCGCTCATCAGTTCTCCCAGTGCTATGCGGGAAAGTAGACGCACAACTTTTTTTTAGAGTGCAGTATAGATTAGTGACGGCAGTTTTAGATGGATTTTCTCGGACAGCTGTGGCTATTGGTGCTGGGAGGTAGTTGCAGTCCACACAAGTTTTCGGAATGAACCACTCTTGGAATGTATCAGTCTTGCATTTTGGAATGCTACCTCATACATATATGTATCTTGCGTAATGAAATATAAAACGGATGATTCAGCCGTCGATCGTAAAGTAATGAATTAGTATGGTATATCCTATTAAAGAGATGCAATCGGGCTATTTTTCGACGTAAAGCAAGGTCAAGCAATGATAGTGTGACCTTCATACAAGTTACCCTGGCCGTTTGTTGACAGTTGTTAAGTATAAAACGAGCAGAGCGCTTCATTACTGATTCTAGAGAATTGCTCGGTTTAGAATCACCGGGGTCCCAGATAGAAGTAGTGTATTGTAATTTTAATTTTAATAGGGAAGTCGAACGCCCATAAGCGTAATTTCGTTGTAGTTGTTCTTTTTCTTTTTTTTAGAGCGCAGCTCTTAGGGGCCCGTTTCCAGCCTGAGCGGCGTCGGCGTCGGCGTCGGCGTCGGCGTCGGCGTAACCGGGGGGAGGGGGGGTCACGTGACCCCCCAAGGTCACGTGACCCCCCGAGGTCATGTGACCCCACCGAGGTCACGTGACCCCCCTCAGGTCACGTGACTACCCGCAGGTGACGTGACCCCCCTTAGTACCCTTCCCTACTCCTCCTCAAAAGCTGCGCTCTAATTCAGCGTTACAGAGATTTGTAAACGGCTTTCATTTTTTTTTTAGGATGCTTATAGCCCGTAGGTTAGGGTTATCACCAAAAATAGACAATTTTTAAATCAACTTGAGTGCCTCTTTAAAGGAGGTTATGCACTCGAAAAGTACCGATTGTTCAAATAAGCGTAATGTTTATTAGACGGTGATATGGATCTCAAAGGTCTAGGTTCAACCGAGTCAGCACTATGGCACTAAACACAAATTTACACTTGGCAAGTGTGGAATAAATTAAACTATTGGTATCTTTCTCGTCTTCCGCAAAGTGATTGACTTTCTCGACGATGTTGTCTTTTTTTTTAAATAAAACATGTTTATATGGTTTTTGAAGTGTTTCGTTTTCCCTCTTAAGAGTCTATTTTCAAAACCGTCGCTAATATGCTTCACTAAATAACCATAGAAATGGGGAACTTCTGCATTTAGGAATAAACACTTGAGTTGCGTTCATTTCGCCTTTTAATAACAAATATCTCAATAATGTTTCAATGCGACGCGCCGAAAAGCCGTAAGAGCGATTTCGGAATAAGGCTGAAGCCCCGCCTCCCTAGCCATGGGCAGCCAAAAGATCCTTCGATGACGTCACGTACAGCGACTCTCTTTCGCGTTTTCTCACGTTTAACAATACTTGCGCAGCAAAGGGTGCCGGTATTGGGGTTCACGGGGCAAAAATGCACTAGAATTCACTTCTAAGTTCTAACTCATTTGTTTCAAGAACCTCCGTAGCTTCCCGCTAACCCCTTTGTCTTTTTTTCTTTTCTTTTTGTGATATTTTTTTATTTTCAATTGTTTTTTTTTTTGTTTTGTTTTTTTACCTTCGAACAACGCTTCAGTACATGTGCTGCCACGATGCGCGGGTTCGCCAAGAAAGCATTTTTGCTTCACTGGTAAACAGTGTATATTATTTACCAGGGAAGCGAAGACCCTGGTGAAGAATGTATATTTAGGCAGACGATACGAGTATGATAGTTATAATGGACAACAAGACACTAATGCCCTTTCAAAAAAATGATTTGGTGTAAAATAAGATCGCTAGCGAAAACAAGGCTGTAATACTGAAACTCCATAAAAGAACTTGAATAACTCGAATACACTTATTTCGTTCACCTGAAATAAGGTCCTGATATTATTTACTATGTTCATTTTTTTTTTTTTTTTTTCAAAATATGAACGAATTTTTTTTGTTGTAACAGCTGTTAGGATAAGCACTCTGCGCGCGTCCGTACCCCTTTTTTTAAAAACAATAAGCACAAGACTAATAAAAAAACAACTTGGAGTACGTTTAAGCTTCGCCTTTGAGAGAGGAACGCGATCGATAAACATCTAAGCTCCCGCTCGTTCCCCAGCCAAGCAAGCGTCACTGCTTCGCCTAGTCCAGTGTTGGGAAGTACTTTAAGTACATTACACTTCAAGTACTACTTCAAGTAGATTTACGGAACTTGTGCTTTACTTGAAGTACATTCTCTGAGCATGTACTTGTACTTTACTTAAAGTACTTTTTTGTGGTACTTTCCGAGGAAAGTGCAATTCCCAACTGCAAGGTACATTCCCCAAATTTGGTTTTGTCAAATTTATATCCCGAAATGATGCTTTGTCAACTCCGAAGAAATACTGGGAGGCATATTCTACTCTCAGCAGAGACGTAAGCAGACGACGCATATCGCTCCGCTTGTTCTGGGGGCGACTTTCACGTAGCTTTTTGAACTCTCGCAAGTTCTCGCTCGTTCAGCGCCATTGAGGAGGTTTAAATTATTATGATGGAAAATTAATCATAATCTAGCACGTGAAAGTGTGGTGCGGAACAATTAAACTTTCAAGTCGAAGAAAAGGACAACAGAGGACGTCACAATGTTTTGAGACCTTCTCTTTTGTCTTTTCCTTCGACTTAAAAGTTCCTCAATTTTTTCGCACCTCAATCTCTAGTATCACACTATGATTCATTATCCCCAGCTTGCTTGCACACTCACTGATGTCATGCTCTCTCCTAGTATATATTTAACACTCCTGGGTGCAAAAGTACAGTGCAAGCGGCACTTAATTCAGAAGGACTTCTGAATTTGGCTCAATTCTTGAAAATAACTTCTCTGTGGCCACTTGACTTTATCAAATATCCGCCGCTGTTTTTGAAAATCGGTCATGCACCCTGATTACCCCTAAGAAATGCACACCGGTCAAAAAATCACTGTATACACGTTTGCAAGTCCGGTCCCAGGGTGCCGCCATCTTGCCCAGTGAAGTGCGCTTGGGAGCGGCCATAATCCGATTATGACGGCTTCGTAATCGGATCAGGACGTGTCCAAGCGCACCCCAGCGAGCAAGATGGCAGTGCCCTGAAGCCGGACTTGCAAACGTGTATAGAGGAATTAAAGGACATCATGAAAGATTGTATTAAAATATTTGTAGTTTACTTTGAAAGTACATTGTATTTATAGTACTTTACTTCAACTACATGGCACCCAGTGTACTTACTACTTCACTTACAGTACATCACGTCTCATTTACTTTGTAATTTACTTGAAGCACCTTTTAGATGTACTTTAACCAACACTAGCCTAGTCAGTAGTGTGTCTTGCTCGCAACCGAAGGGTCGTAGGTATGAATCTCGTCTAAAATTCTTAAATTTTTGTTTAAGGCAAATGGATTACTTTATGAAGTGAAATCATTTGAGACATGCGGAGACCTTTCATTCGAATTCCACGTCATGTTTTGAATCACTTGCATTCCACGCGTGACGTCACGTTTCACGCGAGCGTTGTTGGAAATCCCCGCGCGAGGTCGTGAGGCTGTGACGTCATGACCCTTTCGATTATCACATCACAACGCCACTGACGTCGGCTTTTCTGCGACACAAGCTCTTAACGCTATCGCGTTAATAAATGTAGAAACGTTTTACCCACCAGTACTTACATGCCATGCTCACGTAGCGTGGTGACGAGGGTTGTAAAAGTTGCTTCAGAAATGTACCTAAGATACAGTTACAGTTACTCGTGTAAAAAGGACACGAGGCACATATCTATGTAATAATTGAAGATGGTACCTAAGTACAGATACAGTTACTTAAAATAGTCTCTCAATTTTAATGAAAATGGCAAATAGTAGTGAACGGCACAAAATTCGACCAACAAAAATGTCGTGCGGGACGTTGATGGGGAAAATCAATGGAATACAAGTTAGAGTTTTGCAGAAAAAAATATTTCCTTTACTGATAATAAAAATAAACACGTGATTAATCATTGAATTAATCAAAATCGAGATTGGTTTGAAGAAGTCGTCGTGAAACGTGCAAATATACTTATATATATATAGACAGAGAGAAAGAGATTAAGAAAACATAGTCAAGATTGAAGAAAGATTAAACATGTAAGACAAAGACAGCACAACCACATATCAGAACATGGTCCTTTAAAGGCCAAAGTGGCGGTTGGAGGAACTAAAAACACCCTGGTTGAACAAAAATGGGTAAAGCAGAAAGCATGGTGTGTCTGGGGAAAATTACCACCCGACGTGCCAAGCAGCGTCAATGCCTTACATCTCACAATAGTTCGGCAAAAGCAACCAAATTGTTAAAAATGATGAAATATATTTTCTCTGCTAAAATTTATAAAAGATACCGTTTCCATGCTCAAGTGTATCTTGTCAAGTAACGAGGAAATATTTTGAATAACGCATCTCTTTTTTTTTTTTTATAAAGGAGATATACAAGCGCAAGTTCGAAACTACTGCTTTATTGATCCGTCAGTGCCACAAATAAAGATAAACAGCAGTAACTCGTAGACCTTTAGCAGCATCTTATTTTGCTGCACTATTCAGTTCAGTTCAGTTCAGTTTATTATACCTCAAAGGAATTTCAGATGAAGTGCATTACAAGAGGGGGGATCAAATGACATATACAAATAGCGGAAGAGTGACAAGGTAAATAATAGGATAACACAACAAAAATAAAAACTAATAGGACAGATATCAAAACACAACAGGTAGAAAAAGTAATTAACAGATAAACATGTTAAACAACAACACTCTTCAGGTTTGCCTTGCAGAGTTCACGGGATGTCTTAGGGTTAGATTCACGTACTATGGTTTCAGGATGGGAATTCCAGTTAGTAATGGCGAGAGAAAATAGGGAATTTCTGAATTGATTAGTTTCTGGAGAATACAGGTTTAAGTTTAAGGCCGTAATCGTGACGCAAGGAGATGTGAGGTTGCGGGTGACAGTTGGTGTTTCGAAAATCAGAAGAGGAATAGTAAGTTTTGTGAAAAAGGACAAGACGAGCAAGTTGAGTTCTTTGAGATAGAGGGCATAGGTCGCGAGATTGAATTTTAGCGCAGTTACGCTTGACATTCGTGAGTAGTCATGTGCTATAAAAAGTGACGCCTTGTTTTGCACCGAATCGAGTTTAATAATGAGATGTACACGCTAAAAACGCGCTCCACAGCCGCGCTGTTCGAAATCCTGTGTTAAATTTTAAAAACACGTTTAATAGCAGCGGTATGTGCTTGACACATTTCAAATTTCTTGTTGGAGCAAGTGCAGTGTCTTGTGTAAACCATTGCTCCCATAAAGCACTTAAAAACGACACTTAAAAATAATTTAAAAAATAAACTCGTAGTGTTTTTATTGCCACTTTGCTCGCCTGACGAGGCTTTTTTTTTTTTTCGAATCTCGAAGCTCGCATGAGTTTATTTTTAAGAAAACCCTATGTGCGATAGCATTCCACCTCATTGGTTATTCACGCGACCTTACATTTTGGATTTTTTTCTCTCACTCCTAAGAATTTTTACTTGCAAGTAACGATGAACATATTGCATTACTGCTTTTCGGTAGCGCTTACAATGCAGTGCGCAGCAGACGACCACATGTCGTCTCACGCTGTCAAAATTAACGTGTTCATTATGGGGGCACGGCAAGCAAATGAGACCACCTGAATTTATCTCGATGTTCATTATCTCTGACTGAACGTGCATTGCGGCTCTACCTTAGCGCGTCTGTGCTTCCCAGTTTTTACTTTATATGGTTTAGGTACGAAAATACCTGCAAAAAGTAAATTCACTAAGTGACAAGTTACTGGAAAACGTACCTAAGATACAAGTACAGATGCAGAAAAAAAGATACCCAGGTTTGTACCTTACGTACAATAGAAGTATCTAGTTACCGAGTTGCACTTACTTGTACCTAGGAACCTTACAACCCTGGTGACGACCTACCGGTTCAACCAGTTTGAACGTACTCAGAGTGTTAAAGCTTTTCGAGCAGTAGGTGAAGTCCCCTCGACTTCCTCGTCATTTCCTCTTTTATTGAAGTACTCCAAGCTTATGCGTTAATATTGTAATCTCCGCTATTAATCATATGATTCCAGTCTGTCATGAAAGGAAAATTAGAATCATTTTTAAACATCGCTCAGCCTCACTCGCATAGTTTAATTTATCAAATCCGTCAGATACATCCATGGCGTAGCTAACTTTGGATGTCAGAGTCAATTATACGCTTCCTTGGCTATTATATTATATCGGATCACTCGCAATTATTGTTACTTTCCTGGACAACAATGCCATACCTAACAGTGCATAAAAGTGCACACTTTGTTTCGGCTAGTCAAGCTGCCTAAAAGCCGCTTTTTCCTTAGGTATACTTTATCTATGGCCATGAAATAAATATATATATATATATTCTGAATGTTTCAATTTTAAAGCTTTCCAAAAATACGCTAGGCGACGTAGTTAACAATAATAATAATATTTTTATTTACCATGTAAGTATGGTGGGAGCTGAGAAGAAAAAACTGTCCGACCAGCTTGACTGGTCTTCGGCACAACATATTTCAATTACAAAACCCACAAAAAAAAGGAATTAATAACAGTGACGTTTACCTACCTTATGACAAAGTGATTGCAAAGCTGAACACGCGCGCACACATACACACATACAAAAAAAAGAAAATTTAGCAAAATTATTTCAGAACATCTTAGTAGAACTATTTTAAAAAAAAATATTAGCTTTCCATGCTTTCGTACATTGCTCTAAGTTCAGTGAACCTGAGAAAGTATATATCAAAATTGACAAATGAAATCCTAATATTTGTCGAAAAAACTTTCGAATTTCAAATCTCCTTTTTTTTAGATCTTATGGGTCTTAGAGATTATGGGTCTTTGTGTATATGAGGTGGTGATTGTTTGAGGATTTGTTTGTGCTAGGTTTAAGGCGGTCTGGTGGATTTACCATTAACCAGTTATGACTGATTTGGAAAGGGGAACCAGATTTTTATGTTTCTTTTATTAAGCATTAGCGAGCTCACATACTGTTTGTAGGAATGAATAAGACAATATGTTCTAAAAATTAACCTAGAGGCTCGATTCTGAACTTTCTTTAAATTTAAAGCAAATTTATTCGGTATCTGCGCCCCACAAGATTTTTGCATACTCAATATAACGCCTATCTAAAAACGTGCAATCCACGCTTTTTATTTCAGATGTCGACACAGCCACCTTTTTTGCGGTCCCATAATCCTTTCTTAGCCCTGATGTAGACATTATCATGTTGGCATGCTATCGTACATGAGAAGTAAATATTGAATCCAAGTTCTTGTGTTCTTGTAATAAGGTAAAACATTTGTTGCCTAGTTATTTACAGAAAAGCTCTAGTTTTAACAACATGAGCCATTTTACACACAAGGTTTAATTTCTCGTAAATAAGAATGCAATGCAACCTATTGTGTGCTGTCTCAATTATTCTATGACACATCGTTCGTTAAATAAAACTTAAGAATTGAAGAAGACTACAGATGTTTCCCGTACCCTTCATTTGTGGAATCTACTATAAAAACAAATAGGTGAGCATCATCAGACTCTTTTATCCTCATTTAGAATCGTCGCCCCACGCAGCCCACATATGGTTGTGCAGCGCAGGGTCTGCTCGTGGATCCAGAGGAAGATTTCCAGGAGGCATTGAAGTTGCCCGGTAAGCCTCAAGTTTTCCTATAAGCCTGCGTAACACCTGCCAGTAGAAATGATTATTTTCAGAACATCATTCAAAAAATAACGACAGTACTTCCTGGGCATGTCGGAAATGGGCCTAGAATCAACTGGGTTGCTACACAGTGTTAACGAGGTTCTAAAAATTGACTGTCTAACCGGCATAACATGCACAAGGTTAGTCACTATAATGAGCATAACTTCTTCCTTCACTATAACCAGTGAAGTACGAAGTCGAAAGCGGTTTTATTATGAAAGCAGGATCTTAGCAAGATAAAGCAGTATCACATATGTTCTTTCTTGGACTACAGTCTGGCTTTTCAAGCCCAACCATTTTTCGACCTAGTTTTGTAGTCAGAGTTTTTTTTTATTTTTTTATGTCCGATGAACTTAGTAGGAAAAACAAGGGTAATGTGTTTTTTTTTAATGTACAATGCATTTAGTGACATGCTGTAGCTACTTCTCGATGTGATTCTCGCGCATATTAAAACAATTACAATGACATGGTACATTATTTTGAATGCCCTCCTGAAAAGAGGTTACCGCTTGCATTCTCAGTCATTTTATCACCCGTCAACAAGACCACCAGTCGCCACAGAGGCTCTTTCCTTACTCATATTATCACAGTCGCCTGTTCGCCTCTCCCCGAAACGCCATGCAGTTCCCTTCATACACACTACATGACTGTTGCAATTCACGGTCTGGTTCATGCGTGATGGAATGACTGATAACCGATGGCGTAAACCTTCTTTGAAGGGATACTGTATCGAAACATTAAATATACCTCGTACTTTCATAATTGAGTTAAACATTATCAACTGAATCTGCTAATGACAATCGAACACTTGTATTTTGAACGGATGGCTATATTTTTCTTTCCAATGGACAAATTCCCGCGAGCACTAGAAGATCAGCCATCGAAGAGCGCGATGCATCAAGGGAACTGGACCAATTGACGTCGCAGACGTGACGTCACTTCGTCCGGCACGGGCAAAGCTGTTTCGAAATTGGCGTGGCTATCAGCTCTGCCACTTGGCATCGTCAACGCGTCACAACCTGGACGTCTTCGGTTGCCCCTCCCTGCTCCCCGCAAGAGTTGAATGGGCCGGAAGAGAAGGGAAATCCGGTTAGACAAGGCGCGCACGCACGCAGCTTGGCGTACTTCCGCGGACCGGCGCTGCTTTTAAGTGCATAGTGACGTAACGACATTCGATTTATCACTTTTAAATTATGTTTTTGTGACTTTTTTAGCAAAAAACGGATGCCTCCGTTGTGTCGCGAGTACGTGGTTGACGTTATGACGATAAAAATAAGGCGCTAGAAGTTCGTTGTAGTGTCCTTTTAACGAGGGCAGTCAAAAGCTTATTCCACGTCATGATAGTTCTCTAAATCTGCGAAGGGATTATACGACGAAGTGGCTATAGTATTTATCTAAGTTATACATGTATTAAATCAATTTATATCCCTTTTTTTGTTTAGGAGTTCATTGTAAAGTATAAAAACAACTACAGCCCCATAATTGGTTCTTTGCCAGCTGTCAAATTACAGCTATTATCGCTGTAATTTGTTTTGCGTTTAGGTTTACTGGTTGCTAACTCCTGCAGAAGTACAGACAACAAGTTTAGTTGAAAAATAAACTACACGTTTAATGACAATTCCGAAATGTCGTTTATATGGCTCAATGTGAAAAAAAGTCTAAATCAATATACAGGACAAACTTGAACAGGTGTACGAAAACGTATGAATCTACATCAAAGCCTCATTGGAACACTTGTTCCCGTGCCAGTTTCTCGTCACCTTCGTTCTATAGCCTATAAATCATAATGTTTTTTTGTTTTTTTTTAATTAGAGTTCAAGGTGGGGTTTTAGAAGCACCACAGATCGGAAAAATAAGAAATCCCAATTAATATATAAATCGAATACTCTAGAACCGAGGAGTCTTAACATTTCCAAATAAATATTGCCGTCGTTTTTTCTTGATATTTATTATAGATCTAATCGGTACAGAACTATTTTTTGTCTCGCTTGATTGAATAATACAACAAGAAAGAATATTTAAATAAAATGATCAACATATTATGGCACCAGGTATTGTTGGCTTCACGGCAACCACATGCACCAAAACTGACTTTGCCTAAAATAACTACATTTATTTTTTACATTAATTGTATATTATGGTGCATTGCCTTTTGCGTTCTATTGCATCAAGCCCTTCAGTGAGATATTTTAGTGTATATGTTTCACGTCGTAAATATGTTTTCACATTTTTTCCGCATCTACGAAAAAAAGAAAAGATTAATTTTAGTGGGGTTTTTAACCGGACTGAAAAAGGACGTGCCCGGTGCCGAAACGTTTTCTTTTTGAACCTACAAACGCCACAGAAGACCTCAACCATCAACGGCAATACTTGGACAAGCGGCAGCTGATTTTCACGCTGAAGGTGGGAGATTCAGCAACGTTAGCACAACCATGTTTCCGCGAGCATTCATACGCCGGACCCCGGTGGAGAATTCCAAGATAACGGTACGCCTGATCTTTATGCGGAAGCGGACGCAATAACGCATATGTTTCCTTTTCTTCTCAAGGTTGTTTCGTATAGAATGTGTAGTACTCTGTTCGCTTTGTTTTGTAAAACGGCTTGTTTGCCGCCACACACCTGGGTAGTCTGTAAAATTACTTTATCTAGGTTGTCCATAATATTGTCAATACGAAAAAAAAATGAAAGACGCTTACCATCCCCTGTAACGCCGAATTAGAGCGCAGCTTTTGAGGAGGAGGAGGGGAAGATACAAAGGCGAGCAGGAGAGGAGGAGGGGCTATGCCCCTCCTCCTCTCCTGCTCGCCTTTCATTTAGGGGAAAATTTCCCCGCTAAATTTAGCGGGGAATTCTTCAGCTAAAATTAGCTGGGAAATTTTCCCGCTAAATTTAGCAGGGAAATCTTGCCGCTATATTTAGCGGGGAAAATTTCCCGCTATATTTAGTGGGGAAATTCTCTGCTAGATTTAGAGGGGAATTTGTCCCGCTAAATTTAGCAGAGAAATTTTTCCGCTAAATTGGGCGGGGAAAATTTTTTTGATAAATTTGGCAGGAAGATGTTTCGCTAAATTTTGCGGGAAACGTTTTTCGCAAAATTTAGCGGGGAATGGGAACTTTTTTTTCCGGTAAATGTAGCTGGGAAATTTTCCTGCTAAATCTAGCGGGGAAAATTTTTCCGCTAGATTTAGCGGAGAAATTTACTTATAATGCACCGCACGGTTACGCCGACGCCGGCGGCGACGCCGCTCGAGCCGGAAACGGGCGCCTAAGAGTAGCACTCTGAATGAAACGCTTCATTTTACCAATACCAAGGTTACACTTTTGCGAACGGCCCATTTGCCTAAATATAGTAGGTCACAAGATAAGAATTCAAGGGAAGCTCCTTTCACCCGTTTACAGTTTTGCAGAGCGAACGCTGGAGAGAAGAGGTCTCTTCCTCTCCAACGTTCGCTTTGATAAACTGGAAAGAGGGCGGGAGGAGCTTCCGCCCAACTCTCAACCTATCGCCGATTATGAGTAAGATTTCGCGGTTATTCTCCTCATCAATTCTCGTCCCGAAATACAGTATTCACTACTGTACTAATATTGAGAAGTAAGCTATCTCTCTTTTTAACATACCTCGGGGTGTTCCTCCGCAATGTTGTTGTACTCGCAAGGGTCCTTGAATAAGTCGAACAGACAAGGCGCCGCTGCTGGAGCACATGGATTTCTCGGACCCCTCTCGTCGCATTTTATCGGAGTCGCGTAGGATCCGTCTCCCGAACCGCAGGCGACACCGTGACCGGCGTTCCTCAGCACCTGTGCCACAACGGAGGTCTCGCACTCCCGGCGAGCTCTGTCGGAGCCCCACCTGACGTTCCCGGGGACCTGAAACCAGTCGTCGAGCACGCCTTCACTGACGACACCGCTGACAAGTTTGAAATGACCCTCAATGATGGCGGAGACGTTATCGACGGGATCTATGTTGATGAGCAGTTCCTTCCTCGGCGCCTCGTTCCCGCGTCTAAGTGCCTCTAGTTGACTGATCCCGTCGATGTCGCCCAGATCCGAGGGGTCACCACCTGCAACGATTGCCAACTGTAGTATCGGGTGTCTCAAATGGCGACCAGGCTCTTTAAATTAGGGAGCTTTTGTAGACCGCGTTTCCCCCTCCGCCAAGCCCTCTGCAACGAAGAAGCCGCTACTGCGCCTGCGCGCCCATGGCATTGACTGTAGAGTGACGGGTCCCGTAGCGGGTTGTGGAGGGCGTTGCGGTACACTCTAAGAAAAGAATGGAGGAAAAAAGTAGCAACGGCGCGTCTTCCTCCCTTCTACTGACGCGCCCCCAAGCGGACACGAGAAAAGTGGAGAAACGAAACGTTTTTCCCCTTCTCCAGGCAGACGGGAGAAAGCTTTCGCCCTCCCGACTCATCGTCTTTCGGTTTCGTTTTTCGGGCAGGTCGCGCACGTTGTTTAATAAATAGCTGTTGAGTTGATTGAGCTTCAGCGGCATCGAAGGCCGCCTGTAATTCCGTCTTCTAGTCGAAACGAGCAGATCATTTCGGTTTCATTGACGTTTTTAGCACTAATTTTATCAAACGAGCAAACGAAGCCCCTAGAAACAGCGAAGTTCCGGAGCAGTGCCAGCAGCGCCACGTACACTGGGGGATGGCCGTCTCCGGATTACGGACTCGCGCGCGCGGCGAACCGACGGAACTACAGTCACTACAGTAGCGAAACCACGTGGAACTGTGTCGACGTTTTCGACGTTATGGAAACTGCAGGAACCGCGTCCAAGACAGGCAGGTTTTGCTGCCGGCTGCCTGGGTGCCTTCCGTGCTGAGTTCGGTTCTGCTTCCGATGCCGAGTGCAACCGGCGTTCGACGTGGTTCTGTATTTCTGCGTGTCAGCAACATAGCTGCAACATCGTGATGGCAGTGTTGTGGGTTGTGAACAGAAGACGAATTATCGCCGATGTGACCGTGTGTTCGCGTATCAGTGGTGTAACAACAAGATAGGATCGTAAACTGTCGGGCATTAATGCCGTGGCTCGGGCCGTGATGAGGGGGCGGGGTGTCGCAGGTTGACATTCCGCTTTACATTAAAAATTTTAATACCACTTGAGGGATTACGTGCAATCGATCAACGTGCGGATAGTCATGTTCGAACGCGGGTCTGAACAGTAGAAGCTCCTATCGCTATCGTACAGTGGCCAATATGACTGTCGGAATTGTCTCGTCCCCGAGATCGATTGCGCTCTGGGGCAAGGACTGAACAGTACGAAATCGTGACGGAAAGTACGTATATTTACAGTATGGAATTTCGGCATTAAAAAACAATAGTAGGTAAAATCGAAAAAAAAAAAGCTACCCTTTATTTTGCTGTTTAAATATACTACGGTTCCTGGAGAAACTGCCCTCCAAGTGGCGCGCTGGGATGAGCGCTAGAAGCTTTCGGGCTCGCCACGGCGTAGCTCCGTACACTTAACACCTGCTGCGAGTCGCAGCTTTGACTGCATTCATGTTGATCGAAAAGCGATTTCTCAGCATGGGAAGCATCACTTCCAGCTGAGTGAATATCCGCTCTACAGAGATTAATTCAAGACGGCAATTGCACCTTTGTGCGAACAGCACAAATAGGAAAACCAATAGAAGTACAGGCTACGACGTGCCGTGTGGGGAAACAAACTCATGGCTTCGAACCGCATTAAAGCGGCTTGATTTATTGGCTTTCAAATAATTACAGCATGATCGAGCGTTTACTTTTTAATCATAGATTCATCCCCTGAGTCATTTAAAATACTCTCAGAGGTATGACATTGCTGGAAAAAAATCAACATGCTGGGAATATTTTTTATTGCTTAGGGAGTCACCGAAAAGTTCCGTACGTTCAAAACGACCAGTATAAAAGACGGAAACGCAGTGCACGGGGTAGTGTTCGGGTTAGTGTGGTGTTCTGTTTAGTGTGTCGAACCGAAAAAAATACGGGTTCGGTTACGGTTCAGGTAAATTTATTTTGTTCCGGTTCAGTTCCGGTTCGATTAATTCGATCCGCGAACGGGTTCGGGGCGCTGAACCGGTTCGCGAACCGGTTCGGAAATTATAAATTACAAATTGCAACATCAAAATAAATTACAAATAAAACATCTGAAATCAGCACATACGAAACGGGATACATCGTAGTGTAAGGCTCAGGGATTTCTACCAGGAATGGTTTCGTTATGTGCACTCAAAGGTTACCTCACCGACGTTTACGCATTCGGACTTCATCTAATTGGGTCCGACGCAGTAGCTGTAAAATCCGCGACCTCCTTACAAACCCACTTACAAGTAGAACTCGCTAACTATCCCGCCACCCCGGCGTGTAAGCAATTGAAGGAACAGTGGGGAGAAAATACAGCTTTCTTTGTTTGAACTAGCCTTCGGTAACTCAAATTAGACCCTTAAAGAAGTTTTCATTAAACAAGATACGGAATATCAAAAACACTTCACCGAACGCAACGCCAGAAGGACGTAATAGGATAAATATTAAAATAGAAGAGTTCGCTGTCTCACAAATATGTTAGCTTCTAAGTGCCTATACGAAACCGGATGCATTATTATCAAACTCCACAGCCTTTTCTTTTCTCATTCCGATGGAAGCAAGCTTCAAGAACTCGCGCGCTCTAGAAACGTGTTATGAAATGAACAGACGGCAGCATTTAGGATTTACGAGATTGTAGGAAAATGAAATCCCGTGACGCGATTTTTTTTTTTTTTGCTCAACCTTCCAATTTTTTTTCTTCCGTGCAAGCCGCGACCAGCGCAATACTGGTTCCTATGTCAAGATTCATGGATGCAGCGTTTGTCAAGATTCATGGATGCAGCGTTTATATTCCTAAGACTGAGTGGAGAAGAAAAATATGTAAGCGAGGTAGGTGTGTGTCAGTTGACGGCACTTAAAGAACAAATGGCATTGATAGCACATTCATTGTCAACAGCGCGTGGCCGAACCGTTTTGACATGAGCCGGTAACCGTTATTTTTTTTCCGGTTCAGTTCCGGTTCGGGTTCGTCGCGATAACAATATAACGGTTCGGGTTCGGGTTCAGTTCCAGAAAAAATACCGGTTCGGTTCCGGGTTTCGGTTCGGTTCGGTTCCGGTTCGACACCCTGGTTCTGTTGTATTGATATTTGTGTGTGCCGTTTATGTGCTCAATGTATGTTCACCTGATGTTTGTAATAAGCGTAATGTTTGTATAGTAGAGGATCCCCAAGGCGCAGGAGAACTGCTCTGAAGCGCAGTAGTGGCTCTGAGTGGAGCCAATTATTTTTTGTAGAACATGAACTGGGCGGTACCTAGCGCCACCTAGCCTAGCTACTTGCAATTACTCTGCTTGACCCCGCCATCTGGTGGCTAGCGATTTAACCTTTCACGCTACGCGATAAACAGCGGCTTCGAGTTTGTTCTTTCGAGAGCGGCTTTTGGTTCGCGGATTGAGTTTGCCCTCCTCCGTGATGTGCGGTTGACGAAGGAATTGTGACTCGAGGAACACCAAAGGTAAGACGCAAAGTGCGCGAAGTAACTGGGTATCGGTTGTCTCTGTTTAAGTTCGCAGTGCTGTCGACGAGAAGACTGAGTAGCTGCTTTCGAAACGCAAGTTTCTGTACCTGTGGGGGGAATCTGGCTTCGGGAATAAACACAGTTTGCGGAAAGCTCGTGTGACGCTTTTATTTGCTGCTGCTCTCGTCCCGTACAAGAGACGTAGCGTCCTCGTTAAGCCTTATTGGGCTCGATTTGCTCGATTCGGGGCCGCCATATTGAGATGCAAGCGACGGAGGAACTTTGCTCCCCTGCTTCAGGGGCGAAAGTTTCTCCCTTTCTAAAGGAACATAGGTTACAAGACCGTTCCTCCCCTAAGGGAGGACTATCCATACCCTTTTTTCTAAGGGTGTACGGCCAAAAAGATCTACGAAAGCTCCCTATAGACCGCAAAATTCGATTTGATAAGCTATCGCGCTACGATTTTGTGCAGCGTTGCCCACAGGTGGTGCATTTTTTCTATAAAACTTGGAAAGAGCGAACTTACCTGAGAAAGAAGTAAAGAAAGAAAAAGCTTAACTCCAATGAAAACCTAGCGAAACCACCGGTCTTCTATCAATAAGGCACCCTGTTGTTTGAAGACCGATGGCTCGCTGCGTTTCCATAGGGATTAATCCTTTTTCTTTTTTTACTCATTCCTCAAGTACGTTCGCTCTTTGCAAATTTTATAGAAAAAATTCACCACCCGTGGGAAACGCTGCACAAAATCGTAGCACGACAGGCTAAGAAACCGAATTTGGCGGTCAATTTAAAGAGCCTGGCCGCTACTTGAGACACCCAGTATATGCACCAAAGCGCACTTGTGACGTCAAGCCGCTGCGGAAGCATTGCTGTGGACACGGCGCATACGCAGCCGATCCACGTGAATCTTGTTTCTGCGCACGCGCACTAGCCACAACTGTTGTGGGCAAACGCTGACATGGTTGTCAGCAGCGTATTCGTCTATAGAAGCGTCCATTCAACACACGCCAAACATACACTGATCGCAAGGGTCGCCATTCGCTGGGTACCCGACGGTTATTTCTACTAACTAGTTCCTCCGAACTACTACTTGTGCGGTGTGAAACTGACGTGGCGAAGCGAATGTTCGCGGAACATCAAATACTATAGGGGGTATTCACTGGACGCCATATTTGTGGGTGCTGTTTAGAGCGCATGCTCAGAACGAGCTCACATTAATAGGTTGCTAAGCCCGGCAATCTTGATGGCGCGGAATGCACGTTGCAAAAGAATTGTGGAAGCTCGCCGTCAGCATCCGCTCAGCATTGGCGCACACAGCTATGGCGCCAGTAAATACTCCCTATAGCATGGCCTAAAATGACGTCACCTGCAAGCTATATATAGGGGAGAAGGTCCAACCGTCTTGCTCCTAGTGCATAAGTTGAGAGCTGAACTTACGGAGACAATAAGACAAAATAGTGAATTATTTTAGTTGCGCTTATGATGCAGGGCTCGGTTTACGTAGTCGAACGCTGTGTCATCGTTCGGCTGGGGCTCGTGCTCTTGTCAGTGAGGCACCGATTGAACGAGAGGCCAAATTGAACCCTTACAGGACATGCGCGTGCTGTGTCCTGAGTATCGCGCTCAATCGACGGAAGTGTCATAAATAATCCACTCCGCAGTCATTGCCATTCGGTAAACACCGAGCTTTGTTGAAAATACGCTGTACAAAGCACCTTCTGAAGCTCGATCTCCTCGCCAGTATCAACGCTGTTTTTATACGAATGAAGCATCAGGTATGTGCATCCGCCCGAACATCCGAAACATTTACGCATTAAGGACTGTAACTTTGCAGCTTTAGTTTTTAATGGCTCCTTCGCCCCAAGTGTGTACGTTTTGTCACAATAAGCTAATTTATATTTCGTTGATTGATTGGAAGCCAATCAGGTTTTATTTTGATTAACTTTTTAGCGGAACATGATTGGCTCGTATACCGCCTACTTGTTTTCGGTGCAAGTGCCACTCACCAGCAAGTTGGTATAAGGTGGGTAACCAGTCGGTAATGTGAAACAGGTTACTGTAGTCGTAGCCCCGCATTCCACTGAACAATGGGCTCCAGATTATGGCGGGAACGTGGACCCCTCCTTCCCAAGGCGTCGTTTTCTGCCCCTTGAAGGGCCACGAAGAGGCGTAGTTCGCGTCTTCGCCGTTCGTGTCGCCACCGTTGTCCGACGAGAACACCAAAACAGTGTCGCTCAACATTCCTCGTTTCCCGAGGGCTTCAACAACCGCGCCCACTGATTCGTCGAGGGCGGACACCATGCCTGAAAGACGTAGAGAACGAGAAAGCGTGACAAATAAACAATAAAGAAATAAACCATTACATTTTTTGTTTTCCTTTAACGCTCACCATTTAGTATATTGGGTGCGCTAGGGGATAGCTAACTTATGCAAAAGAATCAATAACATGGGCGAAAAATGAAGTACTGAAATGGAGAGTTTCGAATAGAGGTAAAAGTAAACCAGATCGATTCATCGCTTTTATTATTATTGTTGCTGTTCTTGATTTTTATGGGACATAAAGTTATTTATTTATTTTATTTATTGATACTGTCGGCCCTTTAAAAGGCCTTTACAGGACAGATGATGCATACATGATGTAAAATAACAATCATGCACTGACACTTCAAAAACGTGATTCACCCCGTGGAATAAAAAAACAAAAGAAATACATTCAAAACACACAATCGCGGCACATTATCAACATTATACTCTTCATATTTTTAACAAAATCACAGACATTTGTCATAGTGACGACGGAATTCGGGAGTTGGTTCCATTCCGTTATTGCCCTAGGAAAGAAACTAAATTTAAAACAATCATTTTTGAGAGATGGTTCCCTGATGTGCGTGCTATGACGATGTCGCGTACATTATATCCATAGTAACCCCGAGCCGTAGAAAAAATAAAAAAGCGGACAGTAGAACTGACGCGTAAGTCCATGTAATTATTTTTCTTTATCTTAACTAGACCGTGAATGATCAAAAAATGAATTTCAGGCGGTCGCAATTTGTTCTTAATTCAAGAGAAGGAAGTTCAGCAAGTCTCTACAGAGTTCGGTGGGGAAATGGTTACGATGATATTTATTAAAGATAAACCTGGAAGCAAGCCGCTGGACTTTATCAATTTTGGACGAGTTAGCTACTGTATATGGATCCCACACTACTGTTGCGTATTCAAGGATAGGTCTCACGAGTGTTTTGTAAGCTAATGTTTTTATTTCTGGCGAAGCGCTTGCAAGATTTTTTCTGAGGTACCATAATGCCTGGTTAGCTTTTCTGGACACTTTTTCTGTGTGTGTATTCCATCGTAAGTCGCGTGTAAAGGTCAATCCTAAGTACCTATTTTCGTCTACACAAGGTAGGTTGGTCTCATCGATAAAGTAATCATAATTTAGGATATGTTTTTTTGTTATAGACATAACGACTGGTTTTAGAGCTTTTAACTCCATTTGCCACTCGTCGCACCAATGTTTGATATTGAAGAGCTTGTTTTGCAGTTTTAGTTGATCTTGTTCAGTTTCTATTTTAATATAAAAACGGGTGTCATTAAATGGATCTCAGACTTTCTTTCATATAGACGTCAGTGTTGTTATCGATAACATGATCTCTCCCCCAATAGCCGTAAAATCTGGTGTACCGAAAGGATCAGTGCTTGGGCGACTCCTCTTCTTATTATACATTAATTATATTGACGTAAACATTCAGTCCACGATCCGACTTTTTGCAGACGACTGCGTCATCTACCGAACTCTATCTTCCTCCTCTGATAGCGCATTATTTCGGGCAGATCTAGACAAAATTTCACTATGGTGTGTTGATTGGCAAATGCAGATAAATACGGATAAAACGAAACATATGACGTTCACTACAAAAACCAACAATCCCGAGCATACTTATCAAATTAATGGTGTAGATATACAAAAGGTGCAATCATTTAAGTACTTAGGTGTTTACCTCACAGTAGAGTTATCTTGGAAATTACATATTGAGACAATATTACGAAAGGCTAATCAAACCCTGGGATTCCTGAGAAGAAACTTGTTTTTTATCTGACACCAAAAAAAACTAATGGCATATACATCCCTTGTAAGAAGCAAAATAGAATATGCGTCAGTTATTTGGAATCCCCACCAAGCCTATCTAGTTAATGAATTAGAGTCTCTCCAAAATAAGGCATCCCGGTTTATAACACGCAATTATTCAACCACCTGTAGTATAACAAGTATAAAAGAGTCCTTAAATTTAGCATCTCTCGAGAACAGAAGGCGAATCGCCCGTTTTTCTTTATTTCATAAAATATATCACTCTTCTACACCTTCCCGTCAAACACACATTGTTCCAGCTAACCGTATCTTCCCACGGCAAGACCACCCCAACAAAGTAACCCCGATTTTTGCACGCACTAACCTATACAAATGCTCTCATTTTAACCTTGCCGTTTCTGAATGGAATGCCTTACCGTATGACATCGCAGTGACACATGATTATCAGGCTTTTTTTAAATCTCCTGATTCCTTTCATTTAAAAAAAAACCTAATCATGTTTGCCCCTCATCGCAGATAAGCCATAGTTCTGCAGTGTGTCCTTGGTTTTCTTTTTGTATTTGTATAATGTTACCATTGAAGTGCAGCAATTGAACTTTGTGATTATATGTACTGCTTTTTTGTGTGCTGCGGCTTTCTTTTTTTCTTTTTTTTTTTCCTGTTTTTGGTGTATCACTGCTGTCAACGTGTTCTTTTTGTATGAATTCCCCCCTATGGTAATGCCCAAAAGGGCCCTTAGGGTAAATAAATAAATAAATAAATAATTGTACAAAATACAATCATCCGCAAACAGCTTAATTGGAACTGATATTTCACAGCGTATGTCATCTATAAATATTAAAAATAAAAGCGGTCCTAGCACACTACCTTGTGGAACTCCAGAAGCAACTGGGGCGGGTCTCGACACACAGCCTCCCAACTCAACGAACTCTTGATGAAAGATACGAGCAAAACCAGTTTGTAATAATGAGGTTCTTAAACAAAGTGTTAATTTTAAGCAACAATTTAGGATGATACACTTTATCGAATGCTTTTGCAAAATCTAAAAACATGACGTCCGTTTGGCCACGGTTATTTATAGTTTGGGAAAGATCGTGCACGGTTTCGATGAGTTGGGTCGTTGTGGAAAGACATTTACGGAAATCCATGTTGATATTGATACAAAATATCGTGATCGTTAAGGAACGTTGAAAGATGCTTTGAAACAATATGTTCGAGAAGCTTAGAGGACTTGTTAATGAGAAATATAGGTCGATAGTTTTCCACACACGAAACAGAGCCTCCTTCATGTATGGGTACAATTTTGGCAATCTTGCAGGCTTTCGGCGCGGAAAAATAATTTATAGACGACCGAAAAATTATAGTAAGATATTTGGCAAACCATTCAGCTTACCGCTTCAAAAACGCATTAGGAATTCCGTCAGGCCCGGGACTTTTCTTTAGATCTATGTTAAGCAAGAGGTTAATGACCCCCTCCTCTTGAATTAATAAGCCACTAATTGGAGGATAACCAGCAAAATTTGTACATTCTGGTTGGTTGTCTCGAGTGACCACAGATGAAAAAAAGGTATTGAATTCTTCCGCTCGTTGCTGACTGTTGTCGGAAGTAATTTCCTTTTCTCGGGGGGGGGGGGGGGGGGGGATTAACATATCGCCAGAATTTAGCCGTGGCTTTTGTAATAAATTTCTTAAGAGTGACACTGTAAAGTGTATGCTTCGAATCTTTAACAAGCCTCTTCAGGTCGTGACTGAAGCTTTGCAGTGTCATTTTCCTAGAGGCATTTGGATTAATTGCATTCCCTTTCCGACATCTCTTTAATTTTTTTTTTTACATGTATAATTTCTTTGGTGATTTAGGGGTTCTTATTTGTTATTATTTTGATACGCGTAGGCACAAATGAACTAATACAGTGTGCTTTCACATCAGCAAAAAAATCCACAAAACTTCGGTAGCAGCTTCTAAGGCCTGGTTCACACTTGCGAATCGGCGGGCGAATCTGCCAGAATTCGGCCGCCGGGCGTAGCGTCCACTGTGCATTGCCGCGGCCGATTCCGCTTCGGCGGCAGCGGATTAGATGTAAGTGTGAACCAGGCCTAACTGGTAGAATGACTGGAAGTCTTCAAGCAATTTCTCAAGATAATCTAAAATGCTAACGTCATTTGCTGTCTCAAAATTAAGGACCTAGCTTTTTATGCGGAGGGCGCCCAAGCCTGCGGGGGCTGAAGTTTAGCGTCATGCATGTCATTTTGTTATCTGAGATGCCTTCAAAAAGTTCACGTTCCGAAAGAAGAGGTGTTAGGTTTGTGCAAAACAAAGATTAGGTCAAGTAATGATGATGCAGTAGAAGTCGTTCTTGTGTGTCCTGTGACAACTTGAGATAAATTATAAGAAAATGCAATTTCCAGTAGTTGCTCGCAGCTGGCCCCGTCTGTTGTTCCCACCGAAAGCGTACTCCAGTCAATGCCTGGTAAATTAAAGTCCCCTACTAAGAAGGTGTTTCTATTATGACATATTACAGAGTCGAAATATTGTCGCAACCTGACTAAAAAGTCAACTGAGGAATTGGAAGATCTGTAGACACCGCCCAGGACTATAACCCGGTCATTCATTCTAATCTGGACCCATAGAGCTTTGATATCTTGAACCTCATCCAGTGCAGTAAATACAATATCGCTTTTGATCAAAATTGCTACCCCTCCGCCAAGTTCTTCCCTATCTTTCCTAATTATAGTATAATTTAATGGTGTAATTTCACTGTCTAGAATATTGCAATGTAGCCACGTTTCTGTAATTACCATAGCGTCCGGTTCGTGTTCAAGAAAAATGTTTTCAATTAGGTCAACTTTATTTACAATACTTCGAGCATTTATGTTAATTAGTTTGAAGCGTGCTTTGTTGTGATGTCATTGATCCCTATCCTGCGTACTCGGATAGGATGAGCACTGATATCTTTCGTTTCTAACCTCGTCCCAGGCATAGAGAACGTTGTTTATTTTGACCGTATCAAAAACCAATATCGTCCATAGAGGGCTACAGGACACTATTCTTAAATGCCAATTGGGGACTTATTTAAGTAAAACCTACTCAATAATCTTTTCACTATTAGTTTTAACACGTTGCTTTACATTAGAGCCTTGTAGCACGCCCTAAGCGCAAGTCGCGGCTGTCTGTAAATTTGAAAGAACACAATGCTGCTCTACGCCAGTAAAGTGAGAGGCCTGTCTTGGTAAGCGGTATCAAGACTCAGAACAAATGGCGCGCAGAAGCACCATCTGGCCAGAGCTGATGACAGATCGCGACGTAAACGTGACGTGACGAAATAACGCTGACAGCACCTAACCCAAAGGTATATTCTGTTTCTCATAGACTCGGCTCACGCCTGCTGGAGGTCTCATGAGACAGTGACCCGTGCGTCATGGAGCACACCCAATACTGTTTCACTTCATATTTCCTCCCCAGCGCAACAACACCTCGAGGGCTTCCCACCGCCGTGTGTAACGTCTCTTCAGAACGGGGCTTCCTGCTCGCTTTTGCGTCTTAATTTCGGCTAGGGAGATCCTTGAAAGCTATCGTTTATCCTCGCATCCGCACGAATCATAAAATGATTTTCCTAAACTCTAAGAACCTTAAAGGTTTATTTTAGGCAGTGCTAAAAAGCTGATTGAAACGTGTCAGTCAATAAGAAAAACGTTAATGAGTAAAGCTTTTTTTCTCGTTTTTGTCAGTTCTTGAATTGTTATAAGTTTGCCCTGGCTTCCGCTAGATAATTCACCTCAAGAAAATAAAAGAGGACCATAACGTGTCGTGTGTCATTCTTCCGTGACACAAGATATGAACGATAGAGGCTAGCAGTATAACGCATTATTGGCTAAATGCAATTTTAAAAAAAAGCCACGAACTAGCTCTAATTGTCCAGAAGGCATACCCGCGTACAGGGTTCTGTTCCGGGAGCCTATGTCACGATACTTGTCGCTGTATTTCTTCGGAACTTGCAGAGGATCCTGCGGGTTAGCAACATGTGGTGCTTGATGGGCCAGATACAAGAACAGGGGCTGTGATGGAAAGAAAGTTTATTAAATGTGCGTAAAAGACATAACGAGAGAAACATGAGCATTACGGTTGCGCATAAAACACGCGAAATGCTTGGAGCTTGGCCTGAGAAGCTCTTCTACAAAAAAAAAATATATATATATATAATACTCTTCTGAACGTATCGCCTATGTGTTGTTATCCAATCCTACGCACCCATAGTTTTCTGTGTTATCTGAGGTATAGATTACTATACGGCATGCAAGTTGGTCTGCTCTTTGCGCGCCTTGTGCGTTTGTTTAGACTCCCCAAATCTCTCTACCTGCCTTTGTTTCCCCAAACCTTAACCAACGACAGCGCGAGCTTGGTTGCCTCGTCGTCGTGCTTTCCCTACACGTTATCTATGTTGTCCTTGGATCGGCGTGCCCCTCCTTGCGTTCCGATGATCCAAACCCGCATTTTGAAATACTTGCTGGCCGTGTACTCCGCTGACAACTAAAATGATGGGGCGATGAAATCTACTTACGGTTTTCAGTTGCGCTAGTTGGCACATACTGTTGGCAATCAGGTCGGCTGAACACGGAAAAAAATTGCGGTGGCTTAGCTCGGCTATGCCAGGATATAGGTAGCGTGAGCTTATGCGCACAAAATGAGAGGCGCTATCAAGAGGCTCCGGTGCAGCGTCAGGCTTGGCTACTGCGCAACGGAGCCGCACAGCTGGGCACGCGGCGGCGCCAGTGCGTCTGCCGCGGCTGTGACGTCACTCCTCTGAAATGCTCAGACCGGCGAGGCGGGCGCGGCTGCGGCGGAGCGCGCGGCGGCTCCGGCGCGCCAGCTGTGCTCCGTGTGACGTCACTGCTCTTCGCGCATGCGCAGCACGGAGCACGGCTCATTATGCGAGCCACGCGAAACTGCTCAACCTCGGCCAGTGTAGCTCACGCTGCAAAACAAGAACACGAAGGAAAGGACTGGACAACCAGACCGCTGACTAACGACATAGTTTTACTTTTTCCTCTTCGTCCTACGGCACATTAAACACATTTAAAACAACCTTTTAGCCTACCGCTCAACGCGGTGTGGCAAACCGCAAATACTGGCGTTCTTTTTCGTGAGTCGCAATTGATAAGTGCTCACACAATCTTCTCCTTTTTCTTCAATGGCCAAAGCCTCCGGCACTTCACGATCTAATGTAGGACAACAACCTAAATATCTTGCCTGCCTGCGATCTTTTTTAGTCTGTGGATAACAGACTAAAAAATACTACATTCATGAGTCACCCACAGACTAAAAAAGATCACAGGCAGGTAAGATATTCAGGTTGTTTGTTTGGCACCGAAAAATGCATACGTCCTGTGCCGCAGGGTCAACAAAGGACGTGATCAACAGCCGATATCTGACACAGCCCATAGAAGACGCTATGCCCAATGCGAAACAGGGGTCGTCTGTAATATTCCCCTCTCTTGCAGGAAGAGCTACATCGGCCAAACTGGATTATGTATGAACGATAGAGCAAGGGAGCACGCAGCGTCGGTGAAAAGTACATCAGCGGGACACTTGTCAGCTCATTGCCAGACGTGTGGTTGTAATGCAGAGATCACCAGCATAGCCTTCCTTCACATGATCAAAAACTCTTTCGCGCGTGAAGTGCAGGCTTTCGCGATTGAAGAAAAAGGAGAAGATTCACGAAAGAGATCGCCAGTATTTCCGGTTTGCCACACCCCGTTGAGTAGTAGGCTAAAAGGTTGTTATAAATGTGTTTAATGTGCCGCAGGACGAAGAATGAAGGGGCCTAGGCTGGGATGAGGAAAAAAAGTAAAAGTCAGTTAGTTCTGTGATTGCCCAGTCCTTGCCTTCGTGTTCTTGTTTTTCCGTGTTCAGCTGACCTGATTGCCAACAAAATCTACTTGCTTGTGACCACGTCATTCTGCTCTCTGAGCCGTACGAGCACTAACTTTTCGACGTTATCGCAGTGAGCGCACAAGCACTGGACAGGAGCGCAGCCTCAAGGCTCGGCTAGACGTCCTGCCCAGTACCGGAGGACGCTCGGACCCTGTCGCTGCGCTGGCACCATCAGAGTGGGATTACGTTCCGCGAAGCCATAGGAGACTGTACGCAGCCTTCTTTTGTTAGGATGCTGCTGCTTTCGCACGAACAATGGAGACAGGCGATGAAAGGCAGTTGATGCATTGGTCCGGTGAGCACGTAGCCCCCCTGTTCTATAAGCTTAGCGGTGAGTGAAGTATATGTGTCTGTGGCGATTACTTTCCCGTAAGGAACTCAGAACCAGTCATTGCGGTATACAACTTGAGCTCAGTAGCGGACGGTCAGCCCGAAGAAATGTTTCAAATTAAAAGTAAATTCGTCGTTGTCCGACGTCAACATTTTAATCGTTGTTGTTTTCTGCATTGTAGTTGTTTTATGTTTCTATCGTAGAGCGCAGTAAGCAGCCTTAGTAGAACCTTCTAATAATGTGCAGGGCGTCCCCCAAACAAATTTACGGTGTTTTATTCACCGCAAGAATAAACTACGCATTGCCGAACGCTTATTCACCGTCCAAATGGAGCGCAAGAGGTCCGAACCAGCTGCCAAAGTTATACCCCCAAACGTTATCTTATTTATACGTTATATGCGATTTTTTGAAATTTTCAATGGAAAAATGCGGCCGATTGGCCTCTTAAGTTAGACGGCGCTTTATGGCGCCAGTTGGCGAAGACTGGCGAAAACGGACGAAAACAGACATTCTCCCATTGAACATTTAAGAAAATTACTTATAACTTTTGAATAATATAACGGTTAGTTTAGAAACTTTGACATCTAGTTGAGACCGCTAGGGCTACGTTTGAGCGGAGAATGAGCATTTGGTAATGCAGAGTTTAATTTTGCAGTAAAAAAAAAAAAGAAACTGTACAATTTTTGGTGGGACACCTTGTAGAGGCGTGGTTCCATTTCTCATTCTAAAACAAAACAACACTGTACAAAACGAGTTGGGCAGTTTCGTTTCACTGCAGCACGCATGGTGGTCTAAAGCTAGCGGCCATTAGAAAGAGCAGCATGTTCAGGCACCTTTCCCAGAGGGTGGTTTTTGATGGCTCTGGTAGCTTCTTCTGTTAAGAGCTGGGTGTAGTACTTGCCATTCAACTCTCTGGCCTCTGACAGACCTTGATGAAAATCGAGTCCTATAAATTGCCCCTGGAAGAATAAAATCAAGACTAAATTTTTAAAAAAGGTTGATTATTTAGGAATTTCTAATTTCTATTTCACTTTTTCTGCCATACTAAGTTTCGAAAATACCCTGTAACGAATTATTGGCTTTACCAACTGTCTAAAATGTCTAAAACAGAATTAAAGTACTGATCAGACACTGCAGCTAAGTGAAGGAAGACCAACAAAAACACAACAAGTTGTGAAGTTGTGATAGTTTTTGTGCATTTTATCTCAATCGATCTTTATCTAACAAAATAGGCTTATGAAACCATAGTGGAGATGTCCCCCATCTCACCCAACATTTTAACATCTGTTTCGCGTTTCAGTAAGAATATTTTTAGCTCCCCCTTCTAGCTTCTATTGCTTTGTATATGCTTCTGAGACCAACCATGAACATACAAGAGTCGTTGGTATCACGTTCACAGCACTGTGCTAGTTTAAATGTATGTATAGTCGGTAAAATTCATTGAATTAATCATTCGCTCATTCATTTTTTCCCTTCTTGTGCTTTTGCACAGCTGATGTCTTGGTAATGATGCACAAACAGAGATTACAAATGAGTCAGAAACAACTTAAATGCCGAAGAAATTGTGTTTGAAAACGACAATTATGTGGCGATACATACCCCTAAAATATCCGATTCGCTTTGATGTGAGTAGTAGTCTACAAAGCCACCCCAGGAGCCAATGTGATTTTGGAAACCTCTCATTGTCGGGGTGTACTCCTTCTTGTAGAATCCCAGGTGCCACTGTAAATATTTGATCCTTGTGGTTAATGTCCAAAAGACTTCAGACATCTGAAATAAAATTTTCTACCTTTCCCAGCATCTGAGAGGCGTATCCCAGGTCACCAAACCATTGAGGAAGAAGCTTGAAATGCAATGGAAGTCCGCGAGGTTCACTCTGCAGGATGACGAAGTGCTGCGTGCCTGGATTCAATTGAGCAAGACAAATATCAATGCATCTATTCATTTTCAGTTCATTTCGGCCCTGGTTATATTAACACTCCGCTTTATATATATACATAAACTCATTGTTAATATACAAGCGTGAGGTCATGTGCACATTATACGCACTGCGCGTATGTAAAAGGTCAGGCACGTAGCCCGGGGGGGGGGGGGGGGGGGGGCGCCCCTTCTTCCCTGAAATCTTCTGTTTTGCTGGGGCCTCCTCTCCTCCTCTTCCTCATACAGCATTTTGTCAAGAGCGGGCCCGCCCCCCCCCCCCCCCCCTTTCCCCCGAATCAAAATTCTGGCTACGTGCCTGCAAAAGACTATCTGTGTTCCGTCCTAAGAGCGAGTGAGGATGAATCTAAAAGCGCGGGGCATGCTGTCTTAAACTACTTGTGAACTCGACGAGGACGTTTGTGCCAGAGGTCATTTCAGAGCACAAAGCTCGGTCTTGTAGCTTTTGCAACGTTCAAACAAAGACGTGACAGAGGCACGTGTAATATGCCCACAATCTGCGCGGAAATTTGTTAGAAAGACAAACGCTACGGAGTTATGTCAAAAATATAAGTTTATCTATGTACAAAATGTTCGGGAAGCGACCATGACTCGTATATTCAGCCCCGTTATGAAGGAATGGAACGTTCCGAGCTATAGACAGCGAGAAAAGACTGGGCAAATATATGTATATTTGTCTCGTCATTATAACTATACATTTTTTATTGTTATCAAAAAAACTTTTATTGAAACATTCTCAAATTAAGTACCGTATTGAAGCCCTTTGAACGCAGTGTGCACTCTTAGCGTATGAAAAGCTAATTGTTCCTTGCATGTTAAAAAAAAAAATCTGAGCACAAAACAATCTTTTATTTATTTCCCAGGCTTTAGCATCAAAATGGTTACTCCGCTTTTTCTCCTATTATTGTCTACAGCCAATGATAACAAACCTGAAGATCATCCACTGGTCACATGCACTACTTGTGCATTGGAGTGAAGTCAGTAGTCTATGAAAGGCGTCAAGAGGAAGCGCACAGGCTGTCCTACACGTAGCAGACGTGTTACAATTTATGAGTAAAAAATTAGGCTCCAAAGTGTCCGTGCATACAAGGGTCTTAAAATTATTAGACTAAATAAACCCCGTCTTTTGTAATCCTTCTCCTTGTACACTTTTTTCTTCTGATCCAGGAATATGAATGACTCACTTTATGAACTATTCTTCTGGGAAACAGAGGAGTGCATTTTAAGGAGTCATTTACGTATATACGCCCGGTTTAGCTAGTGCTTTGCACAATTTGCTGTACACGTAAGGTCAATTACAGCCACTACGTTTCGCCAGTAATAATTAAAAATAAATATACAAGCTTTTCATACTGGTTATCCAAGCACTTTAACATGCATCCTTGTCGCAAAATATTTAGTGGACAAACGTTAAACATGGCTAGTTTTTTTCTTCTTTTTTTTTAAGCGTCGCGGTAGTTAAATAAAACAACAAAATTAAAATAATTCACTCCTTGCCTAACCATGTCTGGGATGCTAAGCAGTAAGTGTCCTGTTCATTCAAGTTAGCCGTTTTATTAAATCTAAAACGTAATAATGTTTTCGGAATATTTGGAAGCATCAGGAGGAGCTCCGTACTAAAGAAAAAGAAACAATCCAAAAATGAACTCCCATTTCTAAATACTAAACTCCATTTTAGAGGTTCAGTCGGCATGGAAAGCTACACAATGATATTACAGCCTTAATAAAATTGCACACACAGAGCCGGGATCGTGAGCATGATTCGCTGAATCTACCAAGTCCTTCTGCCTGAAGGTATTTAAAACGCTTCTGAAAAAGGGGCATTATACCCTAATTACACGAGCGTTCTCAACTGTTATTGAGCCAACAAAAGTTGAGTCAATCGCGATCGGCCAGAGTTACGCTGCGGCGCCTACTGTCATTGAACCGCTAACGACAGTTGGGTTCCACTGAGCTGGCCTACCTCAGTTAACTGAGGGGGGTTCGCCCGAATAGAGCTAAAGATGGCGGCGTCCACCGCATTGCCGCCGATGGCCAGCTTTTCGATCTGAATGAGTATCGTACCGGCGTGTGGTCGTGTATCACTACTGCGTGGTACACGTTAAAGACGCCAGGATAGCGGTTGTGCTGCACTGGCTAAATATGTTATCTACAGCTGAGACACCAGACGCCCATTTACGCTAACTAGCTTCTGGGTGTAAGACATATAGGCAGCATATTTTTTTTTTCAGTACAAGCGAAGCATTTATGATTGCGGAAGATTGGGTGAGATATGTAGATATCATTGAAACAGAAACTTGTCGAAAGAGATATGATTCGTGACCGGACCTGCCGCTGAAATGATCACGGCACGTCGCAAAAGCCCAGGCTCGGCGAGCACGGCCATTGTGATTCGGTGCCGATAAGACATTCGTTATGTCTTTCTTGATTGAATTCGTGTAAAACGTTCTAATTATATTTTCTTTACTCTAAAAATAAAGAAAAGAAGTTAATTATATTTTGTGTTAAACGTTTATAATGAACGAAAATTGCGTATGCAATTCATTTGCATCCCTTTTTAAAAAATATAACATGACATCACTTTCTAGTTAGTTTCGGTTTCAACTGGAATCAAAGGTTGGGGTTTTAGGTCTAAGTACCGTGTAACACCGGACAACTTTTGCCTGAAACACGTGTTGGCGAAAATCACGTCGCATCACGTATCCAAGCAGTGTAACCACAGGAACCGTCGCTGACACTACCCCGGACAGCACGGCATTGGGCCACTTCATAGCGACGGCGCGACACGACGCAATTCTTGCTCACATGTGTTTCGCGCAGACATGTAAGTAACGGGCTACATAGTGACAAGTTACTTCTATTTATTTAATTTTTTGGCAACAAGCGCCGTATATAGTTACTTTTGTAGAAAAGGAACGAGTAACGTACTTAAAGAGGGACACTTTCCAAGATGGTCGACTTTTGAACTTTTGGCTGAATATGAAGGAAATTTACACTCAGTTAGTTTCCTACACGACAACCAGGGGGCTGTACACTCCCCCCTCCTTGTTTTTTTGAAGGCACCCCCTTAATTCGCAGCAACACCTCTATTCTCAATGCCCCACTAACCCCCCCCCCCCCCCCCCCCCCTCTAAAAATTTAGACAACCCCCTAATTTGAATTCCTGAGGAGACCTCTCGTTTAAAATATATACTGGCAGTTGCGAGGAAGGCGAGAAGGAATGTAGTGCAAAGTTTCATCCGTGTAGATGAATTGCAAAATAAATTATAGTTGTTTTTATCAGGAACACACTTACTTTGTTTAGGAAAACTATCGTTAGAAAAGTAATGTAATATCCAACGTTTCTCACTTGATATGCAGCGGAATGTCTGGAGGAAGCAACTGAGAAAACAAAATTTCCAAAAAGTAATTTATATGATGGTAACATACCAGTGAAAAATCAAATACTTCTTTGCCTTTTATGTCGTCGACAAAATCTTAAAATATTCTATAAAAGTCACCCAGAAAGTAAAAAAGCTATTCCACAGTTGCACTGCACATAAAATTTCAGTTGGAAAAACAATGAGCGAGTCTCTCCTTTTGTCCCATTAACAAACGATCGTTTTTTTTCCTAAAGTGGAATTTATGCCAAAAAGTGTTACGGAGTAAAATCCGTTTAAAGTGCTCCAGCCTTTACCTTTTCTATAGCATTGGTGAACCAAACATAATTTATAACAAAATAACAATGCACTGTGAACTAATAAAACTTTCTGGGAAAATTCTCTAGATGTTTTGATGGAAATATGGTATTTTTAAAAATCGTCTTTTTCGTGCAGAAATGTTTTTTTTTTTTTCTGGGTAGTGTCCCGCCTTATAAAGGTTATGGCACGCCAAGAATAAGTTATGAGGTAGTTATACTGCTAGGACCCATTGTATGTTCCTATAATCCTGCTTAATTTGTTTTGAAAATGGCGCGATAGTTTTGTAAATAAATCGATTTATATGCGGGTCCCTCGGAGGGGCAGATCCGGGCGGAGCGGGAGGCTGGCTACGTAACCAGCCTCCAGCGCGGTGTCTCCTTTCACGCACTTGGCTTGGCTCTCTTGGCGTCCCGAGCTTTAGCTTCCTCGCTTACCTTCCACATTTCGAGCATGCTTGTCCGTGACGATTACGTCTACGGCATCGCTCGCCTTGTCGAAGTGTTGGGCATTGATCGCAGCGGCGATGAGAGTGATTGCTATCAAGAGATGTTGGTAGCTGTTCATTCTGACTACGACCCGCTGGCGACCAGCTCCACCGACGACGAGTGGCGGACGAACTCGCCGTGGTCACCGTCGTCCGGAAATGTCTCGCAAGCGCGTGCAGGGTGGAAGATCATGGGGGCGTGAGCGAGAATAGCGTTCGGGTTACCGAGTTGCGTGAGCGGTTTTGATCGTACCGCGGCGAGGAAAGCTTGGACGAGAATGGAGGCGCCTAGAATGAGAGAGTGTTCATGGTCACGTGGTTTGTGGACACCATGGTGTGACTAACTTGGGCAGTGTTGCCTGGTCGCTAGATGAAAACGATAAAAATTGGTAAATTGAATATTGCAATTACCAAAGCTCTAGAAATCGCGTTACATGGTGTATACCCTAAATAGCGTATGAGCATTCCATTTCAAGAATAATCTATCCGTTCATTTTCGTGTCATAACCCCTTTAAACATTTCTAAAACCCAAGACGGAGGCTGCAAAGAGGGGACAACGCAAGACGTCTCAAACACAGCTACTAAATTTTATTCAGGACACTTCTTTTATACCCGTCATCTCCACACCGCCCTCCAATTGCACGCGGCCAGAAAGTTCGCTACAGTTGACACACGACTACAAAAGGGTGTCATATGGTTCGCAGGAAACAAAAAAAAACATGCCCTCAGTACATTTACACACTGGCCAAGGTCACTTCCAACCACCAACCAAAACCTGCCATACGCTTTCAAAAAACAAACAAAAAGTGAAAGCCGTTTACAAATCCCTGTAACGCCGAATTGGAGCGCAGCTCTTGAGGAGGAGGAGTGAAGGGTACTGAGGGGAGGGTAGACCCCTCCCCCTTCTCCTCCTCCTCCCCTCATTCTTTAATATGCTCCGGGGGGGGGGGGGTGTCGCGTGACTTCGGGGAGGGGGTAACGTGACCTCGGGGAGGCGTGACCTGGGGGTGACCTCAAGGCCACGTGACCCCAAAGGTGACCCCCACGTGACCTTGGGGGTCACGTCACGTGATCACGCCACGCCACGTCACGCCACGTCACGTGACGCCTCTGACGTGGTCACGTCAGAGGCGTCACGTGACCTGGGGGTCACGTGGGGTCACGTGACCTTGAGATGACCTTGGAAGGGGTCACGTGACCTTGGGGGTCACGTGACCTCGGGGGTCACGTGACCTTGGGGAGGCGACCACGTGACCTCGGGGGTCACGTGACCTCAGAGGGGTCACGTGACTTGGGGGTCACGTGACCTTCAAAGGGTCACGTGGGGTCATCTTGGAGTCACGTGACCTTGAGATGACCTTGGAAGGGGTCACGTGGCCTTCAGGGGGTCACGTGGGGTCACGTGACCTTGAGATGACCTTGGGAGGGGTCACGTGACCTTGGGGGTCACGTGACCTTGGGATGACCTTGGTTACGCCGACGCCGACGGCGACGGCGACGCCAACGGCGACGCCGCTCAAGCCGGGAACGGGCCCCTAAGAGCTGCGCTCTAAAAAGTTTTGCTTCCGTTTAAACGTGATTTTTAAAGATGGTCATCAGGGCAGACTTGTACGTGAGGAGTTACAAGAAACTGATTACTTATAATCAACTACATTTTATTGTAAATTTTTAAAGCTTCAATCGCCTTTTTTTTTTGTGGTAACGTTCGTTGTAATTCAATTACTTTTTTTTCAGAAATAAATTAGAAGTAATCACTTATATGTTTCCAAAAGAGCTAAAATTATTGAGTTTAGATTTCTTACATAAAAAAATCTCTGTATTTCCGTGCGTCAATCCTCAATGTTGCACAGACGTTGTTTACTTTCTTTGACCGTTAAACAACTAAAAATTATACCAAGATACCAGAATGATTATAACGTCAACGCCCTCAGCCACGTTTTGACTGTCGAGCTGTCGAGAGTGCCTCGTTCCCTGTGTATGGGTCGTTGTGATCCGCGTTTACCGCGGCATACACGACTGTGTTCTGCACTCTCTTTGGCTTGCCACGACCAAAACCCCTCCCCATATTCGATCTCGAAAAGAAACGAAATGTAACCACATTGAACAGATGTATGCATTTTTGATTTCGCAATAAAAGCTTAAAAAGAACGCGAAAATTAATCAATTACTTTCTGGTAATCATTTTAATTACTTTCTGATGCAGTAATTTATTACTTCAATCATTTACATTTTTAACAACGTACTTATAATTTTAATAGTTTTTTTTTTTTTTTAATTTCAGTAACGCATACACGACTGCATAAGGGCCACAGAAAACACAAAGACCACGCCCTCAGTACATTAACGCCCACCTTTCCGCTAGTTCAAAACAACACAAAGGCCAAGCTCACTTCCAACCTCCGAAAAACCTCCAACACGCTTTCAAAAAAAAAAACAAAAAAACAAGCAGGGTACACTTGATAAAACTTCTTCGTTTCACCATCGATTGCCATTGAAGGCTGGCTTACACAGTTTTAAACAGAAGCTATATCCTAATTATCTCTTTGAGGACTCTTTTCATACAATTGTTTTTATTCTTTTTTTAATAGCACCGCTGTCCCATCCCACTCGGCCACACAATCACCATACTCTTCAAGATATTTAGCTATTTCGGAGTTAGACGAATTATGTTTACTCCTCTCTTGTGCTCACTCAACTTTTGGTTTGCCCAATATACGAAAAACCCCATGTCCTCGGAATATTATAAACGACGCCTTCGTGGAAGTCGACTGAAGCATCTCTGCGCTTTTTCTGACAGCTTACTTAGTCAGTCGTGAAAAGCGCTCTCACAACGAAGCTCCCCGCGATAAACATCAAGTTTAAGGACTCTCAATGTAAAACATATAAAATAGGGCAAAAAAGACAAGGACACGAAGCATGCAGGACAGGCGCTATGTAGACATTTGAACTTTGGAAGGTGGGTTGAAATGTCTATATTGAACTAGCTAGTCTGCACTCTTGCTTTAACTCCATTACTCAATGTACTTTGTTACTTTTCAAAGGGTGCTGACGCCCCAAATTACTCAAATTTATCAGTGTAGGTGTCAAGAATAAAACAATTAAACCTAAATAAACGGCTTATTTTGTTTATGCAAAGAGAGGAAAATGGCACAAGCCTCCTGGTTGGCGTGGCTACTCACAATTCATCCACACACCTAGCTAGATCCTCCTTCGGGTGCTCATCTCAAATAAGCTTTTAAGCTTTTGCTTTACTTGGTGTTATTTGTGAGTCGCAGTGTAAACCAGGAGATTTTGCCTCCCTGTGCATAGGCAAAACAGTTTTTTTTTCTGTTTCAGCTGAGGCAAGTATTTTCCCGCAGGAGGAATATCAAGCGACGAGTGTGCTGTCGTGCCATTGCTCTTAAGCCTCTATACAGACCTGTGTGAATCGGATATCGTCCGGTCATGAGTGCCGCCCGCGAGGGAGTACACATGGGCTGTGTGTAGTAGCGCTGTAGGCGGATGCCGTTCCAGGCAAGCGCGTCGATGTTGGGCGTCCTGATCTGGGGGCAGCCGTTGTAACTCACGTCGTTCCATCCCTGGTTGAAAAATTATTACTCAAGGCTAAACTCGTGTACCGTTTTGAACGATTTCAATATCTCTTCCTCCTCAAATATAGACAAATATAGATGGGAGACACAGAATGTGCAGTGCGTTTTAAGCTGTGATGAGTGTTTATTCATTAGATTTTCCGAGCTCGGGAGGCGCGCTGCACGTCATGTGTATCTCGATTTAACCCGCAGGACTAAGATAGATATAATTTTTTTTTCTATCACCAAGGGAACAGCGTGTTCGGCTTCAGGCGAATTATCGAGCCAAATTAAAAGTTAAGCGCTGACCTACGACGAGCTGCAACGACAGTTCTTTAGGGCAGCCGCCGCGACTCACGATTTCCCTTTCGTCAGGTGTCGTGAAGTCCCACATCATCCGTGACTACGAGTCACTTGGTAATGTGGTTGACCTCCCACATGGTTGTTGCGACTATCAGTCATGTGACCCATTATTATGAGGCCATGCAACCACAGGTTATAATAGCAAACAATCCCGAAAAAAAAAAAAAATCGGCCGGCGCTTTTTTTACGCGGAGTGCGTCATCTGTCGGCAGCAATGCTTCCTACGCGTGCATCGTCTGCGAAATGGCGGCGTAGAATTCCCCGAACAGTTTTTCTCTTCTTTTTTTGAACAAGGCAAGTTTATTCTTTGGTGCTTTCACTGTGAACTTCCACCACCTGCTCGCACCACTGTAGTAATTTGCTGCATACGTAGAAAAACAGATTTTTGCGGCCCGTCTAAAGTTCCCTAAAAGCGCTAGTTGACGCGCTGTATAACGATGCCAATTTAGGCTTCTAGCACAGGACGGGAACGCAGAGCATGATGCCAAAGAGGGTACGTGTATTTCGTTCAACTTGCCGCGCAGATTGAAAGTGTCTACGAATCGTTTACGCAAAAAAATGAACTGGAAGCGGTGTTTAATGCGGTAAAAGGCACGAACCGATTTTTAAACAAAGCCAAGGAAGTTGCTCAAGAGCATTTTTACACAAAAAAAAATTGACAACACATTGTTTGATGTTCCCCTTGATGCTTATCTCATGCAATAAAAAACAAGGTGTTGAACTGGGTCAGTTGGTAACAGTTTGACATGGTGGATGTAACAGCTTAAAAAAAGCGAGGACGATAAAAAGGGACAGACACGACAGGACAACAACTGTAACTGTTGTTTGTCCTGTCGTTCCTGTTCCTTTTATCGTCCACGTTTTTTGTTTGTTTCGTTTTTTTAAAGCTGTTACAAACACAATGTCAAATAAAAAAAAAACTGATAGCACTGAGGTAAAGAATCGAATCTCGAAGCGAAAAATAAAAAAGTTGGAATTCGAAAAGAAAAAGCGTTTTTTTTTTCTAAAAAAAGAAAAGTAAATGCTGTTATGTTTTTACGAAACAATGTGTGACACTGTAATCTTTAAACCTTACACTGAAACTTAATATATCTTATTTTTTTCTTATCGTTCCTGCCTCAGACCTCTCAAACATGAAGTTGGGGCTGCAGTTACGGATGACGCCGATTGTACTTTCGGGACAATAACGAGGCGCGTTCCGAGAGCTTTCGGCTTAAACTATCAGTTCGATCAGTCGACAGCCCCAGTTTAACATTCCAAAGGCACAGAAATATGAATTTGATTTTAATTCAAACGACTCCTATCACTGTACTTTATTTATATTGCAATTTGTTTGTAAACATTCAATGATGTATTGATTCTAGTGGGCCTATAATTTGTGGCATTGATTTTTCAAAACTTAATGTTTTTTTTTCAAGCTGGAACTTCACGGTGGACCTTTTTGAAGTCAGCACATTATCAGGGCCCACTGTGAATAGCATCACGCGCTTTGCACGAAAGCAAACAAAGTAGAACCATTTTTAGAGAAACAGTTCGACATTATACCCTGAGTACGCAATGCGCTACTCACCAAATCGTCGGCAAGTATGAACACGATGTAGGGCTGCCGTCGAGAGGATAAACGTCTGAACGCCAAAAGTAAAACAGCTAAGGTAATAAAAAAGAAAATCACCAGCCGCTTGCGAGAAATTAGACGCGTTGCCACTGCTCGCGACATTGGATATCAGGCGGGCCTGTATGCGTTTAAGTGGTAACTTTTCTACACAACATTTCTGCGGTTAGACTGTCGACTCTCGTGGCACTCATTTCTCTCTATCCTGTTTTTACCCCCAGCCATTGAGCAGCTGTGCGATTGCGAGGCCTTGGGATAAACCGGAAAAATATAACCAAACAACACAACAAAAAGTATGTTTTTTTTTGTGTTTTTTTTTGTGCACATCCTGTGGCAGTATACTACTGCCACAGCATGTGCACACAGAATATATATGTTAGGCTTTATACCTCTGCTGTACGTTCAAAACTTGAGTTCGGCTCCGTGGTCTGGAACTGTCTGTGCGTGGAAGTCTCGGAAAGGTTAGGACATGTTAAGAGGAGGCTCTAATGTATTGGTACAACCATTATTACAATCGCTGAGCTTTTTTTTTTTTTTCTCTCTCTTGTCACGAGTGAATGTTACGCAAGATGCAATTAGGAGACATTAGTAACTCGGCGAAATTTTTGAGACTGTATTTTTACACAAAACTGTACATGGAACATTAAGTTGTACTCAACTTGTGTCTCTCCTTACTTTATCGGTTTCACGTGCGAGCAATCGCAACCCCAACACGTTTAATGTGCAAAACCTAAACTCGCTCCCCCCCCCCCCCCTTCTTGCGTGTCCAAAGTATATATATTTAGTGCACTTAGCGTGGAGGTCAATATCTTCGATAGCGAACGCTTATGTAAAAATGCCCTGACTATTCACTCCATTGAAGTCAGTGGGTATATCTGTTGTTGCGAGGTTCTTTGGGGTTAATAATTGACAAGATACAATGTCCTTCGTTTTTCATAAAAACTTGTATTTACAAAAAAAATCAAAGAGTTCATATGCTTATACAAAAAAAAAGAAAACTTAGTTAAAGAAATGAAAGAAAGGAAAACGCATCAGTCACCATGTCTTTGAGTCCCTGTGCAGCAGTGCGTCTTGTGCTGTCGTTGTCGGCCCACGGTTGTGGCTGGAAGTCAGGAGCGGGAGCGGTTGGCTTCCGTCGGCGGCCCCAGAGTTACCGCACCAAGCGCTCGCGCTGTAGGAAGCCGGGGGCAGCGTAGGTCTCTATTCGCTGCCCTCGCTGGAACAGGCTGCTGGTCAGACAGTAGGAGGCCGCCGATTGCCCTGGTCGATGGTGTCGTTCCACCCTCCGCACGTTCTCTTCGGTCAGTCCTTTTCACGCTCTCCGAGCACGCCCTCCAAAATCCCTCTTCTTCGTCATCTTCCTTTCTCCCTCTCGGCCAATCCATCGGTTGACTTGCACTTCTTTTCCACATTCAGCCACATCATCACATCTGTGTACCAGCATTTAGGCTTCGGCTCTTGCAGGACACATGAATGAAAGAATAAAAAATGAAAGACGTTTACAACACCCTGTAACGCGGAATTAGAGCGCAGCTCTTGAGGAGGAGGAGGGAAAAGTATCGAGAGGAAGATATGCCCCTCCTCCTTATACGTACCCTCCCGTCCTCCTATCCTGCTCCCCTCCCATTTTTAAAAGATTTGGGCTAAATTTCCCGCTAAATTTAACGGAATGAATTCCCCACAAAATTTAGCGAGAAATGTTTGCGTTATATATAGCGGGGAATTGTTTATGCTGAATTTAGCGGGAAAATTTTCCGCTAAAGTTTGCCGGAAATTTTTTCCGCCCATTTTAGCGGGGAAATTTTCCCGTTACAGCAAGGGAACATTTTTCCGCTAAATTTAGCGGGAAGTTTTTTTTGCTAAGATTAGCTGTGATTTCTTTCCGACAAATTTAGCCGGGAATTGTTTTCTCGCTAAATCTAACGGGGAAATTTTTCCGCTAAGTTTAGTGGGGAATTTTTTCAGCTCAATTTAGAGGGGAATTTTTTCCGCTAAATTTAGCAGCAAAATCTTTCTACTAAATTTTAGCGGGAAATTTTCCGCTAAATTTAGCGCGTAATTTTTTCCGCTCAATTTAGCGGGGAATTTTCCGCCTTAATTTAGCGGGAAAACTTTTCCGCTGAATTTAGGGGGGAATTCTTTTCGCTAGATACAGCGGGACAAATTTTTCCGCTAAATTTAGAGTGGAAATTTATTCATAATGCAACGCCCGGTGATGTCACCAGTGACGTCACTCGTGATCCTCGTGATGTGACACGTGTCGTAACCTGGAACGTCATTATGGAAACCGTCCCATAACGCAAATGGCGATTACGCCGACGCCGACGGCGACGCCGCTCAAGCTGGAAACGGGCGCCTATAAGAGCTATTGCTGCGCTCTAAAATGTTCCATTCAGCTGGGGACTCTATCCATTGGGAACAGATACGCTTTTCAGAGCGGCCGAAAAGCGTCGGAAGTTCGTGAAACTTCTCCTCTAGATTGATTATATTAACAATATGCAGAAGTAGGCGTAGCCGGTGTGTGGTGGCGACTCCCACGACAACGCACCTTGGGACCGCGATGTCGGCAAGAGAACGTTATCTTCGATGATCTCTGGATGTTGTTGACGATGAAGGAGTCGTTTCTGGGTGTCGCTCGTTGGAGGGCCTTCGGGCGTACAGCGATTCTACTCGAAGCTGCGACTTCACTGGCATTCTACCAAACTACTCAGACGTTCGTGAAAAATAGACAATTTAATAAAATAAAAATGAATGCTTTCAGTGATGGAGGTCACAGAGTAATAAATTTGACGGTATTGGAGCACTTGTTGCCGGAGCGTGCTTAGGAGAGTGTTATTGGGAAGTCCATTTCCCTCCTCTCCCAAATCCATACTGAAGAATTCACACATGTAGCATTCACAGCAGGAAAAAAAAAACCTCCAGGATTGCTCGTAAAAAGCCTCGGTCCGGTACGCTGAGGCTTTTTTTCTTTTTTATTGGATAGAAAACACCGGATTAAACGCAATCTGCCATTCAATGTTTTTTATATAAGAGTTTAATTCGACCAATAGTTTGTTGTTTTTGTTTCATGTGTGGCTACACACGTCATTCAACATAAAGCAATAAACTAAGAACAAAGACATGCGTTTTTTGCGTTATTTATTTCTGAAAGATATTAGCCATACTTTTATATATTTTTATATTGTCACGTAGAGACATCGCCCCATGTAGACCACGCGTTGTTGTGTAGCGCCGGGTCGGCCTGTGGATCTGAAGGCAGATTTCCAGGGGGCACTGAAGTTTCCCGGTATCCATCCAGTTTCCGTAGAAGCCTCTGCAGCACCTGTCAGGAAATATATTTTATTTTGACTGCGATTATTGGAGGATGTTCCTCCTCAACATGTAGGTAATGCGTGGACTAAGAGCCTGCTGGGACACGTCTCGAAGTTTTGGAGACTCTAAACTCTAAATAAAAATATATAGATTCGTTTTTTTTTTTTTTTTTTTCTTTCAGAGCATGCCGGAGGTATATTACTACGATCTGCAGAGCGCACCCGTTGATTGATAGACTAAAAACTGTTCTTGAAAACGATATCCGAACAAGGAAAGTGAGCAGGCGAAACGCGGTGTCTGTTACATCATAATCGAAACCCTAAATCCTGAGTAGCTGATATAAGACAAGTGTGGTGTTGTCCGCTACTTTATTTCTTCTTCTTGTTTCGGGGTTGAGATTAGCATTTCACCTAAATAACTCACTCTCTCATGTCCTTAATTATTTTCGTTAGTGCGCAACCTAAAATACCAGAGCAAATCTTTTTTTTTTTAGCTTATATTTTTTAACTTCTTTTTGATGATGACAATAATTCAAAGCTGTATGCTGGGCTAGTTGGTATTGGTCTTGGGTTGCCAAAGGCATTGTAGCGCTTTTTTGGGCGAGGACAAAAGAAAGAAAGACAAGACAGACACGAGCCCTGACTGCAACTATTTAATCAACATGGAAATGAGGCATATATACACGCTTCGATCCTATCAATCAACCAACTCCAGGCCTGGGGTTGGTTGATTGATAGGCAACCCAAGACAATAATTATTTTGCTTCGAAATGGACTATGGTCACTGCAAACCTAAAAAAAGGCAAAGAGTGGTGAGGCATCTCATCGTCGCCCCGGAGCCAATGAAGAGGCAGCATTAGCTAATAAGAACACCGAGGAACGAATCACGCAGCGAGAAGCGTCAACGTAATTAAAGTCACTGGATCCCGGGAAAGAGCGCCATTGCCTCGCTTGCCTGCTGCCGCATCCGTCGCCCTCCCGGCCTCCGAGCATTGCGGTGACGACTCGGACCCGTTCATCCGCCTGCGTACTATTCCACCTCCCCCTGTTCACTTGGACTCCGACGCTTCGTCGAACGCCGGAGTTTCCGACAGCCAAGCTTCAGGCGTTCCATTGAACGCGGACGCTTTCCCTGGCAAGGAAGTCTCCCACGTTCTATCGAACGCGGCCGCCCCTCCCGACGGCCAAACCTAGAATATTTTACAGAATTCGGCCGCCATTCCCGGCAGCGAAGCCTCGTTCGACCTAATTGGACGAGGCCGCTACTCCCGACAGCCAAACCTCGGACGCTTCGTCGAACGCGGCCCTCGGATCTCGCGGCGCTGACGACGACGAACTGAGTAATGATTCCGACCGCCTTTCCACCGTTGAGGAAGGCGACGTGATTCCAGGCCAGGGACATCCCCCCTCTACGCCAGACGCTTCGACGACAACGACGTCACCTGAGTCGTCCGCAGAGTGAGCGTCTCCTGAAGACGCCGAGATGCAAGACGACCGCCCAGACGCCAAGCGTGGTATCTCGCCTGCTGGCGGCGGCTCAAACGGTGCCGTCAGTCAAAAAGAAGCGTCTTGGCCCGGACAATTTTGAATATGCGGAGTCACTGGAATTCTAACCGACTGTCTCCCATGTTTTGCTTTTCTTTCTTTTTCGTGGGCCTAAACATATTGACGTTAAATGTGCAGGGTCTTCGGAACCCGAACAAACAACGTAAGGTGATTCATTTTGTCCAGTCTAATCACTGCGATCTGCTCTTTTTGCAAGAAACCAATATTTTTTGCTGCCCGGGACTTGACAGAATTCAAGGCCCAGTTTTCAATTCCTTGATATTTTTCTCTCTCAACGTCTTGCGCGCATGGTGTTGAAGTTTTAATATTCCGCACTTCGTTTCTGCAAGGTGCTTTTACCACTGTGCGACCCGGAGGGTAGCATCCTTGCGTACAATTTTTAATTTTTTTTTTTTTACTGGTAATGCCAAGTTTTGAGTGAAAATTGTCTACGCTCTAGTTCGTTGCGGCCACACGCCGGCTGGAGATTTTTTTAGAAGCCTTCTGCAGCAAGTGCCCGCGGACGGTTTTTTCTTCCTCTGCGAGTACATCAACTGTGTAACAGACTCCTCCCCTAGTGAAAAAGCCATTTGTACGAGAAATTTCTTGTGTCCAATAAACGCATATGAATCATACAAGATATATAAGCACAGATACTGAAAACTGAACAAACTGAAAAATCTAATTTTTATGAGAAACGTCTGTTTCCAATAAACACACATGAATCGTACAAGGTGTATAAGAACGCATAAGAACCATATCAGAACTATATAATATATATAAGCACATATAAGAACCATATAAGAAACTTATAAGAAACTTCTCACAAGTTTTAATATGGTTCTTATATGTTCTTATATATCTTATGTAGTTCTTTTATGGTTCTTATGCGTTCTTATACACCTTGTACGATTCATGTGTGTTTATTGGACACAGAAATTTCTTATACAAATGAGATTTTTCAGTATGTTGACGAGACGTTCGCGGACCTGGTTGTGGGCGGAATACTTCTGACGCCGAGAGGCTGGTTCGTCTTCTTGAACTTCAAGACCTACGAGACGTCTGGGTTGAACTACACGGAATTGCGTACGATTCCAAGTGGTCGCGGGGCGTGTCGTCGAGCCGGCTGGACCAGGTCTATGTCTAGCAATATTTTGCATCGCGTCTCATCAGCTGGTGGCTATGTTTCTGATCACCGCCTGGTTTCAGAGGTTTTTGATGTGCCGTCTTTTCTGTGACCCCGCGGTGACACATGGTGTCTAGACATTTCGATACTGCGGAATGAACTATCCCTTTCCATTTTACGACAATCGATTCGGGAGTCGGTGCCGGTCGTTTTTTTGGCCCCCACCCAGTGGGACGCGATAAAGTCTGATTCCCGGCTTTCCGCGACGGCGGCTTGGAAGTCACCTTGGCGTCGGGCAACGGAGGCCTGCAATGAGGTTGTCCGCCGCATTCATAATGTGCAACGTGGCGGTGTGCTCACCTATTTGATGTCTGAGTACCTCGCGGTTCTTCGGGATCGACACCAACGTCTGCAAGGCGTGTTCGCTCAAAGTGCTGTGGCGCAACAGCTGCCTGATTAGCCGGTGGACTACCCGGAAGTGCTCCGTTACATCCGTGCCACATCTGTCGTTGGGGACGGACCGTCTTACGTACCCAATGTATGTCTCGCGGACGGTATACTTTCGGAGGACCCCGTGAAATCGGCGCAGTGTTCCGAAATTTCTTTTCGTCTCTCTTTTGCTTGGACCCCACCGTGAACACCTTTTCTGCGGGGATCTCACGACCTGCTTTCTGTTTCGTCTTACAGCCGTTGAGGAACTCGAGGACGTCCTTCGGGCCATGAAGGTTGGGTCTGCCCCAGGGCCCGATGCCTTAGCAGCCGAAATATACGTCACTTCTTGGGATGCCCTTGTGAACACCTTACTCCAGCAAGTGAACGGCTTTCTGGAGACAACCGAAGTTCCACCATCCTTCAGACGGGTTCGCGTCATCCTCTTCCCGTAGGAGGTGGCTCTCCATTGGATCCTGCGACTTGGCGACTTATCACTTTGCTAAACACAGGCTATAAGATGGTAGCGTGACTGCTCGTCTCGCGCCTCCGTACGGTCATGCCCCATGGGGTGTGCTCGATTCAGACGTGTTCGGTGCCTGGAAGGAACATTCTTTCGTCCCTGTCTCTCACACGAGACCTCTTTTCCTAAGCGAATTTTACCCATATATCTGGGGCCTGTGTCACTCTCGATCAAGCGAAGGCGTTTTATAAGGTTGAGCATCGTTATCTGTTCGAGGTCTTGAGAGCCTTTCACTTCTCCGAGACTTCCATTTCGTTCCTTCTGTCCCAATACCGCGGATTGACTAGCCATTTGCAAGTCAACGGCTGTCTTTTTCCGCCTTTTCAGTAAGCAGGGGAATGCGACAGGGCTGCCCGTTGTCTACCTTACGCTACGTTCTTAGCCCCGATCCGCTTCTCCGACGTCTTGCATCCAGCTCCCGGATTTGTGGCTCTCCCCTGCCCGGCTGGGACACGGTGGGGGTTAGCGCCTACGCAGATGACGTCAGTTGTTTTTTTTGTCCATAACTTTGACAGGTTCGAGGCTGCTGGACAGGGGTTCTCACAGTATGGCGCTTTCTCTGGATCATGTTTAAACGCGGCTAAGAGTCAGGCTTTGGAGTTTGGAGGTTCCCCTCTCGCTCTACCTGCGGACATCCAGGTCGTGAACGAGCTCCGAGTTCTCGGTGTGCTTTCCGACTCTCGAGGAGTGGGACCCCGAACGTGGGAGTTTGTGACCTCCGTGCTTGAACGTCAGGTTGCTGTTCCGGGTACCTTTACGTTCTCCCTCCGCGACAGAGCTTACCTAGGGACGTTTTCTGTGGGCAACTTTTCTATGTTGCTCACGTTGCACTTCCCCCTCTTCGGTTCACCCGGCGAGTCACATCCGGTTTTACTGGAGGAGGGGCACTGAGCTAGTGACAAGGGTGGTGCTCCGCCTTCCCACGCCCCTGGACGGCATACCCTTCGTCGACAGGGTGTGGCACCTGCTCTCCCCCCGCACTCTCCAGGGGTGTGAAATGACACCCACCGCCCGTCGCGGTCTCTGGCTCTTTTTTTTTCCTAGGGCCCTTGTGCCGAGTGCTTGATCCTCGCGCGTCGGGCAACCATTACCCGAGCGCACAAGCAACGCCACCTTTTTACCAAGTGGTGGTGGCTTGCCATGAGGAGTTGAGACAGGCGTTTTACCAGACCTCGGAAGTGCGCGAAGTGTTACCAGGTCGTGTCGTCGAAGAGCTCTGCGTGACCCGGATCACCCTTAAGCAGAGGGATCGGGCGAACGCCTTTCTTTGTTCTTCGAACAAGACGACGACTCCAAAGCTGGAGAGTTGTACCCGACCCTTAGTCTCCCAACGGCAGGCAGGTGGAGACAAACGCACGTTTTTTAGAGCGCAGCTCTTAGGCGCCTGTTTCCGGCTTGAGCGGCGTCGCCTTCGGCGTCGGCGAAACCGCGCGTTGCATTGCGGGAAGCTTGCCATAATGACGTCACGAGGACTACCCTCGTCAGGGTCACGAGGGTTACGAGGGTTACTCTCACGAGGTTTACGAGGGTTACCCTCCCGAGGATCGCGAGGGTAACCTTTGCGAGGGTCACGAGCGTTACCCTCACGAGGGTTGCGAGGGTTAGTTACGCTTAAAAGGGTTACCCTCACGAGGGTCACGAGGTTTACCCTCACGAGGGTCACGAGGGTTATGAAAGTTACCCTCATGTCACCCCCCCTCCTTTCCCCGAGGAAACGTGACCTCAGGGAGTCACTTATCCCTCAATACCCTTCCATCCTCCTCCTCAAGAGCTGCGCTTTAATCCGGCGTTACAGGGAGTTGTAAACGGCTTTCAATTCTGTTTTTCAATTTTTCTGCTGCGCACTCATTTTGGCGCTTGGCGCACCGTGGCGTCCACGGTATGAGCATCTGTATTTTTGTGTCGGGCGGTGTACGCGCCCCCACGGCGACATCGACGAGAACCAGTCGGCCAACTGGTTCTCTGGCAGAATCGTTGTGCGGCAATTGGCCAGCAACGACGGTCTCGTACAATGTTGCCTGTGCTATCTCGATTGGTGGGATACACGGCTCCGCTACCTAGACTCCAAGCTATTTTGGTTGGGCGAGGAAGAGTTCCTCAGGCGCTAGTCTTGCCGCTACGTAAGGCTGGTCGGTGGTCGCATTTGCTACGTCTGGCGGCTCGATGGCCACATTCACGCGCCGCAATCTCTTTGGTTTTGGAGCGAGAATAAGATTATCTGGGCTCGCCACGCCCTGCGCTTCTTAAATTATCAGGATCGCAATGGTGGCTTTAACAACGGGAGGTCATTTGACCTGATATGCAACGTCTCATTGCCACGGTGGTGTAGAAACATTCAGCCATTTTGTTAAGAGCTGTTACACGTATCTTCTGTTCTTCCGAAGACTATTTCACATGTGCCTTTTTATAGTTGTGTTTGCAGATCTGCGTGAACGACGCGGCACACGCGTCTACTCTCAAAAATCGCTCTATTCGGGAACGTCCTCAACATGGTCAATTATAGGGGACCTACGCGCCTGAGTTTAAGACTACTGGGTTAAATTTTGCGAGCGGTTCCTTGCCTTATATAAATATTATTTCAGGTTGCATTTGTTTTGTTTGTTTGTTTGCTTTTCCCGTCCAGGACTTGTTATTACACTATACTAATGATTAAAAAAAAGGTCATTTTTGTCTTTAGACGTACCTCGTTGTGTTGCTCTGCAATGTTGTTGTACTCGCAGGGATCCTTGGACAGGTCGAACAGACAAGGCGCCACAGTTGGTGCACACGGCTTGCTCGGATCTCTCTTGCCACATTTAATCGGGGTCGGATAGGACCCGTCCCCGGACCCACAGGCAACATCGTGACCGGCGTTCCTCAGCACCCGAGCCACAAGGGATGTCTCGCACTCTTGGCGAGCTCTGTTGTAGTCCCACGTGATGTTCCCGGGAACCTGAAACCACTCGTCAAGCACGCCTCCTTTGACGACACCGCTCACAAGTTTGAAATGACCCTCAATGATAGCGGAGGCATTTTCGATGGGATCTATGTTGATGAGAAGTTCCTTCCTTGGCGTCTCCGACTGGCGACTTAGTGAATCTAGATGACTGATCCCGTCGATGTCGCCCAGATCCGACGGGTTACCGCCTGCAACAAATGCAATTGTATTATTAAATCTTCCATTTAACACAAGCCTATAAATCACTAAAATAATGCCATCTTCTAATCATTTAAATCAAACAATCAAGCGCACTCAAACAGATCATGGGGCGTACCTATACGACCTTAGCGCAACACACTGATCGCGAACGCGGCAATTAAATATTTTTCATGTTTTAATTTTTTGAAAAGTAAGTACTGAGGATTTCCGAGATGTACAGGTACAATTTCGGCACAAAAAGAATAGACTGCATGGCGCTAGTTGGTATAACCATAATTTGTCTAACATAAAACTTAAAAAGAGATCTAAACGACTCTATCCAAACTGCGCTAAACTCTGCAGTGTATGTGCTACACTTATACTTCATGCCCATGACTGCTATACTTCGCTCGATGCCTCCAGAAAACGATCCAATCAGTGTCTTGACAGTCGAAACTCGCCGCCACGTTGTGCTTTGAGTAAATATTCAATGGTGACAAAGTGTTCCTATAAAACACTATTCCGAAGCTTGTGCAAAGTTGTATAGCGTCAACATGGGGATACGCGATAAATTATTGCGCCCCCAAGGCACGGCCGGTCAATATTTGGTTTGCCTTCTTTCCGACGTTATACGAAGAAGCCTGAAAGCGCACTAAAAACAGCCCACATTATTGTTTTTATTGCAGCCGACGGAACGCAATGAGTCGTTGAGCTCGCCCAAATGTGAGGTGGAGTTTTTACTTCCTATGCCCAAAGTATATTTTTCTTTTTGCTGCGGACACTTTATTTTCACTGGAAGCGAAGTTGATATTACCTGTACTTTCCTCTCCTAACGTGCTGAGAGAAACGCAGAGTGAGTGAATATTAAAACAATATTCAGCTAGAAAAAAAAAAAGGAAAACGTATAGTGACGGACCCGTCACTATATGATTCAGTTCGTTCTTGTGGAGGTAGGTTCAAATTTGTGAGAATGCGGCTGGGTGCCCCCCCCCCCCTCCCCCCCCCCCCCCTGCCAATAATTTTTCAGTATAAAACATTTATCTCACAGGTGCTTTAATCTAATATCGAGTTCCAATGTACAGCGAAATAAAGACTAGACGAATGTCTTCGACTAGGGACGCTCTTCATTCGCGATACAGGGGACGGGTTCACCAGTCAACGCTGCACGTTTTCGTGCTTGTCATTCCCTTCACGTTACTGACAGTAAGCCAAAGATTTCTGTCCAAGCAGTACAAAGACAATAGACTTTTCGCCTCTGGCCCCAGTCGACTCTGTGAGCTTCAGTGAAATAGATGGATAACACAAATGTGGCCACAGGGTGGCACTTTTTTTGCAGTCGTCTTTAGAGCATAGAATACGTACATCACGGAGTTTCCAAGCGAAACATGGACCGCCAGTATGAACTTATTTGTGATAAAGTGTTACCTGCATTGGCTCTTATAAGCTATTCGCTCACTTGTTCAAGTCAACAGGTCAAGTTTGAATCATTTTTGTATGTACCGCTGAGTGTGTTACATGGCGGCATCTAGCAGTTTCCGCAACCGCGCTCCTGTTACAGAAGAGCATCACACGCGTTCCACGTCAATGTTTGGATTCAGCTCATGTCCCCGCAGATTAAGCATGAGTCCCAAAAGTATGCTGATGTTGCACTCGTGTCGCCACCTATCGAACACCAGTATTAGTTAAACGCTGACGCAACCCTGGTGTCCGATATGTGAGTTTGGTGGATGCTTGAACTCGCTGCATTCTTAAACCAATAACGTCAAAGTTGAGAGTCCGACGCAACTTCTATTTCCGTCCAATGAAGAAAAAAATAATCCCAATATCAGACTGCCAGCCTTGGAGCTGTTGGTGCAAAAAGGCGATGACTTCAAACTTCCACCCTGCTTTTTATACACAACATCGAACTTGCCGTTCGACGCTATGTTATTTTCACGTCGGAAAAGTGGGACACTCCATAGGTCTCAATGGACTGACGTCTCAGTGGGATTGGCAAACATTCGTGAGGCGGCGCACGTGACCTCGAACCGTGATGACCTCTGCTCCTTTCTGTGCAGCAAGCCTTTTATTATTTTTTTTTTTTGCGAATGTACCGTAATTTGTTGTTGTATGCTTAGGCAACGGAATATTAAGCGACCCCAACAGGTGCCTTGTGGTGCTTCTAATTTGGACAAGAAATTTAGCACACCGGTACGATGCTTATCCAGATCGAAATGGTCGGCGGTGTGATCCGAGTCGACGATGCCTGGTTTCTGCGGCGAAATTTGTCCCTCCGCGTTATCCTCCTCGCGTGTTTAGGTTTGAAGCCAAGTGCGCTAATGAACAAGCGCTTGCCTCGTTTAGCAGTTGGAAGAACCATGGCAGGGCTAGAGTGAACAAGCGCAGTCTCTTAGGGCTTTTGCACGGGGAGTAATTGCTCCCTGCGGCCGCAGCTCGAAGAGGTCGCTGTAACTGTATCCTTCCTATAGCTCTTTAATTCCATGTGAGAGGCACGTCTACCTCACCATGTTGGCCCCTTTGCTCCGGGGTTGCTTTCGAGAAGTTTCTGGAGTAATTAGACACGCAGGTTATGAGGCCGCCTGCCTGCAGGGACTTCTGCTGCACACCTCTTCCTCTTCATCTCCTTAAGAGACAAGTTTCTATAGACAAGATTTAATTATCTTAAGCTGCAACGTAATTCAATCGCCCCACTAAAGTACTTTACGGTACGCATATTGACGCACATTTTCAATTGCAGTGATCGGGGAACGGTTGTTCAAGATGGCTCAGGCAGTGTTGGGGAAGGTGGTGTGGTCGCGCCCAACGCAGCTAAAACTTTTCCGTTGCTACTAGGCGAAAAAGTCAGCAAGGAAAGCCGCTTTCTAACCCGGGCATAAAAAAAAAAAATTGGCAGGTGAGCACTGATCGTCTCACTTAATTTTATTTCGCAACACTAATTACTTACTTACTATTTGCTCTTTACTGGCGCAAGGGCTACCTATGGGCCAAAGAGCGCCAGTCTATGGTGAAGGCTGTGTTAAATCTCAAAGTTAGTCACTGCTACTATATTGGCTTTAAAGCAATGATGTCAGACCAGAGCAACACTAATTGTGGGCAGTTGCAAGAACGAAAGAGAAGAGCGAGGAAACCCCACGAGCTGTGATCCTGGCTGCTTATCATTAGTTGCCAAGGAAACGAGCCATGGTGGGTGTAAAAAGGACAATGGAAGCTTGGAGTCGTCGCATTATTAAACTAACACAGTCTAAGTTGATAGTCTGACATTATTCTCATTTAAATAAATGCAACGAAAATTAATCAAAAGAAAGGCCATTTAAGGAGGGTTTAGCCCATCGTGCCACGCTTTTGGACACGCACGTCACGAGTTAGAGTTTTATCATATCCTTTTCCAGGGCGTCATGTTTGAGTCGAAACAACTAGCTTTCGCTTAAGTGAGGTAACCGAAAATCAAATGTTGCGTTACATGAGGTAACAGAAAGGGAGATGCCCAGTCGCTAAAATCAGTAATAACGAATTAACCCTAAGATGACCTTTTGGACATAACGCTATTGTGTATCGAGCTGAATAACCTGTCTCGCGACCATAAGAATGAAGTGAAGAGTACCAAATGAGAGGTATAAAAAGTGCAGTTCAGTCATGGCCGCGCCCATGCACATCTGCTTAAAAGCGTCTATACCTCAAAGATAAAATCGGCGCCACTTAGAAATTCTCCTGAGCAAGTGTTGTTTCTTTTTTTCTTTTTTTTTCTCATTTTGGTCACAACTCAATGGATGACACAATGGTCCATAAGAACTCAAAAAAAACCTGCTATCATGTTTTTTTCTGAATTTAGACCAAATTTAGCAACGTTTACCGAAATCAGAAGCTGCCAAATTTATACGCGAGGAGAGTCTATCCCGTTTACGTTAACATTATATTTCAAGCAGTAAAACATATATTAGAATTATCGCTTTGTGTCAAAGGGAGGTGTATATTTCACTGCAGTTCAACTTTTTTTTTCAGAAACATTAAACGCAAAATTTGAAAAAGAGCCACGATATGCAAACGAGCCTATATTTAGGTTTGTCTGCCGGACGTTCGGATACCTTGAGTTGAAAACTAGCGGCGGTGAATTTGCCCTATGAAACAATGTTTGCCTTTTTTTTTACATTTTTATTTATTTTCTCGCGCGAGTCTTACAACAAACATTGGCTTTAACTTCTAAAGACATTTGGCACATATTTTGAGGCTACACCAATTTATAACTGTCACAAGTTTCAGACGTAAAAATGGACTCTGTTGTCGTGGAAATTGATCGCGAATTTACTCCCGTGAAACCTATCGTTAAAAAAAAAAACTAAATCTGAATATAAAATTAAAATAAAACTTGGGCCCCCACAATATGCAACGCAAGCACCCTTTATCTACACCTCTTAAACGTCTGAACCAATTCGCTTCGATTTTATCTCTGCCCATTTGATGTTCTCAGCAAGTAGAATTTTCAACATACTCAGATACTTTTTATATCAAGATAAACCCTCTTTCCTATGGTATAAATCCACATGTAAAAATGCACAGGGTCTCTCTCACATGTTGTCCCTAAGACGACTTGAAGGCGAAAGCCGAAGCGCCGATACACTAAAGATGATTTACTTAATTCACTTTGATCCTCTTAATTCGCTTTGTCGTCCTTCTTAATTTCGTTGCCTCTAATTCGCCTGAGTGGTGTCGTAAACGTGATAACAAACCTCCGAAGACAGCGCGCTCTCTGACCACGCACATGTGGCATTGTCAGAGAGCGGGGGGAAAGAGAGCAAGCACTTTCTCTGGAGGAAATAAATAGTCGGTCGAAAACTAGCAGGTCAAAGCTGCGGTCTACAGTCGCATGAAGCGCAAACTTTTTCTTAAGCCCCCACTGGAGCGCTAGATAGAGCAGGGATTGACTTCAAAGACTCTGACAATAGGAACTATTCACTGGCTGCCATAGCTGTGTGCGCGACTGCTGAGCGCGTGCTGACGGCGAGCCTCCACAGTTCTTTTGCAACGTGCATTCCGCACCATCAAGATTGCCGGTCTTAGCAACCTATTATTGTGAGCTCGTTCTGAGCATGCGCCCTAAACAGCACCCACAAATATGGCGTCCAATGAATACTCCTTATATAAGCGAACTATATACTGTAGGCAAAATAACTAAAAACAACACTCATATACACTTCACCCGTGACACCAGCGATTGCGGCCTTCGCGCGTAGAACCTGGTCAGCTTTTGGCTGAGGGCGCTTGACTGTGTTCGAAAAGGAAGAAGACGAGAAAAAAGAAAATTCTCGGCGGCGCGAAAAGCGAGAAAGAAAGAGAAGTGGAAGCTCGTGATCGTGAATGGAACGAGCGGAACGCGAGACGCGCAAGACAGGAGACAGCGAGACAGATCGAACGAGGAGCATCAAACGAGACGAACGCCATGAACTAACGGAGAATCTTCAACAGTTCATATTTATGCGTCTATTTTATCAGTGTAAATACAGTTCTTGTTTTCCTGAATGTGCGGGCGTAAGTTGAATCGCGAGCAACTTCTGCAACAATGGCAACACGCAAGACGACGTTCGCGTCATCGAGGCATTGCATTCGTATTAAGTCCCTTATACAACATTGCCGCCATGCGACAAACACTACATTCTAGGCTGCCATTGCCTTTGCCACGATAGTGTGGACAAGAGAATATATTCTTTTCATTTAGCAGCTCACTTTTTGCTCGTAGGCTGGCTATTTGCAGACATGTACAAATTACTCAAAAAAGGTAGTTAAGTTAAGTTACTGAGTATCGACGCCAAAAGTAATTGGAGTAGAGTAGAAATTACGCATTCGTAATAGTAATTGAGTAAACTACTAACTACTGTAAAAAGTAGCGAGTTACTTTGAAGTTACTTTCGAAGTTACTTTTTTATATTTTTGTGGTAGCAAAATGAACAGCAGTTTTGATCAATGAAAAACCCTGCGAGCCTAAAATAAATGCAGTCTATTTATGGCTTGCGTTTTCGCCAAAATAGTTTATTCGCTCGCAGAAGCAATTGACTTTCAAAGTTCTTGATAGGAGAGTTTTCCTCTTTTTCTTGTAAAGACGTCCCCAGCCAAGCTAAATAGACGTTCCACCGACGGGCTGGATGGAACGGCAGCGTTGAATTTGAGAAACAGGCTGTGCAGGGTCGGGTAAGCGAGTGTCGGCATCTTAGGTGTCCATGACAAAACATGTGAGGTTTGCCTCGGTAGAGGGTCTTTTATAACAAACTTTTTTTCTTTTTTCTTCGTCAAGTTGAGATTGTTATGACTGGCCCCTCTTTATTCCGACGTCGTTCTGAGAGTACGCTGAGTGAGTGCACCAGACCGTCAAGGGTTCAAGTCTCGCGCCACGACGATGATATCATCCGGACGACTGCGCGTCCCGTTGTAGTGCTAGTGCTACGCTACTGAAAAAAAAAAGTTTTGGTTTAACACAAGATGAACCGAAGTATACTTTGCCGCTGACGCCCGGTCCAACAAAAGGATCTCCCAAGGGTAACTCGCAATCCTCGCCGGCGACTACAATATTCTGACGCGCCTGAATCGTTTTTAACAAAGAGGCGGACTCCCAGGCATGGATAGTCGGAATGACTCGAAGGCTGGAAGCGGGAACGTGCTCCCATGAACGGATTATCCGTACCATGGTTTGTGCGCGGGGGAGTGCGGCTTTGCAAAGGCGTATGTGCTGACGACAAGGCGCCCAGCTGCGAGGTCATTCCAGTGGCGCCTCCAGTGGAACCTACCGCTTGAGTCAGAACTCACTAAAGACAGACAACACGAAAACAACAACTCTCAGAGTGTCCCCGTTGCAGCTGGAAACGCGGCGCCTGCGTGCATTACCGGATTAGTTCAATACCCGACCAAGGCTTGTTAAGCATCTCTTCCTGCGTTCGTGCGTGCTGGTGTTATGTTTTGGCTGCTCGTCGCCACCTTCGCCCAAGGACGCCTTCCCGAACAAGGGGGCCTCTTGTTCGGGAATGCCACTTCATCTGCCGGCGTCTTATTCATTTCTGCGCTCAAACTTTCGTGATGGGCAAAATTAGCACTATATAATTTCGAAAGCAGTTAGTAATTTGAGTAGAAGTTACCTGAGAAAAGTAGTTAAATTGAACTACTAATTACCCAAATCAAGTTGTAATTGAAAGTTACCAAGTTACTCGAAAAAGTAGTTAAACTACAGTAGTTTGAGTAGAGTAGTTGAACTACGTCCAAGTCTGGCTATTTGTTTCCGACGTACCACTCACCAGCAAGTTGGTATAAGGTGGGCAACCAGTCGCTGACGTGAAAAATATGAGTGTAGTCGATGCCCCGCATTCCGCTGAACAACGGGCTCCAGATGATGCCGGGAACATGGACACCTCCTTCCCAGGGCGTCATTTTCTGCCCCTTGAAGGGCCAGGAAGAGGCGTAGTTTGCATTTTCGCTGTTTGTGTCGGCACCGTTGTCCGACGAGAACACCAAAACAGTGTCGTTCAACATTCCTCGTTTCCCGAGGGCTTCAACAACGGCGCCTACTGACTCGTCGAGGGCGGACACCATGCCTGCACAACGTAGAAAAGAAGAAATGTGTTAGTCTAAGGTATTCGCAGCTTTCAAGACCTGTAGGGGGCGCACTGCTGCCTGTCGAAGTGGCTGTCATCTGGATGGTCGTCGTCGAACAGCAGTACGAGGCTGAGTCTGCGACGCGTACGTAATTATGAACATGATCGTAAACCTGAGAGTGGGGCAGAAAAGAGAACACAGCAGAAGGTAGAAAAAGAGGAAACAACGTCTCAATTGAGACGTTGCCTCCTTTTTTTCTGCCTCTGTTGTGTTCTCTTTTCTGCCCCAGTCTCAGGTTTACAATCATGTTCAACTTACACCAGCTTGCCTGCACTCTGACTATTTTTTCGTTACATAAGCATAGTTTTGCTATATGCGAGCAGTATTAGTGCCTTACTTTATTTTTTCACAAAAAAAAGGTGTAAGCGACCACTTTCGTTCTGAAGCTCATCATCCAGGAGCTAGGGTGCCCGATTCTCACACCGCGGTGCTACTATCGCTGAAAGTTGCGAACACAAAACTACACTGCTTTTTTTTTTTTTTTTTCAACCAGAGCACAGGTTGGAGTCGCTTATATTGTAGATATTTGATACGAACATCAACACCCCAATCGAAAGGAGATGCACCGAATTGCGCCTTATTCATAAGTTGGCGCCCTTCGGAACGAATGTATTCGATGGTAACCAAGAACCATTGAAATGGCATACCTGGTTTAATAAATGTTGTTTCAATAACTTAAAGGGTCATAACTCAATTCACCCTGTCTAAAATTTATCGTTTGGTCGCAGATTCGCCAAGTTTTATTTCTGATTATTTTTAAGTCTTTCGATCATTTTCAATTCACAACTTACAAACCTACATCCCAATTTCGTAATTTTTTTTTCTTATTTTTTTTTCTCTCTTTCTCTAACAATGCCTACTTTTTCGAAACACAAAAAGCTCCAGCCTGCACTCAGTACTGTGGGTTAACCGCCGAATTCAGAAACCTCCCTCAAACTACACTCAAACTGAAGGGCCCCTCCACTTCCTGGAGGATGGCGCGAGGGCCGGCGCCGGCCAATCGCGAGGACGGATCCGCCGTCGCGATTGGCCAGTGCCGGCCCTTGAGCCTTCCTCGAGGAAGTGGAGGGGCCCTTCAGTTGGAGTGTATTTTGAGTGAGGTTTCTGAATTCGGCGGTTAGAATGTATGTTCTAGACAAGCTCAACTGAGCCTTAAATAGCCCCTAAAAAGAAACAAAAAAAAAATTTTTTTTAACAGTTTTGTTGGGACACGCGTGTAAAAATAAAATACGTGAAAAAGAAAAAAAAAAAAGAAGAAGAAGCTTTAGAGCAATATCGACGGCGAGAGGTTTATTTGAGATCCTGCGCGCCAAGTCCATGATGTCACGGAATCTCTCCACCTCAACGTGAAGGCGAAGCCGATCCACCTCTCCTCCACGCTCCCGAAATGCCGAAAGGGAAAACCAGCGGATAGGAGATGACTACCAACTAAATCGCGTCTCGCGCCGTCAAAATTGCTCTAAAAAAAGAAAATAACATTTTCCGCGTAATATTAATTTTCTAACAGGCGAGCCCCGCCCAAACTGTAAAAAAAACCGCTTTCCGCTAAACAAATCAGCTGTTTTCTGATTTGTTTAGCGGAAAGTATTCTGTTTTGTGGTCGGCGCTATTTTTAGCGGTTTTCGAGTCACGTTAGCGTTTTCTCTGCAGGTCTAAAATGTTCTCCAGTTTACATTTATTAATCGTAAATGGCATAATTTTTGTGGTATGTGGAGACGCTATTTCTGCTTAGACTCAATAAAATTGCTGTCAATAAAAATAAATTTCGCGACGCCATTGAAGTATCGCCGAGGCAAACATTGAAACACGCCTTGAACTGATTTGCCGACAACAAGAACCCAGCGAACTATGCGCAATTAAAAAACATGGGTGCTATGGGCTTCTAAACCTTGCGACTGGTAACTAGAAGTTTTATGAGACGGCAAAGCCGTCAGATACCTCTACTGAAAATAGAAGTTCTTGAAATATGATCACTGAAGCTTTAAAGTGCCACAAGATATTGTAACATTTATGAGAACTATACGTATCAAGATCTACGTCGGCAAGTACGGCTAGACAACACATCTAACTCCCGGTGATAGCAATATCGTACAGGAACCGTCGTTCTGTGCATGAAAGCACTGTGGGGCAAAATGGGAGCTTCCTTTTAAGAATTATTTTATTTAATGTGCCGTTGTTAGCCAAACTAGAGGAGTAACGACAGTAAAAAGGCCACTCTTACACTTCGCCTTAAATTTAGCCGTTCTTCAAAAGTCCTCTAGCGATGCTTGGGAGAAGAGCGTGTTGCTTCAAGTCATGGATCAAGAAGAAAGAGCGTGTTGTGAAAGATGTGGTTGTGCTGTCTCAGTTTTAATTGTTTTATTTTTTCTTCATTCCTTACTCTAGCTACTTTTTTTAGTGTGTTTGAGGAATTTTTTTTCCCCTCTTAAAGGGGCCCTCCAACAGTATTTGAGCGTCGACTTTTTTTTGCGGTTTCTACACGCTAGTGGTCCCGGAAACCCAGTGGACAACGAAAGAGTTCGAAAATATTAGCGCATCATATTTTAATTTGACAACTCGGAAACACCTCCTCCGATGGTGGCGCCGCGAGGTGCCGAATGCGCGCGCATAACGGCGCTCCCTTTCACTATACGTCACATTCTCTGGGTTTCGTGATTGGCGAGAGCCGTCCCAGGAATTTTGAAGCGAAATAAAGTATATCACACGTTAACCGTCATTATTTCTCTAACAAGTCATTTTTATAGAGCTAATAAAGTTGCAAAGTAAAGTATAAAAAGGGCGAAAACAACACCTTGTCGCTCATGCGCGCCTCCCAGCGGCGTCCGCGACGTACCATCGCGAGCAGACGACAAGTGATCCGTGTAGTCAACGCGCATCGTATTTTCACATGTGCGCCCCCGGTCCCGGTCAACTAAAAGCAGTAAGAGGAGCCAGGGGAACCCTTATTTTCTTTTAATGCTGTGACAGACTTTTCAATGTTCGAGTGAAGGGCGGCGACGGGATCCAGCTTTTGCCCAACGGGACCGCTCACCAGCTTGTAGCTCCTACTCGCCGAGGTGGCTCCGGTGGCGCAGTTGCGGGAGTCTAGTCTTCCGAGGCAGTCGAAGCGGACTGAGGCAGAGACGCGTCGCGGCGCATGCGTGGAGTGTCCTCGTACGGCGCGACACCCAGCTCCGCACTCAAAATCCGATAAGCCCGGTAAATTCATCAATGATGGCAACCCGATCCCAAAGCTACGATGGTTGCAGCTAGGCCTCATGGCCGACGAGCCGACCGGGCCGGCGCTTTGCTCCAATCATAGAGTTATTATAATGTACGCTAGAGGTTCAACTGGCGCTAGTGTCTATGCGACTTCCGTGACGCAAATTGAAGCAGACAGCAACCAGTCTACTTTTGCGGTGCTCCTGTGCATTCCTACGGGAAAACGCGCGTGCATTTTGTCTCTTCGCCGGAAAATAACATGAAACACTTTGGTTATTTCGGTCGCACCAAATAGTATGTGTCTTAATTAACATTGTAAAAGTGTAATTGCTTTAGTTAGCGCATTTTTCTTCATCAGTGAGCGATGTTTAACTTCGCTGCATTTCAGTCCCAAACCTGTGTTCCGCAGCAGGTGTGTAAAAACAAGCGACGATTCAAAGCAAAATTACGATCGAAACAAATATAGAGTGTGTTCAAGGCTCGCCAGGATTACGGTGACGCTTGTATATTGATAATATGCCAGTCCTGTCACCATATGAAAATGATCCCATCGCGCATGAGCGGATAAAAACCTTCAACGTAGAGAATAAAGTCCGTGAGATATGAAAGGTGTCTCTTCGTATTGTTTTCTCTGCCGGGCAGCTTTTATCGCGCACTTGTTCTCAAAGATGTCTAGCGCGGGGGTGATATTTTGAACGTAGAACACGCAGCTTCGCTCAGGACAGAAAGGATAAAGCGGTGCTCACTTATTTAAAATCGGAATAGATTACGTGGCCTTCAATTTATTTTGATCGTACATGCACTGCGAGTTACTGATCCGGTGTTGCTGCGTAGTTCTTGCCGCCGCTCTTGATTTTCCAGATGTCCTTCGTTCGTTTGGCATGTATATCCCCCATGCTGGAAATCGCCGACGCCGCGTTCGCGGTAACAGTGAACAGTGTCCGACAGTGCACATAAATACACGTACGAAGCCGTTTTAGCACCGTTTTTAGTGCGATGAATTCGAGAGAAAGACGCCGTAACTGACCAATTCTTTCGTCGGTCTGACAGAGAAATATTCCAAACTACCTAGCACGTACGAATTATTCGGGATATTTGCTCTTATGATCAAGCGCAGGGAGAAAATGCACTCACTTTTTCCCATAGAAATGCATTACCGGAAGTCAATTTTCGACTGGTTGCTGTCTGCTTCAATTTGCGTCAGCACACTAGCGCCACTTGAACCTCTAGCGTACATTATAACTCTATGGCTCCAATCGCCCGGGCCAATGCTTTGCTCCCATTGGCCAACCGCTTTGCTCCAATCGCTAAACTGTTTCATTTTACGTCATGAAGCGCAATGTTTTGCTTATTTAAAGTTGTTTTCTGCAATATTTAGTTTTCTAATAACTCACAAAATATTGCGAATTTCTGTAATATTTTTTTTCCTCGGTGATCCTGCTTTCTTGGAGCTCCGTTTCAGCGTCAACTTCAAACCGGTCAAAAAAGTGTTGGTGGGCCCCTTTAATGCTTACGGTGAGAGTAGAATTCCTGTATAGGCTGCCTACGGGAGCGAGCTTTGCGCGCTCATCCTTGGTGGGTGGCCGTGGCGCCGGCTTTCCTGCACGCCTGTGGATTCTTTGCTCGTCACGTGACTGAATTCAGCGAATGGTAGCGCCGTGCGCCGCCGCGCATGGAAAACAGGAAAGGAGCAGAGGGAGGCAAAAGGCAGGGGAGCATATGCCGCGGCGCGTGCAACGTCGGCGAAGTGACCGTATCGGTGGCTTTCCTGCACTGCGCAGGATTCTTTGCTGTTTACATGAGCCTCTGGATCTTGTAGGAAGCCACAACTGTATGCGAGACAACAAACTAGCGCCATCTATCCTAGTTGGTTGCAAGATGTTTCCACCGAACGCGCTGCTCCGTTGAAAAACGCAGGTATTCATCTGGACATGACTAAGGGTACTGCGAAGGTTACGGACGTGTTGACGCAATAATAGGGCCTCTTAAATCATTCCCGCTTTAGAATGTCAATCCTCGTGCTGCTACGACTCCTTCAGTCACATAACAATAGTCTGGATCACCTTCTACGTAATGTGGGCCGAAACGTAGCGCACCATACAACTGTCGTAGAAAGTAGTGCATAGGCAAAAGTGCGTCAAGAACAGCGCATGTATTATCCGAGGTCAATACTGAGCAAGTTGAGTTAGCCTGCCGAAATGTCACTTCATATACCGCAAAAAATGGCAGTTGGTCAGTGGTCCACAACTGGTAGATTTCAACATTTAATGCGGACCCTGCGCTAATGATTGCATGAAAGTTGGCTGCAACTTCACTGGCTGACGTCATTACTGCTGAATGGTATATATATATATATATATATATATATATATATATATATATATATATATATATATATATATATATATATCAGTCGGCTTCACGACTTTAGCCGCCCATCATACTTGGTCCTACGGCGGGCTTAGTTCCGAATTGTTGGTGGTGTTAAAAAGGTTAGAAGCAAACGAGACACACAAGAGATAGGACGAATTACCCAAGAGACATACCCGCGTACATAGTTCTGTTCCAGTGGCCTATGTCGTGATACTTGTCGCTGTATTTCTTCGGGACCTGCAGAGGATCATGCCGGTTTGCACCATGTGGTGCTAGATGCGCCAGATACAAAAAGAGTGGCTACAAAAGAAAAAAACAAATGCATGTCATTCATAAAAAAAAAATTTAGAACTCGCAAATTATGGATTTGTAGAGGCGACATTATAACAAGAGCGCAAAACAACAACACACACACATAGGACACACACCAGAGAGACACGCAGCGCTGATTTACAGGTCAAATGTTTTTTTTTTTACTTTTTTATTTTTATTTTTTATGCGCGAGGAACGAGAAGGATAGCAAAACTGCTTCGTGTGCTTCGTCTTCGCTAGACGTTTAACGATATTCTAGCGAAGACGAAGAATACGAAGCAGTTTTACTATCCTTCATGTTCCTCGCGCATAAGAACCATGAAATACATTTGAGTTGTAAGTCAGCGCTGTGCGTCTCTTGGGTGTGTCTCCTGTGTGTCTGTTGTCGTCTCGCGCTGTTGTTGTTATGATGCTTTACCCACTCACTATAATCCTTACCAGCTTCATTTGGAGAGGCGAATTTTACCTACTTAAAAAAGACAAAGACAAGTAAAGTTGCACCGTTATAACTTTCAGAAATGGGTCACATAAGTTATTAAACGCACTCTGCAATAAAAATTTACTAGAGGTAAATATAAAAAAAAATTCATCCACCGTGATCAAGCTGTCTTTACTTAAAGGGGGCAATGCAACGATTTTTGTACTTTGCGCAAATACCACTCAGGACGAAGCCCTGACGAACTATGCGACACGCGATCGTTTTTCACCACGCGCAGTATCAGTCGCAGAAAAAATTATTGAAAAACGAGCAGCGTTCACCTCCTCAACTCGCAGCCAGAACGAGCGGCCACCTGATCTGGAGCCGATTATATGCCGCCAATGTTAATCGTAGCCACGCGCTGGGGTTGGCAAGCCTCAGCACACGCGCTGAGTTCCAGACATTGTATGCCTCGGCTATTGTCGTCAGCGCAGTGATTGAAAACGGGCCACTGCCCGAATGCTTCTCGAACTATCAATTATCACGAGCCCAAATCGAGTGCTCACGCAATGCATCGGGTCCAATATATGAGCCGCATTCAAATATCGTCCCTGGAGGATGCTGCTACCACCAGTGTACGTCATCAAAATTTGCGAAGGAGAGATTGAAAGAAAACGCTCGCTTTTCTCCTTGAAATTACACTGCAACAAAGAGGTTTCTTCGTCAGTGGCGTTGCGTGCGAGTGTACTTGGGTCCCACTAGTGCCAGTAAGCTCATACAAAAAGAAAAACGCTCAAAACGAATATCGTTGCACCGCCCCTTGAAAGGCCGACGACCAGACTCGAGATTCTGCGAGGCAGAAGATCCTCCTCGCCATGGGGGAGGAGGAAACAGGCAACGGTTGACAGGGTAGGAGGGGGGAGAGGAGGAAGCGGGGGAAAAGTGGAAAGCGCGAACTGGTCGTCGGTCGAGGCATATAGGCTTGCGTTTCCGGCATTACCCAGTCATGTACTGATTTTCATGTCGTACTTCAGCTCTAGTCAATTGTTTACATTGGCATCGTGTGCCCATATCAGTGATGTGTATATATTGTGTATTCTTATTTGCCTCTTTAGGCAGCTGCAGAGTGTTTCAGGCTCACATAATAGTTGAACTTAATGCATCATTTGTAAGTATAGGCGCCCTGGTTGGTGACTTTTAATAAAATTATGTGCAACTCCCACGTGCATATGTAACATAGACCCTAGCCTCCTCTATACTGACAAAGCCTGGCAGATCGTCACAAGACGCGGCCGCCGAAAGTGAAAAGGTAGACCAACAGACAAGAGTCATGTAACGGGCGCCCCGCCGCGGCGAGACGCCGAATCACACTTGTCCCGAGCGATAAAATGTCCGCTCGTGCTTCTCACGTTCCCCGGGCTACCGCTTCTTTTCTCGTCGAGTTTGAAAACCATGTTTCGGGTCCTCATTGCTGCAAAACTGTGCGCTGAATACCTGACTCTCCGAGAATTGCTCTGTGCTACCAGATTCTCACGCTCCAAATCTGCGACCGGGCACTCTACGGCTCCGTCATCGAACTGCCAGGCTTTGTGAGTATAGAGGAGGCAATCGCACGCGTTTGCCCACATAAGAGAGACAGCGCACGAGAGTAACACGCGGTTTACACTCTTGTATAAAACACACGAAGTGCAATAGGAACACCAACTCTGCATTATGCACCCAGCGAGGTTGATGAAAGCCAAGCGTCCATAGTCTGCTCCCTTTTCTTTGCCACACCCTACCGTACAGTTGCCGATAGTTTAAGAAACGCAGGGCATGGTGAGCACGGGCATTTTACTACCGCCTTCCAGCCAATAAGGTTGGGGTATTAGCCGATATGTGGGCCGTAGAACGAATTGTGAATTGCAAGATGGCAGAGAGTAATGAGCTACTCCCTTCTCTGTAAAGGCTCCCAGTGACTCTTCAAGTGTCAGTGCACCTACTTTTACACAGGGCAGAGAAATAACCAACCACTGCAATCTAAGGGCGCAGCTTGGAGATGGATGATTTGAACAAGGAAACGTTATGAATTCTGGAATACCTGACATCAGCATCTTAATTATTTTTTCTACCTTGTCGTTTGCGAAGCTCCTGCCCTGTGTCTAGGGTCCTTCGTTTTCGAGTTCTATATTTTTCAAAGATCGGGTAGTAACAATCAGGCGCTTGATTGCAAGCTGGTAATCAGGAAGAAATCTAGGTTTTCAATTCATTATTCTGGAATTCTAGTTGTGTTTATAAATATATAAGTATAATTATCAATAACAAACATTTACTGCTTTCAATAAGAGATTTTTTTTTCAATAATATTTTTATTGCGAAAAACACAGGACAAGAAGTATACAGGTAGCGCTTGTCCTGTATACTTCCTGTCCTCTTTTTTGCGCTATTTTATGTTTAATCCAAGCACACAATATAGCAGGGGGACGGCTGGCATGATATAAATATAGTACGAAAGCTGTCTGTTTTTCCTTTTAGTACAAAGAATTGGCAATAATTTCGCACCCTTCTTTCTTGTTTTCGTTTTCTTTTTTCTTTCTTTTCCGCTGGTTGAAACGGAAATAAAAGAAGGGCGAAAAAAACTAAAAGCGGCATTTCGGTACTCGGTCTATGTCACTGCAGTTCACTGAAGACAACAAAAAATCTAGGTTTGTTTCCGAGATCTGGAGCCAGCACACGTGTTCAGCAGTTACAAAATAGTTTCGAAGCTGAGTAATTAAAAAAAAAAACATATTTATTAAATTCAATTCCCGAACTTATGGGAAAATCAGGCTTAACTCAATTTCCGAGAAACATAATAGATGTTTCAAATAACGGGAAATGTCTCTTTTTGTCCGAAAACAAAGGTCCTTACGTAAATCGCTGTGACGGACTATTCGAGTACAATGTGGCAATGTAAACGCGGGGAACATATCACATTGTAGGGACAACTGTGTACCGAACAGACCTTGCAGTTCCGCATCACGGCTGCACGGAGGTTGGTCGCACATATTACGGTCATTGGGATTTTTCGAACTTTTGACCCGCACCACTTTCCGCTAAGTTTGCATTCAGTCATTTGAAAATAAGCAGGTCGAAAATAATGAAGCTACAAATCACGTTTAGACACCTTGTCCAGGGGGTGGTTTTCGATGACCCTGGTAGCCTCTTCTGCCATGAGCTCGGTGTAATACTTGCCATCAAATTCACGGGCCTCTGATAGACCTTGTCTGAAATCGTGTCCCGAGTGGCTACACTGCAAGAACAAGAAAATTCGAATGAAAAAACTATATCATGCGTTAATTATTTTTTATTTATACTTTTATTCCACTCCTCTTCTCATAATAATTTTTATAAAAGCCTATTGGCAGAACGGAAGCTTTATGAACAGATATAAAATATATAATCTAGCACTGCAGCCAAATAAAAAAGAAAAAAACACAAACTTCTCTTTGAGTTTGGATACCTTTGTAGTTAACAGGTCTTGACTTAAAAAAAATTTGAGCCATGAAACCAAATTGGTAGGCCTACCTCACTCAAGTTCTTAGGATCTCTTGAGCGTTCCAGGAATAATATTTATATCCGAGAGTCGACCTTGATTGCTTTGCATGCGCTCCTCAAGGTCCCCATGAGCATAATATTTGATTGCCGAAACATGAGGTTGCATATTTGTGCAAAGAATGCTTGCTATGAAGTTCGTAGCAGTTTGGCTAATTAAGGCCACAGTTGTCGTAAAATGCTTCCGAACTCGTTCTGTGCGAACAAACGATCAGTTTTTATAGGCCGCCATCTTCCTCAAAGTGGCAAACTCCGCAGGTAATACAACGGTCACACTGAGTATGTCATTGTTGGAATGCCTTCTGAGCGCCCTCTTTCAGGCTCTTCGGGACAATTCTGGACGCTTTTTTAACCTCTTCGACTGTGCTGCACCTCCACCCCTTGAGATTCATCTTCATTTTAAGGAATATTGAAAATTCATAACTGGTCAAATAGGAGGATAGGGCAGCGACAACCAGACTTCTCCGGACCAGAAACTGCTGCACTGTAATCTGGTTGTGACTGAAGCCTCGTCATAGTTAACAATCTGGTTGCCACCAACCCACACCTCTGGTTACTTGAGCCTCGCGCTATTCCGCAGACGTTTCTGCCCACACCTCTGGTTAGTCGAGTCTCACTCTATCCCGCAGACGTTCAGCACACCATTACATACAATGGTGTGCTGAAACGTCTGAAACGCCTTTATGAAATAAGCGCAAACTACCATAGTAGTCTGAGTTGATTTCATGAAGAACAAGCTCCTTGTGTCGCAATGCGGTACTGCGTTTTACTATCATATTCAGTGTCGCCAGTTCAGAAACGTTTTAAAGCCAGCTCGAAGGTAGCTGCTAGCAATCATACGGAAATACGTACCCCTATTTTAGTAATTCTTATGTGAGAATAGTAGTCTACAAAGCCGCCCCAGGAGCCAATGTGCTTCTGGAAGCCTCTCATTGTCGGGGTGTATTCCTTCTTGTAGAATCCCAGATGCCACTGCAAATATTCGATCATTGTGGCTAATGTCCAAAGGACTTCAGACATCGCAGATGAAAATCGCCTACCTTTCCTAGCATCTGAGAGACGTATCCCAGATCGCCAAGCCATTGAGGAAAAAGCTTAAACTTCAAGGGCAGCCCACGGGGTTCATTCTGAATGATGACCAAGTGTTGCATACCTGAATTCCATTCGGCAAAACAAATATTGATTAGTTTCATCAAATAAAATATAAGAACTAATAAAAACACAATGTTTCATATTAGTTCGAACATTGCTTTTACATATGTTTGCAGCAAACAATTTACTTCGCAAGAAGAAAAAAACATTGAATTGCTTCCAAAGTGTTGCGATTATTCATCAAGCAGATAAAATTGAATATAAACTCACACCAAAGAAGTTCAGGATACTAAGGAACGGCCTCCAAATTATTTAAAATTAATGTCTTCTTTTAAGATTAAAGCGCTATATTATAGTGGGTATTTATATTAACGGCGTTTTTATTAACTAGTCATCCCTGTAGCAGGAAATAAAAGTCCTGCTGGAGATACTAAAACCATTTTAGAGCTTAAGGCAGTATGGACACCAACGAAACAATATTCCAGATACAACATAATTATGAAGTATCTTGACGTCTAGTGTCATGAATTCCCGTTAGCTAAAATCCCCCCCCCCCCCCCCCCCCCCGGCAGCACAATCACAACCTCGCAATTGCAGAGCAATTGCGAAGTTGCAATTGAAAGACGCTCATTAACAAAATGAATGCCTTCGCAATTACGAAAGTTACAACTTGTGTGTCGGCTTGTTCACGTCAATCTAGCCCCTGAAGTGTAATATCTTGAAGTTCGAAGAATGTATCTGTAAGTCAAAAGCATTGGTATGCGGAGAGCAAATCGTCTGCTTCTTTCGCAGGTGTTGCGGTGACGTCCGAACGACGCTGAACACTTATTAACTGATGGGAAAAAAAATAGTGCGTAGTCTTTAAGGCATCTATCATTGAGTCTACCTACTGTCCTTTCAATCATAGCCAATCATAGCTCGGCGTCGTTCTTACGTCATGGCGACTCCTGCGCAAGAAGCAGATGACTTGCTCTCCGCGTAGGGCAAATCTTATTGGACATGGTCGCCAAAACAACCTCCCCTAATCCTGTTCGAATTGGACGTAAAGTCGCTTACTCCCTTTTCAGCGGCAATATATTTTTCCACACACGTATTGCACCGTTCAAAAATAATGGATGTTTCTAGGAAACGGACTTCATTTTCCAAATAAAAGCGCGTATTACTAGACATAAGGGTTCTTAAAGTGTGTAGCCATGGGTTTGCGCTCAAACGAGTCTAGAGGGCCTACTTTCCAGCAGACCACGTGAGAGGGTCAATAACTGCAACCTACGGATAGAGTTTGGCAAATGACGAGACGAGATATATATTTAGACCTAAAAATGACAGGAGCACACTTAAGACTGCTTACCTGTTGGAATGCGAAAGCAGCCCTGCACTACAGCGCATTCCTACAAGCAACGCGCCCCGCTGTCCTACACGGCGCGGAGGGCAGCGCGCAGGGCACATGTACTGCACAGGGAGAGGAAGCGGGAATTTCCCGCTCCCCCTTCCGGGTCTCCGGCCGCGCCTGAGCAACACCACCTGGACAGGAGGCCTCCACACGCGTCATCATAGTCAGATCGATCGAGGCGAGAGATTGGGCACGAGTGCAGTGTTAGTGTTCGGCTGCGTCTCGTGGCCAATCAGCGCGTCGAAAGTCGGGCTCGGGCCCAATAGCCGACCGAGCGCGATCCGACTGTGATGACGTTTCATAGAGGGAGAGAAGACCATGCGGAGGCCTTCTGTCTAGGTGGTGTTGGCCTGAGCCGTAACTCGAGAGAAAGGAGACAAGGGCGGCCGCGCGCGCGCCACACGCACCCTTGCATCGCAGCGCTATGGCGATGGCTTCTCTGTGGAGTGGCGTTTTTCGAAACTACGACGCGTCGCAGACACTGGCTATCTAGGTCGCGTTTCGCTCAGCCAATGGGAAAATGGAAATTTAGGTCGCGTTTTTCGCGGTTACGGACACCACCGGCTGCGCTCTATGGGACCAGTTAATGCTTTCGCATTAAAAAAATATAGTTTGATTTATGGCCTCGAGCAAGGTGAAACGTTATACGCTCAATGCCGCAGCACGGACTGCCTCCTTTTCTTAACTCTGGACATATAGCGTGTGTTTAATTTTGATTCAAACTAATTTATTAGAAACAAAATACGTGAAAGATACACTAATGCGGTTTCTACAGGTGAGTTATACGGCCAGGGGGAGAATATATAGAGTTCTAATCTTTGCGTTAATTCCGATAATTAACTAAAAGTAATTCACTTTTCAACTAGTGAAAATAAACGTGGCTTCAGTTAGAAACTTGTTGAGCATAATCGAAAACCACTAAATCAATTTTAAGAAACGCGTGCACCAAAATTACCACTCGTACAGCAGGCGTGAAGCTACAATGGCGGGGAAAGGCGTACGATAATCGTATCATCTGCGTTTCCGCTCCGCTAGCTTTGCGCCTGTTGCACGACTGCTGACTTGGACGCAGCTCCGCGTTTCTCACGTGCTTCTTGTCCTTCTAAAATTAGCTGATATGGTGTTTTAGGTTATGCTGAGCAAGTTTCTAACTGAAACTATATGTTTACATTCACTAATTAAAAGGATAATTAAAGAGGAGTTTGAACTCCTTTTTTTATTTTGTTCCCATTAAAAATCATACCCTGTATGTAAACTGGCCGTTCCCCGAGCTTACTCCTAGATAGCAGCCATAGGCTCTCCCAAATGTTCTGCGGTAAACTGGACACTGAAGCTTTCCTATGCAGTGTAATGTTGCGTTAATTTTTTTTGCCTAAACCTCCGCACCGACCTGTGTGAATCGGATATCGTCCGGTCATGAGAGCCGCCCGCGAAGGCGTGCACAAGGGCTGCGTGTAGTAGCGCTGTAGGCGGATGCCGTTCCAGGCCAGCGCGTCGATGTTCGGGGTCCTGATCTGCGGGCAGCCGTTGTAACTCACGTCGTTCCATCCCTAGGTGAAAACAAAGAAACTATTATTGAAGGCTGAACACAAAGGTCTGTTTTTATTGTTTAAGAAACACAATCGACAACAAAAAAAAATGTAGGAACGGAAACAGGGTTGTATCGCATGATTGTTCGGCCTGTTTTCCTCGTCGTCCCAATAACTGCTTAAAATTCACTTAGGTTCTTTTTGTGTGTTTTAGCCATTCGAAGGCCACCAAAAACCCAAGGTTGCGTGCGCCCGTCCTTTGCCGTTCGTTAAATAAATTTAAGTGGAAAATAATATTTGAAGCATAATTATATGCGCCACTTCAATCCCCACTCACTATAGCGGTAAAAACCTTAACTGGTGTATAATCCCACCCCACGTCAATTTAATTTGGAAAGAATTGGAGATGAAAACCTTTGTCACGCGAATACCACCTATAGAATACAAGGCCTCTGTTTTTCCTCCCCAAATGTCTTCTCAATGCGAAGCACAAGCTCGTCTGCTACTTTTGCACGAGTTGTGGTGACGTCGGAATGCCAAGTTCTGTTTGGGTCTGATGAAGAATAGTGGGTGGACCTCAAAGTAAGCTGCCTTGAGGTCTACCCACTATCCTACCATCAGACCAATCAGAGCTCAGCGTTCTGACGTCACCCAAATCCCTGCAAAAGTAGCAGACGAACTTTCGCTCCGCCTAGGGGGTCCACCCAGCGCCGCCTAGCTTGCGTCAGCGCCGCTGCCAGCGCGTCTCGCAGAGTATCGCGGCACGCGCGACGATATCAAGCGGCGTCGTAAAGACGGACACGTCTGCCGCTTTACTGTCGTCGACCTTAGGCGAGTTCGCCGCTTCGGATGGGTCGGAAAATCACGAAAATGACGTAATTTGTTGGCCTAGTCCTCTAGGTTGTAGAGGCCATGTTTGGGCAGACCGGGAGCGCTGAGCTCGACGGCCGTTTGAAAAATTTCAAAGGATCCCAAATGCTATCGAAATACATATCCATTAGCAGCAGCTAAAAAAAAAAAAAAAAAAAAATTCCTTTCTTACCAATTAGATTTTATGACTGCTTGGACCATTCAAAGATTTATGAGACAACCTGTGATTTCTGGTCCGGGGTTTCTCAGAGCCTGAGAAACACAGGCTATGGCGAGTCTTCAGCCTCTTATTGCACGTGGTGGGGGATGCGATAAACGGCGCACTATAAAATTTTGATTAAGAATCAAGCTCAATGGGTGGTTGAGAACAGTTCAAAGACACTCACACTTACAAGATATTACTTCAGCTGCGCGAGGCAAAGTGGTTCGTTGATATTCTCCGACAAAAGCGGCCCCCTTTCATTGTTCGCAATAGGCTCTCTTGCGCTAAACGGTCACTCGCATGACGTCCAAGTGGCCAGGATAACTTCCGCACTTCTCTGGAGTACAAATCTTGCCTCTGGAGTTTTACTTTAGGTTAACATTTCACTTAAAAATTGCCCTTCACACAGGTGCTCTCGTCCACGTCTGCGTGGTGAACGCGTTTGATTTTTACTTTCATTTGGTACATCAAAACTTTACAGATTCACCGGTAAAAAAAAAAAAAAATTAAGGGCATTTAAAGCATTAGTTGCTTAATCGGTGGGTTAATCGACTAATTGCCCAGTTCTGCTCATTACCGTTTCTCAGCCAATAAGATTGCTACATTAGTCGGAAAGAACCGCGAATAACGAATCACGAAGAGTGATTTACAAAGTACGAATGATTTCAGTGCCTAAAAACGCAGTAAAACCCTAAATACGTCAATATTTTGATAGAGCCCCTGTCCCTGCACGAAAAAACAAAACGAGCTCGGGCTCTTTCTAGTGCTAAATATGGCTACATATGCTAATACGTTACCAGTTCCTTGCCGAGTTTTGTAAATGAACGGCGCCGACAGCCGAGACGTTGAACACTGCTTCACTCAGTTACTCTGCCGTCTTTAAATTTAGCGAGCTTACATTTAGCTAAATTCAGCAGACGGTGTTCATACGACACTATGACGGCACGTGACGCTATGACGTGATCTGACAATCTGACGTCTCGTGGCATCATGACCCCACGTGACACAAAATTCCCGCTAAATTTAGCACGAACAGTTTCCCGTAAAACCAGCAAAGTTTCACACCAAATCGCCAAATCTTCTCACCATATCGTCAGCAAGTATGAACACGATGTGGGGCTGTCGGAGGGGTGAACGTCTGGATGCCAGGAGCATAGCAGCCAAGGCAAAGCACAGGAGGATCGCCACTCCAATCGCAGCGATGTTCACCAGGCTGAAGCGCTGCGGAACCATGCCGTCCTCCTTGTCCGGACCAGTGGCCGCTGCCAGCGGCTTGTGGGAAGTTCGACGCCTAACCATCGCTTCCGACATCGGAGTACCAGGCTTGTATCTTGTCAACTACCAAGTGGTGAAGTTTCTACTCCGTATTTCTATGGCTAGACTGTCGAGCCATGTAGGACTTGGTGATCTGTATCATGTTTTTACACCACGTCTGCACGCAGCTGTACGATCGCCAGGTTACAGGATAAATCCGCAAAATAAAACCAAACGGCACAAAAAAAGAAGCATTTGCTAATAGTACACATCCTGTTCGCAGTAGTTTCGACACCACTGGGGACCGCTTGCGTTGCTCGCATCCGTATATCCGCTCTTCGAAGAATTGGTATATACACGGAAGAGGTACAAGGAGCGGCAGCAGATCTAATGAAAGTAGTTGAAATACGTAAATATTATAGATCGAACATTTTGTATTCAATTTGTGGCATTGATTTTCAAGACCATGCACATCAAGCTGGTAGGACCACTCACAGCTTAAAATTATTGTATAAAATAATGATATCGGCAGACCTCTCTGAAGTCAGAACATTACCTGGGCCCACGGTGTTTCACATCGAGTGCTCTGCAGGAAACAAAGTTGCACCATTTTAGAGAAACGATTTGACATTTTACGCTGAATACGCAGTGCGCTACTCACCAAATCGTCAGGAAGTATGAACACGATGTAGGGCTGCCGTCGGGAGGATGAATACCTTAACGCCAGAAGTAAAACAGCCAAGGTAATCGAAAAAAAATACAATCGCCAGCCGTCTGTGAAACCTTAGACACTTTACCATTGCTCGTGACATTGGAGTATCAGCCGGATGTTTATGTGGTTAAGTATGGTAACGTTTCTGCGTCACATTCCTGTGGATAGACTGTCCACTCTAGTAGCACTCATTTTTCTGTATCCTCTTTCAACCCCGTGTCATTGTGCACCTGTACGATTGCCAGCTTTCGGGAGGAGCCGGGAACATAGAACTGAATATAGCCGAACCGAAAGATATTAGCCATACTTTTATATATTACTTTTGTGGTAACTTTTACTTTTACAGATAGCGCATGCTGACCCAGTAAACACCATACAACTCGTTACTGTGTATATATATGGCTTACAAATACGCTTTTCAGCGCGGCCGAAATGCGTCGGAAGTGTGTCTAGATTGATTATAATACCTTTATGAAAAAGAAAAGCCGGAGTAGGTGTGCAATGACAGCGCACACGACTGCGGCCACCGTCACCGCGATGTCGGCAAGTAAAGGTTCTCTTCGATGTTCTTTGGATGTTGTTGACGATGAAGGAGTCGTTGCTGGGCGTCGCTTGTTGGGGAGTCTTCGGACGTCCAGCAATTCTGCTTGAACCTGTGACCTAGCTGACAGACTACCAAACTACTCAGGCATTCGTGAAGAATAGACAATTTAATAAAATCAAAATTAATACTTTTGATTACAAGAGGTCACAAAGTAATAAATGTCTGGATATTGTCCCAATTGTTGACGGAGCGTGCTTAGTAGAGTCAAGGCGTTGCCGGGAAGTCCATCTCTCTCCGCTCCCAAATCCATACTGACGGACTCCCCGGTGTAATCTTGTAAATATGAAAAAAAAAAAAAAGAACCTTCCCGGAATGCAGAAAGAAAGCCTCGGTCCGAAACGCGGAATTTTCTTTTTATTGGCCAGAAAACATGGGATTTAACACCGTGTTATATTTTTTTTACTCAAGGTTGATGGTGTTGTAGATAAAAGTTTAATTCTGCCAACAGTTTTGTTGCTTTGTTGTTTTTCTTCTTTTTTTTTTTAGTGCCACACTCGTCTTTTAACATTAAGCAAAAACTCAAGAAGAAAGTCATTCTTTTTGTTTTTTTCTGGAAAATATTAGAAAATTAAATTATAAGCATACTTTTTATAGTTTTTCGTACTGCCACGTAGGAACGTCGCCCCATGAAGACCACACATTGTTGTGCAGTGCCGCGTCGGCTTGTTCATCTGAAGGTAAATTCCCAGGGGGCACTGATGTTTTCCGGTATCCTTCTAGTTTCCCTAGAAGCCTCTGCAGCACCTGCGAAGAAATATATTTTTATGACTTCCTTTATTAGAGGATGCCGGTTCTTCCTCAACATGTCGTTAATGTGTGGCCTAAGAGCTCGCTGTGTTACGCCTTGTAGTTTTGTAGATTCTAAACTCTAAACGGGAAGCGATCCAGTTTCGATTTCTTCGCAGAGCATGCAAAAGGTCGATCACTACGATCTGCAGAGCGCACCCTGTGATTGACAAAGTCTAAAAACTGTTGTATCACTTAAAATCAATATTCGAACATTGAAAGTGAGCAGGCGAAACGTCGTATCTGTTACGTCATAATCTACACCCTTATACAAGAAGAAATAAAGTAACGAATAAAAGACAAGTCTGGTCTTGTCCGCTACTTTATTTCTTATTCTTTTGCCAGGTTGAGATTATCCAGTTGCCAAAATAACTCGCTCCCTCATTTCCTCTCCTTGAAATGTAATTATCTTCGCCACTGCGCAGCCTGAAATGTCATTGCGAATCTATTTTATTATTTGTCTCGTAGTTCTGTAGGCCTATTTTGTAGATGACACTAATTTAGTCTTTTCCGAATGGACTATGGTCACTCAGTGACCATAGTCCATTCCGAAGCAAGAAAATTATTATCATCCACAAAAACGGCCTAGAGAACTATAAGACGAAAAATGAAAGAGCACTGCCAACTTAAGAAAGGCCAGGAGGGGGGAGTAATCTCATCGTCGCTCCGGAGTCGTTGAGGTTGCGGCACTAGCAGATAAGAACGCCGAGGAACGAATCCCCCACTCACTGGATCCTAGGAAAGAGCGCCATCGCCATCCCTGCCTGCTGGTCGGACACAAACAAATACCAACATACGGACGCCAAACTTCGCAATGTTATTAGCTCATCGGTCTCGATTATTTACAATGCCTTCAAGCACCGACGACGCCATCACATGTGGCGTCTGTGCTTGGAAGCAATGATAAGTGATTTCCCTTTCCTAAAATACGCAAAAAGAGCAATATTATTGCAAGAGGTAAGTGACCTGGGGAGATAAGCACAAATGATAAGTGTATTCCATGCACAGTGCTAATGACGCTTTATACTGGCGAGGAACGCTTTAGAACAATGATGCTTCATAGCGACCTTGGTGCGACTGGTGGAAGGACCCTTTGTAAGCTCCGAAGCTTTGAATGGCCCAAACTTGTTACCGTCATGGCAACCGAGACCGATCAGCCAATCAGCTTGCGAGGTTTGTCGCCTGTATGTTGGTGTTTCTTTGTGTCCGGCTGGCAGACAGGGAACGCAATGGTACTGCTTTCCCAAGATCAGTGACTTCAAACATTATCATTGACGTTCAGCGTTTCTTTAACTAGTAGGAACTAATTTTAGTTTCGCATAACATTCACTAAACAGCGCTGCCATGTTAACACAAATCAGCGCGTTGCAAGGAAAAGCAGGACATGCACATATAGGCACAAAATGCCGCCCATGTGTTACTTAGTCTTGTCTCGGCGTCAATTAATGCTAACTTAGCATTGCCACATTGTTGATTGAATATCATATCAATCCTCTTTCCGCGAGATCTGCGAAGAAGTCGCACGAGGGGTACTTTATTTTATATTGGAACATAGGTCGGTGACCGTCGCGATTTTTCGGAGAATTTAAGGACGATTATGTATTTGGTAACATTCTTCTTATGAGTGCTAGCAAAACGTCAACAAAATAGCATAAGTACTGTACATAATATAAGCGCCTGGTAGACAACAAACTACAGCTCTCTGTGGTTTTACGCAATGCAAAGCGTCATGCTTGCATTGCGTAATGCCACAGCGAAGACTTAATTTTGAGGTCCAAACAGATGTTCCGCCTTCTCATTCACTGAGCTGATTTCGTAGATCGCAGAGATTGGCTCTTGGAGCGCTTGGCAGGTAAGTAGACGCGGAGACATTTCGTAAAGTGTACTTTGTTCTTTACATGTTGTTTAATTAAGGCTTTAAATATATTTTTAAATATAATGAAAGCTACAGTAACGCGGTCTAAGCAGGTGCACCTTATTGCGAGAGTGACATAATATTAGGGGCAAATTGTCACGATAAGTTAACTAATTAATTAAAAGTTCTAAATTCACTTTTAATACAGAGAAAATAAACACATGGTTTCAATTATAAAATTTTTGAGCGTCATCTGAAACCACGAAATAAGCCATATTTAAAAAAATATATAAGGCGCATGAGAAGCGCGGTGGTGCTCTAAAGTTACCGCTCATGCAGCGGGTGCAATGCTGGAAGTACGAACACGCTAAGGATGATAAAAGAAAGAAAAATCGCGCGGTCGTATTTTTCGCTCCACTCTTTCCACCTGTTACACGATTGGTAACTTTGGCGCTCCACCGAGCTTCCCACGCGCTCCAAATCTTTCTAAGATATACTTAGTGGTTTTCGATGATGCTCAGGAAGTTTCTTATGTTGACCAAACCTTTATATTCAATCATTTAAAATTTCGTTACCAAACTTTAGCTAATGAACCGCGTTAACGCGACAAATATTTCGTTATGCTATTTCCCCCTGGGTGCGTAGTTCACCTGCACAAACCACATCAGTGTAGCTTTAACGGTTTCTTCTAAACAAATCTGTAAAGCCTTAAGAAAAAAAGGCTTGAGGTACACCTAAGCAGTTCTTATGAGTTGTGAATGCGAAAGCATGCACGTCACTCTTCCGCTCTCTTATTTCGTCTGCGGCGTATTTGCGTCGACGGCAGAACGAGCCCTCTCCTCCCGCTCTCACCATGGACCAACGTTACTAAAACACTCAGTTGGGAAACTCGCCGTCGAAACCTGGGCCGCTGGCGTCCACCGAGACCGAGCTAAATGCGACCACAGCGCCACTCTTTATCATTTGTCTGTACTGTGGTCACCTTGAGCTTTTTGAAAGCCTGTTTTCGCGTAAAAACAAACAAAAATGACTCTTTTTGTATGAAATTTGTTGGAGTTTAGTACAAAAAGAGGGGCGCGTTATGTTTTTATGTTTTTAAAATCTTTAGTTTGCAGGGTTTTGCGGCACAATTAGTATTGTTTTTATACAACCATGCCTCAGCGGGCCTTTCAGGTAGCGCGTCCCGCCCTAGGTGCATTTTAACTTCGGTAGTTGAACGCTGCGCGTCCGCCGGGGAGACAAGGGTGGCATTCCTGTAACCTCTACCGCTGTATCTGTTCTTAAAGCCAAAATAGAAGTCACGTGCAGTTCCTCGAGTGGCCGCTGCGGGAGAAATGGTGGCGTTGTGTTCGTCATTAGCTCGGTGATCAGAGACAGAATGGGGCCACTCTTTCAAAGCTGCCTCTATGGGAGTTTCCCAACTGAGTGTTTTAGTAACGTTGCCATGGACGCTTCGTGTTACCACCGCGCTGGCGGACACGTAGCGCCATGGGGTGGCGGTCGTTGAAACTGACGAGCAGCGGCCAAAATACAGTTAAAGACAGGAGCGCAGGGTGTGGCGTGTCACGCTGACGCTTCTTGCTTCGCCATTCTTCCATCGCTACTCTTATCTGCGAGCACAGCATTTTCATCATTGCAATAATAGGATAATCGGGGCTGGCCAAGCTTTTGCGATTCTTAAACTCTTAGTGTTGTTATGGTGGCTTCAACAACGGGGGGCCAGCTGACCTGATATGCAGCGTCTCATTGCCACGCTGGAGAAGTAACATTAAATCATTTTGTTGCGAGCTGTGACAGCATCTTCTGTTGTTCCGAAGACCAGTTCGCATTGCGCCGCTTTTTTTAATTTTTTTTTATAGTTGTTTTTGAAGAAGTGTTTGTTGGTCGCCGCAAACGCGTCTACTCTCAAGAATCGCTGTAGTCCGTAATATGGTCAATTATACAAGACCTACGCGCTTGATCTTAAGCCTACAGGGGTCAAATATTGAGAACGGTTCCTTGCATTGTTTAAATTTTATTTCAGTGTGAATGCGTTTTACTGTTTTCCTTCTCATGTAGCACTCGTCATTTCACTGTACTAATAATGAGAAATCAGCCTTTTCTTGGAGCCCAGCTCTTAGGCGCCCATTTCTGGCTTGAGCGGCGTCGGCATTGGCGTGATCGCGCATTGCATTATGGGACGTTTCTTAAGGACGTCAGACGTGACGTCACGAGTGACGTCACCATGCATTGCATTATGGGTAAATTTCCCCGCTAGATTTCGCGAAAAAATGCTCCGCTAAATTTAGCAGAAAAACTTCCCCGCTAGATATAGCGGAAAAAAGTCCCCGGTACATTTAGCGGAAAAATTTCCCCTGTAAATTTACCGGAAAAAAATTTCCCGCAAAATTTAGCAGAAAGAACTGCCCCCTAAATATAGAGGGAAAAATTTCCCGCTAGATTTAGAGGAAAAACTTTTCCGCTAAACTTAGCGGAAAATTTTTCTCCCTATATTTAGCGGAAAAAGTCCCCGCTACATTTAGCGGAAAGATTTCCCGCTAAACTGAGCGGAAAAATTTCCCCGCTACTTTTAGCAAAAATTCCCGCGAAATGTAGCGGGGAATTCGGCAAACATTTCCCGCTAAATGGGAGGGGGGCAGGAGAGGATAAGGAAAGCGTTCGGTCGAGGAGAAGGGCATACAATCCTCTCCGGGCCTTCCGCTCCTCCTCCTCAAGAGCTGCGCTCCAATTCGGCTTTACAGGGGATTGGAAACGCCTTTCATTTTTATTTCTGTCTTCAGACGTACCTCGTTGTGTTGCTCTGCAATGTTGTTATATTCGCAGGGGTCCTTGGACAGGTCGAACAGACAAGGCGCCACAGTTGGTACGCACGGTTTGCTCGGATCTCTCTTGCCACATTTAATCGGCGTCGGGTAGGAACCGTTCCCGGACCCACAGGCGACATCGTGACCGGCGTTCCTCAACACCCGAGCCACAAGGGATGTTTCGCACTCTTGGCGAGCTTTGTTGTAGTCCCATGTGATGTTCCCTGGAACCTGGAACCACTCGTCTAGCACGCCTCCTCTGACGACACCGCTCACAAGTTTGAAATGACCCTCAATGATAGCGGAGACATTTTCGATCGGATCTATGTTGATGAGAAGCTCCTTCCTCGGCGTCTCCGACCGGCGACTTAGTGAATCTAGATGACTGATCCCGTCGATGTCGCCCAGATCCGACGGGTCACCGCCTGCAACAAATGCAATTGTATTATTAAATCGCCCATTCAGCACACGCTTAAGATTCACTAAAATATGCAATCTTTGTATCGTTTGAAACAACAGTCAAGCGCACTTAAACATATTATCTAGTGGGCTTACACGACGTGAGCGCAACACATTTAGTGTGAACGTGACAATTATACACTTTTTATCGTTTTTTTAGTTTTTAAAAGTACGTACTCGGGGTCCCGAGATTTACCGATGCGGTTGCTTCCCAGAAAGAGTGTACTGTATGGCACGTTATTATAGCCTTGATTTTGATTATGTAGAACATAGAAAAAGACCAGGGTGTCGAACCGGAACCGAACCGAACCGAAAACCGGAACCGAACCGGTATTTTTTCTGGAACTGAACCCGAACCCGAACCGTTATATTGTTATCGCGATGAACCCGAACCGGAACTGAACCGGAAAAAAAATAACGGTTACCGGCTCATGCCAAAACGGTTCGGCCACGCGCTGTTGACAATGAATGTGCTATCAATGCCATTTGTTTTTTAAGTGCCGTCAACTGACACACACAACTCGCTTACATATTTTTCTTCTCCACTCAGTCTTAGGAATATAAACGCTGCATCCATGAATCTTGACAAACGCTGCATCCATGAATCTTGACATAGGAACCAGTATTGCGCTGGTCGCGGCTTGCACGGAAGAAAGAGAATTGGAAGGCAAATGACAGCCTTCCAAAATTGGAAGGCTGTCATTTTCCTACAATCTCGTAAATCCTAAATGCTGCTGTGTGCTCATTTCATAACACGTTTCTAGAACGCGCGAGTTCTTGAAGCTTGCTTCCATCGGATTGAGAAAATAAAAGGTTGTGGAGTTTGATAATAATGCATCCGGTTTCGTATAGGCACTTAGAAGCTAACATATTTGTGAGACAGCGAACTCTTCTATTTTAATATTTATCCTATTACGTCCTTCTGGCGTCGCGTTCGGTGAAGTGTTTTTCATATTCCGCATCTTGTTTAATGAAAACTTCTTTAAGGGTCTAATTTGAGTTACTGAAGGCTAGTTCAAATAAAGAAAGCTGTATTTTCTCCCCACTGTTCCTTCAATTGCCTACACGCCGAGGTGGCGGAATAGTTATCGAGTTCTACTTGTAAGTGGGTTTGTAAGGAGGTCGCGGATTTTACATCTACTGCGTCGGACCCAATTAGATGAAGTCCGAATGCGTAAACGTCGGTGAGGTAACCTTTGAGTGCACATAAAGAAACCATTCCTGGTAGAAATCCCTGAGCCTTACACTACGATGTATCCCGTTTCGTATGTGCTGATTTCAGATGTTTTATTTGTAATTTATTTTGATGTTGCAATTTGTCATTTATAATTTCCGAACCGGTTCGCGAACCGGTTCAGCGCCCCGAACCGGTTCGCTAATCGGTTCGCGGATTGAATTAATCGAACCGGAACTGAACCGGAGCCAAATAAATTTACCTGAACCTGAACCGTAACCGAACCCGTATTTTTTTCGGTTCGACACACTGAAAAAGATAAACCAAGTTCATGCAAACTGCATCCCGCTCTGTATGCGCTACATTTATATGTCATGCCATGTGACTGCTATACTTCGCTCGCTGCCTCCACGAAACGGTCAACTCATTGTCTTGACACTCAAAAGTTATCGTCGAGTTGTGCTTTGAGTAAACGTGCAATACTTACGAATTGTCCCTAGAAAACCTCATCCTGAAGCTGGTGTAACGTTGTTTTGCGTAAGGCTCATCTGTTGCTAGTTTAGAGATGTTGTTGTGTTGTCCCAGTTTGAATTGTTTTATTCTTTCTTCAATCGCCACTTGAACCAACACGCTCTTCTCCCAAGCATATGGTTATACGCGATAAACTATCGATCCCCCAAGGCACAGGGCGTATACAAATATATGACTTGTCTTCTTTCCGAAGGTGTACGAGGAAGCTGCACAACGCACTAAGAAACAACATGCATATATTTTTTTCTTTATTGCAGCCAGACATACTGAATGAACCTTTGAGTTGGCGCAAGTGTGTGGTGGAGTTTCTGCTTCCTATCGCCAAAACATTTGTTTTAAGATGCAGCAACTTTATTTTAATTGGAAGCGAAATCGACATTACTTGTGCCTTCCTCTCCTAACAAACTCAGAGGATGGCAGAGTGAAGGAAGATTAAGACAACATTGAGCTAAAAAGAGAGTTAATTGCAACTTGCGGGTTAATTGCAACATCATCTTCAAGGACCCTTCACTGTCCGCTTTAGTGCGCTAAACTGAAGGTAGGTGCAAATTCGTGAGTATACAGCTGGGTTATTTCTTAGCCAATAATCTTTCGGTATAGAATATTTATCTCACATGTGCTTCAATCTAATATAGAGTTTCAATGTGCAGAGCAACGAAGGCTAGACGACTGCCTTCCGCTACTAACCCCTTTCTGCCGCGCTACACAGGAAGGGTTCACCAATCAACGCTGCACGTTCTCTTCCTTATCATTCGCTTCACTGTACTGACGCAGGCCAAAGGTTCCCATCTAAGCAGTACAAAGACAAGACTCTTTCTGCCTGCAGCCCAAGTCGACTGCGTGAGCTTCAGTTTGATGTGTGAATAACACAGATGTGCCCACAGGACGGTACTCTTTTTGCAGTCGTCTTTGACGCATTTTTACGTACGTCACCAAATTGTCAAGCGAAACATTTGCCGCCAGTGTGAACTTGTTTGTGTCTAAGTGTTACGCGCACTGGTTATTATATGCCATGCCTTCGCCTGTTCGAGTCTACAAGTAAACCTTGCATCCTCTTTGGATATAACTCTGAATGTGTTATACGTTGACATCTAGCAGTTTCCAGTTCCGCACTCCTGTTACGGAAGACCGACACACGCGTTCTGTGTCAGCCTTTGAATTGAACTTGTGTCGCCATATATTAAGCGCGACTCCCAGATGCACGCTGACGTTGAACTCGTGTTCCCACTTATTGAACACCAGTCCAAGCCAAACTCTGATGCAGCACTGGTGTCCAATCTGTGCCTAGGAGTCAACAAAGGTAAGTGACCTAAAGAAAGTCCGACACATCGGCTTTAAAGCAGCGTTTTACTATTTTACGTCGATCGCATTTAAATGCTTAGTCCAGTAGATCTAGACTTCTCCTGCGGGTCATATCACCGGTTAACAAAAATAGAGCGACGCAGGACGCCAGTTGGGTTTCGAGCGTCAATGTACATAAAGGACATTTACACATGAGCGAGACCGAGTAAAATTTGAAAGACGACTCAAGTGATTCGTCATCGAACTTCCGGCACTAATGTGCTGCGCATGCTTCGTGCCAAGCTTCACTTTAAATTCGTCATTAAGCTTCACGCGAAGTACGGGTGGCCCAGTCCGAAAAAAAGAATAGTAAAAGTGAAACGGTACTGCATTAATGGGTTTTTAGTGAAAGGAAGTTTTGCGCATTACTCGTGCGCTACGTGAAGTGCTTCTTTCAAGAGTTGTGGATTGTCGAAAAAAGAAGCGAAGCTTTTGGGTGTTTGAAACGAGTACACCTCTTGAACACTCGGAAGTCCACCTAAAGTTCACACACATATATCTTCATTCACTGTAGAGATGATTAAATCAGTAATGCTTCTTCAGAAGCCCAACTGTTTTACTTAGGTTCTTGAGGTGAATTTTAGTATATATATAGTACGTTGTTATCTACACCCCGTTTCATGCATAGTATATAACGCTGTCAATGTTATTGGCACGCAAGTTACTGGCGCGAGCGTGCGGTTTCATTTATGGATTCGTTTGCGCGAGAACGCGTGCAAACGGTCTGCAAGATCAAACCGCATACTCGCGCCAGCAACTTTGACAGCATTGTGCACTATAGGGAGTATTCACTGGCGGCCATATCCGTGTGCGCTGCTGCTGAGCGCGTGCTGACGGCGAGATTCCGCAGTCCTTTCGGAGCGTGTATATAGCACCATCAAGTTGCCGGTCTTAGCAGGCTATTAATGTGAGCTCGTTCTGAGCATGCGCTCTAAACATCGCCCTCAAATATGGCGTCCAGTGAATACCTCCTATACTGTGTTCACCCTTAGGCTACGACTGCAGCCAAACCTACAAGAGCGAGCTAGGCCGCGCTCCTGGCCTTGAGACGTTCATTTCAAGCGCGAGTGCTCGGTTTCCGGAAGAATGCTTCAAGGTAACGACATCAAGCTCTCGTGCTTTCGACATTGGCTGTGGTCTCAGTTGTTGTATGTTTGTTTATTATGACCTTTCGGGGGAAGGGGGAAACCAGAATATGTGTGGGCCCCAATGGGCAAGTCGCTACGTGGTTGTTGGGGAAAAGGATATAAAGAGGAAATATAAAAATTAAATACAAAAAGAAAAATAACAGTCCCTCCGTTATCTCTGTGCCACTAAGAAAGCGCAGAAGAGCCCAGAAGGCTTTCTCCTTTGTACCTCTGGTTCCTCCAGGGTTCAAAAGTTCCGTAACAGTTCTATATGGCAGACCAGATTGTATGTAGAGATGCAAAAAGAGTTCTCCTGGCTTCTTGATTTGTGGAACAAACCAGAAGGGCATGTTCTGTGTCCTCTGGGTCGCCGCAGGTGGGCAGTTAGAATCCGCTTTGCGACGCATCATGTGGAGCCGCATGGCAGTGTACGGGCAACCAGCCTGAAGCCTCTGCAGAAAGCTTGCCTCAGCCTTAGGGAGCTTGCGGGGGACAACGGGGGTTGGCCCACCTGAGTGCGAACCCAGGATGTGGATGCCGTTTTGTAAGGATCTCATGGGCGAATCGATGATCCTCGTTTAAGCATTTCAGCAAGAATGTTGGAACTGGATCGTTATGTGCCTTAGCAGCTAGCAGGTCAGCCCGTTCCTTGCCAGGAATTCCGACATGAGACAGGATCTATTGCAAAATAAGTCACAATGCCATGTCTTCAATGGCCGCTGCCTCAAACGCAACTCTCGCCAGAAGAGGGGTTGCATTATGAAGTCTCTGAAGCTGCTGAAAAGAACCTCTTGAATCTGTGAGTACAACGGCTTTTGTTTGTGACGAGGTTAATAGACTTAAGAGCAGCCCAGGTAGCAACGAGCTCTCCCGTGGTTCACGATGATATGAAATTGAGTCTGCCCGATATATCATAGTCCATTTCAAGAATACTGATCTCTACCGGTGCAGTCCGCTTGGTAAGGTTAGTCGAGGCGTCTGTATAAACATAAGTCCAACCTTTACACAAGTCATCCAGGCACTCAGAAGTGATTGAGCGAGCGACAAACATAGAGAAATTCATTCGCCTTCCACTGTGGATTCGGGAACGTCTCGTATAGCTCCGAGGGAGGACGCGTGGAATGTGGTGGTAGACGAAGGATAAGTTCACTAGGAGCTTCAACCTCGAAGTCGAATCGTCTCGCTTGGCACCCTAGGTGAGCGTTCGACCTGCTCATATGAGCGATGTTGCACACCGCTCTCTCTTCATGTCTCAAAGACAGTGGCCATTCTTCCGCTGTAACAATTGTCGTCATATTTTCTGCTGAAGGAGGGAGCCCCAAGTAGCTTTGTAGCGCCGACCAGTGACAAGCATTGATGTCTAGGATTTGTGCTTGAAGTTGACGGCACCGTTCAAGCTTCATGCGTACTTCAGGTCTCCATGTCACCCGGTCATCAATAAGAACGCTGTGATACGTGTGGATTTTCACCCTTTTAACTGGCCGTCCAGCAAGGTTTGGACATAGCGAATTCTGTGGTCCTCGGCCTATGGGTAGGTAGAGGAGTGAGGCAGTCTTCTCCGCTGAGAGCGCAAGGCCTAGTTGCCCTATGGCTAGTGCGGTAGCGTTCTGTGCCACCTGGAGTAGATTACGGATTCCTATGGCGTTCCTTGGGAGCCCGACACACCACAACACAATATCATCCGCGTAGATTGCCATGCCTATCCGAAGAGCTCGATTTTTTGCTGGAAGGCATCGAGGGAGGACACTAATGGCGAGATTGAAAAGAAGAGGGCTTAATACACTTTGTTGGAGTACCTCTTGAGCAATATGTCTAGATGTGCTAGTAGCACCTGGAAATTTGACGCTCATTGACCGTTTAGAAAGAAAAGCCTCAATAAAAGATGAGACTCTACCACAGACCCCAAAATGTTTTAGTGGGTGGATGATGGTTGGAAGTGGCAATGGATCAAATGCACGACTGATGTCGAGGAACACTCAGTGTACCATTTTCCCTGTAGCTTTGGCTTCTTCTAGGATCGACGCGAGGTCCCATATTTTATCAGCAGTGCACCTTTTACCTCCTAGGCCAGCGAGTTCGGGCGAGAAGGCTCCCACTCTATCAAAATGCCAGGTAGGACGTCGGAAAACCATTCGTTGAAGAAACTTTCTCAAGCCATTTGTCAAGGAAACCGGTCTGTAGGATTAATATTAAAAAAATTCGAACACCAACCAAGCCCTTCTGTAGGGATCCAACGTTTCAAGGCCAATTCGGCCTCTTCTTCAGGGGCGACTACGGTTATGGCCGTTGAGGAGCAGTGTCCTTTCCTTTTTTTCTTCAGCGTGGGTCTGGTATTTTTCTCCAACGGCTCTGCCTTTTTCAATAATGTGACGAAGCCCGTTCACATAGGCGGATGTTAAAGCCCCTAGAGATCTATTGATGTTCTGTGGCGTTGTTTGAATATGCCATGATTCTAGGAACAGTCTTTTTCGAGGATTTGTCTCAGCGTCAACGATGCATGCGTTGTCGAAGTCAATGCGATGGTCCTTGACGTCGCAGTGCTCAGCGAACGCGCTACGCTCGTGATCGAACTTGCGCACGTCGTTTTTATGTTGACGGGTTCTCTCTGTAAAGGTCTTCGTTTTGCCGATGTATGAGGCCGCGCAAACCCCGCACAGAGTCTTATATATAACGCCTTGGGCCCTTTCTTTACCAGGGCGATCTTTTGGGTGTGGCATGAGTCGTCCAAGGGTAGACACAGGTTTGTGCGCTAGTTGGATACCCCCTTTCGCAAGCACACGTGCCAGTGCCTCGCTTGTTCCGTTGATGTAGGGAACGCTGATGCGGGAGGTTGGGCGGAAATTCGCACTTAACTGTTGCTGCATGTGTCGTTGGTTTCGGCCTACACGGCGGGCAACGCGATGGATGAAGCTGCTCGTGTAGCCGTTTTTTTTTAAGGTCAGCAATGACGGTTTGTTCCTCCTTTCTTTTGTCCTCTTCTGATGAGCAGATGGTCTTTGCCCTGGTTAAGAGTGTCCTGACCACCGACGCCTTAGGATTGGCTGGGTGTCTGGCTTGAAACTGGAGGTAGCGTTCAGAGTGCGTCGGTTTTCGGTATACAGAGAATTTTAGCTCTTCCTTTTGCCGTTTTACTAGCACGTCCAGGAAAGGTAAGGTGCCGTCCTTTTTGCGCTCCACAGTGAACTGGATGGCCGGCTCGATGGTGTTGAGATGCGCCAGGAATTTGTCCACTTCAGATTTTTCCAGGACGCAGAAGCACTCATCTACGCACCGCAAGAAAATCTTGGGTGGTGTGGATAATGACTGCAGTGCCTTCTCTTCGTTAGCTTCCATGCAGAGGTTTGCCGTCGTGACGGAGATGGAAGCACCCATCGCGGTTCCACTGGTCTGCTTGAAGAACTCCCCCCTAAAGCTGAAATATGTACTGTTGAGGCAGAGCTCAAGGAGGCGGCTCAGTTAATCCACGCTGAGGTTCGTTCTGTCGCTGAGATTTTGTCTTTTTCTAAAGCGTTCCTAGCCGTGGCGACTGCCGGGGGAACATGAACACTTGTAAAAAGCGAGATGACATCGAACGATACCATGGTGTCCTCAGCGCTCAGCTTTAATAGTGCAACCTTCTCTACGAAATCGCTGGAATTGCGCACATAGGTCGTCGTATTTCCCACAAGAGGAGAAAAGGTGCGATGAAGATAGTTGGAAAGAGCACGAAGTAGCGAGGTGGTAAAATCTACAATAGGCCGAAGAGGAACGCTAGGCTTGTGAATCTTCGGAAGGCCATATAAGCCTGAAGCAGATCCATTCCTACAGAGAAGTCGCAGGTGGAGGCTTCTTGAGTCAGGTTGCTTCTTGAAAATGTCCGCTAGAACTTTGTTCATTCTTGCCTGGACTTGTGATGTAGGGTCCTTTGGCAGCTTTTTATAAGCGGAAGTATTATGAAGATCGTTCACGATCTTCTTAACACTGTGTCGATCTTATGGAAACATGATCACTGCCTCCAGTGTCCTGCTGGGCTGTCCACAAGGCGACAGCATGCGACGGTACCCACGTTAGATCTATTGTGCTGGCGTTCGTTCCTCTTCTACAAAATGCCCTTGACCTGTCATTGAGAGCTCGCAGCTGAAGGGCTGCCGCAGTATCTTCAAGCTGTCGTCCACTGGCGTCCGTTCGAGTCCCGCCCCAGGATTCGTTGTGTGCGTTAAAATTTCCCAATATAAGAAACTGTCCTCAGCTACATTTGTGAAATTCTTCTAGCACCTTCGCGTCCAATACACCATGCGGGACAGTATATGCAGAAATAACCGTTGTGACGTGCCGGCCTAATGCGATCATCACCCCGGGGTGTTCTGCAATCTCTGAAGACAAGTATGAAAGGTCAAGGGGGGCACGGTGAACATTGGCATTGGACCCAGCACTGCCAATCGCAATCTTCCATTGGTGCTTAGGGTTGCTCTGTGATGGAAGACGTACGCAGACAGACGGACCTTCCCTGGTATCGCGTACGTTTCTCGTAGAGCCAGTGCATATATTCGTTCGGTTACAAGGGTTTGGCGGAGGATGGGAAAGCGAGTGCGTAAACCATTCATATTCCATTGAAGGAGAAAAGGAAACACTGGGCTACGTCTTTCTTTATGTTTCCGGGGGGTACTTTGTTGGCGGCGTTGGTCATTCGAGAGTCCTGCTAACATATCCCAAGAAGAGGAATCATAGTTTGCAGAATCGTCGTGACTGTGCAGGCCCATGAGGTCTGAATATTTCCCAATATAGCAAAGGCTATGTTCTCAGCGGCTATTATTATGGACGTCCATCCAGGGGCTTCGCCAGCAGATGCTCATTTGTACTCGGCGTCTCCCTCTTTTGTGGAAGAGCGCCGTCATGTTTGTGGCGGTTGTTTGGATATTTGTTTCGGGCGTTCCGACGTAGCCGCTGCCAGTGCACCGTTCCCAGCACTTCCATGGGCTGGTTGTGTGTTAGACGACAAAGAATGGGTACCTTCAGTTGCCAACGCGTCGGTAACAGCTCTTGACTTCGAAGGATGTTTTGCATGTTGCCTTAGCCTCTCTGGCTGGGCATCCGCTTCGCCATACCGGCATGCCTTCTGGTCCTCCAAGGCTGACCTGCCCACACGAAATCCAACCGAATAGGTACAGGAGTAAGTGATTATCTCCCGCCTTTTGGTCCACTTCGGGCAGGCATGTGATGTAGCATAGGGATCTCCCCTGCAGTTAACATATCTGAGTGTCGGTGACTGCCACATAGCATCTGATGCTTCCTGATGTTCTCTGCATCGTTTGCAAACCATGGCGCGCGTGCAGGAGACCTTCATGGGACCAAATATGCCGTAGTTGTTGCATTGGAGTGGTCTTTCCGTATAAGGCGACACAGGGTGGCGAACTCACCTCAGCAGAACATAGTTTGGCAGCTGACTACTTTGCAATGTGAGTTTCACGACTCGTGACTTTTCAAGGCGTCTGATGTCGGCGAAATTGCTCTCTGAGCGGAGATCCTCTCCCTTTTGTTCTTCGGTAGAGTCCACGTCGACGTCCCGGATGACGCCGACTGTCGTGGGCCCAGACAAGGCTGAGTGAAGATCGAACCGGTATACGACATAAGTCCGTTGTTTTCAGTAGCGCCTGTGCAGCATGTTTGTCCAGAACGTCGGTGGCGATCAGGTTGAGACGGTCGTTACACCGAACCGGACAAGCAGATTCCTGACATGTGCCTTTCAGTGCTTCTGTAAGCTTCAGGCTACTGACATATATTAAGGAAAAAACAGTGGGCGCGCAGGCGAGCTGGTGGATGTTGATCATGATGTAGAAAACCCGAGACTGTGGTAAAAGCCGGGAAACTTTTTTTCTTTTCTCTGTCTTCTTTTCTTCTGTCTTTCTTGTTCCCCTGTCTTTCTTCTTCTCCTTCTTTTCCCCTGTCTTTCTTCTTCGACCAAGGTTTCCTGCTTTTACCACAGTCTCTGGTTTTCTAATCTACATCATAATTGACATATGTTAATTTTGTTTCTAGATTAGCGGAACGATGAAGACAGTAAAATTATCGGTTTTTCGCTTTTCTGGACATACCCCTTCTGTGCTTGACAATGAACACGTCGTTTTTTAGTGTGAGTCGGCGGAAGTCACGTGGCTGTGATATTTTTTTTCCCCCCGTCAAAGTATTTGCAGCCTTTTCGAAGCCACAAAAATAGGGTATCATATCTCTTTTCTCTTTTTAATATTGTGCGTGTGCCTTCGATGACCCACAACTTTGACTACATTTGGTGGTTGTGTCTAAACTCTAAACCATAGAAAACGGCACGTGACCACGGAGAAAAAAGTGAGCGCGACTCAAACTGTCCCGTTCTCATTCGGCGTTTTTCGAGGGGAAAGAAAACGAATGTCGAGCCCCGAATCGCTTTCTGCATAGTTAGGCTCTCATATTTCATGTGCAATTGAAAACCTTGGCGAGCATAAATACCCTGTCAGTGTCCCTTTAACATACATGGCTCGTCTTGTGCTTTACTTCTTCTGCGTCCCGCCTTTTTTGCGCTATACCATTTACTACGTATGTTTATTAATGGGAGATTGTGGCCGACTGGGCTAGTGCACACTAGCGCACACCAGCTCGGAGCACGTAGAGCGAAAGCTCGCACTGCAGAACCCATGGATCCTGGGTTCAATTTCCAACCCTGCCCGTTTCGATCTGGATGAGCATCGTACCGGCGTGCGGTCGTGTATCACTACTGCGTGGTGCACGTTAAAGACCCCAGGTTAGCATTCGTACCGCACTGGCTAAATTGATTATCTACAGTGGGTAACAAAGACGCCATGTTCTGGCAGACTAAACTCCTGTTGTATAAACAACTAACGACTCATTTGTTTGTTTATTAATCTGACCTCCTATGAAGTTTATAATTTAAAATCCTGTAAGCTGTGCGGACAGTGGTAATGTCAGTATTAAAAATATCTATATATTGTGAGGCCACTTGTGTTTACTCAAATCTCAGTCCGAATCTATGTTGCTGATGCGTACAGCGTGCCTATTGTAGCGATAAAATAGTGGACGAAGTGAACAAAGGTTACGCACTACCCAGGCTAAAGAAAACGCCAGTTGCCGGCGCTTTCTGTTCGGGTGGAGAGGGTCACGTGGTACGCCGCTGGCGTGGTTTTCGTTGCCGGTGTCACCGGCAAGGGCTTGACAGCGATTGATCACGCGAAGTCGCCATCTGCGCCATTTATGTATGATGTTTTTCTTCTATCCCCTGTTTTAGTTTAAATTTAATCAAGTAAGGTTTTTTTTGGTATTTACGCTGCGCAGAAAACCATCAGAATGTCTAACCAACTAGACAATATCCAAGCATTACGTTTATAATTAGCATCCATGCTGTTACCAATTTTTATTTGTCCATTTACGATGTAAATCAAATCAAACCCTTCACTGCGGAGCACAGGGGCAAATTGGAGCTACGCTGGGGAACTCGCCGTCGCCGGAGGGGTCGGAAATGTAAGATGAGAAAGGAAAAACTCGCCGGGGCGGAGTCGAAAAAAGCTCCTCCCCTCCGCCCTTACGTCATATCCGAGAGATTCCCGCCAAAGTCGAGCTTACTTCAGATTACATGGTTCTGGCTGCGAGTTGAAGGGGTGAATGCTGCTTGTTTTTCTTTAATCTTTTTTCCCCGACTTCTATTCCCTGTGATAAAAAACGAACGGACGTTTCACAGGTCATTAACGTCAGGGATCCGTTCTAAGCGGTATTTGCGCAAAGGACAAAAGTCGTTGCATCGGCCCTTTAAGGGTGAATGGAGTATACGTACGCAGGAGCTCGTGCCGTCATTTTGAAGCATAGAATCAGCACGCGCCAAAATTGCAAGCATGCCACGCCAACTGGTGCCCATCAGTGAAAGTTTGCGCGTGAACATAGCTTTGGCAAACTTGAAATTGCACGGGTTTGTCCGCAAGATCAGAGACTCGGCGGCGGCTGGTGGTTTTGCTTGCAATCGCCTACGTAGTCTACTAAAACTCAATTTTATCTAGTAGGTGTTTAGTGAGCGCACTTGCACCTAAGCTGGAAGATTGTGCAGAAAGCTGAAGGAAAGAGAACGAGCACGTGTTTTGGAGAAAATAGAAAGTCGAAAAATAGCAGGTCAAAGATACGGTCTGCAATCGTATGAAGTGCAAACTTCTCGTTCCTCTCCCACTGGAGCGCAAGCTTTAGCAGGGATTTATTTCAGAGACAACACGCAAAATGGCGTTCGCGCCGTCAAGGCATTAAATCCGCATTGAATACCTCTCTGGAGCATGGCCACCAAGCGGCACATAGTACATTCTAGGCAGTAATTGCCCTTACCACGATAGCGTGGATAACGGGCAAATATTCATTTACCAGCATATTCTTCGCTCGTAGGTTGGCTATTTGTTCCCGATGTACTACTCACCAGCAAGTTGGTATAAGGTGGGCAACCAGTCGCTGATGTGAAAAATATTATTGTAGTCGAAGCCCCGCATTCCGCTGAACAACGGGCTCCAGATGAAGCCGGGGACGTGGATACCTCCTTCCCATAGTGTTCGTTTCTGCCCCTTGAAGGGCCAGGAAGATGCGTAGTTTGGATATTCGCCGTTCGTGTCGCCACCGTTGTCCGATGAGAACACCAAAACAGTGTCGCTCAACATTCCTCGTTTTCCAAGGGCTTCAACAACGGCGCCCACCGACTCGTCGAGTGCGGACACCATGCCTGCAAAACGCAGGGAAAATAAACTTATGCCTATGTGCGCGAAGCCACATTGCGTCTTTTTTTTTAAACCAGAGTACAGGTTTGAGCTGCTCGAATTATATATATTGGAGACTGAAATCTACACTGAACAATGCATAAGGTACGCCGAATTTCGCCTTGTTCATAAGTTGGCGCCCTTCGGAACGAATGTATACTGTCGAACCATGCAGTCGTAAAACTTGAATACCTTTTAAAACTATACCTGGTTCAATGAATGCTGTCGAATCACTTAGACAGTGATTACCTCAATTCACGCTGTATTAAAACTATGGTTCGGCTGAAGTTGCCAAGATTTATCTATGATTATTTTTAAGTATTTTGATAATTCTTTATTCCCTTCTTACCAAGCTATATCTTGTTTTCGTCATTTGTATTCTCCTTTATATATATATATATATATATATATATATATGTATATATATATATATATATATATATATATATATATATATATATATATATATATATATATATATATATATATATATATATATATATATATATATATATATATATATATATATGTGTGTATATCCATGTATCTTTAACAATGCCTACTTAAACTCACTGATTTCCGTTGTACTCAATTTCTGAATACCTAAATACCGGATAGTACAACTTCTTTTTTTTAAAGCAGCCATTGGAAGTTAAAAACAAATTGAACTGGTGACTTAAAGACAGATGCGAGGGACGTGAATACGTCTTCGTCTTTTGACCTAGTTCTGTGAGATAGGGTAGGCTGTACACCAACTCTACTGGACCATAAGGCTTTTTCAGACCAGTGTTGCTAGTTTAGCGGGTTTCCCACTAAAATTAGCGGTTTTCTTATTTGTCTAGCAAGAAAAATGGCCGTTTTGCAGTTTAGCGCTATTTTTAGCGGCTGTCTAGTCATCTTAGTGTTATTCCTTTCCCGCAGCTCTAAGATCTTCTCCAGTTTACAATTATCCCTAGTAAAAAGCATAATTTTTGTTCTAGGTAAGAGTCACGGGGTTTTTATTTTTGCCCACACTCAACAAAATTGATGTTAATAAAAATAACTCTCTCGACTCCATTAAGATACAACTTTTGAAAACACTGAAACATGCTTTGATCTGATTTGGGCGTCAGCATATGAATTCGTTTTTCAACTCTGCATGACGACATGGGCCCTGTGAACTATGAACAATTCAGAAATAATGCGTGTTATATATACGCCTCTAAACTTTGAGACTGGTAACTGCAAGTTTCGAGCGACGTCAGACAAGTCAGATATATCTCTGGGGAAGAACATAAGTTCTTGAAATTTAGTCACGGAAGCTTTAAACCGCCACCAGATAGTGCACTAAATACAGAAACTACGCATGAAGATGTACGTCGGCAGGTGTAGCTATAAAACATACCTGGTAACACTTCACAATTGTTAGATCACTTTTCTATGATGCCCTCTGGATCAAAAAGGGTCGGAACTTCCTTTTAAGGGTTATTTTATTTAATCTGTCGTTGTCAGACTAGTTATAGAAGTAAATTGTGTAAAAATGTCATCCTTACGCTTTGCCTTAAATTTGGCTGTTTTTCAAAACTTTTTTTAGTTTTTAGTTGTGTTTTTTTTTTCTTTCATTAGTTGTCTGCACTGGTTCACACATTTGCGTTTCCGTGTGCTCGAGAAAGTTGAGTCTCCTTATTAACGCTTAAGACGAGAGGACACACTGGCGATATCTGTCTGGGCTAGTTTGCTGCAATATTTGGCCACAAAGCGCGCTGCTCCGTTGAAAAGTGCGGCTATTCTTCTAAACTTGGCTAAGAGGTCTGCGAAGGCTACCGAGACGTGATGACAAAATAATCGGGCATGTTAATTCACCCCCGTTTCAGACTGTCAACGATCCCATTGCTACCACTGCTTCACTCACGTAACAATAGTTTGGATCCCCTTTTTACGAGACCTCATGTGAGCCCAAAAGTGGTGTACCCTTGAAAGTAGTGCATAGGCGAATGTACGTCCAGAAACCCGGATGTGTCCTTTGAGGGCAATATCGAGCAAGCTCATTTAGCCTTGTGAAATATCACTCCATAGATTGGGAAGAATGGCACTGGGGCGGTGGTCCACAAGCGGTAGATCTTGGCATTTAAAACGGATACTGCACTAATGATTGCATGGAAGCTAGCAGAAACTACACCGGTTAAATGTATTCCTGTTGAATAATGTTATATGACAAGAAAAGACACGCGAGGGTTAATACGAATTACCCGAGAGACATACCCGCGTACAGAGTTCTGTTCCAGTGGCCTATGTCGTGATACTTGTCGCTGTATTTCTTCGGGGCCTGCAGAGGATCATTCTGGTTTGCAACATGTGGTGCTAGATGCGCCAGATACAGAAAGAGTGGCTACAAAAGAAGGAACAAATGTCGCTATTTCAGAAAACTTCGAACCCGCATATTATCGAGTTGCAGAGGCACATTTGATCCACTTAAGAAACTACCTCACTTTATATTTATAGAACGCACCCCTGAATCACAATGTACTAGCTAGAACTGCAATAATACTTAAAAAACAAGCGAGCTGGTGATGATTCATGGTAATAAAACCCGAGACTCAGGAACACAGAAGGGGACGAACGAACTAGCTAGAAGTCAATAATAAACATTATCATCCACCGACATCAATCTCTCTTTACGTAAGGAAGGCATCTAGGCCTGAGTTCGTTAAATTAGCCAGTCAAATACTGATTTTCTTTCCGTATTTCAGCTTTTGTCACGTGTTTACATTGTCATTGTGTGTTCCAATCAGTGATGTGTAGATATGGTTTATTTTAATTTGTTTCTTTAGGCAGTTGGCGAATGTTTCAGGCTGACACAATACTTGAAGATAATGCATCATTTGCAAGTGAGGTTCCCTGGTTGGTGACCTTTTATGCAATTAGGTGGAGCTCACACGGGCATAAGCAAGGTAGTCAAGCTTGTAAAAGCTTGTGTGTGCCCACAAGGGGAGCCATAGCACACGGGCGGAACAAGGGGTTTAGACTCTTGTATAAAACACGCGAAGTGCTATAGGAACACAAACTCTGCATCCTGCACCTAGCGAGCTCGATCAAAGCCATCTGTGCACTCCATTTTTTTTGCTAGACCTACCTTGTAGTCGCCGACAGTTTAAGAAACGCACGGCGTGGACAGTGCCGATCATCTTACTACCGTTTTGCAGCCAATAAGATTTTCGAATTAGCCGATATGTGGGCCGTAAAAGGAACTGCGAATTGCAAGATGGTTCAAGGTAATGAGCTACACTCAACTCTCCTTAAGTTTTCTGTCACTCTAATGGTATATTCGGCTGGTCAATTTCCAGTTTCTTGGAGCACTCTGAAAAGCCGGTGCCCATTCGGCGGGTCGAAATCGGGCACTCTAAGTATATTCGGTGGGTTGTTTCAGAGAGCTGCCAGATTTTCTGATCGCGCCCTCCTCTGACTCGTAGCCCTGTGAGACGCTTTAGCTTCGAAGTGGGAGCGGTGGGGACGCGTGCTAGAGGACCAGCCACGTGACCCCCCGCCGCTTCCGCTGTTGAGTTGAAAGAAAAAGAACCCAATACGGCCGATGCTGAAAGAGGTACGGAAACGAAATACTGGAGCTCATCACTTTGGTCAAATATGAAGCGGGTTAAAGTCTAACTTCACCAACACCAATAATTGGTAGGATAACGCGAGAAAACGTATTTTAAACTAAATAAAGCGGTAACCAAAATTCACCTCGTGGATGTCTTCTATGGAATGTCGTGATGACAACATGTTAGTAAGAGCAGCGCCTCACTCATAGCGATTACTTAGGCTTGAACGTAGTACCGAGGCACTTTGGTGAAAAACGTGACATCAGAGTTAGCCACCATTCATTTCAGTATCGGGTGGTCTTTCCGGCAACGATTATTTGGGGTCGTTTGGGGATGGTGTACGTGCGATGTAATATCGACGTCACGAAATGTCTATTTAAACAGGCCCGAATGCCCACCTCTCCCGATGACGGGATAGCCACCTTGGTCGACTGCAACCAAGCGGATCGCTACGAAGTCACCACAACAGCCATTTTTTGCTGAAGGGAGACGGCCCGCACGGCTCTGCAAAGCGACGCGCACGTAAACATATCACTGCGGCGTTTTTCGTGGCTTCGGGGATGCGGGAGGGAGCCGACATTCCAGGAAGATACGTTTGAACTAAAAGACTGTCATCACAATCCAGGCAAATATCTGTTCACACAGTGAGCGGAACCACATTGGCACCGCGATCTTAGTAACCGCTTCGGGAGCGCTCTTTTACAACCGATTTTATGAACCGCTGGGCCATTAGACAGTCGCAACCCGCTGCTGGCGTGACGCTCGGCAGCAAAAAATTGGAGCGGCATTGAGTAGCTCCCAACAACTGCTCTAACTCGACATGTGTTGGCGTACCGTCATGTCGGAATAAAATTGACATACTAAAAAAGTGAAAGCCGTTTACAACTCCCTGTAACGCCGAATTGGAGCGCAGCTCTTGAGGAGGAAGAGTGAAGGGTACTGAGGGGAGGGTAGACCCCTCCTCCTTCTCCTCCTCCTCCCCTCATTCTTTAATATGCTCCGGGGGGGGGGGGGTCACGTGACCTCGGGGGGGGGGGGGGGTCACGTGACTTCGGGGAGGGGTGTCACGTGACCTCGGGGAGGCGTGACCTGGGGGGTCACGTGACCTTGGGGTGTCCCGTGGGGGTCACCTTGGGGATCACGTGACCTGGAGGGGTCACGTGATTTTGGGGAGGGGACCACGTGACCTCGGGGGTCACGTGACCTTGGGGTGACCTTGGGCGTCACGTGACCTTCAGGGGGTCACGTGGGCTCACCTTGGGGGTCACGTGACCTTGAGGTGACCTTGGGAGGGGTCACGCGACCTTGAGGTGAGCTTGGGAGGGTCACGTGACCTCGGGGGGTCACGTGACCTGGAGGGGTCACGTGACCTTGGGGTGGCCTTGCCGGTCACGTGACCTTGAGGTGACCTTGGGAGGGGTCACGTGACCTTGGGGTGACCTTGGGGCGCCTAAGAGCTGCGCTCTAAAAACGTGTACGTGCCCATGTTGTGAAGGCAATTCGTATTGCGTTTCTTTAAGCTTGATAACACAAAAAAGAAGATAGAATCGAGGAGAGTGTCCCTTTTAGAAGAGAGCGTTCGCCATCGCTACATCTGAAAACAATCTAGAGAACACGAGTGGAAAAACTGATCTTTGCCCGAAATAGAGGTCAGGGTTCAAACTATTCATACGAGAAGGGTCCATAAAGGCCGCGTGGGCATCTTCCAGTCAGCAAGCCTGCCGGTTTTGTGCAGATGGTCTCTTTCCGGGTCGTCGGAGCAACGTTGCGTCGGAGTGTCTTGATAAGCCTAGCGTTCCTAAAACTACTCCTTGGCGGTCGCTTGGTCAGTGAGATCGTTGTCGTTGTATAGCTTTTTCGGGTATCCGTGGTTCCAGCCTTTGTCTCCGCTGCGGCGTTCAGTTTCAGGTACTTTTAGAGCGTAGCTCTTAGGCGCCCGCTTCCGGCTTGAGCGGTGTCGCCGACGGTGTAACCGCGCCGTGCATATGAGAAATTTTCCATAATGCAACGCGCGAGACTCGTGACGTCACGAGGGCCCCGCGTGGTGCATTATGGGACATTTCCCATGATGCAACGCGCGGGGAGGAGGAGGAGGAGGGAGGAGCAGGGGGAGGAGGAGGGGAGAAGGAGAAGGGGGAGGAGAAAGGAGGAGGACGAGGGGGAGGGGAGGAGGAGGATGGGGATAACGGAAAAGGAGGAGGGATGAGGAGGAGGATAGGAAGAGGGAAGGAGGAGGAGGCGAGAAGCACGGGAGCAGTAGATTAGGAGGGAGGAGGAGAGGGTGCGGATGAGGAGGAGGGGTATACCGTACTTTCCGTACCTCCCATCCTCCTCCTCAAGAGCTGCGCTCTAATTCGGCATTACAGGCTTTCATTGTTTTTGTGTTTTTTTTTTTTCTTTTCTCTTGCTTGAGGATATTCCACGCATGGTTCAAGCCATGAAAACAGCTCTCATGGGGTCCAGGTCACGAGCACCGACTCGAGGACAGGTGGAAACAGCAACCCAACATCATTCCGGGCAAATACAACACCAAGCCACATACACGGCGACAAACATGTCCCAGGCGAGCTCGGATAGAGATCAAACATTGGTAACACGGGCGGAATTCAAGACCTCTATGGCGGGAATGATCGCCAGCATCAAGGCCGATCTCCAGAACGCCATCATGAGCATGATCAGAGAGATCGTGGAAAAGAAGCTTAAAGCCATTATAACACCCATTCTGCATGAGGCTGTCCGCTCATTGTTCCGAGGCCAAGAAAACAGTGGCAAACCAAACTCGTCAAGCGCCAACACGATGAGCCACGACAGTCCAGCTGGCTTCAACTAATAACGGGGTTTCAAATCGGGGCCAAGCCCCGAGGCCGCCATGTGTTGTTCAATGGAACTGTTACGGACTCGCGGGAAAGGTAAGTGAACTGACCAAACTTGTTTTAACTATAGAGAAACCAGTAGCCCTTCTGCTCCAGGAGGTAGAAGGTGTAGAAAAACAAATAGCGGGGTGTAACGTATATATGACTCCGACCTTGCACAAGAAGAGGGGACAACCGCGCAGAGGATCTAATACACCGAACGTGCCGGTAGCTAAAGGACAAGCAGCCGTGTTCGTAGATTATAACCCACCGCAAGATCAGATCGACATGTCGCAATGGTGTAACGAATATTACGAAATTGTGGCAGTGCTGGTGAAGACCGGTGCTTGTTGGTTGGTGGTGGTATCGGTTTATGAGCGCCCGGGATATAACGTGCGCAGCAACGCGACCACTTGGATTCCACACCTGAAACTCGCAGCGGGGAAGGTACCAATTATCGTGGGCGGAGACTTCAACGCGACGCACACCATGTGGGAATACTCCCGTGACTCACTCAAAGGCGAGGAAACAGCTGTAGCAAAAACTCTGAACTGCTTTAGACTCACGAACGACGTAGATATGCCGACGCGAATAGGTATGCACGCGAAGCAGAAGGACGTCCACACCCAACCTCATCTGGGCAACTCGAAACATCGGACGCGAGTAGAAACTTTCGAAAGACTGTATGGGCAATGACCATCTATCAATCACAGTAAGACTGACCCATTTCTCTACCGGTGTAAAGAAGCGGGTACAAAAACGAGTGAAATGGGACAAATTTAGGGAAGCTTTTACTCAAGGGCTGACCGAGAGCGGGTTCATAAAAAGACTACAGGCAGCCACACAAGTCATAAAGCTCAAGGAAGGCGACCCGACACCGGATTCACACCTTCTCAACCTATAAGCCTTCCAAATCGAAGCCCTGGAAAGATATAAGAGTGAGGGCAAACCACCAGCATTAAGGGCAAAGCTCAATCTGGCGACGGCGACAGCGAAGAGGTATGCCAACCAACTTGCTAGGCAGCAGTGGCAAGACCACTCTGTCTCATTCAACGGTAAGACGGGCCTTGACAAGATGTGGAAGACGTACGTCCCAAGCTATGCAAGGCCGAAAAACGAGCAGGACTGCAGCACAAAACATCGCGCTGGCTCTGCGAGTTTCAGAAGATCAAATGGCAGCAGAAGCCGGGCAACTCTTCTTCCCGCAACCCGCAACACCCACCCCACAGGAGACTTACAAGCATCAGGACTATGCACTAGGGGATCCTGCCAGCGCCCTCTTTACTATGGGGGAGCTGATCTCGGCCCTAAGGTGGTGCAAAACCAAGAGCACGCCAGACCCAGACGGCATTGCCTATGCTTTCCTTAGGAACCTGCCAGACGAACATTCAGAGGAGCTCTTAAGACGGATCAACCAAATCTGGACCACAGGTCAAGTTCCAGAAGAGTGGAAGACGTCCTGGGTCATCTCGATTCCCAAACTAGGTAAGCCCACATCATCGCTTGCTAACATGAGACCCATTTCACTAACCTCGAATTTATGCAAGCTCACAAAAAGAATGGCGTTATACAGGATTCAGCAAATTCTAGAGAACAAATGCACATTCCACTACACGCAACCAGGCTTCCGAAGACACCTCGGGACTCTGGAGTCTCTTGATGATCTCAACGGATGTGCTGGAAACACCTTCCCACGTTGATCTACGCATCGTTGTAGCAGAGGACGTCAAAAAAAGCGTTTGACTCTGTACCACACAAGTCAACTATCGACAGTGCAGTCGCCCATGGTGTCCAAGGAGTACCACTCAACTTCATCAAATCCTTCTTGGAGGGGCGGAAATTTACAGTCAAAATGGGAAACACCGCAGGCCCAGAAACACCTAATGAGGTCGGAGTCACTCAAGGCGCAGTCTTTTCACCTACGCTGTTCAACCTAGTCATGGCCGACCTCCCGCCTCGCCTACTCCGGATCCAAGACCTCTGCTTCATTATCTATGCAGATGATATTACAATCTGGACCAAAGGCGCAGCGGTCGGAAGACAAGAAGAGGTACTACAGGAGACACTGGACACCATCGTAGAGTTTCTGAATTCCGTAGGCATGTTTGCAGCACCAAATAAGACCTCCTACATAGTGGTGGGCAACCGACGTATTCAATCTCAGACATAAGCACAGAACATGCGCCTGACCATGAAGAGAGATGAGATACAGAGAGTTGAAAGTTTGAGGATTCTCGGACTATTCCTCGATCAAAACGGAAGGCCCCATACCTGGATGAAGAGGGTAGCGAAAACCTGGAACAGCACGCTGCACATGATCAGATGAGTGGCCACGAAGAAATGGGGTGCTAGAGGAAGGGTAACACGTACCCTAGCCCTGGCGCTTCTGACTTCGAAAGTACTCTATGCATACAATTACAATGGACTTACTCAAACAGAAGTCCTAAAACTTGAAAGGCTCAACAGGGAGGCTATGAGAGCATTTAGCGGACATCCACGATTCGCAAAAATCAAAGACATGGGCATACACTCTACGCTCAATACTCTCAGGGAACAGGCAGACGCACTTAACGGAACCGACTCAAGACAACAGAAGCGGGAAGAGCCATACTGCGACATATCGGTTACACAACGGATCACCTTCCGACGCTCCCAAACCGAAGTCTCGAACACACAACCATGCAGCTTACTACATTTGCCCCACTGGCTCGCAACATGGGGAAGGACAACGAAAAGCGGCGGTTCCAAAGATTCATGGATCACATCAACTTTGTTCGAGAGTAGAGCAGAGATTTGACCAACCTGTGCGTATACACAGATGCCGCACTGCGAGGAGACGGACAAGGAGCCATTGGATGGTTCATGGTAAACTCCCAGTCCCCATGCAGTCAAGTACTTAAGGGCGAATGTATAGCCTCAGGGAAGCTGAGCTAGAAGCTATACTCGCAGGAGTCAAACGAGTGGTCACACACTGCAGCAATTCAGCAGCCCTCTACAAACACGTGTGGGTATTCACTGGCAGTAGGAAGGCACACGCAAAATACGACAACGTTGACACTATAGCAACACCGTCCGACAGCTGCGTAAATTAGAACAAGTTGCAGATGAAGGACGCGTCCTTCGAAAAAATGACCAAGTTTAGGGCATAATTGCCCGTTGGGTATATGTTCGGACATTTTTTTTAAACTCATCTTGAATAACAATAATCACATCTTAAGACGACACTTGCCTAGGCTATACATAAATCATTCTTAAAAAAAAGTTTAACATCTCTACCATAAATAGCTTCGGCTATAGCGCGCTTCAAGTATGGCACAAACGACAATTTTCAAAAACCCGTCGTCCTTCCTCGCTTCTTCGGGAATTTATTTCTTTAAAACTAAGCATGCCAGAACATTGGAATAAACGGCATTGTCTATCGTAAGGAACGCGGCACTGTATGTAAAAATTCGAGAAAAAGAAACTACGAATGTATCTCACTACTTGAATTCAAATGAAACCGTCCCCCGGTCTTTCGAAGTTCGTCGAACTTTTGACTTTTCAGGATTCAAAAGTTCAAAACTTTTAGAATTCTCTAGATAAATAAATTGGAAAGTTCGAAAATTATCGAATTCCTTAGCTTGAGAAGTTCGAAAATTCGAAAAGCTTTGAACTTTTTAGTGCAAGACGATCGAAAGTTCGAAAATCATCGAATATTTTGGTCTATCAAGTTGAAAGTTCGACAAGCAACGAATTTCGCAGCGTAAGAAGTACGGAAGTTCGAAAAGAATCAATTTTTTAGCGCAATAAGTTCATAAAGTTGGAAAAACATTGCATTTTCAAAGTGCAAAGTTCGAAATTCAGAAACGCGTCGAACTTCTTAGTTCAACAGTTCGAAAATTCCACTACCGTCGAATTTTACGATATAGAAAGTTCAAAAATTCGAAACCTTTTGAACCTTTCGAACTTCTTGATTCGATCATCGAAACTTCGGTCGAAAAAAAGCTCCCGGCATCCCTAATTATAACCTCCTTGGTTCGGGCCGCTCGAAAAAGGGGCCGAGCATTCGGCTGACGCGCCGTTCTCTAGGTCGCATTTGGAGGCGCTCCCGTATTTCCCAGATGCAACTCAGACGAGTGAGCACTGAAGAACGACCAGTCGGATATACCATTAGTCTTAGTTCAGACATTTTTACACAAAGCACTGAGATAACCAGACACTGCAATCTAAGGATGCAGCTTAATGATGAATGATTTGAGCTCCGAAATGTTACGAATTCTAGTATACCTGACATCAGCATCTGAATCGTTTTTTCTACCTGGTCGTTTGCCAAGCTCCTACTGTGTAGTTAGGGTGCTTCGTTTTCGATTTTTATATTATTCAGATATCAAGCAGTAAAAATCGGGTGCTTTCTTCCAGTAGAGTAGATTGTCGAGCTAGTTGGTTTTGGAACTTGGAATAGCGCACTGTGCTGTCTGTTCCTCGTCTCTTTGTCCTTGTTTTTTGAGCGCTAAAATGTATTCCAAGATTTCTTCCAAGCTGGTAATCAGGACAAATCCAGGTTTTCAATCCATTATTCTGCAATTCGGCGTTTTCAAGTTGTGTTTATAGAAATATAATCATAATTAACAATAACGAGCAATAACTGGTTTCAATAAAGGATTTCTGTTTTACAATCAAGTATTTAAAGTCCACAACATTGCACTGGGAATAGTGGTATATTTTGATAATTCTATAGATATGTTGAAATACTTTTTTTTTAAATTTTAACCCGCATTTTTGTGCACCCGCTTTTATTAAAAATCTTGTATACCTTGTATCTCGTTTATATTTTAATTTTGTTGCGTGGACAATGCCAGATTGCTATTTTTATATGTGCCGGGAATTTAGGAAAGTATTCTAGCTTCTTCACTTTTATGGGTTTATACCGAAAGTGCTTTTCTTACTTTTATTTATTTATTTTTTGCTTGATGTCTTATATTACTTTTTAATCTTTGTTTTAATGACAATGTTAAACAACATTAATGTGTGCTAGTATTCATTCTTTACAATTTTATCTGTGCATCCATTTTCTCTTGGGTGTATGTATGTGTTGTGGGAACCGGGGGTGAAAGACGAGGCAGAGGGCACGTGACAGGCGATCGGCGGGGAAGACACGAGCTGGCGCGAGACATAGCGAGCGGAGCGAGGCTGGTAGCTGGACAAGGAACGTCGAAGCCAGGCTGCCTAGCCTGGGGTGCTATGTTGCGCCTTTTGCACTTCCAGGAGACTTGGAAGAGGGAAGTGACGTCAACGACACAGCAAATGCAGATTGGATGTTGACAGAAGAAAACGAAATCAACACCCAATCTGCGTTTGCTGTGTCGTTGACGTCACTTCCCTCTCCCTAGTCTCCTGGGAGTGCGAAAAGCGCAACATAGCCCCCCTGGCCCATAACGAACCCCGGAGCGGTCCACCAGCGAGGTCTGGAGCAAGACCGGTGGAAACGGCGAGCCCGGGCCATATGACCTGGGCTATGACGATCCCGGGGTGGTTCCGCAGCGAGACTCGGGCATTGATAGCCCGGGACAGCCAGCCTACGCAGCGCTGGCGTGGGAAAGGCGATCCGCAGGCCTGGGCATGGACCCCGACTGTGAGCTCTGATCGACGGGCGACAACAATGGTCGACGGGCCCGGACAACCGGCTCTCGACGACCGGCAACCGGGAGGTACAGTAAACCCATTCGCTGTCTTCTCGTTGCTGTATGTCACTCCCTGGGTGACGGGCGGAAGGTATACCGATCGGGCGGCGATTATTAGTATGGAGGGACCTCCCCCGTTAAGAAACCCACATTAAAATGGCGCATCCAACGTGGGGCCCGTTCGGTATGCCTCTGCTTCTAGTCGTCCCCAGAGAGTCCCATGGATTCGTTGAGCGGGTTGTTCACTAACGCTAACGATGCCCGTTGAGACAAAGTATTTCGGAATTTTGGTGACTTGTCTCACAGCAGAGCTCAGCAGGTGTCTCCTCGAATCGAGTACTTAAAGGTCTCGAAGGACGAGGTTGCGGACGTGCTTTCTCCGGTACCCCAGAACAGTGGTTGGCAGAAGGTGACCCAACCGGGGGGAACACGAGGAGCGCGGTTAAGATGTAAGAAAGTCGTCTTCGGAGGCAGAGGAGAGCCACGGCATGTTCGCTGGAAGGCAGGATAGCGACTGGCAGGAGGGAACACAGCCAGGACTTATTCCATATTTAGGATTTAGGCTTGGAGTGATGCGGTAGGCAAGCAAGCGCTTGTCGTGGCCCGGGGTGCAGATGGGTTTTTGTCAGTGGGTGTCGGAAAGATTGCGGGAATTGCAGTCGGCACCGGGAACACTGGCGGACGAGATTGTCAGCGGGTGCTGGATAAACTGGCGTCAATTCCAGTTGACACCGGGAACGCTGGCAGGCGAGTTAAGGAGCAGTATGATTTGTAACCGCTGGGCCAAGACGGCTAGTTGCTTCGCGTCACTCCAACAACCGACGGAAAGCAGAGGGACGACTCTCCCTTGAGGGGGTCGTTCCGAGAGAGCTACGAAATGTTTTATAAGATACTTTTTCGGCTTCACTCTGGCCGGTCGTGGCAGTGACAGCAAGACTTTTAATAAGTTATGTCTCGTCACGACCTGGCCGGGGATGAGGCGGTAGTCATTTTAGGTGGCTTGTAGTTGTCCAGCTTGCCTTGAGGCGTGAACGGTTTAAGCGGGCTTGCTCGCTGAGCTACCGCCCCCTCCGAGGACCGAGCAGTCCCTAGAGCTCGTATGCACGTGGACGGAATGGGACGCTGACGCTTACATCGAGTAGCACATGGTATATGTAGCCGTTGCGGAATTGCGGGTATGGTATTTGGTCATCCCGTTACAGGCTTTGGATCCCTTCGCTTGCGCAAAAGATGGACTAGGTTTACGCCATCGTTACCTGTTCTGAGGGAAACTCACGCTTTGAGCAACGCAGCTAGTGGTTTTGCCGTATAGCTTGCTCCGAGGTGAGAAGGGCACCCGAGGTAAAAAGACGCGAGCGTCGTGTCTTACGTCTAGGCTTACTCGGCGAGATACAAACGAGGAGGCTTGCCCGGTTCACATCGCTGACTTGAAAGGATACTACCGTTGTCGCGATGGGGAACACGTATAACATGAGGTTGCGATAGGACACAAGAAATCCCGTGTTCTTGGCGACCCAGGAGCGAGATCTGGGATGCAGACTTGCTGAGTTAGCCGCATGGTACACGAACCCGTCGGCAAGCTATGTGGCGGTAGAGGCTATGGCCACTGCCACAATCTGCGGCAGAGTACTTGTTCGCTGTGTGTTGTTTTTACAGTTTGTTCTGCGCAGAATAGCTTCTTGGAAAGACGGCCGTATACAGACGGCGTAACCCAGGAAGCCCACCGGGAGGCAAGACGGGACCATTCGTTTTCCCAAGTGCTCAGGGTGGCTGACAGTTGTTCGGCCTGGCGAACGGTTCAGGCGGGCGGTTCTAAGCCCGCTGTGACCTCTAAGCGGAACGGGGCAAGTCCGTCTGCGTCGGCCGGACCAGCTTAGAGCAAGCCCCCTGCTGCATCGCGGTGAGTGGGACAGCGAGCGACAGACAGGTCGGCATTGTCTGCCGGCTTCGCTAGCCACCACCACCTACGCCGCTTTCGGACGCTGCAACGTGGCCACTCCGGCAACAGCAACAGCGGCCGCCCATGAAGACCAGCGGCTCCCTGAAACCCATGAAGTCCCCCGAAGTCCGGGCCTTGAGGGGGGGAGAGTGTGGGAGCCGGGGGTGAAAGACGAGGCAGAGGGCACGTGACAGGCGGTCGGCGGGGAAGACACGAGCTGGCGCGAGACATTGCGAGCGGAGCGAGGCTGGTAGCTGGACAAGGAACGTCGAAGCCAGGCTGCCTAGCCTGGCCCATAACGAACCCCGGAGCGGTCCACCAGCGAGGTCTGGAGCAAGACCGGTGGAAACGGCGAGCCCGGGCCATATGACCTGGGCTATGACGATCCCGGGGTGGTTCCGCAGCGAGACTCGGGCATTGATAGCCCGGGACAGCCAGCCTACGCAGCGCTGGCGTGGGAAAGGCGATCCGCAGGCCTGGGCATGGACCCCGACTGTGAGCTCTGATCGACGGGCGACAACAATGGTCGACGGGCCCGGACTACCGGCTCTCGACGACCGGCAACCGGGAGGTACAGTAAACCCATTCGCTGTCTTCTCGTTGCTGTATGTCACTCCCTGGGTGACGGGCGGAAGGTATACCGATCGGGCGGCGATTATTAGTATAGAGGGACCTCCCCCGTTAAGAAACCCACAGTGTGTATCCGTTATATCTTGTATAAGTATTTTTCTCTTGTCGAAGTTAAACCTTTAATGCTGTTGCTGCTGGATTTTGCCCCCCCCCCCCTCCCCCATTGGACCTTGGTGCCCAGTCAGGCGACACGATCACCTTTTGCACCAAGGTACCATTTCGAGGTGTGTGTACCTCTTGAAAGAAAAAATAAACTGACTGATTGAATATAGTACGGAAACCAACAATCTAGTTTTCCTTCCAAAATAAAGTTGTGAGAATAATTTATCATCCTTCGCTCTTTGTTTTCTTTTTATTTGCGCTGGTTAAAACGGCAATTAAAGAAGTTCGAATAGATCTAAAAGCGACATTTATGGTACTCGATCTATGTCATTGCGGTTGACTGAAGTTAACAAAATCTAGATTTGTTTCCGAGATGTGGAGCTAGCACACGTGTTCAACACCTGCATTGCTAGAAAATAATTTCGAAGCTGAGTAATATAGAAAATTATTCAATTCAACCTCCGAATTCATGGAGAAACCGGACTTAACCCGGTTTCCAAGAAACGCGATCGGTGTGTAAATATCGGAAAATGTCTGTTTTTATCCGAAAACGAAGGACCCTACGTTTATCGCAGCCACAGGCTCTCCGAGTACATTGTGGCAATGCGAACGCAGGGGCACATCTCACATTGTAGAGACAACTGGACAACTGTGTAGAGAAGAGATCGAGCAGTTCTGCATGACGCCTGCACGCACGGTGGTCGCACATTACGGCCATTGGAATTTATGGAATTTTTGACTTGCACCAATTTCAGCTAAGTTTGTGTTCAGTGATATTAAAGTAAGCGGATCGAGAAAAAAAATACAGAAAAAAAAACATTACGACACCTTCTCCTGGGGGTGGTTTTCGATGACCTTGGTAGCCTCTTCTGCCATGAACTCGGTGTAATACTTGCCATCGAATTCCCGGCCCTCTGATAAACCCTGTCGGAAATCGAGTCCTGAGGCGATCCACTGTAAGAATAAGAATATTCTAATGAGAAAAAGGATCATGCGTTATTCATTGTTTGTTGCTAATTTTAGTTCACTCCTCTTTCCGTAATAATTCTTATTATGCCTATTGACTGAAAGGTAGCCTTATGAAGTGTTTACAGTAGATATAAAATACTTAACCTAGCACTGCAGTAAAATAAAAAGTACGAACACAAACACAATGCCTCGTCAAGTTGTGTGTGTGTTTGTGTTCCTTTGTAGTTTACAAATCTTGATCTAACATACTGAGCTATGAAACCAAAGTGATAGGTCTACCTCACCTACGTTCTTGGAATCTGTTCAGCATTCCAGAAATAATATTTATCTCCAACCGTCCACTTTTAATATTTTGCATGCGATTCTCAGGGCAACCATGAGCATTATGTTTCATATCGTAAATATGGGTTGCATAGTTGCATAAAGCATGATTGGTATCAAGTCTGTTGCATTATGCTAATTAAGAACACATTGGTATAAAAAAGGTTTCCAACTCGTTCTATGCAATCAAATGATGGGTTTTAAGACGAGAGTCTTACTTGTGTCATTTTGTGAAAGGGAGGCGGCGTTGTCCCCGAAAGATGGCCATAAAAATACGCCATCAAGCACTTCCCGCTCAAGGTCAAAGCGGACGCGCCTGAGCATAGCCTCCCTGACCGAGTCTGGCAGATAGCCACGAGAAGCGGCCGCCGAAATTGAAAAGGCAGAGCGGCAGACAACGCATGAGAGGAGAGCCACGTGACGGACGCCCCACCGTGGCGAGACGCCGAAACACACTGCTCCCGAGCGATGGAATATCCGCTCGTGCTCCACGCGTTCCTCGCGCTACCGCTTCCTTTCTCGTCGGATTTGAAAAACATGTTTCGGGTTCTCGCCTCTGCAAAAGCTGTGCGCTAAAAACCAAGTTCCCCGACAAATTTTGGGTGCAACCAGATTCTCGCGCTCCAAATCTGCGACAAGGCACTCTATAGCTCCGTCGTCGAACTGCCATGCGTTGTGAGTGTAGAGGACGCTATGCCCTGAGAAATAAAGCAAAAAGAAAAGTACACCAACGCAGATGTTTCGACACGAAAGCGGGCGAGGCCTCTCTATGTCAAAGCGAACGCGACTCAGAAATAAAATGCCAAGAAAAGCGCAACAACGCAGATGCGTCGTCGCGGACGCCGTGGAGCCGGCGGCGCCGCCGCTACAGCGCAGTTGGGGAGGGTGATGTCACTGCCGGAGCACCGTGTGAAAAACTACGACGTGGCGCGCAGCTCGTAGAAATGCTCTGAGTGTAGGAGTGCTTTCGCATTCCTACACATCAGCAGTCTTAAGTGTCTTCCTTGTAATTATTGTTTTATTGGCCGCAATATTTCTCAGAGTGGCCAACCCTGGAGGTCACACAAATTTGTCATCGTTGGAGCGCCTTCAGAACGCCCACCTTCAGGCCCTTCAGGACAATCCTCCATACCTCTTAACCTCCTCGACTGCCCCGCACCTGCACCCCTTGAGGTTCATCTTCATTTCAGGGAATGTTAAAAATTTACTGATGGTGAAATTAAGAGTAAATGGAGGGTGATAGCGGCAAGGAATGTTTCTCCGGACCAGAAACTGCTGCACTCTCATCGGCAAGTAGACTGAAGTATCGTCATAGATGACGATCTGGTTGCCACCAGCCACTAGATCTGGTAATTTGAGTCTCACTCTTTCCCACAGAAGTTTCAGCACGCCATTGTAGTAATCTGCACTGACAATTTTCTTTTTTTTTTTTTTTTGCTGTTGTTACAAAGAACAAGTTTTTGTCGTCGCAGTGCGTTAGCGCGTTTTATTAATATAATCAGAGTCGCCAGTTCGGGAACCTTTTGCTGCCACCTCGAAGGTAGCTAGCCGGCAGCAATCATATGTAGATACGCCACCCTATATTATTAAATCTTACGTGAGAGTAGTAGTCTACAAAGGTACCCCAGGAGCCAATATGCTTCTGGAAGCCTCTCATTGTCGGGGTGTATTCCTTCTTGTAGAATCCCAGATGCCACTGCAAATATTCGATCATTGTAGCTAATGTGCACAGTACTTCAGACATCATCGATGAAAATCGCCTACCTTTCCTAGCATCTGAGAGACGTATCCCAGATCGCCAAGCCATTGAGGAAGAAGCTTAAACTTCAAGGGCAGCCCACGGGGTTCCATCTGGAGGATGACGAAGTGCTGCATACCTGAATTCCATTCGGCAAAACAAATATTAGTCAGTTTTATCAGAGAAAATAAAATAACTAATAAAAACAAATTTGTATTATTGCTTCATTAATTCTTTTCACATATCTTTGCAGCAAAAATGTACATTGCTAGAAGTAAAAAATAATTCCTTGTTTTGAAAGTGTTACGCTTATTCATCAAATATATAAAATTTCATATAAGCTCGCAATAACCAAGTTCAAGATGCTAAGCAACGGCTCTCAAATTATTTAAAAGTATTTTCCTCTCTCAAAATTAAAGCGCAATGATATAGCCGGGTACTCATGTTAACGGGGTTTTCATGAATAATCCTTTACCAGGATTTAAAGGTCCTGCTGTAGATACTAAAATAATTTTAGAGTTTAGGTCAGTGGGAACACCAACAAAACAATGTTCGAGCAGCCACAGAATTGTGAAGTTTATTGACTTCCAGTGTCGTGAATTTTTGTTAGCTGGAATGCTGGAACGCAAACGCAACCCTGTTGACTACCTTCATCGTCTTATGTACTCGACAATTCAAAGACGCTCATTTGCAGATGACTTCTTTCACAGTTACGAAAGTTACAAGTATGTTGCTTTGTTTTCGTCAATATATTTCATAAACTGTAATATGTCTAAGTTCAAGGAATGTATATCCAAGTCAAGAGCATTGGTATAGGTAATAAATATTCGACATTGTCGCCAAGACAACGTTTCCTAAACCTGTTTGAAATGGGTCTAAGGTGGCTTACGGAATTTGCCGCCGCAGCATCCTTTTTCACACACGTGTTATTACACCAAACAAAAATGAAGGATGTTAATAGAAGAAGCATCCCATTTTCAAGTTAAAGGGGTGTATTACTGAACATCAGAGTGCCTAAAGGGTGTAGCCATGGGTGTGCACTCTGTGGGATTCGCCCTTTTGGGGGGTCCCACTTAGAAACACAAAGAAGGTTCCTCGGGTTCGGATAAAGACGTGTTTATTGACTGCAATGTCAGCACGCTTCGCTCTTAGACAATGAAAAGTCTGGGCGCTGGCTCAATTGCCAGTATCACCCGGTCGGTTTCCCGCGCTGCCGCATTAGACAGATTCACGGGAAGTCGGAGGCCCACAAAGAAAAACCGAGCTCCGTAGAGCCAGGGCCTCCGCCGACGAGAGCCCTGGCCCACCTTCGGGGCCAGCTTATGTAGCCTCGGAGAATGGACGCGCCCGGGGAGGCCACTAGCAGTCGCGTCCATCATAGCTCTCAAGGGTGTGCCGAAGGCGCGTTCACCCAAATGGGCAAGGGAGAACCGGCCCCTTCGGGGAATTCGGCCTCGTGGTTCCTTGTATCCGGGAGGCCGACGCCATTGGTGACGATGACTCCCACGGCCTGCTTGAAGCTAGGCCTGGATAGGGATAGAGGGAACCCAATGGTTCCCACACTCCCCCCTTCTCAAGGCTAAGGTAGGCCTAAAAATAAAATGGCCTACCGGCTCTCAAAAACAAAATAAAAAAAAACGAAACGCTAGAGCGAAAGAGCATGCCGCGAAGAAAAGCAAAGAAATAAAAAAAAACTATCAGCGCGGTACATGCTGAAAACTCTAGCTCGCTGCTTGACAGTGGACCTCGGGTGCAGCCGAACTCTGCAGCCCACGCTTCTTGGCAGGCTTACCGGGAGTATCGTTGCAAATGTCCGTGCAGTGGCATGGCTTGGGCAGGAAGGACGACCCGGACACTCCACGGCGAAATGTTCGGAGGATCACGGAAAGTACGGTGGCTGGTCGTCTCTCCCTGGGGACACACCATGTGGCACGGGCACTGTCACCGGGTCCGTGACGCGGATGCGAGCTGCTTGTCGGCACGGCCACAGCCTGGGTCCGCGACTGGATGCCACGTGTTGCTGGGCTGAGGACGAGTCCAGGCAGCGGGAGGATGGCTGCCGCCATCTTGGCCAGCAGCCGAGGAGCCGGATCTGGACACGCAGGCCGGCGACGCTGCGGCGACGATGACGCTCGCTGGCGTCGATGCTACCTCGATGTGGCCCCATGAGTCAGGAAACGCCGGCCACTGGAATGCGGCCTGCCTTCTGCCGCCCTCTCCCGTTTCTTTCCCCAAGAAGGAAGCTTCGGAAATTCCGAGCAAGGTGGAGCCGTCCAACTGAGGACACTCGACCAATCTCTGGGTGCACAAGGCCCCAGAGATAAAAACGAGGCAGAGACAAAGGTGTCTTTTTTGCCGTGAGTCACGTGCATCGCACTGGCTCGGCTCGCGAAGTTATTGTGAAAATAGTTCCACAACTCCGCTTAATGTGGACACGGATGCTCACATACCAAGCTGACTCGCGTCACCCCGGACAATAGATTTGTTGGTGACTGATCGACTAGGCAAAGTTCTTTGTAGCTGCTTTTGCTAACGATGCCTAATCGCTTCGATTTGCGGGTGCAATGAAATGTCAAATGCACCACCCTGTCCTTTCTTGTGATATTGAAACGATGCAGGGCTGCAATCGGGCAGGCTCGCCAACATTGTTATTTTTCAAACATGTTAGCTTTTTACCTTAGGCTAAAACACAAATGCCCGTGGCCAGGTATAGCACAGCGACCTAACTTCGAAAAGTCTTGGAGCCGCGTGCTGCCCTGGCCAACGCGAACAAAGGAGAGCACCGAATTCCCAGCCGCGCGGGACAGCCCCCTTGAACTGCAATGTTCGTAGAGGCCAAGCGTCGTAGCACGAGTTTATCCGCATCAGCAAGAACAGAAACCGATCCCAAATAAAAAAGAAACCCCGTGCCAATAGCAATACCAGACTATTTACGGCACCGATCGGCAACAACACGAGTTGCTCGACCCGGCGAGTACGCTGCCCGGCTGCCAAAGCCCGTCTGCAACAATACGAGTTGCTTAGCGACGTTAGTGGCGAGCGTACCGCCCGGCGGACGCACCGCCCGACTCCGCAGAGTCCGCGAAAGTATTTACAACTATTCACATATTTACACCCCGGATCGTTCTGCTGAGCGTCAAAAACTCATCGGTGCTACGGTCGATTCCCAACGAACACCCCGAGTGCCGTGGTTCACGATATCATTCAGTGACCACATGGCGGTCACCTCATGACCCGCAATTACGACGCGGTTTCTACCGCGTTCCCGGGATGCTATTCAACCTCTCGCGCTTGTCCGGTAGCGCTGGTTAAACGTCTCCCAAACTCCGCAACGTTTTCGACGTCGCTTTTTTTTTTTTTTTTTTTTTTCGTAGTCACAGGTTTTTAACGATGTCGGTACGTGCGACGCTCATTGACTCTTGCCGGAATCAATCGCGGGTGATCGGGAAATCTTTAAAGTTAGTTTACCGAAAACCGTTCTGACGCCAGTCCTGTTCCCTCGATGGGGACGGAAAGGCTTGGGAGAAAAATGAAAGGACTCACTCAGTAATTCTCCGTGAATGGTCGACCTCGCTTCTGGATCCGGGAAGGTCCCGCCGTCGACGTGTCGACTGCTGGTCCGTTGTCGCAGCGTAGAGGGGCACCACCGGCCGTCTACGCACCCGCGCTAGGCAGGGACCGGTGTTGTTCGAGAACGGGGTTGACCCTGAAAAGCGCATGGTGCGCTCTGCCCAGCGAAGTAGGCTGGCGTCGTCCCGAAGGGGAATGCCTCGGTCGCATTCCGGGCGTTGAGTCACCTCCGTCTGGGAGGGCGTTCGGCCGAGACACTTATCCAATGTGTCTTTGCGTGGCTGACGTGCCACTAAGCCGTTCAGTGGCATCGGGTGTCGGGCGTTCGCCTCTCCCTTTGTCCACCTGTTTGATCCTTGACCGGAAATCGGCGTGGTTCGCTGTCATTGCGAAAGTGCTGCTTTGTTTGCAGTCGCCGGACAGGCCCCACGTTGGGCGCCAAATGTGGGATTCGCCCTTTTGGGGGGTCCCACTTAGAAACACAAAGAAGGTTCCTCGGGTTCGGATAAAGACGTGTTTATTGACTGCAATGTCAGCACGCTTCGCTCTTAGACAATGAAAAGTCTGGGCGCTGGCTCAATTGCCAGTATCACCCGGTCGGTTTCCCGCGCTGCCGCATTAGACAGATTCACGGGAAGTCGGAGGCCCACAAAGAAAAACCGAGCTCCGTAGAGCCAGGGCCTCCGCCGACGAGAGCCCTGGCCCACCTTCGGGGCCAGCTTATGTAGCCTCGGAGAATGGACGCGCCCGGGGAGGCCACTAGCAGTCGCGTCCATCATAGCTCTCAAGGGTGTGCCGAAGGCGCGTTCACCCAAATGGGCAAGGGAGAACCGGCCCCTTCGGGGAATTCGGCCTCGTGGTTCCTTGTATCCGGGAGGCCGACGCCATTGGTGACGATGACTCCCACGGCCTGCTTGAAGCTAGGCCTGGATAGGGATAGAGGGAACCCAATGGTTCCCACAACTCTAACAAGTCTGGAGCGCCTTCTTTCCCACAGAGCACGTGGGTAAGTCAATCACTGCAACCTACGAGGAGAGTTCGGCGAATGGCGAGACTAGAGATATGTTTAGACCTAAAACAAATACTCTGAGCTATGAAACTGAGCAAGGTGAAACGTTATGCTCAATGCCGCAGAACGGACTGTTTGTTTTTTAAGGTCTAGACTTTGGGTACTTAAAATTGTAAGTTTTTTTTCTTTCTTTTTTTTACGGACAAGATTTAATAATACGGTTTGTATAGGTGAGCTATGAACTTTCAGAAAAAAAGGGTTATACTCTTACACCTTTTGTCCCATATAATGCACCCCAAAACTTCAGTTCGGCGTACAGCGCACTGACGTGTAACTGACGGTACCAACTTTCACGAACGGCTTGATATCTGAGTGGTCCAACTTATTAAAACTACTAATGTAATTTCTAATGAATACGAAAAACAAATCGTGGATACCTTGACCCAACTTTAAATCGTCGGCGGTTTGCCTCTTCTGTGGTCTTTGATACGAGCTTTAGCAGTTTAATATAAGTTATATCGCACAGTCATCAAGCCCCTCGTAATAGTTGGGGCCGTTAGTTCGACGTCAGCGTCAGATCGAAGTATTGGGGTGCATTATACGGGAGATAAGAGTATAAGACTGCACCCTTTTTTTTTAAGAGTGTTATACGGCCAGGGGGACATTATATTGGCTGTTCACTTTCGAAATCATTCAAAGAATTCACGAAACAAATTAGTTCAATCTTTAACTAGGAAAAATAAACGTACGCTCTCAATCAGAAACTTGCATAGCATAATTGAAAACCACTACATCAGTCAATTTTTGGAACGACTTGAAGCGTTTGGGAAACTAAGGAATACAGCGATGTTATTGGTGATGCGGCAGGCGCCAAGCTATCGCATGTGGTTTCAATTTTCTAATTGAAACCACATGTTTATTTTCAATATTTAAAAAGTTATTAAAAGAATTTCGGCAATTACTTAACACAATGTCGCGGTTATCCGCTCATATAATGTCCACCGAACTCGAGAAAGAAACACATGCGAAGACGGTATCTAGCTTGCAGTTTGCAGAGTTCTTTTTTTTTTTTTTTTAACTTTGCTTTCATTAAAAAAAATCACGCTTTGTTTACGCGGGCCATTTGCCGAGGTTCTTCCGTTGATAGCAGACATTGGCTCCTCAAGTGCTTTTTCGGGAAAGTAGACGCTCGAGGTTTTCCATAGAGTGTGCCTTTCGAAGACTCGTTTACGCCGTTAACGGTGGAAATTAATGTTTTATATGTGTTAGCGTATCGAGCGACACGTATGTTGTCAAACTATCTTCCTTAAACCTCCGCACCGACCTGTGTGAATCGGATATCGTCCGGTCATGAGTGCCGCCCGGGAAGGCGTGCACATGTGCTGTGTGTAGTAGCGCTGTAGGCGGATGCCGTTCCAGGCGAGCGCGTCGATGTTCGGTGTCCTTATCTGGGGGCAGCCGTTGTAACTCACGTCGTTCCATCCCTGGTTGAAAAAAAAGAGACTATTATTGCAAGCTGAACACAAGGTCTGTTTCCCTAGTTTAAGAAACACAATCGGCAAAACAGAAATGTAGGAACGGGAACACGCTTGTATCACATGATTGTTCGGCCTATTTGCCTTATCGTCCCAATAACTGCTTAAAGCCGCTTTTTCTTACTTTTTCTTTGTGTGTGTTAGTAATTCGAAGGCAGCAACCAAAAACGCAAGGTTGCGTGCGCCTGTCCTTCGCCGCTCGTTAAATGAATTCAGCGGGAAAATCTTAACTGAAGCATAATTACACGCACCAGTTCGATCCCCCGCTCATTATAACGGTAAACACCTGAGTTGGTGTATAATCTTACGTCAATTTAATTTAGGAAGAATTGGAACGAAAAACTGCGCCACGCCAATACCGCCTATAGAATACAAGGCCTCCGTCTTTCCTCCCCAAACATAGCCTCTATGCGGAGCGCTAGTTCGTCTGCTGCTTTTGCAGTAGTTCTGGTGAATTTAAACGCCAAGCTCTGATTGGCTCTGATCGAACAATAGTGGGTAGACCTCAAAGTAAGCTGCCTTGAGGTCTACCCACTATCCTTCCATCAGAGTCAATCAGAGCTCAGCGTTCTGACGTCACCTGCAAAACTAGCAGACGCAATTGCGCTCCGGAAAGTGGGTCCATCCAGCGCCGCCTAGACTACGTCAGCGCCGCTGCCAGCGCTTCTCGCAGTCTCAAGGGAATTGCACGACGTTATCAAGCGGCGTCGCCAAGACGGACGTGTTTGCCGGTTTGCGGCGACTCTCGTCTATTTTCGGCAAGCTTGCCGCTTCGGGTGGGTCAGGGATTCACGGACGATGACAGACCACGTCGCCAGGCCATGGGCAGTGTCGTCGACGTTTTCGTGCTTTTCGTATCGTCGACGTCGACGCTCAAAGACTTTGAACATCGACTGAACGATGAGACATAAAAGGCTTTCGCCTTAATTAATAGGAATAAGAGGGTTTCTTTTCTACAAATAGGATTTTATGACAGGTTTATTTGTGGTTCAATGCTATCATGACCATTCAAAGATTTGTGAGTGAACCTGTCATTTCTGGCCTGGGTTTTCTCGGAGCTTGAGAAACAAAGGCCATGGCGAGTCTCAGCATCTTATTACTGGCGGTAGGCGATGTGATAAACGGCGCAATTACAACTTGGATTATGAATTAAGCTCGATGGGTAGTTGAGAACAGTTCAGAGACACTCACACTCATAAATTCTTACTTCAGCTGTCTGAGGCAAATTGGATCGTTGATATTCTCCGGCGAAAGCGACATCCTTTGACTGTTCGCAATAGTCTTTGTTGCGCTAAAGGGACACTCGCACGGAGTCCAAGTGGCTGGGACACCTTTTGCAATTCTCTAGAGTTATACATTTTGCCACTTTAGTTTACTGTAGGTTAACATTTCACCTAAAGATTGCCCTTGACACAGGTGCTCTCGTCCACGTCTGCGTGGTGAAAGCGTTTAATTTTTACTTTCATTTGATACGTCGAAACTTTACCGATTTACCGGTAAAAAAATTTAATCGCAATTTAAGCATTCATTGCTTAATCGGTAGGTTAATCGACCGATCGCCTAGCCCTGCTTCTTATCGTTTCGCAGCCAATGAGGTTGCGGCATTAGTCGGAAAGAACCGCGGAGGACGAATCTCGAAGGGTGAATTACAAAGTACGAAGGATGTCAGTGCCTAAAAACCTAGTGACAGCCTCAAGTCATCAATATATTAAGAGAGCTCCTCGCTCTTAAAATAAAAAAAAACGAGCTCGGGCTGTTTCTAGGGCTAAATATGACTACATATTTCAAAACGTTACCGGTTCCTTGCCGTGTTTTTTTAAATGAATAGCGCCGACAGCCGAGTCGTTGAACACTGCTTCACACAGTTACTCTGCCGGCTTTAAATTTATTGGGCTTACGTTTCTCTAAATTCAGCGGACGGTTTTTATGCGACACTGGCACGCCACATGATGCCATGTTGTGACGTCACACTCTGACGTCCCGTGGCATCATGACTCCCCGTGACACTAAATTCCCGCTAAATTTTTTGAAAACAGTCTCCCGCCCAAACTAGCTAAATTTCATGCCAAAACGCCAAATCTTTTACCATGTCATCAGCGAGTATGAACACGATGTGGGGCTGTCGGACGGGTGAACGTCTGGATGCCAGGAGCATAGCAGCCAAGGCAAAGAACAGGAGGATCGCCACTCCCATCGCAGCGATGTTCACCAGGCTGAACCGCTGTGGAATCATGCCGTTTGCGTTGTCCGGACCAGTGGCCTCTGCCAGCGGCTTGTGGGAAGTTCGACGCCTAACCACCGCTTGCGACATCAGAGTACCAGGCTTGTATCTTGTCAACTACCAAGTGGTAAAGTTCCTACGCAGCATTCGTACGGATAGAGTGTCGAGCCCTGCAGTACTAGGTGATCTGTTGTCATGGTCTTAAGCCACGTCAGCGTGCAGCTGTACAATCGCGAGGTTACAGGATGAAACTACAAAACAGAACCAAAAGACAAAAAAAAAACATTTGCTCTTTGAGCACATCCTGTCGGCAGTAGCTTCGGCAAAACTGGGGACTGCTTGCATTGCACGCATACATATACCCCCTCTACAAACTATCTCTACACAAGAGAGGTTGAACAATCTGAGGTATATGCATGAAAGTAGTTGAAATTGTTGAAGCACATCAAGCTGTAGAACAACTGACAATTTAAACAGAGTCTATAACGTAAATATATTGACAGATCACTCTGGTGTCAAAACAAAACCTGGGCGCACTCTGATTAGCATCGCATGCTCTGCACGATAGCAAACGAATTTGGACCAATTTTAGAGAAACAATCTGACATTAAACGCTGAATACGCAATTCGCTACTCACGAAATTGTAATCAAAATGAACACAATGTAGGGAAGCCGTCGGGAGAATGAACGACTGAACGACAGGAGTAAAACAGTGAAGGTAATTGAAAAAAAAAATCGCCAGCCGTCTGCGAAAAATTAAACACATTAACATTGCTCGCGAAATTGGAGTATCAGGCGGGCGTGTTAAGTGGTAACGTTCCTACGCCCCCTTCCTGTGGATAGACTCTCGATTCTAGTAGCACTAATTTCTCTGTATCCTTTTCTACCACGCGCCATTGTGCAGCTTCACGATTCCGAGGTCTCGGGAGGAGCCGAGAAAATACAACCGAATATAACCGAACCGAAAGATATTAGCCATTCTTTTATAAATTAATTTTGTAGCTAGTTTTTTACTTTTACAAATATCGCATTCTATCGCAGTAAACACCGTAAAACTTGGGGTTGTATGGCTTACAGATATGCTTTTCAGAGCGGCCGAAATGCGTCGGAGGTTGGTGAAACTTCTCCTCTAGATTTATTATATTAACTTTATGAAGAAGTAGCCGGAGCAGGTGTGCAATGGCCAGGGTGTCGAACCGAAATTTTTTTCGGTTCGGTTCCGGTTCGGGTTCACGGCTTTCGGTTCGGTTCCGGTTCAGTTCCGGGGAGCAGAAAATAACGGTTCAAGCCGGTTCGAACCGGCTTGAACCGGTTTGAACCGCTAAATAGAGAATATATTTTCCGCGTTGTTCTGGCAATATACACTATTTAGGCCGTGAAACGATTAACTAAATAGTTTCTTCGATCGTCCGTGCAATTTACTCTTGTTTTAGGTGCCAAAAATATGAAATTCAGTTATTTATTTCGACGCAAGAGTAGAAGTAAATCTGCATCAACATACATAACGTCGTGTTCATACCACTCAACGTCCCTTTGTTTACCAGTAGCATATATTTTACCTGTGTCAAAATGTTTAAGTACTGGAGTAAAGAGTTGAGCTTATTGGTACATACCTGTAAATAGATCAGCTTCAAATTTAGAACTATACTGTATTTTCTTGTCCTTTCTTGGTGTTTAAGTAAAATTCTAAAGTTTAAGCTGATCTATTTACACGGTACAAAATGACGCGAAGTGTGGTAGGTCGTCTAAAATACCCGTGATTGGTACAACTTTGTGTCGCAGTATTAAAAGTGAAATCGTGTTCTTGAACTAAGGAATTATTACATCACATAAAATTATGAAATGAGCTCTTCGTGGCCATATACATCATGAAATAAGGTTCACGAAATACACTTCACATTATATATGTATATGATGACGACCCAACTGAGCTAAAAGCAATGACATTTTCGAAATGTAACAAAAGTTTTAGGATAATTCCTTTCAGTCTATTTTTATAGAAACACCGAGCGGTAATCCAAATGCCTGTTGTTCTAAATAAACATTGTTTACACTCAGCACCGCGCGCATGTGACTAATCATGCAGCAATTGTTCACTCTAATATATACGCACCTTTGCACTCAGATCGAATCTGGCCCAAAATAGCGCTTGCCCAAGTGAAATTTTTTTATAGAGAATAAGCTGGCATAGCCTGGTTGTTGAGGTTTGTTCTGGACAAGATGCCGAACAATTTAATTTTCAAATCAGCATCACCCTTACTAATTGATGATTTTAACACGATAGCGTTAAGGAGCTCATGTCGCAGAAAAGCCAATGTTGGTGGCGTGACTGGAAAATCCTGATTGGTCGATAGGTTCATGACGCCAGAGCTACATACCCTCGCGCAAGAATTTCAAACGACCCAAAATGCTTACGTGAAACGTGACATCACGCGTGGAATGAGAGTGATTAGAACATGACATGTAATGCGAGTTAAAGCTTGCCGTATGTCTCAAATGATTTCACTTTCGAAAGTAATTCCTTTGCGTTAAAGAAAAAAATTAAGAATTTTAGACGAGATTCGAAACCACGACCCTTTAGTTGCGAGTCGGACGCTTTTCAATAGGCCAGCCGAGGAACGCTTGCGCGGCAAATGAGAATGCGATGCAAACGAGGCCCGCTGACGCTCTCACGTTTCACTTTTAAAGGCTACTCAATTAGACACTTTCTGGCGGTTTGCGTACGTAATCGTCATAGTTCCGCCGTGCGCCCCTGTTTACTTAGTTTTTGTCCAGCCCACACACATAAAAGTAATGTTCATCACATAAAAGAGGCAATAACAAACTTCTATATGTTTGACAAGTTATATGTGTGAGAAACGCAGAACACATAGTTATTTAAATTAGCTTCAAAATCAGAAATGTATGTAAGGCCGCCCCATATCACTTACAACGTGCCTGTAGAGGATAAAAACGCCGGAAAATATAGGCGGAACACCTTTCAAATAATTTGGGGGTCATTGCTTTAGGGTGGTCGGCCCTCTATTTATATTGTCAAATATTCAGTTAGTAACTAAATATATATTTATAATTATCAATAAATTTTACTTTATAAAGTTCACATCACCGCTTGAGACCGACGCAGAAGGAAGATACTCGAAACTACGCGAGCTGTGGAGTATGCGTAAAATTGTTTTTCTGTTTTCTGATTGGCAGTGTGAAACATCGGGTTGCAGGGCACGCTAAAAAGGACTCTTTGCTCACATGATGAATTGGAAGTCAAATACACGAAATGTTCAAAAAGATGGAGATAATTAGTGTTATTTTCCCCAAAACATCCCGTGCAGAACGCTTTATTGCAAAAAGAAATACGTAAGGATGCACGCAATTGAAATCGTGATTTTACATAAATAGAGCGAAAGGCAGACAAAGATTCTTTAAATCTTAGTATAAATTACATTTCATCAGCTTGCATGAGCTCGAAACTTCGCCAAATACTGCCTCGGGAGGCTAATGTTATATTTGGGGGTCACTGCTTTAGGGTGGTCGGACCTGCACTTGATTGGGCCCTCACTTTACAACACGATGCTAGAATAGTCATGCGCTCTAACATTTCTCTAGGCTGCCATATCTCATCACGAGACTGCTATAAATACTGCACAACATTACAATTAGGACACCCATTGCTAGCGTTGTGAATATCACATTTCACCAGAAAGCTGAACTATTTAGCATGGTATGCACGTGATGTCATCACACTGTAGGCCGGTGGTCATTCTGATTTCTTCTTGCTGAGAAAATCGAATTCAAGGGTGCAAAAGGCACGCTGCAGGAGGTTCAAGCTCAGTGAAAGCCAAGTATTTGAAAGGCACGTATTATTATTCTTAGTGCATCGTTGCGAGGAACGGCGCGAGCGTCTGGCACGACAAAAACGTGCTTTTTGGCAAAAGCGCTTTTGCAAACAAAGTAGTTTCCGGGGTCACGCTCTTTGGTCTGCGCTAAAAATGCAGGGAAGAGGAACCTTTAGAACACCATATGTTTTTAAAACTCCCCCTTCCCCCCCCCCCCCCCAAACACACAGACACACTTCTTTAAACAGCGGTGCTGTTAAGGGCTAGTTTCCCCAGTGTCGTGTCCGTCAGCAAACAAATGATGACACTAAACTCTGGAGAGCTACCGCCATCTATAAACGACGACGGCAACCAGACAACCGGCTTGGCGGTTGTCTCGTTGCCGCCGTTGCGCATAGATGACGGCAACCCCTCCAGCCTTTCCACTCAGGCTTGCCCACTTGCGGCCGGCCATTACTTCATTCCCACCATAGTACAGCCTCGCTGGTATTCCTTCTTCACCAGAGTGGAAAGGCTGAAAGTATTCCAGAGGAATTGCCTCCTCCGTTTGTGTCTGTTGATTCGACAATTTTATTTGACACTTGTTAACCGCAACTCTTCATTGCTTTTATTTTGCACCCTGTGAAGTTTAAAGGGGTCATAAAACGATAAGGGGTTGGAATGATCATGACTTTTCCCGGGGCGTACTGGTCCTCTGGCCCAAGTGTACTCGCACAGGCCACCACTGATTCAGAAGCTTCTTTGTCGCGGTGAAATGGCGAGGATTAAACGAGACTATTTCTTTTAGTCTTGCCTTCCCAAAGATTGATGTCGTAATTGTGGGATCAAAACCACCCGCCTGTCGACAGTCAAGCGCGGCTCGTGGGTTGGACAGGAGAACTGCGTGAGCACCGTACATCGGCTCGTAACAATCAATGCCTCGGTGGACACTTGGGTAGTGGCCCGTGTCACAGTGTCCGTGTGCAACCACTCCGGTGATGAGAAGAGTCAAACTCTAAAAATGCCTGGAGTTCCCCCCCCCCCTCCCCCCCCCCCCCCCCCCCCCGCACGCGTTTTCTTCCTCTCCAACCCCAGCGCGGGGGTATGATTAACGTTGGCGCCATAACATAGGCACCAGGCCACGTGGCCGCTTCTGGCTCCGAGTTGAGGGGACGAACGATGCTCATATGGGCGGCTGCCATTGCCTCGAAAATTGAGCAAAGCCAAGTTCAATCAGTTATTAACGTGTGGGAGTGATCCTGAGCAGTACTTAGTAATGTATAGAAATATTTTTATAGCTCATCTAAGAAAAATACAGAGGGGGTCGAAACTTGGGCAATAACTTGAGAACGACGCGCTCCTGTGAGACTTACAGCGACTGCCAACGTTCGGCTGTTCCTCTGAAATCACTAAAATATATATATTTTTTTATTTCTAGGTATTCCTTTCGTACACACGTGTAGTTCTATGTAACGCCTCATTAATAAGTCGCATTTAGTCATTTCAGAACTTCTATTCTCAGGGACATCTTTCGGATGCAGTTCAGGAACAACGAAAAAAATGTTTCGGTGCCTCAATAATGTAAAATTGGTCTTGCAAGAGTTTTTTTTTTTGTATTTCAATTAATAGTTTTAAAAAATAACCCCTGACGTTGATAGCTTGCGGAAACATCCATTAGTTTTCCCCTAATAACAGAAGCAGAAAAAATAAAGGGCAGAGACAGCTGTCGATATCTCCTCAACTCGCAATTTGAACAAGCGGCCACGTGATCTGACGCTAATTATATACCGCCAGTGTTCATCACAGTCATGCCCTAAGCGGATAGGGTTAGGAAAGCAAAAGCTTGGGCTGAGCTTCAGATATTGTTAGAGTTGGGCTATTATCATATTTAATTGAACATGAGCCATTACCCGAATGTTTGGCGATGCTGATTGTCATGAACCCAAGCACTAGAGTAGGCGCTATGAAAATCGCTTACGTCACGGTGTCACGTGACTCTCAGAGCGAAATCGTAATATCATGTTACGTCATGCTGTCAACAATGTGAATACATCTAGTGACTTCCTCAAATTAAATCGAGTTGACGCAGTGAGTCGCGTGACGTCACGAGGTCACGTGACATTACTTGACAGCATGTATTGACACCATAACGTCACGTGACAACGTGACATATGGTTACACCTAGTGCCAATACAAAGGTGCCACGAAAACCCACAATTTATCTTACATTGCAATTCTGTGTATGACGATTTGATCAATAGACGGAAATACAGCCGCCAGTTTTTATTCCTATATGTTCATTTTGTGATACAAAAAAAAAAAAGGAACATTACCTTGAACCGTTTTGAACCGGTTACCGTTATATTTCTTTTCGGTTCGGTTCCGGTTCAGTTCCAAGATGGCGGCGAAGATTTCGGTTCGGTTCAGTTCCGGTTCGGCTAAAAATAACGGTTCTGTTCCGGTTTTCGGTTCGGTTCGGTTCCGGTTCGACACCCTGGCAATGGCTGCTCCCAGGACCGCGGCCACCATGAACGCGATGTCGGCAAGTAAAGGTTCTCTTCTATGTTCTTTGGATCTTGTGAACGATGAAGGAAGTCGTTGCTGGACGTCGCTCGTTGGGGAGCCTTTGGACGTCCAGGAATTCTGCTTGAAACTGTGTCCAAACTGACGGATTACCAAACCTCAGACATTCGTGAAGAATAGATAATATATTAAAATAAAACTTAATACTTTCAATAAACGACGGCGTAAAGGTATAAATGTCAGGGTATCTGCGCACTTGTTGCCGGAGCGTGGTTAGGAGGGTCAGGGGGTTGCTGAGAAGCTTATTTCTCTTATCTCCTGAATCCATACTGAAGAATTCCCGCGTCTAATAACCAGAACAGGAGAAAAAAAAAACACTTTCCAGGAACGCAAACAAGGCCTCGGTCCAACAAGCGGAGGCTTTTTTCCTTTTTATTGGCCAGAGAACATCGGATATAACACCATTTGCTATTTTTTACTGAGGTTTTATTGTTTTGTAGATAAACGTTTAATTAGACCAATACTTTGTTGCTTGGGTTTTATTGTGTGCCACACTCGTCCTTCAGCATAAAGCAATATCTTAAGAAGAGAGACATAGTTTTTTTTTAGCTTTTATTTCTCAAAGTTGATAGAAAAATAAATAATAACCATACTTTTTTATAGATTTTCATATTGTCCAGCAGAGACGTCACCCCATGGAGACCACGCATTGTTGTGCAGCGCAGGGTCGGCTTGTGGATCTAAAGGCAGATTTCCAGGGGGCACTGAGGTTTCCCGGTATCCTTCCAGTTTCCCTAGAAGCCTCTGCACAACCTGCCAAAATATATATTTTTATGACTTTATTTATTAGGGGACGCCAGTTCTTCCTCAACATATCGGTAATGTGTGGGCTAAGAGCCCTTTGTGTTACGCAGTTTTGTAGATTCTAAACTCCAAAAGAAGATATATAATTTCGATTTCTTCCCAGAGCAAGCAGAAGGTCGATCCCAACGATCTGCAGAACGCACTCCGTGACTGACAAAGACTAAAATCTGTCGTACAGATTGGAAAAAACTAATCGAATAAGGAAAATGAGCAGGCGAAACGTCCTGTATGGTAGGTCATAATCTAGACCCTGAGATAAGGAGGAATAAAATAACGGATATTAGACAAGTGTGGTATTGTCAGCTATTTTATTTCTTCTTCTTGTATCGGGGTTGAGATTATCATGTTACCAAAATAACTTGATCACTCGTTTCCTCTTCTTGAAATGTAAACCTTTTCGTCAGTGCGCAGCCTGAAACGTCACAGCAAATTACTCTCATTTCTTGTCTTGTAGTTCTCTGGGCCTTTTTTGTAGATTACAATAATTTACTTGCTTCGAAATGAGCTATGGTCACACTAGGTCTTCTTTTTAGCTGACAGTAATTTACATGCTTTGGAATTGACTGTGGTCACTGAGTGACCACAGTGCGTCCCTTCCGAAGCAAGTAAATTATTATCATTTACGAGATATGCGTAGAGAACTACAAGACAAAAAATTAAAAAAGCACTGCCAACTTAAGAAAGGGAAAGAGGAGTGAGTCATCTCATCGTCGCTCCCTAGCCCACGAGGTTAAAGCATTAGCCGATATGAACACCTACAAACGAATCATGAAACGAGAAGCGTTAACAGAATTAAGGTCATTGAATCATGGGAAAGAGCGCCATTGCCTTTTAATGTATTTAAGCACTGACGTTGCATGTGATGGCGCTGCGTACACCATAACATGAGGCATCAGTACTTGGAGCTATTGGAAAGTAATTTTCCTGCCTTGAAATATGCAGAAAGAGCAATATCATTGTAAGAGAAGTGGGGACTTAAGCATGAGTGATGATTGAATTGCATGCACAGTGCCGAAGACGCTTATATTGACGAGGAACGCTTACATTGCGATGATACTGCATAGCGATCTTGGTTCGACTGGTTGGAACGACCGCTTGGAAGCTTGGAAGATTTGAATGGCAGGTAATGGCGAGCGCCGTGGCAACCGACATCGATCAGCCAATCACCTACGAGGTTTGTCGTCTGTATGTTGGTATTTGTTTGTTTCCAGCTGGTAGGCAGCGAAGGCAATGGTACTAATTTCCCCGGCATTTAGTAACTTTAAACATGGTGTGTTTCCTATGCTATCAGGAACTATCTTTGGTTTCGCATAACACTCACTAAATAACGCTGTCATTGTAACAGAAATCGGCGTGAGGTCTGGTAAAAACGGGACATGCACATGTAGGCACAACATGCACATATCTGTGTGTCAATTAATGCTAGCTTAGCGGAGCCACATTGTTGATTGAATATCATAGTAATCCTCTCTCCGCGAGTTCAACGAAGAAGTCGCAAGAGTGGAAGTTTATTGTTTTATATTATAAAGTATGTCGGGAACCGGAGCAATTTTTTCAAGAATTTAAGAACGACGATTATTTATTTGGTAGCATTCATCTCATGAGTGTTAGCAAAACGTAATCAAAATGTGATAACTAGATAATATAAACTCCTTGCAGAGAACAAACTACAGTTCTGTAGATTTTTGCTTTATATTGCGTTTAATTAAGGCTCCAAATATTTGTTTTAAAAAGAACGTAAGAGCAACTCTACTGCGGCCTATGCAGGTGCGTCTTATGGCCAAAGCGACGTAACATAAGGGACTAATTGTCACGATAAGTTAGATAATTAATTAAAACTTTTTAATTGAGATTTGCTTTAGTGAAAATAAAAGCATGGTTTCAATTATAAATTCGCTGAAAGTCATCTAAAGCTACGAATTACGTCACCTAAAGCCAAGAATTAAGTAAAATTTAAAAAGATATAGGGTGTGTGAGAAGCGCGGTAGTGCGCTAAAGCATAACCTCCTCTATACTCACAAGCCTGGCAGTTCGACGACAGAACCATTGAGCGCCCAGTACAGATTTGGAGCGCGGGGATGTGGTAGCAGAAAGCCTTTCTCAAGGAGCCTGTAGTCTGCGCACAGCTTTTGAAGCATCGAGGTCCCGAAACGTGGTTCTCAAACCCGTCAAGAAAAGAATCGGTGGCTTTGTAGCGGCGAGGACCCGAAACATGGTCTTCAAACCCGATGAGGAAAGAAGCGGTAGCCCGAGGAACGCGAGGAGTACGAGCGGACATTCCATTGCTTGGGACAAGTGTGTTTCGGCGTCTCGCCGCAACGGGGCGCCCGTTACATGCCTCTCCTCTCATCCGTTGTCTGCCGCTCTACCTTTTTACTATCAGCGGCCGCGTCTCGTGGCGATCTGTCAGGCTTTGTCAGTATAGAGGAGGCTGTGGCTAAAGTTACACTCGTACACCGGGTGCGATGCTGGAAATACGAACACGCGGCCAATGATAAGAGAAGGAAAAAGCGCGCGGTCGTATTTTTCGCTCCATTAACTTTTCGCCTGTTGCACGGTTGATAACTTTGGCGCTCCACCGAGCTTCCCTCGCGCCCCTAATCTTTCTCAACTTTACAGTGGTTTTCGACGGCGCTCACCATTGTTTCTGACTGAAACCATATCCTTATATTTAATCATTTAAAATTTAGCTACCAACTTTAGCTAATGATTCGTCTTAACCCGACGAATATTTCCCCCTGACTGCATATCCCACCTGCAGAAACCGCAGTGGTGTAGCTTTAACTCCGTTTTTAGCTAGTCTGCAAAACCTTAAGAAAAAATACAGCACAAGAGAGAAGAGCAGGGTGTGGCCTCTCGTGTTGACGCTTCTTGCTTCGCGATTCTTCCATCGCCGCTCAAAGGGCCCTGCAATGACTTTTTTACTAAATTTTAATTTGCTCCGAACCTGAGCGCACTGAACGTAGTAACTTAGTGAAACTTTCCTTTTCTCGAAATTCCCTTTATTTTAAAAGTTATAGGCAAATTAAAATTACAAAAACAAGCAAAAAATAACCTCCCTCATGACGTCCTTGGTTGCTTGAGACTGAGAGTGGCCGTGAACTAGATGAGGGGTAGTGAGCTTATCAAGCGCTCACGGCTGCCGCACTCCGAGTCGACGGCGCGAGAGGGCGCCATTGAAGCGTGTTCTGGATAGACTGTATGCAGCGGGCAGCCACAGCGGCTCTCATTGCATTTGCTGCGCGATTAAATACTAATTCGGCATGACACTTCATTGGCCACAAACGACAGCAAACACGGGGTAAAGATCAGTTCAGAATGGGAGCTACTTTGCGCTGCTATACCGCGAAACGGCCAAACCGCAACACAAAGCTTCTCGTCGAAGGCCTTCGGAACGCTCGGAGCCGCTCGGATCCTCCTGCCCAAATGACCGCAGCGCCGCCGCGTACATCCGTGACCTTTCCGTGTCGGCGCCTGATCCCACTACTCCTTTCTAGTATGCGCCGCCTTTTCCACCGCTTGGTGGCGGGTATGCCGACTGGTCATTTTTTGTTTCCGAACTTTATGAACTGCATTTGTTTCTTTTTTTATCTAAACTACTGAACAGAAACTACTCTTATAAAAAATTGAAACAGTTCGCGCCACTTATATTTTGTATTTCAACTAAAAAGAAGCTTTTAGCGGCTCTGACCAGTAGTAAGCCCAGGACCAAAGACGTCACATTTTGCGCGCTTTCGGTACCGCGGGTCGCCCTCGTCGGTGGAGGAGGTTTCCGCGTCGTCCGGTTAAAATATGACGCACTGATATTTAGTTACTCTCTCCGTGCCCGCTGGATTGCCTGAACCCCAAGAGACGTGGAAACCGCAAAAAAGGTGGACGCTTAAATATGATTGCAGGGCCCCTTTAAGGCCCGTTAATACTCTTGCAACCGAGTGCGACCGAGAGAGACGAGACTTGTTAAATCCTCTTAAAATTTCTTAGGACGAGAAAACACACTGGCACGCTGGCGCCATCTATGCGGTGACCCTGGAACTGCATTTCAAAAGAGCGAAGGTTTTCCGGGATTTCCGAGGTCAAATGAGCGTAATACCTATAAGAAAGGCTCGTTTATGACGTTGACACAAGTTTTCCGAGCCGAGAAAGAAAGGATAATGCGCGAGAGAAATAGAAAATATTCCGGACCGCCAAGCTTACACTGCTACCCAATAGTTGGCACCAGTGTGTCCTCTCGTTCACTCTCGTTCAGAGCTCTCGTTGTAAGAGGTTTCAAGAAACCCAGTTTTAAGAGGTCGCAAGAGTATAAACGGGCCTTTATAGGCGAGTGAAGCAATTTCATCAGTTTCGAAGCAATAATAGGATAATCGGGGCTGGCCACGCCATGCGCTTCTTCAACTGTCTGTGTCGGTGGCTTCTACAAGGGGAGGTCAGCTGACTCGATATGCATCGTCTGATTGTCACGCTGGAGAAGGAATATTCGGCCATTTTGTTGCGAGCTGTTACTCGTATCCTCTGTTGTTCAGAAGACTATTTCGTTTTTTTTTTTATGTTTGTGAGTGAGCAACTGCGTGTTCGCCGCCACACTCGCGTCCACACTCAAGAAAGGCTCTATTTGGGAACGTCCTCAATATGGTCAATTATAGGGGACCTACGCTCTTGAGTTTAATACCCGTGCCACACGGGCAACTCGAATTTCATTTACAGCGAATGACATTTGAACGATCGACCAATCAGCGCGCGACACTTTAAGCGTGGGGCGTTCCACGAGCGACAGATCGCGAGCCGATTCGACGATCACACAAATGTCATTCGTTTTAAATGGCATTCGAGTTGCCTGTGTGGCACGGGTATAGGTCTACTGGAGTTAAACTTGCCGAGCGGTTCCTTGCGTTATTTAAATATTATTTCAATGTGAATTTTTTTTGTTTATTTGTTTTTTTGTTTGTTTGTTTTTCTCATCCAGAATTCGTTATTCCGCTGTAATAATGTTTAAAAAAGGACCATTCTTGTCTGCAGACGTACCTCCTCGTGTTGCTCTGCATAGTTGTTGTATTCGCAGGGATCCTTGCACAGGTCGAACAGACAAGGCGCCACAGTTGGTGCACACGGTTTGCTCGGATCTCTCTGGCCACATTTAATCGGGGTCGGATAGGACCCGTCCCCGGACCCACAGGCGACATCGTGACCGGCTTTCCTCAGCACCCGAGCCATAAGGGATGTCTCACACTCTTTGTGAGCACTGTTGTAGTCCCACGCGATGTTACCGGGAACCTGATTTCACTCGTCTTGCGCACCACCTCTGATGACACCGCTCACAAGTTTGAAATGGCCCTCAATAATAGCGGAGACATTTTCGATGGGATTTATGTTAATGAGCAGTTCCTTCCTCGGCGTCTCCGACCGATGACTTAATGAATCTAGTTGACTGATCCTGTCAATGTCACCCAGATCCGACTGGTCACCGGCCGCAACAAATGTAATTGTATTGTTAAGGCCTTATATGTCTCATCGTCCAGTCGACCATCAGAAATCACGTCGGCGACACGAAACATAGAGCGACACGACACAGAAATCACGCCGACCTTTTATGTCGTTAAATGGGACGTTATGTCAACGTTGAATAACGTTATCACTTGACTTCCCGTCCAATCTAGACGTGCACTCGACGTTTTAAGGTCGTTAAGTGGGACCTTATGTCGACGTAAAATAAACCCTCTTTTCCAGATATTAGTCTTTCCATATTACCTCGAAGGGAGCTGACGTTCAGACTTTTGACGTTCTTCCGACATGTGGTTCCTGACGTCATCGACGTTCTTTCGACGTCTTTTCAACGTGTCTGTGCTGCCTAGGTAGCCACACTTTTGTATCTTACTTTTGCAGGCGCTTCTACTTTTATAAATAGCACATGCTGTCGCTCTAAACACAGTGAAACTCGGGAACTATATAGATGGCTTAGATATGCTTCTCAGAGCGGGCGAAATGCGTCGGAAATCGGTGAAACTTCTCCTCAAGATTGATTATATTAACCCTATAAAGAAGTAGTCGGAGCAGGTTTGCAACGGCGGCTCCTACGACTTTGGCCACCGTGACCGCGATATCGGCGAGGAAAGGATCTCTTTTATGTTCTTTGGATGTTCTTAACGATGAAGGAGTCGCTGCTGGGCGTCGCTCGTTGGGGAGCCTTCGGACGTCCAGCATTTCTGCTTGAACACTTCACCACGCTGACAGACTACCAAACTACTCAGACATTCATAAATAATAGACAGTTTAATAAAATAAAAACTAATAATTTTAGTGAAACAAGTTCACAAAGTAATAAAAGTCAGGAAATTGGCGCACTTGTTCCAGAACCCAAATTTATACTGATGAATTCCCGCGTCTAATAATCAGAACAGAATAAAAAAAAAAAAAAGACGTTCCCGGACTGCGCAATTAAAGGCACTGTCTGACATGGAGAGGCCTTTTTTCTCTTTAATATAAAAAAAACACCGGATTTAACGCCTTGTGCAATTTTAATTCAAGTTTCTTTTCTAGACAAGAGTTTATTTGACCAGTAGTTTGTTGTTTCTGTCTTATTGTGTACCAGACACGTCCTTTAACATAAAGCAAGAACTTAATAAGTGAGACATACGTTTATTTGCATTCTTTAGGTCTGAAAGATATTATAAAAATAAAAAAATAACCATACTTTTTATAGATTTTCCTAATTTCACGTAGAAACGTCACCCCATGTAGACCACGCATTGTTGTGTAACGCCGGGTTAGCTTGTTGATCTGAAGGTAGATTTCCAGGGGGCACTGCAGCTTTCCGGTATCCTTCTAGTTTCTTTAGAAGCCTCTGCAGCACCTGCCAGGAAATATATTTCATTATTACTGCGTTTATTAGAAAACGCCAGTCCTTCCTCAACATGCCCTCAACTGGGATACGCCTTGAAGATTTGTAGACCCTAAACTCTAAAAGAAGATATCTAGTTTCCATTTCCTCGCAGAACATGCATACGGTCGATCGCAACAATCTGCAGAGCGTACCCAGTGATTGACAAAGACTAAAAACTGTTGTATAGCTCAAAAACAACATCCGAACAATGAAAGTGAGCAGGCGAAACGTCGTGTCTGTTCCATACTTTTCTAAATACTGAGACAAGAAGTAATAAAATAACGGATATAAAACAAGTGCTGTGTTATCCGCTTTTTTATTTCTTCTTCTAGTGTCAGGGTTTGAGATATAATGTTACCAAAGAAACTCGCTCGTTCACTTCCTCGTCTTGAAATGTAAAGGCTGGTTCACACATCGGCGTTGGTTGCGTTCCCGTCCAACTGAAACGATGGTAAAAACAAACTAACCGGGGGAAAGTGTTCGCCGTACACAGCAAAGCAAGCGATACCATACTGTGTACCAAGCACTCCATGAGGCAAGGTTGTTGCAGCGTTTTGGTCGTTACGGTCGTTTCGGTGGCATGCGAAAGCAACCGTTGCAAAGGTGCGAACCAGCCTGAGTTATTTTCGTGACTGCGTAACCTCGAATATCAAAGATAATATTTTGTCTTGATATGTAGTCCCCTATGCCTTTTTTGTAGATGACAGTAATTTACTTGCATCGCAATGCCAACTTAAGAAAGGCAAAGAGTGGTGAGTCATCTCATCGTCACTCCGGTGCCAATGAAGGAGCAGCATTAGCTGATAAGAACGCTGAGGAACGAAACACAAAGTGGGAAATGTCAACATATTCAGCCATGTCCTGCGTTCCTTATGTTATCAGGAACTATTCTTTAGCTTCGCATAACATTCACTAAAGAGCACTGCCATGCTAACACAAATCGGCGCGTGGACATGAAAAAGCAGGACATGCACGTGTAGGTGCAACATGGCCATGTCTTGCTCAGTCTTGCCTGCCTGCCGATGAAGGTTTATTCACTAAAGAGCACTGCCATGCTAACACAAATCGGCGCGTGGACATGAAAAGGCAGGACATGCACGTGTAGGTGCAACATGGCCATGTCTTGCTCAGTCTTGCCTGCCTGCCGATGAAGGTTTACTGAGCATCAGACTTGTGCATATCTCAAATACTGTACTCAAGATACTGTAATTTACATATCTTCTGAAGTATATTGGTATCTTGCAAATACCCTTGATCAAGAGTATTTGATACTGTATTTTACTTATATTTCTGAGCATCTTGTACTCATTACCTCAAATACATTTTTGACATTCTGCAATTTCCTGAGTTATTCGGTATGAAGTGGCGTGGGTGTGGCACGAGCAACCATGAACATTTTTTCGAGCAACCAAATCCGGTTGCTAGTTCCGATTAGCTACGGTGACTTTGGTATAGCTCGTGAAAACATCGTTTTTGTGCCGATTGTGACTCATATTTCACCGCAAACTTCATGCAAGGAAGGTTTTCCCTCGCCTTCCCAAAGGCGCCTTTTGTTTCCTAAAGTTTCCCTCAAAAAACCCTCAAACGAAAGGGTGCTTTTACGGAAGTAAAAATTGCCACACTGAAACGCAACGCAGAACGGAAAACGACCCACGCCAGTATTGCGGGCATCAGTGACAAAAATTCTCCAATAGAAGAATATGAGAAGTGAACACAAAAATAATACACCATTTTTTTTTTGTTTGCTTGCTGTATATTTAACCCCGCCACACAAAACGTCGTTTCTTTTTTTTTTTTTTTGTCGTTTGTTAGGCATTTATTGCTCTTGTGAACACTGTCTGTGAGCGAAAATTGATAAGCAGAGAACAGGACAGAAACCGACCTACGAGCAGAATGACCTCTCAAAATGCCAACAAAACGCCCCCCAACGTTGTTTTTTTTTTTTATTTATTTATTTCAAAATACTGCCAATCCCGGGAGGGATTATTGCAGGCATTGGTACATAATACAGTTGCAGGCATTGGTACATTTTCTACATGTGAGGCATTTAACAACGAATGAACAACACTTCTCGTCATTCAAAACATCCAATAATTACGAAAAAAGTTCGTCTTCGACTGCATTGATAAATGATTCAACAGTGCTCTGACTGAACACGTGTAGATCAAGGCTATTCCAGATTCTAATGGCAGAGGGAAAAAATGAGTGCTTGAAAGTGTTATTATGAAACGAATAGTCAACAAGTGTATGGCTGTGCTTGTGTCTAGTCGGTCTTGTGTTAGACAATTGAACGTACTTGGATGAGTCAATCTTAAAGGGGCACTGACACACCAAAATCATTTTTTTTTATTATCCGAAACGATTGAAAACGATGCCGGGACATTACCCTCAAAATTTGAAATTTGGGAATTCAGTATTTGTGAAGTAAAAAAACAATTTCCAAATGCCGAATTCGAAGTTCCCGCGCGATCGGCGCCGGTGCCTTGACGTCAAAAATCGCGGAGACCTGAGAGTCGACTTTCTTTCACCACTCCCTGCTGTTGCCATGGCGACCCAAAGCGAGGAGGAAAGGAGTGAGCGGCGGCGTTACGGCGGACCGGTTTTGAGCGGTGTCGCCTGTTTTCCGTTGGAGGATACAAATCCAGGAGACGGCACCACAACGAACTCCCGATTTTTGGTATTTCAAAAAGAAGGGCCGTAGTGCGTTCGCAATTGCGTTAAAAAACATGTTTTACGATTGCCGTAATTAAATGTTATAGAGATGTCGCCTACAAAGCTTCTAAATTTCCTGATTTTTGACGTCACCGATCAAAAGAAGCGAGGAGGCGAGAGGCGGGAAAATCAAACGCCAAAAATAAAAAGGCGCGCGCGCGCGCGGGAAAATTTTTTTTCGCGATGCGGTTTTTTTTGCGTGTCTATGACTGCAACTTGCATCGTTTTAGACAATAAAAATAAATACGACCTTTGGGGTGTCAGTGCCCCTTTAAAGGCGCCTTGTAGAAGAAGGTAGAGAAATTTTAGACGATTTAATGTTGCGCGGTCAGTAATGGTCTGTAAACCTGCTATTTTCAGAAGCTCTGTGGGGGAGTCAAAACGATCATACTTGTGATAAACAAACCTAATTGCCTTTCTCTGAGGGCTTTCAAGTGTGTTTATGTTTATATTCGTGTGAGGGAACCAAGCAATATTTGCGTATTCAAGTACTGGACGTATAAGGGTTTTATATGCTAGGAGTTTTGTTTCCCAAGACGAACATTTTGAGGTTCTCTTCAGAAGGAATAATTTCGTGAGAGCTTTATTAAATACATATTTAACGTGTGCGTTCCGGTTAAGATCAGATGTTATCAAGACTCCTAGGTACTTATACTCGGTGACTCTACGCAAGGGTTCATCTTTAAGGCTATATTGAAACTGGGAGACATTCTTTTTCTTTCTCGTGAAACTCATGGAGACTGTTTTTTCTTTGTTAATCACCATTTGCCAGTCATCGCACCAGTCGGAAATCTTTTTAAGAGATTTGTTTAGTAGGATGTGATCGTCTTGCTTCTTAATTTCTTGATATATGATACAATCGTCAGCGAATAATCTTATGTTAACATCAATGCCATCGGCTATGTCATTTATGAAAAGAAGAAATAAAAATGGAGCTAAAACGGAACCTTGTGGGACGCCGGATACTACAGCAACTGGTTGCGTACTTTGTCCCTCGTAATAAACAAATTGGAAACGATTTTTTAAGTAGCCTTCAATCCATGCAATTATCGGTCGTGGGAAACGCGATCAAACGCTTTCGAAAGATCCAAGAACACTGCATCTATCTGACTTCTGTTGTTTATGTCCATCGTGAAATCGTGAAGAATCTCAATTAGCTGTGTAACGGTCGATAGTCCACTTCTAAAACCATGCTGATGTGGGAATAAGATATTGCTATTTTCTACAAATGACGTAATGACTTTGAGAATAATATGCTCGAGAAGTTTGCAGCAGATGCAAGTAAGTGATATGGGCCTAAAATTTGAGGCTAGAGTCTTATCGCCAGATTTATGTATAGGGATTACTTTCGCAACTTTCCATTCGGCGGGTACCGAAGAAAGGAAGAGAGACTTGTTAAAAATTAACACTAAATACCTTTCTGTATACCTTTCTGAACGGAACCTATTTGAAAAAGGTGCGACCACTGCCGTGGCTATTACGTGGGCTTTCTTTGTTATTCATTCACTCATTCCCATATTCGAAGTTCGTTTATAGTGATCTCCCCATTAAGGGAATATGAATTGTAGTTAAACTATGTGCCTAAGGTGCACCACAGGTCGTGATATTCAGGGATGTCACTATAACTGAAGCAACTTTTTTTTTTCTTTTTCTTTTTCCAGAAATGTTTTGTAACACATATCAGTGATATCCTTCTCCTTGTAGTTGGTCTGTATAGAATAACCCAACGATGCGTTGTTGGTGTTCTTTTTTTTTCGCCGCTTTGTGCTGTTGCGTGCTGATAAACAATGCCGGTAAACCGGATTTGCGCAACTGTATAAAAGTGCTCGTCACTAACGTCGATACAAATTACGCAAGCGGATGTATATTCAAAAGTAATTGAATTACATTTTTAAGTGTTTATGCTCTAATCAAGATATTTTATAGTGAAAATAACCTGAGTAATATTTTGAATACTTGATGCGGCAGGTCTTTAGTAACGTAACTAAAATACTTTTATCGAGTATTTTGTCCAACACTGCTTAGCATAATCACATTGTTGAATTTCCTCTTTTCGAGATTTCTGCAAAGAACTCTCGAATAGAGGGACTTTATTGTTTCATATTAGAACGTACGGCCGAAGACCGTCCTGATTTCTTCAAGAAGGACGATTAGATGACAACGCGATGCATCCGAAGGTGCAAGCGAGCTGTACAAGAATGACGATAAGAATCCCTGGAGAAACGGAACAAGGAAGACAAAGGAAAAACACAAATCCAAAAATTTTTTAGTAGCATTCATCTGAGTTATGATAAATGCGTCATATAAACACTTCGTAGAAAACAAACTACAGCTCTGTAGTTTGGTCTTTATAGGGTGTCTAATTGAGGCTATAAAGATGTGTTTTAAAAAGACCTTGAAAGTTACACTAATGCGGTTTATGCAGGTACTATCGGGGAAAAATGAAATGCGAACAGAGGAGCGCGTGGCTCGCGGTACAGGCTGCGCCGCCTGGAAGTGAGCCTAGGGGCGAGGGTGCGTGGCCTACTCCGATGTGTTCACGCCCCTCGATTGGCGCTCCCCAAGCTTCAGCAGTGCGCCTCTTAGTGCGCTGAAAGCTATCACCGCTATCTTTGCTGGCTCAGCGCGTGCGGTGCAAAGAAGCTCGCCGCACTCGCCGAGCAGGCAAAGATAGCGGTGACAGCTTTCAGCGCACTGAGAGGCGCACTGCCGAAGCTGGGCGAGCGCCAATCGAGGAGCGTGAACACATCGAAGTAGGCCACGCACCCTCGCCCCTAGGCTCACTTCCAGGCGGCGCAGCCTGTACCGCGAGCCACGCGCTCCTCTGTTCGCATTTCATTTTTCCCCGATAGTACGTCTTATGGCGAGAATGACATACTATAGGGAACTGATGGTCACCATAAGTTAGATAATTAACTAAAAGGTCTGTATTGACTTTTAATTTAGTGAAATTAAACACGTGGTTTTAATTATAAACTTGCTGAGCGTCATCTCAAACCACGAAATAAGTAAAATTTGAGAACGATAGAGGGCGCGTGAGAAGTGCGGTGGTGTGGTTAGTAACTTTGGCACATCCCCGAGATTCCCTCGCGCCCCCAATTTTTCTAAATTGTACTTAGTGGTTATCGATGACACTCAGCAAGTTTCTTATTTGAACCGAACCCTTATATTCAATCATTTATAATTTACTTACAAAACTTTACCTAATGAACCGCCTTAACCCGACGAATATTTCCTTATGTCATTTCCCCCTGGTTGCATAACTCACCTGCACAACCCGCATTAATGTCTCTTTAACTTTTTTTTTCTTTTTCTAAACAAATCTGTAGAGCCTTCAGAAGAAAGGCAGTCAAAGACAAAAGCGCAGGGTGTGGCGTCTCATGCTGTCGCTTCTTGCTTCCCCGTTCTTCCGTCGCCGATATTATCGGCGAGCGCTGCAATCTCATCGGTTACGAAGCAATAATAGGATTATCGGGGCTGGCCAGGCACTGCAATTCTTAAACTTTCAGTGTCGCTATGGTGGCTTCAACAACGGGAGGTCAGCTGACCTGATATGCCGCGTCTCAGTGCCACGCTTGGGCCCTAAACTCGTCAAGCACAAAGCTGGACCCGGAAGTTCGCGGAGCACGCAAGGTTGGACGCCGGCGACAAAAGCGTGGAACCATCTTCGTGATAATCCAATAGCTGTGCTCCATGAACTTCAGCCCCAACGTTGTGTTCAAACAGTTTAGGGCCCCTAGAGAAAAAAACGTTCGGCCATTTTGTTGCGAGCTGTTACACGTATCTTCTGTTGTTCCGAAGACTATTTAAGATGTGTCTTTTTATTTTTATTTTTATAGTTGTGTTTGGAGAGCTGCGCGTTTTTCGGCGCACACGCGTCTACCCTCAAGTCTTCAATATGGTCAATTATAGAAGACCTACGCGCTTGAGTTTAAGACTACCGGGGTTGAATTCCGCGAGCGGTTCCTTGCCTTATATAAATATTATTTTAGCCTTTGTTTTGTTTGTTTGTTTGCTTTTCTCGTTCGGAACTCGTTATTCCACTCTACTAATGATCAAAAAAGGGTTGTTATTGTCTTTAGACGTACCTCGTTGTGTTGCTCTGCAATGTTGTTATATTCGCAGGGGTCCTTGGACAGGTCAAACAGACAAGGCGCCACAGTTGGTGCACACGGTTTGCTCGGATCTCTCTCGCCACATTTGATCGGGTTCGGATAGGACCCGTCCCCGGACCCACAGGCGACATCGTGACCAGCGTTCCTCAGCACCCGAGCCACAAGGGATGTCTCGCACTCTTGGCGAGCTCTGTTGTAGTCCCACGTGATGTTCCCCGGAACCTGGAACCACTCGTCAAGCACGCCTCCTCTCACCACACCACTCACAAGTTTGAAATGACCCTCAATGATAGCGGAAATATTGTCGATGGGATCTATGTTGATGAGCAGTTCCTTCCTCGGCGTCTCCGATCGGTGACTAAGTGCTTGTAGTTGACTGATCCCGTCGATGTCGCCCAGATCCGACGGGTCACCACCTGCAACAAATGCAACTGTATAATAAAACCGTCCATTCAACACACGGTTAAGATTCACTAAAACAATGCCATCTTCGTATCTCTTGAAACAAACAGTCAAGCGCACTTAGGCAGATCATCTGGCGGACTAATACGACATGAGCGCAACACATTTGGCGCGAACGCGGCAATTATACACTTTTTTAATGTTATAACTTTGAAAAGTGCGTGCTGAGGGGCCGCCAAACTTACCGATACAATCGCTGCACAAAAAGAGTGTACGGCATTGCACTTGTTATTATAACTTAAATTTTGCTTATGTGGAACATAAAAAAAAAAGACAAACCGACTTTATGCTTACCGCATCCACCTCTGTACGTGCCGCATTTGTACGTCATGCCATTTATCACTGCTATACTTCGCTCGCTGCCTCCGCAATACGGCCCATCCATTGTCTTGACAGTCAAAGTTGCGCTTTGAATAACTGTGCAATCCGGACGAAGTGTTCTCTCAAAACGTAATTTTGAAGCTCGTGCAACGTTGTATTCCGCAAATATGGTTATACGCGATAAATCATTGAGCCCCAAGGCACGGCACGTCCCAATATATGGCTTGTTTCCTTTCTGACGTTATACAAGGAAACTGCACAGCGTACTTAAAGCTCAGCTCTTATGCGCCCGTTTCCAGATAACGCGGCGTCGCCGTCGGCACGGGCGTAACCGCGCGCATTTCACTATGGGACGTTTCCCCACTAAATTTAGCGGGAAAATTTTCGCGCGAAGTTCAGCGGGTTAAGTTTCCCCGCTAAATTTGGCAGGGAGAACGACGCTACCACTTCGTCGTGACGACTGGTGCGGAAGTCTTGCGCTTAATGAAGTGATGCCAAGGTTAAACCTTCATTCACTGCATTAAATGATAAGAATTAATTTTATTACGAGTTCCGTGATAAATGAAGTGAGTGGCGAGGCAAAGATTCTGGGTCTGTGGATAGCTTTTGCAGAGAGTGTAAGTAATGTTCCAGTCTTAATTTGGTGATCTTTGCACGCAAGCAGTGGTGTGCAAAAATTATAAATATGCATAGGGTAGAGTGTGACGCTGTCTAAAATATGGTGTAAATGCGCACATCACACCTGATAAAGACTGAAACACCGCTACATTTTACACTAGCGTTGAGCGCATCGAAAGTTAAGGGTACATCGAAAGCTAAAGTTTGTACACATACAAACACGACGGCTCAGGCCGTCGTGTTTGAAAGATGATCTTTTTTACCTTTAGATTTGGTCCTCATTTTTCACAAGGAAAGAAGTAAATATTATATTTTTGGGTTAATCGAAAAACTACCCCTGCTGATAGCTACCGATCTTCTCGGCGTCGAATATGAGTATTCACTGCGTGACAAGGGTCGCGTGCTGACGAGACATTTTTCTACGCGTGAGTTCATACAATCACAGTTGTTCTTGACAGACAACATTGCTCACGCAAGTGACCACATGGGAAGTTTAGAATATTCTTTCTTTATTGTGGTACACAAAGCAAATAACATAGTGTTCTAGTTTTTTTTATTTTTTTTAACCCGCAAATTAGATTGGTTCTAGGTCACCTCGGTCTCTATTGCATGTCGCACTCAAAAGAGTACGAGCTGAATCGCAGTGGAAAACGAAAACAATTATGATAATCAATTGTTTGATCACGTGAAAGCTGAGGCATTGCACATGTGCAGAAGGTAAGCTTTGTTTCACCAAATACTTTACCAGTAAAGTATTTAGTTTTACCGTGCAAGCGAATCGGAACCTACAAGCGCCACTCAAAAGCGAAACTTAAAAGTCACCGAGGTGGTTGTGAAACAAAATATAGTCGAACGATTCCGACAAGCATAGTCGATTGTGAAACTGATTTCTGCAATTGATAAAAAAAAAAAAACATTCAATTATTTTTGCATACGTGGCGGAATCGTCTTCATGGTGCCCATTTTAATTGGATCGCGTCGTGCATCTGTACGGACAGAGGAGCAGCTGTGGTGCACCCGGAGCCTCGCGCTTGCTGTTCCGACATCTCTGGCTCGCTCACTGCGGGCATTCAGGCCCTTGACACCCTAACACTTGGTGCTTTTTCTGTCTTTCACGTGGCGTTCTGAGCGGCATACGACAGCAAATGCACATCAAGCTATTCTTGAACACGTGTCGCCATCTGTATCTTATATTAAAAATAGAAAATGTTTGAGGTGCAATAATATTCTTCACGTGTAATATTGATATGCGAGCTCTGGAAAGTCTTGGTGCCACTAAATAAGATACGCTTCAGAATAAGGACACTTGGCCATATGGTGTCCTAAAATTATGGTTGCCAGTTATCTGAAGCTTGATCTGAAATCACAAGAAGCGTTTTTCCACCCTCCACAAGTGTTTAAATAGTTCGCGACAGAGCAGAGCAATATAACATGACTTTCCTAAGACCAAATCGAATGGTGAGGAAGTCGAACTTTTGAATCCTGACGATCGGCAATTGCGTCTGCCCACAACAATGTCGGGGAGCGAAGTGCCCATTCCCTAAGCGCAGCTCATTTAGTGGCTCTAGAAACTCTAATATCGAAGGACGGTTCGAAATTTAATATATCGGAATTTGGATTAGTTCACGTGATTCCGTTTTATAACGTGATAAAATAATGGCACTTTAAAATTAATGTTTCTTATTTTAAAATATGCATTATCTGTACAGTTCATTGCTTACGTTTTTAATTCATTATATACAACCGACCGTTTACGTAAATTATTGCCGACGATGCGACGTTATAACTCGATAAATCATTTTTTTTAATACTAGAGACTTTGGTCTATTAAAAGCTGAATAGTAAACTAACTAAATTACTTGTAATATCGAGACATCAGAGTATAATTAAAAAACAATTCTTTGATTTGCATTATTTTTACGACTGTAGGATACAGTAAAAAAGTTATAAACAGTCAAGAAAAAACCAAAACGTCTTCCATGGAGGTGAATGGAGTATAAGTATGCGGGAGCTTGTGCCGGTCACTTTGAAGCATGAATTCAGCACGCGCCCCAATTGCAAGCATGGCACCCCAACTGGTGTCCATAAGTGCAAGCTTGCGCCTGGATATAGCTTTGGCACGCTTTTAAATTGCACAGGTTTGTCCGCACGATCAGAGACGTTGCGGTGGCCGGTGGTCTTGGCTGAAGTCGTCTATATAGTCTACTAAAACTCTATCTTATCTAGTAGGTGTTTAGTGAGCGCGAAGCGTAAACTTCTTGTACCTCTCCCGCTGGAGCGCTAGCTTCAGCAAGGATTTATTTCTAGGAGACAATACGCAAAACGACGTTCGCTCCATCGAGGTCTTAAATTCGTATTAAGTTCCTCTACGCAACATGACCGCGAAGCGGCATACATTCTAGGCTGTCATTGCTTTTGCCACGATAGTGTGAATGATGGGCGAATATTTTTGTTTTCATCTACCAGGCCATTCTTCGCTCGTAGGCCGGTTATTTGTTGCCGATGTACCACTCACCAGCAAGTTGGTATAAAGTGGGCAACCAGTCGCTGACGTGAAAAATGTTATTGTAGTCGAAGCCCCGCATTCCTCTGAACAACGGGCTCCAGATAAAGCCGGGAACGTGGACACCACCTTCCCAGGGCGTCATTTTCTGCCCCTTGAAGGGCCAGGAAGAGGCGTAGTTTGCATTTTCGCTGTTCGTGTCGGCACCGTTGTCCGATGAGAACACCACAACAGTGTCGCTTAACATTCCTCGTTTTCCAAGGGCTTCAACAACGGCACCCACTGACTCGTCGAGTGCGGACACCATGCCTGCAAAACGCAGAAAAGAAATGTGTTAATCCAAGGTATACAGAACTACATTGTTTTGTTGTTTTTTTAAACCAAAACACAGGTATGACTTGCTCAAATTATATATATTGGAGACTAAAGTCTACAATCAACGCTACCGAAGGTACACCGAATTGAGCCTTATCCGTAAGTTGGCGCCCTTCGGAGCCGACTGTATCTCGTAAAATCCTGGAATCGTTGAAATTGAATACATTTTTGACCTATACCTGGTTCAATTAATGCTCTTTAAATCACGTAAACAGGGATCAAATCACTTCACCTTGTATTAAAGTTTATTCGGCTGCAGTTGCCGAGCTTTATGCATGAATATTTATAAGTATTTTGATCATTTTCAATTCACTCCTTACAAAACTACGCCCCATTTCCGTAATGTCCTTTTTTATCTCTCTCTCTCTCTCTCTTTAACAATGCCTGCATTATTGAAACTCACTGCTCTCCGTCGTACTTTATTTGTTTTTCTTCAGGCAGGTGCGGGCTGGAGACTTAGGCACCGGATAATCCAACTTCTCCTTTTTTTTTTTAAGCAGCCATTGATAAATTAAGAACAAATTGAACGTTTGACTTAGACTGAATGTGAATGCGTTTTTTCTTTTTGTTTTGCCCAGCGCTGTGAGATAGGGATGTGTGCTGTACACCAGCTCTACTGAACCCAGTGTCACCAATTCAGCGGTTTTCCCACTCAGGTTTGCCGTTTTCTTATTTGCCTTGCAAAAGAAAGTGCCGTTTTTGCGGTTGGCGAAATTTTTAGCGTTTTTCAAATTATGTTAGCGTTTTTCCTCCATAGCAGGTCTAAAATATTCCTGTACCAAATTCATCGATCGTAAATAGCATAATTTCTGTTGTAGGCAAGATTTATGAGGCTGGTATTTATTTTTGCGTACGCTAAACACAATTGCTGTCCACAAAATAACTCTCGCGACCCCATTGAGGTATTACCGTGGCAAACATAGAAACATGCTTTTATCTGATTTGGGCGTCAACATATATTTTTTTCTTTCGAGTCTGCCTGACGACATAGGCCCAGTCAACCACGTACAATTCGGAAATAATGGGTGTTGCGGGCTTCTAAACTTTCATTCTGGTAACTGGAAGTTACAAGCGACGTCAGACGAGTAAGATACCTCTACTGAAGAATATACGTTCTTGAAAATCACGTGAATTTGGCTACTGAATCTTTAAACTATCACCAGATATTGCATTAAACACCGGAACTGCGCATAGAAGTGTACGTCGGCGGGTATGACTTGAAAACACACACCGTAACACCTGGTAACCGTTAAGTCGTCCTGCACATGGAAGCCCTCTTGGTCAAAAGAAGCCGGAGCTTCCTTTTAAATGGCATTTTATTTGATATGCCGTTGTTAGACTATTTATATGAAGTAAACTGTGTTAAAATGTCATCCTTACACTTTTCTTTAAATTTTGCGGTTTTTCAAAAATTATTTATTTTTGGCTTCTAGTCTTGGCTTCTAGTGGTTCACACGTTTTCGTTTGAGTATACTCTAGGAAGTTGGGTCCCCTTATGAAAACTTAAGAAAAGAGGACATAGTGGAACCATCTGTAAGTGCTAGTTGGCTCCAAGGTTTTTCCAAGTGCGCTGCTTCGTTGAAAAGCGCAGCTATTCTTTTAAACTTTGCTAAGGGTACTGCGAAGGCTACGAGGACGTGATGACAAAATAATCGGACAAGTTAATTCACACCCATTTTAGAATGTCAAAGGTCCAGTTGCTACCACTCCTTCAATCACATAACAATAGTTTCGATCCCCTTTTACGCCTTCTCAAGTAAGCCCAATTGTGGTGTACCCTTCAACTATCGTACGAAATAATGCATTGGACAAAGTAAGTCCAAAACACCGGAGGTGGCATCCGAGGGCAATATTGAGCGAGTTCAGTTAGCCTTCTGAAATGTCACTTCAAATACCGCGCTGGCAGTTGGTCGGTGTTGCACTACCGGCAGGTATGGGCATTTAAAGCGGATGCTGCACTAATGATTGCAGGAAAGTTGGTAGCAAGTACACTGGTTGAAGGCATTCCTGCTGAATGATATTATATGAATCGGCTTCATAACTTTAGCCACCCCTCATACTTGGTCCTACGACGGACGTGGTTCTGAATGATTGATGAAGTTAAAAGTGGTAGAAGGAAAGACACCCGAGAGTTATGACGAAGTACCCTAGAGACATACCCGCGTACATAGTTCTGTTCCAGTGGCCTATGTCGTGATACTTGTCGCTGTATTTCTTCGGGACCTGCAGAGGATCATGCCTGTTCGCACCATGTGGTGCTAGATGCGCCAGATACAGAAATAGTGGCTGCAAAAGAAAGAACAAATGTCGCTATTTTGGAAAGATTAGAACCCGCAAATTATCGAGTTGCAGAGACACCCTTCATCTACTTAAGAAACTACGTCGCTTTTAAGTTACAAAACGCATCCCTCAATCAAAATGTACTAAAAGTAAGTAATAAAAACGCTCATGCACCGACATCAATCTCTCTTTAGAAAGGCATATAGGCCTGAGTTCGTGGCATTAGTCAGTCAGATGGTGATTTCTATGCGCCTTGCGAGTGGGCGCATTTCTGTCTCCTGCGCATGGGAAAGGAGGCATGAAGGTGGGAGACGAGGCTATACTAAGCTCCGCCTACTCAGGGGGGTGGGGCATTGCACATTTAAACATCTTAGCGATCGCACATTTAAACATCTTGCCGTCGGCAATGACGAACGTGCTGTAGCAGCTGTGGCTGTAGCCGTGAGTCCTTCGTGTGGTTGCTGGTTAAAAAAAGAGAAAAGAACGTTCCCTTTCTGTCTTGTGTGATTTAGAGGTCGACTCCGTTCAGGCGTTGTCCAAGGGGCAGTGTTACCTGGGGAAATGAAAACGTGCTGCGTCTTCAGATGTGGTGTGAGCATTAACGACGGTGTGTCGCATTTTAAATTTCTGGGAGGATTGACAGATTGAGAGCTCTTTCTTGATTCGGTGGATGTTGGTGCATGTCCGTTCTTAGTTGGTGGAGCGATTTGTCTGGTTAATTCCTACAATGAACAAGACTCTGGGCTATTAGATAGGTACGTAGTTCTCTGGACCATGCACCCTTCTTAAAGGGACAAACGGCTCCTAGCCGCACGAAACAGAGAAATAACAGGTTTGAGGCGCACTTAGATGTCCGGAGCCGCACGCGCGCTGCACTGAAGGATGCAGTGTTTTTTTATTCCTGTCTGTTAAGACAGTAAGCTTAGAAAAACGTAGCTTCAGCAAATACAGAGGGCTAAATGAAGTACATCGGATTACCCCCGAGCAAGTGTTCGTCTGTTTGAATAACAGGGCATAGAAAAATAGGTTTCCCTAAAATTTCGCTAAAAATAAAGACTATAATTACTTCTTGGTGTCAACGAGTCTACGACATAACTTCCGCGATACGCTCGACGCCACTCGGGTAGCTCGATCGATCTTGCTACGATTCTCCTCCACGGATTAGCACAGCTCTTCAGACCTTTACCACTTAGGTTTATGCCACACATACATATCCGAATACGCTAATTAACAAACGCCTTTTAGTGGCGTGAGAAAATTGTGACAACAAGCAGCGATCAAGCACTTTTGGGCTGTGATGTGCTCACAGTAACGATCGCAAAGCCGCATTTGTTTATTTCCAGTCACTTCCTCGGCTGTCATCTGTCTTTAGCTGATTATCTTTGAACAATTCATCGAACGCGAGGTACCATTCTTCGCTCTCTCGCTCGCTCCTTGATACGTGTCTGCCAGTTGTTAGACAAAAACACATCTTACCGCTCGAGTTAGTTCGTCTGCCCTCTCTGAAAGGCGAAGTCGAGCTCGCTCGTAAAGCTGTTGGATAGCAGACGGCATTGCAAAGAAGCAGACGACGCTCAAATAGTGGGTCGCGGTGACCCATTATCTTTCCAATCGAGCCAATCAGAGCTAGACTCTCTGATGTCAACGCAACCCCTACGCAAGAAGTAGAACTTGCCCTCTGCATACTGTATTTCAGCTTTTGTCACGCGTCTACATTGGCATCGTGTGTTCATATCGGTAATGTATAGATAAAGATTTTTTTTTTCTTTAGGTAGTTGCAGGGTGTTTCAGGCTCACACAATACTTGAACTTAATACATCATTTGTAAGAATGGCGCCCTTGGTTGGGGACCCTTTATGCAGTTAGGTTCAGCTCAAACGTGCATGAGTAACTTAATCAAGCTTGTAATCGCATGCGTGTGGCCACACAAGGGGAGACATAGCACACGGGTGGAACAAGCGGTTTACACTCTTGTATAAAACACAGGAAATGCTATAGGTACACCAACTGTGCATTCTGCACGCAGCGAGGTTGATCAAAATCATGTGACCATAGTCTGCTCTCTTTATTACACCTTATCTTGTAGTCGCCCACTGTTTAAGAAACGCAGGGCGTGGGGAATACCGGTTTAAGAATTAAACGCAGTGCGCGGAGACTGCAACGGCTTGCGATGTCAATCATTTTGCGGGCTGCTGTTGCAACGGAGTTTTAAGCCGCTTCGAAGACGGCTGAAAACCCCGTTACCTTAGCAACCCATAAAAGAATTAACTTCACAAGCTGTTGCAGTCTCACTCGGTCAAACTCACGCAAGTGTGCGAACCACCCTTCAGCGCCGGACGCAGCCGCCTTTGGATACCGGACAGATTCTATTGTGCTGAGCAGTGAGTGCAGGACGTGTTTCACACTTGGTGGGGGACCGCAGGGAAAGTCAGCGTCCGCATTGAAGGCTACCATTTTTAGTGCGGGCAAAAGGTCATGTTGCGGGGCAGCTGGATGGATGAATGGTTTTGGCTAAACCCTTCATATTGGGTGGTAGCAAGCGCCATGGCAATGGAGCGGTTGCGGAAGTTTCCCTCCTATCCGGTTCCGTGTCAGCGCTCGGGCCGCTCGGAAGAGGGGCCAAGCATTCAGCTGTCGCGACGTTCCTCTACGCTCTCGTATCTCCCAGATACTCTTCAGAGGCCAAGTACACACTAACGACGGTGTGTATATAACGTCAGTGCGTACTTGTTCTTCGCCCCTATTTATTTCTAAAATGCATATCCAACTGTAGGTCACCTAAATATTTTAGTACTCTTCAGAGGATTGGAGCGTTCAAAAACGACCATCCGAATATACCATAAGTGTGAGTGCACCTACTTCTGTAGACAGCACTGAAATAACCAACCACTGCAATCTAAGGACGCACCTTGGTGATGAATTCGACCGCAGAAATGTTATGAATTATAGTAGAAATGGCATGAGCATCTAAATCGTTTTTTTCTACCGTCTCGTTTCCCATGCTCCTACCGTGAATATAGGGTCCTACGTCTTCCAGTCTTATATTTTTCAAAGATCGAGTAGTAAAAATCGGGCGCTTTGTTCCAAGCTGGTAATCGGGGAGACATCGAGGTTTTCATAAAATTATGTCGAAATTTGAGGTTTTTAAGTTGTGTCTTTAAAATATAAGTATATTTAACTATAACGAGCATTAATCAGCTTCAATACGGGAGTTCTTTTTTACACTCAAGTATTTTAAGCCCGCAGTATAGCACTGGTAACAGTGGTATATTGTGAATAAAATACGGAAACAAACTATCTTCTTTTCTTTTCAAAACAAAGTTGTGAAAATAATTTCTCATCCTCCTCGATGTTTTTTTTTTTTTTTTTTTTTGCGTTGGTTTAAACAGAAATAAAATAAGGTCATATAGACCTAAAAGCGACATTTTGGTACTCGATCTATAATACTGCAGGTCAGTGAAGCCAACTAGATCTAGGTTTGTTTCCGAGATCGGGAGCCAGCACACGTGTTCAACACTTGGATTTTTTAGAAAATAATTTCGAAGCTGGGTAATATGGAAAATGATTAAATTCAACTTCCCAATTCATAAAAAAAGAAAACATACTTAACCCGGTCTCCAAGAAACGTGATCGGTGTGTAAATATCGGGAAAATGTTTGTTTTTATCCGAAAACGAAGGGCACTACGTATATTGCAGTGACGGGCCCCCCGAGTACTTTTTGCCTATGAAACACAGGGCCACATCTTACATGGTAGAGATCAAAGTGTTCAGAAAATATTCTGCTATTCCGCATCACGGCTTCGCGCACGGTTGTCGCACATTACGGCCATTCGGAGTTTTCAAAATTTTCACCTGCACCAATTTCAGCTAAGTTTGCACTCAGTCGTTTTAAAGTAAGCAGATCGAAAACAATAAAGGGGAAAAAAAACACATTAAGACACCTTCTCCAGGGGGTGGTTTTCGATGACCCTGGTAGCCGCCTCTGTCATGAACTCGGTGTAATACTGGCCATCAAATTCACGGCCCTCTGATAGTCCTTGTCTAAAATCGAGTCCTGAGTGTGGGAACTGTAAGAACAAGAAGGATTCCAACCAGAAACAAAGATCATGTGTTAATAATTTTCATTGCTATTTTTTGTTCACTCCTCTTCCCATAATAATAGTCATAAAAGGCAATTGATTGAAAGGCAGCTTTATGAAGACTTTACAACAGATACAAAATATTTAACCTAGCACTGCAGCTTAATAAAAAAGGACAAACACATACACAACGCCTTGTCAAGTTGTCTGTGTGTTCGTATCCCTTTGTAGTTTACGGGTCTTGATCTAACATTTTAAGCCATGAAATCAAACAGGTAGGTCTACCTCACCCAAGTTCTTTGAGTGTTTAGCGTTCCAGAAATAATATTTTTCTTCGACCGTCCAATTTGACTGCTTTATATGCGCTTCTCAGGGCCACCATGAGCCTAATGTTTGATTTCGTAAACCAGGGGATGCATAGTTGCATAAAGCATAATTGGTATCAAGTTCGTTGCAACGCGCTAATTAAAAACACGTTGGTATCAAAAAGCTTCCGAACTCCATTTATGCTATCAAACGATGGGTTTTATTGTTTTATTGGCCGCCATCTCTTTCAGAGTTGCCAACTCTGAAGGTAATACGACGGTCCAGGTAGTTTATCATTGTCGGAACGGCTTCCGAATACCCTCTTTCAGGCTCCTCAGGACAATCCTCTACTCTTTTTTCACCTATACCACTGTGCCGCACCTCCACCCCTTGAGATTCATCCTCATTTTAGGGAATATTGAAAATTTACGAATGGTCAAATTAGGAGTATACGGAGTGATAGCGGCCACCATGTTTTTCCGGACCAGAAACTCCTGCACTCTAAACGGCATGTAGACTGAACCATCATCATAGTTAACTATCTGGTTGCCACCAGCCACCACCTTTGGTGGTGGCAACGTTTTCCTCACTTTTTCCCGCAGACGTTTTGGTACACCTTTGGAGTAATCTGCATTGGCTGATTTTTTTTTTTTTTTTTCGCAAGGAACAAGTTCCTTGCGTCGCAATGCGGTACTGCGTTTTATTATTTTAGTCAGATTCGCCAGTTCGGGAACCTTTTGATGCCACCTCGAAGGCAGCTGGTAGTAATAACATGGAGATACGCACCCCAATTTTATTAAATCTTATGTGAGAGTAGTAGTCAACAAAGCCACCCCAGGAGCCAATGTGCTTCTGGAAGCCTCTCATTGTCGGGGTGTATTCCTTCTTGTAGAATCCCAGATGCCACTGCAAATATTTGATCATTGTGGCTAATGTCCAAAGGACTTCAGACATCGCAGATGAAAATTGCCTACCTTTCCTAGCATCTGAGAGACGTATCCCAGATCACCAAGCCATTGAGGTAAAAGCTTAAACTGCAAGGGGAGCCCACGGGGTTCATTCTGAAGGAGGACGAAGTGCTGCATACCTGAATTCCATTCCGCAAAACAGATATTACAGTTTTACCGTAGAAAATAAAATAAATAATAAAAACAATTTTGTAATCGTCGTACAAATTTGGTTTTACATATCTGTGCAGCAGGAATTTACTTTCCAAAAGGGAAAAATATTTCCTTGTTTCCAAAGTGTTACGATTATGCATCAAAAAAGTAAAATCGCATATAAACTCGCACCAACCAAGTTCAGGATGCTAGGCAACGGCTCTCAAATTATTTAAAAGTAATTTTTTTTCTTCAAATGAAACAAAATAATATAGCGGGCATTCATATTAACGGAGTTTTCATTAAGTAGACACCACTGTACCAGGATTTAAATGTCCTGCTGTAGATACTAAAATAATTTTAGAGTGTGAGTCGGTGTGAACATCAACGAAACAATATTCTAGCTGTCAAAATCTTGTGAAGTATTTTGACTTCCAGTGTCGTGAATTCCTGTTACCTGGAATGCTGGAACACAATCACAGCTATGTTGATTACTTTATCGTCTTATATACTCAGCAATTGAAAGACGCTCATTTGCAGATGACTGCCTTCGCAGTTATGAAAGTTACAAGAATGTTGCTTTGTTCTCGTCACTATAGCTCATAAAATGTAATATCTCGAAGATCAAGCAATGTATATCCAAGTCAAAAGCACTGGTTTAGGCAATTATTATTCGACATGGTCGCCACAACAACCTTCCCTAAACCTGTTTCAATTAGGTGTAATATTGCTTAAAGGGGCACTGACACCCCAAAGGTCGTATTTATTTTTATTGTCTAAAACGATGCAAGTTGCAGTCATAGACACGCAAAAAAAACCGCATCGCGAAAAAAAATTTTCCCGCGCGCGCGCGCGCCTTTTTATTTTTGGCGTTTGATTTTCCCGCCTCTCGCCTCCTCGCTTCTTTTGATCGGTGACGTCAAAAATCAGGAAATTTAGAAGCTTTGTAGGCGACATCTCTATAACATTTAATTACGGCAATCCTAAAACATGTTTTTTAACGCAATTGCGAACGCACTACGGCCCATCTTTTTGAAATACCAAAAATCGGGAGTTCGTTGTGGTGCCGTCTCCTGGATTTGTATCCTCCAACGGAAAACAGGCGACACCGCTCAAAACCGGTCCGCCGCGACGCCGCCGCTCACTCCTTTCCTCCTCGCTTTGGGTCGCCATGGCAACAGCAGGGAGTGGTGAAAGAAAGTCGACTCTCAGGTCTCCGCGATTTTTGACGTCAAGGCACCGGCGCCGATCGCGCGGGAACTTCGAATTCGGCATTTGGAAATTGTTTTTTTACTTCACAAATACTGAATTCCCAAATTTCAAATTTTGAGGGTAATGTCCCGGCATCGTTTTCAATCGTTTCGGATAATAAAAAAAAATATGATTTTGATGTGTCAGTGCCCCTTTAAGCCCTTTTTCGCTGCTGTATCCTTTTCCACACACGTATTGCACCGTTCAAAAAAGCTTCCTAGGAAAACGCTCAACTTTTTCAATTAAAGGGTATTATTGGACATACGGGAGCTTAAAATGTTCAACCACGGGTGTGCATTCTAACAAATCTGGAGCGCCTACTTGCCCGCAGAGCCCTTGGGGGAGCCAATCGCTGCAACCCACGGAGAGAGTTCCGCAAATGGCGAGACTGAAAGGGGCACTGACACATCAAAATCATATTTTTTTTTTATTATCCGAAACGGTCGAAAACGATGCCGGGACATTACCCTCAAAATTTGAAATTTGGGAATTCAGTATTCGTGAAGTAAAAAAACAATTTCCAAATGCCGAATTCGAAGTTCCCGCGCGATCGGCGCCGGTGCCTTGACGTCAAAAATTGCGGAGACCTGAGAGTCTCCTTTCCTGTCACCACTCCCTGCTGTTGCCATGGCGACCCAAAGCGAGGAGGAAAGGAGCGAGCGCCGGCTAGCGCCGGCGTTGCGGCGGACCGGTTTTGAGCGGTGTCGCCTGTTTTCCGTTGGAGGATACAAATCCAGGAGACGGCACCACAACGAACTCCCGATTTTTGGTATTTCAAAAAGAAGGGCCGTAGTGCGTTCGCAATTGCGTTAAAAAACATGTTTTAGGATTGCCGTCATTAAATGTTATAAAGATGCCGCCTACAAAGCTTCTAAATTTCCTGATTTTTGACGTCACCGATCAAAAGAAGCGAGGAGGCGAGAGGCGGGAAAATCAAACGCCAAAAATAAAAAGGCGCGCGTGCGCGCGGGAAAATTTTTTTTCGCGATGCGGTTTTTTTTGCGTGTCTATGGCTGCAACTTGCATCGTTTTAGACAATAAAAATAAATACGACCTTTGGGGTGTCAGTGCCCCTTGAAGAAATGTTTAGTCCTAAACAAAAATCTGAGCTGCGGCTCTGAGCAGAGTGAAATGTTTAGCTCAATGCCTCAGCGCGGACTGCTTTTTTCTTATATCTAGAGATACACTGGATGTTTAAAATTCGAAGATTTGTTTTAAAAAATACGCAGAAGATTTGTTAATGAGGTTTTTTAGGTGGGTTATAAACTTTCAGGAAAAAAGGTATACTCTTAACCCCTTTGTTCATATAAAACACCTCAAAACTCTAGTTTGACTTACAACGTACTGACTTTGAACCGATGGTACCAACTTTCACGAACAGCTTGATATCCAAGTGGTAAAACTTATGAGAATAGCTAATGTAAGTGCGACTTTCTACAAAAAGAAAATAATCGGGATTTTATTAACCCTACTGCAAAACCTTGTTGTTGTTGTTGTTGTTATTGTTATTGTTATTGTTATTGTTGTTGTTGTTATTGTTGTTGTTATTGTTCTTCTTCTTCTTCTTCTTCTTCTTCTTCTTCTTCTTCTTCTTCTTCTTCTTCTTCTTCTTCTTCTTCTTCTTCTTCTTCTTCTTCTTCTTCTTCTTCTTGGTGTTGATGTTGTTGTTGTTGGTGTTGATGTTGTGGTTGCTGCTGATGTTGTTTTTGTTGTTGATGTTGATGTTGGTGTTGATGTTGTTGTTAGTGGTGGTGGTGTTGACGCTGTTTTTGTTGTTGCGTTTGCTGTTCTTGTGTTTGTTGCTGTTGTTGTTGTTGCTGTGTAGTATTTGATACGTTGTTTAGTTGTTCAATAAGTTATATGTCACCGCTATCGAGCCCCTCGTAAAAGTTGGGGCCGTCAGTTCGACGCCAGTGTGCTGTACGTCGGACTGAAGTTTTGGGGTGTCTTATATGGGCAATGGGTGTAAGAATACACACCTTTTTTCTGAATGTGTACGGGCAGGGGGACATTATATAGGCTGATAATCTTCGAGGTAAGTCAAATAAATATCTAAAAAAATAATTCACTTTTTAACTAGAGAAAATAAACATGTCGTTTCAATTAGAAACTTGCTGAGCGTAATCGAAAACCACTAGATCGGTCAATTTTAGGACAACGTGAAGCATTTGGGGAACGGAGGAATACACCGATGGTATCGCTGGTGCGGCGAGCGCAGAGCTATCGTTGGGGAAACACGGATGATTAGATTATCGTCCGCGTTTCCACACCGCTAGCTTTGCGCCTGTTACACGAGTGGTAACTTTGGAGCACCCGCCCGCGTTTCCCGCGTGCTTCAAGTCGTTCTAGAAATTTACTGATTTAGTGGTTTTCGATTATGCTCAACAAATTTCTAAATAAAATCATGTTTATTTTCAATCTTTATAAAGTTATTTAACGAATTTTAGTTAATTATTGAACACACTGTGGCGGTTATCCGCTCACATAACGTCCGCTGCACTCGAGAAACACCTAGCAAAGACGGCATTCAGCTAGCAGTTTTCACTCTTTTTTCAAAATTCTGTTTCTATTACGAAGTATTGCGCTGTGTTTATGCTGGCCATTTGCCGAGCTTCTTCCGAAGGTAGCAGCCATTTCTTCTCAAGTGCTTCGAAGGAAAGTAGACACTCGATGTTTCCTATAAAGTGTGCCTTTGGAAGACTCGTTTACGCCGTTAACGGCGTAAATTAATGTTTTATACATGCTAGTGTATCGAGCGACACGTATGCTGTCACAATATCGTCGTCAAACCTCCGCACCGACCTGTGTGAATAGGATATCGTCCGGTCATGAGTGCCGCTCGCGAAGGAGTACACATGGGCTGTGTGTAGTAGCGCTGTAGGCGGATGCCGTTCCAGGCAAGCGCGTCGATGTTCGGCGTCCTGATCTGGGGGCAGCCGTTGTAACTCACATCGTTCCAGCCCTAGGGAAAAAAAAAAAAGAAACTATTATTGCGGGCTGAACACAAGGTCTGTATTCTCTGTTTAAGAAACAAAATCGGCAAAAACAGGAAGAGACGGAAGCAGATTTCTCTCACAAGGTTATTCGCTCTGTTTTCCTCATCGTCCCAAGGACTGTATATCGCAGCTTTTTCCTCCATCCTTTTTTTCTTCTTTTTTTATGTGTTAGCATTTAGAAGGTAATCCAAATCTGAGGTACTGTGTGCCCATCCTTCGTTGTTCGTTAACTACATTCCGCGGCGAAAATGGGAATTGATGAATAATTACACACCAGGTTCGATTTCCCGCTAATTATAGCCTGGAAACCTAAACCGCCAAGAACGAATCACGAAGGGCGAGTAGCAAAGTTCGAATCACGAGCCGAGATACGTGAAAATAATATATCACGCCCTGCGTTTCCTTTAAGATGCCCAAGCCAATGAACTCACTCACAGCCTTAAAAGATCAATACTTTAATCAAGCTCCCACCTCTGCGGGAAATCAAACGAGCTCGGGAACTTTCTAGAGCTAAATATGGCTGCATTCGCCAAGAGGTTAGCGGTTCCTTGCGTGTTTTATAAATAAACGGCGGGGACAGCCGGAGACGCTGAACACTACTTCACACAGTTATGCTGCCGTATATAAATTTAAGGCACTTAAATATTTCGCCAAATTCAGCGATCGGTGTTCATGTGACACTGTCACGGCACGTGACGCCATTGCGTGACGTGAAACTGTGACGCCCCGTAGCATCAAGACGTCACGTGACACTAAATTCCGGCAAAGTTTTAGCGAAAACTGTTTCCCGCCAAACCAGAAAATCTTCCCGCCAAATCGCCAAAGGTTCTCACCAAGTCGTCCGCAAGTATGAACACGATGTGGGGCTGTCGGACGGGCGAACGTCTGGATGTCAGGAGCATAGCAGCCAAGGCAATGAAAAGGAGGATGACCGCTCCAATCGTCGCGATGTTCACCAGGCGGAAGCGCTTTGGAATCATGAAGTCCGCCTTTTCCGGACCAGAGGCCGGGGCCAGCGGCCTGTTGGAAGTTCGACGCCGAACGATCGCTTGCGACATCGGAGTATACCGGACTTGTGTCTCGTCAACTACGAAATGGTAAAATTTCTACACAGCATTCCTACGGACAGGCTGTCGAGTCGCGCAGTGCTAGGCTGTCTGTATCGCGGTTTTAACCCAACGTCAGTGTGCAGCTGCGCGATCGTGAGGTTACATGATGGAACTAAAAAATAGAACCAAAGTACACACACCAAAAAAAAACATGCACTCATTACGCACGTGTCGTTGGCAGTAGCCTCGACACAACTGGGGACTGCTTGCGTTGCTCGCATATGTATATCCGCTCTTCAAAGTAGCGGTACACGGGAGAGGCAGAAGGATCGGCGGTATATCTAATGAAAGTAGTTAAAATACGTATTGAATAGACGTCGAGTATTTCGTATTCAACTACGCATTAGGAGAAGTATTTGTTGATTTTGTTTAGGTCCTGAAATATGAGTATTCCTAACAAATACCCATAGCATAAAGCACGACGTTGCATCGTGCTCGATGCAGCAGCGCAGATTGTTTCTATATAGGTATTGTGAGTGTACTCCGAGCGTGTATCGAGCCAGTCTTTTGTGGCAGGTTTTGACGTGAGTGACCGTCATACAAAGGCGACACTCCCCTCAGAGGTTGTCTGTAGACTGTCTCTTTTACAGCGAGTTACAAGTGGATCCGCAGCTATAGAGTGTATACTCCCCAGAAGCATCGATGGCCTCGCTTGTTTTGTCCTTTTGTCGGCATGTGGAGCTGGTTAGCGGCGGCGAGGGGTCCGAGCAGACTAGGAAGTAATCCGTTACAAGTAACGGAATTACTTGTAATCAATTACTTTTCTAGTAATTTTGTAATTAATCCGTTACTTTCTTGAAAATGTAATTTGTAATCTAATTTCATTACTTTTTCAGTAACGCGTTACTGAAATTACACGTTACAATTTTTCTGCCCCGTCAAAGGGAAAAATTGAGAGGAAGAAGGGCGATGCAACGGCCTTCGCGCTTTTAGCATGGTAACACAAAACGGGGGTTCGCTCGCGAAGAGATCTATTGCTGGCGAAAGAAAGGAATACACGGAAACCGCGACAGCCCAGCCAGAGCCCTTTTCTGGACTTGTTCGAACGTTCAGTCAGGCTGGGAGGATTCGACTGTCTACATGAAGGCAACAAGCTTCGACTTGGAGAACGAACGGAATGCTTCGAGCGCACAAAAGAGCAGAAAACTAATGGCTCATAAAACCATCGAGTGGGAGTCGTGAAGAGTACGAACGTGGACACTGTGACCGTGGTGAAGATGTCCGCTGGCCCCCTTCCCCCCCCCCCCCCCTCCTTTCCGCCCTACCCCCTGCGTGTTGTCCCCCAAAAACCAATCAGCATTTTTTTTTTTTTTTGTCACACGAGACCGTCCTTTGCTTGTCGATGTTCTGCCTACACACACCCACCCCGCAGACAAAAAAAAAGAATTGTAACGAGATCTTGACCTTGTTCATCTTTGACAGCGCTGTCAAAGTTAAATACTGGCTGGACCAACCAGCTTTGTGGTTTCGGTCACTTGACTTCGCACTAGCAGATGCGTAAGACACAAAAATAAGGGAAGCGATGCAAGCAGCTTATTGGAACAGAAAAAAAATGTAGCATCAACACTACGTCAGTTAAAACAGTAACTTTAGACAGCAGGCGATAAGGTAGCCGGGGAGCACAGCCAAAATGGCTTGGGACTTCGAAGCCGAACCCATATTCCTAGAAACGAGAATGTTGGGGTTCTCGTCAATGGATTGTGCCTACGGGAACTTACTCCGACATTTTAGGGAAAGGGAACACAGCCCGAGTTTTTTGAGAATAAACAGTGGCTGACTTGGACACAGTAGGGTGCCTCCACAGGAGTTAAGGCAGCGCAATGCGGCTGTAAACGCGTGAGATACATTGAAGCCTGCTGTTCACGAAAAATTGGACTTTTTTAATATTTCCTGTACGGAAAAATCAGCTTAGCTGAAAGATTGTGGATGAATATTTCATGTGAAGTTTTAGTTTGATGACCAAGAAAAAAGATCAAGTGGGTCAAGGCCGGATAACAACCTTCAACAAGTGGTACTCTGAAATCTGCCCAAACGCAAGTACCACATGTACGTTCTACAGCCAGTTGGTTTTAGTGGCTAAACCAGCCCCTATTTAGGCAATATATAGCAACCGTAGAAAAACCACCACTTCAGGAGAGTCGTGTTCTAAAGTTTGCCGTTGCCATATCTCGAATGGTGTGCGTGCCTCCGCCACCCATGTGCATTCGTCGCATGTTCATGGGGTTCAGTTCTGTCCCGGGTGGAGAGCGCTAGATTCCTTTATATCGAACACCCGTTCCAGTCCTTTAGAGCTTTATAGATCCATCGTCGTAAAATTATTATCCTAAAATAATCGGTAGATATAGTACTGAATCTGTTTTATTTTTAATGGGGCCCTAAATTCCCCCCCCCCCCCCCAAACACGCAGATATTGCAGGTATTTTGCGTGTTTCTTTAAAGTAACGCGAAAGAAATTGAGTAAAGTAACGAAGTAATTAATCAGTTACTTTTTACGGGGAGTAATTTGTAACCGTAGTCCACTACTTTTTTGGCCAAGTAATTGTAATTGTAATTAATTACTTTTTTGGAGTAACGGGGCACAAGTCTGGGTCCGAGGCAGATTCTTGGCGCGATAAAGTCACGTTGAGTTTGCCTGTACAGTACCTTCAAGTTTTACCATATAGTCACTGAACGCGGGAACATCGCCGGCGTGGTACCGTATTTACTCGAGTAATAGCCGCACTATTTGTGAACAAGGCCCTTGCGTTTACTTTCCCACAAAACACATATACAGCCAATTATTGCGTTGTGCATTAATAACATAGCGAATAACCAGATGGAGAAAACAATTTTCCGTACAAATTCAATCTTCACAGATGGTATCTTGGCACGAAGACGGTATCTCTGCCCTGTGAACAGGTGGAATCATGCCGTCGATCGCGGTGATTGGCAATCTGCGTGCTCCGCCAAAAAAAAAAAAAAAACCTCAGGGTTTTTTTTTTTTTTTTTTTTTTTAATAAACAGTGTGGCTATCTGTCGAGTAAATACGGTATGTCCCGATCATTTTGTTATCGCTTTCGGAGACCGTTAGATCGCTGCATCCGTCAATATGAAACGCCGCAGAAGAGGGAATCTCGAGCCAAGAAGCATGGACATAATCAGCCACAACCTGCGTTCCTTCGGCCCTTAATGACCGTGTACGTGGGCTCAGCAGGCTCAAGGAGTCTAGATGGCCAACCCTCCGTCGCTCCTTTCGCACGGAAATAGGCACGCCTCTTTTTATACTGCACTTGAGTTCGCTGTGATTGGTGACAGGTTAACGATTGAGCAGATGACCCGCCTCCAGTGCGAACTCGTAGCCTTCTGGGAGGTTTTGGGTACTCGAGTGACGAAGGATTAACGAGGGCAGGAAACTCGCGCTAAAGAAAAAGCATGAACTGTTTTTCTTCTTCAATTTGTGACCGACCATAGGAACGTTAATCGTTCAGCTTCTGTTGTGCTCCAGTAGTCACTCGGTCCTAGTGTCAAAAGAGCATCTACACAATACCCCCTAGAAGAGAAGACCTGCGCATAAAGTCATTGTTAACGGATCCCCAGCCCGCCCTCAGCGACGCTGAAGCTCTGTGAGAGACGCCGCAAAGCGGCATATGCGTCCTTTTTGCGGCGCCGCCTTCTATGCGGAGGGCAAGTTCGTCTGCTTCTTGCGCAGGGGGTAGCGGTGACGTCAGAACGCCGAGTCCTGATTGGCTGATCGCGCCCCCCTATCTGAGCGTCGTCTGCTCCTTTGCAACGTCGTCTGCTCGCAACGTCGTTTGCGTCTGTCTTACCCTTCCTGCGACTTTCGGAAGTGCAGAGGACAGATTTACGAAACAATCTTACGCTAAAAATACGCGTAAGACAAAACTTAAGAACATTCTTCGTATTTGCGAAACGAAATTTTCGTAAGTTTTGCGCAGGTTACGGCGAATACGACAGCTCAACTCAGCATGGCCGACAGCGTCGCGGTCGCGACGGCCCACGGACGTTTATTTTTCTACGTGAGCTTCTGACGCGTCCTGACTTCAAGCAGCAAGAAAAAAGTAAAAATTACTTGAAACAGAGCACGATGAACAAGAACGCTGGATCCACAAACACCGGGAAAAGCTCCAACGGCCCCGATTCGACCGAACGCGACCAAACGAGCTGGGCAGTTAGGCCTAGCAGGCACTCCGCGACTCGGCGACCGTCTGCCCACGACCGGCTGACGTGCTGAATGGAATTTGCACGCGCGACCCTTGTGAACCCTTCCCGTGTTATACTTTGATCGCTGACCTCAATTTTAGATTAAATGGTCAATTTCTTCCTCCTGTTATCTCCTTGTTTCCCGAGGCAACGGTGACTCGCCGGTGAAAAAGCGGTGAATCTCCGACAGACGCAGGAAAGGTAAAGCAGCCATCGCTTTGACTAGCAGACGTAAAGCAGACGACGTTAACTGCGCCAACCCGCCGACGCCGTTAAGAGTGAGGGGTCTCGCCGCACACGAATGGAGGGAAAAAGTATTTGGGATGGACCTTGCGGACACTAACACGCTTCACTCTCGGTTCTAAGCAAACAAACCTCGGCGCCCCGGGACACCTCGCCAGTGAGTCCTTTGACTTCTCTCCTTGATGCGCGTCTGCTAGTTGTTAGACAAAAACAACCTACCGCTTGAGTTATTTCGTCTGCCCTCCGAAAGCCGCAGGAAAGGTAAGACAGACGCAGACGATGTTGCGAGCAGACGACGTTGCAAAGGAGCAGACGACGCTGAGATAGGGGGTCGCGATCAGCCAATCAGGGCTCGGCGTTCTGACGTCACCACTACTTCCTTTCTCATGCGCAGAAGACGAAAATGAGCCCACTTGCAAGGCGTATAGCGCCGCTCTTGAAGTGAGACGCCGGAACACGCGCTGGCGGCGACGCTGCCGCGACCTAGGTGGCGCTGTGTGGACTCCCTAGGTGGCGTAAGCTACCGCCCGATCCAAAGGGCTCAGCCGTATTCATCCATCCATCCATCCATCCATCCAGTGATAACGTACGAGGCGCAGGGCTGCTCTTCTTTCCTCGTTTTCCCCTCAAGAAGAAAATAAAGTTTTGCGTATTGTTCATACGCCGCGCGATTTATAGTTCTTACAAGTCATGGTCGCCGGAGGAAAAAGCGATGCTTTTGGCTTTGAAAACGTGCACGCCTCGATAAGTAAACGAATGTTTAATCTAAAATGTACCTACATATATCTTAATTGTCAACATAAAGGGGGAAATTAGTAAAGCTCCACGAAGAGTAGGACTTTTTTTTGCTACAGTTTCTGAGCCGAAAACGAGCATAGGAGGTATTTGTCTGTCCCTTTAGTCACTGCGTCCGGGTTATCACTGCTGCTTGACATTGCTCAACCTGCTCCCATGGTCAAGCTGTTTTCAAGCTATGAACAATTATCGCTATTCTGAGTACACCGCGAGTCAGTTTAAATACAGTGGCTTAAAGGGGGTAGTGTAACGATCGAAACCGCAGAAGCGGCACGGCGTTGGAAAACGGCCGCGGGTGGCGCTGGCGCTTGCAGCAGCGTCGTTTCGGCTTTAGCTCCGATTTAGCCGCTTGGTCAGCTTGGCTCCGGTAAGCTACGGCCGATTCGCAGCTGTCGACTACACTGTCGTCTGCTAGTTTCACATTTTTATTCACCTTCAAACACAAATCATGTTGTTGGAAATTCATTGGAAACAAATAATTGTTTTTTGAGGTATTTATATTAGTTATGAAAGCGTGTTAGGGTGCCTCTATCTGCCGGCCGATTGAGGCACCCAACGGAGCTCCGGATCGAAGCGCCACCTACACCGTCTGATGCGTGGTGGAGGCTACGCGGTAACTACACTGCCCCCTTTAAGCCACTGTAGTTTAAATAAACGCACTACGACATTTTCTTCTGATTTGTGCTCTTCCGCCGTATGCGCTTAAACAGGATGATTGCCGTGTTCGCGGTAGATGGTGTCAAGTGTTTAAAATGCACAGGTGTTTTAACAATTTGCTCAATGACGGCGACAACTAGTTATAGCTGTCCAGGCTAACGCTTGTTGTTCTTTTTTTTCAGTGATTGAAATTATATTCTTTAATGTACAGTGTGTGCAAAATTATGTACAAGTTGTTGTTTATTCGTTTTTAGTCAGCAGCTAAGTCAAAGATATGCGTATTTCGAAGATTGGAGATAGGCTATAACCTGCAGTCACTGATCTTTGTATCGAAATGAGCGACGATTATCGCTGAAATATACCAAGCAAGCGCTTGCGGTCTATATTCCAACTCGTTGGGCTTCCACGCACAGAATCTGACTAGAATCTCACAAAAAATATTTCCTCCCTTTTTCTTCCTTTCTCACTCTTTCTACATTGGATTTTCGAAGAAGCTTCCTCCTACCGCAGCTTTAGAAGAATGTTCATCGAAATGTCTCAGTCATATCCACAAGGCTAGTAAACATTCTCAATAAACACAGGCATAAGCTTAATTTTGTGTCTCGTAACTCCAGAAAACGATAAACAGACTTTTTATAAGGTAACCAACTTACTCAATTGCGTCGTCCATCAAATTTGAGAGGTTCAAAGTCGCGCCACCCAACGTACTGGCGGTCCATGTGCGCTATTAGTTCTCGCCAAAGCCACGCCGAGTTTTTATTTTTATTTTTTATTATATGGGCGAAATCTAATTCAGCCCCCACGCAGCTGTGGTAAACTAATTTTGAAATTACATAGAAAACTGACATCGAATCTTCTATGATTCTGAGAATCCGAGTTCGCAATAAGCAAGCCCTTCTGTATCTAAAAAACGACCATATGCACTCATAGGTACGACCCCGATAGCATTATACCATTAATGATATTATGCGATGGGGTAGTTTTTAAAGTTTTAAGTTTCTTTTTTGTTTTATATGGGTCATTTTCATACTAAAAACCCACATGACAAAAAGAAATTTTAAAATTTGGTAGTTCTATTGGTGGAATTTAAATTTTTAAGCTTACGTTTTTGACGCATTACACACAAAAGAACACGAAATATTGCCTGTGCTGCGCGTGACATCTCTTGAAAAAATATATCGCTAAATGGAAAATCATTTAAGATAGGGGGCAGGAAACAATGTCATTTACGTGCCATTTGGCACTGGAAGTATTGTAGATAACCACGATCAAACATCAAAAAGACCATTTGTTGATTTCCCAAGCGCCCCGGCCCACACTCAAGGAATCATGGGAACGGTGTTCCTTCAAAGTGATCGGCAATTTCGACCAATTCGATGTTTATACACTTTTGAATGTGATCAAGAGTCATTTTGGATAAGCGCCATGTATTATATTATATTGGAGGTGAATGTTTCACAACTATCTCTCTATATAATATAGTACACACGCACGCTACGTTTCATCTTCCGAGTTGTTCGAAACGTTGTCCAAGAGACTGAAACAATATTATATTGCAGCAAAATGATGATGAGGGTGGTGGTGGTGATTGTGGTGATGATGATGTTGTTGTTGTTGTTGTTGTTGTTGTTGTTGTTGTTGTTGTTGTTGTTGTTGCTGTTGTTGTTGTTGTTGTTGTTGTTGTTGTTGTTGTTGTTGTTGTTGTTGTTGTTGTTGTTGTTGTTGTTGTTGTTGTTGTTGTTGTTGTTGTTGTTGTTGTTGTTGTTGTTGTGGTTGTTGTTGTCAGAACTTGAGGAAGACGAGAATTTACTAAGGCCGCCGTCACACGGTTCGTATTAGCGGCGAGGTGTTTCGGTGGCGCCCTCCTATGGCTCCCCCTTGTGACGTCATTACCTTGCGAACGACAAATTCGATGGTGTTTGTAAATAGCATGATGGAAGCCTGAAATCATTGCGCTCTCAAAGCAACACTGCCAACACCGTCGAAATTAAAGTTCTTTCATTCCTCTTATCTCCGTCGATGGTATACCCTTTCCGACGTCATAGTCAGCTTTTGGGCCAATCGTGGAAGGCCGACCACAGCGACGCTTTCGGTCGCGCACGTCGCCAATACATCGTACTAAAGACACTGTGTTCGCTGCACAAACGATGAAAGAATCGTCTGTGAGCGTGCGTCAGGCGTGTTATAAGCATGTTTGTTTCATGTATGCTTAGAGCATGTTCAGACAGTTTTTGTACGAGTTCCAAAGTAACAGCAGCCTCGTACGACGAAGGCCTCAGACAGTGACTGTAGACTGCATTTCGAAAGATCTATTAGCGATGTTACCGCGGCTTAAAGTCTCGCGAGTAATTCCGCGACCCTTAAGACGCTACAAATATTTATACATTTCTCCCACTGTAGATTCACTCACATTTTAAACGCGGAAGTTAAATATGATAAAACTACCTTTCCTGCGCGTGGGTTCTTCATTTATCGCGTTGAAAAAATGGTGAAAAAAAAAATACCTTACGCAAAAAAAAAAAAACGTTTCTTCTTGCAGATAGGTTGCAACTTAGTTCATGTTGAAACTGTTATGCTGGAATTGCTTAAAGCAAAGGCGGCAATAGTGGCGCGTATGGAAGCTCATGGGCGATTGCTCTTTTCACTCGGAAAAGTTTCGGCGGATTTCTGTTGCAGGTATACATTCTAAAAAATGCCTGCGCGTCTACTTACCCGCAAAAAACTCGAGGAGCCAATCATTGCTATCTAGGAAATCAGCTCAGCGAATGATCAGGCGGAGCATCAGTTTAGACCCAAAAATAATGTCTGCGCTGTGTCATTACGCAATGCAAAGTGATGCTTGCATTGCGTAATTCCACAGCGCAGACTTAATTTTGAGGTCTAAACAGCTGTTCCGCCTCACCATTCGTCCAGCTGATTTTGTAGATGTCAGAGATTGTATCTTCGAGTGTTTGGCGGGTAAGTAGATGCGTAGGCATTTCTTAGAGTGCACTTGGATACAGCATCCGGGTGGCAACTCACGCGCGTAAATATAAGGTGGAACATCAAGAATAAAGCACCTCCTCCACACCTCACGCACACTTTGGCAGGTGGTAGCGACGCAGTGTGTAACAAAACTTCGCGAACTTGTTGTTCGCAACGACAATGTGCACGTCCTGTTTTTGTTTTGTTTTGCTTTTGTTTCTTTTATACAGTTTGCTTAACTGTAGTGGTTTGGCTGAGCAGGTCTCGTTTATGACCTCAATCATAAAGACTTATACAGCTGCGCTGGAATTCAAAAAGCGCTTTCCTGTGCTTTTTTTGCATTCCAGCGCAGCTGTATGTCAAAAGCTAATGTATGTCCCTGCTAGGGCCAATAAATAAACTGCGTTTCGGAGTAAAAATACTTACCTATCTTGGTGCTTAAAATCATGGTTGCCAGTTATCTGAAGCTTTATCTGAAACAACAGGAAACGTTCTTTTTTATTCCACAAATGTTTGAACAGTTTGCGACAAAGAAAAGCAATATTGCACGAGCTTCCTAACACCGACTCGAATGCAGAGGAGATCGCACTTTTGGATCATGACTATCGACAGTTGCGTCTGCTTTGTACTAAGCACCAAGATCGCAGCGCCCACGACAATATCGGGGAACAGAGTGCCGATACTCTAAGCTTAACTCATTTAGTGGCTGTGGTCCCTGCCGCACGGTAAATCGCGACCTTGACTACGAGCGTCACGCTTGCACGCCTCTGCGCCAGGAGTGGCGCGCGATGATTGGCCGATCAGATAACGTACATCAACGGAACTGGGATTACATTTTAACCGTGTGTATGTGTGTGTGTGTGGTTGGGGGGGGGGGGGGTGATTAGACATTTACAGGGTGATTCTTGGCGCTGTTCGGACCTAATTAAGATTTGTGTAAATAGAACGAAAACGTATCACAAAGGTGTTTTGAGGTGATACATTTATATTACGCAAATTTTATGTGTGTTGATGTGAAGGTCGGGCATCAAAAATCCTAACAAAAAATAAGCCTACAACGAAGCGCACCTAGACTTAGCCGAGAGGCTTTAGAACTACTCACTCTATACTTAAATATCCTACCTTAAATATTAAATCAGAAAAAGAAACACTCGCTACTCATGGTGCAAACAGTTCGTGGACCATAGAGTTTCCCGTTTTAACTGAAAACCACCGTTAAACATGTCGGTTTCAACAAATACAAATCCGGTTAGGACAAAAAAAAAAACGCCAATAAACATCCATGGAAGTCAAAACAACAAAACAGGTTCAAACCGAACGACACCAATTTCTTTAAATACTTTCTCCAAGCTAGGACTGTTTTAGTCAAAACTATTCCTCTTAGTTTTGTCCCCCGACAAATACCTTTCTAGCGTCCGTCCGAAGCAGATAAACAAAATACACCGACATCTTAAAAGTAAATGAACACCAAAAAGCATGCCGCCGATTTTTCTCCTAAATAAACACCGGAAAATCTACGACCCACCTATCACCTCCACCTGTACAATTAATTCCCGTGGCTGTACCTTTTTCTCGGGTTACTATAAAACCATTAATGTTCGCAAGCACCTCATTTTCGCTAATTTCGTGAATTGTAAAATTTGCAAACGTTAGTGGGCTCGAATATTTCTATTGTCTGTAGGGGCAAATTCCAGCCTTTAGAAATAGCGAAATGTAATGGTCGCGCATATGACCCCGCTGCCCCATTCGCCCAAAAATCAGGGTCGCGAAAATACAGGGTGTTACAGTCACTGCAGAATAAAAAAATAAAAAAAACTGTATTCACCACCTTTTTTTTTTTTTCGAATATCAGTATATTGGTTTTGAAAAAGTACTTCCCCTTTAACTTGGCTGTTGTGTGGCAAATCGAGACAGTCATAATAGAGCCGCGACGTTTTCATACGCGAACTTATCGCTATTCAGTTCACCCAGTGTAATGCGCGACGAGAAATGCCGTTTTACGCGATTAAGATGGAAGGCATACAATGTACGCAAAGTGCGCTATGTTTCACCCAAGCAACGCGAAGACCACAAGACCCACTCTTGTCCTTTCTTCGCATTACACCGGTCTCTGGAAAGAAGCGCACTCAACAAAGCTAGCGAACTTGTCTTAAAAAAGTGGGGTAAAACATGCTTTTAATCAAACAAGTAAAACGTATTTTATATAATGATATTTACTTGATTTAGATCAGATAACTTCATTTAAATCACCGTAGCTAGAAATAAGTAAGTATTTAACACTGGATGGTAAACATGAAAGATAGATTGACCAAGCCATCAGATTGTTAAAAACAATGCGGACGAAAGAATTACGGTACATTTAAAGTGCACTTTAATAACAACTTTATATTGATCTAAGTATTGCTCTACTAAAAAAAAAAGCAGCCTTCTTTTTATTGATAAACTGTACTAAATACAATTTTTTGCGTTTTTATTTGCTCGCAAAGTGGCACTGCGTCTATTGTTTTCATTTCATTCTTCCGCGTTATGATTTGATTGCAATGCAACATACGTAGCTGTCTTATGAAATGGAAGGTAGAAGTAAAGCTCAACGCTCCGATTTGCTCGGACGTGTACGGCTTTTCGCTCGTGTTTAACCTGCTACAATCTTTCTTGTCCGATGATTATTTGATTTAGACCTAATGCACACCGAACGCATCAAATAAGAAACAAACCAAGTGAGAACAAATATTTTGGCAATTATCTGTGCGGAAAATGTTTCATTTGAATCCTCACAGTAAAACGTGTGTGATTTAAGTCTCGATATAGGTAATAATATAAATATCATGTTGCAACTGAACCCCATCATGGTGGATGAAATATAAACTTGAACGTAGAAGGGACAGACAACAGGGATGAGAACGTCTCGAGCCCAGCTAAAAGATTTATTCAGTCCCACCTCCTTATGTACTCACAGCCACAAGGTCACCAACAACACAACTTGCCTCTGCTAGGACACAATACACTAGTACACACAAAACAACAACCAGAACAGGAAACTGGGGTGCCCCCTCAATGAAGAGAAAGATCATTGCCAGGACAAACCTTCCCAACTTGGGTTAACCCTCCATTGCTACAAACAAACACAAAAAAGTTAATAATTTGTGGAGCATTTAACACTACACCCGTGAACGATATTGACCTCGAACACAAGTACAAAGACCAACACCCTCAACGAACGAAATAAAAAAAAAGTAATGTGACTCAGAAGAAACCTCTTCAAATCTACAAATCCGGAACACAAACTTTAAAAGTTAAACAATTATGGACTCGTTCTAGCAAAGTGCTATCGCGTTCCCCTTCAAGATATACTTAAAAGAAACACACACACACACACACACACACACACACACACACACACACACACACACACATACATGCATACATACATACATACACACATACAAAATGATTCAGTCTCAAAAATTATTTGGCATTGTTCCCTAGCTGCAACGATTCCTGACTAATATAGTTACCCACTGATTTTATTCCAACGATTTTTCTTCCCAGTACTTTTAGTGTCATTCACTTCCCTATGTATTTTTTCGTCCCCTTGCCAGAAAGCAGTGCAATTATTTCATCTATTTATGTGCTTTGCTATTTCCGAATTTGTTGCGTTAATCCTTGCGGGTTTTTTTTATTTTTTTTTTTTCTCTTTTTGTGTGTGTTTTGTTATTCTATCATTAACGCACCTCACATGCGAAACCACTTGTCATCGGGATTTCGTACACTACACTATAATTGCAAAGGATCGATTTCTCAAGGTGAGCTTCCCTACATTGATGCTCTCCAGTTTCAAAAGGAGTTAGTCAACTCAACCTGGTATCAGAACTAAAAGCAGTTCCCACTATAAAATGCTTAGCACACGCCTTCAAGTAATGCGAAATTCCATAAAAAAACGGGATCACAGCAGTCCCCCCTTCCGACGTGTTCTTCCTTTCTATTTTTTTCTTTGGTGCATAAATTTAATTGTCTTTTGATGAACTGATCTTCCCACCTTGCCCCGCCTAATATCTTTAAGTGACCTTCCAACGACTTTGAGAAAAAATGTATGCACAACCGGTCTAGAGAATTCCTGATCAAAGACTTTATAATTCCCGCTTTCATTGTTTTCGATTGAAGCTCGTTTTTGACAATACCGGTATTTTTTTTTTTTCGTACTTTTACCGGAGACCTTTCTCAATGTGAATTCGCAGCTCCGAGAATTCTATTAGTCCATTCTCCAGTTTCTTTACAGGGTAGCGTAGTTCAGGAGCTGCTGAGTTTTGGAGACCGATTGACATATCGTCCCGGAGAGTGCGCACGAAAATATCGTCCATATAATAATAATAATAATAATTTATTGTTTTCTTATTTTTTTTACAAAGTTCGGGTTCGTCAAAGCCCATGAGGCTTATATGACGTGGCCCGGCAGTCTCAAAACTAAACTAAGCAAAAGCTGCTCCTCGCGTTGAACAAAATCAGAAAAAAAAAAAGAAGAAAAGATAATTTCAAGCCTAGTACAAAGGAAAGGACAATGACTTCCATCTGCAAAATATCCTAACAATACAAGTGTGCGCTTCAAAATTTTGAATTCGATCAAACACAACAGAATCCAACGAGTTCATGATAAACCTCCGCTAAAGCCGGTGCAACCGAGGACCCAATGGTTAGTCCTTTCTTCCGCACAAACTTTTAGAGCGCAGCTCTTAGGCGCCCGTTTCCGGGTTGCGTGACGTCGGCGTCGGCGTAACCGCGCATTGCATTATGGGACGTTTGTCATCATTACGTCACACGTGACGTCACGTGTGACTTCACGAGGGTAAAATTTCCCCACTAAATTTGGCGGGAAAATGTTCCGCTAAATTTCACAGCAAATTTTTCCGCTAAATTTAGCGAGGGAATTTTCCCGCCAAATTTAGCGGAAAAAATGTTACCCTCGTGAGTCACACGTGATTTCTCCGCTAAATTAAGCAGGAGAATTGACGTCACGCGACCGAAACAAAAATTCAGTTTCCCCGCTAAATTTAGCGGAAAATTTTTAACGACGAATTTAGCGCTGAAACTTTTACCCTCGTGACGCCACACATGAAGTCACACGCGATTTCTCCTCCAAAGTTTTCCGCTAAGTTTATTGGAAATATTTCCCTGCTAAATTTAGCGGGGAAATTGACGTAACGTAACATAAACACCAATTCATTTTCCCCGCTAAACTTAGCGGAAACATTTTCGCTATATCTACCACTAAATTTAGCGGGGAAATGTTTGTAAGTAGAGAGTTTTCGTAGATTTCTTCCGCTGTCCTGGAACGCCCTCCGCAACCCTCTACGATACCCGGAACTCTACAGTTAAGGCCATCGGCGAGGCGCAAGCGCAGTAGCGGCTTCTTCGTTGCAGAGGGCTTAGCGGAGGGGAAAACGCGGTCTACAAGAACTGCAATATCGCGCAAACTTTAGCGCGGAAATTTTCGCTTATTTTAGCGGAAACTTTAGTCGAAATTTTCCTTCTAAATAGGATGGGAGCAGGAGAGAAGGAGGACAGGGTACGGAAGGGTAGCAGGGGCATACCCCCCCCCCTCGGTACCCTCCCCTCCTCCTCCTCCAGAGCTGCGCTCTAATTCGGCGTTACGGAGATTTGTAAACGTCTTTCATTTTTTCTTTCCTACTCTACAACTGTACGCTGAAAATAATAATCAAGAATGACGAGAAAACCGTCTAGTGATATGCGTGTTTGGGTTTGAAACTGAACCAGATTATAATGTCACGAATGAAGAGGTAATGAAACAAAGAATAACTGAGAAAACTAAACGTTTAATGGGGCGAGCTTGTGCCCAAAACAAAAAGGAAAAAGATAACAACAGAACGTCGCGTGCGTCGAGGTCGGCGAAACAGACCTTGGCTCGTCACGTGAAGCTGCTTATGTACACGCCTGGGCCTCTGGAAAAATAAGCGTAGAAGGTTCGACGCATAGAACATTCGGACCTCGAACAAGCAGGATTTTTGAATTTACCAGAACGCTAAATTGCAGGAATAAACAACAGATGCGTCGCTCCCAGGAATCGAACCCTGGCTTTTGGCGTGGGAGGCATGCACAATAACCGTTACGCCATGGGCGCGCTACGTACTTGGCCAGCTGCGCACGCAACAATATACTAGCGCATCCTTCACCGTCGTTATCAGTTTTCTTCTGTTTCTTTTTTTCGGGAAATATTATGGGTCAATATTATTCAAAGATAGACCTGAACATTCCCTCCCATGGTTGACCTCCAAGATAATGATTAATAAAAACGCCTTTATCAAGAGGCTTTAGAAAAGGTCCATCGATAGACTTGCCTTTTGTATCGTGTCGTTTGCGCACGCCACTTTGCAGTATCTTCAGATCGACCGTAAGAGGGCGTCATTTTTGAGGGGGTCTATACACGTTTGCAAGAAAGGCTCCTGTGCGCTGCCATCTTGAGCGATGCTGGCGCCCCGTACCGTTTCCGCCATGCTGGGGTGCGCCAGGGGCACGTCACTGGGGTGCGCGATGACAAGATGGTGCCGTTTGCTGCATCGCCGATGGCTTACGTTAGCGGCACACTTACTGTCGCGGAACGCAGGAGGAGGTATCCACACAGAATCGTAGCGTCACATATTGTAGGACGGGGCATCTTTCAGGGTTGGAGCTGACTTTATAACGATCGCAGCCTCTGTTCCTGCATGTTGTGGAAGCCAGAGCTGCCGCGAGCGCAGCCATCGTTGATGCAAAGGCCATGCGACTTTTGGCGCATTCTGAAGAGAGCGCCTTGAGACTTTCGATCTTTTTGAAAATTTTCGATTTGTTACCGCTTTAGGCATTTTATTTAATTGTCCTTGCTATTTCGCTGTCGAAGACGACACGTGTACGTTTTATAATTATTTTTTTTTAATTTCTTTCTGCGCTCAGTGGTGTACGCTTCGGCGAGAGACGCTTGGCAACATTGTACGACAACCAGCGAACGTCCTGGCTGGAGAGTAGGTCCGCCTCACCTTGGCGCGCGGTTCGAGGTTAAGCCGGGATCCCACTTGCAAAGGTGTATAGGGAGTATTCACATGGCGGCCATAGCTGTATCCTCGACTGCTGAGCGCGTGCTGACGGCGGGCTTCCAGAGTTTTTTTGTTACGTGCATTCCGCACCATCAAAACCGCCGGTTCAAGCAGCCTATTAATGTGAGCTCGTTCTGAGCATGCGCTCTAAACATCGCCCTCAAATAGGGCTTTCAGTGAATACCGTCTGTAGCGGCATTGTTACACGCCGTAGATGGGCCAACGCTGGACGCAGATTGGAAACGAGTGCTGCGTCAGCGGTCGACTTCGAGTTAAGTTTGAGCCGAACGTCGACGCAATCGCCGTGTCCAATTTGTTCCAAGCGTTGGTCTTTTCTAATGACGTCATCCCATTCAGAAGTACAGCTTTGTTATCTAAGAGGTGTTGCGCCGTGGCGCGGTGGAATGCGGGCGTGCATGGTTGCCGCTCTGCCGTGACCGGTTGATCTTCGCTCTTGATCTCCGTTGTAGCGGTGCGCGGGCTGTGATGTGTGTGTGTAGTTTAAAAAAAATGAATGTGGTTTCCTCCACGAGTAATAAGGATGTGGTTCCTTCCAGGAGCAGTATGTATGTTGTTCTTTCCACGAGAAATATGGACGATTGTATCCGAAGACGTCGGCGTACTCTGGCATAATTGATTTGAGGCCGGAAAAGAAGAAATAAAAATTATATGCCTCCGTCCGCTCCCGCTTTCGCACCGCAGACTTAAAGAAAATTTGAAATGAAATGAATTGGATCCTTGGAGGCGTACTATGACAAGCAGAGCACAGAAAAGGGGTGAAAAAATTACAGAAAGATCTATAGGTATTCTCAAGGAATCCGTTAGCATGACCATTGGCAAACGCCACACATGTCCCCCTCATGGAAACGCTAACATTGACCCCGCAACGAGGCCAAAAAGAGGCAGCAAAAAACAGGGGAAGCAAAAGAGAAAGCCAAAAGAAAAAAGTGAAGTGGTTAGCGTTAGCGTTTCCCAAAAGGGGACGTGTGTGGCGATTCCAAGGGTCATGCTGACACAGTCCCAAAGAATGCACCAATGAATCTTCCTGTTCCTTTTTTGTAAAACTTAACTATCTTGAGCAAGGTCACTCGCACACTCAGGTTTTGATAAGTTATCATACAACATATCATGGAGCTACCGATTTGTAAAAGACGTAACCGGTGAGGCTCCAAACCGGCAAATGTGTTTAGGCCTAAACAGAAAAAAAAATGTTTCAGCTTTGCCATTGCTTTTTCTTTCAGATGTTCAAGAAACTCCAGGCGAAACCCGATAAATACGAGGCCTCGTCAACTCCCCCTTGCCAACGTTCCCCTTGACCCACAAGGACGCCCGGCGCTTCACAATAAGGATTTCTTCTTTTTTTTTTTTATGAGGCGACACTGACGTGAACAACTAAAGATACATTCTTTTTCTGTTCACGTGGGTTTTAGAAAAAACGTCAACTTTACAGCAATAAAACAAGATTTTAAAGACAGTCATAAAATGTTTCCTGAATCACTGACAGGGTGAGAACGGCTAGGAGGTCTTTCAGAAGTCCCGCCGCGAGCTTTCTACCTTGGGTGACACTCCGGCATCTCGCGAGCTTCGGTCGTGCACTCGCAGTTAATGCAAGGCGGGATGGCGACGAGCGTTTGCCGGAAACTGGGCACCCGAGAGGACGTCCCACCGTTCTAATCCTGTCATTGAGTCACTGACAGAATGAGAACAGCAGGGTGTCTCTCTTGGTTGCCCGGTCTCCAGCACGAGCTCGTTACTTCCGCCGCGCCGCGAGCACGATCGAGGATCACGAGGCGCCGAAATGTTATTGGGGAGGAAAGCTCGCGCTGGAAGCTGAACAACCGAAAGACCTCTCCGCCATTCTTCTCCTGTCAGTGACGATACGGCGAACCGTTTCGTTTGCTTCTTGTGGAGCTCGTATATGGCGACGCCGCAATGCCAAACTCTGATCGGAAGGATAGTGGAAAAGACACAAAGGCTAGCTATACTCTATTTCATCATACGGTGTACCGCAGGAAAGGCTATAAGCGCGAGCTCTTTGCTAAGGGGCATATCTCGGCGCCATAACCTCTCCAGCCGCCAACGCTATCAGCTCGCGCTGTAGTCTTCGCTGCGGTACAACCGTGGGTACAACATAAGGTGAAACGGAGTATACCTTTGTCTCCTTCCAATCATAGCCAGCAAGAGCATCGCCTGCTCCTCGCACAGAGGATGCAGCGGTGTGCAGGGTCAGCGCTGGGACGCCGAACCCCGGCGTCGTCTGCTATACTTTGCTTCACCGTCCGAGCGCAGCCAACGGCCGGAAGACGTGCACACACAGACGCAGACACTGAAAGCGTAAGGTCGCGGTGCATGGACCGTGTTTGACTGGCTCAGCCGGTGGTAGCACACGCACAGAAAGGCGGCGAACCTCGTTAAGTTACGCTTTTGGCACACTCTGATTCGCCCCTTCCACTCGTAGCACCGGCTGCGCTCAGACTTGTGGTGAACCAAGCATAGTCGCAGCAGCGTCTGTCTCACCCCAAATACCACAGCATTCTGAACCCCCTCCCCGGTTCTTTCGGGTGTATTCACACGAGGCATTCTTATCGACGAGCGACGCGCGCGACGTCAGTGATCGATGGAGGCAGCGGGACTTCCTCCCCGACTCAAGCATTCAAACGAACGGCGGGGAGCCCATAGCGATGTCAGTGTAATCGGACGCATTTAGCGGTCGCATTCTTGGCAACAGGGCTGGGTGCGTGCTGATGAGAGTAGAAGCATGGCAGCGCTCATAAAACGGTCCTACGCAATTACGGCAGCAGCGCTGTTAGATACAGAAGACGACGAATCGCTTCCTGCTAAAAGAAAGATGTTCCTTGAATGAGCGGATGCAACGCAAAGGACGTAGAATCAAAAACCATGTTGTATGAGGAGCACCTTGAGGACGGCATCGATGAATATCGAAGACTCCTTCAGGTGCCTAAGCCAACACGTTCAACAGCGCAAGACACAACAAGTTAGGTGATCCCACCGCTGGTGTCTCGGTGAGCAAAATCTGTAAGGTTGCCAGACGCACGAACAAAAAACCGCTAATGGCGAAGAGATCCCACGCCAAGGCGGGGAGCGTTTGTGCCATAGAGTAATATAGTAAACGTAAAGAGAGGACACAGGAGCCGATTCGCGGCCCAGATAGTGCGTTTCATACCCTCCGCTACGTGGCGCTTTTCTACAATTTGGTTAAAATTAATTAAAACTCTTTCTGTGAAAAGTATTTATTTTTTAAATGGCAATGCTTTAAAATTGTTTAAAGTACTTAAAACGACTAAATAGATTAAATCAAATACGTCACAAAAACCACGTGATGAATGGCGCCTGCCATGGCCTGTTTGCCTGCACGCCGTCGCCTCTGCATCATTCTGCATGACCTCTGCTCGTCCCTGCGTCGTTCGTGTGTGCCGTGCGTGCCGTCCATCTGTGCTTTCTGCTGCATCATGTTCGGTCGACTTGGCATCAATCAAGGTGACGCATGACCGCCCGCGTGCTCGCATGCTCGGCGTGAATTCGTGGAGCCGATCGGTTCGAGCTTCTCGCGCTGTTGTTTCTGCCGGGCTGTCTGGCTGCACTTGAACGTGTGTGCATGTTGATTTTCGATGAGATCGTTTTAAAAAAAGAATTTAACTTACGACCTTGCACACGACATTGTCCATGGGTTTACATAGGACGGTGTTGAACGAACCTCTAACATTGCAGATAGAGCCTTGGTTGTTATGCTGTCTGAAATTTCCAGGGGGTGCGTTTGCACACACTGTTGTGCACACTCCAACAACGTCTTCTGTTTAACGCAGTCTCCTCATTTCTCTCATTCGGGAGCTTAAAGGGGCGGTGCAATGATATTCAATTGGAATGTTTTTCACTTTACACGAGCTTACTGGCACTAGTGGGACTCAAGGATACTCGCACGCAACGCCACTGACCAAGAAACTCCTCTGTTGCGCTGTAATTTCGAGGACAAAACTTAGTGTTTTTATTCAATCTCTCCTTCGAAAAACCTGATGACATAGCTGGACGGTAGCAGTACCGACCAGTGACGATATTTGAATACGGCTCATAGATTGGACCCGAGCATGGCGTGGACACTCGATTTGGGCTCGTGATAATCGATAGCTCGAGAAACATTCGGGTAGTGTCCTGTGTCCAATCGCTGCAATGACGACAACAGCCGAACCATAACAATGTCTGGAACTCAGCGCGTGTCCTGTGCCATGCCAACCCCAGCGCATGACTATGACCAACATTCGCGGCATGTAATCGGCTCCAGATCACGGGGCCGCTTCTTCTGGCTGCGAGTTGAGGGGGTGAACTCTGCTCGTTTTTCTTTATTTTTTTCTGCGACTTCGATTGCGTGTGGTGAAAACGAACGGGTATATTTTACGGATCATTAACGTCAGGGATTCGTTCTAAGCGGTATTTGCGCAAAATACAAATATCAGTGCATCGCCCCTTTAAGACTGTTGGCTTCACAGTGAAGGCTGTGGTCTGGGGTTAGGGGGCTTCAAACGTAAGCTTGGTGTGTCTGGTGATAAGCCATTTTTTGAAGTTGACAACGAACGCGTTTACTTTGTCTTTGATGTTCCGCATCTTCCCAAAACAACCAAGAGCAATCTCCAAGGCCACAAACTTTGCATTGGAAATGAGGTCATTGAGCGGTCTTCTATTGTTGAACTTCATTGTTCTATCCATGAGATTAGCTTGCAATTGACTCCGAAACTTTTCTGTAACATGGAAGAAAATTGTGCCCCACAGGTACTGAGTACCTATAACTTTCATGTAATCATATCTCTTGTTTATGCAAAGGAACTTCCTGAGGCAGCCATGGCTACAGCCTATTTCTGTGATAGGATGGACATACTTTTTGATTGTCAAAATAGCTAAAAAAATTCAAGAAGACAGGGCAGAAGTTGCGTCATGCCATTCTGAAGGGAGAATCTCAAATACTTGATTTTCTCCACCAGTAACTCGGATGGATTTCAGCATGGCAGTTCCAAAGTAGGAGGCAGCCATAAGCATTCATTGGGTGGCAAGTTACTATAAAACGTGTCCTCATGCTCTGGGATGAGCTTTCAAGCAGCCATGACTTTAAGTTCTTACTTACACGACGCCTGCAGCAAGACACACTTGAGAACGTTTTTGGAGCTAGATACGACAAATGCTGGGCTGCAACACAAACCCAAATGTGCATCAGTTCACCTCATGACTAAAGCACCTCTTAATAAAGAAACTGTTCAAACTGTCGGACAATGAAAACGTAGAAGACGACAAGGCTATCCTCCTAAAGGAGTTGCAAATATCTTCGCACCATGAAAGTTTAATTTCAGACATTGCGGAATGTCTTCCAACTGATAACTTCCCGCCACTAGAGGATATTTCTGAGCTGGCATCAGACATCAGGTCTAACATAATTGATGACTCGTCCACGTTTTTATTAAGTTTGGGGCTATTTGATCAAGCTTTTGCTTGAACAGACAACTTACAGCTGTGGCTGTTCTCAGCTGCTATCGGATGAGCGTAATAACTTGACCAGGCCTCACCAGTACTGTCTTGTTCCTAAAGCATACCACGTGCCTGGAAAATTCTTGGGGAACTTAGTAGTACCATCACAGGCGGGCTTTCATTTCATTCAGCAACTAGAAAATCACTTTCTTCCCATAATGGAGAGTGTGACTGATGTTCGAGGAGTGTGTGCCGCCTTGTATAGCACACTTTAAGGTCTGGGTGGTTTTCGCCTTTGCCCAGAGGAGTTCCACAAAGGGTTTTTAAAATTGTTTTGCAGAATACGCTCGTGTTGACATGTTTGATTTCTTAACCGGAATTCGGACAAAGTTCGGTTGCACTCTTCAGTGGCTAGTAAGAACGAGACAGGTTTAACTGTTAATAGCGTATTAACAGAGGCGGTTGCCAAACCAAAAACAAAAAGTGCTTAAGTGGGCGGTGCAGCTTGCTCTCCAAATATTTGTTTCCCCCTTTTTCCAGCGAATGTGTATCACGGCTCCCTAACAAAAATATTTGTCCACTTTCTAAAAAAATTCGATAGAAAATAGTGTATAGAGGCTAACAATATCTGAAAGAAAATGTATCCACTTTTGTATCCACTGTCCATAGTTTTTTAGCCGCTTTTTTCTGAAGCCATATTTCTTTTCTGGACAATTTCGGGGAATATTTAGGGACGTTGAATCTTGTCAGATTTCAAATAGAGTTCTCATTGTTTGGTAATGGCTCGCCCGCAGTGAGTTTGAGGCTATGCAAATTGGTGTTTTTTTTTTTTTATATTTGCCGGAAATCGGGAATTTGTACTATCCGGCGTGTGCTTCGCACTGTTATTATACTCTTATGACTGGTAATGATAGCGATGTCTTATTTATTTTTGCACTTACTTCCCGTACCCGAGTCGGCGTGAAAGTGAATGTATCATACAGCATGTTCTCCGTGGAAGGGTTTTGTTAACTTGGTTCCGCTAAGAATCTATTACGAAGTGTACGAATGCCGAAGTCCTTCATATTCATTTATTTTTGTGAGTATCGATCTCTTTCGTATAAAACATACAGAGCTTCTGAAGTAAATCATGTGTACATGAATGTGGTCCAATAAAATGTGTTCGAACCACTTACTGTTGTTGACCCCAAAATGTTCCACCAGCCAGGAGTCAATGCGGTGATTGTGTAACTTCAATGCTTTACAATATAAAAAGAACAAGAAACATATATACTTCTGCTTTGTGAAGCAAGTTGAAATATTGTTTGACACATTTTGCAAGGACTCTATCGTAAAAAATAAAGCAAAAGTGTGTCAGTATGAAAAAAAAAAACAAAAAAAAACAGCGGCTTCGGGAGTCAAGGTTCTCCCGAGAGATGAGCGAGGCGGGGAGGAAAGAGAGAGAGAAGGGTATTGGAGAACCGGAGCAAAAACGCCCAAACCGAAACCGAAACTAACTTGACCGGAAACGGAATCAGATTATGCTTAATACCGCCCGCTAGGAGCGCTACCTGTCACTGGTCTATCTGGGCCACTGGGGCCTATGGCAGTGTCCGCTCTTTACCTTGTGTATATTACTCTATGTTTGTGCCATCCCGACCAAAACCTCCCCCATCCCCTTGGGATGTCTACGTTAACGCGATTCCGTGCAAAAGCGTGACGTTGTTGCCACGTGATGCGCATCCCGGGAATGGCCGATTCACACGACGGATTGATCCGCGGACGGATTGATCACGTGACGACATGTCTGCGGTTCGTCCGTCTCCCAAGCGCGTCCACACGAGCGAGACGACGAGCAGACGCCAGTGAGGACGGACCGAACCTGTTCGCCACCCCACAGTGCCGCGAAACTCCAACATCGCACCGTGGCACCATTGTACAAGGGAGAAATCGTCGTTTGCTACCGCGATGAAGGATCGTACGCCGCTGTTACGTACAGATCGAGACAAAACACCGTGATAGGCTTCTCGCGAAGCGCCACTAGCTTTACTAACCCGAAGTATGACAGTGACAAAGGCATGGTCCTGCATGAGAAACGTTCGGCGTAGAAGCGACGAAGTTCTGGGCTCGCGGAGCGGCGTTTGGAGATGCTTTCACGCAGTCCGCCCTCGTGCATAACACTCAAGCACACCACAGCCACAAGAAAGGTCTTGCTCGGTGAAATCCTGATTGGACGTGCGAGAACTATCGCGGCGTGCTAGTCGAGTTTTGACGGGAGCTTCTTAACACGGACCCGGAGTACCGGAACCTGCCAGACAAAGTTTCTGCAGTTTCTTTCACGCATGAAACCGAGAATCGCGCGACAAAATAAACCAGCGAACGCACAAAACACAACGATGCGCCATTTTCGGTTTGACCGTCCAAAAACAAATTAAGAAAACTATGTGTCCCGTTGCCAGACTCAATGCTTTTCAAGTCGATCTCCCGCGAAAAATCCGCGGGTGAAAAAGTCGCTCGACTTTATCAGTCCGCGCGTCCGCGGACGAGGCGCGGATCACAGGAATCGGTGACGTGCCTGTCACGTGGCACACGGTCCGCGGACGAAAATCGCGATTCGGTCCGCCGCGTGAATCGGCTAGAAGCAAAGAAAGGAATTTCTTCCCCGTGTGAATACCCTTTGACGAACAAGGACTTTGCCTTCGTGAAAGGGAAGAGGAAATACTCGAAACGCACGTTGTGCTTTGTTGACGAACAACTCGCTTCAACGAGCGACAAAAGCACGGCCTAGGTCGGCCTGGTCCCACCGCCCACCGCCCAAGAACGAAGACCAGCTGCGCGGGGGCGAAGGTTCATTGTATTTGTCGAACACGTGGTCACACTCTCTTCCATGCGCGATGAGACGCTTTCGGATGGGTTTGCTTGCCGTACTAGTGTCCAACGAGAAAAGGATTGTGCGATATCAATCGTAACTATATTTTTATTCGGGCTATCAACAATCCCATTCAAGGGGAGATAAAGTAACAAAACTGCCACTTTATTTTTTTCCAAGACTATGTTTTGGGTTTTAGGGTGCTGTATTTCGATTCAGCCGTGCACTGTCGCAAAATTATACTTGAAATATTGCTTTATTTTCATTACTTTATTTTTTAAAAAGCAGCGGTTCAGTATGCGTGCAATACAATGGAATTGCTTTACTCTGTAACGCAAACAATTTATTCAGGTCGGCACTTGTAGTTCCCCAAACTAGGTGAGTGTAATTTTAACGAGAATTGAATCATACGTTATAAATTATAAGCTTTACACTAGTAATCAGAATATGGCGATCATTGTATAGAGCATTTGTGATACTCTCGAATTTAAGACCAATGGGGTCAAGTGGGTGTTGGGGTTTTTCTAAAGTGGGGCTTTTTGCGTGGGGAAAAGAGGCAAATGTTTGAAGGTATGTGCAATGAATGACTTGACGCCTAAACTTCGTCTCAGCGTATGTCCATTCGCAGCCGACACCGCGAGCTAATGGGAGCAATTAAACATCGTCAAAAGCGAAAGTCACTGGGTCTTTTCTGTTTATGATTGGTACAGCTATGATAGAACACGTGCAGAAACGTGACGACCGCCGTGATTGTGCCCTTTTGACGCAGTCTGAATTGGTCCCATCATCTCTAACCGCTCATTCACACTAAAAGCAAATCCGCGTTGGCAAAGGGGTTGCGAACGCGGTTGTAGAAAGATCCAGTACACTTTCACGCGCATTTGATGTCATCAAATACGCGTGCAATTGTACTGGACCTTTATATAACCGTATTCGCCACCGCTTTGTGAACGCGTGTCCGCTTCCAGTGTGAATGAGCGGTTAGCGTCAACTGCTTCTGGAACGAGGTATAGAAACACCAACAAAATTTAAGTTAGTCTTTTTTTTTTCTTTGGGTTTTGGGAGGAACAGGCAATACTCGTTACACTACAGAGTAGCACATAAGTGTAAAAGTATATTTGCTAGCATTCGATTCATCTTCCTAAGTATACGCACACCATTTGCTTCAAGTTCATTAAGTAAAGATGGCAACAAATAGTTTAATTATGTAAAACCGTAATTAGTACGAAGTGTTGAAACACTCCACGTCTCGCCATGACAAGCGACATACTTATGATCTAAATTAGTTAAGCGCAACAGGGCAGAAATAAAGAAAGCATTGTTATGTTTTCATCGTTGTAAATCGCCAGCAACCGAAACTTGTACAGCTCTTCAATGGGAATGACACGATGCATTGAAAAGAGTTCGTTAGAAGGATGGAAAAACTGAACATTTGCAACAATTCGAAGAGCCCTCTTTTGAGTTAGTAGTAGCTACGCCACTGCGTCCTAATCGATCTCCTCCGAGGTAATCGAAGCTTGGCAGTGCGTATCTTTATCAGCTTGTATGAGTTATACACTTAGACTTCCCTGCAAAAAATTCACAATTTCAAAGGCACTTCGATACCAACACAAAACGTATGATGCCTCATAGACTGCCCGAAAATTGTTGGCGATAAGCGAACATCCCCCCCCCTCTCCCTTTCTGCGGTTTGTCTGCCTGTGACGCGTGATGCAGCATTTTCTCGCAGTGAACGGCGGCCGGAGTAAAACCGTGAAAGGATGGGAGGCGGAAAGGATGTAAAAGAGGGGAGGCTAAGATATCGGTAAGCAGCTGCATTCGTATCTCGATTAATGTTGATGCGACACGTGGCGTGAAAATGGGAAACTAGGCCAACGTGTTGGTCGAAGCTGTCCACGGAAGCTGTTGAGGTGACAGTCTTCCCGCAGTGCCCGTCAAACTTCGAGAGCGGCGTCCGAGAGAAGGTTGGTCAGCGTCGCCGCATTTGCTGTTGTCCGTGGCATGGCGGCCGTGGCCATCGTTCTATTCCTCCTTGCTGCCGCGAAGGTGACCAGAGCAGATGATCGCCGCAAGCAACCCCACATTGTGTTCATCCTGGCAGACGACCTGGTAAGCGATATCTTTTTCAGTATACAGCGTGTCCCAAACAAAATTTACATTTTTTTTTTTTTTGTCACCGCAAAAATAAAATACGCATCGGCCAACGCTCATTGTCCGCCCAATGTGACTCTAGCTGTACGAGGCAGATGCCGAAGTTTATTCCAAAGTTATGCGATTTTCTAAATGACAAATTGGGTTCAGTTTTTGCCCGTTTTCAGTAACTGGTACATACCATAGAATTTCTTGTATTAGAGAGCTGCAGATGTCGACCGTCCTTTTGCCTTTGGATATTTAGAAGAAATAACACAACTTTTGAATGAAACAGCGGGTTTTGCTGAAATTTCAGCATCTGGTTCGAATTACTAGCGCTTCCATTGTTTGGGCGGGGCAGATACATTTGGCGAAGCGTAGGTTTTTGGTAATTTATTTTTATAGTTCAGGAAGCTAATTTTCAGGAGCGTAAGGGCAGTAGCTAACATTTCCTTTCTGTCTATATACATGAACTCAAATCTTTGACGTCGCTTCACAGAGATGGTGTTTCGTCGTTTCGAGCGCGAAAATTGTAGGTTTTTTGGCCCGCGCCTGTGTCATGTTAATACAGAGCGTAGTGGAAGCTACAGGAGCGAGCTCCGCCCTTTGGACGGAACTGCCGAGCAAGAGCGCTCGTACAGTGAAAGAGTAATTTAATGGCAGAATGATATAGACCCCTTTGCTCTTTACAAACATTAACTGCCGCTTGCGTCCCAAGCAACTTCCGGTCGCACAGTCTTTGCAAGCCTGTTGAGCTTGCTTATGTCACCAGTACTAGAAAGCACATTTTCTACATGGACAACAACGTTCGAGATTTAACGAGGGCCTTCGGCTGTGCAATATTACATCTTGAAGGAGGCAAGTTGGTTTACAAGAATACTTGAAACATTTTAACAGATCTCGCACTCCTTCGTCCTTTTGGCGTTCACCTGGAGAATTGCTCGTTAAACGTTTCATCTACATTTCAAGCAGCTGTGTTAAGATCGCCGCGTTGCCATGGCAACTCGTTGTTCATTCTTTTTATAAACCGGAAGTTCTCTGGGACGTCAAAGACAGGAGCACCATCTGGTGGCGTTTGCCATAAAAGGGCTCTATACTCCGTTCACCCTTAACCTGAGCCTGCACCCAATGCCACAAGCACGAAAGCTCGAGGTCGCTGCTTTGGGGCGTTCTTCTGCAGAACGACTGTTCGAGCTAGAATGCATGTCTCAAAGACAGGAGCGCGGGCTAGCTCGCGCTTGTAACTTTGGCTGCAGTCTCAGCTTAAGGGTGAATTGAGTATAGGGAGTATTCACTGGACGCCATATTTGTGGGTGCTGTTTAGAGCGCATGCTCAGAACGAGCTCACATCAATAGGCTGCTAAGACCGGCATTCTTGATGGTGCGAAATGCGCGTTCCAGAAGAACTGTGGAACCTCGCGCGTCAGCACGCGCTCAGCATTCGCGCACACAGCTATGGCCACCAGTGAATACTCCCTATAGCGGTTGCATGTTCAGCTTCGCTTACATTTGAGTGTGTTCGTGTGAGTCGCACTCCCGTGTAGCGGCCTAATGCACTGGCACACTGGTCATCCATTGGGCAGCCATGTAACCGTTCCGACCATTTACAATCCCGCATTCCAATCCCAGAAACAATTGACAGCGACCCTTAATTTTAGAGTGCTGTAATGAATGAAATGCATTACAGGGACGTGGTGAGGGAATCGGTGTCATGTGACGTATATTTTCTCGCTAAATTTAGCGGGGAAAGTTGATGGTTGTAAAGGCCACATGACGTCAGGTAACGTGACGTCGATTTTCCCCGCTAAATTTACCTGGGAAACTGGATTGGTGGGTAGGTCAAAAGGTGTAACTTTTCTTCCCTAAATTTAGCAACGAACTAAATTGATTTTTTGGCCACAAGACGTGCATTTTCCCGCAAAATTTAGTGGTGAAACTAAGTTTACGTATCGGTCGCGCGCTGTTACTTTTCTCAAGGTTATTAGGTCAGGTGACGTCGCGTGACACCGTTTTCCCCGCTAAATTTAGCGCAAAAGGCACGCACCGGCGGACAAAAGTTTGGGATTGGGGTGGGGGGGGGGGGGGGGGGGGGGAGTAGCGATAAAGAGCATTTTATGCTTTAAAGCGTGAACGACAAGGCGACAGCTGGATGGATGTCTATGGCTGAACCCTTGAAATCAAGTGGCGGCTTGTACCACCCAGCCAAAGCTTCTAACTGAAATTGTCTAATCTCCGATTAAATACGTAATCGATAAAGAAGGGCAAGAGGACTTCATATCGCTGCTAAGCACAAGCCTTTATCTACCACTCTCCACAAAACATCGTTTTTATCTCGATCTATGCCACCAGTCGGATGACCTGTGCTTGCTGATCTCCGCTTTCCCAGAGTAATGAAGCAATGGTGAGGGTGCAGGCTAGCTGGTGTAAATTGAGCATAGTTGTAACCCGAGACTGGGGATACGGACAAGGGACAAAACACAGAACGACAGGGACGAAGTCTCGTCCCTGTCGTTCTGTGTTTTGTCCCTTGTCCGTATCCCCAGTCTCGGGTTACAACTATGCTCAATTCCCAGAGTAATTCACCGTCGCTGCCTTGAAAGCCCGAAGCATCCACTAAATTAGTATCGACTTGAGCAACCGCAGGGTGAAGTCATGTACAGTAAAGTATTAAGTGTTCAGCCGTTTCCTTTTCTTTCTCACACGCCCCACGCACCGTATCTATGTCCTGATATTTTTCTTTGTACACCCTATTTTGTAACGTCCCGGTCCTGGTCTCGAGCAACGAGCTTCTTCTGGAATTGTTATATACTTCCCTCAGAAATATTCGTTTTACATTTCTTACATTTTTCTATAAATCTCCAGAGTTAATGTAGTCTGCATTCCCGCTTCTCATATTTCACTCTCCGCTGCTTGAACTCTCTTCTTAGCTGTCATTCCCTGACCTGTACCGTTATTGCCCAAATATTTCGACCTGGCTGTTCTTATATGCTTTCTCCTCTTTCTGTCCCCGCCTTTCATATAAAAATAGCCAAAAACGCTCCATACCCTCCTCCATGTCCCTTAGTCTCTTCAAATTCTATATTAATACTAGCTTCCCTGCCTTTAAATGATGACCGTCCCTTATCATTTTGTCCCCCCTGATTCGGTGTTTTACCATGCGCTCCCAACGTCAATCTGCCCACACTGCATTACTTTACTTCTAATCTTGCTTGGATATTAGACTTGATACAGAGGACTGCATTGCCAAAAGTTAAACTATTCACCATAACTCTCTTCCAGATTTCCCTTACCATCTCATACCTGTTATAATTCGACAAAGCTCTATTCTTCATTACAGCTATCTTGTCCTTGCTAGTTACATATTTTTCATGCTCACTGAGATTATCCACACTGTCATGAATCCATACCCGCATGTACGTATATTTATCTACCCTCTGAACCACGAACTCTTAAGTTCTTCCTTCTCGTCATCATTAAAAATCATGACTGCTGTTACTAAAATCTAAACCTAGCCTCTGTCATTTGGTACCACATATATTTATTAGCTCCTGTAGATCCGCACTGTTATCACCCATTAGCACTATCATTCGCATATATGAGATGTTAATGCCTGTTTAATATTTTGGCTTCCCCTGAGGTAGGACAGGTCAAACCACGACCACTCTTCTCCAGCTTTTTCTCTAGTCCTTGTAAATGCACCATGAATTGTAACGGTGATAAACGACATCCTTGTCTTAAACCCCTCTTTATCTCAATTGGTTCCGTTGCACTTCCTTCCCATATTACTGTTACCTTGTTACCTATGAACATTTTTAAGGAGCTCCAGTATTCCCTTCTCTTTCTTTAAGCTGTTCATTTTGTCCCACAGGCTCACTTGAACTACATTGTGGTATGCCCCTTTTGTATCCAAAAAAGTTATCCAGATTGACCTACCTCTTCTCTGATACCTCAGTATATTGAGTTGAAAAAAATTATGCTCCAACCCCCTCTGTTTGCGGAATCCAAGTTTGTAGTTCTCCCAGCACATTCTCGTTCTGTAGCCACCTCTGCAAATTGTCCATTATACCCTGCATTACTATTTTATAAACAACCGAAGTAACCGTTGTGGGACGGTAATTGCCTATTTTTGTTTATTAAAGTCAATTGACTTTAGATTCCATTCTTCTGGGACGTCTCCATTCAATAGATATTTGCTCACTGCCTCCCTTAATGATGCATTAGGTTTTGTGCTTTATATTTTTAATAACATAATCAGAATGCCATTTGGGCCTGTTGATGTACCGCTGGGAACTTTATGCTCCGCCCTTTTCTATTACGCTTGTCTTATAGCTTCAAGTTAATTGTCTTCCTCCTCTGCTCCAATACCACCTATGAATGTGTGCTCGTTGAATTTTTCTGCTATCACCGTTGTTATTTGTCGCATCGCTTCCTCCCTTTTCAATTCGTTACATTGTGGTGCAGCGATGTAGAGCTGCTTCAGCTTTGTTTTGTTACTTAGTGAGTTAAGGTACTTCCAAATATTTTCGCTGCCTTTCTATTCTTTTTGTTTGCCCTCCCTTTCTCGTGACTTTTTTTCATTCATGAAACAAGACTCCTCCTTCCCAAGCCTTAGAAATTCGTCCCATTTTATTTTCACTTCAGCCTCAGACTCACACCTACGCTTCGAATTCCTGTGTTCTCTAGAAGCCTCTCGACGTTTCCCTATTGCTGCCATTACTTTGCTATCCTACCAGTTCTTGGGTTTGTGTCCTCTCTTTCCTTTGTTTCCTTCGCACTTTAGCTAGCTCTCGCTCAGGTAACCTAGTTAGACTCGTGTAATTAAATTCCTTTTGCGTGTCTAGAAAATTTACTTGCTTTATTTGCACAGTCACTACTTCCAATTGTTTTCTGCTTAAAAAGCAAGGAACTTTTTATCTTGCCCCATTTCTGAATTCGACTGTCTTGTAAAGTTTAAACTTCATACGTTTATGGTCATTACCCAAGCCCTCGGTGCCCTCTTCGTCTATTTTAATCACCTGTAGTTTGCTGTAAATCATGTGTGGCATTGAAGTATAATCTTAGTAGATTGTGATCTGCCCGATTCCCATGATATAATGCCGTCGCAGTTCTCGCTACTATTGTATAAAACCAAATCATGTCTCTCGCACATGTCCAATAGCATGCCTCCTGCCGAATCCATTTATTTATCTAGGACATCTATGTGAGCATTGAAAACTCCTGCTATTACTATTTCATGCTCTTTCCCAAACTCATTGTCTCTAGATGTACATTCTAACATCCTCTTGTATTCTTCTTTGGCATTCGCCGAGGCTTCGCCACTCTGACAAATCGAGACTGGCATTTCGAACTCCTCGTGAATAACACAAAGCATTTTATCTGTCGCACACTTCTGCGCAAATCGTGATACTGCCGTAATGTAAATCTAAGGCTGATATTGATTGCTGTGCTATCACAGGGCGTTCAAAACTTGCATGCTGCATTGTCAACTTCGCGATTATTGCCGGGTGTAATGAAAGACTAGCGCTAATAGGCGCGAATATACGCCCGTTCCGCAGCTACTCGATAGACGGAGTCAGCGTGCGAATGTGTAATGCGGTTACACGCGTGAACGAACCGCATTCGATTACACTGAAGCGCGAATGTGTGAACCGGTATTTTGCGTAAAACGGAAATTGTCTTATGCGCGCGTGTCCAGTCAACACCGCTTCGAATAACCGAAGCCTGTGCTGACGTCAGCATTCTGACGTCATCACAGTGAGACCGAGCAAAGGGGCGGATTGGAGGCGAGTGCCGCTTCAGCGTTCGACTGTTTCTCGCGTCCAATCAACGCGTCGAAGAACGCTCGGCATCCGACTCGTGTTCAATTTCTGAGAACCGAGTTGGCACCATCTATGACGACGCTCCATGAAGGATGCTGACAGGTCTTGGTATTCTAGGTGGCTTTGGTCCAGTGGCCACAGTTTTCACGCCACCACACGCTTGTTTACCAAGAACGAGTGTGTATGCAATATTCATTGCTCTCGTTTTCGCCGTGGTGTCATTCGTTTCTTTTTCTTTTTATACAGGGATGGAACGACGTCAGTTACCACGGCAGTCCCCAGATTCTGACACCGAACATAGACGCCCTGGCATGGAACGGAATTCGCCTGAATCGTTATTACACGCAACCGCTGTGCACGCCTTCGCGCTCTGCCTTCCTCACTGGCTGCTATCCCATGAACACAGGTCAGAACTTAAAAACAAAAATGTTTATTTCCTACCGTGCAAGTCACGGGATTAAGAGCACATAGCTCTCAAACAGTTCGTTTGCAAAAACACTCGAGAAAAAGGGGAGGAAAAAACATTGGGTAGGAGATTTAATTGTCGCACCCGTAACGGAAAAGTTAAAAACTAAGCCCATGGGGACAACAACATGCATTATTTGCTTGTGTTTCTGACACAGCGCTTGACTGACGTAGTTCGACGCTGACATAGCACTGGTGCTCCATCGGTGCGCCGCGCTCGATCGACGAAGATTGCGTACCAAATTCGGTCCACATACATTGTGGGTAAACATCCAGCTCTGTGGAAAACAAGCTGGACAAACCGCCCCCTATAATTTGATTTTCTCGCTAATTTTGCGTCCAGCCTTAAGCCCTTAATCTGGGTTAGGCGCCATCTTTGTGAGAGCGATGCGAAGTACGTCTTGGGCAATTTTAACAGACAATGGATGCGTGTTTAAACCTCGCTCATATTGTGAGGGAAACTCTATAGACACTACTACTACGTATATAATTGAAGCTCCAAATACAATATTTTACACGTGCCATTTCCATGTTGTCATTGTGCGATCGGCAGAGGACAGCCCCGCATATCTGAAAATATGAATTTATTTATTTATTTATTTATTTATTTTACCCTCAGGGCACAAAGGCATTACAAAGGGGAGTGGGGAATAATAGCAATAAGAATACACAAGGAACAATGAACAAAAAACTCAAACAACTCAAACAATATGGAACATGAGGTTGGCAATAGAAGTACAAAAAAGAGCGTGGTCAGTCATTGATGTTAGAGATGCAGGTAATCGGTTCCAATCGTTAGAAGTTCTTGGGATAAAAGAAGCGTAATAAACGTTAGAGTGACAAAATGGTACACCAACTTTTTGACGATGATCAAGGCGTGCTGAAACAAAGTATGGGGGGATTATCATTTAGGCTTTGAGGTAAGGAACATGGTGATAGGTTTTATGAAAAAGGGAGATTCGAAAAACCATGCGACGATGTGCGAGGGTTGGAAGTAATAATGAGCTTTTCATGGACGTTACGCTTGCGGTGCGGTTATAGTTGGCCAGTATAAAACGTGTAGCTCTGTTCTGAACACCTTCAAGTGAGCTGATGAGGTAGATGGTTGAGGGATCCCAGATGGAAGCTGCATATTCGAGCTTAGGCCTAACTAGTGTTTTATAAAAAGTCAGTTTTAATGACGATGGACCTAAAGGAAAGTTACGTTTGAGAAAGCCAAGCATTCGGTTAGCGTTGTTAATCACATAGTTAATATGAAGTTTCCAGGAAAGGTCGTCACTTAAGATCACACCTAGGTACTTGTAGGAGGTCACAAGTTCCAGGGGTGTGTTGTGAATGTTATAAGCGGTAGTAAATTTGACTTTGCGGGCTATGCGCATGATTTTACGTTTGTTAATGTTAAGCTCCATTGACCAGAGTTTGCACCATCTACATATGGAGTCGAGGTCATGTTGTAGTTTTTGCGAGTCCGACGCTTTTCATTGAATGAACGCTTGACGAGTTTCATGCATATTTAACAGTGACCCGGTGTATGCTTGTAAATATACAGCTCGTCAATCTACAAATATCTAGTTTTTATTTATTACTTGCCATGCAACACGGAGTGGAGACATGTAACCCTATATTGGTAACCAGGCAAATTAAACACATAAAAAAGGAAGTTGCTGTACTTCCACCTTTCTTCACATAGCATTCTTCTCACACGTATAGGTTTAGTGCCGCATTTTTATTAAACAAACGAGTGATATGCCAAGGATTCAAACCTTGCACTGCGTACTCTTCTTGTCTAGGAATGCAGCACAGCGTCATTTTAACAACTGAACCCCGAGGACTCCCTCTGCATTACAAACTTCTTCCGCAATGGCTCGGAGACTTCGGATACGTCAGCCGGATGCTAGGAAAGGTTGGTGTAATGACTTAGCAAACCATCTGTCCTTTTCATCAGAGCCTATGTTTAAAATTTTATATTTTTCAGTGGCATCTGGGTTACTATAAGGAGGAGTATACCCCAACAATGCGAGGTTTTCAAAGCCACGTCGGCTCTTGGGAGGGATTTTCTGATTATTACAGTCATATCATGGATTTCTCATGGCAGGTACGTAACCTCTGGTACAACCGATTCATTTCTAAGTAATGTTGTATCACTAACTTTCGATGTCTGCCTAGATTCTCGTCCAACGCTCGTGTATATTTGTCCATTCACAGTGCATACTTAAAATATAGTTCCGGGCGGGGAATTCTGTTAAACCGGGGTCACACTGCTTTCAGACATTTTCCATAAGGGCGCCGCCATCTTGAATTTTCGTCACTTCCAGTATGGGCGACGACAAAATAGTAAAACGTTTCAACCTGTTATCAATAAAAAAAAAATAGAGGGGAGCCAAAACGAGAATGTGTGACGGCTAGGCTTATATTCTAAATGTCTTCTATTGGCGTGCCAACGGCAAAGTAATGTTATCGCCCATACTGGAAGTGACGACAATTCAAGATGGCGGCGCCCTTGTGGAAAAGGTCTATACATTATACAAAAGACAGTCTGCATAAAGATTCGAACGCGAGTCACCGCGAGGTCTGTGCTTCGAACGCCCCGTGACAATTCGTTCAAGGTGAAACTTGGCACGCGGCATTCGAACCACGGATATTGCGGGGGCTCGAATTTGCGGGCTGTCTCTATGTATGAGCAGATGTGACCCCGGATTTAGTATCTGAATAGACAGACGCCATTGAAGAATCGTAAGTTCCGTTGTTATTAAGCATATTACTTTTTTCAACAGACATGGTCTATCTCGGGGCACGATTTTCGGAGAGATATGCAGAAAAGCAAAGAAGACGACGGGAGATACTATACCCACGTGATGACGGAGGAAGCCCTCAAAATTATAAAGGATCACCCGAATGAAAAGGTGGAGTAGCACTTCCAACTTACCTACGTGGTTTTTCTTTTTCTCTTTTTTGCAATTTGGTAATTGTTTGCACGTAACAACTTTTGTTTTATAGAGCCGCAAAAAGCAGAAATAGTGGGCACCTTAATACTGCAGTCAGTCTCCATAGAAACTCTCCGCACATTAACTTCTCCGAAGAGGAAGCGTAAAGCCGATCACTGGTCATAAACACAAACTCCGCGAATGACGAGATCTTCATTGACTCAAAACAAAGTGGCTTAAGAAGTATTCACACCTCAGTATAATATTGCAGTAGATACCCCGCCTCTATCTCAAGCTTTCTGTTTTTAACAACACTTAGCGCACGCTCAGCCGAAGCCTGGCGGGAGGCAGCGAGCACGTGCTGGAGGCGGAGCTTGTTATAGATGCTGAGACTGCCACCGACTATAAATATAGCAAGTGACCCTCTGCCGATAACAACGGGTTTCGTATGAAATGTAAACTGCACGACAATGTTAACACGAACACGCACTTGGAGCATTTTTTGCATTTTACTCTGAAAGGTATTGGCGGGCATCAAGTTGTACCGCTGTAGTTATCACCCCGACTGAGCACGTTGCACCACACTGGTAGTTTTTGATGACAACTCTTTAATTTTAAGAAAAAAGAAAAAGATAGAAAAGAAAAAAACAAGCGATCGCCTGTTCGAACTAAGTCGATGCGGAGCAAAACACATTCAAGGTGCACGGCAAAACGCAAAGTTGTGGTGCCCTGAAGCATCATGTCACCTCCTCACGTCGTATTGTTTCTTGTTGTTGTACTTTTTTTTTTTTTGTTAGCCAAGTTTATTTTAAAACCAAGAATTTGTAATTGTGTTCTTCTGCTAACAGGCTTCATCGTAAGTTTAAGGTTTAAGCCTTTTATTGGTCCGCGTTATAGCCCTCCTGTTCTGAAGTCCATAGTTCAAAACTTGTTTTACCACTGGTCCTGGTCCGTTCTCTAAGCATTGCTTGAACCGCTTTTTGCAGCCCTTATTTTTGTATATAGCGCATCTTGCGGTGCACTCCGGGAACCAACCAGAGCCGCTGAAGGCCCCCACCAAGTACACGGACCCATACATGGACATCGGACATCCGAGCAGAACCTTGTACGCTGGTGCGTTTTAATCTCATTCTGGATTTCCTGCAAGGCGCTTTTCTATTGACTCCTGTACTTTATCAATTGAGAAAAAAAAGTATAAGGAGAATTGTACGGAAGTAATTGGTTTGTCTATCTTCACTTTGCTGTTCGCGACAAGGGTCGCGAGCCCTAGCGGGAGTTCCACAACTGATGTAATCTAGTAAAGTTGGCTTCTTTTTACTGAGGAAATTGGCTTTTTGGTTGGGCAGCTTAAAGGGACTGCCCGGTCAAAACCGGAAATACTTAAGATTTTGTGGTCGTTACGCCGAGGGAGCATCCATATGCAAATGCGTCATTCTTATTTTAATATTTGATGTCCAAATATTAATTAAACCTTTCCTTCGCGTGTGTGCAAAACTGCACCCCCAATTTCGCCAATGTCAACGGCTGACATCTGTAGCTGCAGCGTGGCGTCATATAACGCAAAGGATCGTCGGATGGTAAGGATAACAAGCGTTGGTTGATGGATGTCTTGTATTTTGTTTCGAATTATATACTCTCCTAGCCTGTACTCTTCCGAAATTCGTTTCTTTTAATGCAGTTCCCAAGCGTGTGCAAAAAGTCGCACCTTTTAGCAGGATATTACTTGAAAACAGCCGTTAGTTTCGAGCAAACGTATGCCGTTCCGCGCATACGCAACTGCGACGGCCACAGATCGGACAAGGAGCGCTTGCAAAGAGGATGATGCACATTTATTTTCTGAAGCGGATTCTGGGTCCACGAAGCGGCATCTGGCCGGGACCACATATCGGCGGATCCACTGCGGGTTGTTCCCTCGGAGGCGATGGCCACGCAAACGGCGAATCGTTCAAAATGCATGTAACATTTTTATATCGCCACTTGACTCGGACGAGTTTGGTGAATCGTAAGCAACGCTTTCTTTCCACACGTTGGTCAAAAAGAATCTGGGTGCACGCGTGCTAACTTTTGGCATTGTTTCAGGATTGCTTAGCTGTTGGTTTCGGTATCACTGCATAATCAAACCGATTGATCCCACTCGGGTGGGGAGTGGGGGGACGTAGTTGAATGTTGGCACAGCATCACACCCCAGCTTACGAGCCTTTTGTCCGCTTAGAGCACAGCTCGGTCGTAGCATCTCTTCCGTTAAAGGATTTCTGCAGAAGCGGGATCTTGACTTTGACGGGAACTTAGTGCTCCCTACTCACGGTAACGATCCATTTTGCTCGTCGCTGCACGTCTCACGCGGAGCCGGATATGTAGAGAGTTTGGCCATTCGTTGGGTAGTATATATGTAGAAGACAAATCAGGAGGCGTCATTGGCCGACAGCGGGTCTTAGCGTGTTCCTGGGCGTCTTCACGAATTCAAATGTGGCCAACCAGACGCCGGAAATAATACCCTGGCGGTGGTCGCGAGAAACAAACCTGATAAGTGCACTGGAGTAACTCTCGGTGACTGAAAATATGGTGCACGTGATGTTTCAATTACGGTCATCCAAAATCATGCTGGAAGAATGCGACTAGCGAAACGATGGACGTAATCCGTACGCCAAGCACCGAGGGTCGTGAATCTGCCGTCCGAGCGGTCACACTCTGTCCGAGCAAAACAAAGTTTAGCGGCTGCATTCGCTTCTTATATCTTTCTGCATGATCATGATCGAAACATCACGTGCACCTTATTTTCAACCACGAAGGGTTACTACACTTCACTCCTACGCGCTTATTAAAACCATATGCCAACATATACCTTCGATTAAAACAGTTTCTCGCTACCACCGCTAGGGGATTCTTTTCAGCTTCCAGTTGGCCAAGAGGGCATGCCAAGCCCACTTTCTGCGTCTGGTGCACGCCCTGGCTCTGCCCGCGCCTCCCATTGACCAAACTCTCTCTATACACAGCTCTGGTCTCGCAGATCGCAGGTGCTGCCCGGTAGTTGTGTCACCTAACCGTGCAACAACAACATTGCCCATCCACGAAAAAAGTCGAGCACAACAACAAAAATGAAGCACACTGCGGTATTCACTCTGGGGAAAATGGCGAGACGAAAATGCTCGCTTTGCGTTGTGACGTGAGAACTTCAATGTTGTCAACGAAAGCACCGTTCGCGCTAGGATGCGATTGGAGCAGCTTGCAATTCACTCATGCAGATCGGCATCTAAAATTCGTATATTGCACGGACGATGCGTTTCGAGGCCATAGCAATGATATTGAATTGTTTTCTCGAACACAAAATTGACAATGTCTTGCTAAGTGAATCGCTCGTCTGTGTTCTTATCGGCTAAGGCCCCAATATCCCTGGTTGAGACGCGATGATTGGATCTACAGTACGCCCTGTGTTGCTGAAACTCTCGATAACTATAATTAAGCACGCAGCGGTTTGCTAGCTGTAGTATGGCTCTACATTAAAACTCGCGCATAAATGAACTGAATTGTCTTGAAAATGGTCATTCAGATTGCGCCAAGTGACTCGTAAATATTGTTTTTTTTTCTCTCTCTCTCTCTCTATCTCTCTCTCTCTATCTCTCTATCTCTATCTCTATCTCTCTCTCTCTCTCTCTCTCTCTCTCTCTCTCTCTCTCTCTTTGTTTATAGGGATGCTGTCCGTCTTGGACGAGTCGGTTGGCGCCGTCTTCGAAGCTCTCGGTCGTCGAGGGATATTAAACGAAACTATCGTCGTGCTCACCACGGACAACGGCGCGGGGATTACGACCCAATTTTCCAGTTTTGGCTCGGGATGGCCTTTCCGGGGCCAGAAGGGCACGGCATGGGAGGGTGGCGTCCGAGTGCCTGCGGTTGTGTGGAGCCCGTTATTTTCTGAACATCGGGGGGCCGTCGTCGAAAGCCTATTCCACGTCTCCGACTGGCTTCCCACCTTTTATGAGTTAGCGGGTGAGTGATCCGGTTTCAACACTTTTTGCATCGAGTTCTTCGTCTGCATTTCCAAAACGCAGTTTTATCAAGACTGCTTCCATAAATCCGTCCCCGCGCGCGTTGCATTCTGGGAGCCTGTGGTCCAGGAACGGAGTGCGTATGGAGTTGGCTTCCCACTGATTCCCACAATGCATAACGTGGCATCACGCCGCTATGAGCCGCTTCGAGTTTTTAAACAAGTCTATTCCGAAATTTCCGGGCGCTCAGCACCATTGAAGCTCTTCTTACGAGCTTCGTCCATATGCGCCCTCTTTCTCTGCTATGGGGCGTTTTCACTCGCGTAATTTCATCCGCCATTTTCTTGTCATGGGTTTCTGGCACGTTCTAAAGGAGAATATTTTTGTGGAGTTACATGACACGCTCAAGTCACCAGTGCACAAAAGCTTAAGAAGTTTCATCGCACCTCTTCTTTCTTTCTTTTTCGTTTTTTATTCCTCTTGCGATTAAAAAAAAATCCTCGCTCACTTACAACAAAATGGTGGATTGACGTAACGTGAAGACACTTTATAGTCACTGAAAAGGTGCAAACGGCAGGGATGAGCCTGTGGTATTTACCACGTCCCCGCCCAATCGCCTCCAAACTAATTCGCGTCGCAGACAAGCTCTCGTGAACATCTAAAAGAAACAGGGCCGGCTTCTAGAAAGCCGGCCCTGTCAGCTCAGCTGAGCCCTGTCAGCTCAGCAACGTCTCAGCTGAGACTGGGGGGAAGAAGCACTGCCAAAGCCAGCGCACTATCTGAAAGGACCTCAAACCAAGACGCTCGCGCGCCCCAGCTTTTGGAGTGCTTTCTTTCACCCAATCTCGGCTGAGGCTGTCCTGGCAAGCAGGCCCAGGTCTTGTTGGAGCAACAATTACTAAAGGACATCCGTTCAAGCCTAAGTTTTCAAAGAACCAACGTTTTGAGGCCTACGGTAGTAGCTGACAGCTTAAGATACGTGAGGCTTTTTAATGATCATGCTTTTTACTTCTGGATTCATAATTTCGGCGTTCCTATTGCCTGATGCCGCAGTCTGGTTTACTGTGGAGCGATAATAAAAGGCTCTGAGCTGTTTCTTAAGATGTCGGTCACCAGCTCTTCTTCTAAGGAGTACCATTCATTTTATTTTCTTTATAAATTCACTGACAATAACAAATAACATATTTCTTTACTCCGCCGCAGGTGGTGATCCATCTAACCTTGGCGAAATCGATGGAATCAGCCAGCTGGATACTCTGAGGCACCGGGAAAAGCTCCCAAGAACGGAGATCGTGCTCAACATTGATCCTATAGAAAATGTTTCGGCCATAATTGTATATCCCTTCAAACTTATGCAGGGGGACGATCAAGGCGGCCACTATGACGATTGGTATCCTTTTATGGGGAACGTTACCCGAACCCAGAAAGATGCTCGCGAGGGGTGCGAAGCGTCCGTTGTCTACCGCGTGATGAAGCACTCTGGTTTCGTCGTCACTTGTGGCCAGGATCCGGTCACCTACGCGACTTCCGTGAAATGTGGGGAAAAAGATCCGACCAAAGCCTGCAAACCAATTGTAAAACCGTGCCTGTTCGACCTGTCTAAGGACCCCTGCGAGTACAACGACATCGCGGCCGAAAACATCGAGGTATTTTGTATTCTTTCTAAATTTAAGTAGTCCTTATTCACGGCTGGGTCAACTCATTAGGCTTGAAGGTCGTATGCAGTTACAGAGAACGTGTTCGGGGGCTAGAGGCTTCTTTAGACTTTAATCCGCTACAGACACGGTGCTACATCCTAGAACTTGATTTAAAAAGCTGGCTTCGATGGCATCTCCGCATAAAAACTACATCTCGGGCATTTCAGTTTGGAAGTCCTTAAATTTTAAACTGATAGACAATAAACGAGCGCTCATTGGTACATCAAGATAAGACGCAGACGAGCTGGTGACGGTAGGGCCCCTACATAAACTACGATTCGGAGTGGGCTAGAGCACTTTGAAGCGTATAGTTTCAGAGTGCGAAGAGGAATCGATGGCCGAGTGGTCTCACCATCTCGGGGCACGTGCAGGGAAAGCTCGCGTTGCAGCACGCAGGTCATAGCCCACGCATTCTAGGCTGAATCCACACCACTGTCCGTCTCGATGTAGATGAGCATCGTACCGACGTGCGGTCAAGTATTGATACTGAATGGTGCACGTTAAAGACCCCAGGCTAGCGGTTGTACTGCACTGGCCACATTTCTCGTCTCCAGCTGAGACACAAGAAGCCCATTAACTTCAGGCTGTATGAACAGAATATTATTAATGCGAAAGCATTATATGCCCCATTGGTGAAAATCCGACGTCGTTGGCGGCATGATGGTACCAAAAATGGCCAACGACGCAAAAAGCAAAAACACGTCAAAAATGCTCTGATTAACGTCACATTTCTCAGGGAGGTTCGTGTAAGCAAAGTAAATGAATGGTTTTGAAAAGAAGACTTGGTACATTTTGCCGTGGGTGGGAATCAAACCCGGGCGTCCGGGGTGCGAGACGAACACGCTTGCCCGACGCAACGGCGGCTCCACGGTTCAGGTTGACTAAAGGTGTGCCTAGCGCGTGCATAATTGCATAAGTCGCGTCGTAGCCATCTGGCTGACTAAAGTAAAAGGGATGCGAGCGATTTGGCGAGGGACGGAACAAGCGACGGCGACTCGCTTCGCTGTTGCTCGGTCAGTCGCGCGACGAGGCAAATCGCACAAAAGCGAAAGGAGCAACCAACCGCCCGAGGCGATCAGCGTCGTTTTCTAGAAATCCAAAAATCGAGCGACGCGACGGGCGACAGTGAGAAATCTCCGCCTCTCGACGCTGACTCTCGTCGTTGTCGCCGTCGCTCGTATCGTTGCTAGCTAAATCGCATACATGCGGTTCGGCCTTAAAGGTAAGGCCTAGAGCGTGCGTCATTGGGCACGTGACGACGCAGCCAATGAGGTGGCGCCAAATCATCAGTGTATAAAATGAGCACGCTGCCTCCCGCGCGTCACACACCGAATCAGCAGAAAGAACTTTATAAAATGCATGTTGAAAACGTTCCAGCAAACCAAAGGGACTGTAATGCTTTCGTATTCCCACACGTAAGCTGTCATCTTCCGAATTGTTTAGTGGTACCTTAAGTATGAAAACATCCTAAAACTCCCTAACTTGCTACAATGGAATAGTAGTGGGTAGTTTTAGTAAGAGTAGACGCTTTTCCTGCGTTGTTCGATACAATGTTTTACAATATTTTAACGGTATTGATATATTTCTTTTTTAATAGTCATAGAAATTATTATTCAGATTTCTGCAGCTGTTATTATACCTAATATACAATTAACTTTCTATATTCGTTTCGATGGACACTTGTTAGTACGTCACGACGTGTTATAGACAAAAATTTAGAGAGGAAGACACGCCTAGGATAGTAGAACCCAGCCTATTTTTTTTTTATTAAATATTTGTGCCGGCCAGTTTAAAGAACTTCTTCATACATGAAATGCGTTTTTTTTTTTTTTTTTTTTTTTTTGTAATACCAGTTTTTTTAGTGGACATTAAAACATCGTCCCCGACCTTAGTCATGAATCTACAAGAACAATAAAGAAAATTAAAGCTTGCCGCAACTCAACCCCGAGATTACAGGAAGTAAAAACGATGCAAGAACACACGCAAACAGTGTAGTGTTTCCTACAGTCTCGGGATTGAGTTAATCTAGTAACCTCCACCAGCTCGAATGCACCCCTACTTTGTGTTCATAAAACCCTGTTGTTGTTTTTTAGGCCCACATAAATAAACAACGCATTGCAGAAACATGAAACTCCGCATGATTATGACGCTTGCGGTGATGATGCAATGCAAAAGTTTGACAAATTAGCATTACCTGGTTTAAAAAAAATAAAAAAAACTGTTTTTCTATGAGCCGAGGATTACCTAGACATAATATTTGTCAAATTAAAAAGTGGCATATTGGGAACTTGTGGCATTCATTTTGGTGAGATAAAAAAGGCTCGTCTGCAAGAAAGGAAAACATATTGCAGGAGCGGCGAAGATCAATCAAACTTGTATAGTCATTAAGAGCTTAAGAAGTCCAGGGTGTGACTTTTCATGCGTTCCCGATTCTTGCTTCGGAAGTAGTTCTCCGGCCCTCTTATGGGCTGATGCCACAAACTCTTTGTTCTAGGAGCGATACGTTGTCAGCCACCATAGCTTGCCTAGTGCCCAGAATCCGGCGTCTTTGCCCCATGCACAATATTAGCACGAAATGAGCTAAAACTCTGATATGTAGATTGTGAACAACAAAGTTTCTCTTCTTTTTTTTTTTTTTTTCAGGTGTTTGAGTTGCTTAAGGCAAAACTGAGGAAGTACACTGCCTCGTCAACGCCCCCTGCCAACGTTCCCGCCGACCCACGGGGGGACCCGGCGCTGCACAACAATGATTTTGTTCCGTGGGGCGACGCTGAAGGGAACGACTAAAGATACCCTTTTTTTTCTTTTGTATTCACGTGGCTTTTAGAAAGACGCCAACTTTTACAGCAATAAAGCGAGATTTTAGAGATTCATAAGGTGATGCCTATAATTACTGAGAGGGTGCGAACGGCAGGGAGGTCTCTCAAAAGTCCAGAATCGCTTTCCACCTTTGGCGACACTCCTCGCGAGCTTCGAGAGTGCACGTGCACGAAATGCACCGCGGGGGGAGGGGGGGGGGGGGGCGCTTGCTGGAAGCTGGGCGTCCAGAAACGCGCCTGTTCCCATTATGTCGTTGAACCCACCGACAGGGTGAGAACAGCAGGTAGTCGCTCTCTTGAAAGCCCGGCCCCCAACAACGCGCTCGTTGCCTTCTACCGTGCTTTCTGGAGGATCACGATGCGCAGAAATGTTAGCGAGTTGCAAAGCTCGCGCTAGAAGCGGAACAACGGAAGGACTTCTCCGCCATTTTCCTTCTGTCCGTAACCATGTGGCGAGCAGGTTCGTTTGCTTTCTTGTGGAGCTAGTATGCGGTGACGCCGCAGTGCCAAGCTCCGAATAAAGGCCCGTTCACACTCTTGCGACTGAGTTGGACCGAGAGAGACCAGCTCCGCTGCATCGCATCCGGTCTTAAGAAGTCGCAAAAGGCTTAAAAACCGGACTGGTCTCTCGCGGTCGAAGTCGGTCGCAAGAGTGTGAACGGGCCTTTAAAGGACAGTACACAAGGGTTAGCTGACTTTGTTTCTCTGCCCAATGTATCCCTCCCATCAGAGCGAGCAAGAGCATCCTCTGATCCTCGCGGGAGAGAGCAGTGGTGTCAGGGCACGGTGTAAGCTACTTTAGGTATGGTGCCATGAAGCGCGTCTCCGACCGGTGTGTTTAGCGTCCTACCCTGCCCTATACATCAAAGGTTAGTCCCGAAGTGGATACAAATGACGTCACAGAAGCCGTAGTGTCATGATGCAGCGCCGTATATTGGGAGAGATTGGCCAATAGTCGGAGCAAAGGCCGCCGCCAGCGCCAAATACTCCCCCCGCATTTAAAGCGTAAACTAATCATGCGACAACACGTCGACCAATCAGGAAACCGCGAAGTCACAATATTGCAAACCACATTTAAATCGTGAAATAGAATCGTTTAATCTCGGAGTCTCGTTTACAATGGCGTCAATATCAAATCAGCAGCAATGATCGTTGGGTGACCAAGGCGTGGACACGTTGACTGTGGCTACCAAGGATGTATTCAAATCGTGCCAATAATCGAGGCAGTAGTCCCGCTTCCGCGCTTCTTTCTGGACTAAATTATGACTAGTAAGTGAGCTCCAATCTGATCGGAGAGAGACGTCGGGATCTCCGCTAATACAGAACGGCTCTACGCTGACACCCGGTTTCGCAGAGCGCAGTGAAAAGAAACCTGCGACTGTCAGAATCCACAAGTCGTAGGTGTCTTGCCATTCCACGAGCGCGAGCACCCCGCTTTTGTTCCCTGCTCCGCCGTTGGAGTGTCCGTACTGGGGAAGAATCTTCCGAAGCTACCAGCTCGCGCTTGTAGGCTCTGCAGTTAGCTCATGTTTGGTCGAAGTAAACATACCACTTCCACGTGTTGCGTAGTTCTCTTGCTTGACAAAGCGGCAAGCGAAGGAACAGCGAGCTAGGAACCATGAGAACTGCTTGGCTTGTGTGTGTTGGGCACAAGGAGAGTCTACCACGGAACTTGTTGACGCACTGATGAGTGGTTCCAGAAAAGGAGCGACACAAAGAGTCGGGTTATAGTCGGGCTCCGCACCGGAACCACTCAGTTTGCTCTGGTTTGGAACGCATGTTCGTTTATTCTACCGTTGAATATGGACGTGGCGACAACCTCAAATGCGCCAAGTTTTCAGTCACCGAGAGTTATACCTTTTCACTCTAGAGACGCTACAACGGCTTAAATTAGTCGTGTCCCATATTTAGACCTCACGACCACCGCTAGGGGCTATTTCGCAGCTTGTGGTTGGCCCCGAGATGCTCGCCTATTCAAACCAATGTATGGTCGAACTCTCCCAATAAACGGCCCTGTCATAATGTAGCCTGTCGCGATCCTGGCGGTTGGTCGTACAAATGCTGGCGAAAAGCCCACGCGAACGCGAGTGTCGCTGCCGTCACGGCGACCCAGGCGTCCCAACTCCCTGCTGTCGTAGCTTCCGTGGACTGTCGCAGTGAAGAGCGACCTGCAGCAGAACAGGCGCCTGCCACGCACACCACAGCTGCTGGGACAATGCCAGGATCGCGACCGGCGACGGCATGACACTTCCATGACGTCATCAGGCGGAAATTGAGGGACCATATTTTGGACTTTGTAAACAAGCACCACCTAAACAGCTGCGAAGCCTGCGCATTACGCACATGACGTCATGTCCGGGGGTCCCGCACGGGCGCCGATTTTACAAAGTTACAAAGCGCATCTGGTCAAACAAATAAAGACCTGTTGACACAAGTTCATAAAGTAGGACCTAGCGTTAGACCTCAGTCAAACTGTCCGAGGTACTTCAGCGCCTTAATTTATTTGGCCAATTTTACGGAAGACGAATGTCAGACTTCATTTGACGGCCCCGTCACTTATATCATATCTTGTGTACGCCGTAAGCAAATGTTAATATAAAAAAATAGTTTATATCTTAGGGCCAATATTGTGAAATGCTGCGTATGAATACTTTAGCAGGGCTGTTATTTAAAAAAGTGGCCACTTAGCCCAGGCCGCACTGTCGAAATATTCCTAGAGAACTTTGTTTTAAAATAAAACAGGCCGAGACAATGTAAGTTATCTTCGTCATTGTACGATACTCTTTTAGTCTGCGTAATTCACTAAAAGCTGGGTGTCCACGAAAACAAAACAATCAGTACTAAAATCGTGAGTCCATCTGTTCTTCCCGATTCAGCACATTGCGTATCTAGGTGTCGACCGGCTTCTTCACATTCAGTTTCTTTATTGGTATATTTTCCTGAAGACTAGAGTCATCGGGTACGGCCGCAGACGACGGTAATTTCACCTGTTCAGTCGTTTTGCCGCCTACCATAATCCGATGCATCAAAGATGTTCGTAATAAAGCCAGCAATTTTTCCTCGAAACCATATCGTAATCTTCAGAGTGGCTCAGTACCACTGTTTCATTGGTTGTGTGCTACAAGGTAAATATTTGTATCGCAAAATTAAGCAAAAACTACATAAAAAAGCAACACAGCCGTGCGCACGCTGAGACAAGCACCAACCAAGTTGAAGCCACCTAATTGCGGAGAGGGCGCCAGATCACTCTATACGCCGGTCAGGCAACTACTGAGAAAAAAAGTCTATACCTTTATGAAATGAGTCGATTTAGTGGTTTTTCAAAGACGCTTAGCTATTTTTTTTATTCGAACCATATGTTTATTTTCACTAATTAGAGAGTTAATTAGTAAGTTTTAGTTAAATATGTAGCTATTTGGTATATTTTTGGAATCCCCGATGTCCACCAGTTTGTCTCCGTAAAGGGTTGGTTTTTTCTTCTTACCCACCCTATTTCTAGGGATTATTGAGACTTCGCTGAGACTTCGATAACATCTTGTACCGTGCCTCAGCCTTCTAAGCACGCGACGCCGTGTCTAGAGTCGCCACGTCTTCCTTTTGTACCCTTTTTTTTTTTCTCGATGTTTTCGCAATTACCGCATTTTTTTTTTTTTTTTTCGAGCCGTCTCAAAGTCTTCGTTTTTTCCTCTTTTTTTAACGGTTATGTTGCGTGTTTGGCGGAGCTCGCGGCACAACTGTTTGGCAGGCGGCCAACTAGGTCAACTTTCTGCGACCTTGGCACCCTTCAGTTTTCAAGGCTAAATCAAAGTTAGCCTCAGTAAGAATGCACTAAACCTCCGGACATCTCTTGAAAATCAAGGACCTGTTTCAAACATTGCAAAACTGCTGAAGAGGGCGACTCGGGAGCCAGCAATATTGACCACGAAAGGGGAACACAAAACACAGAGATGGCGTTGCAGATGAAGGGTATAGACGTTTTACAGCAGCTGTGCATGGGCGCCGCTACAACAGACCTTCAGTTTTTGTTCCCTCTGATTCCGTTCGCTTCACTTCATCATTACCACAACAGGACATGTTATTGCCATTTTAGATGCTATTGTGTTCTTGTGCCCAGCATAGGCCCTTGTGAAGACCCATCAACGTCTGCTTCAGTGGCTCGGCATCTCGGTAAGACAAGAGAAGGGCGGCAATGGCGGCTCAATCTGGCGCGTGTGTAAAGCGTCTATAGCTCTCATGCATGCAGCAGCCAAATAACAAGCAACATAGTATGAAAGAGTTGATCTAGTGAATAAATAAATTAATGAGCAATTTATATTTTTCTGCAAAAAGTATGGTAGCAAGAGCTAAGAGAGAAAAACAACCGCTCCTTAATGTTGCTCCAGCTCCAAGGTTGCACTTGTCGACATAAAGTGGCTGCTGAATGCGTTGTATATAACTTTCCTTGTACAATCATTTGTAAAAAAGGGTTATGATTTCTTAGTGTACGCAAACGAACAGTTAAAATGACACTAAAACAATATTGTAAATTATGAATCAAATACAAAACTACTTTTAAGGAGCCAATAAAAAAAATAATGCTCACATGGGTTGTTGCTTAATTTAGAATGGGAATTTATGGCTGAGATTTACATGTTGATCTAACTTGTCTTGTATAGATGGCAATGTCTACCTAATGATTGTGAGACCATAGTTCATGTGAGAGGTGGGTAAGTACATATGCCACTGTTCACCAAGGGCCCCAGACGTTTAGGAATCACATCTGTCACTGTTTCGATGCACACACGTTCAACGTTAATTCATTCATACATACTACTTCAGATGTGCATCAAAGAGGCGTATTTTAACTTCATGTTGATCACTTCCCGATTTACGTTTTGTCTATACCTCAAACTGGCATCTTTTTGACTATTTTCTGATTCATGAAGAGATGTTGGCCAGCTTCTAGAGACACGTCGCTTTAATTTCTTTGCTCGCACCATCTTCTTCTTCTTTTTTTTTCTTTTTTTTTTTTGTCTTTGCTTTTTTTTATTATAAAATGTGACGGACAAAAAAAAAAAGTAAAAATGTCGTTTTAGGTTGGACGTATTGCTTGTTCTCGAAGCGGTTAAGCCCCCTAGTTTTTGCAACGTCCTAGGTGCTCGGTGAACACATCATGGTTGGACTTGGTTATGGCCAAGCGGTAACTAATAAAAAAAAAAAAGCATATCATCTCTTCGAATCTGGCACGGAAACGTCATCCCATGACACCCAGACGTTATTGTGCAAGCTTGGATTCGATCGTGGGTCACCGGGAAGATTCTCTGGTTTCACAGCTGTGGCCTCATAGCGAGCCAATTTCTCTAGGAGTTGTTCCACAACCTGCAAAATAAAGAGAGAGAAAAAAAAAACATCATTTAGTTGTTTCTGTAATATATATTGCGGACACAAAGACAGCATATTCGTTGACTCTCTTTTGTCTTGTCTTTGTGCCTCCCGATCCTACGTTAAGCACAGAGTTCTATAGCGAACTTCTCATACTGCAGTGCTCAACGCTTTCTGAGACTGGCCTTTTTAATGCCGAGAATAGAAGGCGTGTGTACTTACGCACTATATGCTAATGAGCACGGTGTAAAGGCTTTCTAAACTATAAAAACCGAAATGTCACTTTCTCCTCCACTGAGTGTTTCTATTTCCTTATTAAAAAAAAAAAAAAGAAACAACGTTGACAACTTTCTTAAAGTGAATAATGTGCTCCTAGTGCAAAAATGCCAAGAACCTACATCTGGAAGTTGCCCAATCATTTACAGGTCACTCCAGAGATTAAGCCAATCAACCTTCCCTTGTCTCTTATTTCTCCATCTAAAACACAAATGAATAAAGAAGTTTAAACTTGTTATTATTCTGATAAACCCGGGAAGCAGAGAGAATGTCTGTCGCACCGTGGGATATGATTTGTTACGCTTGGTTACGGGGATTCCGGGTGGCACCGAAAGCGCTGCACGAACACCACACGCATGTGCTCCCCGCGTTTATGGGAATAATCAAGACACGTTGGACTTTATTCGGGAGTGGAGCCAGCAGCGCGCACAGACGGCCGCATTCTACCGCGAGCCCCCTTATTAAGTTACACTTTGTCTACCTGCTTCCGCTCCCCTTCACCTTCTCCTTGTGGCGACAAATAGAGGCGTCCGGCTGCAAATCACACGGTCCGAGGACCAAGTCCCGCTGCGTCGATCGGTAAATCTCGCTAATTACAATGAAATAGGCTTACTTATGATTAGCTATCATTAAGTACTACTGAGTATGCCTTTGATATTTATTCTATTCATTGATTGATACCTCGAAGCAGACTTGGACGTAGTTCAACTACTCTACTCAAACTACTGTAGTTTAGCTACTTTTTCGAGTAACTTGGTAACTTTCAATTCCAACTTGATTGGGGTAATTAGTAGTTTAATTTAACTACTTTTTTCAGGTAACTTCTACTCAAATTACTAACTACTTTCAAAATTATATAGTGCTAATTTTGCCCATCACGAAAGTTTGAGCGCAGAAGTGAATAAGACGCCGGCAGATGAAATGGCATTCCCGAACAAGGGGCCCCCTCGTTCGGAAATGCGCCCTTGGGCCAAGGTGGCGACGAGCAGCCAAAACATAACACCGGCACGCACGAACGCAGGAAGAGATGCTTAACAAGCCTTGGTCGGGTATTGACCTAATCTGGTAATGCCCGCAGGCGCCGCGTTTCCAGCTGCAACCGTGAAAGACGGGGACACTCTGAGAGTTGTAGTTGTTTTCGTGCTGTCTGTCTTTAGTGAGTTCCCACTGGAATGACGTCGCAGCCGGGCGCCTGCTCCCATGGTCGCCTTGTCGTCAGCGCATACGCCTTTGCAAAGCCGGACTCCCCCGCGCACAAACCCTGGCACGGATAATCCGTTCATGGGATCACGTTCCCTCTTCCAGCTGCAACTGTATACGAGCGACGATGCTTGTTCACGTAATCCTTCGCGTCCTTCCGACCATCCATGCCTGGGAGACCTCCTTTTTGTTAAAAACGATTTACTTGTCACGCGTGTCAAACGCGTCAGAATATTGTAGTCGCCGGCGAGGATTGCGAGCTACCCTTGGGAGATCCTTTTGTTGGACCCGGCATCAGCGGCGAAGTATACTTCGGTTCATTATTTGTTAAACCAAAACAATTTTTTTTTTTTTTTTTTAGTAGCGTAGCACTAGCACTACAACGGGACCCGCAGTCGTCCGGATGATCTCATCGTCGTGGCGCGAGACTTGAACCCTTGACGGTCTGGTGCACCCGCTCAGCGTACTCTCAGAGCGACGTCGGAATAAAGAGGGGCCAGTCATAACAATCTCAACTTGACGAAGAAAATAAAAAAAAAGGAGGAAAGTTTGTTATAAAAGACCTTCCTTCCCGAGGCAAACCTCACACGTTTCGTCATGGATACCTAAGATGCCGACACTCGCTTACCCGACCCTGCACAGACTGTTTCTCAAATTCAACGCTGCCGTTCAATCCAGCCCGTCGGTGGAACGTCTATTTAGCTTGGCTGGGGACGTCTTTAGAAGGAAACGGGAAAAACTTTCCTATCAATAACTTTCAAGTCAATAGCTTCTGCGAGCGAATAAACTATTTTGGCGAAAACGCAAGCCATAAATAGACTGCATTTATTTTAGGCTCGCAGGGTTTTTCATTGATCAAAACTGCTGTTCATTTTGTTACCACAAAAATATAAAAAAGTATCTTCGAAAGTAACTTCAAAGTAACTCGCTACTTTTTACAGTAGTTAGTAGTTTACTCAATTACTATTACAAATGCGTAATTTCTACTCTACTCCAATTACTTTTGGCGTCGATACTCAGTAACTTAACTACCTTTTTTGAGTAACTTGTACATGTCTGCCTCGAAGACCCTACAATAAAGCATTACACAACGGATAGGCTGCTGATAATTGCGATAGTAAAACTAAGTAAAGGGTGCACTCAAGAACAACAAAAGTTATACACTCAAGAATAATATACACATACAAAGAAACGAACAAAACTTATACATACTCCAAATAAACTAGAAACTCGTTATCATTTCATTAGTATTAGAACCACACAGATTCCAAATATTCGCTTAGCAGCTCTCTGAAAGTATCAATATTGTTAGCAGCGACTATGTGGTCGGACACAGAGCTCCGTTCTGCTGTTGTCAAAGGGGTATTGAACCAATCATTTTAGTGTCTATAATAACTTAAGTGGCGCACTATCTTTTAACCAGCCAGCAGTCGCCGGTGCGCGCGACTACACGCAACGAAAGTGACGCTTAAAGATGACAGGGAAACGATAGAGCTCCGGGCAAAAGGAGAGTAAAGACAGGCTTTTCATATCCACAGGTGGAATCTCTATGCTTGTTAGACCAATTAATCGCCTACCTTTTACACCCGGCCCCACTGTGGAGATGAAAAGCCCGTCTTTATTCTCATTTGACAATGACGCTTTTCGCATGATAATCATTACCATGTCGTGCCTTGCCTATTCTGGCCGAGATGAAACTACCTCGTAGAAACTTCTCACCTCTGGATTTTGGCCAGCGACATCGTTGTACTCGCAGGGGTCCTTCGACAGATCGAAGAGGCAAGGTGACTTTTCCGACGCACACGCCTTGCTGGGGTCCCTCTCGCCGCATTCAACGGAGTCCGCGTACCGCGCGCCGCCCGCACCGCACACGGGACTCAGACCAAAGTCCCTCAAGACCCGGACGACCACGGAGCTCTCGCACTGCTTTAGAGGCTTGTCCGAATCCCACGGAACATTCCCGGGGATAGGATACCACTTGTCGGAACCACCACCGAATGCAGTACCTTTGACCAGCTTGAAATCGCCTTCAATTATCCCAGAGTAATTGTCCACGGGGTCGATGTTGATGAGGAGTTCGTGCCTTGGGTGTTTGGTTCCACGGGTGAGTGAATCGAGGTGGCTAAAGCCGTCGATGTCTCCGGCCATCTCAGTGGGAAGGCCGCCTGGAGTGAACGAAGTGCGGAGTAAATTAGCGGGGTTGAATAAATGCATCTAATCAACAATCCGTAAGCATCGCTGCATTTCTTTCCTCAGGTCCACCAACCATCTACATATCTCAAGCTTCCCAGCAAAGCAACGACAATAGTAACAAAACGAAAAACAAACATTCATCTTCAAAATTATTTTTGGTATATAACGAATAGAATCCAGAGATGGTGGACATGAACAAGACTGCGCACGCACAAGAGATCTTAAGGCCGGTTCAGACATTTGCGTTTGAGTGCGTTTGACTGCGTTGCGTCGAGAACCGAAAGCGAGCCACCGGCACATCTGTGCTTCGTATGAAGCGTGGAATCCAATTCAAGGAATCATCTTGGCACGCGACATAAGCAGCAGGGATGTCCTGGTTTCTCGCTGCCGCAACGCAGTCAAACGCAGTCAAACGCAACTGTCTGAACCGGGCTTTAAACATAGCTCAAGTTCACTCCGTTTAAAGAATGCTGAAATTTGTTGCTAAAGTGCACACGCTCATTTTTCTTGTGGAAGAAACTTAAGCTGGGTATCAGACCTTGTGTTTGAGTGTTGACCTGCTTAGGGTCCCAGAGTCTGGGTTATGTTCTGTTTAAACAACACCAGCAAGTTTGAACCCGGAAATTTTTTTTGTTGTTGTAAATTTATTTCAGAATATACATATAGGTATGCGTGCAACGCATACGCTGATTTGCCGGTGCTCGAATACTTGATACGATTTATTTTAAGAAGAATCTATTTATTGTAAATTTAAAGCAGTTGTAACTAACAGTAACCACGATTTCAAACAAATGCGATACCCCGAATGTTCTGAGCAATCGACAGGCTTTCAAAAATCGGATTGTTCCAAAGAGCAGCAATAGAGCGGACACTGACCGCTTTAAGTGCGCCACTAAGGAGGCGTTAAGCTGTTAGTGGGTCACTCAAAATAAAAATAAATAAAAATTTCTTAGCCTATCAGCTGCTATTACTTCTGCAGCATGATGCTTGATCACCACGTTGAAAGCAGAGTATCACGGTGAGTACAAGCGCGCTCACAGAAGTATTACCTTCCGAATAGGCATGGCGTGGAGCACGGTTATACTGATAAGTGTTGACTCTTTAGGAAAACTAGAAGTATTCCCTTATTCTGGGCACGGCAAATATGCTTGAAACAATATCGCGTTTCATTCTGAAGTTTCCGGGTCGTATGCCTTCCAATTTTAAAGGCTCGAATAATTATAGACTGCGCATCACCAATATAATCAACCGTGGCGTATGTCGATGGTACCGCAGAATAATTGTATTTTTGCATAAAGCGCAAATACTCTTTTTTTTTTTTGAATTCGGCACAAAATGAATCGCAGTGTTTGTTTTATATTAATGACACAAATATCTCCAGTATGTGAATAGTGATAATATGAGGAAAAACGCAATAAACGCGACAGAAGTGTCTCGCCTACCGCGTGTTATTGTGGTAGCAGATTAGTATCGTGTCGTTTCCTATATTTTTCTTAAGCGGGTGTTCATTTTGTTCATACCATTTGCCATTTGAATTCCACATTATATAACCCATAATCCAAAGTAAAATAAAGTGACCTGTGCACATTGTTGGAACTAACGCGTTACAAGTAATGACGTTACTTGCAACCAGTAAAGTGATTTCGTTATTATATTATCAGATTACGCCGTTGCTTGTTACTGTTGATTAAAATTAGTCAAATTTTTGTACCTTTTAAGAGTCACGCGCCATCAGAATCCCGCTGCATTTTAAAATTATAATAAGAAAGAAAAACAAATATTAGGAAATCATTTTGTAACAGTTTAGTTGTTTTTCTTTTTTCTTTGTCAGAGCTCGTATCCGCGGCTTATCGCTGCAAAATAATAATAAAGAAGTTTACAGCAAAGTGAAACAAACGCAAAAGTAATATTCGTTAGTTTTAGGAAGTTACGCGTTAGGATTTGACGAACTAACGAGTAACCTTATTTTGTTACTTATTTTCCGTAACGGGTACAACAGCGCCCGTGCGTCGCTCACCGGCCAGTTGGTACAGCGTCGGTAGCCAGTCGGAGATGTGGAACAGGTTGCTATAGACGGATCCCAGTAGGCGAGAAAAACGCGGGCTCCAGATGACGGCGGGGGCGTGGACTCCGCCCTCCCAGGGCGTGTACTTCTGGCCCTTCAGGGGCCACGAGGAGGCGAAGTTGGCGTTCTCGCTCTCGGTGTCCCCGCCGTTGTCCGAAGTGAACACGAAGACCGTATTGCTCAGCATGTTCCGACGATTCAGAGCCTGGAACACGGCGCCCACGGATTCGTCGAGTGCCGACACCATGCCTGGAGGAAAAAGCACGCGGGCTGCACGAAATATGAAATTGACTAAATGGACCTTGCGTATCTAATGGACGCTGCGTTTTATAATATCTTCTTTCTTCTTTTTTTCTTGTTTTTTATGGGAGTGCGTAAACATTTCTGTGTTATATTTGTCTGTTATATGTCTGTGCATGCGAATGGTGGCCTTTTGATGGCTGGTGAAGGAAGAATATGAAGACAGAAACGGATGCGGAGCTGGTGCATCCAGACGTTAGTTGGCTCGTTCTAAGTCACCGTGACGACACTTCTAAACTTCTATGTGCTACGCATGTGAGGAGGCCATATGGAAGTCCTCGGAATGCTCGACTTCGGCACGCCCCAGACAGCTCCTGACAATGAAATGTTAATTTTATCGAGAGATTCACTCAACTATAAGCGTCTCGTGCTGAATGGTAGTTTCTTGGCACCCTCGAAACTGAAGAAAATGGGGAGATAACCGTTCATTAAAAAAACGCTGTAACTTTCGTACGTCTTCCGTCGACGAATAGGTACCGGATTTTATCCACCACGTGCATACAACAATTTGGACCGATATTTCAGCCACTAAATGGCACGAAATTTCTGAAACGGTCTGTCGAAGCCATACTCCGTCTCCGAGTACAGCCGGAGTCAGCGATCTCGTGAAGCTTATCAAGCCTCGCCAAAAGTGTGTTGTCACGGTGATCGTTGTTTTTACGCGTTTTTTATCACCGGCTGGCTCGACCAATCGTGCGCAGGAAAAAGCGCATGATCACGCCGCATCTCCCGTGAGTGACTTTGCTAGTGATAGCAAACACACAATGACAACCAGTGCCGCAACGGGCGACTTGTCTCTCCGCGGTAGATAAGAAATTTAGCCAGTGCAGTACAGCCACTAGCCTGGGGCTTTTAACGTGCACCACGCAGTGGCAATACGCGACCGCATACCGGTGCGATATGCTCATCCAGATCGAAATGGGCACGGGGTGGGGATTGAACCCGTGGGATGTTTGGGTTTTGCAGGGTGACCTTTCGCTCCAAGCGCTCCTAGCTGCGGCGTTAACACATTCGGCTTACCGATCGCCTCAAAAAAGAAAAGCAATGGAGTCGCCCCTCGGTACGAATGATCAGGCCGCAATAAAATGGTCGGGAGTGGATGAAACAAGTCGTCGTGGCGAGACGCATGGCGACAAGGTTTATGAAAGATGGATTAATGAGTAAATTTTTCGGCGCCGTGATAAATCTTGCGATTCGGCACAATCGTTTAATTCCTTAAAACTAAAAGATCGTAAGGGACCTCATAAGAAATAAAAAGTGAACAGCAACGTTTCACGGGAAAATGAACCCAAAAGTAAGAAGCATATTCAATTTTGCGATGGATCAACGCGATTTAAGTACGCGGGCGCATACTTGAGGTTGCGCTGATGAAGCCCAGTGCGTAAATCAGTTGGCGGAGGCAAAAATCAAATTAGCGGCACATTTTTTTTTTTTTTTTTTAATCTCTACTCTTTACAAGCTTTGATGCAGATGACGGGAAACTGTGCAAAAATAACCTACCAGCGTAAAGTGTTCTGTTCCAGTCTCCAATGTCGCGGTACTGCTCGATGTATTCCTTGGGAACTTGCAGGCGTTCTTTCCGATCAGCTGAGTGCGGTGCTTGGTGGGCCAAGTATAAGAATAAGGGCTGTCAACGACAACACGATCAAAAGGTCTTTGTTCGTCCTTTTGCTTTTGAACAATACCATAGCATCCTGCGTACGGCATGTCAAAAGGGATTTTTAGTAGACCGTTTCCGCAGCCCGCTAAGCACCCGGATAGCGCTCCGTAATCCGCCACGAGACATTGAACTATGCAGAGAAGGCTGGCGGCGCGCATGCGCAGCTGCGGCGTTTTCTTTATGGATATCGTAGCGGAGGAGATAAACGATCTACTAAAACTCCCTAATAAAAGTGCCTCACAGAGCATTCTAAACGTTTGGCATAAAAGATCCCCAGAAGCTCAATTTTACAGTCCCGACCCCTTTTTCTCCCTTCCTATCTTCCTCCTTTACTGATTGCTTTAAAAATTTCTCGAGACACAATAATAGTAGTGTTCAGCTCGATTGACCTGGCCTGTCGCAAAAATTATTAAGGAGCGCATGTTCTCATTACCCTAAGTTAGCGGTCAAACGTCTTCTCGACATTAAAAAAAAAAAAAAAAAATCAGCGTGTATAACATAACGTGTATCTTTCTTTCTTTTTTTCAAATAATGACCGTCTGGAAGTTTGCGCCTCTGTGTGCTTTGCATCAAACTTGTTGTGCTTCCCAGTCGGAATCCACAAAACTAACATTTCAGCCATTACCTTTTTCTTTTCTGTTTTTTTTTTTTGTTTGTTTATATTTTTTTTTGGTAAACAATTGGCTATAAAATAGTTCTTTGTAAAGTAAATTAAATACTATGGACTTCAATACGTCCCCACTTTGAAGCACTTTACTTCAACATGACTACAAACTGAGTATTGTTGCTGCAGAGGATAATGTGTAAGCGACCGGCCGGGCCTAGGATTCAAGTATCTGATTTAACGAGATATAAGATTATAGGTTCTGCTAGAAAATATGGCTGTCAGTCAAAATCTGTCTTGCCCGCTTGTGCCTGAGTTTTCCCTTCTGAAGCTGATACCATAACCTGGGTTTTATCATTTGCAGGATACTTTCCCAGCTGTACTGCCGGGTTGGGATTTTGTCTATCTCCCTTCATTGTAAATGGCTACAGTGACTAAAACAACAAACAAAGTTTTTACGGTCACTCGTGAGGTTTAGACGCACCTTGTCGACGGGGTGGTTTTCGATTATGGCGTTCGCCTCTCTTGTCAGGAGCTGGGTGACGTACGTTCCAGACTCATTCGGTGATATGGAAAGGTTTCGCCGGAAATCCAGACCTGCATTTCTCTCTGGCTGTAGAAACAATGGCGTTTGCTTAAAATAAATAAAACAGCACAAGAAAAAAACGGAACAGGTAGTAAACACACATAACTGCTGACTTAAAAATGAAGAGACAAAGAAATCTACTTTTCCTCGTGTCCTTTTTGCGATGTTTTGTTTACTCTGATCGCGCACCTACTCACCCAACACGCCTTACTAAAGTTCGCTTAGGCAGGAAGAACACTTCCTTTATGCATTGATTATTTTATGGCTACTTTGACGTAAAAACAATCGTCGGGTAAAATTCGGCGCTTTCACAAATGACCCGAAAGGATCGGGTGCATAGTCATAGTAACAGGAAGTTACAATACACTCGAAACTGATCATCAAATAATACTCCAGAATCAGTTAAAGATAACTCAAGCCTATTCAGCATATTTAAGTAGAATATATAGTATTAGCAGTTTTTTACTATTATTATTTCACTGAGACAGCTTTTTAGTAAGTCGGACGATTCGCTCCAATTTTGTCTAATTCGAAGGATTATGAGAAAGTGCACATCTTAAGATCGTTGCACATTTCTTTCGACATTAATGTCAAATTTACAATAATTCGACATATAAGAGAACGTAGCTATCGCACCAGTCCTGAAGGAATACATAGGGAGTTGTTACCTACCCCATTATACGTTTTCTGGTGAGTGAAATAGTCGACGTAGGCGCCCCAACAACCGAAGTGGTGGTGAAATCCACGCTTTGTCGGTGTGTATTCAGTCTTGTGGAAGCCCAGATGCCACTGAAATGAGTCGGGTGCAAGTCTGTTAGTGTGGCGTGCACGTCAGACGGCCTTTTACAAAACTACCTTTCCGACCATGTGCGTTCTGTATCCGCGCTCAGCAAGCCACTGCGGCAGGAGTTTGAAGCGCAGAGACAGACCTCTGGGCTCCTCGTTGAAAATCACGCTGTGCTGCGTGCCTGGACATCCAAAAAACGATCCGTGGTCCGGCTTCGCAGATTAAACAACGTCTCAGACTACAGCCCAACAACTGCCTAGCCGAGTATCCTGTAACATTCTGTACACTCTGTACACTTCGCCTTCTTGGTGCTCTACACTGAGCACCAAGATGGCGACGTCCACAAGGAAGTCCGGGAACGCAGTGCCGATACCCTATAGCTTATATGGTGCCCGTATAGTGTTACCAATAAAATCTGCCAATGTATTAAAAAGAAAGGAATTCCGGTGCGCCTACCGGTATGGATGGGATACTGTCCGGTCATAAGCGTGGCCCGCGAAGGCGTGCAAAGGGGCTGGGTGTAGTACCGACTCAACCGGACACCGTTCCAGGCCAGGGCGTCGATGTTGGGTGTTCGAATCTGGGGGCAGCCGTTGAAGCTGACGTCGTTCCAGCCCTGGTAGATATTGGTATCACGCGCAAAACAAAAGCTGGTTACATGTACAAATGAAACGGTTGCCAACTATGATGCGAGTTTCTCCAAGAAAATATCTTTCACATGTATACGCGTATACAAGCGCACGCGCGCACAGACACGTACGCACATACACACGTGAAATCGCACCTCGACACGCGCTCACGAGTCAAGGCACACGCACACTAGCACGCTCGCGTGCACACGATACGAATTCGCATGCAAGCACGCGCGCACAATGGTGTGTTCGGAGACATTCATTTGGCGACGAGCTTCCTTTAGTAAACTTTGTTTTTTATGGAAACACAAACCGGGATTGGGCCCCGCGCGGTTACGCCGACGCCGCTCAAGCCGGAAACGGGCGCCTAAGAGCTGCGCTCTAGAAATTCCCTCCCCTGTCTCACATGTGAAGTCATTATGGGAAACGTCCCATAATGCAACGCGCTGTTATGCCGAAAGCGACGCCGACGGCCACACCACCACTCAAGACGGAAACAAGCGCCTAAGAGCTGCGTTCTAAAGAAACAAGAAACTTAAATGAAGCATTTATTTTTTTTTACCATAAAAAATATATTTTGAGCAATATTTACGCCGTTAGACTCAATTTAAGGGGGGGGGGGGGGGGGGTAGCCCTGCTCTAGGACCCGCCCGTTGCTTAGCTATACTAAGCACCGGGTGGGTCCTGTGCTAAGCACCGGACGGATCCTATGCTTAGCTATGCTAAGCACCTTCCTCAGCTCTCATCGGTTGGGGGGATAATTGACGTGTGTAAAATTGTTCTCCGCGCCGTAATAGGATTTCTATCGGCACTAGTTTTGTCTCGGAAAAAATGATATAGATTGAGTCATTATTGTTTTGAAAAATATCCTTCGGTTGCCTTGTCCGCTTCGGTTTTAAACGATAAGAAACCTGGCTGCCAGCGTTTGCAGCGTGCTCATCGAGCGTAGCTCGTTGAGTTCGTTTATTTTTATGAGTGCGAGTCGTTCTGCGTTCACCGAGGTGTTAAGAGGAAGATCTCAACCGACCTAGTTTGCAGCAAGCAACTGTCGCAAGTAATCGTTTTCGGAAGCGCTGTGCGGGTGCTAGTTTTCGTAGCGCGGCTATGGTGCCTGGAACGCGTCTCCGACTGGTGTGTTTACCGCGGCCAAAGAAGTGGTCCCTCGATTTCCGTCTGATGACGTCATAGAAGCGTCATGCTGTCACCGGTCGCGACCCTGGCGGCGTCCCAACAGTTGTGGTATAAATGGCAGACGTCTGTTTTGCTGCAGGTCGCTCTCCACTGTGACAGTTCACAGAAGCTAGGGCAGCCGGAAGTTGGGACGCCTGGGTCGCCGTGACGACAGCGACACTCGCGTTCGCTCGTGCTTTTCGCCAGCATTTCTACGGCCAACCGCAAGGATCGCGACAGGCAACAACATGACACTCCGGCTTCTGTGACGTTATTTGTTGCCACTTGGGGACCACTTCTGATGTATGGGCGGGATAGGACGCTAAACACACAAGTCGAAGACGCGATACAGGCACCATAGCGCGGCTGGCCTAAGCCTAGCGTCCCACGTCAATGTTGCTCGATCTCGCTTGATTTGTTCGTTTGGCCGTATTGATTCAAAATAAAGATGTTGGTTCCTGTAAAAGCGGCCCCGCTGCTCTGTGAATTGTGCAACCGCCACGATTGCAACCATGGTTTCAATACCGAGGAGATACCTACATAGGAAACAATGTGCGAGCCCCTTGGCTGGAAGCAACCGGGCGCTCGGCTCGCGTCAAGTTTGTCCAGCTATGTTCCCGTCATTTCGCCTCGAAAGCTCTCAAGTTTTGAAGTGCACCTGGCCTGCCAAAGCGAATATCTTTAGGTCACGTTTTAGTTGGACATCATGACGCTCACCCAATGCCATGCGAAGAATATATAACAACCAAAACAAAAAAGCTAAAAGGACCGCATATTTATTTTGTTAACTTTTTTTAGTCCTCTAGGTCGCTTTTTACCACACATCGACAGACGCCGACAGACGCTTGTACCGTGGCTCGTGCATGATGGAACGCTCGAAGGCCGTTTTCACTGTCGCGTCTCCTGAGCTTTGCAGAAGTTTTTAGACGGGGGATGAATAGCAAACGGAAGAAGGCGAAAACGGACGCCGACGCGCAGCTTTCGTGTCCGCGTCTTACGGGCATTGCAGACGACGATAAACGGTGGGGGAATAGCATAATGATGCCGGAGACTGCCCCGCATCCACTCGCACGACTAGCAGGCGGTGTCAGTCGCCAGACTTAAAGCACCGAATGTCGTGAAAGGGAGACACTAGGCGTGCGAGCGTCTTCGGCCGAGCAGCCAAGCCAATCCAGTAGTAATGGGCGAGGCCACGGATCTATGGGCGAGGCTTAGAGGCGGCCGTGGCCTCGACCCGAATTGCGTCTAACGGCGTAAATATGGCACGAAAAAAAAAGTTTTTCGTGGAAAAGTTGTTAAAAGAAGTTCGTTTCCCATCAATGCAGTTTGGACAAAAAACAATTTCTATTCTTATTTCAGTGTCCTTATAAGGCCGTTTCACGCTTGCGATTGACTACGACCGACTGAGACAAGAGCGGTTTTTAAACCTCTTGTGACGGCTTAACACCACTGAAGCCCAGCTAGTTGTAAGTAGTCGCTATAGGCTTACAAATCGGTCATGTCGAAGTCACTCGTAGACAAACGCAAGTGTGTGAACGGGCTTTTACTACCCAAGCCCGCCTGTTGCATTAATTCCACCTCGAATGATTGCTCTCTTTGGGGCATAAAGGTCCGTCCACGCGGAATATGACTTTCGTTGTGCACAACAAAAATCGTGAGGACAGTGAGCCCTTCAATCAGTTTCAGAAACAACTTCACGTTCCCCACAAACGATGAATGCAGCCTACCGCGCACTCACCAGATCATCTGCCAGAATGAACACAATGTGTGGCTGCGGCTCGGCCTTGGCCAATAGTAGAAAAGCCGTGGCCATGGCTCCGGAAATAAGAAGTAGGGCAGCGGAGATGAACGCCAGAGGCGAGCAAATCATCTTATTTGCATCCTGCTCCTTGTTGGAAGGCACAGCGACCTGAGACCTCTCAAAAGGTCGGCGTCGAAGCCTCGACGACCAGGTGGAATCGCTGTCGGCAGGATCTTGCTGAAAAGCATAAAAACAAATCTGACAAACTAGCGGAGAGTGTAAAGCAGAGAGAGCGAGTCAAAGACCGACGAACGGGTTGTTTAAGCAATAATACTAGGTACAGGAAACGGGATAGATAGCGGCGGTCTGCTTTAACTGACATTGCTTCCGGTAGACATTGCTTCCGGCAGAACAGGATAGCTTGCTGGGCTGGTTGGTTGAATGACATATCACAAAACCGCGCAAAAAAGACGGGACACAAAGTAGAAGGAGGACACAGGACATACGCTGACTAACAACCAAAGGTTTACTAGAACTTCCACGCGCGCACAGTGGCACGCGCAAGCACATGCTCTTCTTTCTCTTTCTACACAGATAAATGCTCGTAAAGAAAAAAATTTGAAAACAAAGAATGTGAGAAGAAAAAGAAATTTCTACAGCGTCACTATACTTCGTCTCATCCTAGCACGGACTAACTGCGAAACCCGTGCAAGCGCGAGCGGCTAGCCTTGATTGCCTTGACTGGAGCACTCGCTGCACAAAGGCTCGTGCAGCCGCCGAGGCTTCATCCAAAGCAACTAGCTCGCGCTTTTAGCATGCGCGGCTAACAATAGTCCATGTTAAGGTGAGACGAAGTATATTAGCGGCGAGATGTTTTGGTGGCGCACTCGTATGGTTACCTTTCGTGGCGTCATTGCCTTGGGAACAACAAGTTCGAAGGTGTTTGTAGCTTGACATCATAGCGTTGTTGAACCAACACTGTCAACACCGTCAAAATTGAAGTCCTCACATTCCCCTTATTTCCGTCCATGAAAACTCCTTTGCTGACGTCATAGTCAGCATTTCTATGTTTACACATGTGTTAAAAAAAAACATAAAATCAACACTAATGCCGTTTCTGCAGGTGGGTTGTACGGCCAGGCGCACACTATGTGGGTGGCTAATCTTTTGGACAAGTCGGCTATTTAATTAAAATTCGTTAATTAACTTTTTAATTAGTGGAAATTGACATATGGTTCCAATAGAAACTTGCTAAGCGTCATCCAAAAGCCCTAAATGAGTCATTTTCAGAAAACATTTCAGCGCGTGAGAAGCGTAGTAGCGCACAGAAGTTACCACTCGTGAAGCAGGTACAAGCCTAGCGGTTGCGGTATGGCGCCCGCGCAATTTTTCGGTCTCTTATCTAGCCCCAGCCTTGTACCTGCTCCAAGAGTGGTAACTTCAGCGTACTATGGCGCTTCTCACGTGCTCAAAGTCTTTATAAAAATGACTGATTTGGGGGTTTTGAATGACGCTCAGCAAGTTTCTAATTGGAACTTAATGTCTATTTCCACTAATTAAGAAGTTTATTAACGAATTTTTATTAATTAGCCGACTTGTCCCAAAGATTAGCCACACACATAATGTCCACCTGGCCGTATAACCCACACGCGCAAACCGCATTTGTGTAGCTTTCACGTTTTTTTGTTGTTTTTTTATTAACAAATGTGTAAGAATAAAAAAACAAACACCATATATATATATATATATATATATATATATATATATATATATATATATATATATATATATATATATATATATATATATATATATTCCGTCTAATTTCACAGTGGAAAAAATTACAGCCCTCCCCGAGATAGCAACTTAAACTGTGGAGTCAGAGATGCCAGAGCTTCAGCTAACTGTAGAAGGTGTTCTCTCACTACTACTAGATCTTGATACTAGGAAGGCACCAGGGCCGGATAAAATAGGTAGTACATCTTTAAATAGATATGCCGAGTGGATTTAGAAATGTTTATTCATTATATATAACGTGTATCTTCTAAACTTCCAAGTTCCAGATGACTGGCTATGCAGTAAAGTAATTCCCAAACCTCAAATTGGAAGCAAGCTACTATTACACAATTATAGGTGCTGTAAACTTTTAAAGCATATAATACGTAAGCACATAAGGGCGTACATAGAAACATAAACTGTAAACCCAGTCAGGATGGGTTTACAGCTGGTGCCCGTGCGGTTTCTCAATTAGATGCAATAGTTCACGATTTCGCGAAAGTCATTAATAACTGAAGTCAAATGGATGCCATTTTAATTGATTTTTCGAAGGCTTTTGATCGTGTGCCCCTCAGTAAATTTATTCATACACTTCAAGCTATCGGTATTAATGCGAATAATTTATCCTGGAAAGAAGCGTATCTAAGCGCACGTGTACAATTTGTAAAAATTTGTGATCAATATTCAACAACACTTGATGTATACTCCGGAGTTCCACAGGGTTCGATGCTGGGGCCATTGTTATCTCTTATGTATGTAAACGACTTGGGCAGGGATATCGATCTATCGGTGAGGGTCATGCTATTCGCGGATGACTGTGGCATGTACTGTGAAACTGAGAAAAGCGACCAAGAAAAACAGAATGCTTCATTACAGACTGTCTCACGCTGGTCCCTTGACTGGGGTATGAAGATCAATCATGCTAAATTGGTCGTCATGACGATAACGAACAAAAAGAAAGTTTTTTTATTTTCCTCATAAAATGTCGACATTCCCCTTAATGAAAACAAACACACGCAAATATTTTGGGGGTATATTAAAACAGGACTTCGACCTTCATTAGAATATGCGAGCCTCATGTGGGATCCTCACCAAAAATACTTAGCAAACGCCACCAGCAAAATCCGAAACTAAGGCTTCCGATTCATTTTCTCAAAATATAAACACACGTAAAGTATGACCGTCTTGCTTAAAAAAATTCTAATCGCAAACATTGTGTTGCCCGATTAAAGTGTATGCGTCAGTTATACCACGACTACCTCAAAAAAAATTCGGATCAATATTTAAAAACACCATACGGTCACTCAGATCGAACTAACCACACTAAAATTATAAGACCGTATCACAGCAATAATAACGCATTCAAATATTGTCACGGGTAGTGACCAAAAAAACAAGAAATAAACAGGAAGGAATAAACGTTTAATGTGGCGAACTTGTGCCAAAAATAAAAAGGTACAAAAGATAATAAAAGAGCGTCGCGGGCGTCGAAGTCGGCGTAGCAGCGGAGACGAACGCTGGGGCGAAACTGATGGCGGCTCGCCACGCGGAGCCCCTTATGTACAGTCGGGGACAAAGGTCTCCAGGACGTGCGAGCTGCGGCTGAAACGCATCGCTCTGCCATCTGCCGGCGGGTCGCCTGGTTTCGAGACCACACAAAAGCGCATGCGCGTCCTACTCTGCCTGCAAACATGTGCGTTTTCCCGCTCTTCTGCGGCACAGTGCCTAACTCGCAATCGGGCGCGTGGTACCGCCTCGGAGATAGCGCTGGCGGCTGACGAGCGTCTGCTACACACTCCAAAACTCAAGATACTGCCTGCGGCATTGCGCCGCATTTCGCCGTGTCAGCGCACCTTGCTTTATAACCAGTTGAGCTTATCGCTCAGTTGAGATGCCGTGACTTCTTGCTTTATCGGTGCCATGTGTCAGTATAGCGCTATCTCTGAGGCGGTACCACGCGCCCGATTCCGAGTTAGGCGCCGCGCCGCAGAAGAGCGGGAAAGCGCACATGTTTGCAGGCACAGTAGGACGCGCATGCGCTTTTGTGTGATCTCGAAACCAGGCGACCCACCGGCAGATGGCAGAGCAATGCGTTTCAGTCGCAGCTCGCGTGTCCTGGAGACTTTTGTCCCCGACTGTACATGCGTGGTCTTCTGGAATAATCGGCGTAGAAACTTCGACGCGTAGAACATTCGGACCTGGAACAAGCAACATGATTCTCGAATTCTCCAGAACACTAAGTTACAGGAATAAACAAAAGACACGTCGCTCCCAGGATTCGAACCCTAGCTTTTCGCGTGGGAGGCAAGCGCGATAACCATTAGGCTACGCGCGCGCTGCTTACTTGGCCAGCGCGCGCGGCATTACTCCCCCCTTTAAAAAGTGCATCGCCCCGATGCAGCACAAAACAAAACAAAGCAAACAAAAAGGACGGTAAACTAAAGAGCCATTTGGAATACGTAAGGTCCACTGTCCTATCGAGCGTAGTACGGCTTCATGCGCACGACGTGGACGACTTCTGGTCGTGGAGGGCGGCGTGATGAAGTCCGTGTTCCATCGGGCATCACCTCGTAGTTCAGATCACCGAGTCGACGAAGCACTATAGGGTCCAAAGTAGCGCTTCAGGAGTTTCTCGCTGAGACCACGGCGGCGGATCGGTGTCCACACTCACACCCTGTCTCCGGGCTGGAAGTGGACGTCCCGGCGACGAAGGTTGTAGCGGTCAGTGTCGATACGTTGTTGGGCTTGAATCCGGAGTCTGGCGAGCTGACGGACTTCTTCTGCCCGTTGGGCAACCACCTGGGCGTCGTCGCTTCCGTCGACAGCCGGTTCGTGGGGTAACATCGCGTCCAGCATTGTCGTCACTTTGCGACCATGAACCAGTTGAAAGGGTGTAACCCCGGTGGTTTCTTGCACGGCCGTATTGTAGGCAAAGGTGACATACGGCAACACCTCGTCCCATGTCTTGCGCTCCACGTCGACGTACATGGAAATCATGTCGGCGGTGGTCTTGTTGAGTCTTTCCGTCAGCCCGTTGGTCTGAGGGTGGTACGCCGTGGTGCGACGATGGCTGGTGTGGCTGAGACGAAGGACTTCTTGTGTCAGCTGGGCCATGAATGAGGATCCACGATTTGAGATAAGGACTTCGGGAGCGCCGTGCCGGAGGACGATGGATTCAATAAAAAACTTGGCAACTTCCACAGCAGTTCCGGAAGGAAGGGCTTTCGTTTCGGCATACCGCGTGAGATAATCTGTGGCGACGATGATCCAGCGATTTCCCGACGTCGACGGCGGAAAAGGACCAAGTAGATCCATTCCGATCTGCTGGAAGGGTGCCGTTGGCGGAGGAATGGACTGCAAGAGTCCGGCCGGCTTCGTTGGAGGTTTCTTTCGTCGCTGGCATTCATGGCATGATCGTGTGTATAAGTGGACGGTCTTGGGGAGCTTGGGCCAGTAATACTTTTCACGAATACGGGCCAGTGTCCGGGTGTAACCAAGGTGTCCGGACGTCGGGTCGTCGTGGCAGGCTTGGAAGATCTCCTCTCGAAGGTCGGTCGGGATTACCAGCAGCCACGTCGAGTTGTTGTTACCGAAGTTCTCTTTGTAGAGAACTCCTTGTCTAATGGCGAAGGTCGGCAGGACTCGTGAGAAAACACGTGGTATGGCACTCCCACGCCCTTCTAGGTGCTCTATTAGTGCGCGCAGCTCAGGATCGTCTCGTTGTCGTCGGGCCATGTCGTCGCTGTTCACTGCGCCTAGAAAACACTCGTCGTCATCGCCGTCGCTGCTGTCGGAAGGTGTTTCGACGGGAGCTCAGGACAGGCAGTCGGCATCGCTGTGCTTGCGGCCTGACTTGTAGACTACGGTCATGTTGAGCTCTTGTAGTCGGAGACTCCATCGCGCAAGGCGTCCTGACGGGTCCTTGATGTTCGCAAGCCAGCAGAGCGAATGGTGGTCCGTGACTACGCGGAACGGGCTTCCGTATAAGTACGGACGAAACTTCGTGATCGCCCAGACGACCGCAAGGCATTCTTTTTCAGTCGTGGAGTAATTTCGCTCCGCCTTGGACAATGTCCGACTTCCGTAGGCGATGACTCGATCGGTGCCTTCTTGTACTTGAACCAGTACCGCGCCAAGTCCTGCGTTACTTGCGTCCGTGTGAGTCTCGGTTTCCGCATCCTGGTCGAAATGTCCAAGAACAGGAGGCGCCTGCAGTCGTCGCTTCAGCTAGTCGAATGCCTGCTGCTGCTCCTCGGCCCATTCGAACTTCTCGGCGTCCTTCGTGAGGCTTGTGAGCGGTGCGGAAATCCTTGCGAAATCTCGAACGAAGCGCCGATAGTAGGCACATAGCCCAAGGAACCTTCGCACGGCCTTCTTGTCTCTTGGCACTGGAAATGCTGCGACGGCGCGAGTCTTCTCTGGGTCTGGACGAATGCCTTCGTTACTAACCACGTGACCAAGGAACTTCAGTTCGTCATAGGCGAACCGACACTTTGACGGCTTGAGGGTGAGTCCGGCGGTCCGTATGGCTTGGAGAACAGCTCGGAGTCGTCGCAAGTGCTCGTCGAAGTCGCCGGAAAACACTACGACGTCGTCGAGGTAGACGAGACAGCCCTGCTACTTCAGTCCTGCCAGTACGGTGTCCATGACACGCTGGAAAGTTGCTGGCGCCGTGCATAGTCCGAAGGGCATCACCTTAAACTCGTACAGCCCATCCGGTGTGACGAAGGCTGTCTTCTCTCGGTCCCGTTCGTCGACTTCGATCTGCCAGTAGCCGCTCTTCAGGTCCATCGATGAAAAGTATCGAGAATGGCGCAGCCGGTCTAACGTGTCGTCGATGCGGGGGAGTGGATAGACGTCTTTCTTCGTCACTGCGTTCAGCTGCCGGTAGTCCACGCAGAACCTAAGCGTCCCGTCTTTCTTCTTAACCAGTACGACTGGGGAGGCCCAAAGACTGCTTGAGGGTTGAATTATGTCGTCGTTCAGCATCTCTTGAACTTGCTCCTGGATCACCTGCCTTTCTTTGACGGAGACTCTGTATGGAGATCGGTGCACAGGGCGCGCGTCGTCCTCGGTAACGATGCGGTGCTTCGAAACGGCGGTTTGGCGCACCTTCGACGACGTCACAAAGCAGTCGCGGTATTCGGCGAGAAGGTTAAACAGCTGACGTCGTTTCGGGTCCGGAAGCTTAGGGTCAATGTCGAGCTGCGCTGGCGACGTACTGTCTTGCTGAGGTGGCGAGGATTCGTCAGCAATCGCGGCGATTTCCGCGGAGTTTCGGAGTTCCTCGACGTGGCCAACGGCTGCCCCTTTCGTGAGGTGTTGCGCTTCGTTTCGGAAGTTCGTCATGAGGATCACCGTGCGGCCATCCTGAAGTTCAGCTACCCCTCTTGCGACGCCTATTCCTCTTCCTAGAAGCATCTGGAGGCTCCCCTCGAGCAGAACTTCGCCGCAGAAAGCTTCGGTGATCCCGACAGGTACGAAAACACTCGACCGCGGCGGTAAGTTTACGTGACTTGCGAGGACTCGGACCGCGGATGACGTCGCTTTCGGTTCCTTCGGTGGTGAAACAGGTTTTCGCAGAGTTAGCCGGTTTGCTCTGAGGTCGATGACGGCGCCATACTCGCCGTGGAAGTCCATTCCGAGGATAACGTCCCTCGAACAGTCCTGCAGAACGACGAACTTCACAGGGCACGTCTCACCGTGGATCTCGACGCGAGCAGTGCATCGCCCGACTGGTGTGATGAGGTGCCCTCCGGCGGTTCGTATTTGAGGGCCTTCCCACGGCGTTGTCACTTTTCGCAAGCGGCGAGAGAGCCTCCCACTCAATACTGAGTAGTCTGCTCCGGTGTCCACGAGTGCCGATGCGTCGTGGCCGTCGATAATGATGTTTAGGTTGTTGGACACCGATGCAGGGACGTCGTTGTGATGCGTAGCGTCGAGAGAGTGGGATCGCTCCGGCGTTCTTGGAGGCTCTTTACTTCGGTCGTCTTCGGCAACGCCACCTCCAGGCGTTGCCGCACTTAGTTTTCCCGGCGACGCAAAGGCGACAGGCTCTCTCGGCGGGGTCGTGGCGCTGGAGACGCTGAACGTCTGGGCGACGGTGAGCGGGACTCACGGCGGAGCGGCGTTGAAGATGGCGAACGTCGGAGGTACTCCTCGATGTCACGAGGGCGTTCGTCGTACCTTGGGCGCGGGTCGTTCGGGTGGAACCCGCGGAGCCCCAGTTGTCGGTAGGGGCATCGACGGTAAATGTGGCCCGCTTCACCGCAGTGGTAACACAACGGGCGTCGATCGGCCGTTCTCCACATGTCGGTCTTTCGTGGAGCAGCTTGTTCTGAGCGGACGGACGCCCGATCTTCATGGTGTCGTGAATACTGCGGCGCTAGAGGTTCACGTCGAGGTGGCGCCGTATACGGGTGAGCAGGGGGAGGCGGTCGTCGGGTAGCTGTGGCGTAGCTCAGCTTCGGTGGTTCAGGAGCGGCGCTGGCGAGAACTTCTGGCTGCAGCGCCTGCTGAAGTTCTTCCCCGACAATTTCAGCGACTGAGGGCGTAGCCGGGCTTGTGGCAGCAGGTAGCAGCTTCCTGATTTCCTCCCGCACGACGTCCCGGATTATCTCGCGGATGTCCGTGGGGTTGTAGCCGGAAGATGAAAAGTCAGCGACGCCGGGGACTCGGTGATAGTGGGCGGCGCGTGCTTGAAGGGCACGTTCGATGTTGGTGGCTTCTGTGATGAAACCTTCGACGGTGGTAGGCGGGCTCCGAACAAGGCCTCCGAAAATGTTTTCCTTGACGCCGCGCATCAAGACCCGGAGCTTTTTCTCTTCGGGAGCGTTTGGGTCGGCCCGATTCATCATGTGGAGAACGTCTTCGACGAAGCTCGTGACGCTTTCGGTCGGCCCTTCGGTTCTCGCTCGCAGGAGTTCTTCGGCACGCTGTCGTCGGTGCTGGTTGGCAAAGGTGCGTCGCAGCTCGGCCTGGAATTCTTCCCACGACGAAATCGACGCTTCGTGGTTCTCGAACTACGTGCGTGCCGTGCCTTCCAGAGCGAAGTAGACGTTCTGAAGGCACTGCTCCGGAGTCCATGTGTTATGGCGAGCAACTCGTTCGTAATGTTGCAGCCAATCTTCGACGTCCTCGTGGACCTCCCCGTGGAATGGCGTCGGAGTCCGGGGTGCGGCGGGAAGGTATACGACGGCGGCGGTGGACGAGTTCTGCGACGACTGGTTGTCCATCGTCGGCCTCGTTGGCTGCCTGGTCCGGGGTGGCAAAAGTCCGTATTCCGGGTGTAGACCTTGGGTACGGCGACTGGTCCGAGTTTCAGGTTCCGCGTTGAGTGGTCTTCTCACCGGGCTTGGGATCGGGCTTGCACTGCGGACCCTGGGAGGGGAACGCTGCACGGGCATGCGGTACCCAGCACCTCCACCAAAATGTCACGGGTGGTGACCAAAAAAACAAGAAATAAACAGGAAGGAATAAACGTTTAATGTGGCGAACTTGTGCCAAAAATAAAAAGGTACAAAAGATAATAAAAGAGCGTCGCGGGCGTTGAAGTCGGCGTAGCAGCGGAGACGAACGCTGGGGCGAAACTGATGGCGGCTCGCCACGCGGAGCCCCTTATGTACATGCGTGGTCTTCTGGAATAATCGGCGTAGAAACTTCGACGCGTAGAACATTCGGACCTGGAACAAGCAACATGATTCTCGAATTCTCCAGAACACTAAGTTACAGGAAAAACAAAAGACACGTCGGTCCCAGGATTCGAACCCTAGCTTTTCGCGTGGGAGGCAAGCGCGATAACCATTAGGCTACGCGCGCGCTGCCTACTTGTCCAGCGCGCGCGGCAATATTCATATTTCGTCAAACCATATAGAAGATTGGAATTCGCTACCAGAAGAATTTGTCCAAATCACAGTTGTTCGCTGATAGCCTGACTAAGCATTACCATGATCTAAACTCTTTTTCATGTGCAGAGCAAAATTTGGTTTATTCGAGTGAGGGTTGTGACTTTGCATTGCTACGGTATTTTTATATCCTTGAATCGAATATTTTCCGCTCATGACCTGTTATTACATACGTTTCAAATGGTATCGTTACCAGGGACGGCGCCAGGCTTTTCTCAAGTGGGAAGGCAACGGGTAGACACATAGCATTTTCGGGGAGGCATGGGCTTCTGACACTTGTTTCTAAAAGGCGATGCTAACTGAACGAGAAACAATGGCTGTATGGAGAGGTGCATGGTCGCTTCCAGCGCGCATGACGGTTGAAGATTCTACATAGCGTTATCAAAGGCAGGCTCCGATAGTCACTGGTGGTTTTACGACACATGAAAGACAATTTTTAGCAAATCCGGCGAAAGAGGCGTTACAGGCTCTTTTTTGGCGAGCTGAGAGAGAACCTACGCTATCCTGACCACCGCTGGCTGCTTTACCAGAAAACCACAATTGACCGCAACAAAAACATTTGGCTTTTGAGCACAACGACGTAGGATACCTCGACACAAAGTCCATGGTGAGAGAAAACCTGAACAATACCTGCGCAACGTCGAAGACAACATCGGGTATATACTGTAGCGAGACATGTGGCAAAGTGAAATTCCTTTCGGACGTTATTCCTAAAAGTACATTTTAACGCAGCTTACGGTGGATGTGCAGGATTAAAAAGCCTCTAGCGGAACCTGAAAACACTAGTCAAGAAATCTTTGTTCTCACAAACTAGTTTCATGAAAACAGCGCAATAAAGAGCGGATCGGTGGCCGAGTGGGCTAGCACACACCAGCTCGGAGCACGTGAAGCGAAAGCTCCCGCTGCAGAAACGAGAGATACTGGGTCAATCCCCACCACTGCATGTTGCGATCTCGATGAGCATCGTACCGGCTTGCGGTCGTGTATCACTACTACGTGATTCACGTTAAAGGGATACTTCAATACAATTTGAAAAATACCCGTCGGGTTAAAAAATAGGTTGAATATGACCCACAATATCCGTAAATGACAATCGCACGTTTGTATTTTGAGCCTGGTGGCTGTATCTTTCGCTTAAACGGCCCACTCTGGCAAGCGCTCGGAGAAGGCCCAGCGGAGACCACGTGACATCCAACGCAATCGTGACGCAGTTCGTCTCGGGACGAGCAAAGCTGCGGCGAGGCTGACGTCGAGAGGATGCCCCAGTCGTTCCAGCCACCGAGGCGGCTGCTTTTGTACGGAGGAATCTTGTAGACGGACAATAGCGACTTCTGAGACACACAAAAAGCTTCTCGGGGAGAGGGGAGTTTCTCCTTCCCCTCTTCTCTCGTGGTGGCCGGAGGCGAGACAAACGTCGTCACTACCTGCCAAGGTTCCTCCTAGACGATCATTACAAACGTTAGCGACATCCACCAGGTGCCCTTTGCTAATCGTTTAATTCGTTTTAAAATTCCTTTTCGTCCCTTTGGTAACAGGGTATTGGTGCGCCCGATGTGATACTGCTCCTTTGAACACATACAGACCAAAAAATAAGCGCCGAAATTTTGTTGTAGTATCCCTTTATAGACCCCAAACTAGCAGGTGTACTGCACTGGCTAAATTGCTCATCTACAGCTGGGAGACTCGTCGCCCGCTGAGGCAGACCAAGTTCTAGGCTGCATAAACATACACACAACCCAACTTTTTTTTTCTACCAAACGCACTGTTGCCAAATTTTTTTGTCACGTGAAATGTAGCATGACTAAAGAAATAATAAGTAGACAGGCCAGCTGGTTGATGTTTCACATTTTTGAGAAGAAAGAAAAAACGGAGACGACAAATGAAAAAGAGGACAAGCAGAAAACTCTGTTTGAGACGTTTTGGGTTTGTCCCCTTCTTCGTCCGTTGTCTCCATTTTTTTTTCTTTTCTTTTCTTTTTTAAAAATGTGCAATGTGTTTTTTTAAGGATCCCTTTTTTTAGCTGCTATCTTTGTTTACGGAACTGTGCAAAGCTTTCTGAGCGTGCGCAGTGACTCTTTTCGGCGGGATATCACATCAGCCGCCGCGCATGTTCCACAGCCCACAGCAACTCGGCATTTTTCTCACATGGCAATCTACGCCACCATTTTGTCGCACGGCGACATATACTCCGAGGTGTGACTCAAAGCGGAGCGACAAAACATTCTCAACGGGGGAGACAGGGTCACATTAACGGAAGAGCGTGTTGATACCACTGACTGGCACCAGAAAGAATAAAACAAACTCGTCCCAAGTTTGTTTTATTACTTCTGTTGCCAGACATGGTCAGTCCGCTGAAACATCTCCAGAATCATTCGCGCGATAAATCGATGTCCGCTGACCTTTAGCAGAGGCTCAGCTTCGACAAGTTCGGGATCCATGGTCGAGGAATCTAGAGGCGACACAAAAGCACCGTCAAGGCTGAGGGAATGGCAGACTCGCAATACGGTCAGTGTTCTTTGTTTCACTATCCAGGAGGGGATATACACTTCGTGTTATCTTCACATTGAACAGATACGCGCCTGTGGTGGCGGCGATCGCCTGTCTCCCGCGTACAATGCAATCGGTATCCGCGTTTATTGCGAACAAAAAAATAATAAAACAAAATAGGCATAGCGGCAGGCAACCACGGCCTCTCTTCTTTTTTTCTACTTTTTTATAAGAGGCTGCACCGACAAATACCACTTGTATTTGTCGGTGCAGGGGGAAGCGAAGCAGCAACTTTTAGCACGCAGGTGCATACGAGTATTGCAGGAGGTCGCGTAATGGGAGCAGTTTCCAAATCCAAGGGCTCGGGTTCCTATAAACGATTGTAAGTAGGGCGGCAGGCCACCGCCATGTCTCTGCTAGTGTTGACGAGTTCGTGCAAATCCAAGCTTGCCAATGCTACGCTCGCGCGCACGTTTCAAGTGTTTGCACACATTAGGCACCAGTCACGGTGCCTACAGATGTTTCCGCATACAATATCACCATCATCATCATCATCATTTATTGTACCTTGACGTCCCGTATGTGCCAGGTGCAGGGTAGAGTACATGTACGATTTTCCCTTGCTCGTAAACAAGCAAATTTAAGCGCGTCCCATAAAGAAACGACAAAGGTGACATCTAGTAGACAATCCATGTAACTTAATTGGTTCTTCGCGAGATAAAAAAATAAAAAAATATATATGGTTGAATTTGCGCGGTATCGTGCAGTTCTCCCCACATTGCTTCTGACGACGGAAAGTTTGAACTGCGCAGTCGTGTTTGTCCCAATATTTTTTCGTGGAAAAGGTTCCAGATCGCGGGGGAAAATAAAGCTAGAATACTGTTTGGAGGTGAGCGCGTTGGTATTGGATAAAAACTCACGAAATAATAACGCATAGAAGGACAGAACACGGACAGCTGCGTGCATGTTCTGTCCCTCTATGTGTAATGTTTTCTTAGGTTAGTGTGTTCGATCATGTATAATAAAGCTGAGGTGCACAGACTCTGTTAATATTAGAGTTTTAGCTTAATCTAGCGAGAAGTGTATCCTCGTTAAATGCAGCGGGAAAAGCTGAATTAGTGAATAATTATGCAGCAATCTAATTTTTCCGATAAATTTTCCGGGAACCCCCGAATCTGTGCATAGTTAGACACCTTTTCACATTGTCCGCCAAATTTTACGGGAAGACCTGAATTCCGCTAAATGTGGCGGGGAGACCTGAATTAATGCATAATTAGACACCTATTCACATTCTCCGCTATATTTTGCAGAAAGAGCTGAATTGGTGCATAATTAGACGTCTATCTACGTCAAGACGGAATATTTCGTGATCCGTAGCAGAGTTGGCAAACCATGTCTCTCTCACTCACACAAGGCGTCGCATAGACACAAGTCAGGTCGGACTGGAGTTCAGGCAACTTATTTAGAAGGCTTCGTGTTTTATAGCACTGTACGCGAAAGGGTCTGGGGTTGCAGCACACGTCACCGGAGAGCAGTAGAAGACCGAGTAGCATGACGTTAAAAACGCTGTTGGGGTGGAAGGTTGTAGCGGTTGTAAACTTAGCGAGCCACAGCGTGCTTTTGCCGCTGCGCTAAAAAACACAACACGGTCAGAAGCTTTATTATACCTACGACCGTGACTCGTGCATGACCTGGCGCTACTCATTACAGGCTTGGCACCATTAGCAAATAGGTTGTTTACGAAATACGTTTTAATGATTCGAACATGGCAACTTCGGATGCAATCTAAAATCAAAACCAGTTTTTTTTTTTTTTTTTTTTTTTTTTGTTGGTTTGTGTTCCGCGCCTGCCGTTGGCCCGGTCGTTGGCCCCAGCAGTTGACCGCGGCCGTTGGTAGCGGCCGGTAGCGGCGAACGGCGGGTGAACAAAGTCTGGATCGCCTAAATCGGCGGCAAACAGCCCGTGGACCGAGCCAATCCCGAGCGCCCGAGCTGCATGCGCAGAGCAACTCTATTGTTCCAGACTGCGCCATATATGAGAAAAAGCGTATACAAATAAATCGCGAGTACATCCGCCTTATTTACCTACAAGACTTCAGTGATTTGTAGGAGCAATGTCTACGCTACTTAAATACCGCCAAATCGCTAGATCGATTTCAAGAACTCCTAAATGTTCAGCTCGCCGTTGGACAAACCTTCTGTTTTTTGAGTGACTTTTTGAGTCGGCAGTGGCACAGCGAACAGAAACACTGACTGTTCTACTGTTTTGCTTCACATTCATAGGACTACGCAACGACGTCTTATCGAGCCCAGCCTTCGTCGACGCAAGAGAAGTGTGCCACATCATCACCGTCTGTGGAGCGGCTGCCTGGGACGTCATCAGCACGTGACCACCATCCGTGCTAGAAAAGCGCACCATCCACGAACTGTACTTCCAGTCGGCAGTGGCACAGCGAACAGAAACACTGACTGTTCTACTGTTTTGCTTCACATTCATAGGACTACGCAACGACGTCTTATCGAGCCCAGCCTTCGTCGACGCAAGAGAAGTGTGCCACATCATCACCGTCTGTGGAGCGGCTGCCTGGGACGTCATCAGCACGTGACCACCATCCGTGCTAGAAAAGCGCACCATCCACGAACTGTACTTCCAGTCGGCAGTGGCACAGCGAACAGAAACACTGACTGTTCTACTGTTTTGCTTCACATTCATAGGTGAGTGCGGCTGCACCTACATAAAGCCTTTCCTTTCTCTTTGCCACTGCCGACTGATTTGACTGCTTTGAGTGTTTTGTGCTTCTTGCGCGGTTCGCCTATCATGAGCTCTGATTGTGCTGAGGTTATGAAAGCCATTCAGGATTTGAAGCGCGAGATGCGTGCAGAACTACGATCAGTACATCAGAGCCTTGAATACAGCTCGAATGCTGCTGACGAATTCAAGAAAGCCTTAACGGAGCTACGCGCTCTTACATCTGAAGTGAAGAAGGCCAAGGAAGACTATGCTGAGCTAAAGAAAGAAAATAACACCCTAACAGAAAAGTTGATGAAAGCTGAAGCACGGATTTCTGAGTTGGAACAATACAGCCGGTTGAATAACGTTGAGATTAAGGGCCTGCCTGCCACTGTCAGAGAAAGAGCACACGACATGGCTATAAAAATCGCAGAGGCTATCGAAGTCCCACTTGACCTTGCTGAAATCGACATCGCCCACAGCGTTCCAACCAAAAAAGAAAACGAAGTCAACATAATTGTCAGGTTCATGTCTAGGTCAAAGCGCAACGTGTTCCTGGCCGCTGCCAAGAAGCTGAAACTGTCTACTTCTAAAATCGGGTTCGAAGGACCAGACCAGCGTGTCTATGTTAATGAGCATCTAACGCCAGAAAACAAACGGCTACTTGGTGCTACGATTTCTAGAAAGAAACAAGTATCTTGGAAGCACGTGTGGACAAGGAATGGCGCTGTTTTCGCACGGAAGACAGACGACTCTAATGTCCTCCGGATCTATTCTCTGATTGACTTGTCCAAAATGACGTAAATGGCGCCATTGTTTCATAGATTTATTACTTGATTCTTTATACCCTCATGAATGACACCCCTCTTTTCACACCTTCTGAGTTTAATGCGTCTATAGCACTAGATGCGAATAAATATATTCAAGTTATACATCTTAACATGCAATCTGCCGTGAATAAAGCTGATGAGCTAACTGTCCTCTTAGACGATCTAACGCGTTCCTCGTGTTCTTTCGATGTCATTTTCTTGTCTGAAACTTGGTATCGGGCTGATAGTGATGTTGTACGTATTCCGGGGTATAATTCTTTTTATATCAATCGCACAGAAAAGCGTGGCGGGGGCGTAGCTATGCTGATAAAAAGTAGCTATGCCTGTGATATGTTATCTGATCACTCTTTTTCCAACTCTGATATTGAAATGCTTACCGTGAAATCTGGACGTAATATATTTTCGGTTGTCTATCGACCACCTCATGGAAACTTTGGCGAATTTTGGGAGATATTTGAACGTGAAACGTTTTTATTTAGTTCTGAAAATTATTTGTCCATCATAGCTGGCGATTTTAATATTGATATGGGTACGAATAGCCCAATGCAACAGCAAATGTTACTCACACTTCATTCAACAGGTTTTCAAAATGTTATTAACAGTCCAACGCGCATTACAGCTTCTTCTGCTTCCACTTTAGACTTAATTATTACTAATAATGACAACGCATTCTTTTCCGGTCGCATCGCTGCCGATATTAGCGATCACTTACCTGTTTTCTTGCGAATAGAAAAAGCAACTCGTTCGAACGATGTCGCTAAATTGAGACGCCAGCTAATATCTCAAGAAAGGCTCGACCTATTTAAGTACCGTATTTCCTTGGTGGATTGGAGCCCTATTTATAACGAGCCAGCTGCAGATGATGCTTTTAACAGGTTTCTAGAGCTCTTCACATCAGTATATAATGAATGTTTTCCCACTGTAGAAATAAAACCATGCAAAAGTGCGCGTAAACCATGGATGACTAGACGTTTAATTAGACTCGTTAAAAAGAAATACAAATTATTTGCAATATTTATTAAAAACAAAAATCCTACCGTGCTCGCAGAATATAAGTCCTTACGCAACCGACTAAACAGGGAAATTAAATTGGCGAGAAACATGTATTATAATAATTTCTTTGGTTGCCAGACTTCTAGCAATCTTAAGGAAAAATGGAGGCGTCTAAATTTGCTCCTGAATAGACATACTAATGCCCAAGTGATCACAAGCTTAACGGTTAATGGAACTGAGCTGTCGGGTTCAGATCTCGCTGCATCATTCAATTACTTTTTTTCGACTGTAGGTGACAGTCACTACAATTCCGGCATTTTTGATTTTCTAAGTGATAGGTTAACAGAATCAATATTTTTTGAACCGACTGACGAGCTTGAGGTTTTTTCAATTTTCAAAAGTCTGAAAGATACGAATAGCCTCGACTCTCATAATATACAAAGTCGCCCAGTAAAATATGTTTTACAAATAATTACACCATGTCTAACACATATTTATAATGTAGCGCTTATGACGGGACACTTTCCAACAGCTATGCAGCTAGCCAGAGTAGCCGTAATTTATAAAAAAGGAAATAAGAACGACTTCGGTAACTATAGACCAATATCTATACTTCCGTTTTTTTCTAAAGGGTTAGAACGAATAATTCATCGCCGCCTCAATCATTTCTTCTTAAAGCATTCTGTAATATCCGATTGCCAATATGGGTTTACTAAAAATAGATCAACGGAACACGCCTTGCTTGCCCAAAAAGAATATATTTTGAACAATTTTGAATCACAACGTCTTACTCTTGGCATTTTTATTGACTTTAGTAAGGCATTCGATACTGTAAATCATAAAATACTTATCGCTAAGCTCGAGCACTACGGCGTACGAGGACACGCCCTCAACCTTATAAAATCATATTTAAGCTCACGATTACAATATGTTGTAATAAACCACTCTCGCTCCGATTCCCTTCAAATTTTTAATGGTGTCCCTCAGGGTAGCATCCTTGGACCACTCTTGTTTAATATATATATAAATGACATTTCCAATATTAGTACCCTTGCAAAGTACGTTATTTACGCTGATGATACGAGCCTTTTCTTTTCCTCCTCTGACGTTGAACAACTAACTGGCACTGCTAACCGAGTATTGGCATTATTATCACGGTGGTCATTAGTCAACTCATTGAAAATCAACAAAGAAAAAACTAAAGCTGTAATATTTCGTCCTAAAGGAAAGCTTGTAATGCACCCACCGCCTTTAGTTTTGAGTGACACCATTATCGAGTATGTAGAAACGTTTAGATCCCTCGGTGTAAGTTTTACCGCAACGATGACATGGGACGCCCACATAAACGAGGTTTGTCTTGCCCTTTCTAAGGTTGTAGGAATAACCTCGCGTAATAAGTACGTTCTACCTGAAAAAACTAAACTTACTTTGTATTACGCTTTCTTTTATTCATATTTAAGCTATTGTTTTCTTGTCTGGGGTAATACCACAACATCCAATATTCAGAAGCTTCTGATCTTGCAAAAGAAAATGCTACGTGCTATTACAAAAGCTCCATATAATTCCCCAACCGGGCAGGCTTACTCGCAGTTTAAAATTGTGCCTGTATATAATTTATTTGAATATAGATTCGCGTGTTTTTACAAAAATAGTATAGCTAAAAACGATAATTTTCTTTCACGTATTGTTTCTACTGTGCCCCACAATACGCCTTATGCAACCAGGGAAAAAGACAGCTTTGTTTTACCTAGATGTAGAACGAACTATGGCTTTACAATGTTGCGATATATCTTGCCTAAGTTTTTGAATACTCCTCTATGTGATCACTTGAATGGTATGTCTTCTTCTGTCCTTAGGAACGCTTTTCTATAATTTGTCTGTACTTCTCATTTTGTCTGTATTGTTCATTTTTGTATATATATATCATTTTTTACCGCGTTTACACTGCTGACTTGTAAGGGTGGCGAGGCCCGTCAAGCAGTGGATGACACTGCTTTTTTCTTGCCACCCTCAGTTTGTATTTCAAGCTGAAATAAACGCTGATTGATTGATTGATTTCCCCCCTCAGTGAGCACCACGGGTTTGCAGTTAAGAGCCCAGTATTTCGTACATCGCCAAGCAGTTTCGCTTTTTTTTTTTTCTATGAAAGCAATATTTGTATTTGTAGATCACCCCTGCGTCCTTCCCTTTTTGTGTTTTTGAGAATGCCACCTCCATCTGCCGCAGCCCAGCTTGTTCTGGGAAGAAGCCATTGTTCGAAGAGATTCGAATCTTAAATAAGATAGCGAGAGAAATTGATGAGTCCTATTTTTATTGCCACTTTTGAAAAGAGCATATGTGTTACCGCCTTGTCGGTGGTCTTAGCAGGCGTAGAGATGGATTTTATTAAGAGGTGCGGCAAATTTCTGTAAAATTCTGAATTGACTAGTCAGATATGGATGTACCTCGAAGGGCATATTAACGGGAATGTACCTTTAAAAAAAGCGTTGCTCGAACATGCCAGCTTCCTGGACTCACACCTGTCTTTTTTCTCTTTCCTTACGATACCATGTCGGTATGGCAGCATTTATCTGGCACCTGTCGTTCAGCATGCATCAAGCCCCCCCCCCCCCCCCCCCCCCCCCCGTCAAGCTCCGGACATAATTTATCTCCGCTTGGCATGTCATGTAGTAAGACCCACAGCACTTGTCTAGTTTAAAAGTATAAGGTGTGTCTGACTTCATTCATTCACTGTATGCTGTTACTTTCTTTTCCGGTACGATGGTTACCCGGAGAATTGAAGAGAATACCGCGGGGGCGACTGAAGTGTGGAGGCAAGCTGAAAGGGCCGGACACCCAAGACAAGGACCATCAGTAACCAGGGGGATAAAGTGAGAAAACTCAAGAGGCAGGTCATCTCTGCGCCACAAGAAGAAAATCGGAGACCGTATGCTGGGAAATTTGACGACCTTCATCCTTAAGCATTTCCTGGCCATATTCGTACATGAGGTGAACTGCTGCTGGAACTAGGTCGGCTTCTCCTTCTCTCTTTACAGGGCGTTACCAAAGCTACGTCACCAGCGAGCCAACCGGAACATTTGGCTGAGGGACGTGACGACATATTGGGGGAGTATACGGCCCCTGCGGAGAGCTCTCATAAACCTTGCGCCGTTGCTCTGATTAGCCCCAGAGGGCGGCAGCGTTTTTTCTTCGTAAAATTAGGCTGAAACAGAGCGCAGCTGTAGTGTGGCCACTGAAATTGACATTGCGGCATAATATTACTCGTGGGGGTTCTAGCACGTATCCTATGTTCTCTTATGCAACAATGAATGTCGCAGCCACAAGTGATCACTTGGCAATAATCAGCAACTCGTCATATGACAAACTGCGTAAATGGTTGGGTAAGTGAAGTAGCGGCAGTTTTGCACATCTGGGGAGAAAACAGTGACTTGAAGGGCTCTCTTCCTCATCACCATCTGTATCAGTCAGGGCTGTCTTGAAAACCCCTTTCAAAGTCATTAGTCAGAAAGGAAGTTTCTGGGATAGCTCTGACCCATAGTAATTTCCGGCATCTATGAGACACTCGAGAAGGAAAACCTTATGCAATTGTAACCTGCGAACCAGAGTGCAAACTGTGAGGACGACGTAGATCAAGTCCTGCTTTGTATGAGCGGTCTCTCAGCATTTGGCACGCAAAGTGTGGAGCAGTTATGGCAATCGGAACTTCAGGCTCCTGAACACTGGAACTGTTGCCATTAGCACGACAACCACAGCTGGTTGTCGTGCCAGTAACCTCGTTCTGAAGTCACCGGAAGATAACAACAATAACCAGTTGCTGCCATCATGTTGTGTTAGCCAGTGGTTAAGAACAAGACTATTTCTCTCTTGAGCTTGGACAAAGTGTTCTTTAACTCGTTTTCTCAAAGCCCATTTAACACGCAATGGAACGCATAACCTAGCTCAGTGAACACCCTACCTATTAGTAGTGTTTCCAGTTTGCACTAAATCACGAAAAGAGCCCTTGCAGAATGAGGTAGCGCTTTGAAAAAGTACATTTTGAATTCCTCATACCGGAGATTCCCATCCGTTGGAGTTTGGATAGGAGAAAGCTGTGGTCTGTGCCGTCAAAAGCCTTTATGAAGTCCAACTACACGATCTCGCACGGAGTTCGGTTGTCGAGGCTGGTGCTGAGTGCATAGGTGACAGCTGCAAGGGCCGATTCCCAGCTCCTGCCGGGGCAAAAAACGTATTTGGGGGGGGTGGGGGGGGGGGGGTAAGGAAGTTCGATAGCTCAAGGTGGGATAAGAGTCGCTTGTTAATGACTCTTTTTAATGTTGGGCAAACGATGGAAGTTATGGAGATTGGCCGGTATGAGTGGATGTCAGGCTTGAAGGGGCACCGTGTCCCTTTTCGAGAGGCGTGACTGACGCAACTTTCCGGGAGTTAGGAACAGAGCTGTGGGGGAGAAAATCGTTGAAGAGGCGAGTGAGGACAGGGAAGATACGGCCTGCGCAGTATTTAAGCTATGCGGGGTGGAGGCCGTCTGGTCCAAGGTGTTGAGAGGAGTTGACACGGGCAAGGGCTTCGTTGGCTTCACTTTGAAGAATGACTATGGAAGAGAGTGTGGTTGCTGGTGTGGCCTCGACTGGTAGAGTTGTGGGTTGGGTGGGACAAAGGTTAGGTGCGGTAGGGTCGACAAATGATGCAGCCTGAGAAAAGTGGTAAGAGAAGAGCTCTGATGTGTCGTCAAGATTGGAATAGGGCTTGCCGTGATGTGTGAAGACCGGAGCATGGAACATTTTTTTGTTTATAGTGAAAACATGCCCAAGAGTTTGGGCTGGCGGGTTGATTTTGCTGCTAGTTCCTGTAGGAAATCGTTATTGGAGATATGGATGAGATGCTTGACTTCGGTAGGTGCGTGCTGGGCTTGGTTAAGATGAGTGGGTTTTAGAGTTCTTCGAGCTTTCTTGAACAGTCAGTGTTTACGTCTGATTAAGGCTACAATCTCCTTTGTCATCTATGGAAGGCTGCTGCGCCTCCTGTTGATCCTTAAGGTGAACACATTTGTGCTGAATTGTTGATATCTCGAGCGACAGGTCGTAGGCCTCGTCAGCCGTAGGGTGATCAAACACGATGGACCAGGGAGCGAGGTGGATGAGGTGACTGTGATGAGGGGAATCGGTTTTTTTAGAGCTCCTTGAACTTCTTGGCTTGATGACCTCGCTTAGGGGCTGAGCAATAAATACTGGTGAAGAGAGCACCGTGATCACTGCCTGGCTGGATTTGTCTGTGGAGCAGTAGGATAAGGTGGAATTATTGATGAGGGCGAGTTCGAGGAATGTAGCGTTGCCGTTTCGAGAAATGTAGGACGGGGCGTCACGAAGTGTGGTGAGGCCAGCAGTTTCCAGTCCGTCTAACAGCCTGGCTTCGAGTGGATCAGATGAACAGTGCAGAGAACCTGCTGGGGTCGATGCGCTGCAGGCTCTCTTGGAGGAGGGCGTACGATTATTCACGGAGGGAGGGTGGGCAATGGGTAGACACCAGAAGACCCTTTCCATGGTAAATTTGCAAAAGGCATCGACGAAGATGACTTCCAGACCCAGAGGGGTGAGATGTCGAGACGTTGGCAGGGCAGGTGTTTTGGCACGGCAAGGACGCCGCTGCCCCCAGTTGAGGGGCGGTCTTGCTGGAATACGGAGAATTGTGCGAGATCGATTAATTGCCCATTAATTGCCTACCGAAGACTTAGACGTCCAGCCATGTTTCGCACACAGCGAATATTGTATTCGGGAAAGATTACTTCGGTGATTTAAAGTCAGGTAGCTTGTTCTTTAGGAAGCAAACGTTAGAAAACCAAACATGATTGGAGTCTGCAGACTCCAATCACGCACTTCTCGCACGACAACTACGCCGAACACGAAGTTGTGCGAACGGCGAACGGCTGCCGATGTTGTCGCTCGCCAGAGGCAGGTCGGAGAGCCGCTTGGTAGAGCTCGTGATGATGGTGGGGAATGCAGGGGCTCCGTGCTGCTTAGGGGATGGGAAAAGGTCATCGGCCAGGGGTGGCAGCTGACCGCCGCACAGAGCCACTCAGTTGATAACGAGGAGAGGCGTCTATACAAAGCAAGAGATAAAATTCGCATTTCGGGTTGAGCCACAAATCACAAACATCACATTGGAAAGCGGCGACATTGTCGAACACAGACCGGGAACAGCGGGGACAGGTGAGAGAGGAGTCAGAGTTTGAGGGGTACATCACCAGTGATCAGCAATAGCAGGATTAGGTGAGGTTTATGGCGAGGGTGACGAGTGAAGAATGATCAGCCAGGAGGTCGCTTCCATGGACGGCGATGTTTGATAATGATGCTGCAGCCAGAAAGTAGCATCATATGTGCTTACGGTTTGTCGACGATAGGTGATATTTCTATCGAAAGGCCAGTAGCCCCGTTAGGCAGATCAGAAGATGGAGAGTTGTAAAGGCGCGCCGTCATCTAACCTAACCTCTAAACATGCTGAAGAAATTCACTGGCTAGATCCAACATACCTTCTAGAAAACTGACCAGGTATGTCGAACATTCATCTCGCGGGGGAAAAGGACAGGCAGGTCTAATGCACCTCCAAACACAGCTTTGTTCTTAACCACATTGGCCTGTGGTTACTGAAAGCAACTGGTTTGTAATCAACCTCGTAAGGTGAAGCAATAAAGTGTCTGTGCATTCTTTTTTTTTTTTTGCATGGTTCATGAATAGCAGTTTTGAAATGCTTTTACCGCGACTTTACCTCTACCTCTTTAGACTATGTTTATTGATCTTCGGTTTATAATTTTTTATGCACATGGCTTGAAGGCTAACATCCAAACTGTTTGTATTACCGTGTGTTTTCGCTAATACCCGTCAACAACCGCATGATTGCATGTGCTGTTTGTAACGTTTTCGTATCAATTGTACTATGTACAGCGAAGATAAACAGTTGTCTGCTTGAAATAAGCCTTGTGTACATAAATAATTTACCTGTGATTGTCGTCCGGTGGTGCGCACGTCACGACACTCCAAAAAAAAAACACGTGTGTATACTTTTCCGCACAACACTCGGAGAGCCAGTCACCGCAGCTTACGGTTTATCCTCTCCGCCTCGTTGGCATGGTAAAACGGTAAAACAAATGCTACCGTGATGTCGGGTCAAGTGCCTCGCCCCGAAGCTCTTATTGCGTCGCGGGGCCCTAGCCCCCACAGTTCGTCAAGTCATCGTGACTGGCGCCAGCTGCCACGACGGGCACCGTGCGCTCGCATCTCCAGTCGGCTGAACGGAGTTGGCTCCTCTCGCCAGTATTCGAAGGATACATATAATATGCACGGGGCAAACATGCTTGGAACACGAGGGAGACGCGCACGCAAACAATTCTGTCCCGGTTACACCAAGTAGCCCGAGTGGTGTACTGTGTATCCTTTCACCGGTTACATTCTCGAAAAACGTAGCGTAAATATTACGCCCGCAACGTCCTAAAGAAATTTAAAAAAAAAAAGAAGTTTAGTCAGTGGTTTTATACGAGAGCCAAAAATACTTTAGAACACCCGATAGTTTTGATTCCTTTCCACTTAATTCTAAGACTTTTTTTTTTTATTTTGAATGTTAGATTTTGCTATGCACCAGACTGCAAAACGATTATTCTATCTCAATTCTTTATACCTCTCGTGGAGAACGTCGGCAGTGAGGAAGGACAAAGTCGGCACAACGTCTCAGGATTACCCTGAAAGAAACTTTAAAATCTATGCGGAAAGCAAGTCGTCTGCTTCTTTTGCGGGGGTTGCGCTGACGTCAGAACGACATCGAGTTCTGATTGGCTCCGATTGGAAGGATAGTGGGTAGAGTTCAAAGCAAGCTGCCTCGAGGTCTACCCACTATCGTTCAATCAGAGCCAATCAAAACTCGACGTCGTTCTGACGTCAGCGCAACCCCCGCAAAAGAAGCAGACGACTTGCTCACCGCATTCCCTGGTTTTCAATCGCGAAACACACTTTCACGAACCTTCATATACTCTAATATGAGCGGATGAAAACATTGTGTCAATCGCGTGTCCACCGAAACTGAATTGTCGATTAATATGAAAGTTTAAGGCTCGCCATTAACTAGAATTTATCATCGGAAGCACCAACCGCCGATATGCCATCTGCACATGTACAAATGCCCGTAGCAGTCGAAGATCTCTCCTCGAGGTTTCAGTTTGCTATTCCTGAAAACGGTACCGAACCGATTTGGTATATCGGTTGCCGGTTCATTTTTAACGGTTTCGGTTGCGATTCGTGTCAAAAGAAACGATCAGTCCTGTTCTGGTTACGGTAGCCAAAAAAAAAAAAAATCGCTCCTAAACGGTTTCTATTCGGGTCACGGTTAAGGCTTGAGTTCCTGATAAAGTGAAGCAAAAGGTCAATTGTTCATGACTTCATCCATGGATGCGCACCTGATTATAATCGTCTATAGTCACTGACCGAAATCAGGGTGTGCTGAGCCCCGTGCATATTATAGTCGCTCCACAGCCAATCAGGTTGCTGCGTTAGCAGATAAGAATGCTATACACAACCAATCACGATGCAAGAAGCGTGAACATGATATGTCTGTCACTATAGTCAGTGACTAACTATAGTCTGTTTTAATAGTTTACAGAGACTGTTCTTAACCTACTGTGTGAAGGCGAAAGAATCGTCCTATGGCCTAAAAAATGTGAAGGTAAAGAAATGTGCGTGCCTACATTGTTACGAATACATGAAAGGGTAAACCGCCCCGTCCTCCGTGTTTTATCTTCTCATACATGTATTCGTATATATTCATGAACACGCTCGTTTTACATTGTTACTGCCTGCGTCGTTAACAGTGATACTTGAGGGCCATGAGTAACTCAACGATGGAGTAAAATTTGACTCCAACTTGCAGTCAAAAGTGCATTTAATATGCATCAGACGCGTTTGATGTTTTGTACGGTCCCATTTGCCAGATAAACGGTTAGGCCTCATGACAGTTTATAATATTGGCACGAGGCTTTGTCGGCACCAGGTCCCAAAAGCTCCAACAAATTTATCTGTAATCCCGATAATAAAAAAAAAAAAAAAAAGAGTACGCGGCGTTTAAAACGCGCAGCTTTTGAAAACAATAATAAATATGTAATCTAGGTTTAATACCCCAGTTAGACGCGTTAATTGAGTGCACTTCGCCTTTAGTGTCATTTCTGTAGTGCGCCACACGATTTCTTCCTATACACACTTGGCTTCAAGCAATGTTGGCTTTTAGTGAGTTTAACGAACTTACTTCACTTGATTAAGTGCGTGGTCTCGATAGTATTTTTTTTTTTTTAAGAGTAAAACATAACCCCACAGAAACCAAAAACTTGACGGAAATTTTATCTGAAAAAGAATTAGAAATTCGTGAAAGAGAATACAGAAAGGAGCGTTATCGCAAAATTATAACGGCGTGGGACTTAGACTTACATTTTACGCTGACCTTTACCAAGATTATCGCCGTGGTGAAGCGATAAAAGACGACGACAAAGTCGGTCATTCCAGGGTTATATTGGAGGGGAATAGAGCCCATATTTGCGCCAGCATGTAGCTGTACGAGACAAGACGATAATCATGATCTAAAGCAGTATCGGGCCTCCTCGTAGACCTCGGTGGGACAGAGCGAAACGCCAAGGTTAGATCATATTCCTCTTTATCTTGGCTTGCGACGACCGATCGCTCAATAATGTAACGTTGTTTTGTAACGTGTCTTTATTAAATAAACAACATATTGCGGGGACATTTATGTGTTTACTTTAACATTTTACGTGTACGATAGTACTTTACCCATCGTTATTGACATCATTTGCGAGTGACACTATTTTTTCCCCGTGTGCCACCGAAGCACTTGAAGTGAATTCGGCGAAGTTCCACTCGGTTAAGGTGCACTAAATTAGCCCGTCTCACAGGGGTATAAACTTTTTAATACTTGTTTTCTTTTTTTTTTTTTTAACGTGAGACTTTTTATGTCAGAATTAATTTAAGTCTCACTAATAATAAAAAGCGAGAGAACATTCGTATTTTTCAACCTGTCATGTTTAAAAACGCGTCAATCTTTAAAGCTTTTTTCAGTGGCTGTTTATTCATGCGGAAAACACTTTATATGTGTTTTTCAGACGTATTAAATTGACGGGAATCAAACTGAACAACATATTTGAAACAACCGTGGTCATTGTCAGTTTAAGAAATGCAGCAGAGTAGATTCCCGGGCAAATTACTATCGCTCCACCGCCAATCAGATTGAGGTACTGGCAATAAGAACGCGGGAAAGCGTATCAAAAAGCAAGAAGCGCGATCGTAACAACAGACCCTGCCCTGCGCGTCTTAAGATGTTTGTGGCGGTATCCATATCAACTGTCTTTTCTTTATTCCACGAAACACGGCGGACGGGTTCGAGAAACTAAGGTTAAACTCCCGGTTAGAAAGAAACAATGTTTGAATGCCTACCTGTACCTCGAGCCTTGAACGGTGTTTGGCCGCCTCAAACTCGGCTCCTCTACTAAAGATACAAAAAACACGCGTGCAGTCGTTGCGCTCTTGAGGAGAGCCCTGCCCCCACACCTGCCGCTGATCGAGATAAATATAGGATGCCGCGATAAAGATGCCCGCGGTTGGTCGCGTTTGCTATCTGGACCTCTTTCAACCATATTCCTCGCGCTGCCTCTAATCTGTGCATGGGCGCCGCCATGGCGGACCTTCAGTCTTTGTTTCCTCTTGTTTCGTTTACTTCACTGCATCATTAGCGTAGCAGGCCAGGTTATTGCCATTTTAGATGCTATCGTGTCCTTCTCCCAAGCATTGGCCTTTGTGGAGGCTCGACAACGCCCGTTTCAGATGTATCTCAGTAAGACAAGTAAAGGTCAGCAATGGCGGCTGTAATCTGGCGCGTATTCGAAGTCTCTTATATGGACCATTTAAACGCGTCTTATAGACGCCCCTTTTTATTCCTCAGGTTCCCACGAACTGAGTCAAAAGAAACAATTATGAGTGGTGAAAAATATTTTACTATACACACAAAATATAGAAAACATACTCCAGCTGCTTCTCCAAACAATCAGAGCACGAATTTAGGCAGTTATGACGTGAAGAAGCTTTTGAACGCTTTCCCCACTCCACCCCACCCCCCCCCCCCCCCCCCCCAAAAAAAAAAGAAAAAAGAAAACGCTTTTTCAGGCATTTTATTAAAAGTTCAACAAGACTGTCAGTCCGGATAGACATTCTTCCTGGAAACCTATCGCCGAGAACGCCAAGCCGGCCTTCCCGAATCTTCATGCAGTTATCTCCATACACATTACATGCCCGTGGCGTGTGGTGGTCTTGCCGACGCATGAGGGAATGATTGAGAAAACCGGCGACAACCCTTCTGCAGGGCATTCAAAAGCCTGTGTCACATCGTAACAGCTGTAAATTTCTGCGGTATTTGTGGGATGAAGCAGCTAGAGTATGTTATTACATTACGTTTATAATTTCAAAAAATTCGTCACTGTTTCGCCTTTACCCAGTTTATTCGAACTTGGAGAAAAAAAGAAAAAAGAACCTCGAAAGATATCCTTATCAAAATTACTTCAGACCTCGTTCCTGACAGTTTCCATGTGGATGGGCGCTGTACTGACGCGCGGTTCTCTAACTAGTATGTTGCAACTATATGGCTCCTGGAGCGCGCGTCTGCTTTTCCGCGTCTTCAAATATGGTCCTTCGATTCCCGCGTGACGACGTCATGGAGGCGTCATCCTGTTGGCGATCGCGATCCTGGCAGCGAGCTCCAAGCGCGGACGCCTGTCCTTGCTGCAGGTCGCTCTCCAGGTCGACAGTCCACGGAAAACTTCCTCACCCAGCAGTTGAGAAGCCCAGAGCCATGGAAATACAAATGCGCTGCCGCGATGACAGCGACACATGCGTCCGCCTGTGGTACTTTGTCGAAACTTCCGCGACAACCGCCAGGATCGCGACATCGGACAAATGATACGTCGGCTCTTGTGACGTCATTCGTCGCTACTTCGGGACCCCTTTCGATGCACGGACGGGCACACAGTTGGCTAAACGCACCGGTTCGAAGAAATTTCATTGAGAATAATACTTCCATCGTAAACCGGAGACACGGCAAAATAAAATAAAAAACGGACAAAACAACAAGTCTCAAACACAGCTTCTAGTTTATTTGAACACCACCGCTTTTATATACACACCACGACCCTCCCCTCCAAGGCCGAAACACCTCCTTTCCACTCCATCACCGACATGTCAGACTGAACCAATGACACATGCTACATCCAACCAAAAACTGACCCAGACGACCTTTCTTTTCAAATCCATGATAACAGGCATCTCAAACACAAACCCTGCTAACGCTGAAAACACCTCCCCCCCCCCCCCCCTCCAAATAAAAAAAAAGAAAAAAAAATTGTAAGATACATGGTATTTTCTGCAGCAACGAACACGCTGTTAATACGCATTATACAAAAAACAGTCTGCAGATAGTGCCTGAGCCTTGTTCCTTTCTTGTACGAAGGTCCCGACACATTGGTCGTCAAAAACTGCCTGCAGCCGACATGTTCGAAGCGGGTACCTAAGCGGGTCTTTTGGATGCTGTATGGGCAGTGCGGCTTTACGCTGCAACAGACACGCAGACATTACTGAGTAGTGCACGCAGAAAACTCCCTCCCATGTTGGCCTTCCTACAATTAAGACCGATCAAGTAAACCGAGACGCACACACATATTTATTTTACGTTGATTAGAAAAGAATTGCGGGATAATTATATGCGACGTATTTAATCGTGGCGTACAAATACATACATCGTATTTCATTTTTATGTCGCAGCGAAAAAACGTTCAGGGATATTTTTCTTTCTTGATGTTTTTGTGTGTGCGTGTTTCCTTTTCGAACGCGTAAGTTAACCGCACGTCGCAGAACGCTGTCACTTCTCCGGCTTATGATGCCTCAACAAAACACATACACAGCGGAATGTGGTCCTAGCGATGAGGGCAGGATGCGAACGTTTGACCGCATGACGTTACCTGAAGTCAGTAACCATGGTATTGTGTTTGCGTTTAAACATTGGGAAGTTAGTCACTCAGTCCCAATGGCCGTCTGATGTCTTCGCCACGAGAAAGTCAGCCAGTGCAGTAGCGCTCTTAGCGCGCACGGGGTATTTTTCCGTGCACCACGGAGTAGTGACTAGTGTTACACGGCCGTTAGCCAGTACGATGCTCGTCCGGATAGAAACGGGCAGGGTTTGGGAACTGCACCCAAGATTCCTGGGTTCTGCAGCGCGAGCTTTCCCTGCACGTACTTGGAGATGTGGTGCGTTCAAGGGATATTGAACCGAAATTTCGAGCTCACAAAACAAGGCTGGACGGATAGCCGGGACGCTGCAAAACCCCGAAACATCGCTTGAACAGCGATATCTCTAACGGGTCGCCGTATTTTTGGAAAAGAAGTGCGCGATTGAGGGCACGGCCGACGAGACCGACGAGACAAGTCACGTCACGATTCTCATTCCTTCTCCTCCTTGCTTTGTCCCCCTTGAGCCGGCGAACCGAAGACAGGCCGCTTCACCTCATTCTTATTTTTTTTTTAGGAGGGCAATCACTTCATAGCCCTCGATTGATCGCGCACTTCTTTTCCAAAAGTACGGCCATCCGTTTGAGATATCGATGTATGAGTGATGTTTTTAGAGTTCGTAGCATCCCGTTCACCGCTTCTGCGGCCTTCTTTTGCGAAATCCAAATTTCGGTTCAGTATCCCTTTAACACACCGGAGCACCGATCCCCCCAGCTGAATCAAAACTTGATGCAACCGCCGAGTCGTGCGATCCTGGGCCGGCTTGCTCGAAGCAGAGTCTCAGTTGAGACTGCTCAAAGAAAGCGCTGTCAAGGCTAGCGCTCGAGCTTAAGCCGAGCCTCAGACGCTCGCGCGCCCGAGCCTTGGCAGCGCTTTCTTTGAGCAGTCTCAACTGAGACACTGCTTCTAGCAAGCCGGCCCTGATGTCACGATGTTTAGTGCGCCGAGTTTACACCATACCTACTGACCCAGGTTTTGGCTATGTTACATGTATTCACTAACTGTGGGTACATGTAACATGTAACTCTCTCTATCTCTCTCTCTATCTTTTTTAGAGCGCAGCTCTTAGGGGCCCGCTTCCGGCTTGAGCGGCGTCGCCGTCGCCGTCGCCGTCGCCGTCGGCGTAACCGCGCGGTGCATCATGGGAAATATCCCATAATGCACCGCGCGAGCCCCCCACCGGGGTCACGTGACTTCGTGGGGAGGCACGTGACCCCCCCCCCGAGGGCACGTGACCCCCCGAAGTCACGTGACTCCCCTGAGGTCACGTGACCCCCTCCTCGAGGTCACGTGACTCCCCTGAGGTCGCGTGACCCCCCGAGGTCACGTGACCCCCGCCGATGTCGCGTGACCCCCCGATGACGCCATCGACACTGATGACGTCACCGGCATCCACATCGTCATCGTCATCATCACTGATATCATCAGTGATGACGATGACGATGCGGATGCCGGTGACGTCATCAGTGATGATGACGATGACGATGTGGATGCCGGTGACGTCATCAGTGATGATGACATCAATGGTGATGACGTCATCAGTGACGATGACGGTGTGGATGCCGGTGACGTCATCAGTGATGATGACGATGTGGATGCCGGTGACGTCATCAGTGATGATGACGATGACGATGCGGATGCCGGTGACGTCATCAGTGATGATGACGATGACGATGTGGATGCCGGTGACGTCATCAGTGATGATGACGATGACGATGTGGATGCCGGTGACGTCATCAGTGATGATGACGATGACGATGTGGATGCCGGTGACGTTACCGACCCAGCGCCCTTCCCTCCTCCTCAAGAGCTGCGCTCCAATTCGGCGTTACAGGGAGTTGTAAGCGGCTTTCACTTTTTTTATTTTATTTTTAGCGACATTTGTTAGTGGTATCTTTTCCGGGAAATAGAATGATCGTCCTTCCCGAAAACTCCCCGGGTACGTCGTCGATCAGATGATCGCTTCTAACCACCGGATTTTAACCTGCGACTTATGACACCAACAATCGTACGGTTAAGAGTAAACCTCTCTACCAACTGGGCAATTCACGGCACTCGGTGGGAGGTGATACCACGAGGGCGCCGTATTGTTGCCCCAGTAGACCTCCGGTGGTGCAGTGATTTGTTCTTCAGCAACGCACCAGTGACCGGGTAAGAAGATTCTTCTTCAGAGAAATGCTTGTAATACACTTGTAAGACCCTGCGCGCACTGTAGAAAGTGGTACAAGTAACAAAAGGATCCGAGACAAAAAGAAAAGAGAAAAACCGAAAGCGCGCGGGGGTTTCCCGCTAGCGGTCGGTAGCGAGCGAGTTTGCAAACAAACATCGGTGAATTCCCAGGACAAATTGGAGTGAATTAAAGGCGATATGTGCTCTATTTCATTAGCGCATATCGCCGTAACGAAAGTACGTATTGTTCTTTCATACAGCAGCGTGGTAAAGTTTCATGTTCAGGGCCACACCTACAGATAAAGAATACTAGTTAATTCCACTGTGACATCATGTGATTAATGTTGACAGGATTCCCTTGTCAGACAGACAGGATGTCATGGAAGGGACCGCGGTCAGCCCTTGATAAAACTTTTTTTTTTTTTTTCTTTTTGGAGGGGGGGGGGGGGGGGGGGCATTGAAGGCTCCTTGTCGTCCGAAACCACTACCTTGGAGGCAAAGTGCCAAGCCTACAGGAAAGTAATTTCGGGTTCGAAAACATCCACTTCAAACTTTAAGCTTCATCTCAGTTGGCGTCTCAAAAAAAATTTGGAAAATGTATTGCGCTATCAGCATTTCTGTATTTGTATTTCTGCCCTCCTTAAAATGTATTCCTGTATTTGTATTTCCAAATAATTTTTGCCTCTTTTTAAAATGTATTTCCGATACGTATCCCGATACATTTTTACAGACATATTTCAGTATCAGTATTTTAGCTGCTATTTTAATGTATCCCAATATTTGTATTTCCAAATACATTTATGAGTATTTCTGCCCAACCCTGATTTCAGAACCAATCAGAGTTCGGCGTTCTGACGTCACCACAAACCCTGCAAAAGAAGCAGACGAACTTGCGCTCCGCATACGAGCCCTGCGTACTGGATCCACGCAGTGTGTCTAGCATGCGTTACCATCGCCGCCCGCGCGTCTTGCAACGCCTCACAGGGAGCGCGACGCTAGAACCTGGCAACGCCAAAACGCACTCGTCTGCAGCTTTGTGGCGTGTCTCGTCAAGTATGAAGGCCCGTTCACACTCTTGCGACCGAGTACGACTGAAGGCCCGTTCACACTCTTGCGACTGCTTGCGACCTCTTGAACCTGGGTTCCTTAAAACTTCTTAAACCAGAGAACACACTGGCGCCATCTATTGGGAAGCAGTGTAAACTCGGCGGTCCGGCATATTTTTTTTTTCATTTCTCGCGCAATATCCTTTCTTTTTTGGCTCGAAAAGCTTTTGTCAATGTTATAAACGAGCCTTTCTATGGGTATTACGCACATTTGACCTCGGAAATCCCGCAAAACCTTCGCTTTTGTGAAACGCAGTTCTAGGGTCACCGCATAGATGGCGCCACAATGGCAGTGTGTTCCCTCATTCTAGAAACATTTAAGAAGTTGTAAGAGATCTCGTCTCTCTCAGTCGTACTCGGTCGCAAGAGTGTGAACGGGCCTTGAGAGAGACGAGATCTCTTACAACTTCTTAAATGTTTCTAGAATGAGGGAACACACTGACATTGTGGCGCCATCTATGCGGTGACCCTAGAACTGCATTTCACAAAAGCGAAGGTTTTGCGGGATTTCCGAGGTCAAATGTGCGTAATACCCATAGAAAGGCTCGTTTATAACATTGACAAAAGCTTTTCGAGCCAAAAAAGAAAGGATATTGCGCGAGAAATAAAAAAAAAATAAGCCGGACCGCCGAGTTTACACTGCTTCCCAATAGATGGCGCCAGTGTGTTCTCTGGTTTAAGAAGTTTTAAGGAACCCAGGTTCAAGAGGTCGCAAGCAGTCGCAAGAGTGTGAACGGGCCTTGAGCGTGCGTTTAAGGCACGTCGGTGATACGATACATCATGCGCAGGCATTGTCTTTTAGGTAATCTTGGCTGTAGTCGACACCCCAATTTCCTAGCAGGCGCTGTAGACCGCATGGAGTTGTCGCAGCTGATGGGCAGTTTTGTCAGCGCATGCAAGAACCGCGCTCTCGTTTTTGAACCCTCTCTAAGGTTCTAAACCGGGAAGCTCAGGGACCTATTACGATTGCATATTTCAGAGTCCTGGGTTGCCATTGCGCGTGTTACTCGCAAGCAATGATAACTGGAACGTTTCTGTTCACTTACTGCTGTTTTGTGATTATTGTGTTTTGTTTTGTATACATTTTTATTCTGGAGTGAAATTGTGTCGTTGCTGCCAAAAGGTTGGCATGGCCCTGTCTGTCAGGCACTTCTTCCTTTAGCCGTGTCAGCTGAAACATTTCTGTACAGTTCTTACTCAAATAAAGGTATAAACAAAAAAAACTACCAAATAACTTTCTTTTTTTTTTTTTTCTTGCACTGCTTTTTCTGTTTCTGCGTTTGTCTTGCTTCTGCTGTAGAAATCTCATCGGTTCTTCTTTTTTTTTTTTTTTTTTTTTTTTTCTCTCTTTTTTATGTAATTTATGTTCGGAACGTTGTTTGATCAGATTATTTCTTTGTTCACTATAAATCGTTACCAATATTATAATAACGCTAGATATGAACATATGTGCATGTTGCTGTTTTCTTTTTTTGTTGGTGTTCTTTTTTTTTTTTAGAATTCATATTTTCAATAATGAAGATGACTGCCATGGCAAAGTTCGTGACCCCCCTGATATTTTCCTGGATTTACGCTACTGCCTGCTAAAGACGCCGGCTCTCGGCGTCGTGTGCTCGAACGTTGGCGGCAGTTGGCGTCGCGACTGCTTGCGCCATCTCTTGTATCCCGTGCGAAACGGCACCGTGTTGTTTGAAGACCGATGGCTTCGCTGCGCTTCCGTACGAGCTAAGCCTTTTTCTTCTTTTTGTTTCCTGTTTTTCTCAGGTAAGTTCGCTTGTTGCAAATTTTATGGGGAAAAAATGCACCATCTGTGGGCAACGCTGCACAAAATCGTAGCGCGATAGCCTAAGAAACGGATTTTTGCGGTCGATTTAAAGAGCCTGGCCGCTATTTGAGACACCCTGTAGATTTAAGACTTCGACCGCGAGGGAGTCTTGCACGTTTCGCAATAGGTGGTATTCACTGAGCGTGCAGGTTCGATTTTGCCAGGGAGCGCCACCGTCGATCCGCCATCTCTGAGGTCGCTGTTTGACTGGCTTGGGTACGTTGGTAGTATGTGTTAATTTCACGTCGTTGAAGAAGCTTCGTTCAACAGAAGAAAGAAAAAAAAGTTTATCTCGGGCGCAGGCCGTTTTAATTTTCTTGTTGCCGCCGAGTACCGTGTGTAAACGCTGAACCGCATGTAAGCGATTTAGCGAGCGACGAGACGAGACGAGCGACAGCGGCGAGACAAGCGACGGCGACCCGCTTCGCTGTTGTTCGGTCAGTCGCGCGACGAGGCAAACCGCATGAAAGCGACGGGAGCAGGCGACCACGGTGATCAGCGACGATTTCTAGAAATCCAGAAACCGACCGACGCGACAAGCTACCGTGAGAAATCTCCGTCGCTCGTCGCCGACACTCGTCGCTGTCACCGTCGCTCGTCTCATCGCTCGCTAAAGCGCTATCGGCGCGTGAGTGACCGACCGACAGTGAAGCGGGTCGCCGTCGCTTGTCTCGTCGCTCGCCCAATCGCCTACATGCGGTTTATATTTAAATCGTTTGGGCGATGGTTAACTGCGTGGTTTTAAAGCGCTCTAACCACACTCGCAAAAAGCCTATTGATGGAAACTATGCGAAAGTGGGCCTTTTCCTCGCCCCAAAAGTGGTGACTCACCAGTGTGAGCGGACGGCAGCCTTATAACTTGGAAGAGGCACCGCGGAAACAGCTGACGGAGTCGGAGAAGCGGCCGTCTTGCTGGCGACCTGCTGCACCAGTTGCAGCGGTTGCAGGAGTGTGCACGCGCGGTGCAGATCGGTTGTTTCGGTCGCTTCGGTCACAACGGACGCAGTCGCTGTGACCGCCAATGAAAAATGCATTTTTCAGAATCTGCGCACTAGGTGAGCCGCACGGTATGTTTCTGCACAAAAACGAACGCAGAAGGCCCGACGTACGATACGGAGGCGATGGAGCTACACGGCCGTAGTGAAAAAAATCCGCTAGAGAAAAAACAAAACAAATTGCAAAACAAAACAAAGCGTAACCACACCGTGCTACGAAAACACCAAAGCAGAAAAATCACAGTTCTTGCACAAGAGCTACCGCCGTGGGCACGGCGCGCAACACGGAGCGCTGCATGGAGCCGATGGCGCAACGCGGCCGAGGTGGACAAGTCCGATAGCAACAAAAACCAACTAAAACATAGAAAATTTTCCTACGGCGCTTTAAAAGCACAAAAGGATAAAAATAACTCTTAGCTTCGCCCCAAAAGACCCTTCAAAGCTAGAAAATGCTGTTAAACCACGCTGAAAGGTCCGGCCAGATGACACCCGACACCCACGTACGTTAGAAAGAGACCTCGAAGATAGCGACCGTGGTGGTCGATGCCAGCGCACCTAGCGAGTGACGTCAAGCGAATGTCACCTGACACGGCTCCGAAAGCCAGCCACCGCTTTTTCCTTCCAGTTATTTTTAGGAAATATTTGTCAACTGGTTTGCAAAATTCAGAAAGGAACCAACTTAGGACTAATATGAGACCAGCACACACAGAACACATTGGAATCAAATGGAACCAACAGGATCTACAGAGTCGATTTCACCGAAGTGTTTACTACACACGCGAGAGGCTTTCGAATTTCGCTTTCCTATTTTCAGTTTGATGAGACCACTGATCTCTATGACACTTGCTGGATCTCGCATCCCCGCTTGTTCGTTGGTGCGGCCACCAAACAAATCATGCATGTCAATTTTTTTTTTTTTTTTTTTTTTTGTTAGCGTTGCAGGGGCCGGCCGCAGCGTGCTAAAGACACGTTTTCTACTCGTTCGTCCTCATTCGCCGAAGACATTATTTAAGATCTTTATGTGAGGCGTGGTAGTTGCCGTTGAAAACACCTAGCAATTTTTACGAAAGCGGAGTGCCGCAGGGGAAAAAGGCGGCGTGTTCAAAGCTTCCTTGACACGCCGATGTGCTGTGTGTCTCTGCCTTCGCACACTTGGATACCGATCAAGAATCGACGCCGTGTGAATGTGTTTTCCAAGTGCAATGACCGTGAAGCCGTATGTGCCTCTGGATCAGCGTCTTCCTTTACTCCGACGACTATATACTTGCGGCACTCGCGGTCCAGAAACGAGCTTAATCCAGCGCCCAGTAGCGACGGAAGAGGGGGGGGGGGGGGGGGGGGGGAGGTATTTACGTCTTTTTTTCGTCCTTAGACAATTTGCAGAATACTGCGCACAACAGCTCCTCATCACTGATCAGTGCTGGCTCATTATCAACCTACTTAATTGCACTTAACGTTTGAGCGCGGCTCGTCTAATTGTGATTGGTCAACAGAATGCACACGATCATATGGACCCCACTTCAAAGGTTTTTTTTTTCTTTATTTTGCTTCGCGGAAAGTTCCGCGAGGGGGGGCAGAAATAAAGGCTTGGTGCCTGCCAAGGCCTCCTCCTCCTCCTCCCCCCCCCCCCCCCCCCCCCCCCCGTACAGTTCAGCAGTGAAGTACAAAAACACAGTGGAAAATACATCAGAGAACAAAATTCGCCATTAACCAAACCGATCTGTTAGTAGAAAATAGACCGAAAAAATTTGTGCAACATTCTAGAAATATATAATCAAAATTGGAGTTTCATATATTATGAAAAATAAAAATAAAGTAAAAAGACACTGACAATCAAAAACGGCCAGAAACAAAGACATGCTTCCGTTGTGGACTGCAAGAAATAAAAATATACAATACATCGCATTAAAATCAGGCACAACACAGTGGTATTAATAAAAAAAAAAAGAAACAATAAAAGGTTCTTCTCTCACACTTAAACATCAAGAAACAAGGAATGGAAATGTGCACAAAAATCAAAGACATATTTATAACACTCCTGAAGTTTACGGCACTAACAAAGGTGGAAAAGCAATTTCACTTGTCACGAGCATCCTTCTACAAGCACATTTAAAGCTATTAAAAGGTTGATGGAAATCTACGGACATATCTTTTCTAGTCAGAGTTTTATTTATCTGGAAATTTAGCCTTTATCGGCCATAGTTAGTTCTTATTGCCGGCATCTTCCTTATTGGGTTTCGAATATTGTACGTGCTCAGATTGTATGGCGGTGAAGTGTGGAGCTTGTTTCTGTGTGTCAATTGTAATATTTTGAAATAAAATACTTTATCTGCTTTTAGCATATTATATTTATTAAGAAGTGGCTGCGTGCTTAAATTTCTTCTGTCTCCTCTATAATTTTCATACATACGCAAGATTTTCTTCTCCAAGAAAATTAGTTTGTTGTAATTAGTTTCTGTCGTAGTTCCCCAAACCAAGATGCCATAGCTCATTTTTGAGTAAAATAGAAAGTAGCATAATGTTTGTTTAAGCCAGGTCGGTAGTAAACTGTGCACTTTGTATATGCTTCCAGTAACTCGGGACAGTTCAGCGTTGAGCCTATTAACATGAGTTGACCAAGAGAGGTCCTCAGCGAACCACACCCCCAAAAGTTTTGCTCTGTAGCTTGCTCCAGCAACGTACCTTCAAATGTTATGTTGATAGAACTGTGCTCGCGTTTGTTTATCAGCTTAAAAGTAACATATTTTGTTTTACTGGTATTTAGACCTAAGCGATTTGTTTCTAACCATTTTGAGAGTTTTAAAAGATAATCATTGGCTAATTTCTCTACGATTTGCTTTGTCTCACCAGAAAAAAAAAAACATTTGTGACGTTTGCCTACATTATTAACTGGGGGGGAACCAGGTATTTCCGCTATATCGTTTATCTACACAAGGAATAGCAGAGGCCCTAGAATAGCGCCTCTGCTATTCTCGCCGTCTTGTACCTTTGCCTTCGAAAACCCTCCTAGCTCCACAGCGTTGCTCTATTCGTGTTCCCCCATGTGATCCATCACAGTAGATTTGGAACATAGCCATGGTTAATAGTACATCAGGGCACGTGCAGTCCCCCACCCTCCCTTTATTGATCGCAGCTCACCACAACAGCTGGACGATCCAGAACTCCGTGGCCGATATATATATATATATATATATATATATATATATATATATATATATATATATATATATATATATACAAGAGCAGTCAAACCCGTACGGATGCTACAATGAGTGAAATTCACGCTAGACTAGCAACCATTGAAGGTGGTGTGGCTAAAATAAACGCCGTGGCTCAAAAGGTTGAGGCTTGTGACCAAAAAGTCACGGAATTGCAAAACTACGTTCAAAGGCTGGATCAAAAAATTGACAGCTTGGAAAATGGAGGTAGGAGTAACAACCTTGTCATTTTTGGTGTACACGAGGAAGATAATGAAAAGACTAAAGATCTGAATCAAAGTATTGTGGAAAGGGTTTTTCTTGGTAGACTCGGCGTTGCTGTTAACACAGTCGAACGAATACATCGGATTGGACAAAAGAATAAAGAAAGAAATTGCCCTCTCATAGTGAAGTTCTATGACTTCAGCGAAAAAATAAAAATTTTGACCAACTGCATTAAGCTTTCAATATCGGAAGATTTTTCCTACCGCACTCGCCAAATCAGAAAATGTTTGTGGGAGAGTGCTAAAGGAAACAGAATAAACAAAGATAAAGTGTCACTCGTGTACAACAAACTGAAAATCAACGATGACTGCTATGTTTGGGATGAAACGGAGAATAAACGAGTTAAATGTGGTCGGGATCACGCCTCGCGACCAGATGTGCAAGATGCCAGTGCCAGTGCATGACAACCTGACAAAAACATAACCGAAGAATTGCAGCTTGTAAATCTTAACGCCCGAAGTATTGTGAATAAAATCGAAAAATGATAACATGTGCTGTATTCTTATGACCCACATGTGCTGATAATAACCGAAACATGGCTTCATCCTGAAATAAATAGTTCCGAGGTAGTTCCACCTTCATATTCAATTATACGTAAGGACCGGGAGTCAAGGGGAGGGGGCGTAGGAATACTAATTAAGAAATAAAATGGATATACTGTCTTTGATGAACCTCCAAATACAGAGTCCGTCTGGTGCAAGCTAAGTTTCGGTTCGACTCAGTTTTTGATAGGCGCTGTTTACCGTAAACCAAACGCTTTTGTATCAATGTTCTAGAAGCAATGCATGATTTCATATTAAAACACGCAAATAACCGTATCAAATAATTATTGCAGGTGACTTTAACTTACCAAATATAAATTGAAGTGAGCAGACGTTAAGCAACAGTCATGACCGACACGTCGAACTTCTGAGTACCGCATTCAGCGCCGGCATAGAACAGGTTGTGACAGAAAACACTGCAGGGTGAAGCAAGGAGACGCCAGGCTCTTTAAATCGACCGGAAAATTCAGTTTCTTAACCTATCGCGCTACAACTTTGTGCAGCGTTGCCCACAAATGGTGCTTTTTTTTTTTTTTTTTTTTTTTTTTGTAAAATTTGCGAAGAGCGAAATTACCTGAGGAAAAAGTAAGGAAAGAAAAAGGCTTAGCTCCTATAGAAACGCAGCGACGCCACCGGTCTGCAAACAACACGGCGCCGTTTCGCACGGGAGACAAGAGATGGCGAAACAAACGCCGCCAACCAGAGCCGCCAACGAACGAGCATACGGCGCCGAGAGCAGGCCTTTTTAGCAGACGATATTTTCGACTCAAAAGCGGCGCGCGTTCCGCAGGCGGCGACAGTCGTAGAAACAAAAAAGACAGGCGCGGTAACAGCAAGGAACTGCAGTTCCTTGTCTGCTAAAGGGCCGGCTCTCGGCGTCGTCTGCTCGTTCGATGGCGGCAGTTGGCGTCGCGACCGCTTGCGCCATCTCTTGTCTCCCGTGTGAAACGGCGCCGTGTTGTTGCAGACCGGTGGCGTCGCTGCGTTTCCATAGGAGCTAAGCCTTTTTCTTTCTTTACTTTTTCCTCAGGTAAGTTCGCTCTTCGCAAATTTTACAAAAAAAAAATGCACCATCTGTGGGCAACGCTGCACAAAGTCGTAGCGCGATAGGTTAAGAGACCGAATTTTCCGGTCGGTTTAAAGAGCCTGGCGTCTCCTTGTTCCACCCTGTAGAATAAGCTACAAGGAAGGATCAATACTCGACCTGATATTCCTTAACACCATTGATCTTAAATACAGTGTATCCATTCATAAAGGAATCTCGGATCGTAAGTTGGTTTTTCTGTCTTGCTTGGTACCCTGTTGTAAAAATAAACATGATGTTAACAAGGTTGCTTTTAAGGATTATTTGCATAGTGAGGGTGAGTCAGTTATAGACTATCTCGAGAGTTCACTGGACGAATTCGCGAAACAGAGGAACATCAATGAGGTTCCTCTGCCGAATTGCATGGGTATTCCCCTCTCACATCATGAAATTCAATAAGTCTCATGAACCGAACGACATATATTGTACGTACCCCACGGTGTCGCGTTATCTGAACAGGATTTGAGAAAGGTCTCAAATAGCACAGCATATCCAATATACAGTCTCGACGATAGTCACTTCACGACGAACGTACGGAGCCCAGCTTGTTTTAGGGCACGTGTTGAGGAGAGCTGCTTTTTTGTACAGCACCAAAGCCAATGAACGAACGTGTGTATTCCGTCCCCACACCTCGAACCCAACCCTATCAACCATTTCTCGCGAAGACCCGGAGCATAGCCGGGAAGGCTTTTCGGAGATTATCTCAACAGAAATAATTCTCGAAGAACGTCGAACGTGGCCGGCGTCGCTGGCTACTTGACGTTCGCTTTCTTCGTTCGTTTCCTGCGAAGACCGAGCAGACTACGAGCCCTTGTATTCCCTGGTTCTCACAGTGGACGATAACAGAGAAAGGGTAAGCATCCTGAGCAGGAAAATAAAGTAAAAACTTTCAAGAAAAACTGGCGAACTCCGAATGCACAGTGCAGGTGGGGAGTCGCGCTGAACGGGTTTCCACTGCTCAGGCAGGTGGCAGAAAATTCTGGCTAATAGGGGTCACTCGAATCGCTAAATGGCGGGACCGAGGGCCCTGGGGCACTGAAGTAACTGAAAACCCAACAAAGTCAGGAGAGGCACCCAGGGTTAAAAAGAGGAAAAAACGTAAGAACAGGTATATACAAACAGCACAATCAGACATTGGATATATTAACATGCAGGGTGGTAGAAATAGGTTAAAATGGGAAGAGGTAGAGGAGCAACCAAGAAAGGAGGATTTGATGGTGTATGGGTTAATAAGAAACACATCTCAGAGACATGGAGCAGCCACCTTGCAACCTTGACTATGTGTGGGAAGAATTCAACAGAATGGAGGGAACGAGGAAGGGAGGTGGAATTGGAGCATTTATTAAGAAGAATATGAACTTTCAAAGGATCAGAAAGGAGTGCGCCGAACATTTGTGGCTGAAAGGAAAAGTTGCTGGGGAATCAACAGTCCTTGGAGTTGTTTACTTATGGACAGGGACAGGTGCTAAAGAGGAAAACAGAAAAATGATTGATTGCATATCAAGAGACATTAGTGAACTAGGGGAAGGCTCCGAAATAATTATTATGGAAGACATGAATGCCCATATTGAGGGTCTGGATGGGTATACGGACTCAACTGGAAGCATATTACTAGAACTGGTGGAAAAACATGACTTAGATTTATGTAATACCAGTCAGAAGTGTGACGGGCACCATCACATATCCATACTCCTTACTTGGGAAACTGGCAATCTACATTCAACTATAGATTACGCACTCATGTCACACAAAATATATGGTAAGTTACAAATAATGAAAATAGATGAAGAAGGTTCCAAAAGTCTTGGTAGTGATCACAAACGTATTAAGCTGAATTTTGCCAGAGAAGTAAATTCTGAAACTAAACAACATAATTCAAAGCAAACTTTCTGCAGCGACAAAGAGTTGGAAATAGTGGTTGAAAGAATAGAGGCAGCAGTTTCAGGGCGACGGTATACAGATTGGACCTATGAGATCCTAACTAGGCTTTTTGCTCTAGAACTAGACAAAGTTCAGAGTAAACGAAAGGGGGAGCAAGGACATAGACCAAAAAGCTGGTGGGACAAAGAAGTGAAGCAAGCGATACAAAAACGTCAGGAAGCCTCTAGAGAACACAGGTATTCCAAGCGTAGTGGGGAGTCCGAAACGGAAGTAAAAAGAAAATGGGACAATTTTATAACATGTCGCCGAGAGGCATCCAGTTCGATCAATACGAAAATTCAGAGAAAGGGTGAGGAATGGATGAGTAATGTAAGTAAGAAAGATAGAAACGCTGCCAAGAAGTTTTGGGAGCACTTGAACTCACTCGGTGAAACGACGCAAGCTAGACAGAGGTTCATATTCTCGCATCAGGGAGATCAATTAGAGGGAGATGATGAGATACAATATATAGGAGCAGTGATGGAGGAGAAATTTCGGGAACGGGTTCATGTGGAAGATAGGAGAACCGAAGGAAGTAGCAGTCCAGTTTGTGACATCGCGGATTTTGGACAAAGAGAATGGGAAAAGGCGGAACGAAGAGTCCCGTCGACAGGCACAGATGGTATCCCTATCAAGCTGGTGAAGAATTTGGGTCCTAAATCTAAGGCAAAACTAAGGGAGGTAGTGAGTACCATGATAACAAAAGGAAATATTCCAGATGAATGGAGGCTTAGTAAGATGAGTATGATATATAAGGGAAAGGGAGATAAGTCTGATATTAGGAATTATCGTCCAATAACCGTGACACCGGTTATTTACAGGTTGGTAATGCAGATTACAAAGAACAGACTGGAGGAATGGCTAGATTGCGAGGGCATACTGGGAGAGTTACAGAACGGGTTTCGGAAACAAAGAAGGTTGGAGGACAATTTATTTTCTCTAACACAGTGTATAGAAATAGCGCAAAAAGAAAACTGACAGCTCTTGCTGGCATTTCTGGATATCAAGGGTGCCTATGACAATGTGAACCAAAGGAACCTGTGGGACATAATGGAGAGCTTAAACCTAGATGAAGGACTAACAGCACTATTAAGGAACATTTACAAAGATAACAAGGTGATTATAACATGGGAAGGAAAGGCGACAGGGAAAATAGAGATAAGACGAGGCCTTAGGCAGGGGTGCCCGTTATCGCCTTTGCTGTTTATGCTGTATCTGAGTGGGCTTGGATTCGACCTTTTTTACAGTAAGCTAGGCCAAAAAATTCAGCAATCCTTACCGGGATTGATGTATGCGGATGATATCGTACTAATGGCTAACAACAGGACAGAGTTGCAGGAATTAATGAGCATCTGTGGTAGGGAAGGAGAGGAATTAGGTTTAGAATTCAGTAGCGAAAAATCAGCAGTCATGATTTTTAACGAGGACGAAGTTGAGAGGCTGAAGATACAGAATATTACAGTTGAGAGAGCTAGTAAATACAAGTATCTAGGAGTATGGATATGTGATGGTGCAGAATATCTCAGAGAGCATGAAAAGTATATAATAGGTAAGGGCAACAGAAATGCAGCTGTAATGAAGAATAGAGCACTTTGGAATTACAACAGGTATGAGGTGGTGAGAGAGATTTGGAAAGGGGTCATGGGTGCCTGGCTTGACTTTTGGAAACGCAGTGCTATGCATGAAATCCGAAGTGCTTGCGAGACTAGAAATAAAACAGCGCGGAGTAAGTAGACTGGCTTTGGGGCACATTGCAAAACGCCAAACCAGGGAGTACAAGGAGACATGGGATGGGCGTCATTTGAGAGCAGGGAAGCGGTGAGCAAGATAGAATTTGAGGATAGGTTGAGGCAAATGGATGGGGAGCGATGGGCACGAAAGGTTTTCAGCTATTTATACATGAGGAGTGTAGACACAAAGTGGAGACAGCGCACTAGGAAATTAAGAGGAAAGTTTTTGGGCTATAGCGAAGATACGGAAGAGCAAGTCTCAGTTAAGAAGAAAGTTAACGCCACAGAAAGAGATCGGTGGCTAGAGGGAATGCAGACAAAGACGGCTCTGGAAAGCTATAGATTAAACAAAACAGTTATTGCCAAAGAAAGCATTTATGACAATTCTAGGGGAAGCTCATTGTTGTTTGAGGCGAGGACGGGTGTTCTGCGAACCAGAACATACAGAGTGAAGTACCAGGAAATGGATGCAGTGTGCACTGCTTGTGGAGAGGAGGACGAGACGGCTGAGCACTTGATACTCTACTGTAAAGGGCTTCACCCTATGCCTACCGAAGACAACATAGATTTAATAAAGTCATTGGGTTTTCGAGACAGCGAAGGGAGAGTGGATTTCAAGACTGTAGAGATTACCAAGCAAAGATTAAGTGAATGGTGGCAGAAATCGAGAGAAAACTAGGTATTTGCTTATTCACCGATGCCAAAGGGGCTTTCATAGCCTCACTTTCTTTGCACTGCGGAGTGAATATAGATTTCACATTTAAATATTCTAAGCTTAAATGGTAAAACTAAACGGCTAGGTGGCGTAAGCTACCGCCCGATCCAAAGGGCTCAGCCGTATTCATCCATCCATCCATCCGGCGGTAGCCGGAGAGTTGTGGAGAGGGAAAGGAAGGCCGGGGAGCACGCAGAAACTGGAGAGAGGAGGTTTCACCCTCTCCCCTCCAGCGTTCCGTCTGTTTCCTGCTTCTCAACCCCCAAATACTTTGCTACCCCATTGAGTCTTCCCCCCCCCCCCCCCCCCCTCCTTCCACTTTAGCAGCGCGAAGGCTGGAGAGAGGAAGCGACGTCCTCTCTCCAGATAATGAAAACTCGCGGTGTTCCACCGATGTAGCACTCCTTTGAAACCCTCGTTTTCAAAGTTAAAAAGAAAAAAAAAAAAAAAAAGCTCAAATTTTGAGAGCCTATGGTTATGAATGCTGTTAAAAGCGAGTTCTTTCGATCGCCCGGCTAGCTCAGTCGGTAGAGCATGAGACTCTTAATCTCAGGGTCGTGGGTTCGAGCCCCACGTTGGGCGTATGTTTTTTACACATACTTTGCTATTTCATTGTCACGGTTTTTCTTGCAAGGGTCATAAATCTCCTTTCAAAACTTCACACACTGCTTTTTGAGAAGCTTCATGCTTTTTGCGAATTATCCTATTTTACACCGTTCGGACGAACGTAATCCGAAAATGAGTTTTAGGCCGTTTCCTTCGATTTCCCCCCGAAGACGGCTTGGGGCATATTCTTTTCTATCTTCTATTCAACGGTTCTCCAAATGGAGTTTTCTGGCGGATCCCAGAGTTTACTCTGGGATCCGCCAAAAAGTGTAGTAAAGATTACATCAATCAATTAAGTCAAAGTCTGTCGCTGTGTGTCCGCCATGTCCACTTCTTGGCTTTTAAACTCAAGAATGGATTATACTAAACGAAAGAAATGGTTTTCTGTTTTTTTCCTTCGTATTTCTTTTGTTTGTGTAAAACCTGCTAACCAAAATACACCAACATTTTAGGAATATATATTTGTCGGCCAAGAAATTCATCCTCAACCGATCTCTCGGACGAGATGACGATCCCAGTAGTTACAACAATGCGGGCCAAAACTAGCTGCGAGCTCCTGACACTTGGGCAGAGTTTATCCGACAGCGATCTAAAATGAATCTGTGGAGTTTTCTAACAAAACTTTAGATTGCAGTTATCCCAGGGGTCGAGAAAGTAGCCTCGCTTGCCCCTGTGTATGGCTCGAGACAACGCGATTGTGAGCCTCTGCCCTCGGTAGCGTGGGCGGCCTGGGGGCCAATGTCGAAGGCCGAGCCACAGTGGGCCGAGCGTGGGAGGAAGGACGAACAAACAAGACAGCCAGACTCCTCTCAAGCGCCCGCATGCAGGATGAGATGAACGTGCGTGCGTGCGTGCGTCCGCGCAGGGATACTAAACTTGGGTGCCTTTCAAAGAAAGAGTTCGCGTGGAATCTCGCAATTTGCAAACCCGTGAGGCGTTTTCTCTGTGATTAAAACTAATTTATAGCACCTAAAGCGTTCCTTGGGGATATCGGAAACAATTTTAGCGCGATATCAACTCATTCTCGTATTGGCTGTCCAACGCCCGCGCGAGTTGGGGTTTCTTGTGGACGGGCTTTGTCAAACTCTGGACGTGCTCCCCGACTCCCAAACAGTCATGCGAATTCGAGTTGGTCACCGTGGGGTAGGCTAATTTTTGTGTTTCCAGCGGATGCCAGCGAGCCCGGGCAGAGTTTGCAAAGATGTGGACGTGCCGAAAATGCGGGAAGCCAGTTTATTTCGGTAAGTCGTTCGATTTCGTTTCGTGCTCGCAACGAATCTTTCGTTCTCCGGCCAAATATGAGCACGTCGTTTCGGCGCTCCATTGTAAATTCCTCGCTGCTCGTCCTTCTGAAACACGCAGTATTGCCGTTACCGACTTTCGGCAAACTTGTGTGCTTCGCGTACTCATTTGAGCTTCATACATTAAAACGGCAAAGACCGATCATTCGATTTGCGGTATGACTCATTCGGAAACAAACAAACACGGCCGTATTGTTCGTACGAATGCCTCTCTTTGTAAGGAGAAACGCGAGATAAAAGATGAGGTACCGTCTCGACTTGGATCTGGCCAATGTGCGTCCACAAACTTTGTGTTCTTCTACTGACCACTTACTCGCTTGGGTGTCGTCGGTCCAATGTTCGAGGCAGCAGTTGATCTGTGGGAGACAGCTCTTGGCATATCCGTTTGACTTATTGTTGGCGTTCCAGCTGAGCGGAAAACATCGATGGGTTATGAGTGGCATCCCGAGTGCCTGCGCTGCGAAGAGTGCGGGAAAAGACTGAATCCAGGCCAGCATGCGGAAGTAAGAAAACTTTTTCTTGACACTACTTTATCATCCAAGTAATGAAAGTTCGTTCGGACAGCCCCGACACGGTTGCGAGGACTCTAAAACACGTTCAAAACACAGTCTACCGGTGTTTTCTTCTTTTTTTTTCCCCCTCTCTTTTCTCTTTTCTTTTTATAAAATTGTTAGATACATGTAGCGTCCCGGTTCTTGTAGTGACAACATTAAAATGTTAATGTAAAAGAAAAACCTAGCCTGTGAATAATTTTTCATCTTAAATAAAAACATAAAAAAAGAAAAAAAAAACAACCTGGATCAGTAGTGATATTCCCATAGCTGTTTCTAATGTGTCGTCTTGAGTTTCCCCATCCCATACCACTAAAAGCTTTTGAGTATGACATTTCTATCTTAAAGGCATGGACACATGAACAAAGGCTCCTCACTGCAAGGCACATAAAAAAAAAATCTTTTGCTTTGAACCACATTTAACTTTTTTAATTGATGCTATCACTAAACAAAGAAACAATTAAAATATTGAGTTTTAAGTGAGGGTACAGAAGCTGCCTTGAAATCCATTGAAATTTATTTTCATAAGAATCAATTGTTGTTGTCGCTGTTGTGTAAACGAATTCCATAATCCAGGCCTTTGAAAACTTTTCAGCATGTCATTGAAAGCCCCTTAAATTTGCCACTTAATAAATACTTGATGGGAATCCTGTGTCTTGATAGTTGTTTTGTCCTTTTTTGTGTCAGCACAAGGGCGTTCCGTACTGCCATGTACCATGCTACAGTGTTCTGTTTGGTCCGACGCTGTTTGGTCATGGTTCGCAAGTAGAGGCACACACCAGTTTTGGGAAGAATCCAAATCCTCGTCAAAACATCTCCACAGTGCCAAGGTAAAGCGAGAATTTTGAAACCTTCCTGGCTTGTGTTTCATCTGTCGCATTGTTTCTAAGTTTCTTCTTGGTTGTTTCCTTCCAGAGGCCACCTGGAGGGGAAATTGAGGGCATACAACCAGTTCTTTGAAGGCAAGAGTGGAATCGTACAAAGCCGGCTGGTAAGACAGAAAAGTTTGTTGTGTGTTTGCAGGGGCTTCAAATGAGTTTTCTGGTCTTGTCCAGACGCCATACTACTAACAGAATTGAGACATCTTTGATAGCCATACAAGTAACTTGGTTGGCAAGTCAAAACTTTAATACAAACTTTTTTTTTTCTTTTAATGTATTGGCGCAGACAAGGTGAAGAGACGGAGCATTTTAATCTTCTGTACCACGTCTTGTCTTGTAGGGACATGGGTCATGCATAAGGTTCTGCATTTTTGGAGTTTATCATTTGTGAAATTAGGTTGCTGTTTCGGAGTTTACTTTTTTACATAAAATTGAGATTTATCGGAGTATAGACCGTTCCATCAGAGAGACTCCTCAGACCAGCGCACAACGCTTACTCTCTTTCTCGAAACGTCGGCTGCTCCTCCGAAGGGGCTGTCAGGAACGGCCAAGCTGCACGTAGGGATGCATGCCTTTCCGGCAATATGGAGCGCCGTTTTACAAATTTAATGGCTAGTTTCACGTATTGCACTGTCGTTGCTTGTGCAAATAACAATTGAAAGCGTCAATTAAATGCAGAAACTGTGCACGGGTTATCATACGAAGGTGGCAAGTAAATGTGCATGTTGCATGTTTACGCTGCAGCAGTTCCATGCCGATCCCAACCTGCAGTGCCGGTAACTGTTGAATTTAGAACTGAAAGTGTTTTCACTGTTGAGGAAAAGTATCGTTCGCTCATACCTTTCTTTTTATTTTTCTTTATTTTGAATGGCTGACGCACTGTTTGAAGTCTCGTGCTGACACTTATGTACGGGCTGAGGCAGAAATGTAAGCAGAGTGCAGCATTCATCTTGAACAAAGCAGTCGCGTTGCAGCGAGATCAATAGTTTATTGACTATATTTTCCTCAGGTAGTAATTAGCAGGTGACGCTTGGTATAAAACAAAAATATGCTACTGATATTGAAGCATCAGCCATGGACCATTGGATCATTTTTAAAACTTGTCTTTGTATTTATAGAAGATGTTAAGATTTTGTGAACGACATAAAAGGCAAAAAATTTATTTGAATTTTCAGCACAATGTTGACATGAAATAAATTACTTTCTGGAAATTTTGTTTTCCCAGTTACACTCTCCAGGCATTGTGCCGTGTCTCTGGTAAAGAAAAACGGGTATTACATAACGTTACCATATTGCTCGGGCCCCAAAGCGGGGCACGTATCGGGGTGGGGGGTGTGATTATTGTGTTGCGAGACTTGAAAAGTTTAAATTTAGGTGACAAATCACGCCTTTTTGTTATTTTGTATACACCATGCACATTTCTTTTTCCTGCGATTTGCATACTGTTTGGCATGCACATCTAATATATTTAGTTGGAATATTTCTTTAGTGTGGTATTTATTTTTGTACATGCTATATTCACAGTACTGTTGAGATGTTAGATGCAAATTAACCTTCAGTGTCAGCATCTATTCTGTCAAGCATATTTTGTTCTTTCATCAGGAAAAGCAATTTCTCACTGGTGCGATACTTTCATTTAACCGCATCTCTTATCTATCCCGGGTTCGGGGTAGCCGAAGCACTACAGTATGCCGTACCATAAGCATGCTCGTGGGACTGCGGGACCATGGCCGGAAAAGCGGGACCTGTCCCGCCTAAATCGGGATGTCTGATCACTTTAGTATTACATTAGTTTTCTAACGATAGTTTTCCTAAACAATGTGAGTATGTTGCTGATAAAAACAACTATAATTTCTTTCACAGTGCATGTACACAGATGAAACTTTGTGCTGCATTCTTCCTCGCAAGTGCCAGTATATGCTCTAAATGTCACTCATATTAATCCAAAGGTTCAAAAGTTTACCTTTTTGGGTAGTGTCCTCCGTTAAATGCAAATAACTTACGGCTTTCAGCAAGCTCGTAAAAGCATACAGAGGGAACCTGCGCAATGGATGAAAGCATTTTAACGTCTCTAATTACTAGAGAGACCTGTTCGCTTTTCTGTACAAAAACCTAAAATTTTACAGTTATTGAAATCAACAGACTTGAATTTGATCCTTGGGCCTTGGCATACGGGATATTAGGAAGTTGTGTCTAACATTTGAGCTGCCGCAGAAGTGCACACTTTCTGAGAGGCCGCTCTGTTCGTGCTTTAAAACAACCGTTGATTGCTCGACGTCGTTTGTCTTGCGCAGAGGAATGGCCGACTTATCCTGGAGGGCTCCATCAGGATCTACTGGGGAGTGAACAGGATGATACGGCTGAAAGAGGAGCACGACGACCGCATCCCCGTCAGGAGGAGGAGGAGCTCGCTGCGCCTCAGCCGCCTCTCCGTGAACTTGAGAGACAGAGAGGTGGGCGGGCTTCCCCAGCGGTGCCCTATTGCAGCACAAATTGCCAAATTATTTCAACGTAGCACATATTTTTCTTTTTCAAGGCGTGCCCATGGCTCAGTTGGCCAACTCATTTGCTTTGCTGGATATGTCTGGTGTCAAATTGACTTTCTTTTTGTCGCATTGACTTTATCATTAAGGTTTCGTTGCTGATGTTGTGGTCCTGCTTTAGAATGACATTGACATTGTATATTCTGCTACATAGTAAGTAGTATCCGTGGCGACCGATTGCTGCAGCTGTGCATATGCTTTAAAATGACGATTTAAGCTAGTTGGTTCGTTATCACGTTCAAGGGCTCGTATAAAAATACATAGTCAGTTGCCATGTATTTTACCACGAGTATATGAGAGATGGGTTTTTCAATAAATGCTAGCTGCGCGCGCCCTGCTGTCGTCTTGTTTCTTATTCTCCTTGTATAGCTTCGGCACTTTGACCGTGTGGTACGATTGCAACAGCCTTCCCCTTTATACAACTTATAAAGATTGCATGGCTGTTTTGCTGTGGACCCAGACTGACTGTGCATCCTGTTAAACTGTAGCTGGCTCGCCTTCTGGCCCATGCTTGCAGCTGCGTAGGCACGTATGTTGCGATTGCGGCAGCCTTCAGATTTTATTCCACTTTTAAATGTGGTTTTATTCACACTTGTTTCATCACACACGCTTTTCACATGTTAAAATGTGTTTTATACTTTTGGTGTAACGTCTTCTATTACAAACTTTGAGAAGGAACAAAAAAATAGCAAGATATGTTCATAATCTTTATATGGTGCGAGTTAAATTCTTAGTTCTGTAGGTCTTATTCACAGTTTTTAATTTTGGTGTCTATGGGAGAATAGAGCGCTCGTCTTTTTAAAACGCCTTCAATGAACAAGAAGCATTTTTAAAGCAAGGCATCCCTCTAAGCCGTACACTAAACATCAATCATCCCCCCCCCCCCCCCCCCCCTGCTTCGTCAGCATTTGCTGTCAAGGTGGCCACCCAGAGGGCCATAAATAAGTTACGGTCGCAGTTCTTGCCGTAGCATTGCCCATTTTTCCATACTGGAAAACACTTGTTCTCAAAGTTTAACTGCCGACAAGAATCACAGGAGGTTCTCATTTGCAGAACTCGGACGGCAACATCTGCAATGGGCACACACCTAGCAGTCCCCCTAAGGAAAATGGACACGAAGACGCGACTGCGCGAAGCGCCGACAGCAGTCCCCAAGGGGAGCCAGAAGCGATGGATGAGGAAGAAGGCGGCAATCCGAAGAACGGGGACGCGGCAGAGATTGGCCGGAGCTACAGCACCCTTCCCAACCCTGGCAAGCGCTGCCTCCAGGAGCTCCTTGCGGAGGCTGACCTGCCTCCACCTTCGTTCCCTGAGGAAGCCAATGGCTTTGAGAGCGTGACCCTCCGCAGCAAGAATCGCTCTTCCAGGGTGAAGCTACGGCGACGCTGCTCAATCAATGGACATTTCTACAACAGAGAGGTGAGCTGTCGTCTCTTCTAACGTTTTGTCCGTATGGAACCACACCAGGCTGTGGCGTAGCGGTAAACTTTAGTCCTTTGATTACTTTGATGATACTTTGTTTCCCCTGATACTTTGAAACGAAGTTTCACTTTTTGATGCCAAAAATAACTATTTGTGGTGTACTTTCTAAGACACTTGGGAAGGAAAGAGCGCGTGTGCACGGCTTTAATCGAAGTTCAAAGGGAGGGTTCCGGTGCCTGAGTGGGGTCCCGTTTTCCGAGTTGTTTGGACATCACAGTTTGGAACACATGGAGTGGAGGCCGGATTCGATGCCTTACCTGTTTGGATAAATGTGTTGGTGTCTGTTGGGTTATCGTTGCAGCATGATGCACATTAAAGACCCCTGGTTATATTCTTAAATATTCCGAGTTCTTTGTCGTCATTGGGCTGGATTGAGAAAGAGGGAGAGAGGGTAGCCTAAAACGGTCCGGTTCTCGATTTGTTGTTTTCTTAATTAGAAATCTTGATCTTCAGCTGTAAAATTATGTTTTTGAGAGGACTTATTTTAGTCACATTTCGCTAAAAAATTGAGACATTCATAACTATGTTGTTGGAAGCCCTTCAAGTATGCTTTTCTAAGCTATTAAAAGCTGTCTGTGTCTTTTTAAGAACCTCTGAAGTGCTGTGCTGAGTGCTGCACTGTTGATCCTTTCTGTCATTCGGAAGCTCGTTATAGCTTTAATTAATAGAGCAAAATCCCCAATGACACGCAAACTTGAGCACCTGTGAAAATCAAGCATATGCAAGGTCCTTCTAGCCCTGATCAATTGTTGTCCTCGTATTTGCCTCCCCAACAGACTAGCGTGTTCACGCCAGCTTACGCCAGTGTGACAAGCGTCTGGGTGACTAGCCTGGTGAATGCTCCCGAGGTGATCAACCAGCTGCTTGACAAATTCAAGGTGGAGAACTCTCCCCAGGACTTCGCCCTCTACGTGGTGCGCGACAATGGAGGTGTGTGCATCACTTTGCTTTAAAGGGCCGCTGTAAAGAAAGAAAAATGTTCTTTTTAAACAGTCTGTCTGGGACACACATGTCAAAAAATGAATTCTACGCACAAGAAATTTTTTTAGAGCAATATTGATGGCGCGAGATTTATTTTAGTTGCATCTGAATTACGCTTGCAAAGTCCATGATGGTCGCGGAATGGTCATACACGCATTCCACCTCAACGAGATGGTCATACTCCCTCCACCTCAACGTGATGGCCACAGCTTCTCTCCTCCACATGCCCGAAATGCATAGAGAGAAAACAAGGCAAAATGAAGCGACTACCAACTAAATTGCCTCTCGCGCCGTCAATATTTTTCGAACAGATTTTTTTTGTTTTTCACATAAAAATTATTTTTTTACACTCCTGTCCCTCCCAAAATTTAAAAAAAAAAAAACATATTTTCAGTGGTTCTTTAATAAGGCGTCACCTGAAACTCTTCCATGTGACAACCTTTCTTCAGATGCGCAGCTTGCAAAAAAGATCTGCCTGTGTAACATTCTTAAATTTGGCCATCATGGTGCCTAACTGAATCGACTAAGAATTTCGGTTTGGGCAGGTTTGACGTAAGTTATGCTACATGACAGTTTTTTGTATTTTTTTTTTTTTGTATTTGTCATTGCAACCACCAGCTTCGACTCAACTTCTTCTGTGTTTAACGATTAGAGAAGGAGGATTTCAAGTTTCACTTTTCTTTTTTATCCCTATGTGTCTGGCATTTTTGCTACCTTACCATGTGGCCATCAGGAGACGGTTTTCCCAGAAACACATGATCTCCCGTTTTTGCTGATCATGCTTTTTCACAGCTTGCATGGCTGGGTTGCCCTACACAGGCAGTTGTGCATAAATCGACTATTCCGAAACCAAACTACAGTCGTTAATCGACTGTTGCTCTCAGTAGTTATACAGTCTTTTTAACAGATGAGCTAGCATCAACACCGTGTATTGGTCTTTCCAGAGAGGAGGCTAATGCAGGATGACGAGTTTCCGCTGCTCGCTCGTGTCATGCTGGGTCCGGATGAGGACGTCGCCAAGCTTTTCATCATGAACAGGGAGAACACCAACGAGATACCCCATGAGGTGGGCGCACACCAATTTCCTATCCACCCGAAGAAAAGACATACTTTCATGTGCAGTAGGTGCTGTTTTAAGGGCCATTGTTGTGTAGTCACGTACTCAAACCAGGTAGCGTGCCGCGAGTGGTGTCAGAACATCTTCTGCCGCAAGAGTATACTGGTTTATTTACATTTACGGTAGGTGTATACCAAAAACCTTCAGTATGACATGTTCAAGTCAGTTGGTTGAGAGAGCAAACATCAGAGCAGCACTCTCCTCTTCTGAAAGGGTCAATCTTACTCAGTCCCTTATAGGGACTTCACGAGTCGTAGTTGGCAGCTGATGCCTGCTGCTAACGTCACTCTTGCCTTTGCATACACAGCACACCCAGCCGACAAAGCTGAGTCACAGTCTGTCGTACACGAGCCTGGCTGTTGTTGACTTGGAGTAGTAGAATGACTCGCACAGTGAAGTTGAACCCGTTTCTGGATGCGTCAGCGCATGTAGTCTTCCACGGCTCAAGGATACGTCATCAGTCAACCAGACCAGAACCCGCCGTGCTTGTGATCCGATTTTAAGGAAGGAGGCCAGATGTGACTTTGTGGTTCTGATCCACACTTCGTAGCCTCTGACTCATTCGGAGCGCGCTGTTTCTCGAGGAGAGCTCGCACCTGTGCTGGCAATCCCAGGTCGCAAACTAAGATGATTTTTATTCGGACCATATAGGTCAAACTTAAGGAATGCGGTTCATAGTGGTGGGTCCGTAGGAAGGTGTGGCCTAATGACAGGGATGTCGCCAACGTATTGCCGGTCGCAACAATCTCTTGGCCGCCAGGAAGTGGGTTGCAAATGAAAGGATTCAGCAGCCACTCTGACGAGGGACTGCTGAAGAGCTGATGAGGGGGTATAGGGTAATCCCATTCACAGCTGCTGTTTTCGGCGTGGCTCGAGGGCTGTGCACCGGATTGCTTTCGCTTCAGGGTCCCGGGGACCTTTGCGAAAAATCTTTGAGGGTGATCGTCTGCCCAAAATGACGCAGAATGTGAGAGCCTAGCAAAACCCAATGAGCACCCACCAGGCAAACAACTATCTCGATCCCATTAGCATAACATTGAAAGTGAAACGTTATTGCTGCTTGGTACTCGTACAAGAATGACTAAACGCACCAAGCAAAATTTTATACATTCCGCATCGAGTCCTAAGAGAAAAGCGTACATTGCAAAGTGGGCTCGTTACTTGCTCTTCCCAACACTTTACGAGCGTCTCCTCGAGCCATCCGTGTCGGAATGCAGTTTGCCCTTTTGATATTTCACTTTGAAAGAGCATTGTTGTAAAGCGGAGCTCCAATGAAGGAGTCAGTCATTTTTTGGCGACATCAGGTGGAACTTGAGGAACGCGATCCATGTGTCCTGGCGTCGGCGGGTCCGTAGGAAGGACTGGCTTAACAGCAGGGACGTTGCCGTCGTCACCACAGCACTCACACTTGCGACTCACGGCAGTCATGCCACTGGTTGGCGACATGCAACGACTAGTAATCACCCGCGTTCACACCTTGGCATGCGATCGACGAGTCCCCTTTTGTAAGCGCTCCGTCACTTACTTCAGTACACGTTTACATTTCTCTGCTTTTACATTTTCGTTGATGGTACACTTGTTGCTTTCGCTGGCACTCTCTCTTGCAATATAAAACGAAAACTTGCGGTATTGGCCTGGGTCTTCTGGAACCGTAGAATGAAAGTACAGTCGCTAGCTACACTGACATACTCTCACTCGAGCTTGTGTGGCACAAAATGTACACTGCACGGCACCTGTGAACGAACGATCGCCGATTTTTTCTGTTTTTCTTTTAAAACCTAAGGGCCGTCATCAAAAGTGTCATGGTTGTGGAATGTGCTCACCTAGTGCACTAGCCGAAGATGTAAAATTTTTTTCCTGACGTACCCTTTTGAAGGAAAATTTAAAGAATCACTGATGTCGTGTTTGAGCTAACAATGTTGCGCAGTGTACCTGTCAGTCTGATTGTAGCACTGATTTGCTCCCTGGTTATTTCCGGGAGATCTTCCAATCAGGTTGCTGTTTGTTAAAAGAAATGGGTATGCTTCAGTAGCTGCAATCTGACCAGAGAACTCTGTGGCAGCTACCGCATACACATTGGTGTCATCTTCAGCAGAACAATATATTCCGGAATGCTGGACGTAAACAAACTTGAAACATCACATCTGATGCAATGCTGATCGACTCGGCCGCTCGACAGCTGGGCCGAAAAATCGGTTGGCGAACAGCTGCTTGAAAGGAAATTGATTTCCAACCGTAACTGTTGCTTGGCAACCACTGCTCTTTGATCCGTATTCGTCTTTTTACTGATCTTTTCTGATATCCCCTTTACTGGAGGGAGGCCGGCCCCAGTGGGGTTCTTTCTGGGGAGGGGGATTAAAATCAAATATTACTGCGGCGGTGGTTGCTTGGCTCACCTGTTGCCCTGCGACCATCGTCAATCCCCAAGTGTCGCCCTCTTGTGCCCCCTCATGGGGTTGGGCTGGTGTTGGGCCTTGTGGGGTCCTCTCTTGTTGGTTTCCCCAGGGCAGTTCTGTTGGCTGTGGTCCTGATTTTTGTTTGTTCCCATTGCCCATTCTTAGGAAATCCCACGGGATCCTACGATCCCATTAATTTATTTTAGTCTTCACTTTAAAGGCCGACGACCAGTCCCGAGATTCTGCAAGGCAGAAGATCCTCCTCACAATAGAAAGAAAGGAAACAGGCAGTGGTGGACAAGGTAGAAGGGGAGAGAGGAGGAAGTGGGGAAAAGTGGAAAGCGTGAACTGGTCGTCGGTCTTTAAGTCGTTGGTGCCTAACGGTGGCAGCGGACAAAAGGGCTTTTACTTTTCAGTCTTTTTTTTATTTCCCCGACCTCAACAATGTCATTTTCTGACAGACACAAGCTCCCAGTTTGATGTCTTTTAAGCTAGACATAGCATCATTTTGAAATTAGAAATAAATGTAAACTGAAAATTTATCTTCTTTCTTTTTCTTTTTTGTGTGCAGGTTGCACAGTACCTCAATTTCAGTGAAGTAGAGCTCCTTTCGTTCATCCAGAAGTTTCACGAAGAGGAGGCAAGAGAAGTCGAGAAAATCAAAAGCAGGTGAGTGTTTGTTAAATGTTTCGTCTTTTTTATTATTATTGTTTATTTGTACATATTGCGACCTCAATTGAGGCCATTCCAGGAGTGGAAAACAGAAGTTACAATACATTAATAATGAACAACAAAACAAGAACACAGCACTAGATATAACAATTTACTTGATTGGTGTGTAGGTCTCTACATACTTAGCTTTGATCCTTTCTAATAATGATGTTCCTTCAGGGTTGGCGTGTCACATTTGTGCACTTTCTCCGGCCTTGTTTTTGTGTGCTGTTATGCACCAGGCCTCCATAGTAAGGGCTACCTGCCTTTATTTGGCACAAAGGTAAGGGTAGGCCTATGCTTACTTTAGTTCAAGATAGTCTTGAGCCAAACTCTGCCTTAGCATACGGCAAGGAAGTTTGTCTATTCCTTGCACAGAAGTTGCGGTGGCAAGGCTAGACGTTGTCTGCTAGTCACAGCAATGGCTTCCTTGCCTTTTTCGGGGCTTTAGAATATTCGCCGGTTTCTTTGAGCGGTGTTTGCACGAGGGAGAAATCCGACGGACTTCTCCACGACAAAAGCATCAAACTTTTGTGATGTGGCGCTGTGGTGTCAGTTCTGAATTGGAGGGATGCTCTAGCGAAGGGGTTCTCAAATGTTTTGATCTTGAGGAACGAACCCCTGGTCGTTTCAGCATTGTTCCAGTAAAGCAGTGCAGAAGTCCTCAGACCTTGTAAACAATAATGCATATGCTAGAGTGTGTTTGGTTAATAGCTACCCATCAAATGGATGGCTCAGATTTTCTAAGATAGTGCTTATTTCAAGAAGACAGTGGGGCAGGCCTGGCTAAGGAAGTTTAGGAACATGGGGAACCCTTGAGGCTACTCTGGGAAACCCAGTTTGAGAACCCATTCTCTAGCACAGTGGTTCTCATGCATGGATGTGTTAGGGACCCGCCAGAATGATGGGGACACCATGCCAGCAGGGAAAAAAGAAGGGAGGGGCAAAGGGTATAAAATAAGACAATGTTTTTGCAGTGTGGCAAGGGCATCTTTTACAGTTCTGGACATGTGAAGTGAGTAGCATCAAGTAAAATAATAAATCAATGGTAATGGCTGTACCTTTTATAACGGACGGTAGCTTGTGCCGCCTAGTCAGGGTTAACAAAAAACATTTTATTTTTCAAGAGGGGGAAAGAAGGGGTTTGGGTATTTAGGCGAGGGCTTTATGGACCCCAGCAGGTCTGTGGAGTTTCTTTTGAGAACCCATGCCTTAGTGGTACAAGCAATTTATGTCTGGTGGCAGATCAGTTTGCTTTGAACTGTATTTGTACGTTGAAAGCTTTCGTGTCGAGACTAAAAGCCTCTAGATTGGTCTAGAGTGGCATCGAAAGTGGAAACTGCCAAGTTTGGCGACTAACGAACGACGAGGCTCAGAAGGCAATTGCACCCGCTGCTGATGTCATGCGCCTCCCTCTGCAGATTTCTCCTTTGTGTGAATGGCACTTTACGAACGAGGAGATAGCCTTTGAGAAAGGTTGACGATATACTAGCATGAGGGTTGCATTGTTTTTTTTTTCGACTAACTATTACCAGACGTGCCACGACGAACAAAGAACTCGTGGCCAAAATGTTTGCCACCCTTCGGAGAGAATAGCATCTAGTGCGCATCGGAGAGGAGGCATGAAAATGTGAGGGGGATCACTCCCTCTCATCTTTCTGCACCTCTTGTCTGGCTCCCAACATTTTCTTCACCTCCGCCCTCATGTGCAAAGAGATGCGTTTTGGTCGACCTGCTTGCCTTTTCACTTTCTTTAAAGGCCGACGACCAGACTTGAGATTCTGCAAGGCAGAAGATCCTCCTCACCATGGGGGAGGAGGAAACCGGCAACGGTAGGCAGGGTAGAAGGGGGGCAGAGGAGGAAGCAAGAGAAAAGTGTAAAGCGCGAACTGGTCGTCGGGCTTTAACAGCCAAATTATGGGTCTTTTTTTCCTTTTCAGTTTTGGATTCTAAATTGTTCTCTTTTTTTTTATGCACATGCAACCTGGGCCGCGTGTGTTTCCACAATCGGTTTCCATCTTTAAAAATTCTTACAATAAAAACATGTGCTGCCATCTCCGAGCAGTGCCGCAACCCAAGCTTCATGCGAGCCTGGGTCGTCCAAAAGACCCGAAGGGCGAGGCAGGTCACGCGAACCGAGCTACACTCGTCCTAGCCGGTTTTGGATACGGCTCTAGGTGGATGAGCTAGGCTCGTCTGAAGCAGTCAAGGATTTTAATACACCGTTTTTTATTAGTTCAAACATTTTTTTGGTCCCTCTAGGGATTTTTCTGGACCAGAGTCTGCTGATATTATTACGGTGCCTGAAACGCATCTCCAACTGGGGCCCCATGTCGCACGGCAGGACCAAGCAGAACCGAGGGACTGGGACAATGTTGTCTGCTGCGATAGGCCAGTGCCGCGCCACCGACCAGTCGCAGCAGACGGCGTCGTCTCTGCCGCAGTCGGTCCCGTCGTGTTGCATAAAGCCCCCAGTGCGTTTATCTTCACGTAAAATAAAATCGTCCCTCGATTTCCGCTTGACGACGTCACAAAAGTGTCCCGCCGTCGCCGGTTGCGATCCCGGCGGTTCTGCACCAGCGGCGGTTGACGAAGCAGATGCCCGTCCTGCCGCGGATTGCTCTCCGGCTTGACGGTCCGCGGAAGCTTCGGCGGCCAGGAGTTGGGAAGAGCAGCCTCATAATTGTGCATTATTGTTACTTTGTTCCGTTAAAAATTTTTCTTAGAGGTTTAAATATGCAAATAGTATTGTGCCGCAGCATCTCATCAAGAACTTTGTGTTTTGGGACTTGCTTTGCGTGGAAAAACTCGCCGCATGAGCGTACAAGTCGGTTTACTCGAGCCAGACACTGTGGGTCGTCGGAATGTGGGAACAAGCCATGTCGGCGAGCGTTTTTCCATTACACGTCGAGAGTTGAGAAAAACGAGGGCTGTTTGGAACACTTCATATTTGTGTTAGCAGCGAGGAGTCCATATTTTGTAGTTTCCAACTACTATGTTTGCACGAAAATAAGTTTAAAACTTTATTTTCACATTTCTTTGAGAAAAGATAGAAACATGGAACACCATTTGTTTCCAGGATTTCTGAATTTTGTGTTGGTTTATTGACCTCTTCTTTTAGTATATGAGAGTTTTTAGGATCCTAGCATTCCAGTTCTGTTGACATCCCTTCGAAGCTACAGTCGCATCAAAAAGAGATTGAATGACAGTAGATTTTGTTTTTAGGTGACAATTTTTACGCTCTTGTGAATTGTGTTGGAACATATGAAAAAATATTGGATCTAGTTAGGTCCTCTTTTATAGGTTCTAATATTGATGTCTCAACACAATATCAGATATTTAATATTCACCAATAAATCTCACCTGAGCAGAGATTTCATTATTTTTTTTATCTGTGTTGAAATTGTACTCTGAAAATATTTTTTAATCATACCATTAAAGATGGGCTTGAGAGCTATTTACTGTATTCCTTCATTGTATCTAGCATAAAAATAAAAGATCTACCATAGGAACATTATCATAGAGTTCCATCTCTCGTGAATAAAAGATCCTTGAAGTCTCGTTCGTCCCTGTTAGATGTTCCCAGAATATTTAGGTTGTCGAAGCCATTTTAGCATCTGCACATTATATGTTGGGTAATATAATGTGCAGTTAGATGCATCACGTAGGTAGGTTTTAAAGTGGCTTTCTCAAGGATGTGAGGCATCACCCAATTTCCGGGGTTTTGTACTAAGTCCAAACATTTGATAAAACAGTGCAGTCTTGCCCAGCCTTTGACTTTGCTTACATTTAAAAATAAGCTGAAGAGGTCCTTTAAAAAAAAAAAAACGAGTTGGAGGTTACTTCTCGAGTGTTTTTATCCCATGAATTTGAATATTGCAAGCATTTGACCCAAGCGTATCACTAAACACGAGAAAAACGGGAAAATTATCCACCCCTTGTGCCCCTCGTGCCTGGGGGTGACTTTATACCCACAAGTTTCAACTGTCTTGCATGTGCCGCTTGTGAGGGAATGCGTGCAGCACTTTTGACTGCTCGGTTAAGGCTTGCGGAAGGTGTGCGAATGTTGAGACCCCTGCATAATACGTCATGATTTCCCCCTCCCACCGAACGTGTCGGGAAGGAGGGGCTTCAGCGCTAATTCGAAAGCATTCTTGTGGCTACTCGGCGCATCAATCTGAAATGTAATTTTGATATTCGTGATCCTGGAGGACAAATGAAGACTATTTAAATGTTTCTTCTCACAAACAAAGCCACTTCAGTTCCTCCCTTTAAGGCAAAATGTAGTAAAGAAACCTGTTTTCTACTGATGTCTTTCATACCTTATTTTATGTTTTCTTTTTATATATGCATAGCTTTTTTTTTTTTGCCTGAAACAGCAAGTGTTAAAGCATTCAAACTTCTGTCCCTTCCAGGTATGCAATCATGCGACAGAGGATACTAGCAAGGATGCTGGAGCTCAAGTCAATCCCTGTGACAATCAGCTCCGAACGCAACTCGGACAAGTCGTGTAAATAGGGAACATCCCTTGACGTCGGTTAGCACCGTGCCGAATCAAATACTCTTTTTTCTATCGTACGCTCTCTATAACCTCTTGCTACTAGTTTCTCTTTTCTGTTTCCCTACTTTTTTGTGATGCCAAAGCATGGCCTGCGAGTTTTTTTTCTCGTCGACATGTCCACGTTTTTTCAAAGTCGACGTTTACGTGACGTCCTTGTAGCATCTAGTCGAACAAGCTTATATTCAGACTGGTTCTTGTTTCGTACGGTTTGTGCTATGTTTAGTTTCATAGTTGCTCATTTCATTCCTTTGTTCCTGCGTGCCCATTTGCAATATGTTCTGGTAAAGCGTTTTAAGTATGATGAAACAACCTCGTGGGGGAACTTCTAGCAAGCCTGCCTGCTATACCACGGATAGTACTATAGGACGCAGATAGATCGGTGCATGGGCACTCACTATGAGTTTGTGCAGTGTGGGAAGTCGTACGGCAGATATAGTAGGATCTGGCAAACTCGCATACTATGGTGCTGTTCTTGGACTCTAAGAGCATTATCCTATAAAACAAGAAATACGGAAGCTTGGAAGTTCCCCCATAGCACGTTATCCTACATCATTTTCTACTTCCCTACCCAGTTTAAAATCGTAAAAAGTGCTTGATTAACTAGAAATATGGAAGCTATACTCAAGGACAGCTTGCTGTGGCTACGCAATCAAAGGCTCGAGGACATGTGTCTTCTCCCAGATTGAGCGTTGATTAAAGCTATGCACACTCTCTTGTTGCGTATGCCACAGAAAGATGTCCCAGTGTATAGAGGAAGTCCTGTTGGACACTGCAGAAGTTTCAGGGAATGGGCACTCTTTCATGCTTATCATGATAAAGATACTTGGCCTGAAAAACAGGGTGGGCATTCGCCTGGAATTTTGTGGTGCTATTTGCTCACGCTGCTGGCATTTCTCGGCTTTCATAGGACCGACTAACTGCCCAACATTCTCGTTAGGTTTGTGAGGCTTGTTTAGTTATGACTTTGTATGATAACAAGCTTCACATTTTGTTTTTGCTTGCTGTGCTTTCTAGCTTTATTTTCTAGTAACAATGTTTTGATGTTTGGACTGTAGAATTTAAGCTCTGTTTACTTGAAAGGACTGTGAAATGACACTGAAATATAGTCTTTATAGGTGTATTCAGCTGTGTGGTAGAGCTGTATGACAGGCTCTCTTTCCACTGGAATCTTGGGTATAAAGGCAGACCATTTTCTGAATTTTTAACCTTTGTAGGCATTAAAGAGGCCATGAAGCAATTTTTGAACTTCTTCCTTCTTAGCTTTCCTTGTCAACTCACAAGTCGTGCGGCGTTATTAAACAGTCCAAGAGAAGCAAAAGGAGGAACTCCGCTTTTGCTTGAACCCTCCTTTGTGTACCCAATCATCACCGTTCTCCCCCTAGAAGATTAGCCCGTCACTCAAAATTCGGACAAACATTGCCTTCTCCCCCCACGCTCGTAACTTCCGCAGTACTGCCGAGCAGCTATCCTTCCTTCACTTCAAAACTGACAGTGCTGTGGAAACTGTGATCGTTGGGCCAGCTGCACTTCTATCTTCTGCCACATGCCCATGTGCAGAGAATAGTTTGGTGATTAAAGGGAGGCGGCTGATTGTTCTAGAAAGTGGGTAGCTTCCACCGTACTGTCAGCTTAGGGGTGAATGGAGTAGTATGGTCCAGAAATTGGGTAGCTTCCACTGTACTGTCAGCTTAGGCGTGAATGGAGTAGTATAGTGACATAGTGCTCGTGTCCAATGCAAGAGCTGGGGCCGGCTGACGTGCTTTGGGTCCCGCAGATGTATCGCAGTAAAAAGGCGGAGAGCTTTCGAGGGAAAAAGGGCACAAAATAGTCTATGTTTTCAAATTTTTGTCTAAATTTATTTATCCCACCCTAAAATTCATTTCATGTCCCCTTTAAGGGCGTCTGAGTGAAGTAGATGGTTTCTGAATTAAGTGATTGCCGAATTATGGGAGGACATGGCTGTTGCAGCGTTTTTTTAATAGACCAAATCATATACTTTAGGGACGATTTGAAATCTGCAATTAGCGTTTAGATCAGTTCTGTTACATTTCAGAGTTGTTAAATCAATTAGGAATAGTTATTTCGAATTTTTTGTGCTTTTCAACATTTTTCCCTCTGGGGCTAGCAAAACATGCACTGCTTTGACTGTTGATGCTGACATTATCCTTCTAAAAGCATCTTGAGGTGTGGAAATGCAACATGGTTTATTTCTGCATTTCAAACCTTCAGATTCTGTGTTTGTTTCTTGGCATTCTTGTTAGTTTTGAGTATCACCAGGTAGATCTATTCAATGTAAATTCATTAACATTATTAAAACATCTGTAAGCAGTGCTGCATGCTCCAGTGCACCAACTGTGGAGCAAGTTTCAATCCACAGTACTTTTATGTGTACCTAATATTTATGTTTCCCCAATTGACTCAGACATTTTCATTTGTAGGAATGTGCTTGTAATTGAAACATACTGTAATATTATTTCTCTCAAACAATTTTTTTCTGCATTTTTTTTAAATTTTAACAGTCATGTTTTCTTTTAAAGGCATCAAACCCCAATCACTATCGTCCATTCCCCACCTCTATTTCCTGTTTCCTTTGGTCTTTCACGAAAAGTAGCCTGTCGAACAAGAAACCAGTGGACAATATTCCAGATTCAGGCAGATAAATTGGCTGAACTGAACAATTTTTCATGGTCCCTTTAAAAACCAAAGAATCTTCACCTGTGGTGAGCCACAGAAGGCTTTTTACAAACAACAGAGTGGCATTACAGATTTTCTGTGAATTCAGTGGCATTATGATTTTTAACTTTGATCAATATTGACATGGCTTTACATTTATGAGAACATTGCTTGCCTTCAAAACAGTGCTACATTGTAATTTTTTTGTTACATTTATATCACATTGATTCTCGGTCTAAGCCGTCCTGTTTCATTACAACAAGAACTGGACTTCATGCCGGTTTCTTATTCCAAATGCGAGGCTACCGTAACAGCTATACTTGGGAATGACTTTTCTTGGCAACGCAGTCAAAGGTATGGGCACGAATGCCCTCTCCCATTTTGAGCGCTCATTAAAGCTCTGCATGCTTTCTCCTCCTTTCCCCAGAAATGCCAAGAAAAGTCGCCAAGTATAGGAAGCATTTATTATAAAGAAAGAAGGTGCACTCATGAGCAATATGAGGGTAAACAGCGCTCTTCTTGTTTTTGATGCTCCTGCAAGTTTTGGAACAAGCTCTAGCTGTTCTAGAACAGGGTTAGAACGCAAAGTTTAGACCCTTGGTCACGTACCATTTGAGACGTTGAGAGTTAATATAGCTTTAGTGAGCCGTAAAACATGCAAGAAACCAGGTAACGTGTTCACCTTCATATTGCCGGCGGGTGCTCATCATTTTTAAGAGTATATTGACATTGAATTGTGTGAGCTTATACCATATACATAATTTGGGGTCAGTGACAGCAAAGGGCAACTTTTCTGGTAATGTTGTAATACAATGACAAACAAATGTGCCAACAAGTAGTTTTCAGTTAAGCATACATTCTGAAATTTTTCATGCAATATCAGTGCAACCTGTATAAGTGTTATGCAAGTTTTTACACATTATATTGGTGTAATTCCATCGCATTATAGTGTTTTAAATTATCTGTGTGGTAATGCAGTTTGGGCTTCTCTTTGCATTTAATCAACGACAAACAAAAATCTGTGTGATGTAATGCAGTTTATGCGTGTATACACTACTTGGCTTTTTGAGGTATGGCAGCTAAATCCCATTTTGCCGTGAAGTTTGACTTTGTTTTTAATGATCATCATGTTTGTATCAGTGCCTTTCTCATTAGTAAAAGGACAATACAAAACTCACTTCTGTTGCTTGTTCATGTAAACTACTGTCGAGACCGGTTATAACAAAGTCATTGGGAATCAGAAATCACTTTGCTGTATCTGCTATTTCATAACAACAGATTTCGGTTAACGGAGTGCAAAAGAGAAGAGGAAATCGTGCGATTCCCTGTAGCCGCTCTTTCGTTATAACCGACTTCATTATAACCGGTCTCGACAGTATATCAACTAAATAATCTGCCAAGCACTACAGACAAAAGGTAGCAGTGACCCTACTTATAATTAGGGTTTTGTGTTTTTGGTAAATATTTATAAACGCCTAAAATTAACCCCCAAGCCAGTTTTATCAAAATCGTGGAAAATTAAAAAAAAAAAAACCCGAACAAGAGCCTTTCACAATAAAAAACCCAAACTTTTCGGGGGAAAAAAATGTACAATTTTATTTTTTGGTGTTTACCTTGAACATAGCCACATTGAACTCTTTGTGACTTTTTTTTTTTTCCGAAACCCCTTCCTTATCTTGTTTCCATCTTTTATTGGTACCGGGACGTTTACATTTATTCTGGACACATTCTCTAGAGGTTGGGAAATTACACGCCCGTGTCCTGCCTCTTCAACATAAGACGCGACAAACATCCATTTCTAGTCTGACACCAAAAATTGACACCGAAAAACACCGAATCTGTTGGAAAAAATAACCTCCTGCAACATTTTGTGTGTGTGTGTGCATGATTTTGAACATTATTTATACTAACTGTCCTTGAAAGTGCTTATTTCGTTGGGAACCACGTCTCGACCTTCTGTACCGGGATGACGTTTTTCAAGTATTTGGGTCATGGGCGTAAGTTCAATAGATGGGAAGAAAGGAAAACATGGGGTTGGGGGGGGGATTTGGTGTCACAAGCTTATATATATGCTGTTTGCTTTATTACATTAACCCCGACTTCTTGCCTGGCACCAAAAATAAACACAAATTCCAAAAAAAGATTTAAGAAAAATGAATTTCGAAAACAGGGAATCCTACTTTGAGTGCATGGAATACAATAGTTAAGAAGTTAATAGTTTAAATTTGACTTTTTTGGCTAGTGAAAAAGAATTGTTTATTAATTGGTGTCATGGCCTTGTGATACTTCGTGATGTCGGATCATGTGATGTCAATTGTAGGCATGTGCGAATAGTGGATTTTGAGTTCGAAACGAAGTCGAAGCGAATGGTGGTTTTGGCCAAATATATTCGAATCTAATATCGAATAGTTTCTACAAGTCTTTCACTACCGTGTACCATGCTTAAACGAAAATCTAGCTGAACTCGTGAAGGTTGTTTCTAACCTCCCACTTGTCCACTTCAAAGTCCAGTTAATTTTAATATAACTATATTTATGAACTGTGGCATGTAGACGACAGATTTGTCCAGCTATCCCAATTGAAGGGTTTCATAAATCTGCCTGCTATATGCAAATATCCTTACGTCTATATAAAATCTGAAAAAAAAAAAAAAAATGGACCTTTTCAAAAAAGGGTTTCTGGCTGGTACCATTTTCAGTGTTTGTGCATAAGGAGAGTGATTTGCTCGCGTCGTGACGCGACGAACATGTGCGTGCTGGGCTGAGGACTTTTAAATATTGGTATACCTGGGAACAACTTTTCTTGGCAATGAAGCCAAAGCTATGGGTACCCATGAGCTTGCCCACATTGAGGCCGATCACAGCTGTGTTCGTGTGGTCTTCACTTCAGAAATGCCAGAAAAAGTTGTCCCCGTGTGTAACATATTTGTATAATCGGCGCAATAACCCCGTTGAGTGCGCTTCTCACCAAGCACCCGTGCACTGCGGGGAAGCTATACCCGCAGAGCCCGCGAGCTCTGCGGGTATACCTTCGGGGCAGTCAACTTTGGTGCGACACGTTTCGCCATTTGGTTCAAAATATTTGCAACACTGAGAAGGCCCTCTCGCGAGCCTGCTTGCTCGTGGGGCTGTTCACGCATCAATTTGAAAGTGTTGATTTGTGCGTTTTTGGTCTTTTATTCTTAATATTACTATCGGATGTCGCAGAAGAGTGAAAACCGAAGCTGTAGGCACCATTGCATACCGGACTGTCGCAACCCTGGAAGTTTAGCAGGCGTGAAGCCCCGCAGGTTTCCGTTGAGGCCGTGGAAAATACAACGCCGCTGGAGGTGAATAAATGCCGTAAAACGTGGAATATAGGCATTCCGTTCACATTGCCTGACGTGAGATGGATTTCTAAATGCGCTATTTGACTCAATATTTGGAATTAATGTGCTCGAAGCCCGGCGTTGTTTTTGTATACGATGCGATGACTCAGTCAGATCAGTCCTTTGACATTCTCACTGCTTTCTGCTCCGCGGACACATCTTGGTTGAACAACATTTTGTGGACGTTTGAGAGTAGTTACCGAAAACCGAAGTGAGCGTTTTCTCCGCTTCGCCGATTGCAGAACGGACTGTCGTTTGCGCGTTTAGCATGATCGCGTAGCTGCCCAAGATGGTTGCTCTATTTTGACTTGAAACTAAACATTTGAGAGAAGTCTCTCTGGTTGGGGTTAGCGTCAAGGGAGAGTATTTTAAACAAGCCAGCGGAACCGCCATGGGCGCATCTGTCTCCGTTACCACGGCTAACCTGTGCATGGAAGCCATTGAGGAAGAGGCCCTGCAGTCATTCGCCACTGCGCCCAAAATATTTCTGCGGTATGTGGACGACTGCTTCTGCATCCTTCAAAGATCTGAAGTGGACAGATTCCTCTCACACCTCAACTCCATCGAACCGGCTATCCAATTTACAGCGGAACTTGAAAAAGACAATTCATTGCCTTTTTTGGACGTGCTCGTGAGAAGAGAAAAAGAAAATTTGAAGTTTTCAGTCTACAGGAAGCCCACGCACACTGGACGTTATCTCCAGTTTGATTCCTATCACCCAGCCTGCCACAAAGCATCGGTGGTTAGGACACTGCTGTCTAGGACGAAGGCTATATGCTCCTCTGAGGATGACAGAAGAAAGGAAGAAAAAACCGTCCGTGCTGATCTGAAAAAGAACGGATACACGAGCACCTTCATCCAACGCGTTGCCCGTCGTCAAGCTCGAGGTCAAAGACAACAGCAACCACAAGCCTGTACGCAGCCACGCCCAACCTCGCGCATCTGCGTACCCTACATCAGAGGAACAAGCGAGGCGCTTGCACGCGTGCTAGCCAAAGAAGGAATCCGCGTAGCCCACAAGCCGATATCCACGCTTGGATTACTCATGCCCCGTCCAAAAGATCGCCCTCCGAAAGAAAAAACGCAGGGCGTGGTTTATAAGATCCCTTGTGCAGATTGTCCAGCCACTTACATCGGCGAGACAAAGAATTTTAATGAAAGAATACGCCAACACAAAAACGACGTTCGCAAGCTCGACCACGAGCGCAGCGCAGTCGCCGAGCACTGCGAAGTCAAAGACCACCGGATTGACTTCGACAACACCAGCATTATCGACGCAGAGACTAACAACCGACATAGGCTTTTCGTCGAGTCCTGGCATATTCAAACGACGCCAGGCAACATAAATAGGTGCCTTGGTGCTTTACCAACAGTGTATGTGAACGGGCTTCGCCATATTCATGAAAGAAGAAGATCGAGAAATGCGCCACATCCCTGAGAAAAGAAAAAGAAGATCGAAAAACGTCGCTCCTCAACGGCCACAGTCGCCCCTGACGAAGAACCGAGTCGGTTCGAAACGTAGGGCCCCTACATGTTTAGGAATTGGTTGGTTGCCATATTTTAATTAATCTATTTTGACTTGTGTCTATGCGGTTTCAACTTCGTCCCCGCTGCAAGAAAACAATCAACTCAAGAAATAATAATAAAGAAAAAGCTTTTAGCCTTTGCACTTTGATGAAGAAGGAAGACCAGCGAAGCTGTACACATGCGCGTCAAAACTGTCCGATCCGACGTGCGAACTGCCGGAACGACCTTCGGAGGCAAGAGTTTTCGACGCTCTCCAATGCTACAAAAACCCTCGCCCCCGAACGTCGTTCCTGTAGTTCGCACGTCAGACTGAACTGTTTTGACGCACATATGTTTCGCGCTGCAATGAAGTAATGGCCGGCCGAAAGTCGGCAAGCCAGAGTAGAATGGTTTGAAAGGTGGCGCCATCTATGAGCGACGGCGACAAGCGGACAACCGGCTAACACAACACTCTGGACAGCTACCGCCATCTATAGGTGACAGCGGCAACCAGAGTTTTGTGTCGACATTTCTTGTGGGGGACACAATCCTGGGGTAACTAGCCCTTAACAGCCCTGCTGTAAAAATGTACCTACCCTACGAGAAAAGGTTATCCATGCGGCGTTTATTTCTGTTCTCTGTAAAAGTGAACAGGCATATTCAATCGACGAGAACGAGCATCAGCTTGCGACGAGCAACTGCGTACAACACCGGCCAAACTACAGCCAGCTTGCACGAAAAACACATTTCTCAGACACCATAATCGTCTTCAACACAGCGAAGAGGGGCCTGGAAACAAGCTGACCACCAAAATGAGGTTAGCTATTCATGCGGAAAGAGTTCACTTGGAAAAAAAGAGTGGGTAAAGGTAAAAGGGAAAGGGGCGAGGAGTTCTGCTTTTGCAGAGGAAGGAAGCTCGACAAAGTCCTCGCTTTTGTTATCCTGAGGCGTGCGCAAACAATGTAAAAAAGAAAAAACTGCCCTGTCTACTTGCTTTCACTTATATTTGGCCGTAATACCAGGACGTTCAATTTTGTTCTGCTAGCTCCCGTTTCGGGCTGTCTACCTATCAAGGAAGGCACTTACTAAAACTCCCTAATAAATGAACGACACAACCACACAGCATGCATATTTATATATACTTAACGTTTGATAGATTCTTAAAAGAGTCGGTAGTGAAGCGCGCAACAACACAGCACTCGGAGTTGGTAATAACATCATCTCGCAAGGGTAGGCCGGCGGCGCTGCCGGTTTTAGCCGTCCCAGTGTTGCATCATTTGGCGATGGTGGCACTGATGATCAACCGACGGTGGCGCTCTGGAGCCCTGCCTAGAGCCTATTGCTTCGCCGCAGTACACACGTGCTCGATGAGAAGCGCACTCAACGGGGCTAACCTGCGGTGATTAACACTTCGAAAAGTACCAATACCGCAATTCACCTTTTCGAATAGTGTATTATTTAAAACTACTATTCTAAAAGTAGAATATTCACACAATACTAGTCAATTTGCACAAACCCACCTTATAAATTTTGCTGCCAAATTTTGCGGGAAAACACTTCCTGTGTGATCAATAATGTGTGCCACGACAAGAATTGGTGTACAATTACAGCACATCAATGCCCTCTCTACATTTAGTGGGAAAACTTGTGCACAACCGGACAAACAGATTTCTAAGAGTGGGGGTTGTTAAAAGAATTTCATGCTTTGAAAGCAAGGGCCTTCTCATTTTAGTGGTAGTGGTACTTGCACTGGCAGTGGCATATTTCTAGCTGTCCATAGAGTTCTAAAAAGTAGTTCTCATACAAGTGACGACTCGCGTCTCATCATTTTAAATTTTGTAAACATTCCGACTGTGGTCTTCAAAAGCTGAGCTTTTTGACTACAAGTAACTAAAGGAAGCCATGAAGTAAAATCTGGAGGCACCTTGCAAACCACATAGTGCTCCGGGGGAAAGCATTCTGTAGAGATGTGAAGGGGAGGTCAGGATGTCCTTACCTTGCCTTACCTCTCAGTGCCTGGTTGATGCTCAGTATCCAACAGTGTGTACCTATTTCCCCACACTTTCGACATACCAAGCCTCCACCCCCATATCCCATCTTCCACTCCAAAAATAAATCTGGACCTGCCCCCCAAAACAATTTTCGTGTCCCTTGCCCAACCAAACCACTGTTTCTTGAAAGTCCAAAACCACTAACCAAGGCTATTTATTGGTTGACAAGTCGAAGGAAACATATTTGTCAAATTCACTTGTTCATATTTTGGACAATATGTGCTTGGAATACAGAGATTTTGGACCTACATATTAGAACTGCCTAAAGATTTTCTCTCTGCAGGGAATGAAATTCTGAAAATTAGGGTTTTGCAAGTCTCTAGTAGTGGGAAACAGCTTGTGGAACCAAAGGCACACCTTTCTTTCATCTTCATCAGATAACTTGGCAACAAAATAACCCGTCAATCGCAAGGAGGGCAGTTCTAAAAGGTATGTTGGCTATATGCAAATCGGCAGTCTAGCAGTCCTAATCAAGAATTACTTGTTTATAGACCAAGTTCTACGTACAAAGTAGAATCTAGAAACGGCTTCTAAACCCTTTGATGCCCACAACGTTATATAGTGTAGTCCTAGAAACTGACGTGGTTTTAGAACACACAAAATAACGTAAATCTGGTCTCAGAAAAAATTTACCTTTTATCGTAATTGTGTATCTAAAATGTTTCTCGTGAGCAACATTAGGTATTTGCAGCATTTATCCACGTCCAATGACCAAAAGCAGTCACGACCTGGGAGAAGGCACAGGTGCACTTCGAATTCCGCTCAGTAGAGACACTTGCAACTGCATTTGCAATATTTGCGTCCGGTTTCCTGCTCAGAGTTTGAAGGTCCCTGGTGCACGCCATTGTGTCTCCCATCCATTGTCAGCTTTGGTTTTAAAGGACAAGTGATTTGTTTTGAAGATGCAATTAGATTCCCAACTACTAAGTGCAGGTCACCTTTCCTTTGTGACAGAGGGTGCTAAATTTATTGAGGCGCACATGGCGTGGGAGAAATTAAATCATTCTCGAGTCGTTGCTCCTGGGCAATACTGGGCGTCAAAGGGTTAAAGCGATAGCTTTAGGGAGCTTGTGTCGCAGATAAGCCAGCTTTACTGGGATGGGAAAATCTTAACTGGTCGATAGGGTCACGACGTCGCAGCCACATGACCTTGCTTGGGAATTTTTAACCCATAACGTGATGTCGCACGTGGAATGAAAGCAATTAAAACATGACATGTAATGCAAATTAAAGGTAGCCACGTGTCTCAAGCAATTTCACTTTATAAAGTAATTCATTTGCCTTGAAAAAAAAATTTGAAGGATTTTAGGCGGAGGCAGCATTCGAACCTACAACCTATCTGTTACAATCCACACACGCTAAACGCTTGCACGGCTTGGGAACTTGGGATCGAGCAAAGATTTATATGTTTGGCTATCGTGCTCCAGTATTTTCTCCCTGCTCATGCCAAAGAAATATCTTTGCTGGATTGGAGTGCAATAAAATGAGTCCTGCTCGGCACATCTTTTCACTCTGCCCGCGTTACAATTAGCATTTAACTTTGGACTTTCTTTTTTTTTTTTACATGGAAGCAAAACCTTTCCATACTGGCTGTTCCTGCATCCATGTTCTGCTCTGCTTAGAACTCAAAATTCCATTTAGCACACCTGCAAGTTCAGATACACGATACATTTTGTTTTTCCTTCTAACATCAGAGCACCGCCGATTTATAGGAAAGGCGAATCATGTTGTTCTTGCTGGAGAAAACAACACACTGTCACAATGATGACATACATTTTATTGGAAAAACCCTTAATGAACAACCTCAGATGTGCCTGAATTTCATACACTTCTCAAGGGTCTTTATGAATAAATGTATATGTAACTGCATGATGCTAATCTGCTCAAAATGGTATACTTCTATTTACATATCTGTACAGAAATGCACTTCAATTAAAACATTCACAACACTGAACATAAAATGTCAAATGGCATGCATAACCAAAAAAAGGGGGCATAATCAACTAAAAAAACTAACAATGGTAAACTAAAATGGCAGTGGTGTATTTGTTGTAAAAATTAAAGCTTTGGCAATTCCGATTTTCGACAATTCATTTTTTTTTTTTCTTTCTGAATAATACTTTGGCGCATGTTGCTGAGAAAAACACATTCAGGGCTCAGAAAAGGGGACCCATTCGTAAATATAGCTTTTAAAAAATTTATAAACGTGCAGCACAAGTACACAACAATGTACCAAGGCCTTTTAAGTTGAGACGTTCTCGACTCCCACAGTGTCAAAACAACCGACAAATCCTATGAAACTAAGACCCTACGACACATGAATACAGTCGCAATCAAGGGCATCGTGATTCTGTGAGATGCATCTAATGGCCAGCCACTGAACAAGCATTAATCGCACAAAACCATCATAGTTTGCACATGCATTGCATAACTAAGGAGAGATGACCATAGGAATACTCTGTTAGGAATCTGAATGTACCATGAAGCAAGTGTTACCTTGCCAATGTATACGGTTGATGACTTTTGTACACAATGATACGATGTTTGCTTCACTCCTTGAACTGGTGCTTTTGTTTGCATCCATGTAATTTCGTTAGCCAGCTGAGAAAGCCCTCCACTTCACCAAAATGGCCTTATTTACAGTTTCTCGGGGATTTCATCCTTCATCAACATGTTCTTGGATTGTGTTTTCATAAGCGGTTCATGCAAGCTGGAAGCAGGGAACTCTACCCTTGTCCTCGTACCAGCACAAGCAGCTGTCTCTGCGATACTTTGAGTAGCAAATGGCTGCCTAACTTGCATAAGTGAATTCTTAAGTTGCAAGTGTACGGCACACATCTGTCATTAAGAATTACCATGGTTCTCCTATACTGTGTTGATGTCCCTCATACGTCACATGCACCGTACCTAATTTGCAACCGACAGCTGCAATCAAGTGCACAAAGCAACATTGTGAGATGCACTGAATAAAGAGAAGGCAGTTTTGACTTCAGCCCTTTTTCCTTAACCTAGCTGCATTTTTCTTAGCAGTTTCCCATAATTACACTTATTTCTTGGACTAAGTGATCATGATAACAGCCGATTGCTCCATTTTAATATTTGTAAATTTTGAAGGCACTCTGTCACACTGGTTATACAAGCATGTGCCTCGATTTTAAGTAAAGACCCAATTGACAATATTGCTGAAAACTGGAATTGAATCTAAAATTTGCAGACAGCATAGGGTGCAGAGGTTTAACTAAGAACTAAAATTAACTAACCAAAGAAAACCAAAACTGGTATGGAGACTAGCACTGCCAAGATAAAAGCTCGAAAAGAAAAATCAGCCATTCTTAACGGCTGCACCGCCATTACAGAATTCGGGCCATTCTTCAGAAGAATGCCAGGAAAAATATCTCTCACTCTCACGTCGCTTAATTTAGACAAACTCCGCATTAAGGGTAAACGTAAGATACAAATGTTACGTCGAAGCAGCCATTTCGAGCGTACAAGAACACTGCCACGACCACTCTACCAGGGCACCTCAGACCAGCCTAAGGCAAGAACGATGGCGCTACGACATGCACAAATGAAACGAAAAAGAATGCGGATCAACGGGCCAAATGCTGCCGCATGGAAGAAACGAGAAAAGCCACGACTAAAAACACTTCTGGTAAGGGTTGATGGCGAAGAACGACGGCAGGGACACGCGGGGGGGCACCTCCCACGGCTGGCCGACGTCTGCGGGAGCCGCGGGGAAGCCGCCACCCTCATCCAACCTGTCCACGGAGAGCTTGGCCTTCTTCTTGGAGGGCCGCTCCCCGTTGGCTCTTTCCAACTTGCGAACCTCCATCTTCTTCTCCCACTCCTCCTCCCCGTGATTCCGGAAGTTGAGGTTCTTGTGCTGGTAGAACACGAGGCTGATGCGGGTGGGGTTCTTGCGGTTGGGCCTCCGCAGAGCAGTCGTCGCATGCAGCTCGTGCTTGGCGCACTCGAAGAGCACCGACCCGTGAGTGAGCGCAATGGCGACGCCGCCAACCTCTTCGTCCTGGAAGGCGCTTTCGTTGTCCGAGTCCACCTCGTAGATCCCCTCGGAAGACTCTTCCGTGACGGGCGGTTCGAGAGGCGTCCTCGTGAAGCCCTCGTGACTAGCTGGCCGCTGAGAAGGGCGGCCCGTGGGGGCCGGAGCGCCGTAGAGCCCAGAGGCGGAGCCCCTCTGCGCGGCGTCTTCCATCATCACCGACTTGAACGTCTGCAGGTGACGCTCGAAACCGTTGAGGGCAGACTGTGCCGGGAGAAACGTGTTCTTGAACGGGGGAAGCACGCTGGCGGTGGCAGAGCGGTCCTGCTGCGGAGGCGTGGCCAGGCCGGGCGGAAGACGCGACGAAGAGGGAAGAGAAGGTCCTGCAAAGTGGCTGCCCGGGGGCGCGCGGAACGCATAGTCTTTCTGGGGCAGCGGCGGTGCTGCCGTCGGGAAGCACTGGGAGCGCGGCACGTAAAAGGAGTTTTGGAGAGCCGCACTGTTGTAGTCACGGTCGGAGGCCCAGGCCGCTCCGTCCATGTACGGCGCAAAGGCGGGCCCCTGACTGTGGCTCCTGGCCAGCGGAGAGTAGGACGGGTCGACCGGCACGCCGAAGGGACTCGTCGCGGCCGAGTAGTAAGAGGCTCGCAAGTGGAGCGGAGAGTCGATCCTGACGGGATTGAGGTCCGTGAGCCTCGGTGTGCTGGGAGGAGTCATGGGGGTGACGGGAGGACTGGGGTGAGATAAGAAGGCCTCGTGAGGAGACGGGAGGAAGCCGCCGGTCCTGGAGAGCCCGGGCACGCCGTAGCCGACGTTCCTCGTCAGGTGCGGCGAGACGGGCTGGGCAATGTAAGACTGGGGTGGAAGCATGACCCCCTGCGGCGAAGGCGCCTGGGAGATGTGGTTGAACGTGGGGTTGTTCATGGGTTGATGGTCGTAGTGCTGGATCGGCGCAGGCCTCCCCATGAAGGGCGGGTACACGCCGTGACCCCCACTAGGCCGGTTGACCTCCAGGTTCTGCAGGTGATGGTTTGAGACGGACGCCAAGTTCTGGAGGTGGTCTATCCCGTGAGTTTCCAGAGCGTGCCCTTCCTGACCGACGTGCTGAAGAGGGTTTGGGTAGGCATGGTACCTGTCGGTCATCCTGTAGCAGTTCATTGCGAGGTGATGGTCTTCAGGGGGACTCTCCGGAATGCCAGACACGAGCGGATTCTGCGAAAGAGTGCACAGGCCGGGGCTAGGCTGCCTGCCCTGATGCATGTAGCTGCCGCTGAAGTAATGGTTGCTGTAACTCAGGTCTTGCTGAGGTGGAAGATAGGACGGCTGAATCATGGGGCTGGGTGAACTCTGTATGCTTTTTCGCGCATGATGATGAGGTTTTTCTAGAGGACTCTGAAGTGTCGGTGATTGTAACTGTCCGAGATGTTTGCTGAACATTTCCGCCTCTTTACCCGCAGTGTTCCGGATGCAGGACTCGCCACCATACTCGTTTTTGACTACTACCTTTGTGTCCTCCCTCCCGGAAGCTCCTAAACAAGGACCCTGAGATTCAGCACTGCCATAGTCCTGCTTCTGCAAGCCAAGGTTCTCGCTCGGAGCCGCAGCAAACTGGCAAGACATTTGAGGAACAGCCTCATTCTTGACCTTGTTTCCGACCATTCCGCTGGAAGGAGACTGCACCATGGTGAGGTCCCTGGTGCTGTGGAAGGCCTGCTGAGAGTGAGATCGAAAGGGACTTGCTGGCATCTCGTATCTCAGGTGGCTGAGATCCGACTCATGCTTCATTTTGCTCATCCCTGATTTGTACTTGTCTTCGAAAGGAGATCTGCAATACGCCTGTGGCACTTCGAAGCTGGGGCTGAACACTGGTGATGGCATGGTTTGGGAAGCATACCCTTCATCTGTTTGGGCCTGGAAAGATGAGGAGAACATCTTAGCATTTCGATGCTGTGCACAAGGTCAGGTCTCTCACCTCAGAACTTGCAGACTGCTGAATTGAGTGCAGCGGCTCCTCGGTCACCTTTTCTTTCCTTCCACGCTTTTTGCAGGGCCCCAAGGGGACCTTTCTTATCCTGGACGTCGTGTGAAATTTCGACAAAACCTCGAGTGACCCATTCTTGATCTGCAGGGAGAAAGAGAAACGCTGATGTCTTGAATATAACCAAGGTTAGACTATACTTGAGGGCAACTTTGCGTGGCACTTCAGAAGAAATAAAGAGTGCGTGTGCACAGCTTTGATGGGTGCTCAAGATGCGCAAGTGCACGTGCGCCCATAGCCTGAACTGCATTAGCCACAGAAAGTTGTTTGCGAGTATATACAGAGTTCTTCACCAATGAATGGGAATAATTTTTAAAAAAGGCGCTTGAAATAATGGAATTATTTATTCGGGATAACTTCCTAGAGAGTGACGAAAATTGGGCTACGAGTATAAAGGGATAATCAACAAATTAGTTACCTAAAGGCTAAAATCCATAATTTTCGAAGCATATTCAGCTTAGCTGGCACAGTCGAACTAGAGAAGCGATGCCCATCATAAAGATATGCCATGCTGTTCCACGCCATGGCTGTTCCACGCTATTATCTGGCAAATTTAAAGCCGCGAGGAGACAAGATACCAAGATTGGGCACAAAAACGATGGAGGAACAATAATCACGCGTTCCAGGCCCCACAGTTCTGTCCCTTTCATTTCTAGTCGGCAACATCACGAGTGCCCAATGCCACTGTTCACCGCAATCCTGGCAGTGTTGCAGCGGCAAAGAGGGGTGCAGCAGACGCCCATTTCGCCATGGCTCGCTTTGTGGCAGCCGACGGAACCGAGAAAACCATGGGGTGGGACGTTGCGACAACAGCGACACTTGTATCAGCTCACCTTCTTTACCGGCACTTCTACAACCAGCCACCAGGTTCGCAATAACATGCGGCATTACACAGCGGTGTATTTTCTCGCGCATTGAAAGTGGTTTCACTTCGGGGCCACTTTCATTGTGTCGGTGGTATAGGAAGCCACACACACACCAGTCGGAGATACGGTGGAAGAGCCGTAACTCTAGCAGTGCCCACAATTCTTACTGACATTGCATGGCGTGGTAAGCGTTTCCTGCTTGGTTAGTGACCTGAGAGCTTTGAACATTTCGCGTCATTATTAAATTTGTTGCTTTGTAGTACTTCATTGCCTGGCTTCTACTGTTCCTGAGAAAAGAAACCGTGTTGTAGAAGACGCAGTGATGGGACAAGCGCTGCCACAGCCAGAACCTTGCAAACAGCGAGGCGGCTATTTACTGAGACCACCGGAACCTCCAGGTTTTAGTGGAATTGCCTCTCATTGCAGGTTTGAATTAAGATGCTGTCAAAAAATGAAAGATGTATACAAGTCTCTGCAATGCGAAACTAGAGCGCAGCTCTTGAGGAGGAAGATTGGAGGGTACGAAGGGGAGGGTATGCCCTCCTCCTTGTCCTCCTCTTCTTCTTCCCTCCTCGTCTCCTCCTGCCGCTGAATTTGTTCATGGGTGACATGATACGAAGTCGTGACGTCATTTTCCCTGCTAAATTTAGTGAGGAAACTGTAATGACCCATAATGCAATGCACACAATTACGCCAACGGCGAAGCCAACGTCGCTCAACTCGGAAACGGGAGCATAAGAGCTGCACTCTAAGATAGGTGTGTGATTACTGGGAACAGTATCTACCAGTGTGTCGAACCGAAAAAAATACGGGTTCGGTTACGGTTCAGGTTCAGGTAAATTTATTTTGTTCCGGTTCAGTTCCGCTTCGATTAATTCGATCCGCGAACCGGTTCGCGAACCGGTTAGGAAATTATAAATGACAAATTGCAACATCAAAATAAATTACAAATAAAACATCTGAAATCAGCACATACGAAACGGGATACATCGTAGTATAAGGCTCAGGAATTTCTACCAGGAATGGTTTCTTTATGTGCACTCAAAGGTTACCTCACCGACGATTACGCATTCGGACTTCATCTAATTGGGTCCGACGCAGTAGCTGTAAAATCCGCGACCTCCTTGCAAACCCATTTACAAGTAGAACTCGCTAACTATCCCGCCACCTCGGCGTGTAAGCAATTGAAGGAACAGTGGGAGAAAATACAGCTTTCTGTATTTGAACTAGCCTTCGGTAACTCAAATCAGACCCTTAAAGAAGTTTTCATTAAACAAGATACGGAATATGAAAAACAGTTCACCGAACGCAACGCCAGAAGGACGTAATAGGATAAATATTAAAGTAGAAGAGTTTGCTGTCTCACAAATATGTTAGCTTCTAAGTGCCTATACGAAACCGGATGGATTATTATCAAACTCCACAGCCTTTTCTTTTCTCATTCCGATGGAAGCAAGCTTCAAGAACTCGCGCGTTCTAGAAACATGTTATGAAATGAGCACACAGCAGCATTTAGGATTTACAAGATTGTAGGAAAATGAAATCCCGTGACGAGATTTTTTTTTTTTGCACAGCCTTCCAATTCTTTTTCTTTCGTGCAAGCCGCGACCAGCGCAATACTGGTTCCTATGTCAAGATTCATGGATGCAGCGTTTGTCAAGATTCATGGATGCAGCGTTTGACAAGATTCATGGATGCAGCGTTTATATTCCTAAGACTGAGTGGAGAAGAAAAATATGTAAGTGAGGTGTGTGTCAGTTGACGGCACTTAAAAACAAATGGCATTGATAGCACATTCATTCTCAACAGCGCGTGGCCGAACCGTTTTGACATGAGCCGGTAACCGTTATTTTTTTTCCGGTTCAGTTCCGGTTCGGGTTCATCGCGATAACAATATAACGGTTCGGGTTCGGGTTCAGTTCCGGAAAAAATACCGGTTGGGTTCCGGTGTTCGGTTCGGTTCCGGTTCGGCACCCTGGTATCTACGTAGTCTTACAACATGCGGAAAGGAGGGCATTGCACGCACCTTTTCGTGAAAGCCTTCTTTGCCACCCTGCTCGTCGGTCGCGTCGAGTATGTAGAGTGGAAGCACATGCAGCTGTTCGTCGTCGCCCTTGTCAAATCCTCGATGTCTCGTTAAGGTTACAACCTGCAACAGAGTTTAGTATTACGTTGGGTAACGCAAGAGCTGACCTGCCAATAAGACTAATTTAAAAGCAACACCTGTGTCATGCATAAATGCATGATGTAGCAGTTTTTTTGTTTTTTTTTTTCATATACGGTGGAACTTTATCTAAACATTCTTGGTTTATACATCCTCCCGGCTCTTACGTTCACAACTGTCGGTCCCAGTGAACTTCCATAGGGATATGTGTACCAATTTCCTGTTTGATGAGTCTGCTTTTCCAGTTCTTACAGCTAAAAAAAAAAAAACTTTTAGCCTTTCCACTTTGGTGAAGAAGGAGGACCAGCGAAGCTGTACTATGGTGGGAATAAGTAGTGGCTGGCTGCAGGTTGGCTAGCCAGAGTGGAAAGGCTCGAAAGGTTGCGCCATCTATGAGCGTTGGTGGCAAGCGGACAACCAGCCAACACAACACTTTGGACAGCTACTGCCATCTACGAGCGACGGCGGCCACCACAGTTTTGTGTCGACATCTCTTTGCGGGGAACACAATCCTGGGGAAACTAGCCCTTAACAGCTCCGCCGTAAAACTGCCACCTGACTAGTCGTAGGCAGAAACTATAGTTACTAGTAACACGTTACCGGTAATGTTACTTTTTTCAGTAACTTGTAACTAATGTGTTACTGTTTGGTGATAGTAACTGTAGCAGGGTTACTATTTCTTAAAGGACACATGCAAAGGAAAAAAACATTTTTTTTAAACGGCTTAGATGGAAAAAGGACGCCATAAAACAATTTTACAACGAAGAAAAAAATTTTTTAGAGCTATATTTACGGCGCAAAACGAATTTGTAGTTGGCGCCCGCGGGCACCGCGGAAAAGTGGTCCGTATTTATCACGTGACTGGTCCTTATTTATCCCGTGGTGCTTGCGTTCTTTCGGAAGCTTCCTATGGCCTCTAAAAGTAACTTATTCATCTTTGTTTGAAGTATAACAAAATCTAAGATGAATAAGTAACTTTTAGAGCCCAAAGGAAACTCCTGAAAAAGCGCAAGCAGACGCGATAGACCTGTGCGCCGGTCAGACGACGGCGGCGGCGCCCCGAAGCAGACAAACTTTTGCGGCGGCGGCAACGGCGGCGTGGAGAAACGCGTTGAAGCGGCGTTCGCACAACGCTCAGCGTGCGCCGGCGACGCAGCGCGGCGGCACGCGGGCCTACCACGTGACCAGCGGCGGCTCCCGCGAGCGCCAACTACAAATTCGTTTAGCGCCATAAATATAGCTCTAAAATGTTTTTTTTTTTTTTCGTTGTAAAATTGTTTTATGACATCCTTTTTCCATCTAAGCTGTCTAAAAAAAATGTTTTTTTCCTTTGCATGTGTCCTTTAAAGTAACTCTAAGGAGTAACGTTACTGCAGTTACTTTTCAGGTACCTGTGTAAAAAGATTGCAAATATGACCACCAAATCATTTCACAACTCTGAAGAGAGGGCATAGCAAGAAACTGCTGCAAAGATCGCCTAAAAAAAAAATCAAAAATGTTTTTCCAACTGGTGGGATGAGGACAATCGTGTCCGTACCATCATTCACAGCGCGCAGAGATGGAACAATGCGCGGCATCCCCAAAGCATTTCCGTTCGACCAAGGACACAAAAAGAAGAAGTGCGGGTGCATTTCGCAGAGGACAGCCTCTGGTGACTGTTTGCCCAAGCACTCCGGAAGAGCAACGCAAACTCCCGAAGAGCAACGCGCCTACAAAGAGCAACGGCAACAAGAATATCAGCGGCGGCGGCAGGCGGCGTGTGTGTGTGTGTGTGCATACCTTTCGTCACAATGACCACTAATCAACACAATAAATGTGTTCGTACCTTTGCTCAAAAATTCTGTGTCACGTCTGTGACGTCTGATAAACAGCTTCGCTGGTCAGTGGAATGGCTCCCAATTTTTACTTTATTAAATATATATGTCACACTGTAGCAAAATGCTGATTGGGTAGCCTTCTGCCCAATCAGCATAAAAATCGCCTGGCAAAAAATTAAAAAATAATGTTGGGGTGTATCAGTGCCCCTTCAAGGGCAACACTTTGCAGAGGTTTCAAGCTCATGGGCTGTTGTCGCGACTATGGAAAAAGCCTTCTTCTCTCCCCTCTTGGCGCGTGGAGAGGCAAGTCGGGTTTTCCTGTTGGCCACGCAGCGCAGAGAGAAAAGAGACAGGAGCCTTGGCATTCCGCCAGTAACGATGCAACAAAGGGGGAGTATTCGTGTTGTGTACTCGTGTTACAGGAAATCCCACTTTAGCAGTATCCAGCTCCTATGCGTAATGTTGGATAATTTTAAAAACTTCCATCACGCTTACCCGATTACTTTACGGATCCCCTAGCACTCGTGGCGACCATCAGTGGCCTTCATGACGCCAACCGCAACCGCTATGAAAATTTACCACGTCGCACCTCCGTCTTTGGGTATGTGACGGCGCCACTCCACCCGCATTGCGCGACTGTGCTACAGCTATTGCTTTTGTTTCTTCAAACCTTGTGGACGAAAAATATTATTTACCTCGAGTAACTTAACTATAACACGGTAACTTTTTAGCGATAACAAGCTCATGACTGCACCCGACGTGCTTTGTTGGGCCGGCGCTGCTCCCTTCCCATCGTTACGCTCCCTTCATTTTTCAGCTCTTTGCCTCTCCGAGTCGTGCTTCTTGTCATTCTTGCTCGGGCAGGCACAACCTCTTACTAGGCTTGAAAGGGATTCTGGCTTTTGCAATAGCTCGCCTACCTTGCTAGGTATCTCTTTCTCCGACATGCGCCTGCGTGCACGGTTTTGTTGCGCTGGTTTTCTAGGTTCTGCTAGTTTCATTTTGTGTGGCGTTTAGAGCTGGTAATCGTGCACTGCACACAGTGCAGGTGCCTCAAGATTTTTCCTTTTGCACTGGCATGCCCGTCTATGTTTACCGCTTCGCAACAGTGTGCTAGGGGCAGCAGCTGACGCGAGGAGCATCTGCACAGGCTCAATAGACTTGGGCGATTTGCTCAATCTTATTGGTCAACATTCTTTGATTAAAATTATAGACAAACCTCTAGTTAAAAAAAAAGCATGAAAAAAAATGCTTGGCCTATATTTCAATAAATGTGGTACTAGTTCCCCACACCCGTGAAAGTCCATGAAAATTAATTGCTGAGTGAGAATTGCTTCCTATCATGGCTGTAGACTGCAAAAGCTTTATCGTTTTTTTTTTGTATCATACTGTTTTATCGCAGACTCCTGAAAAATGTATCAAAGAACTTCTACTGCATGTCGTACAGTGTCTTGTCGTAGTTTGTGTGTCATCGTAAAATTTTATTTTGCCTTTTTATTTTATTTGTAACTGTCATTTGTAACTGTCAAGGGTGTATGGTCGGGGGTGGGTAAACAGAAAGAACAGGAATAAGCGAAGTAATCTGCAGCAAGAAGATACGAGGTTTAGCTAGTCAAATTCTGGCCGGGCAACGAGGCAGTTGAGTTGTATGACCTGGGCTATAAACTGGGTTATGCAGTACCGCCTTGCCGTCTTAGGATATCTTGGTGCCCAATACCAGCAGCCGTGATACCTGTGTTTCAGTTCGGTTTTGACAGTCAGTGATAAATTACACCATAGAATATCCCCAACTTAAACTCTTCTCGTGCGCCCTATTGTACTCAATGTCAGTGTAAAATTTACAAAATTATCCGACACAGGCCACACAGTATGCCTGTACTTGTGACTTTGGCTCAATCCCATAATACAGAGATCCTTAATACTGACGAAAAACAAATTCTAGTTCCCACAACATGGAGAATACAGGCTCATAAAGAGATCAGAGGACAAAAGTGCTCGCATATCACTTACAACTGTACAGCCGTTATTCATGTTGTGCAGGTCCTTGTGCGCATGGGCACAGAAGTCCACACACGCCGTGACCCCAGAAAAGGGTCTTCCCTGCTTCAACCCTAGCCTGCAGGATATCCCTTCATTCTCAAACTCGGTCTGAAAAGACAAACACGAGCATACATTATTAAAAGTTCCGCTCAATTGAAAGGGGCATACCTGCCATCCTGTGGACTTTCAAAATCGTAGAACTCCCGTGGCCGCGCGGGGGGGGAGGGTTTGCGCGAAGTGATGTGCAGCTTAATGTCAGCCTTGCCACCGTGCGAAACGCTTACATCACACGTGCACGTGCTACAGAATCCAAACTTCTCTTCCTTTTTGGACGGAACGAAGCACAGGAATTCCGATGTTAAGGACTTCAGGAACACCTGAAGGTACCTCGTTTGAGGTTTGGAGTTCGCCACTGCGTCGCGAAGCCACCATGACTAGGGGAATGCTACGATTACACGTGCAACAAACAAACACAGACGCCGGACTGCTCGCCTCGAAACTGGCCGTAACAGAGGCCCAACCATGTCCGAACACGCCGAACTAACGTGCGCCGCCGAACACACAAACTTTGGGCTTTGGATTGGTTTTGGATCCGTGGCCACCGGATAGACGGATAGTAAAAACGACGACGCTGCCTTGGACGGTACTTATCGCCCTTTTGTGGTGGTGCAAAGTATCACCAGCAATAAATTTACAACATAAATGTAAAAAAAAAAAAAATTATTTAATTTTTTTTTTGTAAAATTTGAAGCAAGATTCGTAAAATCGTAAAATTAGTCCCAATTCCTACATTTTACGAAAAATTCGAAAGAGTTGGCAGGTATGAAGGGGTACCAGCTTAAAGGCCGACCTACAAAATCGTCTTCTGCCGGGAAAAAAATCGGTTCCCAGTTTCCCTCTATTTCTTCTTGCACTCTTCTCCCTTCTTCTCCCGACAGGAGGGAGTCTTTGCGCTACCCCCCAAAGAGAAAAGGAGGGTTTCCCTTTTCCCCGAATGGAGAGGAAGAACTGAAGTGAAGTTTCCTCCTTTCTGGCTGTTTGTCAGCCTTTAAAGGGGCCATGAAATTAATTTTGGGCAGGGACAAATGAATTTAGACTGGGATTTTACTAATAGCGTTCCATTTAGTGCGCCAGAAGAAAGAAGGTAGGAAGTCGAAAGCCTGCTTTTGGTACGAAAGCTCTCCGCCTTTTCACTGTGATACATCCGCGCTACCCAAAGCACGTCACCCTGCCCCAAAGCACGTCACACGACACCCAACCTCACTATGTTCCGTTCACCCCTAAATACAGTACAGTGAGAGCTACACACTTGCCAGACCAATCAGCCGCCTCTCTTTCATCACCTGACCTCATTCACTATGTGTGGGTATGCACGAGGGAGTGTGATTACATGGCAAAAGATAGAAGTGTGGCTGGCCCAACGAGCACGTAGCTTCCGCAGCCACGGGCACTAATGGGGGAGGGGGGGAAGCAACTTTTGTATGAATTTGGAGCGACGGGCTAGTTTTTTAGGGGGAGAATGTCGACGTCTAGGTACACAAACAAGGGTCAGAGTGAGAGGGGAGTTCCTCCTTTCCCTTTTCTTGAGCTGTTTGGTAATGCTGCACGACTTGTGAGTTGAGGAGGAAAGCTAAGAAGGAAGAAGTTGAAAAATCATATCATGGCCCCTTTGAGCTCTGAAGTTGTTTTCCATCAAACAATTTAAAAACTGCAAGGTGACATTTTTAACAATTTTCTGGATGTCCGATTGCAGACTTTGCGTCCGTGTGATTCAGCTGACATCTTATAGTCATGTCAGATACTGTAAACGACTTAATTTTCGCGGGCTCAATATTTTGCGAATCTTGTGAAGTGAGTTTTGGCAATACGTTTCAGGCACAAACTTTTGCGATTTTGGAGTGATATGCTATGTATTCGTTACCATGGTGTGACATATTCGTGGGACTAATTATTAACAAAATTTTCCTTGCAAAAAAACAAAAATGAGGTTTTCACAAAAATGAAGTTGTTTACAGTATATTAGTCGTGCTAAAGATATTGTAAACAACCTAAATTTCGTGGGGACATAACATTCACAAATTTCGCGACTTAGGGAGAATATATAAAGATTAGTCACGCAAATGTATTACCCTGCCGTAACAAATACATAGCTCTCAATCTTTATCACAAAATTTTGTGCCCACAAAGTTATCTTAAAATCGACAATTTGCAAAGTTTACGAAATAGCGAGCAAATGAATATAAACTTGCTTACAGTATACTAAACATATTCTCAGTTACCAATGAACGATTTACAGCTGAGAAACACTTTGCATAGAAAGTCAAAATTTGAGATGTTCCGTAGTCATATTTGGTCCCAGAAAATGCAAGTGACCTTAACCAACTTTCATTGCATAATGCACAATGCTTGATATTGTCCTAAAAAACTTGCAATTCACTACAAAAGTGTCGGAACGGATAATGGACGCAAAGAGCAGAGGCAATCAACAGTGTGGAAAGTACTTAACAGCTGCTAACAGTCTCATGATTTTTAATATTCGAGATTTCTGTTGACTCCAAAACCGGGCTTTTAAGAAACAAACAAACAAAAAAAATACCTTGAAGAAAAATGGCAGAAAAAAACTTTCCAATCAGTATGACAAAGGAAAGGAACTACTCTGGGGCATCTGAACTGGGTAAGAAAATGCACCTGGTTTTTGTAGGATTCCGGAGCCACCCTTGCATACAGCGGTGCCATTTCAGTGGCGAGCATCTGCATTTTGTCTTCAAGCTCTTGCTCCTGTTATTCCAGAGAAAAAAAAAAACTTAGTTAGTATGTGCCACAATATACCTGGCATGCTTCCATACCAATTCAAATACCCACTCCAATCTTTATTTCGATGTTGGTCGACGTTGCAGCGCACTCAAAAAACTGTCACTCATGCTTTCACACACACACAAGGAACAAACCTCTCACACAGTGCTCACTACCAACATTGTATTGCTTAACTTCAGCTTCAATTTGAGACAATCTTCAAATAAAAAAAGACAAAAAATAAAAGGCAAAAAATTCTCTTCTATTGCTTAGGTAAATTTGCAGCTATATAATAAATCTCCTTTTGTGACAATATTATGGATGGCGTACTAACACACTTGTCCTTTAGTTGTATGACTAGAGGACAGCGGGACGGCCGTCTGGCCGTCCTACCGTTACCCATGTCACAGCCACCGTTGTTGTCTCACTCTCATCACTTGTGATTATTGTCTCTCAGAGTATCGTTCACACTACCTGCACAGACCGATGCCGCAGTTGTGCAGATTTTGTCGAACGTCATAGCCACCAAAACGTGGTGAAGAGTGCGGCGCAGACGACACTTGCGCCTGGCACACGCCTGCCCCAACAATGGCTTGCCGGTCCGCCCCAATCCCGCCCGTAGTTGCGCAGAGGATCACGTGACATTTCGTACCACTTGACAGCCATGATTCTGACGGCCCGAGGCCAATGTTGCCAGATGGAGCCAAAGTTTCGGTTTCTGCTCATGTTCAAAGTAAGATTTAACAATATACATCCCAGTTTTCACGAAGCAAGTGACGTCGTGCTTTATATTAGTGCTTTTTAATGTAAAATCACTCATTATCCCAAAATTTTTGGAATTGAGCAGAGTTGCCCTTTAAAGTGGTTCAACCGCTGAGGAAGCTTGTCTTGCATGACAACAGGGACAAACAGTCCTCTGAAAACCGCTTAGTATTTCTAATGTCTCACTTACAAAAAGGGCGGCCCACCAAAACACTATAGTTTATAATAAAAGCTAGTTCCCTCGTGTTATGTACCGACATTGGTATACTTCATGGTATGCTCGCGATAATCCAAACTTGGATATTTCATACTTTAGGTTAATTCAAACGAATTTCAAAACTTGGGTTGTCCCACTATGTTTTTAATGTATTTAGAAGCCACTTAATTCAAACAGTATTTTCGTGTAATTCATACTATTTGTTCTCGCGACCCCATTGGGCTCACCTCTTACTAAGCATCGGTGCACAGCCGAGAAGCAACACCAGCGGAGCTAGCTTCCGCTGCTGTTGCTTCTCCAAAGTGTGCCAGTGCTCAGTAAGAAGTGTGCTCAACAGGGCTAATAGTCCACAATAGACAATGTTCTTGCTGGAAGAACAAACTTAATTTTGTTTTAGGAGTCATGGGCTATCTAAACACTCTACGATACACAAAACTTTTGAGGAATGGGTGGACAAGCGGGATGCCAGTCTCTCTTCCCCACCCCTCCTTCCCTCCCTGGCGGGTGCTCTCCTCTCTCCCCACCCTTTCTGCTGGGACTCCTCTTTCCATCCTTCTCCGCGGGACCGTTCACTCCCCGCTCTTTTCCTCCTTTCGCGGGAAACCTTTTCCCTTCACCCCCGAGAATTCCACGGCTCGGATGCTTGTCGGTCTTAAACTCCGTACATTGCAAGTAGAAAGATGTGTTGTTTTATTCGTCCTCCGTGTTTTATTCTTGCTCGTATTTAACTTTATCACCAATGCTCTCAACTAAAGTATGAAATAAACTTGTCTCATACATTTCATCAATGTTCAGGCCCATACCTGCAGGCTCGTGACACCTCGCAAATAGCCTTCCTTCTGCCAGGTTGGCCTTTTAGAGCGCAGCTCTTAGGGGCCCGTTTCCAGCCTGAGCGGCGTCGGCGTAACCGGGGGGGGGGGGGGTGATCCCCCCCTCCCCCGAGATCACGTGACCCCCCTCAGTACCCTTCCCTACTCCTCCTCAAGAGCTGCGCTCCGATTCGGCGTTACAGGGATTTGTAAACGGCTTTCATTTTTTTTTTTTTTTTTGTTCCCAGCAGGCACAAACCCACCCACCCTGAAGGACTAACCTGGGACTGTTCTGAGAGCTTGAACTTGCGGACAGCCTTGCTCCGTGCATACTTGCAGCCATTGTAATACATGCTCCAAGAGCAGCCAAATGAAAAGGAAGCGCCACAGTTCTCGGAGTCGGCACCTTGACAGGCGCAGGTTCGTCTGAAAGGGACGGAAAAGTATTCCAGAGCATTAATGTGAGGTTGTAAGACACCAGACAGCAAATGTCAATACGTGGCTGCTCACTTCACAGGGTTTCAAAATTCATAGGAGAAACCCCAGGGGTTTTAGGTACACAGACCCCCAGGGTACGCAGTGATTTGGGGATCGCTCCACCGGTAACAGGTACGACACTGATGATGGTTGAAATCATCAGACTTACTGTCTACACAGCTATAACACAGTTCTGACAGGACGGTGCGCTCTGGACGGTTTCTGTAGTCGGTGAGAGGTTGAGTTCAGGGTGAGGGAAAGGAAGGCTGAGGAGGAGGCGGAGGCAGAAGGATTGCTGGAGAGGAGAGAAGGAAACATCCACCTCCTTCCTCCTCCCCAGCCTTCCTTTCCCCCGTCCTGAACTCTTAAAAAAGCATTGACAGGTCAAAATCTTTTTTTTTTTTTTATTTATTGAAAGGATTGAAAACGATGCCTGGACGTTACCCACAAAATTCACACACTTGGGAGCTTGGTATATGCGAAGTAGAAAAACAATTTTTCAAAGTCAAAGTAGAAGTTCCAGCGTGATCTGCGCCAGAGCAGTGACATCACATATTGAGTCGTCCTGCAGCTCGAGTTTCTCTCACGCCTCCGAACCGTCCAGACCCGAAGTGTCGTGTTCGCCCACGTCCCGCGATCACGCTCTTTTCCGTGCCTGCCATGCCTGCTGCCTATCGCTGTGAGCAGACGACACTTCACTTTCGAGTTTGAAGTTCTTTTAGGGCCCTTTCATTGATCTAAAATTTTTTTTTTAAAGGGTGTGAGGTCCAAGAGGAATGCACAGTTTAGTTTTTGTGAGTGAGTTGAGGGGCCACGTAGCGCCAGTTCTGCGTGAAAGGATGCCCCGGCAGGATCACAACCGAAACTATGGTGTACAGACGCCACACCCAGTTGTTTCGGACGTATAGCCATGTATAGCGTTCACTATACGAGGTGAACACGCACATAATACACCCAGTGATGTGGTTGGCTTAAGCCATTTTGAAGCACCTTTCGAAGCAGCCAAAACAGTCTTTTGGAGCAGTATATGTGGCTTTTGGAGCAACTAAAACAGTGTCTTGGAGCAGCAAAATTGGCTTCTGGAGCAGCCAAGACAGTGATTTGGAGCAGCAGAAGTGGCTTTGGAAGCAGATATTCTTATAAAAATAAAAATATTTTCTTTAAGTGCTGTACAAACGATAGTCATTTTGTGTTTTGTTGTGTTCTGATGTGACGTGTTGTGATGGAACTCGCTGGTTATGTTCTTACTGCAGAGACATCCCTCAAGTGTACAGTGCTGTAGGCGTTGCGAAGCAATCACGAAAAACCGCTAGCCACCGTTTGACCAGTTGCCAACGTGCCGCAAGCGTCCCGGCTGATATGTTCGCATGCACGTGAGGGCAACTTCGGCAGGCTTGAAGTTGCGCGTGCTTCGTTGCGTGAGCGGAGATAACGGCTGTTGGATCGAAACTGAAACCATGCCACTCTACTCCATCGTCAACCGATTCCCAAAATTATACGCAAAATGTAACTGTCGAGCATACGACGAAAAACAGTCCAGCGGCGCATGCTTGCCAGGCCGGCAAACAAGGTACAAGCTAGACACACACACCAAATCAAGAAGAACTTGAGCGCATTGATGCAACACATCGCGAGCCAGGGCCAAAACGTTCTTGGAACACTTTGTGCAACAACTGAACTCGAGACAAACAAGCGTGCTGTGCAAGTTCAGCGTGCAGACATTGCCTTCTTTGCTTTAGCTTACTTCTCTTTACCAACTTTCTTTCGCGGCAGATCTTTCATGTACAGGGGTCCCTCTCGAAAGAAAGTCCACCGAAAGAAACCTAGGAAATCAATACTTCGACACAGCAGTTTTTGAGTTGAAGAGGGATTGTTGTAGTAATGTATGATTTGAACAAGAACAGGAATGTTGATGAACATGTGGCGGTACTTAGTTTCATTTTAGAAAGTGCCATTTCTGCAGCGACATGGGGACGGCACACAAGACGTCGCACAACCACGGTGACTGGAAGGCAGGGACCAAATATAGTTTTCCTACGGCCATTGCTTTCAGGAGCGAGTGCTTCAGCTCACAAAATAACTGCCGCCGCGCAAAAACATGGTTTCGTTTCACAGCATGACAGCATGCCTGGTACCCGCCATGCTAGCGCCAGAACGTCTGCACACACCCGCGTCTATCGTTGAAAATATTTTTTTTTTTAACCGCGAGACGAGATTCGTGAGACGACACCCATGAGACGACGAGAGCACGAGCAAGACGGTGGGAAAACCATCCAAGGCCGGATGGACGATTGATGCAGGGTACTTTGTGTCGGGCGGTTGCTTGTGCCACATAACACACACATGCTCAATTACAGTACTCAGTTTACTTTCGGTGTTGAAAGGCGACCGAAACTGGTTCTTTGATGCAGGCTTGGCGCAGATCCCCCATATTTTGGCAAAATGTAGCAGGATGTAGCAGGGTTAGTTACTTGGCACAGTTTGGCGTAATTGGCGCAGCAATCACATCACTGTACACTGCACTCCGTTTCTCTACTTTTTTCATGATGGTCCTGAATTGCAGGGAGTGCTTCAAGCACATTCATGTCATTGCTAGTTGAAAGAAATGTTAGGTGTTTTGACAGTTTGATGATTCCCTTTTCGATGTCTGAGAGGTCGTCGGGCACCCAAAAAAGATAACTTAGTCCGATTCCCCAACTCCCCAATCATCCTCAGTGCTATACATGCGCCGAGCGCCGTCACGTTTTCCGAGGGAGGATAGAAAGCCAGGAGGCGACATCACTCCAGACTCCGATTTTCGGTATTTCAAAAAGAAGGGCCGTAGTGCGTTTGCAATCGCAATAAAAACATGTTTTACAGGTGCCGTTACTAAATATTATAGAAATGTCGCTTACAAAGCTTCTAAACTTCTTAATTTTTGACGTCACAAATAAAATGAAGTGAGGAGGTGAGAAGAGGAAGAGAAGAACGCCAAAAATAACAACGCGTGCGAGCGTGGAAAAAAACATTTTTTGCGTTGTCGTATTTTTCTTGTGTGTCTACGACAACAACTTGCATCCTTTTAGACAACAACAAAAAATACAACCTTTGGGGTTTTGGTGTCCCTTTAACTTGTCACCGATTATAGTTGTGAGTGTATTTCTTACTACATTCTGTCTACAAAAAAAAACGCTCAAACATTTGTTGCCATTTTTGTTTTCCACTGCAAGACTGCTCCAAAGGGAATAAATCTAACTTACATGCAGGCAGACGGACGTCTTCAACTTTTTCCGATTTACTGTGGCGTACGTCCCTTGATGTGTGTGACTCGTCATATAAACAAGCGTGTTCAATGGGGGTCTGCAGTGACTCAAATTTTGAGAAGCGCTGTTCCAAAATGCACTCACTGTTCGTTGGTGCCACATCTCCGCTGAGTGGGGAAGCCAAAGTTGACGGTCTTGTGGGTCACGGTCCTGTAGAGGTCGTCTGCCATGTCTGCCTGGACGCCCTCCCAGGCGACGATGGCCATCACGATGTAGGCCGACAAGCAGCGGTGGCCCGGTCGGTGCCGCAGCACGGCCAGCACCTTCTCCGAAGGGCCACTGCGCCGGATGATCCACTTGGCCACCGGGCAGCCCTGGCTCGTCTTGCCCTCCTTGCCCGAGTAGAGCACCTTCTCGATGCGCAACGCAGGGCCCCGTTCGTTCAGCCTGCATTTCACCGGCAAGAATTGCAGACCCTAAAATCTCAAGATGGCTTCTCTTGTACCAAAGTTCAGACCTTTCAAAAATGCAGCATGAAATGAGCGGCATACCTCAAAATGCTACTGTGTTTTTTTAAGCTTGTACATTGTGCATCGCACAGATGCGACGACATATGTACGTCATTATCACGTCATTTGATATGGCATTGCAGGCCTCGATTATATGTGCAATTTGAGTTTCTGTGGTGCCACGGCCCTCTTAAGCCAAAATAAATAACACTAATACTAGTTTCAATCAAGAGGCACCTCTGTTTCACCACTGGATTGGGCAATAACTATACTGTGGCTGGTTTTCTTATCAGGCATGTTTCTTCTTAAGAAACAGCATGTCACTAGTTACATCTAAAACCAAAATTAAAATAACATTTGCGGGTTTACATGCTAAACTAGTAAAGGACATCTGGCACACTCCAGCGAAGAACAAAGGATTAATTTATATCACCCAAAAACCTTTAAAGTGCAACTAAAACCTCCATTAGATGGCGCTTGCACAACAGTGAGCTACATCCGATAGACTTCAGGCAGCCCTGCCACGATTTAAACCTGCCAAGTAATTAGTAGGGCAGTAATTTCGCTCAAAGTAACTTGACTTTGTTTACGAGGAGCGTTCAGATTTAGATGATGCTCTAAATGGCACAATCAAATATTGATGCGTGGCCAGGAGTGGGGTTCACTACCTGGAATCTGTGCTACATAACATCATGTTACACCATGACTTGACACCCAACGTTGCCAGGTCCAATAACGTTACTGACACAACTTGGCTTTATGAGTCATGCGACACTATGACGCCACGCCGGGACACTGCTACATTGCACGACCTGACCTGGCCAGACGCAAGCCACGTGGCAATGCGACGCGACCCGTCGTGACACCAGCCATGGGACTCATAGTGGCACCAACCCTGCGAGCCATAGTGGTATCCTGCTGAAGTTAGCAGAACACTAGCCCACTAGATTGGGCTGATGACGTTACTTCCGTAGGCATGGTACGGTGATGCGACAGTGATGCAATGACTACAAAAATCCAACTCTGCTTTTGTTAAAATGTATTCTGCGTCGACAAGCAAAACAAAAGTATGCAGAGACAAATGGAGCTCTTACCTGTGCTCAAGCATCTCTCTAATAGCAGCCACAGTCGGTCCAGCACCAAGGTGGGTATAGTATGGGGATTTATCCACGGGAGCTGCATGTGGATTAAGATTTTATATGCCAGTCAGCAAAACTTACCTACATCTTATACAGAACCACCTTTGCAGGTTGCAAGTCTTTGCATCGTATCCAGAATCACATATCAATTTTCAACCAGAAGAGGCCATGTGCAGGCTTGGTATGTGCTGTGGCTGCTTCCTTTTCGCTTCTACTACAAAAGTACTGTCCATCTTTCACATCTGTAGGATATTCATACCTTAGGGTGTTCCACAAGCAAGCTTGTTTCACTACTGAGGGTGTCTCATGTGAATGTAGGATGGCCCAGCATTCTAATGTCTCATCACTAAGGGTGTCCCAAGCATAAGGCTGTTCCAAAAGCAAGAGTGTCCCAAGAGTAAAGATGTCCCAGGAGTAAGTGTCCCAATAATAAGGCTGTCCCAAGAGTAAGGCTATCCCAAAGGAAGTGTGTACCAGCAGCACCAATGGTGTCCCATGTAATAAGCATGTTTTAACTATACCTGGAGCATTTCCTGCAACGATGCAGAAGGTTGTGCATAGTTTTGATTTGTGCTCAAGGGATGCAGATGGATAGGCACCAATAGTGTTAAACACTGCCACAGGACGTTGTCCCCGGGTTTGGACCATTTTACAAGGTTGCCGGTTCACGAAGTTCTGGTATGAAAATATGTGAACAATGCACAAATTAGAAAAGAAAATGAAAAAGTGCCTTAGAGTTAACTTTGGGGCAAAAAGATAAGCCACAATAGAGACAAAAGAGGCTTTGGGGGAACCCAATTTAGGTCACCGAAGCACAATAGAGCCAACTGACTCTTGCTTCCATGGTTGAGAGAGTGCCTGCGCTTGTTTGAGAACGAGTCGATATTTTCATACCAGAACCGAGTGCCCTTTTCTGCACGGTGGTGCCAGTTATTTCTAGAAAGGTGGATTGTAAGGGTGCCTCGCCAATGAGGGGGTCTCGCATAACTGCTAGATATCCCAATATTGCAGATGGTCCCACTGGTGCTTTGCAATGTGAGCTGGCCCAGTTCAGTGCCAGCTGAAAGGGGTAAAATGCTGCATGGAGTGCCTCCAGCAAGCTGAGCTATAAAACCGACTGCCACACTCCGACAGTAAGAAATGTGGCAGTCAATTCCAACCTCTCTTTTAACTGCTCAAATACCCGAGGTTCCCTCCAAGGCTTTTGTGCCGCCCTAGCCGGAACACTGCTGGGCCGGCCCATATTGTCGCAACTTGTATACCACATGCTGCAAGAATCTTGCTGCTATTTAGTGATTGCATTGGTGTAATACTCTACCTGAAATGCATCAATAGTCTCGTTCCTATGTTTGTTGTGCAGTTTCATAAAGATTGCCCTATTGCTTTGATAGGCGAAAGAAACTAAATGGCCTGCAAGCTGTACCCCATCATCAAAAACCTGTTTAGTTTATAATGCTTGTTACTACGCCTCTCAAAACAAAAAAACGATAAATGCTAGTGTTCGGTGTGCTGTGCACCTGCAGCTGTCCTTCAGAAGAGTGCTCACATATTCCACATGTAGCCTGCCACTCACTCGTTTCACCGAAACAAGTTCACAATAAATGAGACAAGCTCCCCGGAAACATTTGTTTAATATGGAACAGCCTACGCTTTTAGTGCAGATGGAGCTTAGATTATAGCATTGAGCTTTCAAAGTAAAGGAGGGACCGACTCTACTCAGGAGATGATACACATCCACCAGAATGCAAGATTTGTCAGTCCCATTAGCATTACACTGAATCATCACTTGGTAGCTTTCTGCTTGTGTGTCATTCTCTAAGGGAGGACCACCCTGGCATAACGTTGTCATGTGCCCTATTGCACACATTACTAGGCACACATAACCACATGTGAATTGTGCTTTGCTTCATGGAATAAGCTATATCTTTCACTTAGTCTTTGGGGGTTGGTGAGGATACTTCTAGGATCTTTAAAGCACTAACTAACCAGGTCAGTAAAAGAAAATTTCTGAGTCAGATTTAGCTTGGAGTCACTTCTCAGAGAAGCAGAACTGTTTCACCACCTCCATAAAAGGGCTGTGAAAATTTTGCTGGAATTTTTGACAGCCTACACATGTAACCATTACTGACTACCTGAAAAGCAAGTGCCAGAATGGTTTCAAATTGATAAGCTGGCAAAAATTAACTAAGGTGCTTTAGGGCTCTTCAAATGTTCCTGTTGATGTGTTCCTGGCGCACACCAATAACCGATATTACACTGTTGAGGTGAGCCTTTCATTATATCATCATGGTCATAAACTTTTATACAAAAGAGTGAAATACCTCCTGTATTAACTTAGTAGTAGGTCTCAAGAGTAGTGTCTCAAAAGAAGCCACTGCCCGCTACCACTGCAGTGTCAGTGTGTTCAGTATAAGTGTCCCCTCATTTGCTGAAATTGGACCATGTGTTGTGCTTCGGTGCAGATGCTAAGATTGTAAATCATTATTAAGTATCTAATTGAACGTCATCTCCAGACATCCTAAAAAAATCTATGAAGTAATATAGGGCGTCTACAATGGATCCTGGCATTGTGAAAAGAGCCGGAAAACTCTGCACCTGCACACAGAAAGCTCAAACTGTCACCGAATATGCATTCCGGTGAAAGCAGACGACAAGGTGTCGTCTGCTCACTGCACTTATTGGGAGACGGTGCCACAAGTCACAACCATCCCCAAGTCTGTTGTCTGTAAACTTGTGCGTCGTTGACACTGGCAAGCTTGTTTGGCTCACTTTTGACAAGGGAGCTACGCCTCGAAATTTCACCGGGTAAAATCCCCCACCTAAATACACATTGGGTGAACGTTTAAGCTTTCTATGTGCAGGCGCAAAGATTTCCAGCTAGTTTTACTGCACCAGGATCCCTTGCGGACCCTGGTGCAGTACATATCTTCCATATCCCCTTATCATACACCCAAGCATAGGTACAGCTCTCGGAAATAAGCAGATGAGATACACTCAGCAAGCATGAGTGGCTAACCCAAACCTGCTTTGCAAGCTTTGTGTAGTGATGAATGTTTCATCAGAACCAACATATGCAATAGCCTATGCCCACACAACAAAGCAAAATGCTCAAATTTTCTGCACAGTACATCCTGGTGATGATGCAAACATTTGCAACCTCCCTCAATGATGCTCTACACAACTGAGAGACAGGTGAATAACAGAGATGAATGATGAAAAGTGGAAAGAAAGTATTTTCGTCTTGCATTTACAAGTTTTTTGGGTTTTTTTGGTACATACGACGTGAAGTTGTGGATTACTTTTGTCCCCTAAGAACGAAAAATTTTCAAATAAAAAGAAAAAGAAAGTAAAATAAAAAAATTGCATTTCAGTCACTGAAGCCATGCACCACCTCAGTGTTTTGAGGTAGAGAAGAAAAAAGGAAAATGAAAAAGTATATAGCAAATACTGCTTCTACAGGAACAAAAAAGCAAAGAGAGCAGAACGAGCAAAGAAAAGTGTGTCACGTGCAGAAGATTAAAAAGGGAAGCAGGCAAACTTGGAAAGGGGGCAGAAAGGAAAAAAAGAGCAAAGGTTGCTGCTGCTGCAAAAATTCCCATCACCACACAGAACCCATAGTGCCTCTTACAACTCAGGTTGCTTGAAAAGCCATCATTTTGAAATGTGTTGCCTTTCTTTTTGAGTCCAATGAGAAAGCGGGGGAAGTGCAAAGCTCTGGTACCATGGCCAACTGTTTGTGGCACCTGATGAGTATGGATAGGGCTGCTGATACAAAACAATGTGCAACTTGACCTAAAGCACAAAATGGATGTGTGGAAAAGTGGTACTTAGCCTGGGCCCCTAGTCAGCGCCTCGTCCATCGACTAGAGGGAAAAAACATGCAGTCGCACAAAACTAGGCGCCCAGTCAGTAGCCACTTCTGCACTGTGCAAAGTACTTAGAATCAAAAAGCTGGTTGCACATTGTTTATTGATGTAAGAGGGCAGAGCCTATTGTCATAGATGGTTCTGAAGGTACATCTTACAAAAAAAGCCTGCATGGTATGCAGCTTCCAGTTAAAGTAGCTGGACTACTGTCGAGTGTAATGTGCGGAGCACAAGGAGTTCACAAACCACCCACAAAAAGGTAAGCAAAAGAGGAAAAAAGAGCAAAATCAGACATTGTTGCATTCGATTTTGAAATGAAAGGGATTTATTTCTCACACATTTCAAAACCTGAGTTTCTATATAGTTAGAAAATCTATGGCACAGTGTAAAAAAATTGTGTATAGTAGCAAAGAGTATTGATAAATGTTGTACAACTCATCTGTTCACTTTCATCTCAATACAAACACAAGTATAAAAAAAAAAATCACATGATAGGTTGCATTTAAAAAAAATTGATAGTACAGTTTTAAGTAGGGGCACAAAAGCAATCCACACACTTCACTGCTTCAGACCAATCAGACCTCCCAAATCCAGAGCAAAAGCATGATTTCCTTCAATTTACAATAATTTCTCAACTTGTCATGCATGTCGTCTCTGTTGAATCTCTCCCTGAGTGCGGCAAAAACAGAACAATGATAAAAACAACCACTTTCGGGGTAAAATAATTGTGACACAGATCGAAAATAAAAAAACAAATGCAACAGGTACATGTGACACACACCTTCGAACAAAGAATGTGAGGTAGAAACTAACCGAAGAACTATATAACAGAGAGAATTTAAACAGTGCAAAAGACCATAATGAAACCGATGGACCGAAGAAAATGTGACAAATGTACAAAACATAAAAGCAGAAAGCAACAATGAAAAAACAAAAAAAAAACAAAGGACAGTGGGTAAAAAATACCTGGGTACCGCAAGCAAAGGGAACGCCAAGGACCTCCTTACATTTGAGCATTTCATGATATGTTCTTTGGTTCACTCTGCTCTCAGATCATACACCCTTCAAAACCTCGCCAAATTGCTTCGCAGAGTTAGACGCCGCTAGAGATCTCGTCGTAAGGATGTTTGCTCCGAATCACATTGGCCAGCAAACAACAAAAAGCCATCCAAGCTCACGCGTCAAACACAAGGGTTGCAGGCAATGTGCAATAAGTTAATGCCCAGTACACTGCGAGAGCAATGCAAAGAGGGGGAGGGGGGAATGATGGCAAGGAAAATGCTGGACAAATAATCTCGCAGCTCATCAACAATTCACACACGCCAAGCTCCGACTCTCTTGCCCGTTACGGGCAACAGTTCGTAGAAGAGTATTGTTTTTGTGCATAGATAACTGGAAATCTGCATGGACGATGTGGGCACTGCAACTACGAAAGGGTGAGGCGATTACCCGTGGCTAGACAACGCTCGTCCGACACTTGCGAGAGGAAAATAAGGGGCTGTCCCGTCCACGCTTCATTTGGCACAAGTTTCGTGATCCGCCTGCATCTGCTCTTAGGGGTCCCCAATCAGTGGCTTCTGGGACCATAGCAGGCTTCCCTTTCCAGGGGAGGGAATGTTTCTCGAGCGCTAAGACACCTCCTGGCTCTCGAATGTGCATATTACCGTTGTTGCCATGACTTGCATATTATTAGCATCTCTGTACAGCTGTTTCATAAATAAAAGCTGTCATGGTAGAACTTCGAAATCTACAAAGGCAAACTGGTCGTCGGAACACGCGAGACAAGTTTGATCCAGGCCACAGAGGAGGAGTCAGGCAGGGGTAGCTTCGTACCTTATGGCTCTGTCATTTTAAATCTTCTCTGAAACATCACAGATTCAAAGCAAACAGGCCTCTAAAACTACCATCTTGTCCTGTAATTTTCTGTAATGTCCCTACGGGCATTCAGTTAATCAGGCACGCAAAAGCAAAGTATTCATTTTGCGTCACTAAAAGGTATAAATAGGTAATAGAAGTAAAACAGATCTCATTTCAGGCTTGCCTGAACAATTGAATGTTTACAGAACAATGTTTTACTCCGAATTACCATTGAAAAACAATGATGCAAAGAATATGAAGAAATAATGCTCTCTACTTTGTAACATCAGGCAAAATTCTGCCCATCTCCTTTTGGCCTGAATCACGAGTTGCAAGAAAACCGTACTACGCTCGCTGGGAGGGTTCACTTTGCCGCGGTAAGGCTAAACAAACAATACACCCAAAAGAAGTTGAGTTTGTGCAAACCAATTACACACCAATAAGATGTCCTCCAGACAAAACTATGCTCACCCGCTAGCAAGAGCACACCACAAACTTTAAACTCCTCGAGAGGATGCAAGGGCTCAAAAGCACGGCTTTCCGTAGGGCCCATCCACTACAGGTCTGGCCAGAAATTTCGAGCGAGACTACGGCGAAAGTTTGCGGCCTCCCAGAAACATAGCAACGTTAATCCTACAACCCTTTGCCCAGCGTGCAGACGTCAGCCTTCCTGCTACGAGGCAGACACAACCGCCGGAAGCTCTTCCCAATGTCTACAAAAATACTCGGAGGGGCGCCCTCAGATGGCGGCCCTCTCATGGTGGCCCCGACACGGCAGCCCTCACATGGCGGCAGGCAGACTGGAGGCCAGGGACGGACTGCGGGGGGTCCGGTACTCACGCGTCTCATCCGCGCCATAGCAGTCGCAGGCCGGAGGCTCCGCCTTGGCGTTGCTGCGTAGCCGCTCCAGCCGCTCCCACCAGGGGTCGGCACCAGGGAGGCTCATGGGCGCAAAGGGAGGACCTCCGGCACCCATGGGGGGCAGGGGGAACGGGTTCCCCAGATTCCCCAGGTTCCCGGCCCCATAGGGAACAGCGTAAGGACCCTCTGGCACAAACGCGGCAGGCGCCCCCCCGTACTGGGGGTAGTGCGGCCTGGGGCCCTCGGGGCCACCGGGGTGGTGAGGCAGGGGGGGTGCCCCAAAGTCGAGTCCACGGAATTCGCCGACGGCAATACGACCACCATCTACGTCGGATGCGTCTCCTCCCCCCGTTCGAGCCGCATCCTCCACGCTCCCGCCAAACTTGGGTTGCTGGTGCTCGGCCAAGAAGGACGGCGCGCACGAAGCGGCGAAGCTGTTATATGTATTGATAATACTTGTATATGTATTCATAGATGTGGTCGTATTCGATAAAAAAGGCTGCGATGTGACTGCTGCCGCGTCCGTGGATTCGCTCTCGTTGCCGCGCGTCTGGCCGCCGCTGCCGGCTTCGCCTCCCTCGTTGCGGAGCTGCGTCGGACTATCGGGGACCGGGCGCTCTTGGTGCATACTCGCCAAGTGGGGCGCCGGAGCGAATGACGTCGGTGCACCGGAGAACGGGCCGCCCCTGGGCGACTGCCGCTCCGCAAACGAAGGCTGCGTTGGTCCGTTGCAGGGTTTGCCGTGAACGGAGGCACTCGTCGTCGTCGTGCTCATCGAAGTCGCTGCCGACGTGAACTGGTAATGCGCACCACCACCATGAACGTCCGCCGCCGAAGTGGTCGTCGCCGCGCTCGTTGTCGGCGGGGGGACCTTGCCCTCGCCACCCTTCCGGACTTCTGCCGCCTCTTGCGCCCCATAGAAGCCTCCGTAGGGCAACATTCCGTTGGGGGGAGCGCTCGACCTGTCGCCGCCGCCACCTCCCCTGGTTTCCGCAGCGCCACCCTCTGCAAACTCGCTCTCGTGACTCTGATCCTCAGGCTGGGAGAACTCAGCTTCGGAGTTGTTGTTGTTGGCGTTGTTGTTGCTTCCCTGGGAGGAGGAAGAGGACCCGTTCTTGGCAAACTCCGGTAGCTCCGCGACACCAGCCCTGCCCGGCGGAGGACCCGAGGACGGGCTCGCATCGTGCCACGCATCCCCGGGCATCTCGTTTGACGACAGAGGCCTCGGATTGTTGTTGCCGCCGCCCGTGCCGCCGTTGCCGTTGTTACCACCGCCGTTGTTGGTGCCGTTGTTGTTGTTGTTGCCGCCGCCATTGTTTCCGCCGTTGTTGTTGCTGCTCACGGCACCGCAGCCACCGTTGCTCCGCACAAGCGGCGGGAACCCCCGGGAGGCAGTTGCCGTCGCATCAGCCTGCGGGTGCACAAAGCTTCCTCCGACGGAGGGGCCTAGGGTCGTCTCGAGCCCCTGAAAGGGACCCTGCTCCTTCTGGCTCTGCCTAGTCTGAATCAGTGTCTTGAGACGGCTGTTCATCATCTGGTGGCGCGTGGGGAAGTCGCCCTCTTCGCCGGGGAGCCCCAGGCGGCCAGTGTCGTGCTGTGCCATGTGGCCATTGAAAGCCAGGGCCTGAGAGGGGTGGCCCGGGAAGGCCCCGAAGTGCGGCCCCATCTCGTACATCTGGCCGGCCTGGGCCGGCGGGGCAGGCTTTTGCGTGGGTGGGAGCTGGTACTCGCTGTGACCGGGAAAGCCACCGATCTGCAACAACAACGACGGGATCCTCACAAAGGGAACGGGGGGTTTATCCAACCTATCATCTGCGCACTGCAGCATCCCGAGAAATTGCACACCCCAAAAGATGGTCCACTCCTAGAAATAACATTGTCGGGGTACAGCCGATTTGTGCAAGGGGGCAGGCAATGTGAATGCTGACAACAACTATATGTGTCCCTTGTGCAACTAAGAAGGCACTTCATTAAACTAAGGGCTTCCTTCGTCTTTCCAATAATACGATACTCGTGGTGTGGTCTGGGCAGCTGATGTAAGCGTGACTGGACGAGAATCTATTCTGCTCCGGCTGCTTTTGGGCCACACTGTGAAAGTTGGCCCACACCCTTTACGATCCCAAACGGAATTAGTGAAAGGTGAGCTATCTTTCGGATGTGACTGTAAATTCAACCTATTGACACATGGCCGATTCCAGGGTTATCTTTCACTTTTTCCCTTTTTATTCTTTTCTTACTATGACTGCACGAAAGCATCTGGTTTTCCTTGGCAGATCACATTCCTGACAGGCAGTAAGTGCATGTCTGGGAAAGAAATTGAATGCAGATATATAAATCGCAAAGCTTTACATCAATATCCTGACTGACAAATTTTTAAATTAAATCATACTGATGATTAACGCAAACCAAACACCTTTAAAATTAAACAAGTTCCCCCTTCTGGCATTTACAGGATGCAGGTTTGTTTCATAAATAAAAAAACAAAAAAATATTTAATTTTTCTGCTTCCAGAATATTTCAACGCACCAAGAGTAACTTCGGTGGCACGTGTATATAGGAAAACATGGATTTGCTTCAATGTGATCTTCACCCCCCCTCCCCCTTGACATGGAGGATGTTACACAAAAACCTGACACATATAATATTAAGAATAACTTATTTTCTATCAAGTCGCTCGTCACCTGAACCCCAAATTAATTGTTAACTTGATGGACAAAAAGTTTTATTGATAATCCTTATATAGAAATATAGACGCTAACCTTCGGAATCCTGTGATCAGGATAAAGTGAAATTATTATTAACCCCATCAAATCAATGTAGAATACTTTTGATAGAAAGCCTCATTCTTTCTGCTTACTCAATGCATCACTGATGTCCCTTTTATTTTTTCTGTAAACATAACATCAGCACATTTCGAGTTTCTCAACGGTTTTTAAGCAATAGTTTCCTAGCTTTACTACAGCTGTGCTGCCGCTTTGAAAGATGATTGTGGTGGTTTTGCAACAAGAAAAAACAAAAAACATAGAGATACCGCAACCACTTGTGAGATGGCAGTAGTATACGGATGCGGGTTCTCGTACGGGGGTCTAACTGGCCGCTGCCTGAACGACTGAATATTGGAGCACAAGAGAGCGGTTAATTCTTCTTCTGCCAGTTCTGAAATTGTAAAATACCTGAGTGAATGTAGAAATTTTTACCCAGATTGGAAGCAGACAACTGTGCTTGGCAAAAAAAAAAAAAAAAGATTAGTTTAAAAGAGTGATTAAAAAAACAATTCGAATTATGAGCGCAAGAAATTGTATATGCATGCCCTCTTTGACTTTGGACGACGACACAAAAGCGTTTTTGTCTGCTTAGTCCCAAGTAGGCTGTGCTTGGGTTTTTTTTCTGGATGTTTTCTTCCAGTGAGCAATTGACATTTGAAAACTCCCTTTGGACCTCTGTTTGATGCTCACAATTTGGTTTGTGCGTGCCTGCCATTATATTATGTATAATGGCAGGATAACATCATAATCATAATCACTAGACGTGGCACCGCGGGCCTCCATGGTACGGGCTGTCGCCTTTCCGCGGTGCCAGGGCTCTTCTGAGCCAATAAAGATTACCATTACCATTACCATTATGTATTCAATGGAATACGTCAAGAAAGAAGACAACAAGGGAGAAGACGACAAGGAAGAAGACTCAGTTTGTGTGCTCGAGGCTTTCTTAGTTTCGCAAGTGTGCCTGCTGTTGAATGTGTATAATTTGGATAGAGGTTGACAAAGAAGAAGACTTGTGGAAGTATATGACAGCTATATGCTGTGCTGGTTTTGAGACAGTGGTGTGTATGTCCCTTTTGTTTCCTTGTCTCAAGCTTTTCAATTCTTAATTATGATTGTTCCCCAGCTCGCCTGCATTTTGACTCTTACTACAACATACTTGGCCAGCCGGTTAGAGTACAGTAAATGATTGTGCACCAGGAGCAGTACTGATAGCTTCCCAGTTCCACCAAGTCCTTCAGACATTATCTAATGTATGAACAATCAATTCATCTATAGTTTTGTAGTGCTACTTCAATCCAAATCTCTCTGCTTTTTTTCTATTGTTCACCATTGACAGGGAACATGGCAGCATAACATCCAAGTGGACATTATCTTTTGTACAGCTTCCAGAGATAAAGTTAGAGACACTCAAGAGCCTTGTGACTGCCAAATTCCTTTCAAAAAAGCACAACTTGCCAAGCTTCTCCTATCTCCTTAAGATATGTACACTATGTTATGCACAAAATTTTTGCAAACTTTGTTTCTCTTTGAGGCAGAAGTGACAATGTGTATCTTTGTGGCACATCTTTAACAGTGTGAGGAATCACTCGGATTAATAAATAAAAAAAAGTGATCAAGAAAACATTGAGGGTAAAAATGTCTGCTCTCATCCATTCTTCAACTAGCATACAAAAATACTGAAATGAAACACCAAAGATTGTAAAAATGCCACCAAAAAAACTGTTGGTCCGCTTTTTTTGCTTAAAGGCATTGAGCACTAGCCAAGCTCAGCAGATCACAAAAGATTGTGAGAAAAAAAAAAACACCCAACCCAATTTCAGATCTACCTTACAGGCAGGGAATTATTTTCTTTTGAAGTTACAAGTGTAACCTGCTAAAGAAAAGGAGGGTGCTAAGAACGTAACATTGCCATCTTCCCCAATCTGAAGAAGAAAAGAAGCTGTTTGTGTTTGTTCACTTTTTAATGTCCCACACTTCCTGTAATACAAGAAAAGGAGATCTATTCATGTGCCTACCTGGCTCCCACAGAAGAGAGTCCTCCCCTCGCCTAGTGATACAAAAGACGAAAAGTACAACAGCCAGGCTTTTGTGCCCAATCTGCAGTTTTCCATTTATTTTTCAGCGGTGAATTCCCAGCAAACTACATTTCAGCTGGCTTTTTTAAAGACGGCTCTTGAGATGCTCACGATCTTCCCTCGAGGTGCATTTTTCGAAAGCCCGAAATGAATAGAACCCCGGAATCTGGGGGCAGGTAGCTGCGCTAGAGCTTTTTTTTTCTGTGGAGATCCCGATATGCAGTGACGCATAGCGCGCTGTTTCATGTTTACACACGAGCCGACCAACCGGCTTGGATACCCATACACCGTCCTTGGAACAAAAACAGATAAACAAACGACAAGCAATACCCAATCACAGCCAGCGAGCAACAGATTCGTTTGCGCCACTAAACGAGTTAGTTCTAAGTTAGGTTGGCGGCTGTTAATGTGCAGCAGTCCCCGGGTTAGCGAACAGCATCGCATGCCATATTGTAAACAAACAAGGTCACCACCGTTCGCGGGCGAACCCAAACAAAACGGCGGTCGCTGCCCTCGATCCCCGTCCCTACCTACCTGTAGCGACCGTGTGTCGGGTAACACGGTAGCGATTTGAACCACCCAATGGACACAGGGGGGTGCGGGAATAAACGAGGATAAAAATTAAAAGCGGGGCGAGTCGTAGGGGCAAGGCCGACGAGCGCCGGCGGCAGCCCCTCCCATATGTTGTGCAGGCCCCGCGCAGCAGCGCGGGCGCTACGAAAGACCGCAAGGCCCCGCACGTACACACACCCAGCCCCTCCGGTGGCAGGTACAAACTCACCCCAGGATGTCCGAGGTGTTCCGGCACTCCCTGCGGGAGGTAGGGCGATGTCGAAGCGCCGCCGCCGTTCACCGCCCGCCCGTTGAGATTAGTTCGGTTGCCCGGAGAGGCCGCCATGCCGTCTTTTCCGGCGACCCCGCTTCCGCAAATGGCGCTCGCTACCTGCAGCAGCAGGTTGGACGAGGGCGGGAGCGCCCGGGCACGCAGCTCTCAGATCGGTCTCGTCGTCGTCTTGCTTCTCGTGGTCGCGGGGTCTTCCCGCCGCGCGTTCACCGACATTGCCGACGCACCGCCGCGATCACAACGACGCGTGTCCCGAGCGCTGCTCGTCGGCGCGCGCGACGGACGGCTGCCGATCCTCCATGAGAGCGGTTCGGGAAGGCCGACGAAAAGACCCCGCGCGGAGAGGCCTCGCGAAGGGTGGAGGGAGGAAGAAAAGCACGCTTCACGTGCCACGGCAGACCCGTTCGCGTCCGGAGAACATCGGGCTTTCGGTCGGCGGTTCCAGCAGCGCGCTCCTCCACTCGCGTCTTTAAAAGGCACTCGCTCCTTGTTGACTTCAGCGACGACGATGGCACGAGCAAGACGCCATCGACGACCGCGTCGATCGAAAATATTGAAAATGGTGGCCGTTGTAACATGGAGGGGAGGGAAGGGAGGGGGGGCGAGAACAATCGGAAAAGCGCCCGTCGCCTTGACAACCGCAGCGATAGGGAAAGGGGGGGCGTTTCGAATCGAGCCTTTTTCCGTTCTCCTCCTGAACTCGCGGACCGCGCGCACTTCGGCCAATGATATGCGCGGAGCGCGGCTCCGCCGTCGTACATGTGTGCGTGCGTGCGGATGGTGTGCGCGCGGGTCCGATAAAAACCCGAGTCCGCGATCTGGCGTGACCCAAATGCTCCCCCGCGACGCGCTTATGGCAACTCTGGCTCGTTACGACGAGCGTGCGAGCAAGCTGCCATCATTTGTTCACCGTTTCTATTTCTAGCGACCCGTGCATTGTTGGTGAGGGGGCACGTCAACTCTCCTTACGTCACACACAGCGCCACGGCACTCGCGATCTCGCGCACTTTGTTCTAGGAATATGACGCGTCGACCGAAGCTTCGCATGCTCGGATTACGGTTTAGTAGATCTCTGCGGTCATGCAGCGTTTTAATGCGCATGCACGCAACAAGGCAGGAGAAAAAAGCCGCACTTCAAACCACGTGCATCCACGCGCGGCACCGCTGGAGGCCGAAGCAGTTAGGAGAGCAAATGCTTACCTGTTGCAAATTTTTATTTTCATCTGGTGTACCCCGACGCCTTTCGTGCATCTGATGCATCATCTTCTCATAGCGCTCCTGAAAGCAGAAAGCAAAGCGGACGAGTATCAAGAGGCTGCGCCGAAGACGCCTAGCATTCAAGCAGGCAACGCCATTCACGGACACAACTTGCACTGCCGTACACAACGACGATGCTGGCGCAAAACAGCGCGTGCGTCAAACAACGCGTTTCTGCGGCACTTACACTCTGCGTAGGACATCGTCGCACGAGTTTGTCCCGGATAAAAGCAATTGCTTTCCGTACCAATCGATTGCTACGAGGAAATCTTGTTAACGGGGAAAAAAAAAGACACGCACTCGCGAGCGCTGGTCGCCTCCCGCGTATGCGGTCGATGGTTGCCAAAGTGTCCGCTCGATGGCGCCACTGTACCGTGTACGCGCGCGCTTTCTTTTTTTGCTCCATATCGAAAATTGTGTTTTTGCGCTGAAGCGATGGTGGCGTCATCTTAGAAGGCTGACGACGGTGTTGACCTGGATGTCCGTCGAATGACGTCCTAAAAAGCTTTTTTTTATTATTATTTACATAATTGGATAAGAGAAGCAGACCGCACATGGAGCGGAGGGGGCATGTCTAATTGGTTCTTCATCATTGTTATCGGGTGATAATGGATGTCGTAGGCTGCTTATGACAGCGAGGTGTGGCGTGATCAACTCTGGCGGTAATCATGGTGTCGGCTTTTTGTCGAAGCTGCACCGTCGAGAAGTGTCCAGGATAACTGGCCGCCTAGCAACCTAAGATATATTTGGGTGACATAGCTGTCATCGATGTTTGAAGATGCAGTGCAGCCAATGGTCCCTTTTCAAAGGCTCGCCGTATAGTATCTGCAGCGTCCATTATCCGAGTCGGCCATTGCTCGGGCACGTACTCTGGGCATGTATTGGACACGAAGGCTGCGTCAGTGATCGGCGTGAACTCGGGTCCAATCAAGGGCCTTCGTGTCCAAGAAATGGTGACCGCCGACGTTGCTTGAGGGTTTTTGAAAAGGGTCTGTTGGACTCAGAGGCGGATTAAGAGGGGGGGGGGGGGGGGGGGGGGGGGTTCGGATGTCCTGATTCCCCTCTTGATTTCTGCATGTGTAAAAATTTAGGGCGTGGAAACGGGGGAGGGGAGGGGGTTCCTAAACATATGGTACTCTGACCAACACCTGACCCCCCCCCCCCCCCCCCCCTCTCTCTCTCTCTGGAAATTCCTGCATCCGCCCCTGATTGGAGTGCGGCCTTCGCCAATAAGAACGCCGAAGAACGAAGCAAGATGCGTGAATATGGTACGCCTACTTCGCCGCAAAGCACTTGCGAAGAGCCAATCGCTGCAATCTGCCAATCACGAGGCTAACAATATGTTTAAACCTACGTATAAAAAGAAGAAAACGGCATGCGCTTTGGCATCGAGGATATCACGTTTCACGTTGCTTACTTCGGGCTCAATGCCACAGAGCTGACTTTTTTTTCTTTTTTTTTTATGTCAACATATTTCTAGTTTCGTGATTGGCCAAGCTTCCTCTGTAGATTGCAGCGATTAGCTCTGCCAAGTGCCTTAGGGGGAAGTGGACGCTTTAGATTTCTTCGAGCGCAGCTGTCGGGGATAATCAATATACACTCCAATAAACGCCCGTGCGTCTGCTTTCCGCACAACACTTGGAGAACCAATCAGTGCAACTTACGGAGGCAGCTCAGCGAATGAAAATGCCGAAACATATGTTTAGACCAAAAAAACGCACTCTAAGTTGTGACATTAAGCAATGCAAAACGTCACGCTTGCATTGCTCAGACTGCATTTTTTGGTCTAAACATATGTTTCGGCATCGTCATTCGCTGAGGTGCCTCCGTAAGTTGCGGTGATTGGCTCTCCAAGTGTTATGCGGGAAAGCAGACGCGTGGGCTTTTTTAGAGTGTAGTGACTGTAGTCTAAGAAAGTGAGTTCTTGTCGCGAAAGAGACGACGAATCACGGCGTAGGATACAAGGACTCCAGCGTGTGACGAAACTTATCAAACGATTAGAGCTGAAAAATGCAACGTGCGCAGGTGAAACGTCATGGCGAGTGAAACTTCGTGATAATTGTCCCGTGTGCACATCATTATTCTTTTCTTTTTAATGGATTTGCGTACACGAGATGCGTGTCTCTAGTCATGTGAATGACAGACACGCGGGTTGAAAGCGAAGCCATTTTCTTTAGTCTCCCGTCATTCGTAAGGAATAATCGGACACATTCTGAGTAAATAATTGGAGCGCCTCAGTGGGTTGATTGCGTTCCTGTGACAACGCGGTCATGGAGTCATCCAAGCCCCCTGCAGCCCTTATACCCCCCCCCCCCCCCCTTTTTCCAAAAAGAAAAAAAATACGCAAAAAATTTGGATTGATGGATGGATGGACGCCATCGGCTCTATACCCATTTTAACGGGCGGTAGTTGGCGACACCTAGCCTAAAAAATCAAAATAGTGATGGTAATAGTGGTCTTCGCCAGTGTAATAACGCAAAGGGCTAATGCAGCCAGTGTTATCAAAGTACTCACAATGTTTTTTTTTTTTTTTTTTTTTTAAAGTTGGCGTAAATGGATGTTTGGCAGTTATAAAAGATTTGGAAAACTTATTGGCCAAAGAAAAAGCTTATTCAAAGCATGCTTAGAAGATAGCCCAAAGTTTGAACATTTTGTTAGTTAAGACACACTGGGCAGCGTTTATAAACCTTTTGTTTAGGTAATTAGATGCATACATAACACATAAAAGGACGCACAAATGAGGCTTGGTACCCTGGCTACACGTGTTGCCAACTTGAAATCAAAAGCCCGACAGAGGAATCCCGAAAAACCGCTAATTTTCAGAAGCAGGGCAAGTATGCCTTCAGCGACCAAATTGATATGTTTGCTGTAAGTTCTGCTTCACAGCAGTGGTATCTGGCTCTCATGACGTTGCTTGGAACTTTGAACTTCCAATGACCAGTCTCGGTGTTTACACGCGAAAGAATGAATAAATACCGGAGCACAGAACGCGACGTCTTTCAACTAGCAATGAACAAGAATGAAACGGAACCGGCCCCCAAAGGCGTCAACAGATATTTTGTCCACGCATTTGGGAAGGAGGGGGGGGGGGGGGGGGGGGGGGGTCGTAACTTTACCAACACGCTTGGTTTTTCAAAGTGATGTTTAGTACCTATGGCCCTCTTCCTTTTCTGAGTTCTCATGCTTTCAGGGCCGAGGGTAGGCAAAGATGACAATCTGATGACTCTAACCTAACAAAAAACTATCTAGGATTAAAATATGAAAACTATAGAACATGCTATACCTCCAGAAAGAACGCTAACATGACTCGAAAAGAACGACAAGAAAATTCCGCCACCGACAGAAACAGCAATTTTTCCAGCGTGGCAACGCTGAAACCCGTCGTCATATCTAGCAGGAAACCCACTAGACTGGCAACCCTGACGCTACGTAATAAGAACGCGAAACGCGCGCACAAAATCGATATTTCGGCCTTCTCAAGTCGGCACAGAAAAGGAAATCAGACGCGCTGCTTTGCTCGACACATTCTCTTTCCGTACAAAACAGGCGCGCGCGCACGTCCGCATGTGTATGCCGCCTTTACAGAGAAAATCGATGACAGATAAAGACAAAGAACTACAAAAAAAAAAATCAAATAACAAGGTTATAAAAAAATATATACAAAAAAATCTCGCTCTAGCGGGCCGTGAAGCATCGAGTCAGGGCGTCACGCAGATCCGAGCTGGCTAAATACACTTCGGGCCTATTACGTCACAACAGCCAAATGACAAGATGGCGGACATATGGCGCAAGAAACGGAACCGGAAATGAGGTTCCAGCGAGAGTCCCGGCAGAGGTGGAGAGAGCGTGAGGAGGTAAAAGGGGGAACCGATGAAAGGGGAGCGATGGAAGTTGCGGAAGGTCAAAGGCACAGAGTAGAGAGAAAGTCAAACTGCCGCTTTTCTTTTTTCTTTCCCCTTTCCTCTCCACGAGTCCTCTTCCCCAATATCCCCTTTCCCATCCACACTTTTTCCCCCGCCCGTCGGCGTATTCTCTCCCGTGCAATATCGATCCGAATTTCCAGAAAGTCAATCTTCGTTCGGAGTGCCTTTTCTCTTTTCTGACTGCACTGGCGTTGGCACTCTTCCGATTGCGGTGGTGAAACCTTTCTCCGCAGCTTCGGAGGGAGGAATGCACATTTGACGAACTGATAGGCGCTTTCGCTGGAAAGCGCGACGGATGTGTCCGAAGTGATGGAAAGCGTCGAAAAGGAGTTACAGAAAGTGTTAAAAATGCAATCGTAGTAACCCAGCCGAAAAAAAAATAAGAAGAAAAAAATATCGGAGGTCGGTCGAAGAGATCCGGTGAAGTCGCAATGGAGTGTGCGAAGGAGTTCGCAGCGTTCTTTTGAGTGCTCGGAAGTATGAGGCAAGTTTGACAAACAAAAAGAGGAGAAAAAACAAATTTAAACTTGCTTTCTCCTTACGGTTTACGGCCGAATGAAACTGTCCATGAGAAAATGTACCCCCCCCCCTTTCCCCTTCCCCCATTCTTGTTGTCTTCTTTTACTTGGTACTCCGTTTTATTGTGTGTGCGTGTTTGTGTGTGTGTGTGTGTGTGTGTTTGTGTTTTTCGATGATAGGTTCTGGGCAAAAAGATGAAGTTTTGGCGAAGTTTTGTATATATGTAGAAACAACTTTTGGGTTCCACCAGTGCATGCCGAGGCAGGTATACAACATAATAAACGTTGCGTAATAAAAAAACATAAACACATCTGTAGGTGTACACACACTCGTCAAGAAACCCTACACTTTCTAGAAAGAAGAACAATAACAATCAGTGGGTAAAATGGACGAGTTTGCATCGCTTTCAAAAATTGTCTGCATATAAATGCATCAAAATGTGTCCGTGCGTCTGCTATCGGACCCAATCATTGCAATCTACGGACCCGACTGGGAAAATAGCGCGCCGCTCTAAAAACAAATTACAGCCGTTCTTCGATATACTGATCAGACTGATGTGTACCGAATTGCAGCTGATGAGAAACGCAGCCGCTCCTGTCCAGTATCCACCTTCCCGGCACGCGCCGCCGGGTCTTGAAGCGTCACCTGGCGTCTCCGTGTCGTCGAGGCGACGCTTCGACGACGCGGAGAAGGCACATACAGAAGCGTGGGACCATCGTGTGGGGCGACTCATAACGCCACGAGACACATGGTTGCTCCGCTCCACTGTGAACTCCGTCCGAAGCCACGCAACGGACGGGCACAAAATCTGAGCTAGCTTTCGTTAAAATGCAATCCTGCTTTAAAAATAAAATATAAAAGAAAGGAATAATAAGTCCGTTCGTTATACTTTCCCGTCCAGCACTCGCGGAGCCAATCAGCGCAGTCTACGGCGACAGCTCGACGAATACCGAAGAAACGTTTTGACCATATCGATGAGGCTCATTGCCCTTATCCGATAATTAACTTGTGCAAAACAAAATCTGCTGCGGAGTTGGCTATTTAGGTTCTGACCCTGCCCCGCTTCTCTTGGCTCGTTGGATATATCTTGAATCTACTCACTCGATTAACCTCTTCCTTCGTAGCAGGAATGCCCCCCGTGAGGTACGATTCTTTGCCATTGTCTTTCCTTCGACGCTAATAACGAAGCAGTGGCATTCAGACTTGCATTTCGGATCACGGACGAGGAGTGCTCTTTGCTCACCTCGTACACAGCGAGGCGGTGACTCATTACGTTCACACTCCTCGATTCGTGATCCGTTCTTCGGCGTTCTTATCGGCTAGTGCCGCAATCTGATTGGCTGCGGAGAGATAATGAAATGCTCAAGCAACTCTGGTAAAAAAAAAAAAAAAAAAAGTGGCTGGTATTGCTTTTGTGAGAAGAAATATGCCCACGGCCGCAACATTACGTCAAAGTAAAGCCGTGTACTCCACTAAAACCGATCTTAAAAGATGCGACCAGCTGCTTTTCGGCAAGTGGCAAGCGGGTTAGTTTTTTTGTCAAGCAACACTGGGCGACGCGTACCGCAGCACCAACGTGACGTCACGTCGCGGCCGTACAGCTGATATCAGTGGTCTCTGATATCTCTATCCAAACCGAAACTATCTCTAGCAGATAGTTTCGGTTTTGCCTGAGACGGTTCGAAAAACGTCAAGGCCGTGATATTTATAAGACTACACGCGCTATATATATGTTTGTAATTTAGGGAGACTGACTGAGCTGAAAACAGTCCTAATCCCAAAGTGTCCATGGCAATACTGGTGACAATGTTTGATATCTAAACACAGTTCTCTTCAACGCCTTCACTTGACATCTTTATTCTAATTTCTTATTGGTATTACGTACGAATAAAATACGACACAACACAACTTACAGCTTTTTGCAAAAGACGACTCTTTGTCGCCAAAGCGAAAACTAAAATGAGTCAAAGTTCAGTGTCCCTAACGCAGCCGTGGGAGACGCGCCATCAGCAAGGAAAAAGGCGGAACAGATCCAGCACCGCGAAAAGAAACAACAGCCTCCCACGCGGATTCCCACTTACTTCCGCCATTTTTTTTCCTCTCTTATTGCCTCCCCGTCTTCCCTTTTTCCGTTACCCCCGTGGCCCCCTACTAGAATGAGCGACGTCATTTTGACGTCACATCTCACCCGAGCACTCCAGCAGGAGGAGCAAGCAAACCCCGACGGTGTTTCCTTTTTCCCCCCGGCCACACGCACCCGCCGGGGTTATTTTATTTATTTTTTCCAGATTTCTTTCAGCCCCGCGGCGTCGCCCGACACTTGCGCTTTTCTTGCCCAGCCGTTCCCATTAAAAATGAGCGAAGCAGGGCAGCGGAGCGGCGGGAGGGCGACGAAGCGAACGGGAGGAGAGCGCGCGAGGGACTCCTCGCGGGAGGGAAACGAAAGAAGCCGCCAAAGCAACAGTCGTCCGTCCCCCCTCCAGCTTCGGAAGCAACCGTCTCGCCACGCGAGGTGTTTCTTTTCTCCGACTCGCTGAGCTACCCTTCTTTGGCGAACGAGAAAGTAGTTCAAGGGCTTCGGTTCATGGAGGGTAGCTCTGTCGCCACGCCTTTGTGGCGGCTGAAAATGTTATTCATCTGCCTTAGTGATCTCCATCCTCTTTCTTCTCCGGAGGTAATGCCGAACCGCTTTGGTTCCGAAGACCGTACCAGGCTATAATCGGCCGAATTTCAGTCATTATACTGCAATCCTTTTGTCTTGCGGCTTTACCAGAACTTATATTGGGGTGTGGACAAATTGTGGTTTCTGTAGACATCAGGGTGTCAGGTGTGCGTTTATGTTTGTGTTTCTGTTTTTGACGAACTTTCTAGGATGCTAGACCGTTGTATTATTATCTCATACATTCGTGACAAGAGAAATGGGGAACAGAAAGTCTCGTTTGTGTTGGATACTAGCTCTGCTTCGCGGACACCTCAAGGGCCATCCAGACTGAAGGGCTTTCTAAACTCGGCGAATCGGCCCATGCGGAGGGGCCTGCGCAAAGCAGGAATCACAAACCGATTCGCATATCTTCCAAAGGAACTCGACTGTGGTCCTGACTCCTCACAAGACCGAGGCGGCAGTCACTCAAATTTCAACGAGAATTAACCTTGACTTCGCAACATTCATCTGTGAAAACCACCGCTGATGGAGTATGCACATCTTCGTAAGACGCGTAATTGTTCTTATATGGTTCTGCATTTCTAAGACGGTCCCTACAAGAGGAACCACTAGTTGAAGTGCACGGGGGGCTCAAAAATCAAAATGATATCCGAGTTTCTCGTCTTGCCGTTTGACAGTTCGAACTCCTTCTGAGGGTCCGGACATCACCTGCTTATGCGAATGAATGAGAGTTGCTTGCACGCCATAAGTTGTAGCTAAAACTGCTTGTCATGACGACATGCACAGCAATTAAAGGTAGTATGAGCCACGGATGACTGGAAATTCGGAAGAGTCTCAGTCGGCTTGCTTCTGGGGCCTCATGCAACACGCAGGCCTGAGATTGCCTAGCAATGGCTTACAGCAACCAGACCCGGTAGCGGAGACAAAAGTGTGGCAGTGACCAAGAGATGAGTGAACGGACATTACTATCAGACATTCTAAGTTGAAGTCCGGTCGTCCGTTTTCTGTTTGGACGTTTACCTGGCAAACATCACGGCTTCCCTCCTCGCCCCCTCTGCTTTTCCGTGACGTCGGTGCCTGTCCATCTGTTCTGCCGCGCCCTCGTAAAGACGCGTTCACACAATCGCGTTTGACTCCGGTTTTTAAGCATCTTGCGACGGCTTGCGGCCGGCTCCTTAGCAGCGCATCCGGTCGTAAGCCATCGCAAGATGCTTAAAAACCGGTCTTGTCTCAGTCGGTCGGACTCAAACGCGATTGTGTGAACGGGCCTTAACCTTTCCTTTCCCGTTTTCGGGATTAGACTTGAATACCCGCGGAAGCCTTGAGCGATTGACTGACAGCCAACAGAGCGCATGAGTGGCTACCCGGACCCACGTGATGAGCATGCCTAGGCCCCCGTAAAAAACACAAAGTGACTTTAAAAAAAAAAAAAAAAAAAAAAGAAGCTTTCCTTCGCAAAATAAAAGAAAAACAGGCAGAATTGCATTGCTGCATTTTATATGGCGGAGAAGTGTCGCTTCGCGCTTTCGTGAAGTGTCCTGTTTGAACAGACCTTTAAGGGCCCACGTTGTGCAGGGAAGATAATCCCCTTAGCGCTCCCCTTTCCTAAGCTGCGAGGGGAGCCAGGTGGGTGCAAGGTAAAAAGTGGAGGGGATATAGGAAAGAAGGAGACGGGAAAAGTGGAAAGCGCGAAGTGTACGTCGACCTTTAAACCTATGCCCGGCATTTTCATCCTTCCCGACGATTTCAATTTTTATGGGGAGGCAAAGAAGTTTCCGACCAATGTAACGACCACCCCTGGCGCCAACGAAGCTCATAAAGCACCTGGTTCATTCACCCAAACACGGAATCGCTTCCGAAACGCTTGCTGCAAAAGCCGAGAGTTTAACATGGTGACGAAGTTCTTTATACAGTTGAACTCTTAGAGGGGTACTCCAACGTTTTTTTTTTTTTTTTTTTTTTTTTAGCTCTGCAATTAACTATATTTTCGGAATCGCCAGCCTTCACCCTTTCCGGTATGCTATTTAGCATCGCGAAATTCAGAGTAGTTATTGTGAAATCGGCAAGTGGAAATGATGCCAAAACTAAGACTCAACTATGCCCGTGTATTTCAATGCTGTGACGTCAGGAGAAAGCAGGCTTGTAGGTCGAGTGGACAGTCAAATAATGAACTATGCTGGGCATTTGTTTCGTGCTGCAGTGCGGGCGCTGGAGCGAGCTTTCAAAGCAGTCGTTTGACACCACGAAACTGCTTGTAATCAGTTGGGAACAAAGTCTGCAATCCACAAAGCGAACACCTCCCTTCCCCTGACGTCAATTTTTCATTGTTGCCAGTAGAGATTTTCTCTTTGGAAAACACGGTGAGGAAAGAAGGGTCACGTGCTCGCTCGCGCCACTCGGCCAGGCGTATCCGGTTCTCCGCTCGCAGTACTTATTTTAGGGGATTTTCGCAGACCGTTTTTTCAGCTCCGCTAGGTCTCCGGAACGGCGACGCCACTACTGCGCATGCGCGGCGCTAGCCTTGCCTGCAGAGTCCCGGATCTCGTAGCGGGTTGCGGAGAACGCTGCGGGACAGCGGAAACCGTCTACGAAAACTCCCTTTTGTTTTGGGGGAGCGGTGGGGACTGCTTTTTCCGAGGCTGCGATGGGTCAAGCTTGACCGAATGCCAAAGAAGCCAGGGGGATTGTCCCAAGATCGAACACTTCGACGCTGTCACCTGGCGCCGCCATGTTGCCGCGTATTTCGCGCACTACTGGTGAGCCGCTAGCGACGATAGCGCGTTCTTATTTGCTCTTGGCTGCGGTTGACTGCGTGTCATCGCAGCTGTGTCTGTATAAGCTTGGCGCGAGCGCTCTTCGCCACGCAGCGCGTCCGCTCGCCGCTACGGAACGCACCGCGCTCAAACGCAAATGTGCGCAGGGGCTTTTCGAAAAGTGGTTGTCTTGGAAAGTGTAGCGCTCCAGTGGCAGAGAGCCGGAGGCGCACTTGCGGTTACCAAAATCCGCGAGGAAGCCACTGGAAATGACGAATGGGCACAGATGCTGCGACGATTGTCAAGGACGCCTGATCCGCACTCAGGGACAAGAAATGTAAAGCAGCGAAAAGCTGGAGCAGGAAGAAGAGGGGAGGGAGGGCACGAAGAGGAAGGAAAAGCAAAAGCGTGGGAACGGTAGTTTCGAGTCTCCGTCCTTGCGGCGAGCACAGGTGACGCCTAAGGGCGACCCTCTTCCTCCCCGAGAGACAAGTTCTCGGCAGATTTTTTGTCAGTTTTTTTTTACGGGCGCACTATTTTGGTCCGTTGACTCGCGACAAAGGAGGGAGGCGGCCTCTCGGGGGTGCTCTTGGCAGGCAGCCGTCGTCGATGTTCCAGGCTTTCGCGGCAACGCCCCCCCCCCCCCCCCCCCCCTTTTTTTCCCCCCGACCTAACGTGTCGAGCTGACAGCCGATGAATGCTGCTTCTGTTGGCGGTGGCGCCGGCAGCTTTGTGATGTGAGCGAGCCGAGCCTTACCGGACGGAGGCCTTACGGAAGTCAAAGAGGATAAGGAACCAAGAAAACGATCGAGTCATGAGCCTTTTTATTCCTGTGGTCTCATACGCCACTCGAGAGTTGGCCGTCACAACGAAGCTCAGTGATTGGGAGTAGCAAATAAACTTCCTCTCTCTCTTCCTTCTCGAGAGAGAAAGAGAAAGGGAGAGAGAAAGAGAAGAACAAAAAGAGGCGCGTTCTCAGATTAGATATGTCTTCTTTTTAGCTTGGTGCGCAGCGGCCGGTAGCGAATCCACTATATTCGTGCCGCAAAGCGAACGAGGGCTCTACATGATGCGCAGCTTTATCGGTAGCGTGCATTTAAAGTAATACTACAGGGTTGGATCAAGAAGATGAAACCCGGTTTTTCGGTACACGAACATAAACTAGGCATCGACGATAGAAAGTGCCAATAGAATTCCCCTGCGACGAGCAGAGCCCACTAACATCACCAAGAGCTTGTCAGACGCTGTCACAGATTGTCAAGTCTATTTTCTCTGATTGCTCTGTGCTTTCTTGGTGAATTATTGAGCTGTTATTCCACAGGGGGTTTTAGCCCATACTTTCTCCCCAGTGCTATGTGACCGCGTGTTTATTTGGTGTTGTTTTCTCGCCATTTGCATTTACGCGTAAATAAATGTCCTATATACTTTTAAACGTGACATCCTTTATTGGGCCACCAAACGGCGAGTCTATTGTCGTCACGTGGTCACCAAACCGGCACTGACACTAACCACGTGACCCCGTCCCAGTGTCACGTTGTGGTGTCTGTGATGTCACACGATACCACGACGCGACGTCATGTGATACTGCATCACATGACATGACTTTACATGACTTTGTAATGTCACGTGACCAGGTGGCCTCGCGGTGGCCACGTCTCGTGACCACCGTGCCAAAGGAGATGCAATGCATCTCCTCTGGCAGCGGACAGCGAGAAGGCAGGCTCATATACGACTATGAAAGGCCTGAAGTCATCCTAACGCTCTCAGTAGGTTTATATAAATGTGCTACGACAATTCACAAAGACATGAATGACATCTTGGCGTCAAGTCGTCTTGACCGTCCCTGTGTTTTATGCTCTTCCCATTATTTATACATATTTGGCGTGAAAGCAATATCAAAAGCCTGCAATCATTTAGTATAATTCCTCGCAAGATGTTTAAACAATTAAACTCATTACTGAATCTCGCACTCGAAAACTGCCATCCTTGTTCCTTCCAAAGGACATACGAACCATTAGAATGTATTCGTTTTATTGTGTTTTTTTTTTTTTTTTTAAGAGTTGAGTTTAGTGGGAAGTTCTTTACACAATGTTTTTTTTCCTACTGCGGAGAAAGAAAAGATATATATAGAAAAAAGAGTTACGTTTTTGCAAATAATTTTCTCTGATTGCCTTCCAATTATGGCTGTTTTGGGAAAGACACGCCAAACTTTGAAGGAAGACACAGCTAGACGGTCTGACGGATCGTGATGTTTTGTGACAAACACGGCTTCCAGCTTCGGGAAACTTTGGCGGCGCAAACAAAAAGGACAGGATCTAATGTCGCGGGCGTGACAGATCGAGCAGGAGGCTCCGCGCAAACAAGGCCAGGAGGGATCAAACGACACGCGTATTTGCTTGCGAAACGCAGTCTCAAATTTCTGGCTGATGTAAGAGTGCCCCCAATAAAGAACGTAAAAAGAAAAAGTGGAAAATGCACACGTGTACGAAGCGTTTCTTTTTTATTCGTAGAATGCGATTTGTAAAATGAAGCGTCAATATAATCTAATTGACGAGAAAGCGAGAACGTAATCGGATTACAGCAGCTCAGCACCACTTTTTTGTCTGACAGTACGACGGAGGCGTATACCGAAACTATAGTGAGTAAAGTCAGTACGATATGTATCTTATTTGTACGCATACAATGTGCGTAAGAGTACAAAAAAAAAGTGGTACGCCGATTTGAGAGCTTGAGAAATAAGGAGATTCTTTTCGAACGAGTGTTTGCGGGTTTCGCTCAGCACGTCACTTCGGTTTAAAGGGAAGCTGAAACACTTCTTGAAAAAAACGAGTTAGAGGTGAATTCTGGCGTATTTTTATCCCGTGAATCTGAATATCACTTTTGTTTTCCCCGAAGATGCAACTAAAAGCGAGAAAAAGCGAAAAAACATTCGACCAGTCGTGACGTCATACTAGGATCTTCGGGCCTCCAAGCGCGTGTCGCTCGTGTGTTCAGCGCGTGCAACGGCAAGCTTGCCAGGTATATTTTTCCGCACTGACACCAGTCGTGACGTCTCTTTCTGACCTTTCTGAAAATAGCAAGAGTGCGCGTGCATAGCTTTGACAGGCGCTGAAGATGCGCGAGAGCAGATATTCCGAACGCTCCTAGTGTGACGTCACGCCCTGGGAAGGAGGGGCTTCGGCGGTACTTTAAAAATTAATTTCTGAAGCCTCCGTGCACCAAATTGAAAAATAATCTTGATATTCCTGATCCTGGAGGTAGAATGAAGGCCATTGAAATGTTTTTTCTCAAACAGAGAACCGCTTCAGTTTCCCTTTAAGCGACAGAATTCAACGAGCATAACTATATTCGTAGGAGTTATAAAATACCGTACGATGCGGACGGAGTTGTTTTCTCCCGAATAAGACAGTTGGGCAGTGAAGAATTATAAATCCCACTGAAAATCGAATTGTCAGAAATAGCAACTTGCAAGTCCTAAACAAGAAATATAACCGAAAAAAAAAAAAAAAATTCAAGATTGTAATCAAAGTAATTTGTTAGAAAAAAAAACACAAAAAAAACGTAATTCTTACGGCAGGAAGAATTTAGTACTGCGCAGAGTAGTACGTACCCATCATCTGAAAGCAGCTAGCTGCTTCACATCAACGTAACACGGCAGATCCAGAGGTAAACGCGGACGTGGCCAACGAACAATGTCTCAAATTCGCGAAGGTTTGCGGGTTGGAGCTATAAAAACTGAGTGTCCTGCATGGTGTCCTGCAGAACGCAGTGTTCAGACGATAGACCGTAGATACTCCGATTGTTTGTTTGCTTTTACTTTACGATGGAAGGTAACGGACGCTACGGACCATCGGGGCCAATTCGAAGCTCATCGGGGTATGTCAGGCGACCTTTTGGTTGGGCGGAGCGACGCGGGGAGCTTGAGCTTCGAAGCCACGTGGGGAGCGTGAAGTACAGAATTGACTAACATGGCTCGTAGCGTCCATTGGGGTACGTCGCAAGGGGAAAAAGGAGACGCCGCTATCGACCAGAGCAATGTCGGCCACGTACGCCTGGAGAGCCCAAAGACAGACACAGAGTCTCCAAAAGGCCGATTCGGTTCTAAAATATTAAGGTGGACTAGTTGGTTTAACAGAACAGGGTAGCGTTGTCCTGTCTTCTTCTTTTCCTCGTCTGTCCCTGGCACTTTATAATTTAGTAGAATCAAGTTCACCTCAAGCACAAGGGAGCTGCCAGCAGATTCACACAACGGTCATAACGCCATTCCTCCGTGCATTTTGAATCACCATAATACGTACTATACCATCGTAGACCACGGGAACACACCTCTTAGGCAAGCTGAACGACGCCCACGAAAAACATCCAGGTTCCAGAGCATCTGAAGATATCAAACCCTCGCGCGCCATCTAGACCGTAACGAACCAGACAAGGCGATTCCAGCGACGCAATCTTGCCGCGTCACAAGGGCGCACTCCTGCACGACACCTTGGTCAGCGGTGGGGTCAGAAGGGTTCGGACAACGTTCGCGCCTCTGGGCCGTAGGCGCCGGCAGCCCAGCCAGCCGACGCAATAAGGCCGGACCCGGCGATCGATGGGCGCTTATTGGCCGGTGCCTCGTCATGACGGAATCGATATGAATGTCGATACACGGCGACGGTGGAAAGGGAAGGTGCGGCGGCAGGCGAGCTTCGTCGTCGAGAACGCCGAGTCAGCGCTGCGCGGTTCCTATTGATTTCTCCATCGATCTCGGGGCCCGCTCCCCTCCCCCGCCTTTTCGATCTTGTTCTCTCTCCTCGGTCGGTTGTAGGTCGTTTCCTCCGCTTGCGTGCAGCCGCGCCCGGGTCGGGGAGGGGGCAAATGACCCCTTGGGCGTCCTCCAGCGTCTCGTTCCGTCGCCCTGCGGCGCGCGCGTGCTGCACACGCCCTGCAACACGCGCTGATTCGTCGGGGTTCGGTGTGTGTGTGTGTTTACGTGTCGCGGACGGCTCGGCTCCTTCTTTTCGCCGCGAAACATCGCCGACAGGGAGGTTTGTGCCGGAAAGGAAGCGGCGTCACCTGACAGAGTATGGCGGAAGTTGTCCGGCAGCCATCTTGAGAAACGGGTGTATGTATATACATATATATATACACTTCTTTTTTCTTTTTTTTTTTTTAACATTTCTAATATGCCGCACGTTCGCTTCTCTGATCCGGTGTGCCGATGTCGAAGATCGTATTTATGGGACAAACATTTTATGCGGGCAGCAACATTTGCCACTCTCCTTCTATGGATCGGAGTGATTGGCATATACCTCGGCGCTTTCAATGGAGGCTGACGCGCACATCTCTTGTGGACGTGTTTCTACGAGTGTCGAAACGCGTGGATTCGGGAGGTGACGATGAAGCCTTGCTGAGTCAAACAAATTACGACGAAGCTAGTTTGTTTGCTTACCTCGGCTTATATTCTCACGAACCAGTCGTTACATCTTCGACAAGCGTGCAAACGAAAGCACGTCGTCTCCGCGGTCTTGAAGAATGTACCGACCTGCGGATATCCTTTGAGAGGTTTACTTACATTTCTTTTAATGAGTGCAGAGGGGGTAGCCTCAGCTTAACGGTGTTGGCTACGACTACATCCAATACTATGATGCCTAGAATATACTTGAAAGTAGATAAGGTCTGCCATTCGACACTAGATTTCCCGTGAAAGCCCTCGCTAATTCGAAACAAAGACTTGCGACATTAAAAAGGCGTTATCTCTCGCAAAAATAAAAACCGGCTGGCTAATAAGGGGAAGGGGGGTTGCTGAACTGACGCAGTCGATGCCTAAAAAAAGGACAGTGAACACTGTAGGGTGTAGACACGCAGTAAGCAGGATGGTCGCGATCGCTAACGAGATATGTTTGTTCGCTTTCGCTCTCCCGTTGTTCATTCTTACTTACGTGGTCGATATACGAGTATTGTATTAACTTATTGCGGCTCGCTCGAATAATTCGCAACACAAACTCTGCAGTGGACGAAAACGCTCGGACAAACGGATGATTTTTGAACAAAACAAAAACAAAAAAGGAGGGTGGGTGTATTTGGTGAGAAAGGGTGATAGCACGTCGAATAAAATATATTTGAGACCCGTGTGAAGCAAATAGGGCGGTAAACACCCGGGAGGTCAAGCACGCGAAGTGTACCCTTAAAACGCGGGAGTGTTTCGGCGCGAAAGTCAACCGCGGCTCCCAAATCGGCCATCGGCGGCCCCCGCGGCGGCCGAACGCTTCCCCGCAAGGCAGGCAGGCGGTCTTGCGGCGAAGAGCCCTTCTCAGGGCGGCGGGATGAAGCACGCTCGGACGGGCGGCTGCATTCCTGCTACATTACCTGGAAAATTAAGCTGGGGAGATTTCACGCGCCGCGGATCAAAGGCGTCGGCTTTCCCCGCATCGATCCGTCGAGTCACCTCGCTGCGAACGAGGCTTGCACTACTCAAATGTCTCCTTTGTCTCGGGTGTCTCAACTCGCGGTCTTCTTCGAGCGGAGTCACTTTCATCGGAACCAGCTGTGGTAGACAACACGCAGGCGACACCTGTTAAAGAGCTACACCTGCTCGCGCAGTGACTGCTCAGCGAACAGAGGACGCGGAGTAAGTTTTGTTACATTGGCTCTGCGATTTTTTTTTTCTTGAAGGGGAAAGGGGCAATGTGTGTCTTTACAAGGGAGTTGTCTTCAAGGTCGGTCAGGTTGTACCTTCGTTAAAGCGTGCGTCAGTAGTCAAGCATGGGTAACAAAACAAAAACTAAAAAGCGCAGGGTTTCGGTATAAGACAGTACTCGAAGATTAGTTATTGGTGTCAGTATATTGTTAGGAACGAATGGACCTCGATGGATGGATGGATAGATGGCGGCGGCTTCGCTAATCGGGCGGCGGCTTGCGCCACCTAGTCAAAGCTTCTTGTTTCTACAATGAACCAATCTCCGATTAAATTTTTGATCTAATGGAGAAAGGCAAGGAATCTCATATCGCCGCAAAAGCACAAGCATTCATCTCTCATTCTCCACAATCGAAAGTTCCAATTCAGGTGACGGTGTTGCCTGTTCGCAACCTGATGCGCCCACTTTTCGCCTTACTAATGGAAAGGAAAAGAATAAGTGTCTTGTATCGGTTTTCATTGCCTCTTATGCTCCACACTACCAGTGCTCAGAAAGAAGTCATCGAGAAAGACGAAACACGTGCAAAAGTAAGTGCTTAAAACGTTGGTGGTGCTGGATGCTGCCCTCTAAAAAATGTTAGAGCCTGAAGCGAGGCCACAGGAGAACATGTACACATGCGCAGAGGTTTACTGGAAGGAGGCGCATTACTAGAGTCACACTAAAATTGACTAAGCGCTGGACCACATTACTCGGGTGCAAATTGTCAGTAATAGATGGCCGGTTAATACGCGATTATGTTCGTTTATTTTTTCGATTATCTGTGTTTGCGGAAAAAGGAATACGGATAGTATGTGAGCACGTTACAAAGCACTAGTGGTCCTCTGGTGATGCGGTGTACTCATATGTAAATGCACACATACATTTTTTTCTCTTTTTTTTAGCGATCGCTTTTTGCGTGGTGGACGTGTCTGGGATCTGTCGATATCCCACGAGGTGGTCCTGACAAGTTAGAGAACTAAGCTGACTATCACTGACAAACTTCCGTGCAAGGCCGCAGGATCATTATATATTTTATACGGATACAAACACTGAATTCAAGAACGTCCGTGTAGTTTTATAGCGAGGTAGTGTAGCCAGGAATCTAGTCATTCTCGAGACACTATACCATTCCCTTATCGTCACCGCAGGGAAACATAATTTCATCTTCTGCTGGTGTAAAACGTATTTGAAACATGTCTTAACAGCAACGAACTATTTTCAGGCTAGTACACATTCAGGCATACATGTTAAGAGGCGTGTTCAATGTACAAAAAAAAAGATAAAGAAAAGGTTAGCCGGAACGAGATTGTTTAACAGAAAGTAAGCTTGCAGACAGGCTCGTCGTACAGGTGGGATCGCAGCAACGAGAATCAAATATGGGATTCCTCCTGCTCACGAACTATTGGGCGGAAGGACTGAAGCTCGAACATTATTACCTTACAAGGTATAATTCCGACATTCAAGACAAATACTCTTCGTCCCCCAATACCCTGGCGATTTCACAACACGGCATTTCTTTGCCACGCGTCCTCCGTTTTGTGCCGTACTCCGTTTCACCCTATGATCTAACCGCAGAGGGCGCCACGAGCCATCCCAGCAAATCCAACGCCGTGTGAACTTCGCGTGACATTCCAAAAAGACGCAGTGAAAAAGAAAAAAAAAAGAAAAAAAAGAAGAAAAAAACACGAGACGCAGAGTTACGCGAATCGCTCAAAGCGTTGGATTAACTATGCACTCCATTCACCCTTGGGCTGATACTGCAGCCCATGCCGTTAGCACGAGAGCACCCGATCGTGACTTTGAAACGTTTGTCTGACACGAGTGCTCGCGCTAGAAAGGCAGTATCACGGCAGTATCACAGCCAGCAGCTCGCGCTTGTAGCTTCGGCTGCAATCACAGAACGCTGAACGGAGTATAGGGAGTAACTGGCGGCCATATCTGTGTGCATGGTTGCTGAGCGCGTGCTGACGGCGAGCTTCCACAGTTCTTTTGTAACGTGCGTTCCACACCATCAAGATTTCTTGTCTTAGCAGCCTATTGATGTAAGCTCGTTCTGAGCATGCGCCCTAAACATCGCCCTCAAATATGGCGTCCAGTGAATGCACCCTATAGGTTGCTCCGTCCACCGCGGTTCATCGTGAAGGTGAAACGAAGTATGGCTATCTGAATACAACTTCCCCTTTGCGTTCAATACAGCGTGTTTGTTGGCGTCGTCCATCGGGCTCGAAATAGGGAAAAGACGGCGAAACAGCGCTTCTCCTAGGGAACAGTTCACAACCTCGGCGAGCCGAGCTTCCTCGACCGCCTTCACAAAGAGGGGGGAAGGGAAAAAGGGCGAGAGCGAATAACCCGGCTGATTTGCAAGTCAAGCGAACGCCATTCGCGTAGATATGTATGGAATATGCAGAGGAGGGATATGGCATCGGAAAGGGGGGAACAGCGGGAGTGGAGAAAGGGAAGACTAGGGAAAAGAAAAGAGAAGGAAGGTGATAAAGGAGTGGAAAGCTGAAACCCGTAAGGAAGAAGCACGGAAGAAGGTGAGAAGGAAGCGGAGAAAGTGAGATGAAAGAGGAGGAGGGAAGTAGGGAAGGGGTGACGGGAGAGGGGATGGGGAGAAATGGGGAGCGCGCGTCCTCCCACTTTGATGCGCCCGTCCGATTGCATTCGGTCGGTGCTCGCTCCCCCCCCCCCCCCCTCCCCCTCCTCCTCTTCCTACTTCTCCGCCTCCCTCGCTTCGGCGGCACCCGATAAATGGATCGCGAGAGACGACGTTACAAACCCGGGCATGCGCAGTTCATTCCGCAAGCACGAACACGGGCCTCGTGCAGCTGCCATGACGGGGGTATACGGGCCGATTTATACCGCGTGCTATTGATTCGTGAAATGAAATTCCGAAATCTCCGGCAATGCTTTCGTTTCTTTGTTGTTGTTGTTGTTTTTTATTCTTTCCTTTTTGAATTTATTTTTGTTTTTGCTTGTTTGTTTTACCACTCTCTTCCAGCCTCTGTTCCCGTTATTTATTTAACGCGGACTAACCGAAAATTGCATGGAGGGCGAAGAGACAATTACGCTGTTTTTGTGTACGTATTTTTTAATTGTATGAAGAAGAAAAAAAAAAAAACGAAAACGTGTTGCCACGTGCCAGATTTGTGGTTGCATGCTTTCGACCACTCTCTCTTTCTCCCCCCCCCCCCCCCCCCCCCCTCCTTTTTTTTTTCACTGATTCTTATTGTTTGTCAGTCACGTTCGCACCCTAGAGCGTTGCTGTGCATAGTCCCGTAAAAGTTACTCATCGGTGGTGGAAAGAAAAAAAAAAAAAAAGTCCGCGGGCACGTCAACTACGGGCCTATGTTGAAATATACGAGCTAAAAGTCTCGTTGCGTTTTTTTTTTCTTTTTGGCGTTCGTTGCAAGTCACAGCTTCAGGGAAGGGAAATATTGCGCGGAAAGGGGAGCTGACAACCATAGCCACGCCACGAAGAGTTTTACGACGACAGCTTCACCGGTTGGGGGAAAGCAAGCAACGTCGTTGTTCGCTAACTGGCTCAAAGGACTGAATATATAGAAGGGACGCACCCAATGGGTATCGATCTTCGAAAATGCAGCGGGTTAACGACTGGCGCGGATACAAAGTTACTTATACCGGGTTTCACGCGAGTGCGTGGAGCACGGCTAAGGTTCGATGAACCGGTTAAGGCAAAGCATAAGTTCGGAACGTAAGTGTACATAAAGGAATCCTAGCTGTCCTTGCGTACTTAGGCTGATCCTTGCGTACTTAGGCTGATCCTTGCGTACTTAGGCCAACGCTGCGAACGGCGGCGTCGGTCGAACGCGTTATAGTCGCTCACGAGATGGGAAACGGCAGGAGGGTGCTTCCGTTGTCCCGTTTTCAGTGCAAGCTTTCCTGCCTTCGCGAATGCTTCGAGCATCTCGTGAGCCTCGAGTATGTACGTGCAGTAAAAGCACGGCGGAAAGCAACGCGCGCGTGCTGGAGGCTGGGAATTTGAAAGAGTCGCCCTGTCGTTCCCGTTATCTGTCGATGGTTAATAGAAGCACGGTGAAACTAGTAATTTCCAAGACGGCGTTACCATTATTACCCTTTAAACCGCGTCCATCGCATCGTGATAACTTTGGTTCGACCCTCGTCACGCGGCACTTGTCTTGGATTGGCTGTCCAGCTAGAAACGGACGCTACGTGCTTAAACATTACCGAAAAATAGAGTATGGATTGTTTTTGCACCCCAATATATTAACCACAATAACAATCATATCATATTGCGTTCAACACCGCCTTCGTTTTAGGAGCCTACGACACACAGAGGATAATTTCAGGGGAAAGTACAGTTGGAACTGAACACCGATCGAGTTACCCCAAGGAACGTCCTTGGAGACTAGTGGATATTGAAATGGTTAGCTTTGTAATACTTTACCTCTATATTCAATCATTCGTAGTGGCTTCTTAATCGGAGTTCTCTTGGGGTGGAAAAATGAATATTAAAGGGCGAAGGAAAAGCTTTTTTTTATCATTGGGCATACGCACTCAGGGAGATATTCATTGGCGGGAAATGACGAGGATTATCTTCAATGAATATGGACATCATGACGTGATCACGTGATTGTTATCGCTTTGTACCCCGGAGCTCGTACAAGCAAGCAAAAACAACGGAAGAAAGAGCACGGAACGAGGCCACAGAGATTGGTCAGCCTTCAACCCGCACTTTCCAAGATTGGATTAACAAAAGCGAAAACAGAGCACGTTTCCCATTTTTGTGAGTGCTCGCATGGGTCACAGACGTTGGTCTAATCTTCGATACAATTCGAACATTACCAAAGCAAAACAACAAAACAAAAATAAATACAACAACAAAAAACTAGAAAAAAAAAAACTCGAAATAAGATATTTTTATTGATATCTGAGTATGGAGTTTGAATTTCCATGCAACCGACTAAATATGCCAGACCGAGAAATCGCATTCGCTCGCTTCATCACATTAAAGAGCGCTATCTAAGCAAAATAAAATAAAAACAAAAAGACGAGAGCGGAGGATCGAAGGACCGAAGGGTGGGAAAATGCAATACCGCTCGTTCATTGCATAATTATGCACAAAAACAAAACAAAATGTGGGAATCTAGAACCGACACAAATTATCAAACTGGAGAATGCAAAGTTCCGGAAAGCGCATAAATTGCGGCGTAGAGAAGAAGCCTGAAAAACAATAAACTTTCCGGGATGCCAAGGATCAAGGCAGTGGGAGCGGCATCTTAGTGGGGCTGGTGGCAAAACCAAAGACTCGTGTCGGCCGAAAACTTTAGGTGCCTGGAACCATTTCAAAGCAAAAATTTCAGAAAATATGTGGCGTATATAGGGTGTCAAAATCCCGAAGTTGGCTCTAAAATCGGCGGGTTAAATGGGCGCCTGCACGTGGCAATTTCAAATTTTCACCAAAAGTGTATTTGAGTAGTGCATTTTACCTGGTGTAGCTTCGTCACAGTAAAAGAATGAGACCAACAATCTTACGAAGGTCAACGGTGGACGTCGACGCAGCTGGACGACCAAGTTAGCGACGTTTCTAATCCGTGGCGCCACCTCCTGATAGACGAGGCGAGCAGACGACCAGGTCGTCTGCTTTGGACTGGGTGCTTTTTGTGCTCGCTGCGTCTAACGGGAGATGGCGCTATAAGTTTTAGCCGTCACTAATTTGGTCGTCTCGTACGACCCTGGTAAGTTTGTTGAACTATTTTTTTTTCACAATTTCACAGGGCAAAGTGTACTATTGAAATACGCCTTTGGTGAAAAGTTTAGATAGATAAGCGCAGGCGTCAATCTTTCCGGACGGTTTTAGGATCCAACCTCGGAATTTCTGACATATATATCAGTTAAAATTATGCTTACGTTCACTACACTATCTTGCTCCTATTGCATAGTGCCACTATTGCAAACTCAAAGAGGCTCACTTGTGTACTTCGTGAAGCCACATCTGGAAACAAGTTACATTGAATTTGTGATGTCGTCAGCTTCTTTAGCGTAATTGCAGTACAGGTTTTGTAAGAACCGCACACAACTTATGGAATAAAGCATACTCGTTTGTAAGTACGGCTGCTGGATGCGCCGCCATTTCGATGCCAAGGCGTCTGCAGCGCCCAATCTCCATTGCCTTGACGGCCACCACTTTGTTGCTAGAGAGTGTGCGGCACTCAGTCTCCAAAGCTTTGCCAAGGCGTACTCGTTATTGCTAGAAGTGCTTTCCCATTCACTGTGGACACACTAGTTTTTGAAACAGGATTGTTTGTAAACGTATATAGTTTTGTGGTGCGTCTGAGTACCGAAGTATGATCCCAATCAGTTGGCGAATTAATACGCGAAGAAAACCTAGCTTTTTGTTCTATCTTGGAGGAGTATTAATGTTATTTATACTCAAAGAAGGTCGGCTGTAGGTTAAGGCAGCTAAGTATGTTTATATTTGTAGCAATAAAAACCTGACTCAAAAAGGAGGATCTTACTCGGTCGGTATACGCATGCGTGATACGTAATAGCCGTCGACAGAATAAAGTACAACGGGAGCGCAAAAGCGGCGTGCAGATTGAAAATGCTGATCGATACCTCGCCGAAAAAGAAAGAAAGAAACAGAGCTCAATGCTGCAGAAGGAGACGGACGACGCGAAGCCACGCTCACGACACAAAGTGTCCGGGCACGATACGCGAATAACGTACAAAAGACGGGCCAAGCCAAGCCGAGCCAAGCCAAGCAGACAAAACAAAAGGACGGCACACTCCGGCGAAAGAAAAGAAAGAAAAAACAGAGAGGGAGAGAGAGGGCAGGAGCCGAAGTCTGGCGCGCGTCTTCCCATTCTACTCCTGAATGGTAATGACCTTATTTCGAGGCTTCGCTGTCTCTGTTTTGGGGAATCTTTCCCCTTACTTTTTTTTCCTTATTGCTGTTATTTTTTCTTCTATCTTGACGTTCTTTGTCCGGCGTTTCTAATTCTGTCGTACCGTACGTTTGTATTTTCTTTCTTTCCCTCCGCTTGATACGACGAGATCAATTTTATGTGCGTGAGCCGGTGTGGCCGGTGACACTCGTTCTCTTTCCTCTTTCTCTTCTTCCCTTTTCCCTCTTTCTGCCTTCTGAGCTATATTTTTGTTTGGAACTGCAGATGCGCTGCGTTGCTACAAATAATGGGCTGGGTGGAAATAGAGCGCATAGTACAAGGTTACGGCGCCGCAGTTAATTCCGGCAAAAGATTCAATTTGGGAACGCAGAATGGACAATTCAAATTTAGGGAATAGGGGAGTTCTGACTGCTCATTATGTTACGGTACCCTATTATGTGTATGTTCGTTCTCGTAAAAAAAAAAGGGGGGGGGGAAGTCTTCGCTCACGGTAGGTCGATAAAACGAAGGCAAGTAATGCGTTTTCTGGGAAATGCAATTGCAGCCTGACTCAGAAAACAAGCGACTCCGCGAGCCTCGTGTTTTATGTGTGCTGAGTTTTCGGCATCATCCGTCGTGCGCATCAGAAAACCGCTTCAGTCGAGGTACTGCGTAGCATAATTTCAGTGAACAATATATAGCGTGTCGCAGTTTCCGCTTGGTTGGCACAATCTTAAACAAACGTTCTATACCGATAAAACGAATAACTTGATTTGAGACGTACATGTGTCTGAGAGGCTGCGGCAGTAGGAGACACGAAGACTTGTAATGTGGCTCTCTGCCAGCCAGCCAACGCCCCCCCCCCCCCCCCCCTCCCCCCTTCCCAACCAGATATCCGACCTCGATTACAGCGGACCTGTCATTTTAATATCCAGATTATAATTTTTTTTGTTTACCTTTTTGTTACGGAACTAAAGCTGTGACGTACCAGAGCCACACACGCACTTTCAGTCGTCACACTTTCCTGTTTAATACCTACCACCAAAAGGGGGTTGGCAAACAAAGGAGAGCATTTGATTGACAGGAAGAAAGTCGGAGAGTGCACTCAGGATTTTAAAGCGATAGCAGCATAGGGAGCATTTAAAAGGAGTATTCACCGGCGACCATAGCGTTGGATTAGGTGGGAATCGGGTATTAGTGCTATCGCACTTTCGTTGCAATAAACAAAATGTCTAAGCCAGATTCTTTTCTTTTAGATTCAGGACGCGATGCATCAATGGTGTATGCAGTGTTGTCCACGTTCCTCCAAAACAAGAACGAAAACTCGTTCCGCGTTCCTTCTCAATCTCGGAATGCGTTCTCGTTACAGGGTTCGTTGGTTCAAAAGCAACGCGTTCCTGTTACTTTTCTAAGATGGGAATGTGTCGTTACATTAACGTTACGGTTGCGTATTTGAATGAAATATTGTGCTCGATAATTCGTACGTAAAATGAAGCGAGCGAGTGAAAATATCTACACCGAATTACGCGTCGTGTCACAACAGTCACGTTTGTTCGTTGTTGTTGTCTCAAAGAATTTTTTGTTGAAATTTCTGGATACATTGTTCACACATCATACTAGAGACAGTCAGCAAACACGACTCACCGCAATATCCGTGGTTCCCTCCTTGAACTCACTGTCATACGGCATTCGAACCGCGGACCTCGCGGTGAAAAGGAATGTCGTTCCTGCCGTTCTCTCAATAGCGTAACGAGTTCCCGTTCCGGTTCCACCTATGCAAGATGGGACAGCGGTGTTCCACCGTTCCTTCTAACAAAACGCGTTACATACACTCAGTTCCGTGCAGCACTCGGTGTATGTCACGGAAGGTTTCCAGTGGCCATGAAAGGCCGAGAATACAGAAATCTGGTTTTAAGCGTATACTTTTTTTTTTTTTTACGTTATTCACGTAATACTTCATGAGCAGCTTTTCTCTAATGCAGCTAATCGTTATTTCTCTTTTTTTCTACGTATAAGCGGCCTTGTTGGCATTTTAAATGCAAACGACTTAGATTCATAGCAGCTGTGGTGTGAATCGAAATCCTCTTACAATGAGGGAAAGAATGTGTTCAAGGCACGAGTCCTCGATACTGTCGAGATTGTCTATGGCACTCTCAGTTTGCGAAAACTACTCGAACAAAGTTTCTATAACACTTGGAGTCGGTTAGACGCAGCACTGTCTAAAAAAAAAAGAAATATCGCATAAAAATACGAGCAAAGCGCCGAAGATCACTCAACCTGCTTCAGGTGCACGCACGAAATAAAAACGAAAGCTATACATTTTTATCGCAGCTTCTTCAATCCCGGCGAAGCCTACGATAAGGCCAAGGTCACGCAAAATACCCGTCGCCGCGCAAGCTGCGGGGGGTCTAGAGATAAAAACAGAAATATTGTTCGCAAAAAGAAAGAGACACGCGCTCAAGGAAATGCTCACAGAACTGCCATCAGCAGTTGTCGGCTGTGATCATAAGCACGATCCATCACACCGCACTGGGGCGCAGCTACAGCGCAGGGGACCCAAGCGCCGACTTCGTGGGCGTTCCCTCGTTAAGATGGACCCTGCCCTCATATCAAGCGCGCCTGCCCATCGCCATCGACAGCAGCGGCGGTCGGCGCGGCGTTTGTAGTGACGCCAACGTTATTAGATTAGCTCGGTTACGGAAGAAAAGAAAAAATGGGGTGTGTGTACGTTTATACAGCCTAGAACTGTCTGCCTCAACGGGCGACTTGTCTCGCAGCTGTAGATGATAAATTTAGCCAGTGCAGTACAACCGCTAGCCTAGGCCTCAGCTCAGTTTCGGAACTGCTGATAGACGCTGCTTGCACGAGCAGTACCTTTCGTCACTCACCACGACTCACCTTACGTCGTTCGACGTGCCGGACGGCTGCTATGATAACGTGCAGTGAATTCTATGGAATACGGAAGTTTCGAAGAACGGCGTATAGGTGGTATGGCTAGATGGCGTTCATCCCCCCCCCCCCCCCCCCCCCCCTCTGAGGGGAAAAAAAACAGCAAGAAAACAAAAGAAAAACGCATAATTTACGCCGGGAGACAGATGTTGAGCTAGGAGTGATTCTGAAACACATTAATATTTTGGACCTCGAATCCGAAATGAAAGCATGCTTCGGAATAGCTCTTAAAAGCACCCCTCCAACCACCCCCCCCCCCCCTTTCCAACCCCCCCAAAAAAAATTAATAGAAGGAAAAAAATAAGTGTCGGTGTAGGACACTAAAGGCCTGTTCACACATGCGGCGGAGCGCTACAAGCATAGCGCTGACCCCGCGCTAAGCGCGTGCTGACGTGAGCGTTCACCAGCTTAGTATCGCACCGTCCAAACTGCTGCTCATGGCAGACGATAAGTAGCCGACAACACGTGAGCAGCGCTACATCAGCGCTTCGCTGCATGTGAGAACCGACCTTTACGTCAAAATAAACTCACCCCCCCCCCCCCCCCCAAAAAAAAAAAAAAAAAAAAAAAAAAGATTGAGAGCAATATTTTCGCCGCGGTACCACCGCTAGTACATCGTACAAAAGACAGTCTGCAGAGGGAGGCGTGTTCCTTCCTTGTACAACGGTCACATTGGTCGTACAAAAAAACTGTTAGCAGACATGTTAACATGCTTGGAACATGCTCCGGGCGTGTCCGCAGGTAACTCTGTCATTACGTCTGCAGTTCGAGTCTTTTTGTACGACGTCTGCTTCGCGTCGAGACTAATTTTAAACTCCGTTCTCTTTCGCGTTCCACCGCAGCCGACGCTAGGATATCGGACGGAGCCGACCAAACAGCGCGAAAAGTGCATCGTCACGGCGTTCTCTCTTTGCACATTGTTCATACGCCGGGCGAAGTAGTTCTTAAAAGATTTGGTTGTCGGAGGAAGAAGCGATGCTTTTGGCCTTTCAAAATCGTATACGTCTTCATTAGATAACACACCTCTAATCTAAAATACGCCTACGCATATCTTGATTCTCCATATAAAGGGGAAAATTAGTAATGCTCCGCGAGGAGCCGGACTCCTTTTTTACTACGGTTCTTGAGATGAAAACGGGCATAGAGCAGTGTTGCGTTTCCATGCAAATGATACCACTGGAATCAGTTCAAACAGCTACAAATGAAATAAGTATACGAATAGACGTCGCACTTTAGATCGCGCCAAAATTAATGGAATTAAAAGCGAGAGAAATGACTACGATAGAGAGCACCGGCCCAAAAGTGACGACACCCGCCAGACCAACGCTGGTCCAATCTGGCCGTTGCTCGGTATCGAACCTTCTCGGAAAAGAGAAAGAGAGAAAGGGGAACGGGGCTTAAAGGGAAAGAGAGAAACGTCGGGGGACCGTCCATGAATTTTATTGCTTCAGCTCTGGCTGTTGGCGGCTCGGCTTGGCTCGGCCAAAGCCCGTGCCTGCGTTGGCTCGCTTGCCGCCGCCGCCGCCGACGCCACGACCGCCACTGCCCGTTTGGCTGGGGCCATTACGGCGATGCGCGTGACTAACCATTTCTATTGCGGGGGGGCCGTCTCCTAGAGGTATTATTAGACGAGGCCCCAGGAAACGGCCATGGCTCGCCGGAGCTGTTGTCTTTGTCTTTGCTTGCCGTTCCTTCGTTTCTTTGTGCGTCTGTTCGTTTCGTGTGGTTCGCTCATTTGTCGCACCCCGTGCGCGCAGTGCGCCTGTGCCGGATGGCCGAATTCAGGATCGAGCTTTCGATCCGTGTGTGAGCGCGCGCGGGCGTGGATAGATCCAAAGTTACCGCATCGGGGCGCACTGGGCGCGAGGAATTCGATGCGTTGTCCCCGGTGTCCCCAATGTCCCGAATCAAATCGGAAAATTGGGGAGCGCCTTTTTTTTTGTACACTGCGAGGTTGTAAAGTGGAGAGGTTGAGCTGCGGTTAATCTGAAAGGCGTTCGCATCGCTCCGTATCTGATGATCTAGGATCCCGGATAATCTGTTTCGCTACGCGCCACTAAAGATCGAAACGGGGAAATCTGTGGACATCTGAGAATGACGAAGCATATTTAGACAGTTCGTGTTCATGTTGGGAAACAAACGACGTTTAGTACAAAGATTCTGTACCATGGGAACCGAGAGGGCACCAAAAGAGGAGAAGTACCGACGTGATGAGATGAGATATTGAACATCTTCTGATTAGCTTGAACGAGGTGCCGACGAGAAAACGAAAACGATCGATCGCTTGTTCTTGGCGTAGCGGGCTTCGAGTGAGCCCGTTCTGCGATCAGAGCGAGCATCCTTCCGGTGGTCTAGTGATACGACACAACCTAGACTGCTTAGCCTGTCGAGTACGTTTTAAAAAGAGACACTCGCTAAAATGTTGCGCGATAAAACGGCGTATGCTAAAATTATTAGGGCTGGGCAATTGATCGATTAACCTTCCGATTAATCGATTAAGGCTTTAATCGCGATCAAATTGTTTAGCCGGTTAATCGGTTGTTTAATCGGTACTGAAAAAGAAGTCAACTGGACGCACGCATGGCTCTATCCTGGACTACCTGCCCGAACTACGGGTGACTCACGCCCCTCCGCCCCAAAAGCCTTGCGTGCCGTGCATCCTGTCGTTCTGTCCTGAGCGGTTTTCTGTTCCCAGCCAGGTGCTATCAGTATGAACAAGGTTCAATTCTTGCGCTCGCGAAGCGTCACGTGTTCAAGGATATACATTACAGTTCTACCGAGGGAAGACGAACAAGCCGGGCCCGCAATGGATCCCTTCGATCGATACTTCACGTGTTGAGGATCTATTACACATCCTGCCCAGACAAGGCAAACAAGCAGAAAAACAAGCTGGGAAGCGAACAACGCCATGGTTACTTGTTCCAGCAATCGGCAGGTAAAAATGGACGAGTTCACGAGTATTAAAGGCAATCTCGCTGGAAAGTTTGGGTTTAAAGTAAACTCCAGCGGTGAAGTTTTTAACACGAAGGAAGTCGACCGCATCATCTGCAAAAAGCCGTTTTCATACAGCTGAAGCGTAAGTTCGCTTCAGTATCACCTACGAGCGAAGCACCCACGTTCGCCGCTGCAGCAAGGACCATTCGCCAAAACGCAGACAACCATTAACGCCTTTTCATCAAGGTCCCTTTCTCTGAAAAAAGAAGAAAGCATCGCCCAAGTCCTGACTTCTTGTCTTTCTGTCGGATAATGTGGAAAAACTTATTTTTCTTTGGAGGTGGAGAAAAAATATGTGTTTTTGAATCGTTGAACTACATGTATCCTGAATTGCAAATGTCCGTTGCGCCGTGTAACATAGAGTAAAATAGGTCTTCAAAGGCAAGACGAGTTGTTGCATCCTTTTTAATATATTATTTATAAAAATAAACGCAACCGATTAATCGATTAATTAATCGATTAAAGGGTGGCGATTAATCGGGTTAAAATTTTTAATCGACGCCCAGCCCTAAAAATTATATGGACTCCGACCAAGCATATCGTACGAACAGACATATTTGAGACGAAGCTTGGCGCAGTAAGCTGAAAGACCACGATGATGTCGTGGAAGATTGGTCACGAAAAATTGCGACCAGTGCCCAAAATAGGCCCACCTGAAAGGGATGGTGAACCGAAATTTGGATTAAAAAAAAAAAAACAATGCAGGAGATGTAGGCGGGACGCTACAATCCCTGCAACACTACTCATAAGGCGATATATCGAATGGACGGCCGTATTTTTGGAAAAAGAGGTCGAGATTGAACCAGGCTGACGAGGTGCGTGATGTTAAGATACCTTGTTTCCTCCCCTCTTCGCTTCGCTCCCTCAAGGCAGCGTGGCGGAGAAGACGCGAGGTCGTTCCCTCTCCTTGTCGCAGAAACATGACGTCAACATTTCTGTCAAATGCGCCTCCTTTTTTGAAAAATACGGTCATCCGTTCGAGATATCGTTGTATGAGTGATGTTTTTGTGTCTGTAGCATCCCGTTGGGCACGCTTTTGCCGCGTGTTTCGGGGAATCCAAATTTCGGTTCAGCATCCCTTTAAGCACTTAGCCCTAAAGGTTGGAATTTGGAACACATTTTCAAAAATTCAACCGAGTGTCGCACAAAAATCGGAACATAAAAAATCAAAACACGCTATCTCCAAAAACGGACGGTACAAGCATTAAGTGCACGTAAATCGCAAATGTGGTATTGTTTAAAGCACAATTGCGATTTCCGTACGATAAATACCCACGCCTGGTTTGGTTTTCTTGTTTGAGAGAGTGAAACTATGCTTGCGTGCTCCAATTTTCGGATCTATGTATTTTTTAAATGTGTTTTAGTTTTGTGCTTCAGAATTCACGCGTATGATAATTTCTCTGCAGCGTTGAAGAGTCTAAACCCTTGCACAAGGTGAACTACTGTAGACAGTGTAACCATTCGCTCGATCCACACTTGAACTTGAAGAAAGGTGTGGTAATTAACTCTCTTAAAGGGTACTCCGACGATTTTTTGAGCTACAACAACTAACTATATTTTCAGAATCACCGGCCTTTACCCTTCCTGGTACGCTATCTAGCATCGCGAAATTCAGAATCGTTATTGTGAAATTGGCGAGTCAAAATGATGATAGAACGTACATTCAAATATACGAGCGCTTTTCAGTGCCGTGACGTAAAGGGAAGGCAGGCTCGCATGTCAGGCGGACAGTCAAAAAACGAACGATGCCGAGCATTTGTTTCGTGCTGGAGCGAGCTCCCAAAGCATTCGTGCGACACCATGAAACTGCTTGTAATCAGTTGGGAACAAATTCCGCAGTCCAAAGAGAGAACCCCTGACTTCCGCTGACGTAACTTTTTCAATGTTGCCAGTAGAGACGACTTTCACTTTGAAAAACAAGGTGAGGGCTAATATGGTAAATTCAATAACTTCGCGAAAATAATTCATCTTGCCCAAATATTTGCGTGACTTTTTCAGCTATGTCTGTTGGTGTGATTAGCAAAATTTCAGAATTTAAGGTAGATGGAAAACTATGAAAAATAAAAAAAAGCAACACGCGGCCCTGACGCCACGCAGTGGCGGTGGCGCTCTCGACTGCCCGGCGCCAGGGCTCTGCACGGCGCATGCGCAGACGCTTCGCCTCGGGCGAATCTGGTTTCTGCGCACGCGCAGTGCCTACACCTGGTGTGGGCAAACGCGGGCTTGTTTGGAAACCCTGTGTCGGCCAAGCAGGCGGCGTTATTCCCTGCCCCGAAGCTGGCGCAAGGCGGGATCGATCGCAGCGAACATAGAAGCCCCGCGGAGTGCACAACAACGTCTTTGGCAGCGCTCGAAGCACGCGTCGGCGAAGCCAGCAACACTGCTAACACGTTGGCCCGGTTGAAGGTCGCCGTTGGTCTGAGGAGGCGCCGTTGGGCGAGGGATGAAAGGGCCGAAGCCAGCCAGTGACCTGGCCGCAATTACCGCTCCATTCTGCGGCCGGCCTTGGGAGCGAGCGTCGGCCACGCCGGCTGCCGCGATGGTCACGGAGCGAGTCAACGGCACGCGCTGCGCCGCCGGCCGCCTCTCGTGCGCCGCTGCTGCGCTGCGCAACTCGTCGACGTGTGTATCGTCGACACCGCCGGGAACGGAAAGCAGTACGGCCGGACTTCCCACGTCAACAAGAGGCGAACGCGAGATTGGACACGTGCATCTACAAGTAGTCCCTCGTGGTCCAGTGCAAGCTGTTTGTCGCACCGTCGGCTTCAATAGACCCTCTTCGAAAGTGGTCGCCATCTTTTAGCTGCTGCGCCAATCGTTTGGACGCGTAACCTGAGCCCCTACTGGACACGAAGATTGCGTCAGCGTTCGGGGAAGACTCGGACCCAATCACGAGCTCCATGTCCAAGAAATGCCGACCGCTAATGTTGCTTCGTGAGGGCATTGAAAAGGGTCGACCCGTCAGGAGTCAGGGAGGTATTAATACGTATGGCCCGAGCTAATATACAGCTTTCCAGTAAAGTCCCAAGGGCGCTCTCTCAAGGTAGTAAACAAACTGTGGCTTCAAGGCTGTTGGGGCAACGCGTAGGAACGTTCGTTGCCACCGCTCGCGTGGTCGGTTAAGTGGCAAAGCAGGACACTGATCCCGGCCTTGATCTTTTCCAACTACGTTCGGCAGCCCCAATAAATTACGCGCGAAGAGAGTACGACTCTCGCGCAGGAAACGCGTGGAATTCCGCGGGCAGTTTGCGCCGGACACACGAAAGGTTTTCTACCAGATTGGGTCACCGATATACCGATGCATCAGTTTTCTGGTGACGACAGACCGCCATATATAAATATACTTTCAATACGCCACAAACAAAAAATTGGTTTTCAACAGCGACCAGTAGAAGGAAGATTTAAAGGACATATTGTGACACCTTGCTATCGCCATGTGCCACAACAAAACAATGAAAAACAAAGAAAGTTAATTCTTGTTTTGTCTTGCGAGTGTCGATACAGTCATCTTTACATACCGAGTTTTACTTGAACGGGGTACTAAGAACTTGCGCAGTCCGATGCCAAGAAAGAAAACTCGAAACCTATTAGGAACGTTGTGTTTCCTATACTTCCTGATGCGCTATTACGTTCTCACAATCTCCTCCCGAGGCCCTAAAAGGAAGCAGCTGCAGCTCGCCCTCCGAAGATGAGAGGGGAAATGAAGACGACCCGAACGCGGCGCCAATGAGAAACAACAATAATGCCCAGCGGCAAAGATCACGCCGTCCCAAATGGAACACCTGGGGAGAACAAGCGCTGCAACGAAGACCGAAAAGCCAGAGAACTCCTCCGCGAGAACAGAACATACAAAGTAGGCGAAGAGAATGGCGAAGCATCGCAGGTTCGTTACCTGTTTCCAGTCGAGCCGATCGCTAATGCGAACAAACACGTTTCTTTCTTCGCCACAAGCGGCGGTTCGTTCACTCATTCGTTCGTTCGTTAGTGCGTATAAAGCGGGAGTTTGGCTTGTAAGCGAAAGCGTGCGAGAATGACCGCTTCTAATTGACGTGTAACAAAGATCCTTCTCTTCCCTCGAGGCTGCACCGCGGCCATAATGGAAAGCGCATCCATCGCGCTACGTTTGCCTCTTCGCTTCGCGCACTGCGTGCTCGGTGGGGAGGGCGCCGCGAAGCTAAAAAAAGAAGATTCTCGGCAGCTGCGTCACGAAGTGCAGCGTGAGCTAGAGACGAGAGAGAGCCTCGAGAATTCCGGAGAAGCGATCCCGGAGTTCGATAGACAACGTAACAAACCTCCTTGATCTTTTCTTTTTCTTTATTATTATTATTATTATTTTTTGTTAAGTGCACGAAGAAGAACGTTCGGCTGAGTCTTTCTAAAACGGCCGATGTGCAAGCTGGATAAGTGGGTGTGACTGCGAGTCGACCGTTGTTGCTGTTGTTGGTTGTTGTTGTTGTTCGCGAAGATAGGAATGAAGAAGACTTTGCGAGCAGTAGTAGGCCTGGAGGACACTGTAATCACTCGTCTTTCTGAAATCTGACTGGTGCGGGTTTCGCCGTTTGACGTCCCTCGATTGATGGGATTAGCTTCTCTTGGCTTTTGTTCGATCACCGATTTCCACTCCCGGGTTCAATGGGTGATCCTTTTGCGTATCGTATAATAAACCGCATCGTATAAAAAAAATAGTTTATATTAATTAATCAATATAGACTTCAAAATAACTGGAATACTAATAATTTAAAAAAAAGCATGGCCCCGAGTTTTGATTGTGTTCGTACACTTTGTATGAAGAAAAAAAAAGTCAGAATAGGATGTTAGACTTTCAGATGAATAAGGTACTATTAGTAAAGAAGAGAGCGAGAAGGTAGGAGAAAAAAAAAGAGAAAAAGAGAGAACGATGAAGAAAGAGAGAGAGAGAGAGAGAGAGAAAAGACTTGAAATAGGCAGAGGCTCACATCTTTCAGATCTTCGTTGACGTCTGTGTTTTCCAATAGAACCTGGAAGATACAAGCGAAGCAGACTGTAGGATCCGAATTTCGATCCTCATCTCCTTTTTTCGTGCATTAAACGAGACAAAACAGGAAGTGCGGGTACGTGCGTGCGTGTTCAGTGCCCGTGTGTCGTACCTGTGAGTGCGCGAGCACGCGCGCGTGTTAAGATTAGAAGTGAATGTCATCTGTCCTTTTGACCTACATTTACTGCATAACTATTATACTGCATACAATATTCGAGCCAAAAGTTTATTCCAGATCGCCGCGAAAGGGTTCTGCTTTTAGGCGAGACTCATAAGCGACTCCAACTGAACTTTTTTTACCAATCTACCTGAAAGCCGCCTGTTTTGAACGCTGGTACTGTGAAATTTTGGTGTTATAAGGAATGAAAGATAGCATATATACTGCCACGCCATCGCGCTATATAACAAGTGGTGGTAAAGATTACGAAGCCCTAAACCTAGGTGGAAGTTTTTTCAAAGCAGCATAAAAACGGGCGGCGGAGAAAAGCTCGCCGGAGAAAAGCTCACCGGAGTAAAGCTCACCGGAGAAAAGCTCACCGCAAAACCGGCAAATGCCGAGAAAAGCTCACCGGCTTTTGAGCGAATGCAAAGAAAAGCTCTACGATTCTTTTTTTTTTAATTTATTTTTAGCTTAGCAGATTCTGCGTTACACGGGGCGATTCAACACAATTCGAATTCGTCACTTCATTGAAAATATGTCTCTTTTTTTTTTGTAATATTCTTGAAATTTATTGGCCATATTTACTAATTCCTCAGAAATTAGTGTACACCAATTCTGTATATCAATAAAGCCGCAAGTATACAATCAGAACATTGGACACCGGTAAAAATGACAACAATTTATTGACAGCTGACAGTGCGCCGTCGGTAGCTCTGTAAAATAAAAAAATGAAAAGGTTTGTTCTTTGCGAGCTAATATGAATAGCGGTGTATGAACCGCTTCAGCTCCAAAGGTTGTGTAGTGCCTCACAGATAAATATCTGTTTGTTGATGTAATCAGTGACGGCTACACTGTTTTCTTTCTGTTAATTTCACTAACAAAACTTTAGTTGTGAGAGAAGCTCCGTCCTGTCTTGTTTGTCTTCACTCTGTCGTCGTCGTTTAAGCGGTTTTCATCATGTATAAACGTTTACCAACTCGCCCAATTGGCTACCTACAGAATACGAGTTCTGAGATAGGTCACGAGTAACAACGGCGACAGTGTGCAACTCTAAAGGTTATGGGTAGCTCTCCGTAGAAAGGCACTATCACACAAAGGCAACGTCTGGAAACACCAGCACGAACCGCTAGGAAACGTGCATGTCCGTGGAACAAAGAAACCTCGATATTCTACTGACTGTTTTATCCTGTTTTCTAAGGTTAACAGAAGCGTCAAAGAGAAATTCAGGCACCGCGTTGTTGCGCATGCACTTTCGGATTTTCGGAAATTCAGTTTTGATTTTTAGGTAGACATTATTAAGTTGTCAACATTTTCCTGTCCTTCAAGTTCATAAAGTTTTCAGTTAGGCTTTCGTTGCCTAGAAAGTAAACCCCAGAAAACAGAGGCCCGCAATTATAAATTTGAAAGCAACATACCCAATAAGCTTAACAAATAATACAAAAAATGACATTTCCTTTTTTTTTTAAAGTTGACGAATTTTAATGGTAATAAATGGGGGGGGGGGGGGACATATGTTACGCATAATCTAACAACCTCCATATAAAAGAAGAAAAAAAATCGGTGAGCTCTTCTCGGCATACGCTCAATGGCCGGTGAGCGTTTCTCCGCACCCGCCGATTTTGCGGTGAGCTCGTCTCCGGTGAGCTCATCTCCGGTGAGCTTTTCTCCGGTGAGCTTTTCTCTGGGATTTTATAAAAACACCCGCAACATCTAGCGACTGAAACATGAAGCCGCAAAATTAGCTGCAAAAAGGTTTCGCCATGGGTTTTGTGAATATGCAAATTTGCGCGTTTGATTGGTGGGTCAAGATCGATATGCCTATTGCGCGTCCGCCTGGTTAACAAGCACGCCTATTGCGTAGCACTTTGCAAGGACAGCGCACGGAAAATAATTTTCTACAAGAAACGTGTGCACTGCCTGGCACAATCTACCGGGCAAAGAATGGCAGTTGGTGTTTACGTACCATTACCTGCACGGTTGGATAATACTGCAACATAGAATCCCCCTTTTCTTAAAAAAAAAAAAAGAAGTACACTGCCAATGACTGTTGCAGCACAACACTCGTAACACACAGCAAGAAAAAAAAAAGTCCCTTTACGTCATCAGTTTACGAGAGGTATATACACACAATGAAAGGTTAGTAATGGCATTGTGTACATTTCAGGAGTCGACCTTTGATTGCTTCAACGATGTCAAGCTACATGTGGGCACGAACTGAAAAACGCAAGCTCATGGGGGTTCAAATGTCATCGAGTCATCAATGCTGTCATGCTCCAGGCGAAAACAACACAGAAGAACGACATCAATGAAGCTTGCAGTATATCTGAACTGACACACCCATGCCATAGCGTTGCGGACAACGATGTGACCGGCAAGAGGTGCCAATCAATCTTCGGTGGCTTACGGCAAAGTTATCATGTGGCAGTAGTGCGATATATGTTTTATACCCACTCCGACGACTACTAGATGGGGTCAAAGAGTACAGTATCGCTGCAGGCAGTTTCGGGTATTGTATGGCGCTTTATACGAATTTGTTTCTCATTCCATTCCCGAGTAGCGCATCTCAAATCGTATAAAAAAAAAAGCCCAGCTTCCCTCGTCGTGTCCTTCTAATTTAATCCGCGTAAATTAAGAAAAAAAAAACTGGTTCTTTGCCAACTTTTTTTTTTATGACAACATCCTTATTTTTAAACTCAGGTCCGGTACAGAATGAGAACCTGTACCGAGTTGTTCGCGAGAAAATCGAAGTATTGGGGGCGCCTTGTCGAGCTTATTTTCCACAGATTCCGGTATTTATACAAAAAAAAAAAGAAAAAAAGGCCCATGGACCCGATGGTTTATGTCATCTTCCTCTATCCAGCGCGTGCCACCAATACGACGCGAATGCCGCATCCGCGTTCGGCTGTTCAATAGACCCTTTCCGAAAGTCAGTCTACCCACCCTTTGCAGAGCCAAACCCACGGTGTAGCCAAACCTGACGCTCTAATGGCGTCACTAACGGCACTACACAGATTCTGCACACCAGAAAAGGCGAACGTCTTGGAAAGCAAAGGGGAAAGGATGTTGGTCCTTTCACGCCACCTTCGATTCACGTAATATGAGGGTGCTTGATCTAGGCTGGAGAGATCGAACAGTCACGCCTCTGGCGGCACGCTTCAGGTGTGGGGACAACAGACCGAATTTTCTTTGTTTGTTTTTGATCAGCGACATCGATGGTGACGATTCGAATGGCCGCTCCTCGTGCAGCCCAAAGCACTGGTAAGAGTGAAGCGCTCGTGTCCATACCATGCATGGCGAGGTTCAATTTCTTTGTTATTCTGTGTTAGTAAACACCGGGCTGTGGGGACAACAAGCTCGATAAAGCTCCCCCTATAGTTCGATCTCCTGCCCAATACCGTCAGCTGAACGCTCCGTCAAAAACAAATAATTAATGTTGTTGTTGTTGTCCTCGTGGCTTTAGTTCTCAAGTTAGCCGCTAGGGGTGCGACGGTCAATTCTCCTCCCCAACTGCGTGGCGCTCAACTAGTGATGCAAAACTATCGAAAAATTAACTATCGATAGTTTTTTCAAAACAATCAATAGTGAAAAAACTATCGATAGTTTTTTCAAAACAATCAATAGTGAAAAAACTATCGATAGTACTCTCTATATTCTATATAGTGCTATCGATAATCGGATATCGATAAAACTATCTCTAGTTGACTATCGACTGTATTATCGATAGTTGACTATTGATAGTACTAGCGATAGTGCATTCGATAGTACTACCGATAGTTGACTGTTAGTCGACTGTCGATACTATCGAAAGTCAGCTTGCAGAAAATTGTAGATTGTCAGGAAAGTAAAAAGGCACTACAAAAAAAAAAAAAAAAAAAAAAGAATTCACAACAGATTTGTATACAGGATGACAACGCGTGGTTGTTGGGGGGGGGGGGGGGGGGGGGGAACAACGTAAAATTGGAACGAAACAGAACAGAGTTGCATTCTTTAATATAGATGAAAAACAGAAATGGCGGTTGGTTAGTTTTCCTGCGCACATATTCTGTATATTCATGGGGCTCAGATATCAGGCTTCACACAATCTAAGAAATTCCTGCGCGTCTACTTACTCGAAAAATACTCGAAGAGCCAATCTCTGCGATAAATAAAATCAGCTCAGCGAATGATGAGGCAGAACATCTGTTTAGACCTCAAAATTAAGTCTGCGCCGTGGCATTACGCAATGCAGGAATGACGCTTTGCATTGCGTAATGTCACAGCGCAGACTTCACTTTGAGGTCTAAACGGATGTTCTGCTTCATCATGCGGTGAGCTGATTTCGTAGATCGCAGAGGTTGGCTCTGTGAATGTTTTGCGGGTGAGTACACGCGCAGGCATTTCTTAGAGTGCACTTTAGTAGGCGCATTTGTAAAACTATTCAGTATATTCAGTACTGTCTTGTTTGTCTTGGAGCTAGGGGAAAAAAGTCGCAGAAGAAATTTAGCATCGGGGTTTTCACAAGTTTGTTTCACGCTTGTGTTTTTTTTTATTAATATTATTTAATTGACATGTGTTCCTTCTCATAGCCTTGACCACCGACAGGTAAAAATAAGCACTCTGCTAGGGATCATACTTTTTTTTTTTTTTCCTGCTGACCATTTATAGCGAATTCGCGAAAATCGGGAATTACCTGTTGACGAAAGCACTTAGGCTTGTATGCCATGATGTGTTGCCACTTTTTCTTCGGTTATATGATGACAGAGTTTAATAACGGTGGCAGGGAAAAATATTTACCAGTTGGTGTGAGAAACAACTTTAAAACGCAAAGGTCGTCGCATAATATATAAATAAATATATTTGAATCAATAAATGGAAGAGAGATTTTGTTGAGCAGACTTCGAATTGAACTTTACCAAGTAAAAAACTCATGCCAAGAAAACATAATTACTGATGCTTTTAGTTTTTTTTTTTTTTTTTTTACATTTTTCAATTATAATAAGTTTGGGAACATAACGTTAACTGGATCAACAATGAATGATAAAAGCGAAACATTACTTGCGATCCATTATCTAATGAACCATTATTTCAGTGAAAAAAGCTCGTGAATACGAAAGGCAATATTGTTTCCTTTCTTTTCTCACAACCTGTTTGTTTCGAGGGAACGCCACGCTTACCTTTTCATCCGGGTAAACTCCTGTCCCCATACTTGTAAATATATCAACTTCAACTTTAGAATTGAACTAGAACACACTTTGTGTTCTAGTTCAATTCTAAAGTTCAAGCTGATATATTTAAAAGTCTGTACCAACAAGCTCAACTCTTAACCGTTATTGGTGTCCCCATACTTGCGCATTCGATCACAGTCACTAGTATTATATTTAAGAAGGGCTCCGGATTTTTGCAACACACATATAGTTTACTTATTAGGGGCGAGAGGGATATCCATTTTTCTGATCGAGCTTATAAAGAGCAAAGGGCACACCTCAAAAAGCAATCCAAAACAGCAAAAAGAACAAAAAAAAACT